>NC_138166.1:84810504-86302141 GCF_964165515.1 Mesoplodon bidens
GCCTCCTTCCAGGCAGTCTAGGGACAGCTCTGGAGCTGTTTTGGTTCAAACTTATATGGGGCCCGGTGCTTTTCCCCAGTTCAGCACTGGAGGTTCTCAGCGCCCAGCCATCTGGATCGACACTGGAATCCACTCCCGGGAGTGGATCACCCACGCCACCAGCATCTGGACTGCCAGGAAGGTCAGCACGGACCATGGGGGCTGGGCTGGGGGGGATGAGGCTGCTCAACTATTTAAGGGCACCTCCAGTTGAAAACTTAATTCGTGGTTCTCCTAACCCAGGGGGCTGTCTACGCTCTGCCCTATAGAACAGCTGCCATGTGCTCTGGCCTTGTGCAGCACAGAGCCCCCAGCTGTCCTCTGCCTTCTCGTTGTTTAAAATCCAAGCCTTTGGTTCTGCACAAGGCTGAACCTGATGACTGATGCCATCCCTGCCTGCAGCCACTGGCTGTACAGATGTCCTGCTCTGCTTTGGAGGAGAGGCCGGCAGGGCCTCCTGTCCCTCACCCTGTCCCCACCCTGCCCTTTCTTGCAGATTGTCAATGAATATGGCAAAGACCGCATTGTGACAGACATACTGAACGCCATGGACATCTTTATGGAGATTGTCTCCAACCCTGACGGGTTTGCTTATACCCACAGCATGGTGAGAGTACCTGAGAGGGAGGGGGTCAAGGATCAGGGGTCAGCTCTGGGGGAATGGAGGAAAGGTCACTGTGGCTTTGGGATGCTTGGCTGAGGTTCCCTAGGGGCAGGCCCCTTGGGGGCTCCTGGCAGAGTCTCACTGAGGCAGGCGGGCTGCTCAGGTACTGTAGCTGCAGCTCTTGCCCTTCAGCCTCCCTCTTGCTGCCCAGGGAAGGCCACTGTTGATTGGCTGTGCTTGGGCCTCTCTCTCCATACCCATGTTTAACCTCATAATACCCCAGGTTTAACCACAAAGCATCTGATCTGCAGCCTTGGCCCAGCCCCATGCCAGCCCCATCCTGCCCTAGAGATTCCTTCCTTTTGCCCCTCCCTGGCCCGCCAGACCCCACTTCCTAGACCAGGATGTCAGAGGCTCCCACCCAGGAATGGACCCAGTGAATGAGGGGTCACCTGCCCTGCGCTTTTTCAGAATCACTTGTGGCGGAAGAACAAGTCCAGCAGACCCGGAATCTTCTGCATTGGTGTGGATCTTAACAGGAACTGGAAGTCAGGCTTTGGAGGTACTGCAGTCTGCTGCACCTGGGGGCAGGGCTGGAGAGGACTTGGTTCCTGGCACGTCTCCCACACAGTCAGATTATGTTGACTCATAACTGGGGAGGCAAAGCAGTTAGCTAATGCAAGTGAGTCATGGCCAGGGACAGGCAGGCACATGCCTAGGATTGGCCGTGAGGTATGGGGAGAGGTTGCATATGTCTGTTAAATGTATACATATGCTAAGCCTTCATGGGAAACAGCTCCTTGCCTGGGGACTAACTGCAAGGGTCAGATCCTAAATATGGCAGAGAAAGGCTTAAGGAGGTCCAAAGTAGTCTTGCTCATTGTTCAAAACCCAGAATTTGTGTCACCCCACCCACATATCTCTAACCCTTCCTTGAATGGAGCATGCCACAAGAAAATGCCTCCAAATTCATTCCCTGAGACCTGTGACCCAAATTTTGCCCTCTGGGGAGGCCAGAACAAAGGTTCAAACATGGAATAAGCTAGTTCCTTATCATTAACAGTGACTTGAGCCTGGCCTTTATTTTTGGCCCAATTACTTTGTGACCCTGGGCTGTTGGACTGTTGTTTACCTGCAGGGTTGTATGGTTCAAGGGAGGGGTAGGCAGCTTCCTCCTGAGTTCCCTTGGTGTTCTTCCTGATTATCTCCCTTGCCACGCGAGGGTCTTAGGGACTAGATGGGGAAACTGAGGCTTCCAGAAAGCCCAGAGATGAGTATGTGGACCCTTTGAATGTAGCAATTTGATGGTTGGGGTTCTGGGTCTAACCAGGAAAGTCCCCAAAACAGAGGGGTGTATGGGTACAGCCCTCGGCCCCCAGATATTGCTCCCACACTGTACTGGGGGATCAGGGTTTGGCTCCACAGGAGACGATGCCATGCTGTTGGCTGCTCCTACCCCCTCACCATGCTGTTGAAAAGCAGATCTGCAGATGGGAGGTCAAGCCACCAAGATAGAACATTCTAGATCTGGATGCCCATTGCTTTGAAAATCTGATTTGAGTCTGTTCTCATTGAAAAATAAGGACAGCTCTGAAGCATACAGAGCGAGGCCACCAGCCCACAGTGTAGGGGTTGCCTGAGAGTCTGGGGCTGTGTTTTAGCTGCTTGTGTAAGGGAACACAGCCACATAAAATTAGGTGTTTCCACCTCCAAATAACCAGACATTTGCCCCCAAGAGGGCATCCACGTGGGACCCTCAGAACTGGCTGAAGAGAGTGCCCACATACCCTGAGACAGACTGGCTAGAAGAAAGACAAATTACCTCTTAAAGAAAATAAATTTTGTGAGTTTCACCACAGGAAAAAAACATCAGTATATATATATACACAATGTAAAAAAATATATATGTGGGAAAAAAAGCCCAGAGGGGACAAAAAGCTCCCATAATCCCCCTGCCCAAAGATTACTGCTTTTAATAATTTACCATGTCCTTCCAGTGAGTTCCCCTTGCTACAAATTACATTTTTAGACAAGGAAAAATAAATAGCTAATGAATCCATTAGCAGGTACTTGTGAAACAGGCAGGCTCAGAGGACTTTGACTGTGAACGTCAGAGGCAGACAGCTAATTCCCATTTGGTCAGGGGAAGATTAGATTATTCTGCTTAGCTCAAACCAGAATTAACGGCCTGAAGTGTTTCTCCATATTTGGGCAAAGCCACCTGGTCGTTGGCAGGGGAACCACTTTCCATGCGTGGGCTGCGAACGCAGACAAAGCTTGCAGCCTCCCTTGCTCTGCTCATCTGTTGCTATTTGTCATTCATCGAGTGTAGCAGGTGCAGAGGCTCCCAGCAGACACAACAAACAGGGCCACTGTTAGCTGGGCCAGCTCCAGCCTGTGAGGCTGCTCTTACCCCCTCATTTCCTGCAGGCACATCCCCTTCTAACCAGGGTCAGTTCTCGCCCTAGGCGAGGACCCGAAGACCAAGAAGAGATGCGCTCCCAGGTGACAGAATTGCCTGTGGGCCTGCCTGTGGCCAGAAATAGCTAGCGAGTGTCTGGTTAGTGACTCAGGGGGGAAGATTTTGTTTATGGTTTTATTATTGCCTTAATTTAATTGCTGCGTAAAGAGTAATCTGTAGATCATCCCTCCCACCGTGCTGCCCTCACCTGCACCCTTGGAGAGGACCTGTTTGCTGCAGTCCTAGAGCAGCATCTGAACTGGTGGGCAAGCCTCCCAGCTCTCCAGCCAACTCACTGCCCTGAGGGGTGCTCTGGCATCCTCAGGAGGCTTCAGAAGTTGGGGCAATCCCTGGCCTCTGACTGGGCTTCTGTGCCGTCATTTCAGGGAGGAGGAATGAGAGCAGGACCTGGGATGCTCTTTCCAGTTGTGTTCCTAACCCACAAATCGTGACCAGCCCAACCTAGCCCTCCATGACATGGCCCTTGGGGAGGGGAGGAAAACAGAAGAGGAAGAAAAGAGATGGGGAGCAAAGAGTCTAGTAGGAGATGGGAACAAATTAAATTTGTGAACAAAATAGAAGCACAGCTGCTCTTTGCCCTCTCTCCAACTTAGGTCCCCAAGAAGAATTTTCAAAGACTCTTTGCATCTGTGGTTCCCAGACCAGCCTTGGGCAACTATGGTGATCTAGTCTCTCTTTTCCTCCAAGTTCATGCTGTTCTTGGGCCATGGCTGTGGCAAAGCTTGAGCAGACAATAAGTCTGAGCACTCAACTGACCCAAGCCTTTCCCATGGCCGTGGAGGGTCAGCAGAGAAGGATCAGCTCAAAGGGGTCACTGCTCATAGGGGAGGCCAGGTTGGAGGCCTACTGGCAACTGCTGAGGCAGGCCTGCCTTTCTAATGGAACCACAGTCAGGACTTAACCAAAGGACAAGCCAAGGGAGCTCCCTACAGGGCCACAGAGCTGCTGAGTCATAGTGTGGCAACACTCCTCTGATGTACTAGACAAGGGTATGAAGCAGTAACAAATATCCCTCCAAATCTCAGTGGCTTAACACAATAAAAATTTATTTTTCATGAATACAAAGTCCAATGTGGGTAGGTGACCCTCCTTGACAGCTTTCTTCCACTGGTGACAGAGGGAAACAGGACACTTCTCCATTTAGAGTTTTTTCCTTCAAGCACACAGACAGAAGAGAGTGTCAAGAAGTCGCACTTGCTCTTAGCCTCCAACTAGAAGTGACACATCATTACTGCTCACATTCTCATTGGTCAAAAGGAGTCACATGACCTCAACCAAACTGCAAAAGAGGCTAGGAAATGTAGAGGAGTACAGTATATTTTGTGAGCACTAAGTGTCTTTCCCAAGCCTGGGAATTTAAACACTTTGGGTGCTTTGATTCTACTTCCAGGAAATGGTTCTAACAACAACCCCTGCTCAGAGACTTATCCTGGGCCCTCCCCCCAGTCAGAGCCAGAAGTGGCTGCCATTGTGGACTTCATCACGTCCCACGGGAACATCAAGGCTCTGATCTCCATCCACAGCTACTCTCAGATGCTCATGTACCCCTATGGCCACTCTCTGGAGCCTGTTTCAAACCAGGAAGAGTTGGTGAGATTGGCTGCCTAGGGCTTGGGGGAGGCATCCAGCAGACTCCCAACAGACCCCATGGTAGGGAGCCGGGGGTGGGGAGACTTGTTCTCACATGTGATCAAGTTCAAAACTGGAGATGCTGTGCTTCCTTCTCAAAAGAGCTATCTACATGTTCAACTTCCAAGACTCTGAAGTCCCTGCTTCTCAGCAGCTGGTGAGGGTGTGGGAGTGTGGGGAGCACTGGCATCTCACTGTCTGGATTTAATCTTGCAGTACAGTCTTGCCAAGGATGCAGTGCAGGCCCTGTATGAGGTTCATGGGATCGAGTACATCTATGGCAGCATCAGCACCACCCTCTGTGAATGAGCCTTCCCTTGTCTGTTGCTGCTTCAGGCTGGTACCACATCCACCTAGGGTTGGACCAGGTGCAAGCTCTGCTGACTGGCAGGCCTGGTTGGCCACAGGGTTGTGCCATAGATCTAGCTGGGCTGGGCCAGAGCTGATTTCCACATTTGAATAGAAGGGTGAATGGTGGTACCCAGACACAGGCACCTGTTTCTTTGCAGCATTGATTAGTGCATATCTCCCAATGCCTGGGTTACTGCAATGTTCTTTGAGGGTAAATGTCCCAAGTCTGGTGGCCTCAAGAAGCTTTCTTTTTGCCAGGGCAGAGATTGGGCTGGGTGAGCAGCATATGGCCCAGGTTGAGGCCTAGGCCAGGAAGCTTGGTGTGGCAGGAATGGGTGGGAGTTTGGCCCCCAGGGCCCACTGTCCTCTCAGGATGCCTCTGTACCTTGTGACCACACCCTGTTCTTCCTTTTGGGGGGCATTTCTTTGCCCTTTTGTATCCAGATGTGGCCAGTGGGATCACTGTCGACTGGGCCTATGACAGTGGCATCAAGTACTCCTTCACCTTCGAGCTCCGTGACACGGGGCGCTGTGGCTTTCTGCTCCCAGCCACACAGATTATCCCCACAGCCCAGGAGACTTGGATGGCCATTCGGACCATCATGGAGCACATGCTTAATCACCCCTACTGACAATACTGCTGAGGGCAGAGCCAGAGGGTTTGTCTTCTTTCCCAAGACCTGGGCTCCTCCTGAAACCCAAGTTATGGATCCCTTCCCCACCCCTGCCCTGACTCCTTAGGAAATAAAAACAAGTTTGAAGAGGCTTGGTGGCTTCTGGCACTGACTGCCACCCCTTTGGGCTCAGCATTGAGCGGGGGACAGGGGCCTTGGAAATGCCTCTTCATTCCTCAGGTATCCAGGTGGACAGGGGGACTAGTAGCCCTTCCCTTTTCTCCTCTTGAAATGTTCTCCGGGCCCAGAACAGATAACACACCCCCTGGAGCTACTAATACACACACTGTCCCTTTGGTATTTACATTTTAAGATGAGCCTGGAGGGGACAGTATTTGATCTGAAGGAGTGGATCTCCAGTGGTGGTGTTTCTGGCACCTGGAGCCAGGGGTGGGTTACAGACAGGCAGCCTGGGTAGGGGGTAGACGCACATTTCAGAGTCCTCCATTCAGAAGATCCCTCTCACCCTGTTAACGAAAGTCAACAAGTTACTGGTTTGTGACCTGCTCTTCCTGGGCACCCTCACAGGCTCCCTTGGTCTTGGAGCAGAGTCACAGCCAGTCAGAGCCAGCACAGCAAAGCACCGCACATCCAGAGAGAAGTCCTCTTTTTCCTCCTCACGATAATCATCCTGGTTGTCATGCACTGAGAAGTTAGTCTAGGCAAGGCCATTTGCTTTATCTCAGGGAGAGATTCTGAGGTACAAATGAGGTCCCTTCCCCCATCCTCAGGCTTCCTTGTACCTTTTGCCTTCCCCCATCTCTGCGGAGCTGGGATAGTGGGAAGGCAAGTACCCCCGAGAACAAGAAGTCAACTGGAGAGCTGAATGGGCTTGTGTAAGTCTGAGGCAGGAAGCAAGACTTTCATTTGCAAAAGCCAGACTTTAGTAAAGGAAAGGATTGTGGATACCCATGAACTGGCCCCTGCAGAACATGGAGTGCAGGGTTTTACAGACAGGGAAGAAAGTGGGGGAAAATAGGAACAAGTCCCCCTTTCCACCCAACCTGTAAAAGAAGACAGAAGTTGGACCAGTTAACAAAAAGAGGGGATCAGTGGTGATCAAAACTGTGGGTATGGGCCATGTCCAATATGGCGCCTGAGCCTCAGATTAACAGTAGCTGAGCAAGGGCTCTGGACAGGTGATTAGAGGCAGCCATATGGCTGGGTACACATCAGTAATGCAGCTGTTGAGAGCTCTTAGCAAAGAAATGAGAAGGTTGGCGGGTAAGAAGGCTTAGGGTAGAGGCGAGAAGGCTTAGGGTAGAAGCAAGTAGGCTGAGCCGAGGGGCCATGCAGCCAGCAGCCATGATGGCACGGTGAGCATCAACTGGGCATGCCTGTGCCCAGCGCCAGCTGTTCCGTGTGGGAAGCCTGAGAAATCAGGGAAATGAACCCCTGAAGAACCTAGATCATTTCCAGGGGAAGGGCCAGTGACAGAGGATGAAAGAATCCTGACTCGGGCTAGAGTTTCCCAAAAAAGATGAGTTTTTTTTAGAGCTGGAAGTGGTCTAGAATTTCCAAGCTGAAGTTTTCTGCTATTAACAGAAACCCGAGGTCATGGGCTAAGTTAGATAAATAAAGCAGGTCATACTTTTGCACACTGGGGTCTATGATTATAACTTCTATGCCCTTTGCACAAATATTTTTATTTCGTCCTCAGGGGGAGGATATTACTGGTATTAATAAGCTCATTAATAAGCTCAGATAAAGAGAGCATGATTTGGAGAGGTTTTAAAGGCCACAAAAGGCCACATAGATTGAAAGTTGAGGGAGATTTGAACTTGGGTTTGTCTAACTCCAAAACCACCATGTCACCATTTGTCCAAGCGTGGCCTGTGGCAGAATCTATAGGGAGTCATTTAACATAAAGATGTTTGGATTCCACCCCCAGACTGAAACAGAATCTCTGGGGTGGACCCCCAAATCTGCTTTTTTTACCATCTTCCCCAGAAATTCCGAGGTCCCTTAAAGGCTGAGAATCTCTGATCCCTGCTTTCCTGCTTCCCAGAAGGAACACGTTCAAGTCTTCTAGGGGGAGTGGGGCTTTGGGCCTCCTACCCTCTGTCATTGTCTATTAGGGCTGAAGGTGACTACAGCAGTGGGAAACCAGTCATCCTTCCCCAAAATATTCCCAAGGGGCTGCCTTGACCCTAGCCAAATGCAGTGTGGTCTGCAGACCACAGGCATCAGCATGACCTGGGAGCTTTTTGGAAATGCAAATTCTCAGGCCACCCCAGCCCTACTGAATCAGTCTCTGAGGATGGGACCCAGGTGATGCTAATGCCTAGTTGGAGAAGTATTGCCTTGGAGGCAGGAGTATGTGGACGCTGATGGGCTTCCCAGTAACAGTGAAAATAATAAACTTTTTTCTGGCACATAGTATGCAGCAGGCGTGGTTCCAAGGACTCAACGCATTGCCTCCTCACAGCTCTAAGAGGTAGGACTATTTTTTAAAAAATAAATTTATTTATTTTTAATTTTTGGCTGCATTTGGTCTTTGTTTTCTGTGCGCAGGCTTTCTCTAGCTGCGGTGAGCGGGGGCCACTCTTCGTTACAGTATGCAGGCTTCTCATTGTAGTGGCTTCTCTTGTTGCAGAGCACGGGCTCTAGGTGCACAGGCTTCAATAGTTGTGGCATGCGGGCTCAGTAGTTGTGGCATGCGGGCTCAGTAGTTGTGGCACGCGGGCTCAGTAGCTCTGCGGCACGTGGGATCTTCCCACACCAGGGCTCGAACCTGTGTCCCTTCCATTGGCAGGCAGATTCTTAACCACTGCACCACCAGGGAAGTCCCGAGGTAGGGCTATTACTGTCCTTATTTTCAGATGAGGAAGCTCAGGCTCAGAGAGGACAGTGGCTTTTAAAAGGCACGTAGCTACTGAGTGGCAGGCCTGGGACTGGCCTCCAGGTGACCCTGAGTCATGCCCAAAGCCCTTCAGGACCAGGGTCAGGAACTTGTGAGCCAACAGGCCCACAGAAGTTGGGGCTGAAACTGCTTTCCAGATGGGGGTCTTCTTAAAAGGCAATGTTTTCCTTAAAATCCTTCAGTGACTTAAAATAAAACCTGCCCAAGGCGCCGCATGGCTGGCCCTGCTATAGGCCCTACAAGGTGGCCGGCCCTCTCTCACCTTGTTTCAATGCCTCGTTCGTCAGCCCCAACCTCACCAGCTTTTTCTCAGTTCCTTCAGCTCCTTCCCAGCTAGAGGGCTTTGTATGTGCTGCTCCTCCTTGTCTGGAATATTGTTTCCTCTTACTCTTCCTTCGTGTGGCCCACTCCTTAAAATTTCCCCTTCAGTTTCATTGCTTCACTAGTCCTTCTAGGACCACCCACTGGAAGTAGATCTATTATTTTCTTTTCCTGAGCCTTATTTCTTTCTTTGATAGCAGTGATAATAATTAATTGACTTCTTTATTTGTTGTTCTCTCCAGAGAACTAGTTTGAGAGCCTATGAGGGGAACAACCATGTCTGGGTTATTCACTCTCAGTTCCTGTCAGGCACACAGTAGGTGCTCAATATTCGTTGAAGGGGGGGTGTTTCTTCTCCTCAGCCTAGTGCAAATTACAACTAGGTTTAGCGTATGTGATAGAAACCCACCTTACTGTGGCTTAACCAGATCAAGGTTTTGTTTCTCTTACAGAATAAGTCGTCTGCGGTGGGCAGTGCAGGGCTAGTTCAGTGACTCCTTGATGCACTGGGGACCCAGACCCCCCTGGCCTGTTCTGTTTTGTCACTTTCCTACCATTTTGGCCCCTAGTCTGTTGCCATCATATGACTGAATTCCAGGCAAAAAAAGGGTAAGGGTAAGGGGCAAAAAAATGTGAGCCAGCTGAGTTGGCCATCCATGGGCTTAAACTTACATCTTATTGGCTGGGACTGTGTCAGGTGGCCACGCCCAGCTGCAAGAGAGGCTGGGAAGTTGCTTTATAGCTGGACACATTACTGACCACCCCCAAAATTGGAGTTCTGCTGGTAAGGAGGAAGGGGAGGATGGATATTGGGAAGGCAGCCAGCAGCGTCTGTTGCAGCTTCTCTGATGGGAGAGAGGATTTGAAGGGGCCTTTGAATCCATTTCTTTGCTCTGGCTCATCAAGTGACTGACTTTATCATAAAGCCATAGAACTTTCCAGATGAAAGGGTCCTTTGAAAGCTTCTAATCCAACCCTTTGCAGTTATAAAGACTGGGGGCCTCCGGATCATCTAACTTACGCAAGGCCCCACATGAACCTAATGGCTGAGAGAAGCCGGGGATTGTCCTCCTAGGACTGAGGGGTCTCCTCAGCAAGCCCAGGGGGGTGATGGCTGGGGGTTTAAGCTTATCAAGTGAAAGCTCAAGACTTAGACATGCAAGTTTTGAAGATATTACAGAATAATCTCTTTTTCATAAAACTTGAACTTCCCACCCCCGCTATTTCTTAGGTATATAATGCTAAACAAGAATTTTTTTTCCTGCATTCTGCTTGTTTTTTTTTTTTTCCTCCCAACAAGCTGTCCTTTTTTGGTATGTTTTTTCATCCTTTTCACCAGTAAAATTTATGAGCATTTATTTAAAAGAAAAAAACATTGGAAAAACTGAAGAGAGAAAGAGCGATTATACATATGGAAAGCTATAAAGAACCACAGTGAATGTGCTGTGGTTATTGCTTTCTTAAAAAAACAAACTAGGCAGGCAGTTTGGAATGTGAAAGAGTCCTGTGTGAGGGCAGGGCAGGCGGCAGAGGGCAAGGGTGATGCACTAACGGCTGGGGTCCTGGGAGTCCAGTGAGGTGCTGTCCATTTCCCCCATCCTCCTCCATCTCCCCTCTGACCACCCCATACAGGGCCAGAGAGAAAATGACTTTACTGAAAAATAAAATTAAAAATTAAAAAGCTTCTTTAGAAAAATAAGAAGGCCCAGGCAGCCACTTAGTACAAACTGAGGGAAAAACCAGTGAACATAGGGCCTGTCAGTGCTTGACAAACTGGTGAGGACATGTTCCTCTTGTGGGTGGTGGTGGGGGTGTGTGTTCTGAAGGACAACTGCAGCCTGTTCGCCTTCAGAGTCTCCTTATCCCAGGATTCAGGACCATCCTTGGGAATGATGATACAAATCTATTTGTTCGTCTTGTCCCTCACTAACTTCTCCCCGAGTCTGTACTCGGCCTCTTGCTCTCTCCTAACCAGCTTTACCAACTTCTGTGGCTCTCATCCACCCACCCATCAGCCCACCTCCCTCAATTCCCCAAAGCATAGCCAAGACCACAGGGTAACATCTCACAAAATTTTACTTGGGAATACAGAAAGGAAATGCAATGTAGAAAATAAAGCACTTAAATTGTATGCTGGAGATTGCTGTCATTGGGGTTGGTTCATGTTCCTTCATGAGGTAACCCCTACAGCCTTCATTCTCCTTGACCCTCTGCCTGCTCCCACATTGCTGGGGCAGCCTATCCTGCCCCCCAAGTGTAGCAATGCACCCTCAAGTGCTCCCCAGCTCCTCTTCCAGGCTCAGGCAGAGGCAAACCTCCCCTTCCCCGTTTTTCCTTCTACACATGGGACGTTCCTGCTTAGCTCCTCTCTCTTCTGCATCTCTGTTCTGAGATTTGGGCTCTGACTTGACTTTTCCTAAAGACCCACTGGAGTGCTGCTCCCTCCAGGTGACTCTTCCTCCAAAGAAAAATTCTGCCTCCATTCTGGGGACAAACACTGCTAGCTACTTTAAAGCGACAGTTCCACAGCTTCAAAGCAAACAAATAGGCTCTGCTGGACACTCAGTTACAAAAGCAAAACTCAAGGAGGCTGCTGATGGGCCTCCACCTCCTCGTCTTCCACGTCACTCCCACCCCCACCCCACAACCCCCTGCTGCAGCTTCAGCAGGATGTGGTCCCTCTCAACCTACACTGCCCTGGGAACACTTACCCACTGCAAACCCCAGGGCCCCAGTGGCTCTATTCTGATCTTCCCACAAACCTGGTGAGCCTCTCTCCACCCTGCCCAGACCTGTCACCATGGCTGAGACTTGTTTGGGGGTAAAGATACAAATGTCCCAGAATCATAAAGTGTCACAGCTGGAAGGGACCATGGAGATCATTCTGACCAACTCCCTCCCTTCATAGATGAGGAAACTGAGGTCCAGGGATGTATAGGGACCTGCCCTAAATCATATGCTGGGTTTGTGGCAGTCTACTTTTACAAGGCATTCCTCTCCCATTTTGCTCCCTTCTGAAGTTAGACAATGTCTGTGTGAGCTGGGTGCTTTTTTCTTTCTTTTTCTTTTTTAAAAAATTTTTTATTGGAGAATAGTTGATTTACAATGTTGTGTTAGTTTCAGGTATATAACAAAGTGAATCAGTTATACATATACATATCTCTACTCTTTTTTAGATTCTTTTCCCATATAGGCCATTACAGAGTATTGGGTAGAGTTCCCTGTGTGATACAGTAGGTTCTTATTAGTTATCTGTTTTATAGCTGGGTACTTTTTTCAATCACATGTGACAGAAAACCTACTTGAAAAAGCTTGAGGAAAAAAAAGAGAATAGAATTTGTTGGCTCATCCCTAGAGCTGGGGTGGGGGTGGGGTGGCTAGGTCCACCTGAATCACATGGCCTCAGAGTTGGGAAGGGTGGACCCTCAGGGAAAAAGGAAATGCTGTTATCAGAAGGAGGAGGATACTCGGTAGGGCAAATGAGAGATGTCCTTTACAGCCCACCACTTGGCTGCCTCAAATTCCCATATAGACTTCTTTTCCCACATGCACACTTTACCACGTACAGCCTTAAACACACTTGCCAAAGGGGGATAGCTGAAGTCTCATCCATCTACTTCATGCAGCCATTCTGACTGCACCCGTTTGTGCTCTCTTCAAAGTTTTCCCTTGCCCACTGTCCCCCTTTGATCTCTAATATGGACATGGGAAACTGCTTCTCCTTATGCCGCTTTAACAACCCATTTTCTAGGTTTTGGTTTGGGGGTCTCTAAGCATTGTCTGAGAGCTTCTGTTGACCATGCCTGGACATTCTCTGGCAACAGGGCTGCCACGGATAGTTGCCCAGTTTGTGCACTGCACAAAGGTATTCTGCTGAGGACAAGGAATGATGTCTGTCCAGAGTGGGAGGGGTGCCTTTCTCCATTTCACATAAAGGCTCCCCTGGGCTAAAATTTATTGTCTTCTGACAATACAAGTACTTTAAAAGCTTAGTAAGTCCATCAGTTAGAATGCTTTTTTACAGCAACACAGAAATCCCAATTAATGAAAAGAAAATGAATATTCTTTCATATTATATAGTCCGAAGGTGGGGCAACAGACTTGACAATATTCGAGAAAGGTACCTCCTTCTCAAGAGTGGGGAAATGTTTTCTAGAAGCTTCCTCACTGGCCTCCCCTCACATCTCATTGACAAAACTGTGTCATGTGCCCACCTCTAAACCAATCACTTCACTTGCAAAAGAGAATGAGATTCCTTGAAGATTGTCTTAGACCAATCTTAGAATTTATCCCTAAGCTGGGAATAGGGTGACTTTTCTGAGGGGTGACACCTGCATACAATCTGGGTTTGCTCAGCCAGCAGGAAGGAGGAAGGGATGCTGAATGCTTGTCCATGTGGAAACAGCAGGTCTTTGTCTATTTGCACTCAGGCACTTACCCAGTGACTTGTGCTTGAATCTAGATGCCGACCTGGTGGTCTCTTTCTCATGCTCATAGGTCTTGGTGCTCTGCCTGTTCCCCCAGCTTTCAGCCCAATGGCCCTCATCCTTTGCCCTTGCTCTGGACCGATGTGAAACATGCCCATGGGTAGAGAGGCAGAGTTGTGGCCCTCTGCCCCAGGTTCCAGTCTAGCACATTGGTGTTTACCAAAAGGCAATTTTCAGCTTACTGAGGTGCTTTGGAGGGACCCCAGGAATTAGGCTTAATTTCCACCTGAGACCCACATTCCTCTGCCACTGTGCTTTCAGCTTCCTGCCAGTGCTGGCCCTAATTTCAACTTGCAACATTGAATTAATCTTTTCCAACCTTGCAAGAAAATAGACTATATGACTCTTGGACAACTTAGATTGCTGGCTGGAGGCAGCAAGAGGCCCCTTGGCGAGGCAGTGCCTTCCCCCCACCCCCTTTCCAATGGTCTTGTCTTTTCTGGAAGAAATTCACAAAAGGCCAAGAGTTAGCCAACATACCCTTCAACATGTGTAGTGTGCGTGAAACATTAAAAATTATAGGACCGCTTTTGATTTAGAAATAGAAAAAGAAATATTGTTTTCATAATGCAAACTAAAAAAGGCTCTACAAAACTTTCTTTCCTAGTGGGGAACAGATTAGAGCAGCTCGAGGGGCTTCCTTGGTGGTGCAGTGGTTAAGAGTCCACCTGCCAATGCAGGAGACACGGGTTTGAGCCCTGGTCTGGGAAGATCACACATGCCGCCGAGCAGCTAGGCCCGGGCGCCACAACTACTGAGCCTGCGCTCTAGAGCCCACGAGTCACAACTACTGAAGCCTGTGTGCCTAGAGCCCATACTCAGCAAAAAGAAAAGCCACCACAATGAGAAGCCCGCGCACCACAACAAAGAGTAGCCCCTGACCCCCACAACTAGAGAAAACCTGTGTGGAGCAATGAAGACCCTACACAGCCATAATTAATTAATTAATTAATTAATTAATAATTTAAAAAAACAGCTCGAGAGCACTGCAGGGCACCAAGAGATGAGGGGGACTGAGGGATGGGTGAGACCTGGTTCCTGGTCTCAGGAAATGTCTAGTCTCATTGGGGAGACAGAAATAACACTCTAGGAACAATTGAGTAGAAATAAATATCAGTTTGTGCTCAAGAACCAAGCAGTGTGATAAACACCACTTCCCTTCCATCCCTGGCAAAATCCAGTCATTAAGACCCAGATCAAGTTTCACTTTCTTGGTAAAGTCTTCCCTGGACACTCTTGGATGGGCCCATAGTTCTAAGTCCAAACCCCTACTGGTACTTTTCACTTCACATCACAGGAAATGCACTGCTCAGGTCTCCTACAGCAAGGAGAGCAGCCCAGTGAGTGTCTTGTATGTTTAATCCTGCCTTGGTGACAGCTTCTTGGAGACCTGTTGGAGAACCAACGTGTTGGTTGGTTACTTCTGTCTTTCCCACTAGACTGTGAGCTCTCTCAGCTCCCTGACAAGTCAGTGGGGAGTATCACCATGGTATGATGTGGCCGCACTTCCCACGGGCTGTTTCCAGCTAGTGACTGAGCACAGTGTGGCACTAGTACCAGCATTCCTATAGGACGTAGGGCTCCCTGAACTGCAATGTTGGCTCCAAGATTCAGAACTGCACTCCTGCCTGAGTTCCTCCTGCCCAATCCTCTCCCAGCTGTCAGACCTGCAACGAGGTAAGGCTCTTCTCTCTCCCCTTTATCCTTCATGGATGTGTCTCCCCATGAATCTCTTGCATGCTTAATCCTGTCTTGTTGACCCACAGCTTCTTGGAAAACCTGAGAGGACACAAGTTAGTTGGTTACTTCTGTCTTCTCCGTTAGACTGAGTTCTGTGGATCAGGAACCCCTCCGTCTGCTTCGGGCATCATCTCAGGGTGGAGCACAGGACCTGACCCAGAGGATGAATGAGCAAAGAGATGAACATTCAGAGAAGGGGCAGGTAGGTGAGGGAGAAAGAAGCCAGAGGAAGCCTCAGGGAGGTGGTAAGCCTTGCCCGGGGTCTGGAGGGCAGGAAAGGCTGCCAGAGTAGAAAGGAACAGTCTTCATGGAGGCTCAGTATCTGTTGAGGATGGATTCAGTGTTTTATCATCTTCCCAGAGCTATGCTCAGGAGAGAGTTGTGGCTAAATGTAATGGGGCCACTCTGCCTTGGCATAGGAAGGTTGGCCTGTAGGAGGTGGGCTGGGGAGGCAGAGGGAACAGATGGAAACCAGAAAGGGCCGCCTTGGTGTTGGCAGTGCCCAAGCCTAAGGCCCTGACACAGAGCAGGGCCCCCAGATGCTGCTGGGGAACCGCTGGGGCCCCTGTGGATTAGGGCGGATTTGTGTTAGATGTCTCTGCAATGAGGTCAGCATCCAGAGCCAGAGCAAATTCCCCTTTGTGAATTCCAGTTTCTCCTATACAGTGTGCAGTCCCAACAGGGTTCTGGCCCTGGTTCCCACCACTGCACTTTCTACTCAGAGGACATCTGGTTACAGTTCCCATCAAGGGCAACCCTTGATCCCAGAGCCCTAGAGCAGTGGGGGTGGAGGGAAACTTCTGCTTCTGTGCTGTGGCCTGATTCCCACAAGGCCACCGAGATTGGTAAGAGTGGGGCTGGGAAGTTTCCTTCACGGGGTTGTACCCTAAAGGTCAGGCGGCCCTGGACAAAGCCCGTGTGGTAAGGAGCCAGCAAATCTGGGAGCTGGCTGGGATCCCAGAAGGTCCCATCCTGCTCTCTCATAGGAGCTAAAGAGCTGGTGCTCAGGGACGTGGGAGAAGAGGACACCTCACATGAGGCTGCAGCTGGTGTGGCCGCTCCAGAGTCCTGGCTCCTTCTCCATTGCCGGGTCAGTAAACAGGACCATAGGGTCTGTGGGCTGCAGGGGTCTGGGCAATCAGGGTTCCAGCTGGGAGGCCTCAAGCCCTAGCTGACCCTCAGGCCCAGGATAGCCCCTCATGGCCAGGGGTTGAGGCCTGGCTTATCTCTCCAGCTGTCCTGTTCCCTGCCACTTTATCAGGGAGAGTGGATAGGTGTCAGAGCTCAGAACTCCCACCTCTCCCTCCCCGTGGGATAGAGCCCAGGTGCAAGTGGAAGGACAACTCTTGGGCACAGCCAGGAGATCTCTGTCCTGGGAGAGTTTAAAAGGCCCCAGGACCTTCTCCGCCTCGATCGACCTTCCCAACTGGCTGCAGCATGCAGGGGCTGCTGATTTTGAGCGTGCTGCTGGGGGCTGTCCTTGGCAAAGAGGACTTTGTGGGGTAGGAGCATGGAGAGGAGGGGGTGATCAGAGGGGAGATAGGGAGGACTCAACCCCCAGCCAGCATCTGGAGGAGAGGGACAGACAGACACATGGGAAGATGGTCGGAGAGGAGCAGACTAGCACATCCTGGAAGGCAGGCTGACCGGGGACCAGGACTGAGAAGGGGTCAGGTCTCTTAGGACAGCCTCTTGAGCCCTGGAGAATATCTGAGCTCTGAGGAGGACTTTTCAGAAGAGGAGGCAGGAAGAGGCCTAGCTAGCTTTAGAGAGAAAGAGTCTAAGCTGGGATGGGGATGGGGACAGCAGCAGTGTCCAGAAGGTTCCGAGGAGCCCAGGCCTCCCGTTGCTAGGATCCCATGTGCTTTCCCTGCTCAGCCCAGAGGACCGAGGCCCAGCCACCCTCCTCCCGCCTGGGGAGCATGCATGGCCAGTAGGAGCTGCTCAGGCCCTCAGCCTCCCCTCCCGCTCTGCCCAGGCACCAGGTGCTCCGAATCTCTGTGGCCGATGAAGCCCAGGTACAGACGGTGAAGGAGCTGGAGGACCTGGAGCATCTACAGGTTAGAGGATGAGGGAGCTGCCCTGAGGCCCCAGGGTACGTCTCAGGGCAGACGGGCTCGCCTCAGACCCCCTCCCACCTGGGGCCAAACGGGGCCTGGGCTCTCTATCCCCAGCCACCCAGGAGGGAGCCATGGGACTGATCCCTGTTAGGAAGTGACTTAAACCTCCCAGTGCCAGAATCTTGCTGCCTTTGAGCATCCGAGCAAAAGAGCCCCCCACACCGCCCCAACTTCTAGTTCTTGTCTCTCCCTTGCTGCCTCAAAGCCTCTCCACTCTGCTTCCTGGGCCATTTACCTGACTCAACTGGACTTTGTCCAGCACCCAGGGATTCCCTGCATCCTCTTCCCCTAACAGCTGTGCCCCATCCCCAGTTATATGGGAAATTCTGGTGCCGACACCCCGTCCCAGGCAGGCCCTTTCCCAGCCCGCTGTGACAGTGGCTCTTGTCCTCCCCAGCTGGACTTCTGGAGGGGCCCTGCCCAGCCAGGCTCCCCTATCGACGTCCGAGTGCCCTTCCCCAGCATCCAGGCTGTCAAAGTCTTCCTGGAGGCCCGTGGCCTCAGATACACAATCATGATAGAGGACGTGCAGTCGCTGCTGGACGAAGAGCAGGAGCAGATGCTCGCCTCCCGGAGCTGGGCCCGCAGCACTAACACCTTTAACTACGCCACCTACCACACCCTGGAGGAGGTGAGGGACCCCGGGGGGCCCCCTCCACAAGCACCAAGCTCTTCGTCAGACTGGCAGAACGCGCCAGGGCCAGCCTGGGTGTGCGTGACATCTGCTCTGTCACCATGTGGCCTCGAGGCTCTGGGTCGTGGCTCCTCCGCATTCAGGGCTCACAGCAGGCTCGGTAACAGAGCTGCTAAGGGAGGCATCCAGGTGCCCGGAAGCCATGAAGGCAGCCTTCCCTCCTCTGCCTCCTCAGATCTATGACTTCATGGACTTGCTGGTGGCCGAGCACCCACAGCTTGTCAGCAAGCTCCAGATTGGCAGCAGCTATGAAGGCCGTCCCCTCTACGTGCTGAAGGTAATGGGCACGTGCAGGTGGATGTACGTGAGCACATCTGCAAGACTGGGCACCCACATCTGTGCATAGGCACCCATGGGTGAGCCCAGGGTTACAGAGAACACACTGTTATATGGACTCCCTGTGTAGCATAGGTGTGTGCATACCAGTACACAAACCATTTAAACTTTTAGGAGACGCAAGTGTTTCCAATCAAGTGTCACATTGTGGAAAGTATCCCAGAGTCTGGTAGTCCAGATAAAATGTTTTGTTTGTGACCTCCGACAGAGAACTATGTAGGGGCATTGGAACATCGTGGGGCCCGGAAGTCTGGCTGAGTCATTATTTGCGCCAAGCTTGAGCTGAGGGCAGGAGGCAAAGCTCTGCAGGATCCCGGTCCAGACCCACTCCCACATCCCACCTGAGTGATGGTCCCACAAACAGAGCCTCAACCTGAGATACCAGAGAGCAGACAGCCTCTGGGTTGGGGTGCACTCCCCTTCAAGGAGGTGAGGCAGGGCCCCAGCTGAACTATTTCCTGCTCTTCTCATCCAGTTCAGCACTGGGGGGAGCAACCGTCCAGCCATCTGGATTGACACGGGCATCCATTCTCGGGAGTGGGTCACCCAGGCCAGTGGGGTCTGGTTTGCAAAGAAGGTAAGCCTGTGGAGCTGAGGGTGCTCTCGCCTGGTAGGGCATTGGTATCCAAGGCCCATAGAAGCCCTGGCCCCTGCTTCCATCCAGAGGCAGTGACCACAGAGGGAGGTCGAGGGCAGGCATCCATTGCTCTAGCGTGGCAGACTCCTGGCCTGGCCTGCTCTGCCCCTCTGCTCCCCAACCTCCACCAGATCACACAAGACTATGGCCAGGACCCGGCTTTCACTGCCATTCTGGACAACATGGACATATTCTTGGAGATCGTCACCAACCCTGATGGTTTTGCCTTCACCCACAGCAAGGTACAGGCCTTCTCCTCTTCTTGGGGAAAGCAGGGTGGGCCTCTGTCCTCTGAGCCCCACAAGCTACTCACTCCTAATCTCAACTCCCAGAAGTTGAGAGAGGGACAAACAGACCTGTCCTCCTAGACTAGGGGTTCTTGACCTTGGCATTCTTGACATTTGGGGCAGATAATTCTTTGTGTGTCGGGGGCTGTCCTGCACGACCAGCATCCTGACCGACTCAAGCCCCCAGATGAGACAACTGAAAACATCTTCAAATATTGCCAAATGTCCAGGTTGTGGGGGAAAGAACTTTCCCCAGTGGAGACACACTGCCCAGACCTTCTTCCCTGGTTCTACTTTATGTCTATGGGACAGCATGCTACCAATCAATTTTGTAAGGGGCTGGCGGGGGTTGCCACATGCCTTCCTCTTTCTGCCAGTAGAACCCTCTGGCCAAATGCCATCCATTGTCTCCTCCATTTTCCTTCAGCCAAGAGCCCCCTTTGCAGACCTTCCTCCCTGACAACCAGTTGAAAGTGGTTTCTGATTCCATACCGTGTCCACACTCAGGCTTCGGATTGGAGCTCTGTGTTGATTGTGGCCTCTGTTGGGTGGCTGATCACTTTTCCTTTCTCAGAATCGAATGTGGCGCAAGACTCGATCCCTGACGTCGGGCTCTCCCTGCATTGGGGTGGACCCCAACAGGAACTGGGACGCTGGCTTTGGGAGTAAGGCCCAGTGTGGTTTGGAGAGCAGGGATGGGACACCCCAGAATGGCTTCTTACTGTCCTTTGTCCTGTCATCCCCCAACCCTCTCCTGCCCCAGCAGTGGGGGCACGTGGGTAACGTTGGCCTCTCCTCCAAGGTGCACAGTGAGGAAGGTGGCCCTCTGAGATCTGCTTGTCCCTTGCCTGTAAAGTCCTTCCCAATGGAACTGAGGTCTGAAACCAATCTATGGGTTGTCTAGCGTAACTTCAGCTCCTTCCTTCTGTGGTCACTTCACTGCAGGAACTGGTGTCACTTGAGGAGCCCTTCTTACCTCTCTGGGCATGTCCATCAGCTTTGTCCAAGTTTGGCTGGGGAGGGAGGCAGGACCCCCAGCTTATAAAAGGCTTCTGCCCTTTCCTTATCCGGGGTGGGGGTGAGCCCTCTTGCATCTCAACTCATGCAAAGACCAGAAGCCATGGAAGCGACATTGCTTGTGTGTAAGGAATGCCAACTCTCCCCTCCCACAGAGGCAGGATCCAGCAGCAACCCCTGCTCGGAAACTTACCATGGCAAGTTTGCCAATTCCGAAGTGGAGGTCAAGTCCATCGTGGACTTTGTGAAAGACCACAGGAACATCAAGGCCTTCATCTCCATCCACAGCTACTCCCAGCTCTTCTTGTATCCCTTTGGCTACAAAGCAGAACCACCTGCAAATAAGGATGAGCTGGTATGTGCTGATCCCTGCTTGCCCTCTCATCCCAAAGGCAGCTTTGGGCGGGCCTGGGTTTATCCATCAAACCTGCTTAAGGCACGAGGCCCTACACTGTGCCTAGCACCCCTTTCTCCCATGGACCCCTGATGGCTTGAGAAGACCAGCAGGGCAGACTAGGCTTTCTGTCTGGAAAGCTAAGGCACAGAGTGGTTGAGTCACTTCTGTCACATGACAGAGGAAGGGGTAGGGGTGGACTTTGAGCTTGTACCACAAGTTTAAACTTGGAGCTGCAGGGTGACCAAAGGGCAGTGAAGTAGCAGCCAGACATCCCACAAGGTCACATCCTGCTGAGTTCCCGGGGCTGGCCCTGCAGGGCCCAACAGGTTCCTTGCTCTCTGCTGGGGGCCGGCTTCTGCAGGGTATATGCTCCTGGGTCATCCTGCCAGCCCCCAGGTTACCCTGGCCCTGCGGTTCTGGGGGTCTGGCATTGCTGGCCATGACAAGCAGTCTTGCTTGGCGTTTTCTCCAGGATCAGGTGGCAAAGTCTGCTGTTGAGGCCCTGACCTCTCTGTATGGGACCAAGTTCAAGTATGGCAGCATCATCAAAACAATTTGTAAGTAGGTGCATTGTCTCTGTGGGTGGTCTGGGAGGGAGCTCAGCTGGCTTTCCCTGCCAGAGGGAGTGTCCCTCCTGGAGGAGGTAGCCAAGGGTTCCCCAACCTGGGAGCATGGGCGAGGAGAACAGCCCTGGCCACGCCTGACTACTGCTGGCTTGCTGGGCAGCAGGGCCCTTTCCTCATGTGAACTCTGCCTTCCTCGATACCTTCAGACAAACCCTTCGGTTCCTCTGAGAACTCTTATCTTGGGGTTAAGTTCAGCTTCATGCATGGAGTGGGTAGAGAGTTCTGCTGGCCTTTGTATTGTAGATCCCTAAGAAATTCAACTTAAAAAATACTCTTCCTCCAATGCTCTTCAGTTAGAGAATATATCCTATCTTTTCCCAGCTTACTTATCCATGCAATGCCCCTGAGACGAGGACTGCTACATCAACATGGAATTAAGTCAACAAATGTTTATTGAACACCTGTGATACACCAGGCCTTGTTTTGTGTGCTTGGGATACAGTTGAGAATAAAAATAAGCAAAGATCAGGAAACCTCCATTCTAGCCAGCCATGACAAAAAACATGGATAAGGAAATGATACCATGTGTTAGGTGATACGTGCTGGGAGAAAAAGAACTACTAGGACAGGGTGAGGGGACTCAGGAGTACTGGGGGTGGAAGCAGGGCAGGTGGACTGAAGCATAGGCCTCACTGAGAGAGTGAAATTTGGATAAGTATTGAAGGAAAGGAGGGATGGAACTAAGAGGCTATTTGAGGAAGAGCCTTCCAGGCAGAGGAATCTTCTAGAACAAAGGCCTTCCCGTGTGCCCTGACCTGGCGTGTGTGGGAATGGCAGGAAGAGCACAGAGACCCAGTGGCTGCAGCAGAGACAGGTGGCGGGGATGGCAGCAGGGGTTGAGGTTGCGGTGTTCAGATCCCATTGAGCCCTGAGGAGACACAGCAAGCTTGTGGCTGAGAGTACTGAAGAAGCAGGGGACAGGGACACACCTCAGACTTCCTGCCCCGAGTGCCCAGTTCTGGGGGGTGAGTGAGTCAGAGTCTCACCTGGGGCTGGCCTTACTTTTGGACTCCAGGCCTTCTTTGGAAATTGTTTTAACCCTGAGTCAAAAGGTTTTTGCTTTGTTCAATATTGTGGAGTTAAATTCTGATATGCAGCCACCTCCCTCTCCCCTGCCCGATTCTGCAGCTGCTTTGATACTTACTGCAAATCTGTCTGCAAAAGACAGACGAGGGTCTTTTGCTTTGACTCTGACCCTTGCACTTTCCCCCTGCAGACCAGCATCCGGGGGACAGTCCCGGTTACCCAAGTGGGCAACTCTGGTATATTTGGGGGCTTGACCAAAGTGGCTGTTAGATGGAGGCGGCTTTCAAAATCGTGGGAGCTTCCTTGCATGACCCAGTGAGAGGAGAACCATTGCTGGTCCGCCTCTCTGGGCCTCTTGGACTAAGACCCTTCAGGGGAGCTTCTTGGGAGGAAGCCAGGCTGCTTGGTCAACAGTAGGAACTTAGCAGATGCTGACTCCAGTCAACACTGCACAAAGCTCTGGGCTTTGGACCATTAGCCCAGCCCAAGCAAATGTTTTCAAGTGAGTGACCTTTGTTCTGCCGGTCTGCTCCTGCCCCAGACCAAGCCAGTGGAGGCAGCATTGACTGGACCTACAACCAGGGCATCAAGTACTCCTTCTCCTTCGAGCTCCGGGACACCGGGCGCTATGGCTTCCTGCTGCCGGCCTCCCAGATCATCCCCACGGCCCAGGAGACATGGCTGGCGCTTCTGACCATCATGGAGCACACACTGAATCACCCCTACTGACCTGGCCCTTCAGCGCTGTCTTCCTCCTCCTCTCCGTCCCCACCCAGGCAGCCAAATAAAGTTTGAGTGTACATGGACCAGAATGGGGCTCATGCGTGGGAATGCATGTGGCATGTCTGCCTTTTCAAGCTGTGGCAGAAGTGATTTAGTTCCTGCAGGTCTCACTGGAAACGTGTGGGTAGTTGGACTAGATGACCCTTAAACTCCCCTGCATTCCAAGGTCCTGTGAAGTTGTATCCAAGTGGCGTCTGTTTTAATTAGACCACCCTGAGCTCAGCTCGTCAGTGGGGTGATTTGTTCATACCTTAGGAGCAAGCAGCAGCCACAGCTGCTAACCAAATGCCTGGCACCCTGCAGTGGTGAGGAATTCAGCTTGTACAATAGTGTAGCTGGTTGGATCCATTCATCTACAAAAGCAATAACTCTGAGTACAAACTAGAATAATCCTGGTGGCCAATGTTGTCCCAAATCAATGTTGCAGCCAGGTAAAGCAAATTTCTATAGAGCAAAGTATGGTCTCCTACTCCTAATTAAATTGGAAGAAAACAATTGGGTTAAATGGAATCATTTACTGAAGATAAAGAACAAACACCAATCCCAGGGCATTTTATTAATTGAAGTGTATCAGGAAGACTTTGCCTTTAGAGACAGAAGTAGTTTACTTCTCACTGCCCCATCCTTTCTAGCATCTCCTGCTACATTGTCTCCTCTTCCACTCACCACCACTCATTATCGTTAGCAAAATTTCTCAAACATAAGGCTCTCCTCTCCTTCCCCATACCCTCCACAGCTCCTAGAATTTGGCTTCCCTCCCTTGGCTTGGTGATTCTGGTGGCTGTGATATCACACTTAGTGGCTAGCACCACAGCACATAGCATATATCTCAACTTTTTTTCAAAGCAAGAATCTACATTCCGTTTCTTCCAAATCTCTTAAGGTGTGACTGTCAAGCAGGGGGTTCCTCCCACTGAAGTTGCTGGGAAGTGGATGGGGGGTGGCTTGGTAGCTTCCCAAATAGGGGGGCTGGGGTAAGGATGGCAGCCTCTCCCTGTATCAGTCAGATGAAGTATCACAATGCATCCATCTCCACTGACTTAAAATCTGTGTCTTTTTCACATAAAATAGCCTGAAGACCAAACAATTTTTTCTTTTTTTCTTTTTTTAAGGGCCCATTGGGGAATTTTCATCTTGGAGGTTTTTTATAATTTTTAATTTTCTAAAATTGAGGTATAGTTGACTTACAGTATATATTAGTTTCACGTGTACAACATAGTGATTCAAAATTTTTATACATTATACTCCATTCATTTTTTTATTTTAATTTTTTTTTGCTACCAAACATTCTAAAAAACAAAAAGAATGAGGCTGACTATACATATAGTACACATAAAGTTATACATATATAAGTTTATGAGGCAAGGTTAAATGGTGTTTCAGTCTTTACAGAAGGATGATCTAAAGATTTTATGACACTTCCTTCAAGTTATCTTTTGGGAACCATTTCCCTTCAATTTATGTAGATAAGCTGAAACCCACTGTAATGGCTCAGTTTGGGCAAGTAAAAAAAAATGAAACTGATCTTACTATTTAATAAAGACTGATAAGTGAAAAAATATTAAGTTAGCAAGACAATATATCATTTTACGAAATTGGATTACTTAGGCTTCAAGGGTAGAATTGCTTAATTTAAAATAAACTGTACTCCCTGATAGCAGAGACCACTTGATTTGGCATTCAATCTCCAAAACCATCAACAGTACTTGACATACAGATACCCAATAAATATTTGTTGAATGAATGTTCTCCACATATACTAGAGAACTTATAAATTTTATAATCTTTATTTTGTAGGCTTGCAAGTCATTTTGAATTTCCCTGAGTTGTAGTTTTAAGGCTCTGAACAAGTAAGAGTCTTAAGAAAGCTGAAAAGACAGGAGTAAAGCACCAGAATGAAAATTCCATGAGGGCAGGGATTGTGCTGTTTTGCTCAACACTCAATTTCTATTGGTTGGCCAAGTACATGACACATAGTAGGCACTTAATAAATGCTTGTTAAATGGAGACATGGAAGTCATTAACATTTCTTTTTCTATTTTCAACTACAGGAAGAACTTTCCAGTTTGCAGATACATATTTTTACAAATCTATGGGTAAAAAAATTTTATTTTATAAATAAAATCATAAAGCTAAAAGAAACAAAAATTTTAGAAAATAATGTGGTGTACATGAAAAAGTATTAATAACCTTGAGGGGAAAAAAGCTCTTATAAGTAAAAGGGGTTTAAAAAAAAGACTAACATTTCAAAAGAAAAATAGGCAATTCCCAAAAGAAGAAAAACAAAAAGCCAATAAATGAAAGATACTGATTCTCTGAGTGATTTTTTTTTTGTACATTAAAGAAAAATATATTATTTTTCTCCCATCAGATTGACAAAGAATAAAAAGACTGACAACTCAGTATTATCAAGAGTATGAAGAAATAAGACCTGCCATATACTGCTGGTGGGAGGATAAATTTACACCACCTTCCTGGAGGGGAATTTGGCAATATAAATAAAAAATTTCAACGTATTGACACTTTGACCCAGTAAGTCCACTTGGAGGAATTTATTTTACAAAAATATTTTGAGAAGTTCAAATAAACATATGTACAAGGTTGTAATAATAAAAAGTTAAATTAAAAGGAAAAGAACCTAGATAGATACCAGTATTGATATGGGTATTACCCATTTACACAATGGAATATCGGGAAGCCATTGTAGTCTGTGTTGATATGGAAAAATGGTCACAATATACTGGGCAAAAGAAGCTGGTCACAAGATGGAAATATTCTAAAACAGGATTGTGGTGATGCTTTCTCAACTCGGTAAATTTACTAAAAATCACTGAATTGTATCCTTAAAATGGGTGCATTTTATGGCATGTAATTTATATTTCCATACAGTTATTTTTAAAAAAGCAGGCTACAACATAGTATATTGAGTATGAATCTCATTTTTGTTTGAAAAACGCACACCCACTATGCCTGGAAGTAAATATTCCCCAGTAATAATAATTGTGGTTACCCCAGGCAGTGGTGGTGGTTTTCCTCTTTATACTTTTCTGAATTTCTTGCAATGAGTTTGTATAATCAGGGGGGTTAAAAAAAGCTATTTCAAACACACCAGATTACCTGTGGGTAAAGTTTTCTAAGATCAACTTATTATCAAAATCAAACATCTAAATGACTATCTCAATTTGTGCCCAGATTCTTTTTCATAATTTGTCTCAACTCATTTCTTCTGCTGTTGCCCAGAACAAGGTCTTATTTTTGGAAAAGTTTATACTCCAGATAGAGCTGGAAGCAAGTGTTTCTACCAAGGGCAGGGTACTAATGTCTCCTGGTTGGGGGCCATTCCCTAAGCACTCTGTGGTAGCTCAGATGACAACTCCCAAGAGCCCTTGCTGCTTTCAGTTCCCACAGCAATCTGGGGAATTGATTATGCTAATGCCTATTCTCTAGGACTTTTCAAAAATCTTTATTTTTAAATGAACTCATTTTACTTTGTTCCTAGAGCATTATCTATGGTTCTCAGTGTGGCCCGTGGGCCATTCGTGGTCCATAAGAATCCTTTGGTGGTCTTTTGAATTAACACTAAGATATGCATGTCTAGCTTTCTGGCTTTGGCCTGAAGTTAAAATTGAAATGTCATTGAATACAATCCAGATATGACCTCACTGGTCCCTCATCCAGTACAGGGCTATTCATCATCTCAGCAATTGTTTTGCAAGGGCAAGTGGGACTAGGTGGATTTGAAGATGCAGACGGATTCTTGCTCTAAGGGCTCTAAGGACAGAAACATCATTCTGTGAACACACTACGAACCAGATGCTCCTTACAGGAAACTGATATGACCAACCAAAACATTCAAATTGGCCAGATGAAGGAAGAGCTCTGAGAAAGAAGCACAGAGCACCCGTCAAATCTGAAAAACTGTCAAAGGGTAATGAATTCTCCCCAAAGCTTTCAGGATCCACGTTAATTTGGCAACTCAAACTGTGAGCATCATCTAACGACCCCAGAGGTGAAGACTGCCAAATGTTTACTGCCATACTAAAAGAAGAAAATTAGAAGTCTTCTGCTTAACTACAGTGGTGTGTTCGGCTACATTTTTTTTAGAAGAGTGCGGTGGAATGAGAGCTCTGCTAACATGGACTGAGGCACAGAGGTTTGCTGCTGCTTCCTCCCATGAAGCCCAGGCTTGCGGCCATGAGCCAATTCACACAATTTATGTTTCAGCCTAAATCAGAAACATCACCGCAAAGGAAAGAGAAATTCAGACACAAATCATATCAATATGGTTTTACTGGATAGTTCAACCATCAGGAAAACAGCCTACTTTTTCCCTACAATCTAATGAAAACTTTGTAACTCCCATTCCTTAAGTGATACCTCATTAAGAAACAAATCTCAGAAACCCTGGAGCACCTGTCTTCGAGATAGGTCACCAGACACAGAGAGTGGAACGGTCCCAGGAGCAGACGTTTCAGCCCCTGAATTCCTTGCCTTTTGTGCAGGCAGAGGAGGAAAGCTTTCAGTGGAATCTCAGGTGATGAGGAAGGAGGGGAAGCCAACAGCCAAGGGAAAGTTACATTTTTGTTAGTGAATTGGAGGCATAGCCAGTGAGAGAGTGGCTGTACCCACCCA
Source organism: Mesoplodon bidens (assembly GCF_964165515.1). Taxonomy (NCBI): domain Eukaryota; kingdom Metazoa; phylum Chordata; class Mammalia; order Artiodactyla; family Ziphiidae; genus Mesoplodon; species Mesoplodon bidens. The sequence continues at coordinate 84,838,250 of NC_138166.1, forward strand.
GAGTGGACAAGCACAGAGCAGAATGGTTTCTCAACCTTCCAGCTCAGTGACACAGGGCAAGTTGCTTAATTTCCATTTGACCCTCAGTCTCCTCACCTGAAAATGGGGGTGCCTACCTCGTAGGGATGTTCTGATAGTCAAATGAGTCAAAACGTAGAATGAAGAATCTAGGAATACTGCCTAACACATAGGAAGCTCTCCATAAATGTTTGCTAACATTATTACCTGGAAATCTTCAAGATTTGAAACAAAAGAGAAAATAAAACCCACTCTCAGATGGGGATGGTGCAGTTGAATTCTGAAGGCTACTTTGAGCTTGAGGGGACCATGGAAACAGGCAGACTGCAGACAGCCAGGCTAATAATAACGGCCCTAACAGCTTCCTGGGTACCTCCTGCAGAGGGTAATCTAAAAATCTCAGAGTGAAGAATGTCTCACATACAAAAGTAGGATGTACAAGAGGACAAGGGATAACAAACTTTCCAGGTCTCCAGAATGGCAGACCAGCGCTGAGTGGCCACCACAATGGGCTTTACATCCCAGACTTCAGTCTTGACAGGTTCAGTTCATTTATTCACACACCCTTATTAAGGGCCACTGTCATGTAGTTGGTGATTTTCACCCTCTGGGAGGTTATAGTCAAAAATAATTTTAAATAATTTTTTAAAAATGTAGTCCATCAGTCAATAGTATTTAATAAGTGACCTCTGTTTGCCACACATTTCACCAGGTGCCTCAGGATGTTATGCAGGTGAAGAGAATCTGCGTCTGCATTTGGAACAAAGAGGATAAGCATCAGAGAGTGAGACTGTAAGGAGATGGGGGGGAGGGGGCAATATAGTTTTGTAAACACATAAAATCATGCACTGAATCCTGTCCTGTCAGAATTCAATGCTGACAAATTGCCACCATTACCTATTTTATGCTATAACTGACCTGTGTGCCAATAAAGGACGTGGCAATAGCAATTTCAATAATTACCACAACTTTAGGAAAGTATTACTACCCAAATGTCTTCTGAACACTTTGGAAGCACAATGTGTCCTATTTATTGTTTTTTATAGAAAAATATATTTTAATCAAAAAATTAATTGAACAGTAGATAAGCATGTCATCATGCTCACATAAACTGAAATAATATCCACATTTCTGATGTTTCTTGAAAAAAGAAAAAGGAAAGTAGTATGGGAGTTAAAACTTTGAAAGAAATGTGAAAAAATAAACGCACATTAGAGACACTGGGAATATTTTGGAACTGGGGAAAGAAAGGTTCTTAATGATTATCTTCAGAGTAGAGCAGGAAGGGAGTCATGGATTTAAATCCAGGTGGACAGAAATTAATTATCCCCCCTAAAAATGTCGGATAACATAAAAGACAGAATCTACAACCAATTTATAACATGACAGAAACCAAAACCAACACAAGAAAAATTGCCTACATATTTCTTCCTAGCCTAGGACTTTGATTTCACTTATATTCCACAAGGGAATTAGAGAAAAGAAGGTTTTGTTTTGTTCTGTGTTCTTGGTGAGTAGCCTAAAGTCTTATGAATTTTTGTATAATCTCAATAGCATCACAGGAAAAATCCCTCAGCAACTAATGAACACTATTTGTTCTCTTTTAATTCTGATTTACACCCCAAGTCCAATATGATTGTGCTAGTTCTGGTTTTCTGCTAAAGGTAAAAAATAAAATGACTTTTAGTTCATTTGATTCATTCTATGCCTTTCTTTTTACTTTCTTTATAAAGTTTTTTTTTGATGTGGACCCTTTTTAAAGTCTTTATTCAATTTGTTACAATACTGCTTCTGTTTTATGGGGTTTTTTTGTTTGTTTGTTTGTTTGTTTGGCAATGAGGCATGTGGGATTCTTAGCTCCCCAACCAGGGATCGAACCCACACCCTCTGCATTGGAAGACAAAGTCTTAACCACTGGACTGCCAGGGAGGTCCCCATTCTATGCCTTTCAATAGATTAAACCTGACATTGTAACAGCCTGAGATGTTCTTTTTGTACTCAAATGAGTAATGTTGCCTTCCCCTTCCTCCCTCCACACTTCTTGTTTCCTTGCTTCTCTCCTTCCTTCCCTCTTTTCTTTCTTAAATACAGTAGATAAAGTACTGAACTTATTATTTAGACTTTGGCCATCACCATTGCTCAGATGGAGCAGCAGTTGTACATTGATAAAGCATTTTCCATCTAGGGGGTCATAAGTTCCCAGGCAAGGGAAGCTCATCAACCCCCAACACTGACAAGAAAGTCCCGCTGTAGTGAGTTTAAGGTGGCAATCAGTCCCTGCTGGGCATGAGGAGAAACCCTTCTGACTAGAGAGCTAAGGTCCCCTGCCCTAATTGGAATGATTTCCTGATTCATTTATACAAAGAAAATATGCATTACTGGGAGATAGAGCAAAAAGAAGTACTCTTTCAGATCACCCCAGTCTCATGTGACTCCCCACAAATCATCTCAACAGAGAGGAAGACAGAAGTTGGCAGATCTCAGCATATTAACAGCAAACAACAAATTAAGAACTATGTACTTTAATCTTCAACATTCATAATTGCACAGAGTATCACAGATCGCTTAGATAATACATGTCAGTTAATCTAACGAAGAAACTAGTAAAGTAGAACATTCAAAGCAATACCTTGAGCATGTAAAAACTGCAAGTGACATTTAACACACAAAGTGCAGAACCAGAACAGGTCTTTGAGGAGTAGTTATTTAAAATCCTTACCAACAGGCAAAGCGCTATGGAGAAACACACATGAATATAGTCAACCTGCCAGATCTCTCAACTAAATGCACTGCAATTCTAATAGGTTCAGCTATACTGACTTTGCACATACATATAGTAGTTTCTAACACTCTAGTGTTGTGTGGTGATGGGAATGCAGAATAGGAACAAAGGGGGACTACCATTTACTTTCAAAATAGAATCGAGTGGGGAAATCTAAACTCCTGACTAGTCGACTTGAAAATGGCATAACCAGAACTTTGTCACAGAGAAAAAAATTTTTTTTCTTAAAAATGCATATGTATCCAAAATGGCTGAAAATCTTGTCCATGCTAGGGGAAAGTTGAGTGTGGAAAAATTTGCATTTTTAAAAATCTATGCTGTAAAGAAAATAAAAAGCCAGAGCATTTTGGCATTAGCAAAAGGCTGAACTTAGTTCTCAGGCAATAAATTTATGGGGAAACATGACAGGCTCCTCTTTAAAGCTATGTGTACGTTGGCTGAATTTTATACAAGATTCTTGAATCTTGTGGAAAATTGGGCACAGCTTGACATCTGAACAATGTCCCTGGTTTGTTTGATTTCTAAAGCATCGGAAAATGTTGCACTTTGGAAATCAAGTAGAGAAGAATAAACACACTAAAACAGAACTGGGCTGAATGTGAAAGTTATTTTTCCATATGTCTCTATAAGATATTTATTACCTTTATTTCTCCTACAAACACAGCCCCCCATGCTGGAAATACTGTGATACTTTTTTTTTTTTTTTTTTGGTGGTGAGAAAAATAGTCCTGTTAAGACAAATCTTACCCAGCAGCAATAACCACCTAAGGATAGGCAATTTTCAGCTGGCTTTTCAGAAGCTGGTTGCCATGACAAAGAGCACAATTTATTCCTTAGTCCCTTATCACAGCTACAGATCACAGACCATAAAAATTAACAAGGCTCTTTTTCCTTTTCCTGATGATTTCAGAGTTCCTCATCCTTACCTGAGGTCTTTTGTTCCCCCAATTAAATGGAATGAATGTCAGTCATCTAGCAATTCAATTAACGCTGATTCAAAATTCTGGCCCAAACAAGAATCTATAATCAAAACCTCCTAATCATAGCTCAGTCATGAGAATGAGAAGTAAGCAGGTAATTGCACTAATTACTCAATTAGACTAATACTGTATTTTTAAGCAAGGGTTTAAAGGGTTGTCAGCTCTGACAAAGGACTGTGGAGTTGTCCTCACCTTGTGTGCCGGCAGTGGCCCAACCAAAGCCAATGTTTTCAAGTGGCCATAATTTCTACCCATCTAAGATGGATGGGCCTGAGCTGGGTAATGGGAGTTTACAACTAATAAAACAACCGCAAATGAGGGACGGCTCCAGGGGGCTTCAGTGGCTCTCAACCCGGCCCTGAACAGTGGGCAGGACTTGCCCGTGCAGGCAGCTGAGCACACATCATCACCTGTGCTGGTTCCAGGAAAGCATCTAGTGAGGAGGAGCGCTGAGCACATGTGAGAGCTACTACTAAATCTTAACTGAGTGATGCTCACAGGTACCGGCTTCCAAACTGAAGACGGAGCCTGCGTCGGCTGCTGGGTGAAGAGCTCCTCAGCCAGCGGGTCCACAGCTGGTGGGGGCTGGAAGCTACGAATCGTCTGCACCCCCAGGGACAGCTTCTCAGGCTGCAAAGCCTACATAGAGAGCCTTCATGAAACCAAGAAGAGTGAGTGAAAAAGAACTGGCTGGGAAGGACGCACCAGATGCGCCTGAAGTATTTACAAAACAACGCAGGATATAGACCAAAACAAACTGGACCTTATTAAAAAAAAAAAAATGAAAGCCTAAAAAAATTAGACTTTTTTCCTACTCAGTTTCAGAGACTTAAATATTCTGTAAACAACAGGGAGGACACTAGAGCCTGTCATGCCTCTGGTTTTTGTAAAAATCCTTCCCGGGTTGGATGTAGGAGAGGAGCTGGAGACAGAAAGAGGGAAGAGGGCCTGACACACGTTGAGGTCTTTCCTCTGCAGCAGCTTCTTAAAATGACCAACTTGGGAACTGCTCAGGGGTTCCGAGAGGAGAGAAAACATTTATTTGACTAAGACAGACAAAGTCTTTACTTCCAGGGTTTGCCTTGCAGGTGGCCACTGCCCAGTGAGCGGGGGTTCTGGTGGCCGGCAGGGCCCCCGGCAGGGAGGTTCTGACCGCTGCGGGAGCCTGGAACCTTGGAGTCTCTTCCAGAAGCATTACCTTGGCTCAGCCGGCCTGAAGGGAGCAAGAAAGCAGGGAGCAGAGCTGCAAAAATGATTCCAGGGACAACCTGCCAAGTACACTTTTAAACTAATGAAGTCTTATGCTACAAACCACTTTTAAGCTAGTGAAGTCCTATTCAGCATCTACTTTAGGCTAAAACCTACTCTTCATCCTTGAGATCAATTAGAAGGTGGGGAAGGGGGCAGGGATGAAGGGAAACCCAGATAGCTTTTCTTTCCTTCCTCTCCATTATCCCAGTCAACCTCATCTGTGCTTCATTCCTTCTCAGTAGAGAAGGGTACAGGAATGGTTGGAGGAAAAAGAGAAAGCAGTGTGCCAAAGGAAAGGCCAGAAGTAGTTTAAAGGTACCCAGAAGCAGCAGAAGGAAGCAAAGCTTTCCGAGAAGGAATCTGAAAGCCTTAGCTTAGCCTCTCAACTCTGCCTGAGATGCACACTTTGACTGATACCCTCTCTTCTCTTTCTATGTCTGTGTGCAATGCCTAATTCTTACCATAATCTGGGATCACCTCCACTCACCTCCCTTCTCTTGCAAATATTTGAAGAATCTGAATATAACAGATCAAGCTTCTCATACGATGAGGTTGATGTTCAAAGCTGCAAATCTCAAGTTCTACAGAAAACATTATTTCTAAAGGTCAAAATATCTTACTAGTACTGTCTGCAGGACCCTGGTCCTCTTCCAGGTAATATTCTATCTTCTTTAGGTCTTCTGGGGTAAATCTCCATTTATTCTCAGCTGCTGGGGGCGGCACTTTCGGGCCGGATCGTTTTCGGGCAGAAGCAGGCGGAAGGGTCTGCTGGCAAGATGCTGGCAGGGAACCCGTAATCAGTCCTTCTGGGAATTTCTGAGCTAAGACTTTTAGACCTAGGTGTGGAAGATCATCAGAAAAAGCCGTGTTAGCACGGTGAGGCCAAGGCAACCTGGAAAGGAGCCCACATGTCTCCTCAACATAAGGACAGGAAATCTTTCTTAACTGCTTCACCATTAAGTAAATTACACCAGAAAACGTCAGTTGTTATGTGGGATTCTGAGAATTCCACCAGAAATCGTTTAGCTCAAGTCTTCAGCATTAAGGCTTTCTTACAGAGCCATAAAGTAACATCATTATTTCAGGAATTAAAAACATGTGCTGATGGAGCTAACGGAAGTTTCACGTATCCTGACTCCTTTCTGCCAGCATGGTTGTCTCTGTTTCCAGAATACTAAGTTCTGAGCTCTGGGAGGGAAAAGGCGATAGGGGTGAAGCTGAAGGAGTGTGAGCCCAAGTATTCGCCTTTTAAGTCCTAAGCAGAACACAGCCCCTCACCTCCGGAAAGCATGAAGAGGTTCTCAAATCCCCGCTCGCACATGGTGGTAGCTGCCTGGCTGGCCAGCCTCTCATCGTCGTCATACAGAATGATGATCTTGCCATGGGCATTTTTCTAAGAAGCAGATGAGTTAAGGTTCGACCACACTGAGCTAATGCTCCTAGACTATACAGAAACCCCTGAGGAAGAAGAGCTGTCAAGGTTTACCTCTCTGAGTTCAAGGAGCATCGGATGACCCCTCTTCAGGGGGTACAGGACTTTTTCCTGTCGTGGAAACCACACAAGCTGGTATCCTTTTCTTCTATGAACTAGTATCACCATGTCCAAGACGGCACTAGTTACACACTGTACATACACTCTTTGGCTCTTTCATCTGTACAATCCTGGAGAGTAAGTATTACAACCTCCATTTTACAGATGAGGAAACAGAAAAACTTTTATGCCCAACGTGTCCACTGCAGTCTTATTTATAATAGTAAAAAAATGGGAACCACCTAAAAGTCCATTCCTTCAAAGAGGAATGATTTAGTAAATTACAGTAAATCTAAAGATGAGATCTTATACTGCATCAAAAATAGAGTTTATAAAGAGCTTGTGTTAGTGTGGGGAAATACACTGTAAAATAAAGTGAGGAAAAGCAACATACTAAATTATATATACAGTATAATTTTTACTTTGTTAAAAAGACAAGACAGTCTGGAATAAAATACACAAAAAATGTAGTAAGAGTTTGTTGTTCAATTGTGTGGTTATTGGAGATTTCAATTTTCTTTTTTATACTTTTCAGTATTTAAATTATTTTCTATTTGTATGATTTTTATGAGCAAAAAAATTAAAATTTCAAGAAGCAAAAAAAATTAAAATAGAAGGAAAAAAATTCACTCCTTACATTTTACTTGGGAAAACTTTCTGGGGAAAACAGTCCTAGGACTGACTCTCAACGGATCATAACCTTTAACCTAATGTTTTTTGTCCTACTGCAGGATGGCTTGGAAGCATTCTCAGCAACAGCTAAGGATCGAAATTCTAAAATATGCTAAGTAAATTAATTAATATCAAAAGTCCTTCATAGGGTTTTCTTACTAGGAGCATGATTCATGATAAGTTTGAGTCTTCAGTCTTTATACCATCCAACTCCTTAAAATGCAACAAAGGATACATATTCAAGAATATCATTTGAATAAGGGTTCATTGTTCTAGACAGAGTTGCAATTGGGTAACTGTAAGCTGCAAAGAGAAGAAAAAGCTTAGGAAGTTTGTAGCTCTCAGTACAACTTGGCCCCAATTCTCAGCTGGTTTAAAGTCTAAGAGTTAAAAGCAACATATTTTCAAAATCAACTAGCTATAAACCTGAATACTTTTGTGAAAGAAAAGAAACAGGACACTATGAACAAATAAGAAGTGTCACTTCACTGTTTCTGACATTTAGCACTGGACCCCTGAGCCCCCTGAGTCACCAGTCTCTCTCAGAGCATGTGGTAGAGCCAACTTACAGGTTCCCAGAACACATCTGGCTAACATAGGGTTCCCCCAACTGCTGACCACAGGCTGTGGTTTGAGCCTGCCTGGGCTCAGTACCGGGCTGTGTTCTCAGGAGTGAGACACTGTAAGGCCTTCTCTCTCTTACCTCCAACAATGTGGCACTGCTGGTAAGAATCTCTATCTCTCACATCTAGCAGCAGGAAGGGGCAGTCGGGATAAGGTTTGTCTTTGGTACTGGGCTCTACTTTCTTCACAAGCCCTTTGTCTAGATCCAGTTCCCCAACGCCACTGATGACGCTGCAAGTGAAAAAGTAGGTCAGTAGACACTAGTCAGGGATTGGTGGCTTAAAGGTCCAATGCGTTTCTTCAGAATGGCGAGAGGGTGCTCAATGTCTCTTCAAAAGACACTCCAAAGAAAAAGGAAAATGGATGTGGTGTCTCAGTTCTGCCTCTGAATGCAAGATCCTACGGATGGATTCCTGTTCTCTCACCCTGGACCCGAAGGAGGGGATCCACTGTCCATACTAACCTTCAGAGAATGCACGTTAGGTCATTAGCACGCAGAGGGGCAGAAACTGTAAGCACAAGCTGCCTCCAGAAGCAAGGGCAGCATTCAGAGAAAGAAAGAGGCAAACAGTTACTCCAACGGAATTTTGATGAGTGTGAGAAAGCAGAGCAAAAGAGGAAAGAATATGGTTGACAGGGCAGGAAAACTGAAGGCATTTCTATGTATATCATATGTAACATAAAGTAACAACAGTGTTTTCATATATTTCATATACTTATACAGTGACTCATCCAGTATGGATTTTGAACCTTAATGTTTTCAATAGTTATCTGTAGTCACTTCCATTTTATAGGTTACAGTGTTGAGGCTGAAGAGGCTTTTAGATTTGGCAGCATTCATGTAATGAGACAGTGGAAAAGCTAGGATTAAAACGAGGGAGGTCTGTTTCTGACCTGTTTCTGAGGTCATAAAATCACTGAAATTGGTCGCCAGGTTAATATAGGCAAAATGTGGCAAAAACATGAATCAGAGAAAAAAGGATAGGTGTTATGATCAAAGTGGCGAGTAGTGAAATATCTGTATTGGGATAAGAAGAAGATCACTCTTCCAGGCAAATATGAGGACACACATGCCAAACCACAGATTAGTCTAGCAATAGTTCCTCTCCCATCACAGCAAGTCAAATTCTGCCTTTAAATCCAATGATCACTACAACTATATGCCCTATAGTGCATATTTTGTTGAACCAAAGGAGAAGAAACTCTATTTTATGTGAAATTACGTGCTCATTGGAAGCCTTGTTGGTCTATCTTGTTTTGAATGCAATTTTAGAGTCCTTGCACAGAAGTAGTTATAAAAATAATAATAGTGCAATCGACAATAGCAATTCTTTCTCTAGTAGAACTAGCTTCTCTAGTAGAACTATTTTACCAGTAGAAGGGATGGATATGTGCAGAAAATCAGCACCGTCTTATAATCAACAGTGAATATCTGTGAGGAAGTGCTGCATCATGAAACTGCCATGTGCATTTGAGAGTTGACACCAAGGCTGCTTTCACTCTCCTTTGCGCCTATTTAATATCAGAGCACTATGTGTGGCACTCTATTTTTCTTCTGATTCTAGACAGGGTAATTATAAGCTGCAGCAGACAGAAAAGGAGAGGGGGGGAAATCATACTCCCTGAGTCAAAAGATAGTGGTTGTAAAGCTAAGTCCTAATAGCAAACTTGCATATAGGAAGACTGAGAAGAATGGGGTTGAGAAGTGAAAATTAATGCTCTCCTATCAATATATTCTTACATTAACTAAGAATGCTGTGACAAGATCCAGGAGGTGGCATTGATATAAAGAGAAAATAGAATGGCTGAGATGAAAATGTGGGACTTCACTACGCCAACCTGTTTCTAAGGTCATTAAATCGCTGACATTGGTATCTAGATTAAGGAAGGAAAAATGCAGTGAAAACATGAATCTGATGAGAGCACCTCTGAAGGGTCGAGCGGCTGGAGTCCCCGGCTCCCTCACTGTTTATGAACTGGACAGGGCTTGGCGACTGCTCCCCAGGGCTCCCTTTCCCGTTGGTCTTGGCAGTGATTTCAGCATCAGGGTCTGAGGTTGCAGAATCATTGTCTAAAATTTGCAAGTGAATAAATAAATAAATTTAACCTCAGAATTTGTATTTACTTGTTAGGCAGTTCCACTGAAATTAGGTCAAGAAAAGGAACTCATATTACCATTATTAAATTGTTCTAAGAGTTCTAACATATAGGCTCTCAAACTGTAGTCTGTGGACCCCAGGAGCCCCCAAGACCCTTTCAGGGGGTCTGAAAGGCGAAAACTATTTTCATAATACTAAGATGTTATTTGTCTTTTTTACCATGTTGATATTTGCACTGATGGTGCAAAAGAAGTGGTGGATAAAACTCCTGGCCCCTTAGCAAGAATCAGGGCAGAGGTATAGAGCTTTATTAGTAGTCATTGTATTTTTCATCAACATGCACACACTCACAGTTAATAAATATGGCAGTCACATTTTTAAAAGTCCCTGATGAAGCAGTAATAATAATTTTATTAAATCTCACCCTTAAGTACACTTTTTAAATATTCTGTGTGATGAAATGGGGGAATCCACATACAGCAAGTTTGCTACATACCAACGTCCCATTGTTGTCTCAAGGAAAAGTATGTGTGTGATTTGTGCTGCTTTTGCCTTGAACACCACTTTTACTTGGAAGAAAAACTGACAGGAAAACTATGGTTATTTAGACTTGTGCATTTGGCAGCTATTTTCTCAAAAATGACCTAAGTGAATTTCTCATTTCAAGGAAAACAACTGATGGTATTTGTTGCAGTGATTAAATTTTGAACAAAAATCAGAATTTTGGAAACTATTTGCCATCAAGAGCTTGACTTCTTTACCATCTTAATGACTTTTCTGATAAGACACGTGTTGTGGTTAATAAATGTGACTTTTTTGATATTGTGTAATGAAATTTGTCAACATTTGGAAGATCTTCATAACTCAGTGAACCAGTATTTTCCAAATGACCAATGAATGATGTTATAAAATCATGTATGAGTAAAAGATACATTCAGAGTGCAAAAGAGACCAATGGGTTTAATGTAACAGGGTATGAAAAGTTCATTGATATGGTTTCAGATTCCACACTACAACTAACCTTTAAGAAGGTACCAGCTATCAAGTTCTGATGTAGTGTCAAAGAAAAATATCCACAATTATCTGAAAGGGCTATTAAAATATTCTTCCTTTTTTCAGTTACAGATCTGTGTGAGGCCAGATTTTCTTCAGGTACTTTAGCCCAAAGAGCAAACTGCAACAGACTGAATGCAGAAGGTATGAGAATCATCTGTCTTCTATTAAATCAGACATTAACAAGACTTACAAAAAAGTGTAAAACAATGTCATTCTCCATATATATTTTTGCTTTGGTAACATAGATATTTTGCATAAAAATATGTTTTTTATGTTTGTAATGGGTTTAGTATTGTTTCTTAAGGTAAATAGCAAGTATTTTTTAAATTCTTGGTTTAAAATTTTAATACCCGGGCTTCCCTGGTGGCGCAGTGGTTGAGAATCCGCCTGCCGATGCAGAGGATACGGGTTTGTGCCCTGGTCTGGGAGGATCCCACATGCCGCGGAGCGGCTGGGACCATGAGCCATGGCCGCTGGGCCTGCGCGTCCAGAGCCTGTGCTCCGCAATGGGAGAGGCCACAACGGTGAGAGGCCCACGTACCGCAAAAAGAAAAAAAAAATTTAATACCCTAAATATTAATAGATATAATTCACAAAAACCGAAACTCTTTGAGGTCCTCAAAAATTAAGTGTGGAGGGAGACTGATACCAAAAGGTTTGAGAATTTGCTGTTCTAACCAATATGAGAGAAGACATAGAAATAAGAGGCCTAGTTGTTAAAGAGCATATTAAGTTTTAATTTGCATATGATATAATACACTTGGAAACTTTAAGAGAATCCTATGAGAATAAGGGAAATAAATATGTTAGATTATAAAAATAATCTAGGTTTTAAGGTTAATTATAAAAATAACCTATTTATAAAATAAATAAGTTGGATTAAAGAAGATACGGACAATCAAAATATTTTTCCTATATACCAATTAGAAAATAACATGAAGAACCTCTCATTTACAGTAACAACTGCAGATACAAAATATACTCTCTTAGAAAATAAACCTATTAAGAAATGTAAAGGCCGTATAAAAACTTATAAGTCCTTTATAGGTCTTATAAAAATTTTACTTAGGGACATTAAAGAAGACCTGAATGAAGAGAGAGTGACATACCTTGCATATTCCTGACTTGGTGACTAAAAGTGAAATGATGTTAATCCCTTCCAAATTTCCAAACTTTTAGCCTTAATACAAATCCCAATGGGCTTAAAAAAAGCTTAGAAGAATTTTAAAGAGGAGAAGAGAAGAAAAAGGATGTATGTATGTGTATATATATATATATATATATATATATAGAGAGAGAGAGAGAGAGAGAGAGAGAGAGAGAGAGAGAGAAATAATTTGGAGAACCTGCCTTTTCAAATAGTAACATATACTGAAAAGGTAAATGATGAAAATAATGCACCAGAACAATGGAAAATAACAAAGAACTCAGAAACAAATCCTAGAATATATACAAAAATCTAATGTATGTTAAAGGTAACACCAAAAATCAGTGGGTAAAAGGAGAACTATTAAATAAATGGTGCTGGGATAATCTGTCAACTATCCAAAAAAATCAAATTTAGATAATCCCTTCATATCATATACCAAAATATATAACAGATGGATTGATGTAGGAAAAAACCCAAAGCAACCAAGCAAGCTAACAGATGAAAATATAGGTGAATATCTTATTTTGGATTTTATGAATCTAAAGCACTAAACAAAAACACAATATGAAAGGCTAATAGATTTAATCATGTAAAAACGCAAATCTCATATATGTCAAAAAACAACACAAAGAAAATTAAAAGGTCAATAACAAATTAGGAAAAGTATTCGTGACATATATAAGTGAGAAAAGGTTAATACACTTTATTAGGAGTTTTAAAACTAGTTCGTTAATAGAAAAAAGATCATGTGCACAAGGTAAAAATGCAAACAAGATAAAATTGCTAATATGGAAAGGAAGTCTTCTTTTCACTCCAGACCTGCAGGCCCTCAGTCCTCCACCCCCAAGGGAACTACCTTCAAATATTTGTCTCCTTCCAGAAATGAAACAACTACATATTTTGTATATATTTTATTTCCTCTCCTTTTTACATATCTAGGAGGATGCTATTCATACTGCTCTACACTTTGATTTGTTGTTTATTTTGTTATTTATTTATTTTTTTTTTACTTAATAATACAGCTTGGGTATTGTTCCAAATCATCAAATAAAGATTTTTCTCATTTATTTTCAAGGCTATATTGGTTTCCAATGAATAAAGATATCATAATTATATAAAGGTTTTACAAATCAATAAGTAAAAGATGAACATTCCATTAGAAAAAAAATGGGAAAGGACATATAATGTCCTCAAAAGAAGAAATACGTATGACCAACAAACACAGACATACGCAAAGCTCAATCACACTATCAAAGAAATTCAAAATAAAAATATTAGGTACCATTTTTCATCCATCAAATTGGCAAACATTTACAAAAATGAGAATTATTCATCATTGGCTAGGATGGGGAGAAATGGGTCTTCTCATTTGCTCGGTGGGAATGCAAACAAGTAGAACCTTTCTGGAGATAATGTGGAATCAGCACCGAGCATCTTAAAATGGTTCCACCCTTTGACAATCTGCAGCAATTTATCTTCAGGAAATAAATCAGAACCATACAAACATTTATGGATTTACACTGCAGCATTATCTTATAAAAATGAAAAATTAGAAAAATGTTAATGGCCAACAATAGGAGAATAATTAAATATGTGGCATATACAAAGGATAGACATTATATGACAACACAACCTTTACAATTAAGCTTTTGAAGTCTATTTAATGACATAGGAAAGTGTGCATGATAAAATGTTAATTGAAAACAGCATAATACAAAACTATATACAAAGAGTATGGATGTGGGTGGGGAAAACAGACCAAAATGTTAATAGGGTTTATTATTTTAATTTTCTTCTTTATATGTTTTTTACAGTTTTCTAATTTTCTAGAAATATACTTTTAAGTCAGGAAAAAACAATAAACATTATAAAAGGAGTTTTTTTATTCCTTCAAAGTTGGCCAATACGCATACAGATACAATCTGTTCTACAGGCATTCCCGAGTTATTCTTCTGTATAGAGCACTAGAAAACACTAATATTACTCACACATTATGGTGTCCTACTTTACAAAAGCCTGCAAATTTATCTCAGAAGAGAAAATTGCATGTGCCCATATGTTCTGGTGCTGTAATCTCAACAATGAATTAAAGGACAAAATCCAGGTACTTATATAACCAGGTTAAAATTGGGAGTACTCGTATGAGGAGACTCAATTATCTCTATTACAAAGAGCCCTTATTTCTCTGCTGTGTTAGAGGCATCTGTCATAGATAAATTCCTGTCTTTTACAGATTCTTTTTATCCTCCCTAACAAAAACAAGCCCAGGGAAATGACAGTCGAGTTGTACAAACCCAGTGTTCAGACTTCCTGAGAAACTTGTCTTGAAATCAGAAGTCAAATTCCTGGCCTACATCAACCTTAACAAAACACATTCCCCTTCAATAAACAGCCACACATTGACAGCTGAGGACTTCAGGATAAAATAAAGACCTTCACTCTGTGAATTCTTTTCATGACAAAACACCTAAGAGGTTTTCTTTTCAACTTGGTATTTAAGAAAGTAAATCTGGCGCCTATCTATCTTTCTAGCCTTATCTCCTACCCCCGCACCTACCCCTCCCTCAGACCACAGCCAGACTGGATTATGAGATTCCCCAAACACGCTTGGACTTCTTCTCTGTGCCTTTATTCAGGCTGCTCCTCAGCCTGAGACAGCCTCACCCTTAACTTGCACCTGTTGAGATTCTACCCCTAAAGGGGGCAGAGACCCAGTTCAAAAGCCTGGAAGAAGCCTACCTCAGTTTCCTAGCTGGAAAATACAGAGCTCTCACAGCACCCTGCATCTCTCGAAAGGCACATTCCAAGACCCCATAAGGATGCAATAAAGGCAGTGAGAAGACACCGGCTGCTACCAGAGACATGCAGATTTGTATCCTATGTCCATTCCTTATTGGCTGTTCACTTTGAGCAAGAAGTTTAACCTCTGAGGCTTGGGCTTCTCATCTGTACAGTGTACCTTCCTTCTAGAGTTTTTGAGAAGATTAAATAAGAAAACTCATGTGAGGTACCTAGCAATATATATTCATCAAACGATGGTTTCCTTCTAGTCCTCTGTGAATTTCTGTCATATTAGTAATTCTGTGTTTCTGTTATCATTTTCCTCACCCAATACACATACATATGTGCAGTGCACACTCGTAGCTACAAACTCCATGTAAGCAGAGCTGTGTTTTATTCATCTTTGTAGTCTCATAGCACCTAATTCTGTGACCTGTACTTATATAGAAGGCACTAAAAATATTTGCTGAAAAAAAGTAATTAGTATATTAAACACGTTTAAAACATTTAAGACTACAAATGTTACAGCCAGAAAACCAGATGGCTTTTTTAAAGAGATAAGAATTAGCAAAGCACCAGATAGCAATTCTCAGAGAGTAACAATCTAATTACAAATAGATACATCAAAGTCCCTGTGAACACAATAGCACAGTCAAATGGTCAATTTGTTATTTTCCCCATATCCTCACTTCTCATTACCTTCTAGCCTTTTAATCTCCTCAGCTGTCACTTCCAGTGTTTGATCAGATAGGGAAGCAACTTGGATGACCTGATAGAAAAAAGAATGAAATGTGTAGAAGTGTGTATGTTTGTTTGTCTTTAAACAGAGGCAATTCTGTTTTTAACAAAAGATGAGGAAATATCAAACATCAAAGATCTCCTGTTTTAAGAAACTGTCAGTGTCCCCAACTGGAGACTAAATCTCAGGTCTTCTTACTTTGGGGGTGGTAATTACATTGCAGATGATCATTCCAGAAGAAAAGATTTCTTTAAAACATTACACAATAAACTTAAAAGACCAAAAGGATAATTTTGGACACGAAACATAAGTAAGAGTTTAAAACTGCATTTATACATATTCTAGTCCCAACATAACATGCTATTTCTTGAAAATGCAATACTTAAAATAACAGCATTGTATCAGAAATTCTTCATGCAATGAAGAAATAAATGTAATTATGACTATATTGATTACAATGTTATATACCCAACATACAGTTTTTAAAGCACTTTTGCCTGGGGGGAAGTGATAAATTAGGAGATTGGGAGCAACATATACATACCACTATATATAAAATACATAACTAACAAGGACCTACTGTATAGCACAGAGAACTCTAACCAATACTCTGTAATAACCTATAATGGGAAAAGAATCTGAAAAAGAATGGATATATATATATAAAACTGATTCACTGTGCTGTACACCTGAAAGTAACACAACATTGTAAATCAACTATACTCCAATAAAAAAATTTTTTTAATGTTTGGTAGAATTCAAATTAAAAAAATAATAAATCACTTCTCACGACTTAGCTCATAAGACCCAACATCCACCTTAAGTTACATCACTGGAACCCTTATTTGGGGGTCAGAGAGACACTTTGTCCATAATTTTCAAATGAAAGAAGAAAGCGACTTTCCTAAAGTAACAAAATAGACCATGGCAGAAAGACTTGGAAAAAGAACCCAGTCATAGATGGGAGATCACCTGCTTTCCACAGAGAAAAATGTCCAAGCAATAAAGAATCCAGAATTCTAGATTATCAATATTAAGATAAATGGGCAAGGAAAAATAAAACCTAAACTACAAATTTGATGATCAAAAAGGAGAATGTACATTTTACTTTATAAAATTCTTATCGAAGAAAAAAGAAAATTTCATACCAATTAGTCCTCTCATAGGTGAAATATAAAGAATCAGAAGAAAACCCTCTGCAAACACTACCTAGAGTTGAATTTAGAAATACTCACATAAAGCAGCACAAATTAGAAAGTCTTTATTCCAATGGAAGATCATTAAACTTACCAGCTGGGCAAAAGTTGTAACTTTTAGTCTCTTAAAAAGCTCATCTTTTTTGTATCTATAATCTGAAAAGCAGAACAGGACAAATATTTTTTCCAGGCTTATTTTGCTTTCTTAGAGATATTAATTCTTTCTAGTCATCAAGTTATATGGTATATATTTCAAGTTATTTACACTCTTTTATCTCATTTGATCCTCATGATATCCTCAGAATTAAGCATGGCAGGTATTATATCACCTTTTAATTTATTCCTTTGCTTTGGCCAGTAAGAAGCCTCAAGCTGAATTTATAAGCCACCTTTTTGGGTCTAATGATTTTACCCCTCCCCTTTATTTGTGTACCATTTTCCTTACTATGCTGTCTTACTTTGACCATAGTGTATTGCATGCATTTTTGTAAGCCCTTTAAATCCTTTTCAGAATAAGCAGGGAATAAGCATCTGCATTTTACAAATGAGGACAGAGACCCAGAGAAGCTGAGTTGCCCTAGGTCAAGAGCTGGTAAGACATTTACTATTCTATCTCTGCCCTGAAAAGAGTACAGTTCTATTCCTGAGGTTACAAACTATGCTAGAGACACAGGCCAACCCTTTTTTTTTTTTCCTGGAGTACAATGCTGGGCACAAACTTGTAATTGGTCCTGATAATCTCTTATATCAATTTTCCCTCAACTCCACTTCAATAAAAATCAACCTATTTAGTTTTGAATATGAAAAAAATCTGGAGATCTATTGTACAACAAAGTAAATATACTTAACACTACTGAACTGTACACTGAAAAAGGTTATGATGGTAAATTTTGTTATGTGGGGTTTTTTTAACCACAATTAAAAAAAGAAAAATCAACTGAAAACATCAATATTTACTCAGTGCTATCTTTACAATTCCGAGACATAACTCAATGGGGGTACTTTTGCATTTGTTTGTGTTAATAATTCTTTATATCATATTAAACAGTTTTTAAAAACTTAGCCAATCTCACTTTATTATTTGTCCCATCGAGGCATATTAAAAGTTGGCTTCCCTAAACTTTTCTGAAGATGACTTGCCAGTTCTGAAGAGTTTTCAGCGTTGAACTCCTGCCTACCCTTTCCCTTCACTCCTCTTCTAGGTTTATATATTGGCGTCCTTGACTCCTTAAATACTGCCTCATTATTCGGAATTACTAAAGGTTAGCTGGATAATTACTATGGCCTTCACTGTCTCATAAACCAAGACTCCTAGCAACAAAGGAAAGGATTAAAGGTACTTAAGATTATTTACCTGGTGATACTAATCATTTCCATGAATTTTCCAAAAAACTAGCACAGACCAAATAGTTACTTTGGAGGATAATGTTAGCTTGGTTTACCAAATAGCTTGCGACTCAGAGTCGGGAAATGATATTACCTTAAAAACAGCCCTTCTGTAAATATAACAAGACTCTTTCTTATGGGAATTAAAGCTTCTCTGTTCCAAAATGTCCTAAAGATAGCAATTTGGCTAAAAATTGACCTTTCTTCCAGAAAATTCTTAAAACAGCTTCTTCTAGATACAAGATGCAAAGGAGCTTCTAAAACCCACCAGGATGCAGACCCGAATAAGCTGAGCAGAAGCTTTAAAAAGTGCAAGTGAACGACTATAGTATTTCTCTCAATTGCCACCAACTTGCCCACCAAAAGTCATTTACGTAAAGCAAAATGGCAATAAATCAGCCAATGAAAACAGTCAACAGCTTTCAAAGTAGTTTGCACTGTGGCATTTATCCACTGATATTCTTTTGGTATAGTAACATAGTTTGAAATACTTCTCCAATTCTTCACATTCTAAGTATAAAAGGTATACATTAAAATCCCCTTTAAATAGAAATCACCTTAAATGAGAAAACAGGTGCTGCTATTTTCTAATGATCATAGTTTCTAGCATCCTCTCATAAGCACTAGAAATCCCAATGCACATTTGAGCCTGAACTCTACATACCTGGTTCTGGTTTAGAAGGACAGCCATCATTAGGACTTTCTGACATTATTACTCAGAGATAAAAGATCAAGCTAGACGTTTTACAGTAAGTTTTAAATTTTATAAAAAGGATAACTTGGAAAGCTCTGACAGTCTGTCCTTGCAAGGGCGAACAGAGCTTTAAGAATGGAGCTTCTGCTACTATAGCTTCTCCCAAACTCTGTGATGGAGACAAAAAATCCTAGTTTCAGATATGTTATCAAGTTTTGCTTCTCTGGTAAGTCTGGAATCTAAGTGTGTCTCTCTCGAGTTACTGGAAGGACAGAGACCTAACTATCTAGGATGTTTCACACTGGGCCCAACTAGTGTCATCTAACCACTAGAAGCCAAGAATGGGCTTTGTGAATGGTCAATAGACACAGTGTGTCTATTTTCCCCAGGCAGAGTTGAAAGAATATTCAGATTACAAAGGAATTCTGCGTTTTCAGGGTTCTGTTAAAACACATTATTAGCAAAGGGAAGTTGGGCTCACAGTGGAAGACAAATCAAAGGAAGTAACAGCACAAGGTTTGTGATTTCACAGAAAGACATGGCGTCTAAGGTAATCCGAGAAAAGTGACGGGTTTAGGGTGTCATGAAACAAGGCAATATTCTCCTCCCTTCTGACCCAAAAGAACACCTACAACAGAAGATGGGAAAAGAGAAGGAAATACCTTCCAAAATATAGATCCCAAACCAGAATCTGAAGTAATTCTAGTCAGGGAATCAGCACAAAGCGTGTAAAAGGTGAGAGGAACCTGCTGTCTTACTAAAAGGAAGCCCACACCTTCTAAAGAAGGAAGATGAAGTAAGCATTTTCAAGGACTCTAATCCACAGGTATTTCTTTTGGGAGATAAGCTCCATTTAAAGTTTAGATATTAAAGAAACCACATTGTGCTTTTAAGAACTGTTTTAAACAGGGTTTCAGCAATCTGGGTGGAATGGGACAATTTTTATGGGACAAATTTTGGTGTGAACAGGTGAGCTTACACTCAGCTACAAATGCTTAGGAAGTGAAAGAGGCTACAAACCAAGACAGAAGCAGGCCAGTTGAATTTTGCTTGCCGTGGATGAATTAAGGACGACAACAATGAAGTTTAGGTGAGTAAACAAGATTTTTTTCCATAGTTTAAAATTTTAATATACACTTAAAATATATATACTTAAAGTATTTTACAGATATATAACATTTAAAATATATAGCATAAAATGTTTAAAATATAAAATATATAAGAAGAAAAGGATACTGCGCCATCACACATTAAAAAACAAATGTCTATAGCATCAGTCCTCGTAGTTGAATGTGGCAATTAACAGAGTCAGCAAGAAGCTGCTCCTGAGTCCAGATCTATTGTCTGGGGTTTCTCAATACTGCAGCAATTCAAAAGGAACAGGAACATTATCATTTAAATTAAAAGGCCTGCTGTGTAAAAACAAAAGTTCTGGTGAATTTTGGATTTGTAATATTCTCTTCCCAGAAGATATATATTACCAGAGCCAAGTCCTGAACTGCTATCAATCAGAGTACCTCTTCGCTGCCATTAGCTCAATATTGCCCTAGCACTGGGTTCTCCTACTGAAGCTATGAACAAATCCATCTTAGAAAATAGATGTTCCTACTTCTCTAATTCTAGACTTGATATGTACATTTTACATCTGTTTTGGACACAGATTGAAAAATTATGATATTGTGCGAGCGCAGTGCACTCAATGACTAGAAGCATATCTTTGCTGAAGATTAGTTTTTTAAAAGGATGTGCATGAAATATGATTTTTAATTAAAAGAAAGCCAACTGCAATGAATTTATAATGTATAACACCACTTTAAGAATAAGCTCTCTCTTTCTTACACCGCTAAGTCTTTCATGAATACTGTCGAATTTATACTCAAAAGAATGTTATAAGTTATTATTACTCCTATCCCAGGTATAGAGAAAATAATAAAATAGGAAAGATTAAGTAGCTTGAATAAAGGTCATAAAGACTGCAGTACAATGAAACTAGAAATTTGGGTTCTCAGTGCTTCACTAGAGGTTATTTCACATTCCAACATTAATATCTCCTATGGGATCTAAGTCAGGTAGAACTCAGACTCAAAGACCACAATCTTAGCAGCTGACCAGAATGGCACACAGTGTTTCCCACATCCTTCTAGGCACCTGCCACACTCACCTGACTCCCATTGCTCTGTGTGTGTGTCAGCTGTAGAGTGTGGTTAGGCTTGTTAATAACCAACTTGTAGAGCAACTACAGGGTTCCATTATCCCAAACCATCAGTAGTGTTACTCACTTTTTTTGATCTCTTCTAGCTTCTCAATGTATTTAGTCATACTGTTACCTAAAAAGAGAAGGAGGATTTTAGCTATGCTTTTCATGGAAGAAAATGAGTAACACTGCGAATGGAGTACAAGTATTCCCTAAGCCTTCCCATTCTGCTTTTACAGAATTACAGTAGACAAATGGATCAGACATAGTAAATAGTCTTTTGGATTATACAGCATTATTAAAAGGTAAGAAATCCAGGGAAATGTTCTGGTCAAATGTGTTAAGCTGAGGTGCACACCCAATAAACATTAAGTCCCCCCAGGCAGTACGAATGATCACTTCATGTAATTTTTTTTTCTTTTGAGTTAAGCCTTTCCTCTTCCATTTATCCCCCCCATAAGCTTTTTGTGGGGAAGATATGCAGAGGAAGAGGAAGAAGCAATGACCTCTGAATGTCTAAAATGTGCCGTTGTGCCTACCCAAGCAACCCTTTCCTCTTCACTTAATCTTTGTGGTTTCCTTCTCTTTCCTGAACTTGGTCTTCCACTATTCATGCTGATGTTGCAGCCTGAACTAGACCACACAGTCTGTACACCAGTATTCACTGTGGATTTGATTTGCTGAGAAATAACAGCAGATTCCCACCACTGTGGAGAGTCCTCAACCCTCATGTTTTATGGCCTGGTTCTACAACACTAGGCTCTAGCCAAGGTGGTTTGGAGAGTTTTCATGCATTAAAACTGGGCCAGGATCCTTCTGGTTTCCGAATGAACTAAAGTCTGGTTCTCAAGCCAGGGGCTATTATTTTTTACTAGGCATGCTTCAGTTTGATTCAATTCAGCACAGCAAGCTCTATCTGGCACCTGAAAGGTACAGCAAAAGAGGAAAACATTCAGAATAATATCTCATTTCTAAAATTGTGCTCCTAACTTTTAAGCCTTGAGAGGAGCTAGTCAGTTTCAGTCACAACTTCAGGTAAAAGAAATGCTTCCAATTAATGGCATGAACTGATGTTTTCAAGCACTATTCTGAACTTTTCTTCATGTTTAGGTCAGAAGCAGAGAAAGAAAATC
Organism: Mesoplodon bidens; assembly: GCF_964165515.1. Lineage (NCBI taxonomy): Eukaryota > Metazoa > Chordata > Mammalia > Artiodactyla > Ziphiidae > Mesoplodon > Mesoplodon bidens. Next base: position 84,860,536 of record NC_138166.1, read on the forward strand.
CTTGCTCTGAAACCCAAAGTACATTTTCAAAAAACAACTTATATCATTTGTTATTATTAAGTCCTTGTCATGAATTCATTATAGAATAAAATTCTACTGAGTTAAAATTTTTTTTTCGTCTGAAGACACACAGTCCCCAGATCAGAACCAAAAAGCAGGACTCAGTGTAGTCCTGGACCCAGACCGTATCCTTCCAAAAGCTCAGAGAGACATGACACTAGTCAGGGCTGCTCAGAAGCTGAGACTCCTCAAGACAGACACTGAGAACATCTCAGAAGTCGAAATAGCACTAAAGACCAAGATTAGAACAAAATATGATCTTTTCTAGGTTCTTCAGGCTATAATGGACCTGAGATGTGACCAGATCTCCACAGTAGAAACCATGAATCCTTCCCAGACTCACATCCTCTTCCCTGCATCTCTGCACTTGGGCGGGAACTCGACTGGTCAGTACTGGGGTTAGAAGATAGGGCAAACGGTGTGCTGTTCAGCGTCCTACAGTCTTATTCTTAAACTATTTTACATAGGAGCTTCTGGTTATATGTTCCTGAGTCCCTTACAGTGCCAGGCTGTTGATGTGGCAGTCAGTTTCTTTTGGCTGGAGAAGCTTTATGCCTCCTTCCAGAATCGTCCAAAAACTGAGGTACAAAAAGGATCACTGACTTGTCCAGTGACACAGCAAGTTAGTAACTAAGTCAAGATTAGTACTCCCAACCTCCTGCTTTCTCATATGGCTCACAAAAACATATCATTCTCTGGCTGTGCTGTTTTAAAAACATGATTTCACTGTGAGGTAAATATGTAGGAAGTGTTACTTCCTTTAGAGTATTGGGTGGGAACCATTTTATGCTCTAAATTCCCTGAGGCGTATTGTGCACGGAAAACAACAGCCAACCTTATTATATAGTCTTTATTATTAAAACACTGCATTTCCAATCTATAGCAGTTTCCACTAACAACATGTCTAAAATCCATTTCTCAGTCAGTTATCAACATTTTCGGAGTATTTACACAACACTTCATCTTCATACAAGCGGAGCCTCACAACGACCCTGTGAGGTAGGTTGTCATTCCTACTGATTATTTTTCCCACTAAAGGAGAAGGCAGAGAAACAAAATCTTTTGCAGAGGTGTACAAATACTTGGCTAAATTAAGAATAAATCTAAGAGGGCTATTGATAAGAAGCTCTTTTCATTACAGCCATTCATTCTATCCAAGTAGAGGGGGGGAAAAAGAATATGGAGGATTTCTGCATTGCTTCAAATGGAGAAATGACTAATTGACACAAAAAAATCTCTAAAAATGAGTTTAGAAAGTATGAAAAGTAGTATTTTATCCCACTTCATATACTGCTTATATCTTAACTAAGCAGCTCATCTTACTGGATCTAATTTCATCTGAGTATAGTTTTTTGACTACCTTTTAAAAAGAATACAAATGAATCAATTCTATAATTGACTTATTTATAAACACATTTTTGTTTTACACAAAAGTAAGGCACCTAAAAGACTATCAACAGACTAATTTTTTAAAATTAAGATTACACATTACTGCCAGATAAATTTTCCTAGACAATACTTTGATTAAAAAAAGTCAGCGGCTCCCCATCACTTACTGACTGAAGTTTAAACTCCTTGCTCTTCTCGTGAAGGCACCAACATCTTACCTACCTCTTCAATCTTGCCTTAATTACTAAACTTGACAAAATCTCTGTTAGTCTTTGGTTCTCTAACATGTCACCTTGCCCATGTAATTATAATAGCTCACCCAGCTGGAAGTGACCTTTCCCTCCTCTGAACTTCTACAGCGCTCGGCTTACCACTCACAAGGCATTTATCATTGTACTGCCTTATTTGTGCGCAAGTCTTATCTATCTTATTATACTGACAGCCCAAAACAACTATTTACACACACACACACACACACACACACACACACAATATCTTTATCCTTTCCATTGTCTAGCATAGGAGGCACTCAAAAATGTTTGCTAAATGAAAAATACTATGAAGATCTACTAGCTGAAGAATCCTTATAATGAATTATATTATAATGTAAATAATCACACCCCAATTTGGTTTGAGTTTTTGGGTACCTGATTTTCTCTAAGCTATGCCCAACCTGATTTATATATAGTACATATATGTTACATACTACTTAAATGACCTATATTTCAGGACTCAGGTAACCTAGAAATGTATAAGATGGTATTTAGCTTCTACTTAGTTTATAATTTAAGTTGCAACAAAAGATATATAAAAAAGTTTTACAACTGGAATCAAGAGAAAGAGACAACTCAACTATATCAATAGTGCTAAGCAAAGATAGAGCACAATCGACGAACTGAGTGACTCATTCATTAGATTTTTTCCTTTGTTTTCCTATAATTTAATAACATTATTTTAACTGAGCCAGTAAGAAAAGCAAGTGATTTTGAGCAGCAGTAATCTAAAGTGGGTAAGATTTATAAGGCACGAACTCAGTTGCTAAGAGACAATTCCATTGCTTTATTTTTCTTCAATATTTCCCTCCTCTACGGAGAAGTTCTTTTTGCTCAGAAGGAGCAGAAAGCTTGAAAAGAGGCACAGTGGTCCTTTGTTAATCTCAGTAAGTTATACGAGTGCTTAGTGCTTTCTGGTTTGTAAAAGGCTTTCACATACATTTCTTCCTTTGACATAAGAAACAGAATTAAATACCAAATAAAAATGAAGAGTACCTAGTCTATAATGAGTTTGAGTGCTTAAGATCAAGGCTATTAGCAGATATTCAGGAAAAGTAAAGACTAAGAAAAAAGGAAATGACTAGTTTGTATGGAGATAAGAAAACTAACGTGAATTTCTAAAAAATAAAAAAAGGCTAGAAAAGACTGAATGGAGATAGTCTACAGAATTTTAGAAAGCTAAAGAAACCTGAAATTAGATTGAATATAGATTGAAATGAGAGAATAATGCCAGCAATGAAAGAGTGTAGGAGACTAACAAAGGGAGAGCCCTGTGGTTTGGAAAGTGTCCCTTAATCAGCCTGCAGTGCTACAGAGCAGAAACCCAGAGAGGGTGCTTGAGAATACACAAGAACCCTGAAGTGGAGACTGAACAAAACGCCGTCAGGGATTTCATCGGAAGCATAATCCATTCATGGCACAGTCTGGCAATGCTGGGGAGCTGGTAAGATACAATCAGGCACCTATGGAACAAAAGAAATATTTGAAGTTCAAAATAATTCTGATATTTCTAGCCATGGCTATACACTGGTGTTTGAGTTTATAAGAGAAGTAGCATCAGAAGGATAGAAATAAAAAATTATCTTTACCCAGGAAGAAGATATCAGTCTTTGAAGAGCTCAGTAGAAGGTGATTTGGGTGAAGACAGGAGATGCCACGAAATTCTTGATTTCTTGTGATTAACTCTGAATTGCTCACTGTTTGGTAAGAAAAGATTAAAGACCCATCTATTTAGCCTAGAAATGAGAAATGCTCACTCATTACCGTGCCTATTTCCACTGCTCTGACTGCAGAGCTTAAAATCATACCACAGACAGGAGTTTCTTACTTTTACTTGACCTTTAAAGTCACTCTGGTGTTTTCATAACCAGGACTCCTCACACTTTTCACCTCATGGCAGACATATATAAGTGATAATATTTGGACAAAATGCTGAGGTTTCAGCTGTCTCAAGCCCTGATGGCTCTCCAGAGGGTTAAAGGGATCTGTATCCTGGCTCATAACCCATAGGCCACTGTACTGAATACACAGGGAGGTAAGTCACAAAAATAAATAGAAAAAAAATTAAAATCTTTCCCTTAAACTGACTTTAAAATAATTTCTAAATCTGAAACAAACAAAAAATCGAAACTAGAATTAGATTTCTCACACACTGACTTTAAAATATGTTGAGTTTTAAGCAATGAAGCATACTCTGGCCCTTCCAAAGGTATTATAAAACTAGTTTGGGAGACTTCTGCTTCCAGGAATATGAGGTAGATGTACTTTTCTCTACTCCTCCAGCTAAGTACAACAAAATCCCTGGACAACCCCCAAAATGGGAGAAAATATTTGCAAATTATACTCCTGATAAGTGTCTACTATCCAGAGTATATAAAAGAACTCTTATAACTCAATAATAAAAAGACAAATAACCCAAGTAAAAAACCAATGATATGAATAGCCATTTCTCCACAGGAGATATATAAATGCCAATAAGCACATTAAAAGGTGCTCAACATCATTACTCATTAGGAAAATGCAAATGAAAACCACAATGAGATACCACTTCACACCCACGAAGATGACTATAATCAAAATGATGGACAATAACAAGCATTGTTGAGGATGTGGAGAAAAAAAGAGCCCTCCTACACTGCTGGTGGGAATGTAAAGTGCAGCTACTTTGGAACACAGTTTGGCAGTTCCTCAAAAAATTAAACACAGAGTTAACGTCTGACCAACAGTTCAACTCCTAGGTACATCAACCAAGAGAACTGAAAACGTATGTTCACACAGAAACTTGTACACTAATGTTTTAACAGCATTATGGCCAAAAAGCGTAAACAAACCAAACATCTACCAAATGATAAGTAGATAAACAAAATGTGAAATAGCTGTATAAAAGAATATTGTTTGGCACTAAAATGGAATAAAGTATTGATACATGCTACAACAATGATGAGCCTTGAAAACATTATGCTAAGTGAAAGAAGCCAGACACAAAGGTCACATATTGTATGATTCCATTTATATGAAATGTTCAGAAGAGGCAAACTCATAGATACAAAAAATAGATTAGTGATTACCACGAACTGGTAAAAGTAAGGAATGGGAAATGATTACTTTGGGTATGGGATTTCTTTATGGGATGACAAAAAAATTCTGCAATTAGATAATGGTGATGGTTTCACAACCTTGTGAATGTACTAAAAATGTCTGAATTGTACATTTTTAGAGGTTGAATTTTATGATATGTAAATTATATCTCAATTTAAGAAAACACACCAATTAGAAAAAAAGATTGAATAAAAAAAAATCCTAGATGGGATAAATTAAGTGTTTGGTATTATCAGATACACACCACTATATATAAAATAGATAAACAACAAGGTCCTACTGTATTGCACAGGGAACTATATTCAATATCTTGTAATAACCTATAATGGAAAAGAATCTGAAAAAGAATATATAGTATATATATATATAAAACAGAGTCACTTTGCTGTATACCAGAAACTAACACATTATAAATCAACAATACTTCAATTTAAAAAAATCCTGTACATTATACATAAAACAAACATAAGAAGACTCTAATAGGTAGAGAGAGGAAGGCAGACTGGTTAGAGACCTCAGGACCCGAGGAATGACATAATGGCTGAGTTACCTGGGTGTTGTCTGTTTGTTTGTTTTTTGCCTCATATACACTAGACTTGGAGCTGAAGAAGCCAGAAACCCAGAAATACCAACGAATAGACCAAAAATATCCCTAACAAAAGCCTGCTGTCTCCAGCCAAAGGACAGCAGACAGAAAACTATTAGATAATAACTGCCTTTTTCCAGCCACACTCCACAGAAAAGCTATGTCCTACCCTTAACTGCCAGCAAAGGCCAGATGGGGAGCCTTGATTTCCATCCTTGCTGGACTGTGATGAGATGTCATCAGAGTACCAGAAAGAGGCTGGAGCTGAAAATGTACTCAAAATATAATTGCTGAAAACTTTTCAAATTTGGCAAGTGACATGAACTTCAGATTTATATAGAAGCTGAGTAAATGCCAAACAGGACAGACCCAAAGAAATCCACACCAAGATATATCATGGTTAAACTTCTGAAAACTAAAGAAAAAAAAATCTTGAAAGCAGCAAGAGATAAATGACACCTTACCCATATGGGAAAAACAGTTTGAATAACAGGAGATTTCTCATCAGAAATCAGGTGGCCAGAAGAAAGTGGCACAATATTTTTCAAGTGCTGAAAGAAAAGAACTGCCAACCTGGAATCCTATACCTAGAGAAGATACTCTTCAGGAATGAAAGGAAATCAAAACATTCTCAGATGAATGAAAACTAAGAGAATTTGTCACCAGCAGACCTATCCTGAAGAATGGCTAAAGGAAGTTCTCTAATTAGAAAGGAAAAGATAAAAGGAGTCTTGGACTATCAGGACAAAACAAAGAACACACTAAGCAAACCTATGCTTCTTTTCAAGTGCCCATGGGACATATACCAAGATAGACCATATCCTGGGCAATAAAATGAACATCAATACATTTTAGAAAGTTAAAATATACAGAGTACATTCTCCAACCACAATGGAATCAAACTGGAAGTCAATAACAGAAAGATGACAGGAAAATCTCCAAACACTTGTAACTAAACAACACACGGGACTTCCCTGGTGGCGCAATGGTTAAGAATCCACCTACCAATGCAGGGGACACAGGTTCAGTCCTGGTCCGGGAAGATCCCACATGCCACAGAGCAACTAAGCCCATGCACCACAACTACTGAGCCTGCGCTCTAGAGCCCGTGAGCCACAACTACTGAGCCCATGTGCCGCAACTACTGAAGCCCACGTGCCTAGAGCCCGTGCTCCACAACAAGAGAAGCCACCACAATGAGAAGCCTGCACACCACAAAAAAGAGTAGCCCCCGCTCACCGCAACTAGAGAAAAGCCAGTGCGCAGCAACGAAGACCCAACACAGCCATAAATAAATAAATAAATAAATTTATAAAACAACAACACATGTCTAAATAATCCATGAATCAAAGAGGAAGTCTTAAGGGAGATAAAAAGATACACTGAACTAAATGAAAATGAAAATTCAACATATCAAAATTTGTGAGACACAGCTAAATCAGTGCTGAGAGAAATTTACAGCACTAACTACATGCATTAAAAAAGAGAAAAGCTCTTAAATCAATAATCTAAACTCCTACCTCAAGAATCTAGAAACAAGAGCAAAATAAGCAGAAGGAAGAAAATAAAGATAAGAGCAAAACAATAAAATTTAAAACAGAAAAACAAAGAGAAAATTGATGAAACCAAAAGCTGGTTCTTTGAAAGGTTCAATAAAATGGAAACGGGCTTCCCTTGGGGCGCAGTGGTTGAGAGTCTGCCTGCCGATGCAGGGGACACGGGTTCATGCCCCCGTCTGGGAAGATCCCACATGCCGCGGACCGGCTGGGCCCGTGAGCCATGGCCACTGAGCCTGCACATCCGGAGCCTGTGTTCTGCAACGGGAGAGGCCACAACAGTGAGAGGCCCATGTACCACAAAAAACAAACAAACAAACAAACAAACAAACAAAAAGGAAATAAACACATACAGAGTGGAAAGGAAGAAATAAAACTGCCTTTTTTTATATGACATGATTGTCTACATAGAAAAGCCCAAGGAATCTACCAAAAAAATTTCTCCTTTACCTAATAAATGAGTTAGCAAGGTCTCAGGATACAAGATAAATATAAAAAATAAGCTATATTTCTATATGCTAGCAATGAACACATGGACACCAAAATTAAAAATACAATACCATTTACAATTGCTCAAAAAAAGTAAATACTTATGTGTAACTCTAACAAAACATGTATAGGATTTACATGCTGAAAATTATACAATGCTGATGAAAGAAACAACTAGAGAAAGCCCATGCGCAGCAACAAAGACCCAATGCAGCCAAAAATAAATGATAAATAAAATAAATACAAAAAAAGTACAGCAATATTTCTTTGTAAATGTAAACAAGTTTATTCTAAAATTTACATGGAAAGGCAAAGGAATTAGAGTAGCTAAAATAATTTTGTAAAGAAAAATAAAGTGGGACTAATCAGTCTAACCAATTTTAAGTATCCAATTTATTATACAGCTACAGTAATCAAGACTGTGGTATTGGCAGAGGGATAGACACATAAATCAATGGAACAGAATACAGAACCCAGAAATAGATGCACGTAAGTATGCCCAACTTGTTTCTGACAAAGGTGAACACACCAATTCAATGGAGGAAAGGTAACCTTTTTAACAAATGGTGCTAGAGCAATTGGACATCCACAATCAAAAAATTAATCTCAATCTAAGTTGCACATCTTATACAGAAATGTATCATGGACTTAAATGTAAAACCTAAACCAAAATGTATCATGGACTTAAATGTAAAACCTAAAATATAAAACTTTTAGAAAAAAGCATATAGAAAATCTTTGATACCTAGGCTAGGCAAAGAGTTCTTAGACTTGACAACAAAAGCTTGATCCATAAAAGGAAACACTGATATACTGGACTTCACCCAAATTGAAAACTTTTGCTCTTTGAAAGACCCTGTTAGGAGGATGAAAAGACAGGCTACAGACTGGCAGAAACTATTTGCAAACCATGTATCCAACAAAGGACTAGTAGCTAGGATATATAAAGAACACTCAAAATTCAACAATTAAAAAGCAAACAATCCAATTGGAACACAGGCAAAAAACATGAACAGACATTTCACTGAAGAAGGTATACAGATACACAAATGGCAAACAAGCACAGGAAGAGATATTCAACATTGTAAGTCATTAGGGAAATGCAAATCACAAGGGCAATAATATGCTACTACACACCTATCGGAATGGCTAAAATTAAAAATGGCAACAGCACCAAATGCTGGTGAGGATGTAGAGAAACTGGATCACTCATACACTGCTGGTGAGAATGTAAAATGGTCCAGCCACTCTGGAAAACATTTTGGCAGTTTCTTAAAAAACTACAAATGCAACTGCCATACAATCTAGAAATTGCACTTCTGGGCACTAATCCCAGAGAAATGAAGACTTATTTTCACACAAAAATCTGTACACAAATGTTTATAGCACCTTTACTTGTGATAATCAAAAAGGGGAAACAATTCAAATGTCCTTCAACAGGAAAATGGTTAAACTGTGGTGCATGTATGGAATGCACCATGGAATACTACTCAGGAATAAAAAGGGATGAACTACTAATACGTGCAACAACCTGGAAGAATCTCCAGAGAATTTGCTGATGGAAAAATCCAACCCATAAACTTATATATTGTATGATTCCATTTATATAGCATTTGTGAAAGACAAAACTATAGAAATGGAGAACAGATTGGTGGTAACCACAGGTTAAGGCACAGGTGAGGGTGGAAAGTGGATATGAGGGATCCTTGTGGTCATGGAAATGTTCTGTAGCCAGACTGTATTTATCAATGTCAATATCATGGTTGGGATAGCGCAGCACAGTTTTGCAAGATGTTACTATAGGAAACTGGGTAAAGGGTACAAGGAATCTCTGTTTTATTTCTTACAATTCCATGTGAATCTACAATTGCCTCAAAATAAAAAGTTTAATTAGCAAAAATACTAGATTAAAAACCTCAAACTATAAAAGGAGATAGGCAATTACTTTGTATTATAAAAAGCAAATAGAAATATCTCAATTTCCAAAAAATTGAAATTAATTTCAGGTACCATTATTGAGTCAAACTTTGGTTATGAACTGAGGAATTGAAGGGAAAGAAATCAGTTTTCACTCACAAAACTCAATTCAACTTCCAGGAGAAAAAAAAAATGAAGCTATAGACAAATCTATATATCTGAAAAAGACTTCAGCTCTTACAAATTTTAATTTTAAGAAGGTTCCAAAAGAAATGCATTAAGCAGTCTTTAAAACGTTGTCCGTACTGCTCAGAGAAAATATGGTATTTTTAATCAAAGTACTTCCCTCTCAGAATAACTTATTCCAGAAAGGTGGGTCACAGTTGCAAATAAAGGGAGATAGGCAGAGAGGCAGGAGCTGAAGGCATTTGTGATAGAAGAAATGAGGCTGGAGGAAGCACTGGGACAGCGTGGCCAAAGTGACAGTACCCAGGACTTCACACCAGGTCTCCAACATCGACTTCCTCATCCTGCACACAAATCCTAGTTCTATCTCCTTTACTGAACTTCAGGTAAATCACATCATCTCTGGACTAAAATTTCCTCCTCCTCAAAGACAGAGATAACATTTTTTACCTCCCATCAAACAGGATATTTGCAAGGATAAATATCTGTACAGCACAAAAATGTTTGAAAGAAAGGTCCCAAGAAATAGTATCTGCAAATGTGGTTCATTTAAAACATTTAAGTCTATTTTATTTGGGGAAACATGCAGAACAGAAGACTGTAATTTTGAAGGAGGCTGGAGAAAGAGAAAGACAAAATGAATGAGATTTAAACAAAGTCAACATCCCAGTTTATTTTCTCAGTTGTCTTGAGGTTACTGGTAGAAAATTCAGTATTGCTAAAGGCATGTGGTACCCCATCCACTAGCAAAACCATCTTAATAGGATGGATTTTCCACAGCAGACTTTAAGATGTTGAAAAAAACTAAACAACCAACCAAAATCTCACAAGACTGAAAATCCACCAGGGATCTGGGGAGTGGTTTTCATCATGACACTGAAAAATGTCAACAGCATGGAAATAAGCAGTAATGCACTCTTAAATTTCATTTTACCTGAATTGCAGCACTAATTTAATTTTGCCTGGTATTTTAGTTACTCATTCAAGTCTGTCTGACTCCACTTGAATCTAAGCTCGTTGATTACAAAAATCACAATTCACACTCATCGTTACATGTCCTGTAGCCCATAACTTTGCATGTAGTTGCACTGTGCAAATATGGAATTGAACAAACAGATGCAAGTATAATCTACTGATCCCAGTTTTAAGGAAGATACTTAAGGTGTTCCAAAATAGAGGCTGACGTCCTGATATTTATTAGCCTCAGTCCTGGAACTTATTAAACACTGTTTTTATCAGTTTCTCAATTTATAGTAAGCTCAATTATGTGAATGGAGATTTTTAATGATAATCTGAAAAATAGCTTTCAAAGATAAGTCCTGAGCTCAGAAAAACATCAGCCAAGACAGTAAGAAACTTTTAGCTATGATTTATACCAGGCATGACATGCTGTTTTTTGTCAATAATCGGCTATTAGATTTTTTTAAAGTTTTTATTTTCTTGTCTTTACTTACCAGTGTCTAGTCTTGACTTGATATGCTGATATCTTGGGTTTTGTGGTATCCTTTTGGTCAGATACTAAAAAATAAGAAAATTCACAAATAATTGGGTTAATGTAAGGGTAAGGGTGGCAAAGCTGGGAAAGAGATAAGATACTTTAAAAATTAGAACAAATGCTAAAATTTCATTGAATTTAAAGATGGAAGGAGCTCTAGAGGTCCAACCATTCCTTCAAATAGGACACTTCACACTACAGTATCTCCACAGGTGAAGATGGTTATCATGTTTCTGTCAAAACATTTCCATGTTTTGTCAAAATAATCTCATAGCGCTATGTAATTAGGAAAAAAAGCTCTTAAAAATTATTTCCAACACTGAGTCAAAATTGATCTACTTTCCATCCAGTCCACTGGTACAACCCAGAATAAGCCATTCCATCCTGCCTTAAGCAATCCATTAAAATAACTAAAGGCAGCTCTCTTGTTCTTTTTAATTTTACTCTTTACATGATGGTTTGTAGGCCATCTTCTCGGATACCCTCTAGATTTTATCCACACATGCCCTAAAAAGTGGCACGCAGACCTGAGCACAGTGCCCAGATGTTGCCAGGCCAGGACCCGCTGCTTGCCTTAAGTCTGATGCTCCACAGAAGTCACCACGATGGCATCTGCTCTCGGGGCAGCTGGGGCGTATCATGGGCTCAAGGAAAGTTTATGGTCAGCAAAATGCTATGTCAGGTCTCCCCTGTCCTACGCTCTGGGAGTAAACTCTGAATCCAAGTATGAGGCATTTACCCATATTAAATTTCAGTGGTATTTTCTTTTTTTTTTTTTTATAAATTTATTTATTTAGTTAGTTAGTTATTCTTTTGGCTGTGTTGAGTCTTCATTTCTGTGCGAGGGCTTTCTCTAGTTGCGTCGAGCGGGGGCCACTCTTCACGGTGCGCGGGCCTCTCACTGCCGCAGCCTCTCCTGCTGCAGAGCACAGGCTCCAGACACGCAGGCTCAGTAGTCGTGGCTCACGGGCCCAGTTGCTACGCGGCATGTGGGACCTTCCCAGACCAGGGCTCGAACCCGTGTCCCCTGCATTGGCAGGCAGATTCTCAACCACTGCGCCACCAGGGAAGCCCTCAGTGGTATTTTCAAAAGGCATTAAGTGAGGGAAGGCTAATGAATAAAAACATTACAAAATACAGTTTTCTTGCTCAGGCTTTTTTCTGGACTACAAGTATGAAAAGTATATGTTCAGTAACAGGTAGCTGTTGAAAAGGAAATTAAAACTGGGCAAAGCCTTCCAGCTTCATCTTCTGCCACTCTCCCACATGTTCCCAAGTTGAAGCTGCCCAAATGTTCCCTAAATATGCCACACTCACTCAGGTTCCAGTCATAGCAAATGTCTGCCTAGAATGCCTTTCCTCAACTTGTTCATGGGTAACACTTCGCTTCCTCTATAAAGCTGTCCAAGGTGGAATTAGGTACTTTCTCTCTGGTTCCTAGAGTACTGACATCTTGTACTATTGTTCACACCTCGACCTTCTTCCATAGTCTAGAATTTCCTTGAAGTCAGGGACAATAACTTACTCAAATTTGTTTTCACCCAGTACCTAGCACATGGTGGGCACATTTATTGATATTCAACCAATAAATGAATATCCAGAATGAGGATTTTATTATAGCAACTACATAGTTCCTTAGAACAGAACATCAAACTTTAAAACCTGTATCACTTGCCCTTGAAAACATAGTTAACTACAGCACGTCCTGTTGGAGGACTGAAAAATAAATTTACATATTAAAATACCTTTTCAAATGACCCACAAAGCATAAAAAAAAAATAGGGTACACTTCAATGTCTTACAGAATATCTATTGGTCAGAGTTCTGGATTTCAGAGACCAGGAAGAATTTTTTAAAACTGGGGTACCTACAGAGAATTATCAACATTTAATTTTGACAGGGACATCAAAAACAAAGCAAAACCTCACAACTACCATCTGCTATTTTAATACTTACAAAGTAATAAAGAAAAAAAAACCCAGAATAAAAAGGTCAGTCATTTAGTGCTACTAAAAAACTCATTGATATTGTCTGTGTTTTTCATTTCACCCCAGGCAAGTAAAACCTTTGTCATGGACGCTTAGCATTGGTCCTCAGAAGTAGAACCCCTGAGCTTCTTTATCCTCAGAGAAAGGCTGGAAAGCTCCTTTCTCCTTCTGATCAGTAATCCGCCATCGGTAAGAGAAAGTGACCAATGCCAATTCCAACTCCTTCTTAGATGAAGAAAGAGAAGATTCTTAAGTGAGAAAAGGAAAATACTCAAAAGACTGAAAAGGGGGACTGTAGGATGAGTTCTTCAGAGGGAGGCAATATTGTGGCAAAACAAAACAAAAATAAAAAACCCAGGGGAAAACGTGTGCCTGGTAAATTTAGGAAAGCTAAAACTAGAATTTAGTTATCTTAAGCTAAGGGATTTTCTTTTTTCTCTTTCATTTTCCTTCCTTCCTTTGTATTTTTATAATTCCCCTCTGTATTTTTGTAGTTTCTATATGCTGTTTCCTGTTTTTACTTTTGTTTTGTTTTTCCCACTAGTTTCCTAGCAAAGCTCCTTTGAAAGATTCCAGGCTAGTCTCTGCTGAACCAAGGGGATTTGTCCATACCTCAGCCAACATAGCTAAGAAGTGAGGGTCTCTCTGGGGACCAGGTGTGGTGGCAGCAGAATGATGGGGGGAGAGAGTGTGGACAGCTGCAGTCGTTGAGCCCTTCCCACCCCCGGTTTTCCCTTACATAGACTAATGAGAAATCCATATGCTACAGTACAAAAATGTAGTGTTTCTTTCCCATTTTCCCATTTTGGTCCAAATTCTTGTTCCTGACTTTCTGGTACCAACCATAACGTAAAACTATTTGTGTTCCACTCTACGCAGTGCACCACAGAATTTATGGAACTGCCAGACTTTTTTCCTTAAAATCCTTGCTTTGGGGGTGACTGTTTCTTGACCTACTGACCAACTAGCTTTTTTTCAATTACATAAACAGGATGGAATGGTGGAAAGTGAAAGAGCTGAGAAAAGCAGCTGTTTCAAGGAGGACTATTCATTCACTCAACAAAGCCTTATTGAGCACCAACAATTCATTCAGTCGACATTTACTGGATGCCTACTAGGAGTAAGCCACCGTGCTAAGGACACAGAGGTAACAAAACACAGTCCTTCCCATCCAGCTCTCGCTGATGCTGGGAAGAGAGACAAGTGAACAGACGTCACACTGCATGATGAACAAGCAGAGGGAAGCAGGGGGTGCAACAGGAGCATGTAAGATTGCACCTAATCCAGACTAAAAGAGTCAGGAACTGTTTCCTGAGGGGTGACTTCTGAGCTGAAATCCGAGGGCTGAGAAAGTTAGTCAAGTTAAAGGAGTGCTGGCTGGGAGCTACATGGTTCCTGGTAACTGATAGACCTGGGGGACAGTGGGCAATATGGGGTCAAATGAGGCTGAAGAGACAGGCGGGGGCAGAACACAGAGGGCCTTGTAACCATGCTAAGAAACCTAGATTTTATCCTGTGGATCAAACAGGGGCAATTTTGCTCCCCCAACTCATGGGGACACCTGTCAATGTCTGGAGACATTTTAGGTTGTCAGAACTGGGTGGTGGGTGTGCTACCAACATCAAGTAAGTAGAGGCCAGGGATGTTGCTAAACATTCTACAATGTCAGGAAGACCCCCAACTCCCAAAAAAGAATTAGCTGGCCCCAAATGTCAATAGTGCTGAAGTTGAGGAACCCTGGTGTAGATGATGGGAGTCACTGAGGAAGGTTAGGGAGAAGGGATGGGATTCTATTTCCATTTTAGAAAGACCACTCTGGCAGCACTCTGGAGAACCAACAGGATCATAGTCAAGAATGGAGGCACAAAGATCAGGTAAGAGGTTGTGCTCGGAGGATCTGTGGTCCTAAGAAAGCAGCAGTAGAGATGAGGAGAGGGAGACAGTTTTAAGAAGTCTTTAAGATATAAAATCTTTAAAACTGACTAGTGTAACAGGGGAAGGACAGTGATACCATTCCCCAAAAAAGGCACTTATGCAGGAAGCATATATTGAAAAACATGATGTGTTCTGTTTGGGGCATTTTGAATATAAGGTATCTGTGGGTTATCCAAAACGGAAGTGGTAAGCTGGCTATCTGGGGGGTCTGGAGATCAGGAGAGATTTCTGGACTCGAAAAAACAAGATTTGGGGGAAGCCATGGGAATGGACACAATCACCATTGGAGAGTGTATAGGCTGAGAAAAAAAAAAAAACAACATTTACGGTCAGGTGGAGAAAAGCACTGTGGGTGAAACTTGCAAGAGGCCAGAAGAAAGAGGGTCATGAGAATTAAAGAAGAGTTTCAGGAAGAAGAAAATGGTCAGCAGTGATCAGTGTTGTCAAGTCAGAGAACAAGAGGTCAAATATGAACAAGCGAACAAGAATGCAGGTCAGGGGAGAGAAAACAGAAAAGTGAATTTGGATTGAACACACCAGGACACTGCTGATGACCCTGCTGGATGCAGTTACAGTAAATTGACAGGAGCAGAAGCAAAAACAGCAGGTTGAGTGTTATGAGAAGGGAGGATAGTAGCCAGATGGTCTTTTTTTTCCCCCTTCAGAGTTGCTAAGGAATAGTTTTTGTTGTTTGAAGAAAGGAGAGATTTGAGGATGTTTATAAGCTAATGGGCTGGATACGAGGTTGCAAATGAAGCAGGCAGGTATGAAAACAAGGGAGTGGGAAAGGATGAGGCCCAGAGCCCAGGTGGAAGGTGCAGCTTTGGACGTATATTTAAGATAATGAAATAAGATAGGTGGTCATGAAGAAGTTCAACAGGAGAAGGGAGAAAGTTGAGAAAGTTCATGTTTGTGGTACTCGTACAGGCTCTTTAAAGCAACCAAAAATGACAGAAGCCCTTTGGGGGCTTACATCTCTAGGGAGGGTCAAAAGATAACGCCCTCCCTGTCTACCCACCCCATCCCTGCTCTTTAACCTCTGGTTGGCTTTTAAGACCCAGCACAAACACATCTTCCAGGAAGATTCCTCCTCTGGGGGGCCCAGTCAGATAGAAATCTCTTCCCTGCCTGGACCGTCACAGCACTTTGTACCATTAACACTCCTCACTGCCTGCACTTGGGACAGAGGCTCTACCTCTGTACCTGCTACAAGGCCTTGCTCCAGTGTGAGAACAATAAGTACACCAAATGGGTGGCAATGGTTCTGAGAGCTGAGCAACACGCAGTGTGCGTGCTAGTGCCCCGTGGGCAGCACAGACGTCGAGGGCTCGAGGAACCTGAAACAAAAAGATAGCTCTCACACTGCGGGTGATAAGGGAGGCTGCATGGAAGAAATGGCACTGGAGCTGTGTTTTAAGGGTTGAGCTTCTGTGGATAAAAAGATGGGGAAAAGGGATGGAAAAAGTATTCTAAGTGGAGGAAATTATAATAGCAAGGCCACTTTAAAAGCATGTTTAAAGAATGGCAAATTGTTCTATTTGCTGGAGAAGATCCAACAACAACAATAAAGGAAATTGCTGCTAACGTTTATTGAGCACTTAACTATGTTGTCAGGCACTCAGCTAAGCATTTCTCTCCATTATCTCATTCAATCCTCACGACCACCAATAAGGTATATACTAGTATTATCCTCATTCTATATATTAGGAAGCAGGCATAGAGAGGTGGAGTGACTTCCTGAGGTTAGCTGGTAAGAGTGGTAGAACCTGGAATTAAACTGGGCAGTCTGGCTCTAGAGCTTGAACTCTTAAACACTTTACTGTGCAGCCTCATTCAGGCAGGGGTTCTGAATATGGGGTCCACTGATGGGCTTTAGGAGGTCCATGAGTCCCATGAAACTGTATGTAAAACTTTGAGTATATGTACATTTTTCTAGGGAAAGGGTCCTTGACTTTCACCAAATTTTCAAAGGGGTCTATAACCCCAAAACGTTTAAGAACGGTGGGTATATGGAATCCTGTGCTGTAAGGTTGGACATGGATACGTAGGCACCAGGTGGAGATCCCTGAATTTAGGCTGAGGGTCTGGACTAGGCCCTGAAGACAATGGAAGATATCAGAAACACTGAGATATGAGCCACACAATCAAAGGAGTATTTTGGTAGATTACTAATATATGCAAAGTGAGACCAGGCTTTGTGAATACATGGATGTTGTAGAAAAGGGAGAAGAATGAGAAGTCAACAGTGGGATTTTTCTGAAGGAAAATCACTAAAAAAATGAGGGAGATTGTCTGAATCACAAGTCATTCAAAAATGAATGAGCTTTTCTGACTTCCCACTTCTTTTAAAATGGAACTCACAAGGTTGTTCACATTGAAATTGCAACCTATGTAGTAAGATTTACATTTAAGGACTAAAAAAAATTCCATTATATATTTTGTTCAAAATTTCTCTACTTCTCTCATTTGTATAAAGAGGACGTCAATAAAATATAAAGGGACTAGGTGTCAACTTTAAAGGGATTTTTGTTTATGGGAGTTTTAATCTGGACCAATCCTACCAATCTCAAACACCAACCCTGACCCATGTTTGCGTGTGCAGCAGCCCCTACTCTGCCAGCAGCTACCATCTGGGGCTGACTGTAGTTTTCAAGAGGGCCACAACAGAACTTCCCAACCACTC
This sequence comes from Mesoplodon bidens, assembly GCF_964165515.1. Lineage (NCBI taxonomy): Eukaryota > Metazoa > Chordata > Mammalia > Artiodactyla > Ziphiidae > Mesoplodon > Mesoplodon bidens. The sequence continues at coordinate 84,878,191 of NC_138166.1, forward strand.
ACACTGTGATGCTGACACTCCTCCCAATGAGGGGTGGGGGCCTATGTTCCCTCCCCTTGAATCTGGACGGGTCTGTGAATGATGGAAGTGATGCCATATGACTTCGAGTCTAGATCATAAAAGACAATGCAGCTTCCACCTGGTTCTTTCAGGACACTTGTTCTTGGAACCCAGCTCAAGCTACAAGGAAGGCCAAGTCACATGGAAAAGGCCATTTGTAGGTGATACAGCTGACAGCACCAGCTGAGTTCCCAGCCAACAGACTATATCAGCAGCCTAATGTGAATGAAGAAACTTTCAAGATAACTCTAGACCCAGTTTCTGTCCGTAAAACCACATGAGAGAGCCCAAGTAATTGCCTAGCTGAGCCTAGTCAACCTCCAGAACTGTAAGCGATAATAAATAAATGACTATTGTTGTTTAAAGCCACTAAATATGGGGGAGACTCATAAGAAACCAATATATAATTGGAACGCCAACCCACCCTTTTTACTTCCTAGCTAAGCTCGTTGTTTTTGTTTTTTTTGTGTGGCCATGCCGCACGACACATGGGATCTTAGTTCCCCCACCAGGGATCGAACCTGTGCCCCCTGCAGTGGGAGCGTGGAGTCTTAACCACTGGACTGCCAGGGAGGTCCCCCCTAGCTAAGCTCCTTGGGAGAAAACAAAAAAACAAAAACTACACTGAGTAACTGCAACTTACTCCTCCATCCACTGCAATGTGGCTACTGTCCCCATCATTCTACTGTGGCTCCTGTAGGAGCTAGCCAATGTCAGAGATCCCCTAATTGCTAAATATAATGGCTGCTTTTCAATCTCTAACTTACCTGACCTTTCTGTACACTGTTATATAGTCCCACCTTCAGCTTTTACTTGGCTTCAGTAACAGCTCTCTCTCCTAATGCTCCAATCACATACGGATGATTCTTCTGTCAGTCACTTAAACACTGTGTTCCCCAGGATTCCATCTTCTTAATCTATAGGTTCTCTGTCAGCCATTAGGTTTAATTCCATTTACATGCTTCTAATTTCCAAATAGTGAACTCTAGCCTTGACTTCTCCCAGCGCAGATATATTCATTTACTCATTTAACAAATATTTAAGGAACAATTATTGTGTGCTAGGCAGTGGCACAGTACAGACAAGGTCCTATCTTATCTTCCTGTAAGTATGCCAAAAATAAACAAGCAAATAAAATAATTACAGGTCATGGCCTACTGGGTGAAGACAGCATATTGAACAAATGCATCTAATTTCACTTCCTTCCAAAACCTCAGTAAAACCTCATTAAAAGGATACTATTTTACAGACACAAAGTCCAAAAAAAGAGAGAGTAAGAGCGGGAGAAGTGATAACAAGTGATTTCTGAAGTCTAGAAAGCACATCAACAAGTGAAAATGACTTGATGGACTCAAGAAAATCGAAGGGAAAGCCAAGAAAAATTATTAAAAGGCCCAGGAATTGGCAGCCCCAGGCACCTCCAGAAGTGGGAGTAAAAGGAGTGACTGAAATAAGCAGATTGGTTGAAGGCTGAATGAGAAGCTACAGGATCTCCAAAACCTTCTCCCTCTGTGCCCCTAGGTGATTGCCCTTTCCCCACCATAGCAGGTATCTATAGATTTATTCCCTGGAAAGGGTTTCTGGACTGGGGGGTGTCTCCAGACACAGGGAAAGGATATCATTACTGAAAATAGGGGTATTAGGTGAATGATGCATACTAATGTTGAAATTTAGCCCCTAACCTTAATTCTTCCAAGAATTCAACTAGGTCTTTACTCTCAGGAGAGGGGAGGAGTCCTCTGGAGAAAATGACCAGCCTGAGAGGAAAGAGCTGAAGATACAGATTTGGGAAAGGGAGTCCCCAAATCATGGCCCACTGAGATCTTCTCGTAATTAAGCTCACATCAGCAAACTCCTCCCAAATATACAGAGATCTCAATCACCTTTTTAAGTCTCCTACTCAAAAACACAGATTAACAATTTAAGATTAAAAGAAGTTTGAGAACATTTCTATGTATGGACTGAATTACGTCCCCTCCAAATTTGTATGTTGAAGCTCTAACTCTCAATGTGACTGTATTGAGATAGGACTGTACCTCTTTGGGAGGTAATTAAGGTTAAGTGATGTCATAAGGGTGTGGCCGAAATCCCATAGGATTAGTGTCCCTATAAAAATAGACACCAAAGAGCTCATTCTCTTCCCTCAAGTGCACACTGAAAGAAGAGGTCATCCAAACACATAGCATGAAAGTGGCCATCCACAAGCCAGGAGAGAGTTTTCACCAGAAACCAAATCAGCCAGCACCTTGATCTTGGACTTTCCAGCTTCCAAAACTATGAGAAATAAATTTCTGTAGTTTAAGTCACCCATTCTGTGGCATTTTGTAATGGCAGTCCAAGCTGACTAATAAAAACATCACCAACAAAACAAAAAGAAAAATAGCAATATGGAGGAAACTGAGACTATGTATGGAGAAAACATATTTTAAAAAATTATCATTAGAGAACATATCCACACAAAAACTTATACAGGCATATCTCAGAGATATCGTGGGTTCTGTTCCAGACCACCCCAATAAAGTGATTTTTGTGATAAACTGAGTCACAGAAATCTTTTGGTTTCCCAGTGCATATAAAAGTTATGTTTATACTAAACTGTAGTCTATTGTGTGCAATAGCATTATGTCTAAAAAATACATGTATGTATCTTAATTAAAAAATGCTTTCTTACTAAAATATGCTAAACATCATCTGAGCTTTCAGCAAGTCATAGTAGTAACATCAAAGATCACTGATCATCATAACAAATATAATAATAATTGAACAGTTTGAAATATTGTGGTAATTACCAAAATGTGACACAGAGACACAAAGTGAGCAAATGCTGTTGGGAAAATGGTGCCAACAGACTTGCTTGATACAGAGTTGCACAAACCTTCAATTTGTGAAAAATGCAGTATCTGCGAAACGTAGTATCTGCGAAATGCAATAAAACTAGGTATGCCTGTATGAATACTCACAGTAGCATCTTTCATAATAGCCCCAAAGTGGAAATAACCCACATGTCCATCAATAAAAGAATGCACGAGTAAAATGTGGTATATCCATGCAAAAGAATATTATTCAGTAATAAAAGGAGTGAAATACTGAAGCATAATACAACATGCATGAACCTTTAAACCATTATGAAAGATGCCAGTCACATAAGACCAGATTTTGCATAATTCAATTTACATGAAATGTAGAGAACAGGCAAATCCACAGAGACAAAAAGTAGATTAATGGTTGCCAAGACTGAGGGGTGGGGGAATGGAAGAGACATGAGAGGACTGGGGAGTGATGGCTAGAGGTTACAAGATTTCTTTTGGGGCTGATGAAAATGTTCTAAAATTGATTTTAGTGATGACTGCACAACTCTGTGAATATACTAAAACCACTGAATTGCACACTTTAAACAGTGGATTTATGCTGTGTGAATTATTTCTGTCATGCCATTATCAAAAATAAATAAATACATATATAAAACAAGTAAAAAGATATAAAAAATTTTGCTCTACAATTATACCAAGTACTTAGGTAAGAGTTAAAAGAAAATAATTAAGTTGAGGTATATTTTTCTGACACAGAAAGATGTCCGAGACATATTAAGTGAAAAAAGCAAGTTAAAGAACCATATAAACAATGTTATAACATTTGTGTAAAACAAAACCCCCAAATAGAACTCTCTCTCTCTATATATACACACATATGCAAATGCATAGATAAAGTTTTGGAAAAGATAACTATGCAAAAAATGATAAATAATGATATAGACATTATTTATAAAATTTTATAAATAGTAGAGAATAAAAATAAAGATATAAACTCCAGGAAAAACAACAAACAATAAGAAAGAAAATGTAACCCTACTGATCACTGCTCTGGCAGTAATCAATATTTACAGTCATAGGAAAAACTCAACTGTGAAAAAAAAAATCCAATTAGAAATTAGGCAGAAGACATAATGAGATATTTTACCAAAGAGGATATACGGAGGGTAAATAAGCACATAAGAAGATGTAAGATGTTCAACCTCAGTATCAACTAGGAAAATGCAAATTAAGACCATGATGAGATGTCACTACACATCTATTAAAACAACTAAAATAAAAATTATTTACAGTACTAAATGTTGCCAAGAATGTGCAAACACTGGATCTCTCATACACTGGTGCTGGGAATGTAAAATGGTATAGCCACTCTGAAAAATGGTTTGACAGTTTCTTAAAAAACTAAATATAAGCTTACCATACAACACAGCAACTGCACTCCTGGGCATCTATCCCAGAGAAATGAAAATTAATGTCCATACAAAGAACTGTACCCCAAAGTTCAAATCTCTATTTGTAATGCCCCAAACAGAAAACACCCAAAATATCCTACAATAGTTGACTGGTTAAACAAACTGTTATATATCCATACCACAGAATACTAATCAGCAATAAAAAGGAATGAACTATTGCTACAGGCAACAACTTGGATGCATCTTAAGGACATTATCGGAGTGAAAGAAGCCAGTCTCAGAAGGTCACATACTGTATGATTCCATTTATGTAACATTTTCAAAATGACAAAATTACAGAAATAAGGACACATTAATGGTTGCCACGGGTTAGGATGGTGAGGGGGAGGAAAGTGGATGTGACTAGTAAGGGGTAGCCTGAGGGAGATATTTGCGGTGAAGGAATAGTTCTCTATCTTAATTGTAAATTGACACACTTGCAAATCTTGATTATATCAAATCTACACATGTGATAAAATAGCCTCAAACTATACACACACTGTACAAATGTCAGATTCCTGGTTTTTATATTGTACTATATTTACATAAAATATAGTCACTGGGTGAAGGGTACATGGGGCCACTTTGTACTATTTTTGCAACTTCCTGTGAATTTATATATATTTCAAAATAAAGGTTTTTTAAAAGGACGTTAGAGTCCAAAACACAGTTCTTAAGAATTAAAAACGTGATGGCAGAAATTAAAAACCAATAGAGGGATTGGAAGCTAAAGTTAAATCTCTCAAAGAGAACAAAAAGACAAAGATCTGGAAAACAGGAGATAAAATTTAAGAAAATTAGGGAACCAGTCATATAGAAGCAACATCAGAATAATGAATTCAAGAAAGAGAGGATGGAGAAAATTGAGGAAGAAAGTCAACAACAAACAATTTTTAAAAATTTTGCGGAATAGAAAGGACATGAGTTTCTGGCGCCCACAAAGATAAGTGAAAATAGACACATAACAAGGAATTTTTTGTGAAACATCATAACACTGGTGACACAGAAAATTCTACAAGCTTCCAGAAAGGAACAATCAAGTCGCATACAATGGAACACAATGGCTTTGAACTTCTCCACAACAAAAACTGAATAGTAGAAGACCACAATGCAATGTTTTCAATATGCTGATGATTTCCAACCAAGAATTCTATACTTAACCAAACTCTCAGGCAAATAAATATGAAGGTAGAATAATAACATTTTTAGACATGCCTAATGTCGTAGACATAAATTTAAAATATTTATTTCTTATGCACTCTTTCTCAAGAAACTACCGGTAATTGTGCCCCATGAAAACAAGAGAGTGAGCTGAACATCTTTATCCAGAGCACAAATGGACAACCGCACAGGGCAACCTGGCTCTTCTACCCCTACACTCCTAAGACTATTCCTCCTTTTTCTCCCATATTTCTGATCTCATTAATGGCATCAGCACCAATGAGTAACCCAAGCTGGAAACCTAAGTCATCCATCACACTCTCATTTCTCAAAGCTCATTATTAAGTCATGATGATTTTATCCCCTAAGTATTTCTCTCTGTCCCTAGTTCCATGGCCTTACTTTAGGTCCATATCATAATAACCACCTAACCAATCTCCCTATCCCCAGTTCTGGACTCCTCAAATCCATTCTCCACAATGTGGCTACAACCACTGCCTAAAATGCACATCTGACCATGCAACTCGGCTACTTAAAACTCCAAAGCTTCTCAAATTCTGACCAGCAGACAAAATAAATACACAGTGGTCAAACCACTACTCTCCACACATACCTCCCCGACATCCACGGTAGACATTATAATCCATCATGGCACTCCCCTACAGAGCCTAAACTCAGCCCCACAACTTTCTCAGCAAAGCTCACAGGCATCCATCCTGAGATGAGACACGTTGCAACTCCTGTTCACTATAAAGGCCAAGAACGCTGGCAAGGCACAGAAGGCCTTTCCAGACTTGACTCCTGCCTCTCTACAAGGAACTATCCACTTACATGGTTCCCAGCTCCTAAACTTGGCTCAAGATGTTCTCTCTACCTGGGATGCTTCTTCACCTGGTTAGTAACTTCGGATTTCAGACCATCTCCAGGACCCTTCTCTCACTCCCTCAGTTGAGTCCTAGCTTTCTTCTGTGCTCCCCTAACATCCTGTTTCCCAACCACATTGAACTCAAATTTTGTTTATAAGTCTTCCTCACTAGACTGAACTTATTAAAGGACTAAAAGGCCTTGTCTTATCTTTTTGTACTTCTAGCACTCCCTGCACCTTAGGAATCCAGTAAACATTTGTTGAGATGAAATGACCACATATGCAGCAGGGCACTGGAGGTGAAGCAGACAAAAAAGTAAAACGTCTTAATCGAGCAGAGGGTAAAACTAATGTCATATTTTGCGTCCTTTCCAAATGGCTTGGTCTGCTTATTCCTCCTCTTTCTGTACCCCAATAATCAGAAATGATGGCTCCTTTGATTCTGTTCCTTTAGCGTTTTGGGCTTCATCCAGATGTTACTTATATTTTGTAACTGCCACTCCTAGACTGTAAGCCCTTTGAGGGAAGGGACTTGTGTCTTCATGCACTTCGCTCCTTTGAGCGACAAATACAGTAAACCTGCGCGGGATGGTGGCCAGGCTACCCAGGCTCCGAGTCCCCCAGGCCCGCCCCGCCTCCCTCCCCCCTCCAGACCCCTCCTCACGCCGCCGCTTCCCGCCTTCCGGAGGGCGGAAGTCGCAGGTTACTGTTCCCTGCCCACGTGGAGCCTTTTCCGGTACGACCGCCCCCTCCGATTCTCCGATCCGGACCTGGCCCTCACCTCAGGATTCCCAATGTGCCTCCGGACAGACATATTTGCTCCAACCGACCACGCTCGGGGTTCTAGCCTCGCCGGTAACCTCTAACCCTAGCTTCCTACTCCCACAACCCAGCTCAGGCGCCTCCCTACAACCTCTTCTCCGATTGGCCTGCCTTCCCCTACCAGCCAATGGATGCCCTGTTTACTCTCTTATTGAGGGGTTAAGGGAGAGTGAGACGCCACTCAATGGTTGCCAAGGGCAACGCGGGACGCCGGCCCTTTGGGCTCTCCGCTGGGCCTGAAGACGCCAGCTTCAGCGCGGGAAGAGGGGCGCGGGGGTGGGGGGGAGGGGCAGGCTGCCGACTGCGCGTGGGCGGCTGCGGAGAGCTCGAGGGGGGAGGGGCTCGAAAGTGTGGAAAAAAACAAGTGTTTCTAGCTAATGTGGAAGCACAAATACCGCGCAGGGCCATCCCCCTTTAAGGCCGTTTTAGCCAAACATCTGGATACTTCTTACACAACAGGGGATAGATATGGGATATGGTTGTTCAGCAGGGATGAGAATCTGTAGTTTATTATTTTCAGGTTAAGTTAGTATGCAAATTATGCAAAATATCATATGGAAATACAGTAATTATTGTTGCTTTAAAAGCTTTTAGCTAGCAACAGAACGGCAGCCTTAATTGCAAAGCACACACATCATTCTGTGATTCATCATTCATTTAACAAATATTTAATAAGCACCTTATGAGAAAAGCTGCAGTAGGTTTTGTGGAGGATGGGAGGATGACTAAGACCCAGTCCCGTTGTCATGGAAACCATTGTGACTCCTGCCATCACCCACCACCTGTTCTTATTCCAGATCTGAAAATTAAGTCCTAGCACCTTTACAAAACAATCGCACACACAGTTTGACTTGGCTCCAAAATGTCCCGCCAAATCCATCAAAATTATTATTTCCTTTTACATGGGAGGAACAATACAGTAACCCTTTGCCCTTTGCTCTAAGTTGTTTTTCCAGGAATGGAGAAAGGTTACCCTGAGCTGTTCATAGTGGCTGGCTCTCTGCTTGTGAATAATTGCATACATCTGAGCTGCTTCAGGGTCTGTGCAGATGACCCATTCAACAACATGGCCTGACATGCCCTTGTCCTCTCAGACTCCTCAGAAACTCACCCTTCAGGTCAAATCTTGAATCGTGTTGTCACTCAGAGCCGCTTGCCCTCAAGGATCACAACTGTCTCTTGGCAAGTTCACGCCTCCTGATTTTTGTTTTAACTTCCCTGTGTTCTCCAATCCTTCAACTCTCTGCAATTCCCAGTTCCACTCCCCTCCACTAGAATAAGGAAGAGTTTAGAGACTGCAGAAAATTAGAAGGGGTGGGGTGTGGGGGGGATATTTAGAAGACTTTGCATAGCAACCAGGGCTTCTAGACACATTACGACTTAGAATGTATGCTTACCTGGTGCAGAGTCGGAGTGGGGTGATGATACAGATTATAGGTAGAATAAACAGGAGAAAGGAAAGCAGAGAGGGAGACAATAGGGACGAAACTAAGGGGTGGTGAGAAACAGGTAAAGAAATTTAAAGACATTTGGAGGTAAAAAGAACATTTGTTATATATATGAGAAGAGGTAAGGAATGCAAGGAATAGGAAGACGCCAAGGATGGTTATAATTTTTCTAACTCGGGGACTGAATAGATGAGTGATAATGCATTAATCAAGTTAAAGTACAATGGAGGTGAAGAAATCAAAAGAACAGAAAGTACAAGACCCAACAGCCCAATGAGCTGGAAGTTCAACTTCCATTTATCAATGTTTGGACTCACTTCTCTCTATGGTTGACTCCCTTTTGTTCCAGAGCCTATGGGAATATCAGGTTTCTTTGCCTCAGTAGTCATTGTGATTGTCAAATTTGGGCTGCATATAAAGCAATCAGAGATATTATAGAAATGTGGCTTCTTGGGTCCAATTGTCAAAGATGCTGACTCTTTGTGTCTGGGGTGAGAATTTAGGAATCTGTAATTTAAATGCAATTTCCCCAGCTGCCACCCGTGATTCTGATGCATAGGATCCAAGGGCCACACCTTGAGAGACTAGAAGAGCCTCCCATTTCCTTCATATTTTGCCTCAGTGGAATCCTTGGAAAGCTTAAAGCTATAAGTCAAAAGGCTTTCAACATCATGAGTTTCTCTTCAGGATTCCTTTTGGGTCCTGCTATAGTAAAACTGCATCAAAATTAAAGCAAAGTTCTTATCGCCAATATGAAAAGTACGTAAATGGCGCAAAATGATAATTCATAGAAGAAAAGCATGTGATAAACTTATGAAGAAATGTCTGACTAATAAGGAAAGAAACACAAAATGAAACAACTAGATCCCATTTTTCAACTAATGAATAGAAAAGGGTTTTCTCTCTTTTTTTAATGATAATGCTAAGTGTTGGCTAATGATTCATGAAACAAGCATGCTTATACATTGTTAGTGTGAAAAGAAGTGAAAAATAATGCAAGAGTGGGCCCTCAAATTTTAATATGCTGAGGATTCTTCCTGAGGAAATAATCAGGGAGATGCACAAATATTACACACACAGGTATTTATTGGAATCTTATTTAAAATGATGAAAAATTGAAACAGTCTAATTGAACATTAGTTTAAAAATGATTAAAATAAATGATGACATATCCATAATGAGTAATTTTTTGGAACCATTAAAAAATATGTTTCAAGGAATAATTAAGGTAATGGAGAACTAACTGTTCCTGATGGAGTAAAGGGAAGAGCTGGAAAGAATTTTTTATTTAATAGAATCCTGATTTGTGTGGGGAAAAACATAGGTATCCACACACACAAAAAAAATTGACAAAAAAATATTTAAAATGTAAACCATCTTAGGATTATGGAATGGAGACATTTGTTTTATTCTTTACACTTTGTACATTTTTCAAATTTGCTTCAGGGACTATGAATTAATTTTATATCTTAATAAAAAAAATTCTCCCTCTAAGAAACAAAAAACCTGATTCTGACTTCAGCCTGAAAATTATCTCTGGTCTTTGTCTGGGCTGATTTAGAGCCGAGCTGAATTCTGTGTAATTCTGCCCTCTGAAGTGCTATAGCTCTCCCATTCTTGGCAGTAAAAGACTCTCCAGACACTTGAGTAAGATCCTTGCAATCAGAGTTCTGATTGCTAAGAGGTTCAAGCTTTGTTTGTAAGAGAAGAAGTTCTAATTCTTTTCTTTAAAAGTTCCTACTTTCACTGATTAATCTTATTTTTCATGAAGTTAGGCGTGCTCTTGTGAACTTCCATTTGTTGGATGTCTTCTTTTTAACCCTGTATGTGTTCTAAAAATCTTTTAGTCCCTACAGAGTCAGTGGGAGTCCCAGATAGCTAAGTGTGGCTGGCTTAGGGCTAGTTAGTGTCTTAGGTGCCCCTGTGCTTGGTCAGTCCCCTCCCCCCAGCCTCCCTTCCCCAGCAATTAGTTGGGTATTTGGTTATTAAGCAGACTGGCCCTCTCTGAGCTAAAACCCTCTGGACCCTGTCTCCCCGCCTTCATGCTGAATCCTTCCTCTCCTTCAGTCTCACACCAATTAGCTCTTCATCCCCTGACCCTCAGCTCTCAGCCTGGTTTCCTGCTCAGAGCCCAGCACCCTCCCCTCAGACCTGTCTCATGACATTGCTTCTGGGATTTGGGCCTTGGCTCTCTTCCTCAGCTTCATTTACCTTCATTCCCTAAATGACATGCACTTCTAGATGTTTAAGGAAATAATTCTGCCCAATCCAGTCCAGTCCTGGGTCTCTTCCCTGAGCCCCCAGAAATGGAACTGCTCCTGAGGCAGTGAACCCACAGATCCACAGGCCCCATGCAGTGATAATTCTCTGCAGTTCTGATAACAGTTTGATGTTGTTCTACCTGGCGGTGGAATGTGCCAGGGAAGGAGCACGTTAGCCTCTGAGTGGAGAGCTGACCCTTGCCCTCCTCCAGCTTAGGACAGAGTTGAAGTACTTGACCTGGGCCCAAAGACATCAACCATACTTGCAGCCCCTCCCAGGGGAGTAATACCTACCTCCCAGGATATCTTTGGGACCATTACAGGCTACACTGCTTGCTGGTGAAACAAAGAAATTGGCATGCTGGTTGCATACCTGATGGGATTGGCATTCCCACATGTACAGTTCTGTGGCCACTTCTGAGAGCCACATAAGACTCTTACCTGTGGTAGAAAGGATGTATAATGTCTCCTCCCAGGGAGATCTAAAAGCTTCTTTACCACTTGTGAGCCTAGGGCATTTGGTTGTTATATGCTGTGTTCTGCTTCTGGCTTGGGATTTGCATAGAACAATGCTTTGCCACAGAACTAGCTCCGAGGAACTCTGAGGAGCCAGCGTAGGTCCCGGGATGGTCCACCCCAAGGGGACAGAGGAGGAATCAGTGTTGGGAGGTACCTGTGTCACTCTGGGCACAATGGTCAGCTGGAGAGCTTGTGCCCCATAAAAAGGCCAGTAAAAGTGGTTCAAGTGTGTCATATGGTCACATTTCTCAAAATAATCTAGAAACCTGGGTTTTCATGTGAAATCTACAGGCCACTAGTTTGCAACCCCTGTACTACACTCTGCAAATATAATTCCTGTCTTTCACAGTTTTTAAATAATCAAGATCATACCCATGGTAAAAACAAACAAACATTAGTGGAAGTTCTGTTTCCATTTAGGATGTAGGAAGCAGCAAAGGACATCACTCACATCCTAACAATAAGAAAAAATGAATAGTCTACAGAATCATGTTTTCTTGAATCCTTCAGAGAGCTTAGATCACAAGGCAACCAAATAACCAAATTCCAAGAAATGACAAGCTCTACTGCAGAGAGAAGAGACATGCAAACTGTTTCATGTTTAGCAGATTACTGAAGAAAAAGTGACTGCCATAGAAGTGGGTAAGAAGTAATCAGCTACAATTTTCACTAATTCCTAAATACTGAGTTTCGGCTAGCAGATCAGTTTAGAATAACTGGGAACCTGTGTTGGTTAATTTTATGTGTCAACTTCACTAGGCACGGTATCCAGATATTTGGTCAAACACTATTCTGGATGTCTCTGAAAAGGTTTTGTTTTGTTTTGTTTTTCTGGCTGCATTGTGCGGCTTATGGGATCTTAGTTCCCAGACCAGGGATCGAACCTGCACCCCCTGCAGTGGCAGTATAGAGTCTTAACCACTGGACTGCTAGGGAAGTCCCTGTTTTGTTTTGTTTTTTAATGAGAGTAACATTTAAATCAGTAGGCTTTGAATAAAGCAGATTGCCCTCCATCATGTGGGTGGGCCTTATCCAATCAGTTGAAGATCTTAAGAGAAAAAGACTGAGGTCCCCCGAGGAAGAGGGAATTCTGCCAGCAGACAGCCTTTAGACCAGAGTTATAACATCAGCTCTTCTCTGGGGCTCTAGCCTGCCAGCTTACCCTGCAGATTTTGGACTTGCCAGCCTCCATAATTGTGACAGCCAATTCCTTAAAATGAATCTTTCTCTCTCTTAGATGTATAGACAGATAGATATAGACATACATTTGTATCTATAAGTATTTATACTGGTTCTGTTTCTCTGGAGAACCCTGACTAGCACAGAGTCCCAGACACAAGGGGACTTTATGTTCACTTGCAAGGTCTTTTCTGTGGGTGTCTAATGGGTGCTCCAGAGAAAGACTGGGGGCAGGACAGGAGACCAGAGAGAGCCTCCCTTGGTGGTGTAGGTTTGTAGAGGTGACTGGCTGCTGCTTGGATTAGGCACAAACCACCACCATATCATCTGGCCCTACTTTATTAAAGCAAAAAAGCTTTAAGCCACCAGGGGAGGGGCTGTAGACCCACCTGCCCCCAGAGTGACCAGGGGAGGGGTGGAAGCAAAATCTGTCTGCATATGGGGAGGGCAGGAAACCATTTCTCACTCCCTGGAGCCCAGCGGACATCTGTTGCTTCAGGAGGAAGGGTAGAAATAAAAGATGTTTGCTCCTGCGGCAGAGCGGGGGAAGGGGGGAGAAATCATGGGAACCTCTTGGGTCCAAGAACCTACAGCAATATAAAGCAGAGGTAGACTACCACTGGGAGAGAAACAGGTACCTCTCTCCTGCCAAGTCCCACCAAAGATACAAGGCAGAGTTTGGCTACCATGGGGGAAGTAAGGGAAGGAGGGTAGGAACATTAAGAAGGTCCCACTCCCCAGGCCCAGATGCACAGGCCTTATCTGAGGCTGAGATTGTACCAGGAGAATCAATAACCACCACCTGCCTCCACCACAGTCTAGCAATAAGCAGCAAGCAACAGCAGCCTATTGCTGAGGGCGAGACAAAACTGTGAGAGAAAATCCTGCAGCAATCCATATCCCACACTAAGCACAAGGTAATGACACTTGCTGGTGCACCAAGGGTAATGATAGCAACAACTAAACTCAAACCAGCCCAACTACTGACTAGATCAACTCAATCCGCACACTAGTTGCTTAACAGAAGAAGCATGATTCTTTCCAGGCATAAATACTGTTTACCTAAGACTCTATTGGCTTCTACACATAATGTCCAGCATTCAATAAAAAATTATGACAATACAAAAAGGAAATGGTGAGAGAGAGAAAGAGGGGAAGGCTTATCATCAAGAGATAAAGCAATCAACAGAACCAGATCTCAGCAGTGTCTATCAGACAGAAACTTCTAAATAACTATGACTAATATATTAACACATATTGACTGGGGGAGTTTGCAGAAACTAACGCCTGTGGCCATAATACGACTCTTGTCAAAAATGTGTTAAAAGATCTAGTGGAAAAAGGCAGAAAACATGTATGCACATTTGGAAAGTTATGCAGATAGATGGAAACTATAAAAAGTAAATGTGAGAGATAAAAATATACAATATCAAAGATAAAGAATTCTTGTAATAGAATCATAAACAGACTAGATAACTTGAAGATAGTACATTAGAAATTATCCAAAATGAAACACAAGGAGGAAAAAGTGGGGGAGAAGGGTACAAAAAGGAAAATTTTTAAACTGTGGGACAGGGAATTCCCTGGCTGTCCAGTGGTTAGGATTCAGTGCTTTCACTGCTGAGCCTGGGTTCAATCTCTGGTCAGGGAATTAAGATCCTTCAAGCTGTGTGGCACGGCCAAAAAAAAAAAGCCCAAAATACTGAAATGGTAGGACAATATCAAGGAGAAGATAGAGAATAGGGCAGTAGAAATATTTAAAGATATAATGGCCAAGAATTTTCCAAAAGTAATGAAATACAACAAACTGCAGATCCAAGAGGCACAGAGAATCTCAAGCAGCATAAAAACAGCCAAACCAAAACAAAATCAAAATAAAGTCTACCTATACAGTCATATGTCATTTTGTATGTGCTTTGCAGATACTGCAGTTTTTATAAATTAAAATTTTGTGGCAGCCCTACATTAAGCAAGTCCACCAGTGCAATTTTGCCAATAGCATTTGCTCACTTCATGTTTCTGTGTCACATTTTGGTAATTATCACAATGTTTCAAACTTGCTTCAAACAAATTATATTTGTTATAGTGATCTGTGATCAGTGATCTTTGATGTTACTACTACAACTCGTGAAAGGTTCAGATGATGGTTAACATTTTTTAGCAATACGGTATTTTTAAATTAAGGTACATATATTGTTTATAAGACATGATGCTATTGCACACTTAATAGACTACAGTATAGTGTAAGCATAACTTTTTTTTAAACATCTTTATTGGAGTATAATTGCTTTACAATGGTGTGTTAGTTTCTGCTTTATAACAAAGTGAATCAGTTATACATATATATATGTTCCCATATCTCTTCCCTCTTGTGTCTCCGTCCCTCCCACCCTCCCTATCCCACCCCTCCAGGCAGTCACAAAGCACCGAGCTGATCTCCCTGTGCTATGCGGCTGCTTCCCACTAGCTATCTATTTTACATTTGGTAGTGTATATATGTCCATGCCACTCTCTCACTTTGTCACAGCTTACCCTTCCCCCTCCCCAGATCCTCAACTCCGTTCTCTAGTAGGTCTGTAGCTTTATTCCCATCTGACCCCTAGGTTCTTCATGACTTTTTTTTTCTTAGATTCCATATATATGTGTTAGCATACGGTATTTGTCTTTCTCCTTCTGACTTACTTCACTCTGTATGACAGACTCTAGGTCCATCCACCTCACTACAAATAACTCAATTTTGTTTCCTTTTATGGCTGAGTAATATTCCATTGTATATATGTGCCACATCTTCTTTATCCATTCATCCGATGATGGAAACTTAGGTTGCTTCCATCTCTGGGCTATTGTAAATAGAGCTGCAATGAACATTTTGGTACATGTCTCTTTTTGAATTATGGTTTTCTCAGGGTATATGCCTAGTAGTGGGGTTGCTGGGTCATATGGTAGTTCTATTTGTAATTTTTAAAGGAACCTCCATACTGTTCTCCATAGTGGCTGTACCAATTCACATTCCCACCAGCAGTGCAAGAGTGTTCCCTTCTCTCCACACCCTCTCCAGCATTTATTGTTTCTAGATTTTTTGATGATGGCCATTCTGACTGGTGTGAGATGATATCTCATTGTAGTTTTGATTTGCATTTGTCTAATGATTAATGATGTTGAGCATTCTTTCATGTGTTTGTTGGCAATCTGTATATCTTCTTTGGAGAAATGTCTATTTATGTCTTCTGCCCATTTTTGGATTGGGTTGTTTGTTTTTTTGCTATTGAGCTGCATGAGCTGCTTGTAAATTTTGGACATTAATCCTTTGTCAGTTGCTTCATTTGCAAATATTTTCTCCCATTCTGAGGGTTGTCTTTTGGTCTTGTTTATGGCTTCCTTTGCTGTGCAAAAGCTTTGAAGTTTCATTAGGTCCCATTTGTTTATTTTTGTTTTAATTTCCATTTCTCTAGGAGGTGGGTCCAAAAGGATCTTGCTGTGATTTATGTCATAGAGTGTTCTGCCTATATTTTCCTCCAAGAGTTTGATAGTGTCTGGCCTTACATTTAGGTCTTTAATCCATTTTAAGTTTATTTTTGTGTATGGTGTTAGGGAGTGATCTAATCTCATACTTTTACATGTCCCTGTCCAGTTTTCCCAGCACCACTTATTGAAGAGACTGTCCTTTCTCCACTGTACATTCCTGCCTCCTTTATCAAAGATAAGGTGACCATATGTGCGTGGGTTTATCTCTGGGCTTTCTATCCTGTTCCATTGATCTATCTTTCTGTTTTTGTGCCAGTACCATGCTGTCTTGATTACTGTAGCTTTGTAGTATAGTCTGAAGTCAGGGAGACTGATTCCTCCAGCTCCATTTTTCGTTCTCAAGATTGCTTTGGCTATTCGGAGTCTTTTGTGCTTCCATACAAATCGTGAAATTTTTTGTTCTAGTTCTGTGAAAAATGCCAGTGGTAGTTTGATAGGGATTGCATTGAATCTGTAGATTGCTTTGGGTAGTAGAGTCATTTTCACAATGTTGATTCTTCCAATCCAAGAACATGGTATATCTCCCCATCGATTTGTATCATCTTTAATTTCTTTCATCCATGTCTTATAATTTTCTGCATACAGGTCTTTTATCTCCTTAGGTAGGTTTATTCCTAGATATTTTATTCTTTTTGTTGCAATGGTAAATGGGAGTGTTTTCTTGATTTCACTTTCAGATTTTTCATCATTAGTGTACAGGAATGCCAGAGATTTCTGTGCATTAATTTTGTATCCTGGTACTTTACCAAATTCATTGATTAGCTCTAGCAGTTTTCTGGTAGCATCTTTAGGATTCTCTATGTATAGTATCATGTCATCTGCAAACAGTGACACCTTTACTTCTTCTTTTCCGGTTTGGATTCCTTTTATTTCCTTTTCTTCTCTGATTGCTGTGGCTAAAACTTCCAAAACTATGTTGAATAAGAGTGGTGAGAGTGGGCAGCCTTGTCTTGTTCCTGATCTTAGTGGAAATGGTTTCAGTTTTTCACCATTGAGGACGATGTTGGCTGTGGGTTTGTCATATATGGCCTTTATTATGTTGAGGAAAGTTCCCTCTATGCCTACTTTCTGCAGGGTTTTTATCATGAATGGGTGTTGAATTTTGTCAAAAGCTTTCTCTGCATCTATTGAGATGATCATATGGTTTTTCTCCTTCAATTTGTTAATATGGTGTAACACGTTGATTGATTTGCGCATATTGAAGAATCCTTGCATTCCTGGAATAAACCCCACTTGATCATGGTGTATGATCCTTTTAATGTGCTGTTGGATTCTGTTTGCTAGTATTTTGTTGAGGACTTTTGCATCTATGTTCATCAGTGATATTGGCCTATAGTTTTCTTTCTTTGTTACATCGTTGTCTGGTTTTGGTATCAAGGTGATGGTGGCCTCGTAGAATGAGTTTGGGAGTGTTCCTCCCTCTGCTGTATTTTGGAAGAGTTTGAGAAGGATAGGTGTTAGCTCTTCTCTAAATGTTTGATAGAATTCGCCTGTGAAGCCATCTGGTCCTGGGCTTTTGTTTGTTGGAAGATTTTTAATCACGGTTTCAATTTCAGTGCTTGTGATTGGTCTGTTCATATTTTCTGTTTCTTCCTGATTCAGTCTCGGCAGGTTGTGCATTTCTAAGAATTTCTCCATTTCTTCCAGGTTGTCCATTTTATTGGCATAGAGTTGCTTGTAGTAATCTCTCATAATCTTTTGTATTTCTGCAGTGTCAGTTGTTACTTCTCCTTTTTCAATTCTAATTCTATTGATTTGAGTCTTCTCCCTTTTTTTCTTGATGAGTTTGGCTAATGGTTTATCAATTTTGTTTATCTTCTCAAAGAACCAGCTTTTAGTTTTATTGATCTTTGCTATCGTTTCCTTCATTTCTTTTTCATTTATTTCTGATCTGATTTTTATGATTTCTTTCCTTCTGCTAACTTTGGGATGTTTTTGTTCTTCTTTCTCTAATTGCTTTAAGTGCAAGGTTAGGTTGTTTATTCGAGATGTTTCCTGTTTCTTAAGGTGGGATTGTATTGCTATAAACTTCCCTCTTAGAACTGCTTTTGCTGCATCCCATAGGTTTTGGGTTGTCGTGTCTCCATGGTCATTTGTTTCTAGGTATTTTTTGATTTACTCTTTGATTTCTTCAGTGATCACTTCGTTATTAAGTAGTGTATTGTTTAACCTCCATGTGTTTGTATTTTTTACAGATCTTTTCCTGTAATTAATATCTAGTCTCATAGTGTTGTGGTCAGAAAAGATACTTGATACAATTTCAATTTTCTTAAATTTACAAAGGCTTGATCTGTGACCCAAGATATGATCTATCCTGGAGAATGTTCCATGAGCACTTGAGAAAAATGTGTATTCTGTTGTTTTTGGATGGAATGTCCTATAAATATCAATTAAGTCCATCTTGTTTAATGTATCATTTAAAGCTTGTGTTTCCTTATTTATTTTCATTTTGGATGATCTCTGCATTGGTGAAAGTGGGGTGTTAAAGTCCCCTACTATGATTGTGTTACTGTCGTTTCCCCTTTTATGGCTGTTAGTATTTGCCTTATGTATTGAGGTGCTCCTATGTTGGGTGCATACATATTTACAATTGTTATATCTTCTTCTTGGATCAATCCCTTGATCATTATGTAGTGTCCTTCTTTGTCTCTTCTAATAGTCTTTATTTTAAAGTGTATTTTGTCTGATATGAGAATTGCTACTCCAGCTTTCTTTTGGTTTCCATTTGCATGGAATATCTTTTTCCATCCCCTTACTTTCAGTCTGTATGTGTCTCTAGGTCTGAAGTGGGTCTCTTGTGGACAGCATATATATGGGTCTTGTTTTTGTATCCATTCAGCCAATCTGTGTCTTTTGGTGGGAGCATTTAGTCCATTTACATTTAAGGTAATTATCGATATGTATGTTCCTATTCCCATTTTCTTAATTGTTTTGGGTTCGTTATTGTAAGTCTTTTCCTTCTGTTGTGTTTGTTGCCTAGAGAACTTCCTTTAGTATTTGTTGTAAAGCTGGTTTGGTGGTGCTGAACTCTCTCAGCTTTTGCTTGTCTGTAAACGTTTTAATTTCTCCATCAAATCTGAATGAGATCCTTGCTGGGTAGAGTAATCTTGGTTGCAGGTTTTTCTCCTTCATCACTTTAAATATGTCCTGCCAGTC
Source organism: Mesoplodon bidens (assembly GCF_964165515.1). Classification (NCBI taxonomy): domain Eukaryota; kingdom Metazoa; phylum Chordata; class Mammalia; order Artiodactyla; family Ziphiidae; genus Mesoplodon; species Mesoplodon bidens. The sequence continues at coordinate 84,897,448 of NC_138166.1, forward strand.
CCTTCTGGCTTGCAGAGTTTCTGCTGAAAGATCAGCTGTTAACCTTATGGGGATTCTCTTGTGTGCTATTTGTTGTTTTTCCCTTGCTCCTTTTAATATGTTTTCTTTGTATTTAATTTTTGACAGTTTGATTAATATGTGTCTTGGCGTATTTCTCCTTGGATTTATCCTGTATGGGACTCTCTGTGCCTCCTGGACTTGACTGACTATTTCCTTTCCCATATTAGGGACGTTTTCAACTATAATCTCTTCAAATATTTTCTCAGTCCCTTTCTTTTTCTCTTCTTCTTCTGGAACCCCTATAATTCGAATGTTGGTGCATTTAATGTTGTCCCACAGGTCTCTGAGACTGTCCTCAGTTCTTTTCATTCTTTTTTCTTTCTTCTGCTGTGCTGTAGGTATTTCCACTATTTTATCTTCCACGTCACTTATCCGTCCTTCTGCCTCAGTTATTCTGCTATTGATTCCATCTAGAGTATTTTTCATTTCATTTATTGTGTTTTTAATCGTTGCTTGATTCATCCTTATTTCTTCTAGGTCCTTGTTAACTGTTTCTTGCATTTTGTCTATTCTGTTTCCAAGATTTTGGCTCATCTTTACTATCATTATTCTGAATTCTTTTTCAGTTATACTGCCTATTTCCTCTTCATTGGTTAGGTCTGGTGGGTTTTTATCTTGCTCCTTCTCCTGCTGTGTGTTTTTCTGTCTTCTCATTTTGCTTATCTTACTGTGTTTGGGGTCTCCTTTTTGTAGGCTGCAGGTTCGTAGTTCCCGTTGTTTTTGGCGTCTGTCCCCAGTGGCTAAGGTTGGTTCAGTGTGTTGTGTAGGCTTCCTGGTGGAGGGGACTAGTGCCTGTGTTCTGGTGGATGAGGCTGGATCTTGTCTTTCTGGTGGGCAGGTCCACGTCTGGTGTTGTGTTTTGGGGTGTCTGTGGACTTTTTATGATTTTAGGCAGCCTCTCTGCTAATGGGTGGTGTTGTGTTCCTGTCTTGCTAGTTGTTTGGCACATAGTGTCCAGCACTGTAGCTTGCTTCTCGTTCAGTGAAGCTGGGTGCTGGTGTTGAGATGGAGATTTCTGGCAAATTTTCGCCGTTTGATATTAATGTGGAGCTGGGAGGTCTCTTGTGGACCAGTGTCCTGAAGTTGGCTCTCCCATCTCAGAGGCACAGCACTGACTCCTGGCTGCAGCACCAAGAGCCTTTCATCCACATGGCTCAGAATAAAAGGGAGAAAAAGTAGAAAGAAAGAAAGAGGATAAAATAAAATAAAGTAAGATAAAATAAAATATAGTTATTAAATAAAAAATAATTATTAAGAAAAAAAAATTTTTAAAGTAAAAAACAAGCAAAAAAAACCGGATGGACAGAACCCTAGGACAAATGGTGAAAGCAAAGCTATACAGACAAAATCTCACACAGAAGCATACACATACACACTCACAAAAAGAGGAAAAGGGGAAAAAAAAATATATCTTGCTCTCAAAGTCCACCTCCTCAATTTGGGATGATTCGTTGTCTATTCATGTATTCCACAGATGCCGGGTACATCAGGTTGATTGTGGAGATTTAATCCGCTGCTCCTGAGGCTGCTGGGAGAAATTTCTCTTTCTCTTCTTTGTTCCCACAGCTCCCGGGGTTCAGCTTTGGATTTGGCCCCGTCTCTGCGTGTAGGTCGCCGGAGGGCGTCTGTTCTTCGCTCAGACAGGACGGGGTTAAAGGAGAAGCTGATTCGGGGACTCTGGCTCACGCAGGCCAGGGGGAGGGAGGGACACGGAGTGCGGGGCGAACCTTTGGCGGCAGAAGCCAGCATGACGTTACACCAGCCCAAGGCACGCCGTGCATTCTCCCGGGTAAGTTGTCCCTGGATCGCGGGACCCTGGCAGTGGCAGGCTGCACAGGCTCCCGGGAGGGGAGGTGGGGATAGTGACCTGTGCTTGCGAACAGGCTTCTTGGTGGCGGCAGCAGCAGCCTTAGCATCTCATGCCCGTCTCTGGGGTCCGCGCTGATATCCGCGGCTCACGCCCGTCTCTGGAGCTCCTTTAGGCGGCGCTCTTAATCCCCTCGTGCACCAGGAAACAAAGAGGGAAAAAAGTCTCTTGTCTCTTCGGCAGCTCCACACTTTCCCCAGATTCCCTCCCGGCTAGCTGTGGTGCGCTGGCCCCTTCATGCTGTGTTCACGCCGCCAACCCCAGTTCTCTCCGTGGGATCAGACCGAAGCCCGAGCCTCAGCTCCCAGTCCCCGCCCGTCCCGGCGGGTGAGCAGTCAAGCCTCTCGGGCTGGTGAGTGCTGGTCGGCACCGATCCTCTGTGCGGGAATCTCTCCGCTTTGCCCTCCGCACCCCTGTTGCTGCGCTCTCCTCCGTGGCTCCGAAGCTTCCCCCTCCGCCACCCACCCCGTCTCCGCCAGCAAAGGGGCTTCTAGTGTGTGGAAACCCTTCCTCCTTCACAGCTCCCTCCCAGAGGTGCAGGTCCCGTCCGTACTCTTTTGTCTCTGTTTTTTCTTTTTTCTTTTGCCCTAACCCAGGTACGTGGGGAGTTTCTTGCCTTTTGGGAGGTCTGAGGTCTTCTGTCAGCGTTCAGTGGGTGTTCTGTAGGAGTTGTTCCACATGTAGATGTATTTCTGATGTATCTGTGGGGAGGAAGGTGATCTCCGTGTCTAACTCTTCCGCCATCTTCCAAAGCATAACTTTTATATGCACTGGGAAATCAAAAAATTCGTGTGACTAGCTGTATTGCAATATTCACTTTATTGTGGTGGTCTGGATCAAACCCACAGTATCTCTGAAGTATGCCTATATGCTAATAGTCAATTTGCTGAAAACTAAAGATTTCCCTTTTTTGAAAGAAAATCTCAAAGGCAGCCAGAGAAAAAGAGTAATAACATACAGAAGAAGAAAGATAAGAATACAGCAAACTTCTTATCAACAACTGTTCAAAACAGAAGAGAATGGGAGGGCATTTTTTAAGTGCAGAAGGGAAAAAGTCAACCTAGAATTCTATACTCAATATAAATATCTGCTAAAAATGAAAATGATATGGACTTTTTCAGACAAAAATTGAACAAATTAATTGCTAATAAACCTGTATTACACAAAATGTTAAAGGAAGTCCTTTGGCAGAGAGAGTATACTAGTGGAAATTTGGACATACGCAAATGAAGATTAATGGATAAAATGAAGGTAAATATAAAAGACATTTTCCTTTTTATATTTATAATAACTTATTATTTTTTTATATAATATCTATTTAAAAGAAAATTTACTAAGTACAAATAGTAACAATGTATTATGGGAATTATAACATGTAGAATTAAAATATATAACAGGGCTTCCCTGGTGGCACAGTGGTTAAGAACCTGCCTGCCAACGCAAGGGACATGGGTTCGAGCCCTGGTCTGGGAATATCCCACATGCCACGGAGCAGCTAAGCCCGTGCGCCACAACCACTGAGCCTGCACTCTAGAGCCCACAGGCCACAACTACTGAGCCCGAGTTTCACAGCTACTGATGCCTGTATGCCTAGAGCCCATGCTCGGCAATGAGAAGCCCGCACACCACAATGAAGAGTAGCCCCCGCTCTCCGCAACTAGAGAAAGCCCGCGCACAGCAACAAAAACCCAATGCCGCCAAAAATAAATAAATAAAATAAATAAATTTATTTTAAAAATACATGACAACAACAGCACAAAGGTTAGGAGAGGAAATTGAGGTGTACTGTTGCAAGGATCTTAAACTAAACATGAATTGGTATGCTATTTCAAGGTAGAGTATAATGAGCTTAGGATGTATATTATAAACCTTAGAGTAACCACTTAAAAAGTCATGAATAACAAGACAATAATGGAGATAAAATGGATGAATAAAAATACTGCTACTCCAAAGAAGCCAGAAAAAAAGAATAAAGAATAAATGGGACAAATAGGATATGAAAAGTAAGATGTTAGGTTTAAATCCAACCATACCAATAGTTAAAACAAATATAAATAGTCCATACCAGCAATCAGTAAACTATGGCCCTCAGCTCACATTTAGCCTGCTGCCTGTTTTTGTAAAATAAGTTTCACTGGATCACAGTCATACCCATTAATTTATGCATTACCTATGGCTCCTTTCTCATTACAATGGCAGAGTCAAGCATTTACAACAGAGACTGGATGATTTGCAAACCTGAAATACTTACTATCTGGCCCTTTACAGAAAACATTTATAGCCAACCCCTTCTATAAACATCCCAATTAAAAGGCAAAGATTTTCATATTAAATAAAGAAAACCAACTATTTGTTACCTACAGGAAATATACTTTAAATTAAAAATACTTGTTGGTTAAAAGTAAATGGATAGAAGAAACTATACCAAGTAAACAATAATCAAAGGAAAGCTGGACTAGGGAAAGGAAAGTCTGTTCAACAAATTGTGCTGCAGGGGGGAGGGATAAATTAGGAGGTTGGAATTAATTTACACACATGACTATATATAAAATAGATAATCAACAAGGACCTACTGTATAGCACAGGGAACTCTACTCAATACTCTGTAATAACCTATATGGGAAAAGACTCTGAATAAGAATAGATATATGTATATGTATAACTGAATCATTTTGCTGTACACCTAAAACTAACACAACATTTAAATCAACTATATTCCAATATAAAATTTAAAAAAATTTAAATGGTGCTGGGAAAACTGGATATTCACATACAAAATAATGAAGTTGAACCTTACCCCATATACAAAAATTATTTCAAAATGGATCAAAAGCCTAAATGTAAGAACGAAAACTGTAAAACTCTTAGAGGAAAACATAGGGGGAAATCTTTTTAACATTGGACTTGGCAATGCTTTCTTAAATATGACACCAAGAGCTCAGGCAACAAAAGAAAAAATAATTTTTTTTTTTTTTTTTTGCGTTACGCGGGCCTCTCACTGTTGTGGCCTCTCCCCTTGCGGAGCACAGGCTCCGGACATGCAGGCCCAGCGGCCATGGCTCACGGGCCCAGCCGCTCCGCGGCATGTGGGATCTTCCCGGACCGGGGCACGAACCCGTGTCCCCTGCATCGGCAGGTGGACTCTCAACCACTGCGCCACCAGGGATGCCCAAGAAAAAATAATTGATCTTCATCAAAATTAAAACATTTGTGCTTTGAAGGATACTACTATAAAGAGAAAGGAAGAAAATATTTGCAAATCATACTTCTGATAAGGGATTAATATCCAGAATAGGTAAAGAACTCCTAAAACTCAACAACAACAACAACAACAAAAACAACCCAATTAAAAAAGGGGAAAGACTTGAATAAACATTTCTGCAAAGAAGATATACAAATAGCCAATAAGCACATGAAAAGGTGTTCAACATCATTAGTTATTAGAGAAAAGCAAATCAAAACTACAATGAGGTACCACTTCATAACCAGCAGGATGGCTATTATTTTTTTAAAAATGGAAAACAGGTGTTGGTGAGGATGTGGATTGGAATGCTTGTGCATTGCCAGTGGGAAGGTAAAATGGTTCAGCTGCTATGCAAAAATAGTCGATGGTTCTTCAAAAACTTAGACATAGAATTACCATAAGACTCAGCAATTCCACTCCTGGGTATTTACTCAAAAGAACTGAAAACAGGAACCCAAACAGATACTTGTATACCAATGTTCATAATGGCATTATTCACACTCGTCAAAAGGTAGAAACAACCCAAGTGCCCATCAACTGATGAATGGATAAACAAAATATGGTATACACATACTTTAAAATGTCTAAAATGGTAAGCTTTCTTTTATATATATTTTGCCACAATAAAAACAAAACAACAGCTAGACTGGCTATGTTAATTTTAGACAAAGTAGAATTTAGAACCCTTCAGTGATTTCCCATAGTCTTATGATTAAGTCTATATTCTTTATTTTTAAACTTTTTTTAAATTAATTTTTATTGGACTGTAGTTGATTTACAATGCTGTTATAGTTTCTGCTATACAGCAAAGTGAGCCAGTTATACATATACATATATCCACTCTTTTAGAGTGACACACAAGACCTTTGAAATTCTGTTCTTTGCTTACCATTTCAGCCCAATCTCTTACCATACAGAATGGCTTCAAGTATGCCATGAGTCGTTGTGCTTGCTATTCTTTCTGTTTGGAAAATCCTTTTTTCACTCTTCACTGTCCCTTTGGGATAAAGATGGAAATCACCTCTTTCTGGCAGCCTTCCCTGACTAACTCCTACCCTCATCCCAGACTTCAGGAGGTGCTTTTTCAAAATGGTTCCATGGAACCCTGTGTCTACCATGCTGTGCTGTGATGGGTGATTTCTTTGCCTGCCTCCTTCACTACCTTATCAGCTCCTTGAATGCAGGGATAGCATGTCTCATTCTTTATAGTCCTAGTGCCTGGGATGGTGCTGGCATATGGTAGGCACACAATAAATATTTGTCAAATTAATGAAATTCTGTGACAGTGCTCATGAAGACACATGCAAGACCAAACCATAGGAAGGCTCCCCCTTTATCACACTGAGCATTTTCAACCTTTTTTTCTGCTATCTAGTATATCAGTACATAGGGCACAGTTGTAAAGTGTCCTCCAAACTGGTAAATAATATCAGCCGTTGATTGTTAAACTAGTGAAATCCACACACAATGAATGTGAATAAATGTCTGCAAATGTCCTCCTAAGAAACAGGATGTAGCAGTGCCTGGAAATTTAATCAAGGCATGATGGAATGTGGAGCAAAGCTGTAACCTAATCAATGGCCTTAACAGCTGAAGAAAGAATATGTGAGCAGAAGGGGGGTGGTCTGTAGGGAGTGCTGAAAAGTAGAGCCAAGGAACAAACATTTGTCATTATGTCTCCAGCCCTGTCAAGGGAAAGAGTTGTTTTTTGACCATTTGACACAAATATGCAGTCCACCCTATATCCCTATTGATGCCACAGAGCTCATCCAATTCCCTGCTTTTGTTCTGATTTCATGCTCACAAACAACCTCTTGATTATAATTTGGCTTTCCATATAGGTTTTCCAACAGGAGAGAATGCAATGACCAGTCAGCATGAACATCTGGTCTCTTTGGCAAGGAGCATCCTCTTTGTATATGAATGCATTGGTGTTCTGGTTTATAGATCAGTCAGTTCATAGCCCCCGGGGGCTGCAGAGGTACTCATTCTCCCAAGCTCTTGCTGAGACTGCCAGCAAGGTCCTGTTCCCCTTTGTTTGCACCCTCACTCAGCATGAGCTGAGGACAAAGTATCACAAGTCAGCCATAGCTCCTCCAGGCTTGAGCCCATCTTGCTTCAGACTTACACATTCTTCATAGAAGAAAAGTGCTTTTGGACCCACAGTCCATACTGATGCTCAGGGTCTATTGTCAGGACTTTCTCTCCTCTTCAAAAATCCGGCCTCTGCTGATGATACAGTTCTCTTCTTCCCATACCATGATTCCTTGCCAATGTGTTTATTATCTTAGTAATAATTTCCAAAGGCCAGAGATTAGGCAAAATACTTTCAGAGAACATAGTTAGAGTTGGTATGAGTCTGTCCAGGGCTTACCCTGTCAAGGACTCAGGCACAATTAGCATTGAAGATAGAAAAGGAGACAACCTGGTTGAGTTAATCTTGTTGAAATGGATGCTTGGACAATTTCTGTAGGTCTAGGGCCTCAACTAATGAATTTGGTAGCCCTATGGGTATTCTGTGGGGCTTTTTGAGTTTTAGGAAAAGTTATGGGCTAAGTTAATGGGGCTGCTGAGAGGAAATGCCAAATGGATCAATGCTGGACTGCAGAGAGGCCTTGAATACATATTCAGGCAGAAGGAAAGCTCTATAGAAAGTAGAGGAAAGGAAGGTGGGATTGGTGAACACTAGTTTAAGGAAAAAAACCCTAAAATTTTGTAATTAAATAGGAGGAATTAAGCATTTATCCTCCCTTTCCAGTTGGAACTGTATTTCAAGGTAAGCAAGTAGCCCTAGCTGATGAGGGAAAGTGCTACCAGAAGAATGCCAGCAAATAAATGTAGAAGGAATTATACAATAAGGAAAGCAATAGTTGGGAAACTCTAATGAAAATATTGATTCAGGCAAGGTACTTCAGTTAGTTTTAAAAGACTGTTCGGTGAATGGGTTTGGGGAGATGATACTTGTATAGCACCAAAGCAACACACCACAGACAGCAAGGTGGAAAAACTGTACAACAAAGGGGTCAGACTGTCATCACTCTTATATCCTGAGATCAGTCTCAGTGTTCCTAATAGACAGTCAACCAGATGTTATGTGTCCTATGATGTGGCTCCATATAGAGGATATAATATAACCTATGACACGTTCTATCCAAATATATTTAACTTGAATAAATAGTTTAGATATAAGTTTTATTTTATGTGAAAAACAGGAGATGGAGGAACAAGTTGAAAAATACCATGAGGAAGCAACCAGACAAGTCCTGACAGTAGGATATTCTGCAAGACAACTGACCTGGCCTCTTAAACAGTCAGTGTCATGGAAAAGGAACCGTGCTATGTTCAAAGAGACTTAAGAGACATCAAACAAGATGTAATATATGGTCCTGGATTGGTTACTGATTTGGGCAAACCAACGGTAAAGAACATTTTTTAAACAAATGGGGAAATTGGAATACGGATTGGGTAGTAGATGAAATGAAACTTACAGAAAGGGCAAGGTGACTGAAAAAGAAGGTTTCAAAGAGTATATCTAGTAATATGTCATTTTGGTTAAAACATTACATATTACATATAAGCATAGAGAAAGATTCAAAAAGATACTAATGTGGGTATTAGCAGTAGCATATCATTTTTATTGAGATATAATTCGTATACCATAAAATTCATCCTTTTAGAGTATACAATTCAGAAGATTTTACTATAGTCACAAGCTTGTGCCACTATCATCACTAGATAGTTCCAAAACATTTTCATTACCCCCAAAAGAAGCCCCACACCCATTAGTAATCTCTCCATATATCCCCCTTTCTTCACCTCTGGCAAACAATAATCTACTTTCTGTCTCTATGAATTTACTTATTATGAATATTGCATATACACGGAATCATACAATATGTAGCCTTTTGTGTATGGCTTCATTCACTTAGCATAATGTTTTCAAAGCTCATCCATATTGTAGCAAGTATTAGTACTTCATTTCTTTTTATGGCTGAAAAAATATTCCACTGTATGGATATACCACATTGTGTTTATCCGTTCATCAGTTGATGGACACTTGGGTTGTTTTAGTTATTGGGTACTTTTGGTTATTATGAATAATGCTGATATGAACATTTGTGTACAAGTTTTTGTGTAAACATATGTTTTTAGTTCTTTTGGATATATCCCTAGGAGCAGAATTGTTGGTCATTTGGTAACTTTAACTTTTTGAGGAAATGCCAAACTGTTTTCTAAAGGGGCTGTACCATTTTACAGTCCCACCAGCAATCTGTGAGGGTTCCAATTTCTCCATATCCTTGCCAATACTTGTAATTGTCCATATTTTTTTATCAGAGTCATCTTACTGTGTATGAAGTGGTATGTCATTTGATTTTCATTTCCCTAATGGCTAATGATGTTGAGCATCTTTTCATGTGTTTATTGACCATTTGTGTATCTTCTTTGTAGAAATGTCTATTCATGTTCTTTTGGCAATTTAAAAATTAGGTTATTTGTCTTTTTATTGATGAGCTGTAAGAGTTCTTTTACTGGATAAATATCCTGGATACCAGACCCTTATCATACATATGATGGGCAAGGTTTTCTTCCATTCTGTGAGTTGTTTTTTTAACTTTCTTAATGGCATGCTTTGAAGCACAAAGTTTTTTTTGTTTTGTTTTTGTTTTTGCTTCATTGCCCTGGCTAGAACCTCCAGTACCATGTTGATTAGAAGTGTCAAGAGCAGACACACTTGTTTTGTTCCTGATCTTAGGGAGAAAAGCTTTCAGTCTTTCACCATTAAGTATGATATCTGTTGTGGGGTTTTTGTACATGCCCTTTATCAGATTGAGGGAGGTCTATTTATACTTTTTGGGGTTTTTTTAATCATGAAAGGGTGTTGACATTTGTCAAATGCTTGTTTTGGTGTGTATTGATATGATCATATGGTATTGTGCTTCATTCTATTAATATAACGTATTACATTTATTTTCATATGTTGAACCAAACTTATATTCTGTCAAGTGTAAAAGCTTTCTCACATCTTACAAAATGAGTGTTCTGGTATTTAATGAGAACTTTTGTGTCTAAGTTCTTAAAGGATATTGATCTTTAGTTTCCTTGTCTTTATTTTTTAACATTTTTATTGGAGTATAATTGCTTTACCATATTGTATTAGTTTCTGCTGTATAACAAAATGAATCAGCAGACTGTATCCCCATATCCCCTCTCTCTTGCATCTCTCTCCCACCCTCCCTATCCCACCCCTCTAGGTTGTCACAAAGCACTGAGCTGATCTCTCTGTGCTATGCGGCTTCTTCCCACTAACTATTTTACATTTGGTAGTGTATATATGTCAATGCTACTCCCTCACTTCATTCCCAGCTTACCCTCCCCACTCCCCATGTCCTCAAGTCCATTCTCTAGGTCTACGTCTTTTTTCCTGTCCTGCCCCTAGGTTCATCAGAACCATTTTTTAGAATATTCCATATATATGTGTTAGCATACGGTATTTGTTTTTCTCTTTCTGACTTACTCCACTCTGTATGACAGACTCTAGGTCCATCCATCTCACTACAAATAACTCAATTTTGTTTCTTTTTATGGCTGAGTAATATTCCATTGTATATATGTGCCACATCTTCTTTATCCATTCATCTGTCGATGGACATTTAGGTTGCTTCCATGTCCTAGCTATTGTAAATAGTGCTGCAGTGAACATTGTGGTACATGACTCTCTTTGAATTATGGGTTTCTCAGGGTATATGCCCAGTAGTGGGATTGCTGGGTCATATGGTAGTTCTATTTGTAGTTTTTTAAGGAACCTCCATACTGTTCTCCCTAGTGGCTGTATCAATTTACATTCCCACCAACAGTGCAAGAGGGTTCCCTTTTCTCCACATTCTCTCCAGCATTTGCTGTTTGTAGATCTTTTGATGATGGCCATTCTAACTGGTGTGAGGTGATACTTCATTGTAGTTTTGATTTGCATTTGTCTAATGATTAGTGATGTTGAGCATCCTTTCATGTGTTTGTTGGCAATCTGTGTATCTTCTTCGGAGAAATGTCTATTTAGATCTTCTGCCCATTTTTGGACTGGGTTGTTTGTTTTTTTGATATTGAGCTGCATGAGCTGCTTGTATATTTTGGAGATTAATCCTTTGTCAGTTGCTTCATTTGCAAATATTTTCTCCCTTTCTGAGGGTTGTCTTTTCGTCTTGTTTATGGTTTCCTTTGCTGTGCAAAAGCTTTTAAGTTTCATTAGGTCCCATTTGTTTATTTTTGTTTTTCTTTTCATTTCTCTAAGAGGTGAGTCAAAAAGGACCTTGCTGTGATTTACGTCATAGAGTGTTCTTCCTATGTTTTCCTCTAAGAGTTTGATAGTGTCTGGCCTTACATTTAGGTCTTTAATCCATTTTGAGTTTATTTTTGTGTATGGTGTTAGGAAGTGTTCTAATTTCATTCTTTTACATGTAGCTGTCCAGTTTTCCCAGCACCACTTATTGAAGAGGCTGTCCTTTCTCCATTGTACATTCTTTCCTCCTTTATCAAAGATAAGGTGACCATATATGCGTGGATTTATCTCTGGGCTTTCTATCCTGTTTCATTGATCTATATTTCTGTTTTTGTGCCAGTACCATACTGTCTTGATTACTGTAGCTTTTTAATATATTCTGAATAGTCTTCTATTTTTGTAATGTTTTGTCTGGTTTTGGTATTAGAGTAATAATGGCCTCATAGAATGAGTTGGGAAGTGTGACTTCCTCTTGTATATATTACAACAGTTTGTGAAGAATTGGTGTTAATTCCTCTTTAAACATTGGGTAGAATTCACTGGTGAAGCTATGTGGTTCTGGGCTTTTCTTTGTTCCAAGTTTTTGATTATTAATTCAATCTCTTTACTTATTATAGGTCTATTCAAAATTTCTATTTATTCTTGAGTCAGTTTTGATAGTTTGTGTCTCTCTAGGAATTTGTGCATCTTATCTAGGCTTACCTAATTTGTTGGCATACAATTATTCATAGAAGTTTTTATAATCATTTTTATTTCTATGAGGTCACTAATATTGTCAGTCTTTCATTCTTGATTTTAGTAATTTGAGTGTTCTATCTTTATTTACTTGGTCAATCTAGCTAATATTTTTTCAATTTTGTTGATCTTTTCAAAGAACCAATTTTTAGGTTTATTGATTATCTCTATTGTTTTTCTATTCTCTATTTCATTTATTTCAGGTCTAATCTCTATTATTTCTATCTTTCTGTTTGCTGTGGGTTTAGATTGCTCTCCTTTGCTAGTTTCTTAATATGGGAGGTTAGGTTGTTGACATGGAAACTTTCTTCTTTTTAAATATAACAATTCACAACTATACATTTGTATATAAGCACTGCTTTCACTGCATTGCAAAAGGTTTGGTGTGTGGTGCTTTCATTTTCATTTATATCAAAGTACAGATAACTCTGAACAACACAGGTTTAAACTGCACAGGTCCACTTATATATGGATGTTTTTCAATAAATATGTAGTATAGTACTCTACAATCTGCAGTTTGTTGAACATATGGATGCAGAACTGAGGATTTGGAGGGCTGACTGTAAAGTTATACATGGAGTTTTGACTGCATGGAGGATCAGTGCCCCTAGCCCTTGTGTTGTTCAAGGGTCAGCTGTATTTTCTAATTTCCCTTGTGATACTTCCTTGACCTGGTGGTTACTTAGGGGTGTGTTGTTTAATTTCCAAGTATTTGTGAATTCCCCAAATTTCCTTCCATTAGTGATTTCTAATTTTAGTCTCTTTTGGTCAGGGAAAATACCTTGTATGATTTCTATCCTCTTAAATTCATTAAGACTTGTTTTATGTTCTAACATATGGTCTATGCTGGAGAATGTTCCATGTGCATTTGAGAATGATGTGTATTCTAATGTTGTTGAGTGGAGTGTTCTATAAATGTCTATTAGATCTAGTTGGTTTATAGTGTTAAGTCTTCTGTTTCTGTACTAATCTGTCTTATTATTTTACCCATTATTGAAAGTGGGTTATTGAAGTTTCCAACTTTTTTTTTTTTTTTTTTTTTTTTTCTTTTTTTTGCGGTATGCAGGCCTCTCACTGTTGTGGCCTCTCCCGTTGCGGAGCACAGGCTCCGGATGCGCAGGCCCAGCGGCCATGGCTCACGGGCCCAGCCGCTCCGCGGCATATGGGATCCTCCCAGACCGGGGCACGAACCCGTATCCCCTGCATCGGCAGGCGGACTCTCAACCACTGCGCCACCAGGGAGGCCCAAGTTTCCAACTTTTGTTGAATTGCTGTTGGTGTCCCAGAAGTCTCTAAGATTCTTTTCATATTTCTTCATTCTTTTTTCTTTCTATTCCTCAGACTGGATAAGCTCAACTGAACTATTTTCAAGTTTGAAAATTTTTTCTTCTGCCTGCTCAAATCTGTTCTAGAGCCCTCCTAGTGAATTTTTCATTTCCATCATAGTACTTTTCAACCACAGAATTTTCATTTGGGTCTTTTTTTCAAATATATTGTCTACCTCTTTATTGATATTTTTATAAGATATTGTTCTCATACTTTCCATTAGTTTTTTAGACATGGTTTCAGTTCATTCTTTTTAAACATTTATAATAGCTGATTTAAATCTTTGTCATTTCAGTCCAACAGCTGGGCTTTCTCAGGGAGTTTCTATTGATTGCTTTCCCCCCCTATGTATTGACCATATGTTCATATTTATTTTCATTTCTCAAAATTTTTTAATGAAACTCGACATTTTAAATAATATAATATGGTAATCTGGAATTCAGATTGGCAATCTGGAATGTAATCTGTAAGTCAGATTCTCTCCCCTCCCCAAGGTTTGTCATTGCTGTTCCTGTTTGTTATTGCTTGTTTAGTGACTTTTCTTAACAAATTCTGTAAAGTCTGTATTCTTTGCTGTATATTGAAATCTCTGATTTCTTAGCTTAGTGGTCAGCTAATAATAGGGCAGAAATTTCTAGGAACCAATAAGTCTTCCAGTCTTTGCAGAGGAGCTCACTGTGTATGTTCAACACTCAGCTAGGCAGTTGAAAATTCTTCCTTTGCCTTTACTTCCTGTTTGCACAGAGACTCAAGGTCTCAAGTAAAAATGAGCTCTTAAGGTCTTTGCTGATTATGTGTACAGCCCTGAGCATGAGCACAGCTCCATATATGCATGTGGCCTTCTAGGTTCCCAGGAATGTTCAGATATTTTTACAGTCCCTATGGTTTCATTGTCAAATTTTCCTTTTACGTTTTTTGTTAGTCTATCATTTGCCCCAACCGTTATCCAATGAGTGAGGCAGCTGTGAAGTTAAACAATTACCTCTAATTGTTTTTGACATTGTCTTGGGGAAAAGGTTTTTTGCATTGGATGAACCCTGAGTCAGTCAAATAAAGACAACCTTGCAAGTGGGATCTCCCAGGAACCACCAGATAGGTCAAATAATGACAGTTCTTTATGAATGAGGTTTGAAGGAGCTCCAACTCCATTCTGCCCCTCTGATAACTGTCAGGCTGCTGGTTTTCACTGTAAATGTGGGCTATTGGTTTCCAAGACAACTATGGAGCTGGAAAGAAGTGCATGGGAATATGGCAAATTAAATTATTATACAAATTATCGTACAAATCTCAGTTCTTACTGAGATTCAGCTTTTTTTTAAATAAATACTTTTTGGATTACTGTAACCCTTTGTTTATTTTCCAGAGTTCTGAAAAAGTTGATTCTCATTATTTTTGCTAGTTTTTCATTGCTTTGTGGAGGAGAGAATTTTGAGGTTCTTAGCCCACTATTTTTGCTAACATCACTCAGTAGTAGTAATTTCTAGGTGAAGGTGTTTTATTTTGTAGTTTTGGTTTGTCAACATTTTCTTATTTTTCACAATACACATGTGATGTGTCTGCAATAATAGGTGGTCATTTACATAAAGAAAAAGAAATAAAATCTAAAACTAAAGTCCATGAAATTTTAGTTGCCATCTCAGTGTATTTGGCTATTTAGGGACCATAAATTAGGTACTTTATATTCTTTTAATTTTCTCTTATTAGTTATCATTGTCAATTTACCTCTAATGACTAGAAATAAAACCTTTAAAATGAAAAGTCTACCTGCATTTTTGTGGGGGCAGCAAAGAGAATGGTGTGGTGACTGTGACTCTCCAGTTAATTTTGAGAGAGAACTCCTTGGGGCAGAGGAGCCATCGTTAGAGTGACCGTATGTCCTGGTTTTCCTGGGATAGTCCCAGTTTAAACCTGTTGTCAAACTGTAATAATTAATAACACACACTTTACATTCTCAGGTGTCCCAGTTTGGATGATAAACTTTATGGCCACTCTAGTTATTGACAGCAGCAGGAGGTGAGGAAGCCAGCAGATGACTCAGGAACTGCTGCAAGAAGAGAACACATGGGGTGCCAGTCTAGTACCAAGAATGGACCTGGGGATGAACAGTTGAAAGTCCTGAGCATGACTCTCCAACAAATTCACAGAGGTTTCCACCACAGTTTCTCAAGTTTTTCTTGGATCGCCATCTTTGGTGAGTTCTTGATTCAAACTGATTCCTCCTGAGTTACTACAAGGCAATCCTTAGATGCTCCTCCCAACTGCTTTGGCTAACAGGGTAATTTGGGCCCATCTCCAGACTCTTGTAGGCATTTCTCATTTACTACTGGTTAGAATAGCCACATGGGCTCTTGAGTTGGCATTTGTGGTGCTGAGTTATCTGGTGAAGGAAATCCTGCTATAATGGTCTTCTTGGTGTTGGGGCTTTGCTGAAGCTTCTTTGAAAGTGCAGGGAAGGAGATTCATGTTGGCTCTAGGAACTTAGGTAAGTAATCAGGTTTGGAAGAACAGAAGCTGAGTCCTGTTGCCTAGAGATTAGTGAGAGCAGGTTCCTGGGATTTAGGGTGGCTGTTAAATGCAAAATCTGGCTGTGGTGATTTTGGATGCCTCTGGTTTGAGAGCAGGCAGCATGTTTCATTAGCTTCTTAAATTTTTGGAGGAGAGGAGCATCAGACAGGAATTCTCCTTGTCTGGGGCAAATATCTGGCTTTATTATGAATAAAACTGCTATCAATATTCATGTATAAGTCTTCTCTTCAGTAAACAGGCGTAGAATTGCTGGTTCGTATGGTAAGTGTATGTTTAACTTCATAAGGAATTGCCAGACTGTTTCCCAAAATGGTTATACCATTCTACCTTGTCGCCCACAATATATGAGTTCCAGTTTCTCCACAACTTCTCCAACACTTAGAATTGTCACTTTAAAAAATTTTAATCATTCTACTGAGTGTGTAGTTGTGAATTATTGTAGTTTTAGTTTGCATTTCCCTGATGACTAACTTTTTGTATATCTTTTCATGTGCTTATTGACTAATTATCTTATTTTGTTAAGATCCCTTCAAATCCTTTGCCCATTTTTAAATTGGATAGTTTGTCTTCTTACTAATAAGTTGTAAGAGATCTATAGATATATTCTGGATACAAGTCCTTTGTCTGATATATGTGTTGTGAATACTTGCCTTTTGGGGTATCAATTATTATTATAAATAGTATTTTTCAAGGTTTTTCCTCATTTCATCTTGGTTGTCAAATTTATTGGCATAAAATTATTCGAGATATTATTATCCTTTTAATGTCTTTAGATCTGTGGAGATAACACCTTTTCATTCCTGGTATTGGTGATTTGTATTCTTTATTCCTGGATCAGTTTAGCTAAGGGCTTCTCCGTTTTGTTTATCCTTTCCAAGAAGCACTTTTTACTTTGTTAATTTTTCCATTATCTATCTCTTTTCTCATTTGTTAATTTCTGCTCTTATCTTTATTATTTCTTTTCTTTTATGGTCACGGGCTTTCTTTGCTCTTCTCGTTCCAGTTTCTTAAAGTGGAAGCTTAGGTCATTGATTTCAGATCTTTCTTTTTTTGATAAGGTAAAAGTTTTCCTATAAGCACTGCCTTAGTAATATGTTGTATTTTCATTATCATTCAGTTCAAAATATTTACTCATTTTCCCTGTGATTGCATCTTTAATCCAAGAATCATTTACGTTTGTTGTTTAATTTCCTTCTCTTTGGGGTCATGATAACCATATGTAAGAAACAAACTCCAATTGACATTTGATTTAATGTTAGATATCTTTAAGCCTTATTGCTTGCCTGTGTTTGTTGCCTCCTGTAGCATCCTGATAAAGCTCACCCACGCCCAAGACCCACAAGCACATGTGACCTCTTGCTGCCTCTTTGCCTCTTTTCATGCTGGGTGGAACCTCTTTCAAACTTTACACTGACAGGTATTTCCCTTTATAAAATATTGCACACTCACTATCCATTCTTTCTTTCTGTTCTGGATTTTCACTCAGAGAGAGCAATCCTCCCCACCACTCACCTTGGGACTTCTACACTATGTGAGTAATTAATATTTCTTTGACCATACCAAAGGATCACTGTCATATTGACATCCAAACATCAAGTTGGAGTGTCTCCATGTTGTGGTGGAGTTGCTATAATAGGAGTTTTATTGAGTTCTAATTTAATGCCTTTGCAGTCAGAGAATACACTCTATAATTTCCATCCTTTTACATTTGGTGAAACTTATTCTGTGGCCCAACATATAGTTTATTGTGGTGACTATACCACATGAACTTGAAAAGAATAGCTTTTCTCAAATCATTGGAAGTAGTGCTCTACAAATGTCAATTAGGTCAACTTGGTTAACAGTGTTGTTCAAGTCTTCTGTATCTTAACTAATTTTCTGTCCTTTTGCTCTATTAATCACCGAGAAAGGAAGGCTGAAATTCATAACCACAATTGTGAATTTGTATAATTTTTTTAGTTCCATTCATTTTTCTCTCATATATCATAAAGCTCTGTTATTAGATGCAAACATATTTAGTCTTACTATGTCCAGGTGACTTGATTATTTTATCATTATGAAACGTCCTTATAACGGGAAGAAGTCTAAGATGACCCACAAAATTTCCTTCCCCTCTTGTATATATAACCTGAATAATCTCCAGGGCTGTTGATGTGATGGGTTTTACTCCGTGGATTAGGTTATGTTTTATTGGCACTATTGACCTGAGACTGGGGAAATTATCTGGGTAAGACTGACCTAATAACACAAAAAACAGAAAGTTTTCTCTAGCTGGTCACAGAAGAGGAGTCTGAAATTTGCAGCATGACAGGATTCAGTGCCCTTTGCTGGCTTGAAGATGGAGGGTACCACATATCAAGGAATGAGGGTATCCTCTAGGAGCTGAGTGAGATCCCTGGCTGACAGTAAAGAAACAGGGAACTTAGTTATACAACCACAAGGAACTCAATTCTTCCAACTACAAGAGTGAACTTGAAAGCAGATTTTTTCTTCCCCAGAGCTTCCAGATGAAAACTCAACCTGGCCAATTTGAGCCTTGTGATATCTTGACTAGAGAAGCCAGCCATACTATGCTTGGCTTCTAATGTACAAAAAGTGAACTAATACATGGGTATTGTTTTAAGCTGCCAGGCTTGTGGTAATTTGTTATGCAGCAACAGGAAACCAGTATGGTCCTTTTTTATCTCTTAGCAATATTCCTTATTCTAAAGTCTACTTTCTCTGATATTTATATAGATGCTCCAGATTTCTTAAGATTAGTGTTTGCATGTTATATTTCTCCATCTTTTTATTTTAGTCTAACTATTTCTTTGTATATCAAGTCATTTCTTGTAGTCATCAGATAGTTAGGCCTTGCTCTGTTATTCACTCTGACAAGCTCTGCCTTATAATTGAGTATTTACATTTAATTTAATTACATATATTGTCTGGCTTATGTCTGCCATCTTGCTACTACTTTTCTATTTCTGTCATCTGATTTTTGTTCTCTTTTTCTGCCTTCTTTTGCCCTAATTGCATATTTTTTAGTGTTTCATTTTATTTCCTCTAATGTATTACTGGTTATGCCTCTTTGTTTTCTGTGATTGTCCTATGTCTTATAATATCCGTCTTTAACTTGTTACACTGCACCTTCAAATAGTATTATATTAAGTATGAAACTATATACTTCTACATACCCCTCCTGTCATTTGCACTCTTGTTGTCGTATATTTCACTTCTATGTATATAAATCCCACAATACATTGGTAATATTTTAGTTTAAACAGGCAAATATGCTTTAAAGAAATTACAAAAGTGAGAATTTATTTTTGTTAACCCACATACTTGCCATTTCTGATTCCTCTCTCTGTGTGTGTAGATCTGAGGTTTCCTCCTTCAAGAAGACATCATTTTCCTTCAGGTATTATTTTCCTTCAGATTGAGAAACTTCATTAACATTTCTTGTAGTATAGTAGTGTTGGAGACAAATTATTTCAGCTTTGTGTTTGTCTGGAAATGGGTTATGTCACCTTCATTAGAAAAAAAAACCTTTGTATTTTGGAATAACTTTAGATTTATAGAATAGTTGCAAAGATAACAGAGAATTCCCATAAGTCCCCCACCATTTCTTCTATTTTTAACATCACACATTTGTCAAAACTAAGAAACAAACATTGGTATATTTTTATTAACTAAATTTTAGAACCTTTTCCATTAATATCCTCTTTCTGTTCCAACATCCTATCCAGGGTGCCACATTGCACTTAGTAATCATATATCCTTAGATTCCTTGGGTCTGTGATAGTTTCTCAGTCTTTCCTTGTGTTTTATGACCTTGACAGGTTTGAAGGGTACTAGTCAGGTATTTTATTCAATGTTCTATGATATGGAGGTTGTTTGTTTGTTTTTTTCATAGTTAGACTGAAGTTGTGGGTTTTTGAAGGAAGACTACAGAAGTGAAGTGCCCTTCTCATCCTATCGTATCAGGAGGTACACGATGTCCACATGATATCACTGGTGGTGTTAGCCTTGATCAGTTGGTTAAGGTGGTATTTGCCAAGTTTCTTCATGATATAGTTAATATTTCTCCCTTTCCATACTCTATTATTTGGAAATGAGTTGGAAAGTCAAGAAAGGAAGAAATTAAATTTCACCTGCTGGAGTGGCATAGGCAATTAATAAATGTATTTGGAAGTGTCTTGTCACTTTCATTTTATTTCATTCATTCAATATTTTATTTATATCAGTATGGACTCATGTATATTTGCCTTGGGTTATAATCCAATACTGTTATTATTTTGTTGCTCAAATTGTTTCAGATTTTGGCAGTTGGGAACACTTTCAGTTTGGTTCCTATGTCCCTTTGTTAGGCCCCCCATCATTTTATTTTTTTGAGAATATTCTTACTTTCTGTTACTTCAAGATATTCCTTTCTTGTATTTTCTTCACCCCAATCCTAGAATTCAATCATTTCTCAGAGATGCCTGTTTTGTTTTATTTTACTTCGAAAATGGTACATGGAAACTAAAATCTGAGCACTGGGTTTATTCATTACTACTGGGATGCTTTTAGGCCCTCTCAGCAGACAGAGCTGCATAATATATTTATGTATACTAACTAATAAATACAAGTATATCTATGATTGTTTCTGCATGTGTGTATATGTGTATATATATACATACCTATATATAAAAGCACAGACAAATTCATATACATAATACATACATGAGCTCATATTGATGCCTCTGCCTTCAAAACCAGCACTGTAAGATTCATTTTATCTTTCCTTTCTTCTCTGTAACTTCCCTTGTCATAGTGAGGAACCTGATTCCCACCATCCACCATCCATTTACTTAGCTGTTCATCTTCGATATACATGTAAAGCAATTTTAGAATTGTGAACCTGTACTCCAATGAGAAACAAATTTACCAGGTATAATTCAGTTTTTATGCATAGTTTCTTTTGTCTTTAGCCTTAAAGCTTCTAGTCGAAATGCAGTTTCCAAAGTTACTTAAGGTCAGCTCCTTTTCTCCCTACACCCTTAGTGTGGTTATGGCACACATTTGTAATACAGTTAAACTTATTTGTCACAGTTTACATTCCGTCCTGGGATTCCCCCAACATCCCAGTTAATCTATATCTATAATTACTATTATGGTTACTGTAGTATTATAGTAATAGTAAGTCTAAAAATCAGGTAACATTTTTTTTCCCCAAAATTGTTTGACTATTCTAATTTCTTTGCCTTTCCATGTGAATTTTAGAATAAGCTTATAAAAATCTACAAAAAAGTTGACTGGGATTTTGTTTGGGACTGCACTGAATCTGTAGACCATATTTGATGGAATTAACATTTTAGCAATATTGAGTCTTCCAGTTCATGAGCATGGTACATCTTTCCATTTATTTAGATCTTCTTTATTTCTTTCATAAATGTTTTTTAGTTTTCCACATACAGATCTTGTACATATTTTGTTAGATTTATACCTAAGTCCTTTTCGAGGGTGGTACTATTGTCAATAGTATTGTTTTGTTTTAATTTCAGGTTCCAGTTGTTCATTGCTTGTACATAGGAATACAACTGGCTTCTGTATGCTAAGCTTGTATCTTGCAACATTTCTAAACTCAATTTTTAGTTCTAGGAGGTTTTTTTGTAGATTCTGTGGGATTTTCTGGATATATAATCATGTTGCCTATGACTAGTTTGTTTATTCCTCTCTAATCTGTATACATTTCTTTTTCTTACCTTATTGCATAATATTAGTCTATTAATATGGTGAATTATATTGATTTATTTTCTTCCCACATGTATTGAGATATTATTTACATATAACATATGTAAATTTAAGGTGTACAGTGTGATGATTAGATACATGTATATGTTACAAAATGATTACCACAATAAGGTTAGTTAATATCTCTGTCCCATCACATAATCATAATTGTTTGTGTGTGTGTGGTGATAATATTTAAGATCTACTTTCAAGTATATAATACAGTATTAATAATTATAGCTACTATTATACTGATGATTTTAAGTGTTGATCCAGTCTTGTGTTCCTAATATGAACCCCACTTAGTCATATGTATTTTCCTTTTTATCTATTGGTGGGTTCAGTTTACTAACATTTTGTATCTAACTCATGAGAGATATTAGTTTATAGTTTTCTTGAAATCAGTGTTTGTCTGATTTTTGTATTTAGGATAATGCTGGTCTCATAAAATAAGTTGGGAAATGTTCCTTCCTTTTGTATTTTGTGTAAGATAGTATGCATAGTTATAGTGTTATTTCTTCTTTAAATATTTAGTAGAAGTCACATTGAAACTGTCTTTTATAGGGTTTATTTGGGGGCAAGTTTTTTTTTTTTTTTTGCGGTACGCAGGCCTCTCACTGTTGTGGCCTCTCCCATTGCGGAGTACAGGCTCCGGATGCGCAGGCTCAGCGGCCATGGCTCACGGGCCCAGCCGCTCCGCGGCATGTGGGATCTTCCCGGACCGGGGCACGAACCCGTGTCCCCTGAATCCGCAGGCAGACTCTCAACCACTGCGCCACCAGGGAAGCCCGGGGGCAAGTTTTAAACTACAAATGTATTTCTTTAATAGATACAGGGTTATCCGAACTATCCTTACCTATTCCTTCTGTGGTGAGTTTTGGCAATGTGTGTCTTTCAAGGAGTTGGTCCACTTTACCAAACCTTTTGAATTTTGAGACATAGGGTTGTTTTTTAACATTGCCTAATTACCTTTTTAATATCAGAGGGGTCTCTCTTCTTTTATTCCTAATATTGGTAATTTTTATCTTTTCTCTTTTTTCTTGGTTAGCTGTGCTAATATTTGGTTCTTACTGGGGAGTAGGGGACATCAGAAAGCAACAACATGCCTAGAAAATCAGTATGCAGTGAACTCAAACACTGGTCTAAGAACACCTGTAGATTTTTGACTCTCAATGAAAAATTGAATTTCTTGGTATCAGGAGGGCTAGTGCTATTGATCCTGCTGGGGACCTCTGTACTGAGATGAATGGTGAATTTATGTTCTAGCATAATTCCTTGACAACCTGAGTTACTCTAGTTGCATCAATAAGTGGGTGCCTTTAAACGTGGGTCTAGAATCTTTTGTGATAAGGGATTAATTAATGGTTCAAGGTCCTAGAAACTTGCTTAAGAGCTCCTTCTTTGGGAGAGTTAAAAGCTGGTTCTTTGGGAACGTCTTTAAAGTAAATAAATCTGTAGCCATACTGATCAGAAAGAAAAGAGAGAACAAAAATTACCAATATCATGAATAAATGAAGGGATATCACTTCAGCTCTAACAGACATTAAAAAGATAATAACATTTATGAAAAAATGTATGCCAATAAATCTGACAATGATTCAAACTATCAAATCTTTCTCAAGAAGAAATTGGTAACCTGAATAGTCCTGTATCTATTAAAGAAATAGAATTTGTAGATTTAAAAATCTTCCTTCCCCCCAAAACAAACTACCTGACCAACAAAAACCCTCCAGGCCAAATAGCCTCATTGATTAATTCTACCAGCAATTTAAGGGAGAAAAATACCAATTCTATGCAAAATTTTTCAAAATGGAACAGGAAGACATTTCCTAATGCATCTTATTAGGCCAGTGTTACCTGGCAAAGACATTATAAGAAAAGAAAACTGGATATCAATATCTTTCAAAATTTTTCACAAAAGTTTAGCAAATCAAACCCCAGTCAAATAAAACATCATTTGCATTTACTTAAGAGGAATATGTCCACACAAAGCTTTGTATGTAAATGTTCATAATAGCTTAATTTGTAATACCTCAAAATGGAAACAACTCAAATGTCCATGTACAGATGACTAGATAAATGAGTAAATGAATAGACAGTTGATGGCTATATAGTTGATTCCACATAACTATGGAATACTATTCAGCATTGAAAAGGAACAAAGTAACAATACAACAACAGCGATAGATCTCAAAATCATTATGTTGAGTGAAAGAAGTCATCCAAAAAAGAGTACATACTCACAATTTTATTTATATAAAATTCTAGGAAAGTCTAACTAACCTATAGTGACAGAAACTGGATCAGTGATTTCCTGGGGATGGGGGTGGTATATAGGAGGTGAGGGAAGGAAAATAAATGCATCACAAAACAGCAGGAGGAAACTTTGGGGGTGACAGATAATGTTCATAATCACTAACTGGATTATGGTGATGATTTCAGGGCTGTATACATATGTCAAAATTCATGAATTTTAAATATTTGTGATTCGTTGTATATCAGTTATATCTCAAAAAATTATTAAAAATTCACCCCCCAAAAAAGAGAGAGGGCTGAGGAAAGCTTTTAAGTGGACTTGGTCTCTGGCAGTCATCCATCTCTGGCTCACCCACTTGCCTAGTTCTCATTCTTGGGTTTCCTAGTACCTTGATCCTCCCTCATTTTGACTCTGTATCTTAGCTTTTATTTCCTATTGCGGCATCAGCAGTTTATGGGGTTAGAACTTGGGGACAGTACTGGGTCTTTTCACTCTTTCCCTAAAGCCCCTGTTATATCCCTGGTTTGCTGTCTGTCATTTTCAACGCTAACACCATTTCCAAAGCAACGGTTTTTGTTCCCTTTATACATCCTGTATATAGTCTCTGCCCCCATAGGCTGAGGCCCTTCCATTGCCTCTCTATAAAACTAAAAGTTTAATGGTAGCAAGAATTGCAATCAGTTTACTTTGAGTTTTTAGCCTTAAAACTCCTTCCTTGGATTGCAGAAACTTGAAGACAGTTTCACCTCTGAAGATGGTCCAGGCCCCTACATCCAGGGCTTTGGGCCCCATCTCTTTTGAGAGGGTGGCAGAAGACCTCTTTTCCTTCATATTCAATTTTCCTTATTTTTCTGGGAATCATTTTAACCAATTTCACAGCCTCCAGCTGCTTCATCTTGAGAGCAGAGAGTGCTGCACTAATAGCAGGCAGTCCTCCCAGAGCAATTTATGGCTTCACAGCTCTGAAAATTACAGTCATTTACAGTCTTCTCCATTAGTGCCCTGACCCCATCCAGTTATGTCTGCATGCTTTTGGTTCCTGATGTCTAAAGCTTCTTGTTGCTTTACAACAAGATCTCCCCAAGCTGATCTCCCCAAGCTGAAAATGTACTTCCATTTCCTGGGGACCTTCTAACCTGTATACCTGTATACCTGTTCAATATATTCAGATCATAGGGTCACCTTTGTTTGTTTTCTGTTATTGGGTTCACTAATTCTATTACAAGCCTGTAGTTTTCCAGAGCTAGTTCTGTGATAAGAGAAATTATCAGTGAATTCTGATTCTCCCTAAAGTCCTATTACTTAGGCTAGCCCTGTCTACCTCTCTTCTATGAGCTGTGTAGTTTTGCTGAAAACTTCTCCTATCAGTCCAACACCAGTGTCAAACCCAGACATGGCTTTTTGTGGCTCCCCTTCAGTGAGTCTCACCATTTATTCACCCATCTAGGCCAACCCTGGCTTGTTGGTCTCCGCAGCCATTAAAGGCAAGCCAGGGATGCTTCAGTAGGGTTGTTCTCAAACTTTAGAGTGCATTGCTTTCACTTCGAGGGTTTACTGAAACACAGATTGCTGAGCCTATCCCTAGGGTTGCTGATTCAGGGGGACGGACCATTTGCGTTTTACCAAATTCCAGATGATGCTGATGCTGCTGGTCAGGGGACTACACGTTGAGAACCACTGCTGTAGTCCATTCTCAGCAATTGCCCAAGGCGATATATTATCGACCTGGCCCTATTCCTCTTTCCGTTGTTATTGGCTCTTGTTTTTAGCTTCACGTCTGTCCTCTGTGCACATCCCAGGCTTGGTTCTCCCAGTTGTCCCTTACTCCAAGCCCTCTGACCGATCTTCCTGGCTTTTTCTGCTCCGGGAAGTCCCTTCTCTAGCTCCAGTCTCTCGGGGTTCCTATTTCAGTATCAAAACCCTTAGCCACTTTGAAGAGGGTGTCCAGACCTACTTCGACCAAGTCTTAACACCCAAATCTCCTGGCCATGGTTGCCCAAGCCATTTCCCCTCAATCATTGCCTTGCCTTGAAACTAGCTAATTATTACCTCTGAATTTTATGCTAAATAGCTCTGGACTTCTCCCTCTTAAATCTGCCATCTCAAGTTATTATCATGGGCACCAAGAAGGAAGCTCCCTGGATTTATTTTTATTATTATTTCTCTATCAATAGCTCTCTGAAAGCACATTTCAATAGTACTTCTGGGATACAGGCTAGGAGATAGTCAAGTGTATCTCAGTTTCTGCTCTAACACATTTCTCTTTTTTCTTCTGTTAAATCTCTTGAGTGTCTGATCACCCATCTAAACCCAGAAACAACTAAAATATCTTCCTTCTTCCTATCTTCATTACTCAAAGCAGTTAAATCTGTATTTATCCTTTTAAGTACATTTGTTTCATGCAGTATAGTCTGGTTTCTAAGATATCAACCATCCTAGGCAGCGCCTTTTTTCTTCTTTCTCCCTTAAGCCCCTGTTATTTTCCTGTTTGCCATTTCTAAGCTAAGACTGTCTCCAGGGCAACGGTCCTCTGCTCACCCGCGAGGCCTCAGCTCCTGGCACACCCCCCTCAGCGAAGGCCCCTCCATTCTCTATGTGCAAATTGGATTTCCAGAACCTAATGCTCCAGGTGCAGGTTGATTGTTTTTTTTTCTTTTTTTGGCCTTTGGGTTTATAATTATTTAATTTCTTCATCCACCTCAGTTCAAGAATCTGTATTTCCAATTTAATTCTCTCATTCCACTCCACCTCCCCTTGTTCCTTGCCCTGTAAAATTCACCATAATGGCCAAGACTTATTAAGATTTCGAGGGTCCCCACCCAGGAGAGACAGAAGCAGGAGTGTCCTTTGCTATCCTGTGGTCAGGTTGTAGATGTCCTGCTAATTGCCATGAGCTTGTCTTTCTCCCTTTTTTTTTTTTTTTTCTGAGATATAATTAACATATAACATTACACAGTGTTTAAATTTAAGATGTATAAAGTGTAGGTTTGATACATTTAAATATTGCAATATGATGACTACAGTAGTGTTAGCTCATTCCTCTGTTTTTAAATAAAGTCCTCCTGGGGGTAATTTTCAGTCATCCCGGAGTGCATAAAAGGAAGGACACATCCTGTCCTTCACTGCAACATTTTCAGTTTCTCAGAGTGCTGTGATCTGTGATAAAATTTTTCTTCTGCCTTGTGATGAAAGGAAAAAAAAAAAAAAAAAAGACCAGGTGCCAGCTAATGGTCCTTTTCTGGGGAAGGGCTGTCATTTCCATTTTGTCCTTTTTACTTTTGTAGTGTTAAAATGTCCTTTTATTTTATGACCCTTTGTGGATCTCCCATATCTTATTAAACCTGTGAACTCTAAACCTTCTGGGCTCCATCTCTCTTCTCCACCAATTCTGAGGCAAAAAGCTGCTCACCAGAGCTTGTTGTTCAGAGATGAACTTCCCTTGACCCCAGAAATGGATGTGCCTCTGCAAGAACACTAGATTCCTACTCCTCAAAGAGATGCTAATCCGGACCCTAAGCCAGGGCAGGATCCCATGCTTTCCACATGAGATGTTACCCAGGAATGCAGCTGCTCTTAGGATTTACGTGAGCAGCCCTGAACCTCAGTCCCTTATGCATATACTAGCATTGGTTCTGCCAATCCTTCCAGATGTTAGCCCTGTCCTCAAAATCCCAAATCTTCCTGAATCCTTGCCTGGTTTCTTCTTCTGGCAAAGTGTCCGGACACTGTAAAAACCCCAAGAACATCCTTTATCCCCAGCCCTTATTCCTTAAAGAAATACTTCTCAAAATTTTCCACCAAAGAATTTCTAATGGCAGAGGAGCCTGAATTCACATGAAGGAGAGAGTGAGAGGCAGCCTGAAGGGGTTATTGCAAGCAAGGAATTTGTATTTTATCTTAAAAATCACATGCAACTTTTGCATTCTACTTCATAATGCATTCTTATTTGTGTTAATATAAAAGTATTTAAAATTATTTACCATCAAGCACAAGTGGCCTGGCACTTCAGAAGTGCAGTATCGTTATCCGGGAGCTTGATTCCAGGTAGCACATGGAAGCAACACCACGATCGTTTCAGCCATCCCCCTATCCCAGAATGGCCACATGGTGTGTCACATGGCCACCCTCGGCTTTACTTGGAAGTCCTTCTTTTATTTTTATTTTTATTTTTATTTATTTATTTTTTATTAGTTTCTTCTTTATAACAAAGTGAATCAGTTATACATATACATCTGTTCCCATATCCCTTCCCTCTTGCATCTCCCTCCCTCCCACCCTCCCTACCCCACCCCTCCAGGCGGTCACAAAGCACCGAGCTGATCTCCCTGTGCTATGCGGCTGCTTCCCACTATCTATCTACCTTACATTTGGTAGTGTATATATGTCCATGCCTCTCTTTCGCTTTGTCACAGCTTACCCTTCCCCCTCCCCATATCCTCAAGTCCATTCTCAGGTAGGTCTGTGTCTTTATTCCTGTTTTACCCCTAGGTTCTTCATGACATTTTTTTTTCTTAAATTCCATATATATGTGTTAGCATATGGTATTTGTCTTTCTCTTTCTGACTTACTTCACTCTGTATGACAGACTCTAGGTCTATCCACCTCATTTCTAGGTCTATTACACCTCATTTCTTTTTATGGCTGAGTAATATTCCATTGTATATATGTGCCACATCTTCTTTATCCATTCATCCGATGATGGACACTTAGGTTGTTTCCATCTCCGGGCTATTGTGAATAGAGCTGCAATGAACATTTTGGTACATGTCTCTTTTTGAATTATGGTTTTCTCAGGGTATATGCCTAGTAGTGGGATTGCTGGGTCATATGGTAGTTCTATTTGTAGTTTTTTAAGGAACCTCCATACTGTTCTCCATAGTGGCTGTACCAATTCACATTCCCACCAGCAGTGCAAGAGTGTTCCCTTTTCTCCACACCCTCTCCAGCATTTATTGTTTTTAGATTTTTTGATGGTGGCCATTCTGACAGGTGTGAGATGATATCTCATTGTAGTTTTGATTTGCATTTGTCTAATGATTAATGATGTTGAGCATTCTTTCATGTGTTTGTTGGCAGTCTGTATATCTTCTTTGGAGAAATGTCTATTTATGTCTTCTGCCCATTTTTGGATTGGGTTGTTTGTTTTTTTGCTATTGAGCTGCATGAGCTGCTTATAAATTTTGGAGATTAATCCTTTGTCAGTTGCTTCATTTGCAAATATTTTCTCCCATTCTGAGGGTTGTCTTTTGGTCTTGTTTATGGTTTCCTTTGCTGTGCAAAGGCATTAAAAGAATCATACACCATGATCAAGTGGGGTTTATTCCAGGAATGCAAGGATTCTTCAATATATGCAAATCAATCAATGTGATATACCATATTAACAAATTGAAGGAGAAAAACCATATGATCATCTCAATAGATAACAGAGAAAGCTTTCAACAAAATTCAACACCCATTTATGATAAAAACCCTGCAGAAAGTAGGCATAGAGGGAACTTTCCTCAACATAATAAAGGCCATATATGACAAACCCACAGCCAATATCGTCCTCAATGGTGAAAAACCGAAACCATTTCCACTAAGATCAGGAACAAGACAAGGCTGCCCACTCTCACCACTCTTATTCAACATAGTTTTGGAAGTTTTAGCCACAGCAATCAGAGAAGAAAAGGAAGTCCTTCTTTTCATCTCTAGTCAACCACCTATGTTGTTTCCCTCAAGGGATTACACAAATCCTCTCCAAGCCCTATCTTACCTCTACTCCATTCTACAAATTACCCTCTGTTTTGGCAAGGAAAGGGTTCTCCTTGGATGGCATCTTCCTTAACTCTTCCCTAATCCATCAGAGAAGGCTGATATGTGGGTCATGTAGTCAGCTTGGGCTGCTATAACAATTACCATAGAATGGATGACTTACACAATGAAGATTTATTTCTTACAGTTCTGGAGGCTGAGAAGTTCAAGATCAAGGTGCTGGCAGATTCAGCGTCCTGTGAGGGCCTGCTTCTTGGCTTATAGATGGCCACCTCCTCACTGTATCCTCACATGGTGGAGAGAGAGTGTTCTAGTCTCTTTCTCTTCTTAGAAGGAAATTAATTCCATCATGGAGGCTCCACCCTCATAACCTCATCTAAACCCAGCTGCCTCTCAAAGACTCTACCTCCTAATATCATCACATGGGGGTTAGGGTTTCAACATACGAATTTTGGGGGGACACACACATTCAGTTCCTAACAGTGGGCTTTATGCTATGCTCTGTTAGAAAAGCACCAGAAGATATTTCCTTGGTCTCTGTTATTCTAAAGATTAAAAGCAAAATAACTTTTTCCTTAATTCCAAAAGCAGTACATTATAGTAGTCATCTGCTGTTTATGCCTGCTAAGCTGCCTTTATTCTGATATCAGACCCTCTTTTTTTTTTTTTTTTTCTCCTTTTGGGAACCACTCTTCAGTATGGGGCTGAGACCACCCTGCCCTTGCTCAGCTCCATGCATGGTCCCGTGACCCATGCCTGGCCATCAGGGTGCCAGGGCTCAGGGAAGGAAATGTGTCCCAGCTGTGTCATTAAGAGTTGGCTCAGGACTTTTCCTGGTGTGACTTTTCCTCTGGGGTTGCTAAGCTATTAGGCTGCTGTGTCATCATCACAGGGAGAGAGACAGTCTGAGAATGAAGACAATGCAGGGGAAGGAAGAACCAATAGATGAGGAAAGCTTCAGTCTCAAAAACTTCAGTGGAGCCCCTAGATCCAGCTATGTCTGAATCTACCCCCAGATGACACAATAACTAAATGAACTAGTGACACAATAAACCAATAAATTTTGCCTTTTCTTAAATTAGTTTGAGTTATGTTTCTGTCACTAGCAATCATAAGAATCTTTACTAATATAGAAGTCTCTTTGGAAAAAGATAAAACATTATAGAGTATATAACAAAGTGAAATAGAAGTTGAAAGTCTTTTGTAATCTCTTCTCCATTGTTAAGAATTTAATGTACATTCTTCCAGACTTTTTCTAAACTTATACTAAATATTTTTACATCACCTTAAAAATCAGCTTTACTGATGTATAATTCACATACAATAAAATTTAATAAGTTTAAGTGTTCAGTTGACCCTTGAAAAACAAGGGTTTGAATTGCATGTGTCCACTTATATGCAGATTTTTTTCACTAAATTTGTACTACAGTACTACATGATCTGGGATTGGTTGAATAAAGGATGTGGAGGGCTGGCTGTAAATTATGCTTGGACTTTTAACTGAGTATAGGATCAGTGCCTCTAACTCCTGTGTTGTTCAAGAGTCAACCGTATATTGTATATATTAGCCATTTCACCACATTCATAATCATGATATAGAGAATATCTCCACCACCCCCAAAAGTTTGGGGATTTTATGTAAATGAAATCATATAGTTTGTAGTCTTTTGTTTCTGGCCTCTTTCACTTAGAATGCTTTTAAGAAACACCCACATTGCTGCATGTATCAATAATTTGTTTCCATTTATTGCCAAGTATCATTCAATTGAGTGGATATTGTATAATTTATCCATTTACAAGTTGAAGGACATCGGGTTTTCCTAGATTTGACTGTTATAAATAAAATTGCTCTGAACATTCAACAAGTCTTTATGTGAGCATACATTTTCATTTCTCTTGGGTAATACCCAGTATCAGAGTAATTGAGTCCATATAGTAAGTATGCTTTATAAGAAACAGCCTGTTTTCCAAAGAGATTATATTTCATATTCTCATCAGCAATGTATGAGAGTTTCAATTGTTCCACATCCTTGTCAACACTTGGATTGTTAGTCTTTTTAATTTTAGTCACTTTACTGGGTCTGAAGTAGAATTTCACTGTGATTTTAGTTTGCATTTCCCTAATGATGAATGATGTTAAGCATTTTTTTATGTGCTCATTTGCCATTCATATGTCTTCTCTGGTGAAGTGTCTGTTGGAATCTTTTGCTCATTTAAAAATTGGGTTGTATGTCTTACTGAGTTGCAGGATTCTTGTATGTGTTGTATACAAGTCCTTTATAAGTTATATGTATTGTGAATACTTTCAGTGTGTCACTTTCCTTTTCATTTTGATCACAATGTCTTTTGAGAACAAAAGGTTTTAATTTTGATGAAGTCCAATTTATCATTTTCCTGTTATGTTTTATATTTTTATGTCCTAGTTGAGAAATATTTGCCTAACCAAAGCCCACTAAGACTTTCCTCTCATGTTTTCTTCTAGAACTATTATGGTTATAGTTCTCATAATGTTTAGATCTGTAATCCATTTTGAATACATTTTTTAATGTAGGCTATAATTTATTTTGAATTAAATTTTGTAAATGGAGTGAGGTAAGATTCCAGGTTCACCCCCCCCATTTGTGTGTATGTATATATGTGTGTGCTGCATATGGATATCCACTTGTTCCAGTATTATTTTCTGAAAATATTATCTTTTCACTACTGAATTGCCTTGGCACCTTTGTTGAAAATCAAATTACCATGCATATGTTGGTCTATTTATTGATTCTCTATTCTGTTACATTGCTCTACATGTCTGTTTTTACAATTACATCACCTTGTCTTGATTACTGTAGTTTTATAGTAAGTCTTAAAATAAGGTAGTGTAAGTCCTCTAACTTTGTTCTCTATTTTAAAAATGATTTTGGCTATTCTACACTTTTTGCATTTCCACATAAACTTTACAATCAGCTGTTACTTTCTACAAAAAAGTCTGCTTGGCTTTTTTTTGTGATTGTGTCAAATCTGTAGCTCAGTTTGGAGAGAATTGCTATTTTAACAATATTGAGCCTTCTAACCCATGAACATGATATAACTCTTCACTTATTTAGATCTTCCTTAATTTTTCTCAGTGATGTTTTCAGTGTACAAATCTTGTCATGTTTTATAAAATTTATCCCCAAGTAGTTCATATTTTTGGATGTTACTGTAAATGGTATTATTTAAAAATTCATTTTATAATTGTTCATTGCTAGTAAATAGACACACAATTGATTTTGTATATTAACCTTGTATTCTATAATCTTACTAAACTCACTTCTTGGTTCTGGTAACTTTTCTGTAGATTCTTTAGGGTTTTCAACATATACAATCATGTTGTATATAAATAGATTTTGTTTTACTTATTCTTTTTCAATATGTATGACTTTTATTTCTTTTTCTTGCATTATTCCACTGCCTTGGGCCTCCAGGACAATGCTGAACAGAAATGTGGTAAGTAGAAATCCTTGCATTGTTCCCTATATTAAGAAGGAAGGCATTAGGAATAATGTCAGCTGTAGGTTTTTCATAGATGTCCTTAATTGTGTTGAGGAAGTTTCGTTATTCCTAATTTGCCAAGAATTTTCATTAAAAATGGATTTGACTTTTGTCAAATGCTTTTTGCATTTATTGAGATGGTTTTTCTTTTTTAGTTTGTTAATGTGGTGAATTACACTGATTGATTTTTGAATACTGAAACAATTTTACATTCCTTGGATAAGCCCCATTTAGTCATGATGTGTCATTCATTTTATATGTTGTTAGATTTAATTTGCAAAACATTTGTAAGGATTTCTGCATCTATGTTCATGAGGATATTGGTTTGTAGTTTTCTCTTCTTGTAATGCCTTTGTCTGGTTTCGGGAACAGAATAATGCTGGCCTTATAAAATGATTTGGGAAGTGTCCCCTCCTCTTCTATTTCTAGAAGACTGTGTAAAATTGGGATTATTCCTTCCTGAAATGTTTGGTGGCATTCACCAGTGAAGTCACCTATGCCTGGGGTTTTCTTTGTGAGGAGGATTTTACCCATGAGTCCAATTTATTTGGTAGCTATAGGGATATTGTGTTCATTTCTTTCTTCTTGAATGATCTTTGGTAGTTTGTATTTTTTAAGGGATTTGTCTTTCATTGAAGTTGTTGAATTTATTGGCATAAAGTTGTCCATAATATTGCCTTTTCATCCTTTTAATGTCTGAGGATCTTTATTCTCTTCTCTTTTATTCCTGACACTGGTAAGTTTTGTCTTCTTTTTCTTTTCCCTGATTCATCTGACTTTTATTAATTTTATTGATCTTTTCAAAGAATTAGCTTTTATTTTCATTGATTTTTCTCTACTGTTTTTCTGTTTTCAGTTTCATCGATTCTGCTCTTTATTATTTCCTTCCTTCTACTTACTTGGGTTTACTTTGCTCTTCTTTTTACAGTTTCTTAAGGTGGAAGATTAGATTTTTTTTTTTTTTTTTTTTTGTGGTACGCGGGCCTCTCACTGTTGTGGCCTCTCCCATTGCGGAGCACAGGCTCCGGATGCGCCGGCTCAGCGGCCATGGCTCATGGACCCAGCCGCTCTGCGGCATGTGGAATCTTCCTGGACTGGGGCACGAACCCGTGTCCCCTGCATCGGCAGGCGGACTCTCAACCACTGCGCCACCAAGGAAGCCCCAAAGATTAGATTTTTGATCTGAGACTGTTCTTGTTAAATACAGTCAGCTCCCCCTTATCTGTGGGATGGGCAGTTGGTTGAATGCAAGGATGAGGAACCCAGGGATAAGGAGGGCCAGCTGTACTACAGCCATCTTATAAAAGGGACTTGAGCATCCTTGGATTTTTGTATGGGGAGGGTGGTGGTCTTGGAACCAATCCCCCCACAGGTACCAAGGGATGATTGTATTCATTGCTGTAAATTTCCTTCTTAGCACAGTTTTAGCTGTATCCCACAAATTTTGATGTATTGTGTTTTTATTTCCATTCAGTTCAAATTTTTAATAATTTCACTTGTGATTTGTATTGGACCCATGGATTATTTAGAAGTCTACTGTTTAATTTCCAAATACTTGAGGATTTCCATATATTTTTCTGTTATTGATTTATAATTTAATTCCATTGTGGTTAGAGAATATGTTCAAATGAATTCAGTCCTTTTGCATTTATTGAGATCTATCCAATATGGTATAGAATATGATCTATCTTGAGTATGATCTATCTTGATGAATATTCCATGTTCGGTTGAAAAGACTGGGTGTTCTACTTTTGTTGTGTGGAGTTTTCTTTAAATGACAATTAGTTCTAGTTGATTGATAGTATTGTTCAAGTGTTGTATATTCTGATTTACTATTTCCTCTATAAATTTTTGAGAGAGGAGTATAAAAACCCCTAGTTATAATTGTGGATTTGACTTTCTCCTCTAATTCCATCAGTTTTTGCTTAAGTTATTTTGAAGCTCTATTACCATATGCATACACGTATAGGATTTTTTTAATGAATTAATTTCTTTTTCACTGTGAAATCCTTCTTTATCCATGGTAATATTCCTTGTTCCAAAATCTTTTTTTTAATATTATAAGTCACTTCAGCTTTTTAAACTAATGTTTTCTTGGTATACATCTTTCCTTCCTTTTATCTTTTCAGTAATGACTTTATTGAGATACACTTTATGCAACATATAATTCATCTATTTAAATTTTACAGTGGTTTTTATTATACTCACAGAATTGTGTAACTATTACCACTATTAATTTTTTTTAAATTTTATTTATTTATTTATTTATGGCCACATTGGGTCTTCGTTGCTGTGCACTGGCTTTCTCTAGTTGTGGCGAGTGGGGCTACTCTTTGTTGCAGTTTGGGAGCTTCTCATTGTGGTGGCTTCTCTTGTTGCGGAGCACAGGCTGTAGGCGCATGGGCTTCAGTAGTTGTGGCAGATGGCCTCAGTAGTTGTGGCTCACAGGCTCCAGAGTGTAGGCTCAGTAGTTGTGGCGCATGGGCTTAGTTCTCCACGCGGCATGTAGGATCTTCCCAGACCAGGGCTCGAACCTGTGTCCCCTGCATTGGCAGGTGGATTCTTAACCACTGCACCATCAGGGAAGTCCCACTATTAATTTTAGATGCACCACATCCACCCCCAAAATCCCTATACCTATTAGCATTCACTCTCCTTCCCCCCTCCTACCCCAGCCCTAGGCAACCACTAATCTACTTTTGGTCTCTATAGATTTGCCTATTCTGGAATTTTGTAGAAATAGAATCATATGGTATGTGGCCTCTATAGATTTGCCTATTCTGGAATTTTGTAGAAATAGAATCATATAGTATGTGGTCTTTCGTGTCTGACTTCTTTTACTTAGCATAATGTTTTCAAGGTTCATCCATGGTGTATCATGTATCTGCACTTCAACCCTTTTTGTTGCCAAATGATATTCCATTGTATGCATATACCACATTTTATGTATCCATCCATCAGCTGATGGTCATTTGGGATACTTGTGTGAACTTAGTGGATTTGTGTTGAAGCACCTGAATGTCTATGACAGGCATAATATCGTGGACAGAGATAATGGGAATGGGGGTAGAGTGAATCATAGATGGGACATAATCCCTCCTATAGTTATAAAATCTCTGATTCCTCTCTCTCGCTCTCTCTCCCTCAATGAACCAGCCCCCCACAAAAAGAGTAATTCATGGATTGGACTATATTCACGGCCCATTCTCCCCAATTTAACACCATGATGCATTCCCCGCTGTTCAGACTGCAGAAGAGAAAGTCCCTGAAATACCAGCCTAAATTCAATGAAAACTTTTCAAATGAATAATTTCATTCAACTGAAGAATTTCCAGCAGATGAAAGAGCATAGTATGGCATCCAGGACTCTCACACCAGCTGCTGTCTGTTAACTGCTGCCAAAAACAAGGGAATGTTTCATTTGGGAGTTTTCCTTGTTCTTATTTTAAGGTAAAGCTTTACTCTTATTTACAGACTATTAGGGTTTCTAATATTATCTTGAAGTTAACTTCAGTGGAAGCCACTGATCCTACAGGTAGACAAAGGGCAGGACAGTACTATCTGGTAGACTCTCTACAGGCACATCCAAGTTTGATTTCTGCTGTATATTTGGTGCTGAAGACTCCTGCTTTCTGTACAGCTGGTGCCAACACTATGAAGGGAAAGAAATTAACTCACAGGCACAGGAGAATGAGACTCTCCAGGAGTGCTATGAGCAGAGCTGGGTTCCCACAGAGCACAACAGAGTCCTGCCCAGCTGCCCATGTGATAAACCACAGGCTGCGATTTTTCATGACAGGAAAGAAAGAAGAAGAAAGAGAAGCCTGTACATTCCTTTAACTGCAGTGGCTGATAAGGGATTTTAAAAGAAGTTTCAGATCTGGGCTTCACAATTCATCCTTGCTCTTAGTGGCTGGCTTAGCCTCCGCTTGCTCCTTATCTCGCCTGTAGCAGTAACTTCCAAATCAGTGTCTCATCTCTCAGGATCCTTATTTTCCTCTAGTCCTTCTTCTCTCTGACATGGAAAGACGTCAGTCCCCACTCTACCCTCCCTTAAGTCATAAATGTCATGTTTGCTTACAGATCAGAAGTGGAAAGTAAATACTAAAAGCATGCCTCCAGCTACCCCCACAAGTGCCTGCATCTATCCTCACTCGCATTTAGGGACCAGGCCAAGTAATAGCTGGGGGAACTGAAGGGTGTGAGACTAGAGAGTAAAGGGCCCTTTCTACGGGCATTCACATTTAAATTTAAAACAAAAGAGCCCAATAAACGAATCTCCCTGTAGACCAGGTTTGCCCCTAAGCTGCCACTTTGCCACATCTGGATGTTTCCTGGGATTTCTAATACGTATGTAAATATATTGATATTGTAAATATCAACATATTTAGTTATATGATACATACATGTTTTTATACAAGTAGGATTATAATATACACACTCTTTTGAACCTTGCTTTTTCATGTACATTGAAAAGCTTTACATGTTAGACAGCCTCATAACCAGCACCTTATAGATGGATATTTAGCTTGTTTTCAGTTAAAAAGATTCTTTTTCCAAATAATGTAGCATTGTTCATCCTTGGACACATGTCAGGGAGTATACACACAGAGTAAATTTGGCAAAGTGGAATTGCCAGATCAATTTTAATAGCTATTGCCAAAATGCCCTCCAAAAAAGTTGTATCTATTCAATTCTACCAACAGTGTTCCTCTGTTCAATGTTTAACTTCTTTTCTGTATGTGTCTCATTAGTTATTCCCATCAGAATAGCTGGCCTCATTTCACTGGTCTGGAGTGAACTACCCACAGAAAGTTTCTTTACTCTGTTTATTGAAGAACGGGAGGAACATAAATATGTTTTGCCTACATATAAAGTTAATGGCCTGTGGTAAAGAATGTAGACTTTTAAGCAGCCTTCCATGTCATTTGGCTTGGGAAACACTGAGTTAGTGTGCTAGACACCTGGCATGGGTTTGGAGGAAAAAGGTGGGCCTTCTTGGGCAGTGCCTGCCAAGTTGGATGATGGCCTCTGCGCTTCCCTCCTGAGCAAGGCACACATCACTAAGTCTGTGCCCATCTGTTTCTCCTCTGCTAGGAAGGGGCTGGAGCCTGGGGGATGGGAATGTGTTTTCCCCTTCTGGAGTCCTGATTATCCCAGCTGGACTTCTGGGTGGGGCTGGAACTTTCCTTGAGTACTTGGTCACCCCATCATAAGCTTCAGTCACCTACTCTCCCCTCCTCCATACTTTCATGTCATCTGGGTAAAAGTCTTGCTCTTTTGCCCAGTGGCTAAGGTCCCATTGCTGGGCCAGAGGCAAAAGAATGCTTGGAATAGTAAGGAAACTTTAAACGTTAGAGTTTCTAAGAAACAGAGCTTTCAGAAGTAAAAGATCTGCCAACAAATAAAATGTTTCTGCAGAAGTTAGGTGGTATTGCTCTGGTTCCAGCAACTTGCTCCTTTCTCAGTCATATGGCCTCTGGGTGCCATCTTGTTCCCTGCCCCTCTTCCTATTCCCTGGAAGATCCTCACCCCCCCCCACCCTCTGGGAACTCCCAAGAGACCTTTGTTCATAGCTGTATTATTCACTCATCAGCTTATGTGTTTGTCTTTACCACTGAATTGAGAGCTACTGAAGTTCTTAACAACAGCAACAGTAATAGCAATAGCAATGATATGGTGCTTTCTCTGTGCCAGAAACTCTTCTCTTTACACGTATTAACTCATTTAGACTCCATACATCCCTCATGATATCTTGGTATCCCCATCTGTGGCAAGTTTTTGAACATTCTATGGTGACTCTTTCAATTTATCAATAGATCTCTCTTACCCCACTTATCCAGAAGGAGATTTTTTTAAAAAAAATCTACTTATTAATGGTTTACAATACATCAGTCCCTTAGCAAAAAAATCCATAACATTCATATCATAAGAAAACATTATACAGAATAATAGCAGGATTGTTTCCTTATTTAGCTTGATGTCAAGGCTATTTATTTGGCCTTTGATACCATTAGTTTAAAGTAGAACACTATTTCCATCTACTAGAGTAGAACAGCTGTGTGCTTTTTCCTTTAAAAAATAAACTCTGTAATACTTTTAAAAGATGATCTGTGATTTTTCATATATCATTTAATTCTACAAACCTTTTTGATGAATAGATAAACACGAGCAGACATATCTGCGTTCAGATCCTGGCTGCACAACTTACCACCTCTGCATCCTTAGGCAAGCTCCTTCATCTTTCAAAGCCTCAGCTTTCTCATCCGTAAAATTAGGAAAATAATAGTTCTTTTATAGCATTATCATCAGAATTAAATGATATAATGTACATAAGGAGTTTAGCACAGTGTCTGGCACATAGTGATCAACAAGGGACAGAGATAGCACAGAGGGAGTGATATTTCTGTAGGAAGGTTGCAGGGAAGGCTTGCAAGAGCATGTGACAACTAAGGTGAATTTTGAGTAATGACGTTTTTAGATAGCCTAAGTGGGGACGAATGTATTTGGCAGGGGAAAGAAGATGTGTAAAGGCATGGAGAATGGAAACCACACTGTTTTGGGAGGAACTACAATTAGCAACATTAAGTCAGATTATGAAGTTTGGGAGAGGTGTGGGTGGTAAGAGAGAAGATTCTAGAGGAAGGGAAGGTCCAGATTTGGAAGTGTTTTGCATGACCAGTTATAGAGCTTGAATTTAGCATTGGGAATAGGAGTTAGTACAGAGTTTGAAGACAGAAAGAGATGTGATCTGATTTGCATTTTAGAAGACATCACTTTGGGCAGGTGTGTGAATGATGAATTAGAAAGGTGTGATCGTGGAGACCTGGAAACCAATTAGGGGGCAGTAGTCCAAGTGAGAGATACTGAGGCCTGAACAAGGGAAAACGGCTGGGAATGGAGGGAAGCAAGATGAATCCAAGGTACCTGGGAGGTAAGATGAAGAGGAGGGGGAAGGAGAGAACTTGCTGGGATTTGTACCCAAGGCTGCTTGGCTTTTTAGCTTCATTCCATTAGGCCACAGGTGTTGGTAATTGAGTGTCGTAGACTGGAGTGGCTAATGATGCCATTAACCACAGCAGAGAATAAAGAAAGTAGCACAGGTTCTGGGGAAGGGGGGTGGTTAGTTTGTAGTGGAGGAAGAGTAGTGAATTTAACTTAGCCCTTGTGGAGTATAAGACGTGTGTAGGCCATTCATGTGAAGAGGAACAGAGGCAGTCAAATATATGGATCTAGAGTTTGGAGTAGAGGGAAGGGCTGGAGATACAGATTTGGGAGTCTTTAGGGTAACTATGAAGTTAGGGAAATGGTTGAGATATGGAAGCCTCGCCAAAGATCTCGACATAGTTAATAACTATCTTTGGCCTTCAGTTTTACCATGTAAATGTACTCAGATTGGGCCCTATAAAAGTTTATTCGTTTATTCAGCCTCTTATTCAATGCACAGCCTGCCGTTTCATACCCTTCGCAATAGGTGGCGCTGACGCCCGGCAGGGAGAAGGCGGCAGCATAGGTTGGGCTCGGGGGCGATGGGCCGGTGCGCGGAGGTGGCGACGCTCTAGCCCAGGGCCGGGTATTCGGTGGCTTGGCCGGGTCTTCCCTGGGACTGGGGTCAGGCGGAGAAGCTCTGGCCGCGGGAAGCGCATGCGCAACCGGGTTCCCAAACATGGAGTCTTGTAGCCCAGGTCTTACCTGAATCAGGTAGGAGACAGGCGGGGAAGGAGTGACCCTCCACCTTCAGCCTCCTAGCCCAGCGGATGACTGGGCATGGGCACACTCGGGGTATGTGGCTAGTGTGCGTGGACTACACCAATCCTGGGGCCAAGCTTTGAATGATAGTGGCCTGGGAGGCCGTGAGGACCGGCTGGGGCGTGCCGGACTACGCGGAGGTTGGTGGGTGGCCGCACGAGGTGTGCGCGCCACTCGAGGGCTATGCGGGCGAAGTCCTCGGTCCTCGTCTCCTAGAACCTCGCGGTCGGACGAGAACACATAAGTCCCCTAACCCTCGTCCGAGGCTTGACTCCCCACAGAGCGTTTAGTCACTCAGTCGGCTTGACCATCCCTCCAGGAAATCGGGTCTCGAGTTCCCGGGAGGCTGCGCCTTCCCGCTTCGGGACCTCATTGGTGGTTGGGAAGGTCGCAGCCACACGGGCCTGGGCGAATGTTGGGGGCACAGGGACGCGGCCGCACGGCGCCGGTGGGGAGGGGGTGTAGTTTTCGCTGGGAGTTGGAGCAGCGAGTGCGGGGCTGTGCAGAGCGAGTGCTTAGTAACCGGCTGGTGACCAAGCGCTGCGGTAGTAGCGGGGGTGGGGGGCACTGGAGGGCACGGTGGGGGAGGACAGCTGAAGGTTTGCGGTGTTGATAGCAATCGAGGAAAAGAAAAACACCTGCTTCTGGGTTGACTCATCCAGGCTGGGGGAATAATTTAATGTGGAATGTAGTTTAAAAAAAAAAAGTGAATTGTGTGCCGTAGCCCTTTCTTCCCCAGGCAGGTAGGAAATTGCTTGTCCGTCCGAAAGAAAGCTGTTTTCCTTAGAGGACTGTGATGAGCATCAGATGAGATAATATACATGAAAGGGTAAAGAGCTATAAAAATGCAAGATATGATTTTATTTCAAATCCTTCATCCTATTTATGTGTGAGTGTATAAGATGTATTCCAGGTGTGGAACAGCAGAATAGTACCAGACTTGGGATTATGGGATGTGCCCAGTAATGCAAAGGGTGTGTAAAGATACTTTAAGGGTACTCAGTAATACTGTAATCTCTAGAAACAGTCTCTTAGGTTTATCTTGTCTGGTTAATGGGTTATTCGGCTCCCTTGCTTCTCTCCTCTCCCACTTGTCTTTTGAACTTTTTTAGCCAAAGATTTTTACCCAAAAACGAGCCTGAAGAGGAAGATACCAGTCGCTTTTT
Organism: Mesoplodon bidens; assembly: GCF_964165515.1. NCBI lineage: Eukaryota > Metazoa > Chordata > Mammalia > Artiodactyla > Ziphiidae > Mesoplodon > Mesoplodon bidens. Next base: position 84,939,679 of record NC_138166.1, read on the forward strand.
GGATATATGGGTTAAATTTGATTGAGAGGGAGGTTGATGTGATTGTATGCATAATTTCTCCTATTTGTCTTGCCCTCACTCAGCATGAAATAGCGTGTTGTACAAAGAGCTCTGGGCTGAGGGACACCCAGGAAAGATCTTGTTGTAGATCTGACCTTTCAGGGAGGGGTCACCTTGGCCAAGTTCCAATGCCTCTCTGAGCCTTAGTTTCTATCAGATGGGAAAAGACCTTAAAGGTCATTCATGCGTTTATCCAGACCTTGCATACCTGCCGCAGGGCTACCCAACCCCTAGAGACAGCGAACTTGTCACGTCCCCAAATGGCTGAGCTACCCAGTCTCTAGACAACCCTGTTGGAAAATTCTGTATGTTGAATCGACATCTGTTTCTCTACAATTTGCACTCATTGGAGCCATACAGAATAAAATGTCTAATGCTGCTTCCACAAATATTTGAGGACTGCTAACACATTTCCCTTCTACCACTCACTCCACAAGGGTTCTTTTCTTCCAGCTAAACATGCCCGGTTATTTTAAACAGCGAGGCAGTGTGGGGTAGTGGAAAGAACGCCAGCTTTGGAGCCAGACGCATCTGCTGCGCTCAGTTCCCAGTCCCTTCACACACTAACAGTGCTCTGAGCTGCTGTATCTTTCTCTGAAAAATATGGATGAAAGTATTCATCTAGCGAGTTATTATGAGAATTAAGGATAAATTGGGTGAAGATCCATGCTATAGTAGGAGCTTAAAATACGACAGCTGTTACACCTTCAGTGACATAATTTGCAATGCATTTTAGTCGGTCTTCTCTGAACAAATTCCTGTTTATGTGTCTCTTAATATCTGCTCTGCAGAACAAAATAAAACACTTTCTCACTAGCAGACTAAAGCAGGATTAGCTTATTCTGGGTGCTTCTCTAATTACAGTCTACAGTCTATCTACAATGTTTTTTTTGGAGCCATATCACATTGACTCACTGACAGCTAAAATCCTGACTCGCTTTATGTGCTGCTGTTCAATCAAGTTTCCCCCATCTTGAACTTCTTCAGCTTATTTGAATCGATAATTATGGCTCTTGCAAGTGGCAGTCCCAGTTCTGTCCTGTTGTCTCCATAAATATCCTTGTTGTTATATTATGGGTCTCAAACTGGGGTTCAAAAAAAAAGATTATTGAACCCACAGTACCAGCCGTGCTGATCTCACCACTGTTGCACATCAGCAAGCTAATAAATGCTGAGCTTACTACCCTCATCTTTGCACAAATCTGAGGTCTTTTTATGTGGGACTGTCTGAGAATTGGAATGTGACAGGAATGTATGATAAGCTACGGGTTGAGGGAATGCTGCTGCCTGTGATGTCGGTCGAGTGTGGTGTTTGTATCCAAGAACTGAAAGGGTGCACTGAGAACCAGCCAGAGGCAGGCTTTGGATTTATGTACGGTTACATGTTTTCTCAGGCACTCCAAATGTTTTATACCTTGGGCCAGATTCTCCCCTGGTGGAGGAAGCTTCTCTCTGTAAGTCAGGCACAGTTAAAAAACTCATTAACTGTTTGGCTTCTGGGGCATTCTCTAGCATTTTCTCCCGGCTTTAGCCAAGCTGATCTCTGTTAGTATCCTCTGCGTTTTCCAGACTCCTTGCCTCTGTGCTGGGAGGTTCTTCCAAACATGAATGCTTCCTTTGCCTAAACGAGTTACGGGTTTGAAGTCCTTCTCAACCTTGTTCCCTCCTTTTCCAAGGAGGTTTTTCCTAGCACTCTGCCCGGGAGGGTTTGTCTTGAGCATCAGACTTTGAATTCCCGTTGTCTTCAAGTGCTTCCCTTGGTCCCCTCTGCCACCCCCTCCCCCAGCCCCAGCAGTCTCCCCTCCTGTCTACCTTCTTGTTCCATGTGGGTGGACATGTTCCATGGCTTTCAGAATAAGATCCTTTGTGAGCACTCAGTCCATTAAATACAAAATTGCCTTCATCTTGGATGCTGGTACTTCTGGTATGGTGAGAATGAAAGTACGGAATTGTTTGTAGGAATCATAGGTTCCATTGACAGTAAATACGAAAAACTATAATGCCATGTTTGTTATATATTGTTGTCTTAGTTAAAATAGGAAAGTCTTTATTCTGTTGAAAGGACCGATTTAATTTTGCTGAGTAATTAATTCAGTCCTTAAAAGGTGGTGGTTCGTTAAAATAGGTAATCTTCCACTTGTTAAGGGGAGTAATTTAAATTTCATTAAGTAACCAATTAAGGCCACAGAGGGTTTAAATCCATCGGTGGCTCCTCATTTTCTTCAGGACAAATTGTAAACTCCTTAGGATGAAATACTCTTTCTAGCCTAATTTTTTGTCTACCAGAGCCACGGCCCAAAGGACTTGGAGTTTTCCCCAAAGGTTGTGCGGTCCTGCGCCTCCGGTGCTTTGCGAATGCCGTCCCCTCTGGTTGGAATGCTCTTTGTCTCTGGTAAATGTCTATTCATCATTCAAGACAACCCTTTCCCCCTCCCCTTAATTACTTCCTCCCCTGTGCGCCCTCAAATTCTTGTACTTATTCATGCAGTATTTATTAGGAGTCTGCTTTGTGGCCAGCGCCGTGGCAGGCTCTGGGGATACAAAAGGTGAATAATACTTGGGCTCGGGCTTTGAGGGGCTTGCATGTTAGGGGGAGGGGGCCAACCTGTCACAAAACGCTGATAGGAAATTAAAGGGAAAATTTAAGCACCGTCAGTTCTTGTGTGTCATCCTCACCGGATGGACAGCAGCTCGCTTGGGGGCAGGGGCAATTCCTCCTTCGCCTTTGCACCCCTGGCTCTTAGCGCTCTGGAGGTGCTAAATTAGCATTGGTTTCATGAACCTCGGAATCGACACCAGTAGAGGTGTACCCTGGATTGCGCCACACGTTTTGGTGACACGCTCATAGATGGCGGTTTCTCCTATGTCTGACTGGTGCCCTCAGCTCCCTGGCACACTGTGAGGTGCCGGGTGGGCTCGGCTGGCCCGGCCTTTGGCCCAGATGTTCGGAATCTTGCTCGCCCGCGCTCTGGGCAGCGGAGTGGCGGGGCGGCCTGGGCGGGCGCGAGTGGAAGAGAGGCCTGCAGCGCCCCCGCTGGAGGGAGCTGGCACCGCTCGGGCTGCCTGGCTCGCTCACAGCCCACGCGTTTGTCAGGAATTCAAATTTACAGCCAGAAAACGAACAGACACTGATTCTCTACACTTTTCTCTTCAAAGGCGTGATAGATGCCTTTTAAAGGATTGTGGATGAAGAAAAAATCCTTCTCTCTTTTCCGTACCACTGCGGCCCTCGCATTGTGATTCAGTCTTAAATAAATGCATAAACAAAGGGAGCTTTAGTCTCATAATTCGGCCGATCATTCTTTCCGGCACAGGACGGGCTAGTGCCGGGAGTGGGTGCCGCGGGAGGGCTGCAGCGGGCCTCGGGCACGCCGACCACGTCGTGCTGCCGCAGAGGAAACGTGCCCGGCGCCGCGGCGGTGGCTGACCGAGAGAGCCCAGACTTGACGCAAGTTGTGCCCCTTTTTTTGCTCTCGAGCGGCCGTCCCTTGAATCATCCGATTACCTCTGCGGTAGCCCAGCCGAGCTTGTCGTTCCCTAGCCACTCGGTTGTGCCCTTGGTGGGTACCTATAGTTAGGGACCTAGGAGGTGTTGGGCGCTCAGGGACCTATGCTTTGGCCCGGGCACTCGAGTGGTTCAGAGCCCCCGCCTGAGAGCGGATTGCGAGCGGGATGTGAGCCGGCGCCAGAGCGGAAGCCCTGGTCCCACTGCATCTGAGGTCGAGCGGCCACCTCTGGGGCTGGGGGTGGGGGGCCTATGGGTGGTCTCGGGGGAGGTGATGGAGTCTCAGGAAGTCTGTCGTCTCTTCCTGCAGTGTTAACTCGCCAGAGGAGGATTTTTGCTATAGAACCTGTGGTTCAGGGTAGGGGGCCGTGAGGGAGCAGCAGGGTGCTGGTGGGGGTCAATACCCCTGAAGGTGCCCTCCGGAGCAGCTGCTGTAGGAGGGGCGCCCCATCGTTGCGCCCTCAGCGGGGCTGTGGGGAAGGGGGTGGCTTTGGCGGGAGGGGCACTGCGGCGCGGTGGGCGGGCCAGGGGCGGGGCGCGGGTGGGCTCTAAAAGTCGGTGCCCACTCGCTCTGCGCTGCCGCGGCCACCAGCACATCCCGGCGCATCACGGCGGGCGGCGCCTCCTCTGCGGCAACCGCGCCTTGCGCATTGCCGCAGCGCACGTCCCGGTGGCCGCTCGCTGCTTGCCGCGGCCGCGCCGCCCTCGCGGGCTGTGGGCTGCGCCCGGCTGCCGGCCGACCCTGCACCGCTGCGGGCGTTGCGGCGCGCCCTTTGCTCAGGGCCGGTGTGCAGGCGGCATGGGATAAGACGCCACCATGGTGCGCCGAGATCGCCTCCGCAGGTGGGTGCGTGGTGGGCGCGGGGGGGGGGCGTGTGTGACTGGCTTGCAGCCGTCGTCCCCAAATGGGGTGCGGGCCAGCGGGTGGGACTTTGCCCGTGCGAGCTGGGGCTGCCAGAGTGCGACTCCCGCAGTGGAGGGAAAGTCTCCGGAGGGTGAGGGGCATGCATTCCTGTCCTCTGAGCCCGTTCTACCTGCTTGGAAGGGGATGTCTCGCCTGCACACAGTAGAATGTTCAGAACGCCTGATCGCCCTGATTTAGGATTTCTAGACCCTGGTATCTCTCTGATGCAATTTAGAATTTCTAGATCCTGGCGTCACCCTGTGCGGTTTAAAATTTCTAGACCCTGGTAGCGCCCTGGAGTGACTTAGGATTTTTAGACCCTGGTATTACTCTGATATGGTTTACAATTTTTAGACCTCGGCATCACCCTGGCATGATTGAAGATTTTTAGACCCTGGCATCGCCTTGGTGCGATTGACGGTTTTTAGATCCTGGTGTCACCCTTGTGCGATTGAGGATTTTTAGATCCCAGTACCCCTAGGTGTGAATTAGTGTTTCTAGACCCGGGTTTCACTTTGACGCGACTTAAGATTTTTAGACCCTGGTAACGCCTTGGCGCGATTAGGGTTTTTACACCCCAGCATCGCCTTGGCGCGGTTTAGGGTTTCTAGACCTGGGTTTTGCCTTGGCGTGAATTAGGATTTTAACATCCGAATATCACCCTGACAACGATTTAGCGTTTCTAGACCCCTGCATCGCCCTGGCGCGATTTAGAATTTCGAGACCCCGGTATTGCCCTGCGGTGATTTAGGATTTGAAGACCCTGGTGTCGCCGTGGCGTGAGTTACCGCATAGGTGTGACTAGAACTGGCAGTGTCTTATCACCGAGGCGTAAGTATTTTTGAGATTTCAGTAACAGGAAGCCAAGTGAGAATGATGTGACCAAACTCATAATATTACACATGAATTATTTGCATTGGTTTACAAAATAGTTCATAGTCTCACCGCGATGCTGTAAAGTGGGCAGGTTTGGTGGTATTAAATGTGTGTATTTTTCCTATTTACAAGATGAAGAAATAAAGGCTCGGAAAGGTTCATTAATTTCTGGAAGGTTTGTTACTGGGGTTTGCTGAATTTGTACCCTTGATTCTTGGCTCATCAAAGAATGGAGATTTGGGTCAAAAAATGTTTAATCTATTTTGCCTACTGACTGCCTGATTGCTTACGTACTAAAAATCCTAAAATGTTGTTGGGGGCATTTTTACTGAAGTAATGAAGACAGAAAGCGGCTTTCTGAGGGGTTGCCTCTTCACTTTCTTAGCGTAAAAGAGAAGGAAGAGGTGCGGGGTGAGGGTGTCCCGAGCAGAGTCTGTCTGTCCTTCCCCTCACCGCCCCGCACGGTGGGCGGCGGCGGGGCGGGGGAGCCTCTCCTGCTCAGCTCCTCTCGTATCCCCTCCCCGGCTCTCTGCTGAGTCACTGCAGAGACTCGGCTGCTGGAACCCGTCAATGAATGAGATGAGAAGTATGGGGATCAGGGGTGATGAAATGCGCAGGTGAAAATGTATAAGCTTAAGTCCAGGACAGATAGCGCTTAGAAATGATCATCTAAACCCGATACTTTTTGTCATCTCACCTTTTCAGGAGATAATGGGATGTAGCCTACTACTACTACTGTGGGGGGTGGATATTTTGATATAATGGTCATGTTCCGGGCATTTTTTCTAATCATTTCTTAATCTTTAATCTTTCTACCTTGGAAGGTAGAACCAAATCACTGGGTCTGTTTTATGGATATGCACTTCAGAGGGGGGAAGAAAAAAAAGACCGCCCTGGTGACACCTTAAAAATAGGCAAAGGAGCTGAGATTCTCTGTGGATGTGAAACTACAGGCTCTTATTTTTTGAAAAAAACTCTAAAATAAATAAATATCTTGTGAGTTGGATTAGTTTGTTAGAGATTGTGGCCAGATTACAGGTAATATGGTAGAAGGGTACAGACACAAAGACATTTCCACCAGGGCTTTCACAATTAATTCCCCTTATTTATAGTTCTGTGTTCTTGACAATTCTTATTTTAGTTTTAGAAGGTATTTCCATTCTGGCTGTTTTTAAGAGAATTTCCATTCTACTGATGGTTCTTTCCCTGGTGGCCATCAGGAGTCATAAGCTAGAAACAGAGGGGACTGTTTCTAACTCCCGTTTAGCACTTCTTGTCATTGTGGATGAATTGATCTGGACCTTTGAAGTCCTGGGCATGGGAAGGTTGGGTGTGCAAATCCGTGCTTTCCTCCCCCAAACAAAATCAGTTCTCAGATGCTCTGCCCCCTTTTTGGGGGTGGTGGGAAGGAAGGGGCATCCTAAGAAATTAAATAAATGGGGGAGCTTCCTCAAGAGTCTGCTAAGAAAAGCAGAAATATAATCTGCTGCCGTGACCTCTCAAGAGATTAGATATTCAGGGTCATGACAAAGCTGCTTACGTTGGAATATACAGGGCACCTATCTTCTTAACTTTCACAGACTCTTTACCCTGAGCAGTTTCTCAGCACAAATCCAGATAGTAGTAGCAAACTGGACTTCACTGGAGTCAGAGGGTTGATAAATATTAGAAAATCAAGAGCAGCTTGCTGCTTTAGGACATGTGATGTTCCTACGTATTTTTTTTTAACAAACATTTGTTTAAAAAATTTATATATATATATATATGTGTAAAACATTTTACGGGTGCGGGGCTGGTGGGTAGGTGATAGAGCTTTTAGAGTAAATATGAAGGGAACCCTCCCTCCCCCCAGGAAGCCTTGATAAAGGACAATGAAGTTACTTAAGTAATTTATCTTCCTTTTACTTTATATAAAACCTCTACAGCAGGTCTTGGGAAGAGCACAAGGGGAGGGGCTATGGGGTTAAAGTGGGACGAAGTTGAGGGGGAAGATTACATATGAAAATAGTATATTTTTTCCTTAAAATTAGAATGATGAGCAAATATGGTGATTGCCATAGCAGGCAGAGTACACTTACATTCTTGGTAAATTTCCTGCCATGGTTGACATGGAGGACAAGGTAGTCCCCACATGGTACAGAAATTCCCTACCCTGTTTTACCAGTTTGGGGCTTGTGTTAGAATCGTGTACAATGTCACCCAACTGCTTACCCCGGGTTTCTGATTTTCCTACAGGATGAGGGAGTGGTGGGTCCAGGTGGGGCTGTTGGCTGTGCCCCTGCTTGCAGCCTATCTGCACATCCCACCCCCCCAGCTTTCCCCTGCTCTTCACTCATGGAAGTCATCAGGCAAATTTTTTACCTACAAGGGACTGCGTATCTTCTACCAAGGTAAGAACAGGGCTCTTGAAACACTCTGCATGTAGAGGTCCCGTGGGTCCCTCTGAGGTACTTATTTTGCATCCATTGGTCTCTGTTGCCCCTCAGTGATGGAGGGGAAAACCCTCTTTTTCTGTATAGTGTCCATTTGAAGGAATGGACTAATTCCCCTCATTAACTTGATAGCAGGGAAACTCAAAAAAAATTGCTGGGAGGGTGAGGGTGGTGGAATGGAGATTCCAATGTCCATAGACTGACTTGTTAGTATAATTTATTTATTTATTTTTTCTGATTTTGACTTTATTTTAACATCTTTATTGGAGTATAATTGCTTTACAGTGGTGTGTTAGTTTCTGCTTTATAACAAAGTGAATCAGCTCTACATATACATATATCCCCATAACTCCTCCCTCTTGCGTCTCCCTCCCATCCTCCCTATCCCACCCATCTAGGTGGTCACAAAGCACCGAGCTGATCTCCCTGTGCTATGCAGCAGCTTCCCACTAGCTAGCTATTTTACATTTGGTAGTGTATATGTGACCAGTATAATTTACTTTGTAGCCTGATTTGCAGTGATAGATAGTACTGGCTTTCTTTTGTGAGCGCCCCTAGTGTCCGATAATATAAACAGCGTCCATAGATACAGCTGCCATTGGTTCTGTTCCCCCATCCCTGATTTCATTTTATTGTTTCTGTAAAGATTATTTGTTATATGTATAACTAAATGTGATTTAAGTCTTATACCTTTGTCTAAGTTAATTTGCTAATAATTATTGTGACTGCTACTTACCAATTAATTACCTTATGCTAGGCATTGAATTATATTTTCAACCTTCATAATTTCGTTTAATCTTTACAACAGTACTTGGAGGTAGGTGCTATTCACCTCATTTTATAGGTAAAAGGAATGAGAAACAAGATTGGAAAAGATTTCTTTTGGGCGGGGGTCAAGAGCAATAACGAAAAATGTTTGTCATAAACCGTTTTTCATTATTGCTCCTGACCTCCTCTCATTCGTTATATTCAACTAAAAGTAAGTATATAATTTTCTTTATGTTGGTCACTTAGGTTGTTTCTAGTTTTCCAATGTTTTAAATAATGTTAAAGGGAAATCTCCATGTATGTGTTAATTTTTTCCTTATTTTTTCAAATAGTACTACATGTAAATGAAATGATTTATTTGCATGGATTCTCAAGAATAAGACTCCTAGGCTAAAGTATATAAAATTTTTCATTGCTTCTAACTAAATTATTTTTGTAAACCTTATTATCAAATTCTCATGCCAGTGGCAGTATATGAATCTATCAGTTTTAATCGAATACTATTTTTTATTAGCAAGGCTACTTACTGTTTAAATATTTGGATAATTTAAAAGATGTTTATACATTAAAAATGTTCATGTTTATGTTGATCAGCCTTTTTTTATAGTTGCTAGAATTTTGCAATAGTTGAGCATTATGCTTTTAATATTCAGTTGAGTCTCCTCTGCGGGAAATAAAATTGTTGGACAAATGGCATAAACTGAGGCACTCGCTGGGTTGAGGAAGGGAATTTTTGCGAGGCCATTAATAATAGGTACAAAGAACTTGTAGTTATTAAGTTGTGACTGTATACTTTTAACTGTGAAGCTTTACTTTTTACTGTGGAAAAGCAATTTACATATTAATGATACAGAATAAAGGGAGAAATGAGGAAATACTTCTTAAAAATCTAGGTGAAAGTAAGCAGTCTGCCGTCAAGTATTTTCATATCAAGTGAGCTATTTACGTTTTTAAAAAATTGTAGTTGATTTACAATATTATATTAGTTCAGGTGTAGAACATTAGTGATTCAGTATTTTAATAGATTATACTCCATTTAAAGTTATTATAAAATATTGGCTATATTTACAATTTTTAAATATACAGAATAAAAGAAAACAGATATCAAATGCCTATTCTTACATAAAGCAATAAGCTTGCATTTTAAAAGAAATCTAATATTTTAATTTCATTAATTTGGTCAGGGTTTCTTGTCCTTTATACCAGATTATTTAGATTTTTCATATCTTCAAGGTTATTTTCTTAGGGCATCGGCCTAACTGATCTCTCTCCTCTTCCCAGACTCTGTGGGTGTGGTTGGAAGTCCAGAGATAGTTGTGCTTTTACACGGCTTTCCAACGTCCAGCTATGACTGGTACAAGGTAAGGAAATCAGACCTGGGTCCTACTATGCCTTAAAAAATTCAAAATCGAGGATTTTGTTGTCAGCACTGGAAGACTTGCATATTTGAGTTGCTTAATAAAATAGGATTAAATGTAGAACGGTTGCTCATTTACTGTAAGGGAGTAAAAAAGTCTTTGGCAATCTGGGAGGGATCATTGCCAAGTTAAAAAGTGCTGGAGTTCCTCCCTCAATGGAGATTAATTATAAGGAATAAAGCACTTTCCAGGAGGATCATTTGTGGGCCTGTGGTGGTTTCATGAGATTTTCCCTTTATCGAAGTCTGTTTATTAAGCTGAGATAGGGATGAAACTCCTTTGCTGCTGTAGGTTGGAGAAGAGGAGGAGCAGGATTAGAAAAACCAAACCATCCCTTTCCTTCTTGTAGATTTGGGAAGGTCTGACCCTCAGGTTTCATCGAGTGATTGCCCTTGATTTCCTAGGCTTTGGCTTCAGTGACAAACCGGTGAGCAGCATCTAGATGGGGCAGTGTTGCGGGATGGGGGTAGGCAAGGATGGAGGGGTCAGGCTGGCAGACACACCTGCACCCTTGACTTCACCCTGTGTATCTGGGCTCTCCTTTCCCTAGAGACCACATCACTATTCCATATTCGAGCAGGCCAGCATCGTGGAAGCTCTTTTGCGGCATCTGGGGCTCCAGAACCGTAGGATCAACCTGTTGTCTCACGACTATGGGGATATCGTTGCTCAGGAGCTGCTCTATAGGTCAGTGAAGCCATGACTTTTGTGTACGATTCCCAGGTTTCACTCGCTTAAGATGAGAGAAGTACATTGTTCTGGGTTCTTTCTAGCCCTTTTCCCTCTTGGGAGTTTGTCTTCAGCTGCTCAGTAAGCTATGCGTTTCCCTCCCCGTCTCTAGGTTCAAGCAGAATCGATCTGGTCGGCTTACCATCAAGAGTCTCTGTCTGTCGAACGGAGGTAACTGCCTTGGAGGCGGGTGGAAAGTGAGGTGTAGCCTAGAGGGCCACATTTAGATACGGCAGTGACGTCTAAATGGTAATCTGATGGTACTGCAAACAGACCCAAGCAAAGTAGTGGATCTTTACCTCTTTCATGCCATGAACCACTTTGTGGCCTGGTGAGATTTACTGATGCTTTCTCAGAATAATGTTTTTAAATATAGAAAATAAAGTAAGATTACAAAGGAAACTGCTTATCTTGACCTAAGTTAATAAAAAGCTGTGTTGTAGTAAGATGTGCTTTTTAAAATGTATTTAATGCATTTTCCAGCAAGATCTTGTGGTGTGTCTGGTAACAACTGTGATTAGAAGTGGTGGGGAGTGCAGATGATATTTCGCAATCTCTGTGACAACTGCAGTGGGTTCTGCAGACATTTGAGATGAAGCCACAGGTGCTTCTACTACTTACTACTGTGGTTTGTATCATAAACTCTCAGTTCACAGCAGTGCCAAGTTTCAGTTGGAAATTAGTGAGCCCTTGATTAGACCTTTTGGAGATGTTTCTTGTTCTTTGCCTGCCATTGAGCCTGGCTTGTAAATCCATGAATATCCAGGTGTCCCCCGAATACCTTAAGGGCAGATTGGGAGAGGAGTCTGTTTGTCCCTTTATCAGTAACGCTCATGGCTTTCTCCCATTGACTCTGGAAAAAAACGGAAACGGAAAAGCTCTAGGTTTTTTGAAGGATCTACACTTCTGAAAAATCTCTGGTTTCCTTTGCAGCCCGAATAGTTAACAACATATGTATTCTGAAGAACGGGTGGAAACGCTAAGGGGAGCCAGAGTCTAGTCGTCAGCAGTGTGGAGGACCATGACATATTTTTCCCTTCTCTCTACAGTGGGGAAAGTGATCCCAGTGGGCTAGAATTTGACCTGGTAAACACAGAATTCCCTGGAGAAATAATAAATGACAGTACTAAGTTTTTATTTGTAGTTTGGTTTTTGGCAGTAAAAGCCCTCAAGGTGACTAATGGGGTGAATTGTCTCCGATAATGGGCCTATGTTTGGCCTAAGATTGTTGGTAAGTAACTACCCCAAGTCTCTTCTCCTACAGGTATATTTCCTGAGACTCACCGTCCTCTCCTTCTCCAAAAGGTTGGTTACTCCACTGACTAGATCTTTAGATTTTAAGGTTTATACTGATATAAATAATGCTGGTATCTTTATAACGGCCATACCTGCTCTCATGGGCTGTAGTTAAAATCCGTTTCATCATGAACTCATGTTAATGAAGTTAATTTTTTCCTTAATAAAGGAAAAATAAAGCAGTAGAAGTGACCCCTAGATAAATAAAGGCTTATTTCTGAGAATGAGAGCAACAAATATTTGGAGAAGTACAGCTGTCTAAAGAGTTGTGTCATTAGCATGATGTTTGAACAAATTGGGATCCTAGTCTAAAGTTGAATGTATCAGTTAAAAGTCTTTGGGATTTAGGGAAGTGTAGAATGTAATCTTAAAGGGAATTAGAAATAGGTTTGTTTTCTATGGGAGAAGAATGTGGGTAAGCAAAACAAGAAACTAAAAGCCAGTAGATTTGGCTAAAGTCCTTTTTTAGTTCCTGGTATAAAACCTTTTATCCTGGATAGTTGGTTTCTTTCTTTGGACTGTTGATTGTTACTTTTACACTTATAGCTTCTCAAAGATGGAGGCATGCTGTCACCCATCCTCACGCGACTGATGAACTTCTTCGTATTCTCTCGAGGGTAAGTCATTGTCGGACACTGATTCACTTCAGCATGGGAGCAATGTAGTGAAAAGTTGCTGCCATTAAAGTTCTGGGCCAAATCTTAGGGTTTGACCCTTTAAAGTAAAGGTGTTGACCACTGCCAGGCAAGTAGTAGAAGGAATTCATAAACCAGTCAAGGGTCAGACATACATGACCTGAGGTTCCAATCATACTTGATGTACTGAGTTCTTCTCACACTTACCTTTCTGCTTTTTTGGACTTGTTCAGTCTTACCCCGGTCTTTGGGCCATACACCCGACCCTCTGAGAGTGAACTGTGGGACATGTGGGCAGGGATACGCAACAATGACGGGAACTTGGTTATTGACAGGTAAGAAATAACCCTTTGCTTTGGTTTCCAGAGACACTTTTTTTGGGAAGTGGGGAAAGATGTGGGATTGTGTGTTCTGTTCCTTGCTTTCATAACCACAAGAAGAGTGGTTAAGACCTATGAGGCAAACCAAAAAGTCATGCTCTGTACTTTCTAAGAAGAAAGAAATTGAGAATAGAGTGAGCTCTGAGCCTAAGCCATTTGGCACCATAAGTTTGGATAAACAGCTGCAAATTCTAATGCTAATTTAGTCTGTAACTGACTGACTGGCAAATCGTCTTTGGACCTTTTGTCAATAGTAAATGTTTCAAAATGTCTCATCATAATTCTGAAAGGTGCTTAACGCCTCTCTCAAAGTACAGATTGTTTCCTTTTTCATATCTTTTCTGTAGCAACAGGGACTGAGAAGGGAGGTTTCTCTGTCTTGTACAAAGAATCCCCATGCCTTGGTTCAAACGAGAACGTAGCCACTTTCACAGAGGGACCTAGAGATAGTGTATCCAGAAGTACTTGGGGTAAGGCCCTGTCTCTTTGCCAGCTGGGTCAGTGTAGCTTCCAGTGTGTTAACTGGTGGCTGTGCTGGGAACTGTGAGGTCGAGGGAGCCATTCCTCCCTAACCCCCATGGGACCCTTGAAGATTCATTTTAATATAAAAAACTGAAAAACAAAGCCCTCTTGTAAAATTCCCTTGTGCTTTCAAGAAACTAAATACCATTTCTAAGAGGTGATCTTTGAAGTGCAGAATAATTAGAATACATGAGTTTGAGTTCTGAAATGTACCTATGACATCCTACACTGTAGGATGAAGACTCTGCCTCCCTTGTATCTGTGGTCGGATGAAATGCAGAGGTGGAAGCTTTGTGCTCATGAACTTCTACACCGAGTATTTTAGAAGTAGATGCCAATTTAGAGATCATGTAGTTCAGTCTCTTAAAGATGAGGAAAGATGTGTGTGTTACCAACAACTTTTGAGTCACAGAGCTTGTTAGTGGTGAAGCCAGAATCAGAACTCTAGTCCCAGACTTTAGTCACATGTAATCCAAAGTAACTTCCAGCCTTCCTAGATTTCATTCCCTGCTTAATCAACACAAAGAACCATTAATTCTAACATCGATAGTAGGCATGATCACTGCCGTAGCTACGTGGTGGTGAACTCTAGAGGTTAACAGAAATGGGTACATTAAGTGGGCCGTTCCCAGGAAGGCCAGGTTGCTTCTGGATTAAGAAAACATACTGATCGTGTTCAGTAGGCTGTGTTCCTTGTGGTTCCTGTCAGGCCTTTGCATCCCCATAGCAAAAAAAAGTTTCTTGTTTTACTCTTGCTGACTTCTCTGTCCTATAGTCTCTTGCAGTACATCAATCAAAGGAAGAAGTTTAGAAGACGCTGGGTGGGAGCTCTTGCCTCTGTATCTATTCCCAGTGAGTATTTCTATATTACCTCTTTTTTCTTTTTTTTAAATAAAGTTTACCTTGGGCTGCGTTGGGTCTTAGTTGCAGCGCACGGGCTTCTCATCGTGGTGGCTTCTCTTGTTGCAGAGCACGGGCTCCAGGCATGCAGGCTTCAGTAGTTGTGGCACAAGGGCTCAGTAGTTGTGGCTCGCGGGCACTAGAGCGCAGGCTCAGTACTTGTGGCGCACGGGCTTAGTTGCTCTGCAGCATGTGGGATCTTCCTGCACCAGGACTCCAACCCATGTCCCCTGCATTGGTAGGCGGATTCTTAACCACTGCGCCACCAGGGAAGTCCCTCTATATTACCTCTTGATAGGAAAACTGAGGTACTATGGGTTAAATAATTGCCAGACTTAGCAAACAAAGATACAAGATACCTAGCTAAATTTGAATTTCAGATAAACAACAAACACCTATTTAGGATAAGTATATGCTACGCAGTATTTGAGATATACTAAAAAAAAAAATAATCATTATCTGAAGTTCAGATGTAACTGGCCATCCTTTATTTAATCTGGCAGCCAGTGACATGTGTTGAAGAGAAGTATATAAAACATTGGGATCCTGTTGCAAAGGGAGTTGGTGTCTCTGTCAGGAGTGAGAGTTAGACCAGTTTCTGTGCTGTGCATTGTCAGTAGCTGCCACATTCAATGCTGAATTGCTGGGACAGCAGGCTGTTTAGATTACTAATAAAGAGGCTATAGGTGGTCTCTTCTTACTTGTCTCTTCATTCTTACGGATTTAAAAAAGAAATTCAGTGCACTATCTCACACAGAGTAATTAGTGCTCAGGATATCACTGGTTGATTTCAAATGTCAAGGGTCAATTATAACTGAAGAGAGAGACTTAAAGAATGACACTCTTCTGGATTTCTAAAAATGGAATGTTGGAAGTGGGGCTTATTCCTTTTGGTCCAGGGCACAGAAGAGATGAAGGGACTGAATGGTTGTTTACAGGAGAAAAGGTCTCAAATGGACTGATTTTTAGGCTTATTCCCATATGTTCCTTGTAACCTACTTATTGAAAGAAGCTAGGTTTTCTATTATAAAAAAAATTATTTAAAGAAAAAAAAATTTTTTTGAGGGGTAGTTAATTTTACAGTGGGAATAGGAAAATGGATGTGAGAGCTGTTAATAATTCATTCCTTTTCCCTTTCCTAGTTCATTTTATCTATGGGCCACTGGATCCAGTGAATCCCTATCCAGAGTTTTTGGAGCTGTACAGGTGAGTCTCCCTCAGGGGGTCTTTGTTTTCTTAGCACCTCATCCCGACAGTGGTGAACAGGATTGTCTGCTGAGGCAAATCTAGCCTCTGTCTCTGACCTCACTGGCTGTTCATCTAGGAAACACATAACAGAGGATGAAATGGGGGATCTTGCTCTCACATAATGTAAAGATCAGGAAATTCAGTTATACAGTCTCTTGGTTTATACAGTCTGTTTTCACTATCATGGTTACTACATGTTCCAATATGTACAGGTAAGAAACAGCTATCACGTAAACCAAGGAATGGAAGTGGATATATTTTAAGAAACGTTTGCTTTAGTCTGATTGTAAAGCCAGCTCATTGGCCTCAGCTGAGGAGACTGCATGGGGAGAATGAACTGTGGGAAAGTGCCTTTGCAGGTTGTTCTTCTCTCTAGGTATTTATTTGGAAGGTGTCGGAATATGAGAGCTTGATTATGTCACATAAAAATGTTCCATACCTTCACATGGCCTAGTAGAAACAGCCCAGTAGTAAATAGCTTACATTTAATTTTAAACAAAAATACCCTCTCTCATCTCCTCAGGTTAAGCAAGGTCTTTTGTTATCTTTACTTGGACAGTGAATTGCTGAATGGCCCACTTCTCCAAGGAGCTGGAAGTCATCCCGCTCTGACATGTGTTGTATATGTGTTATATTTTCACGTTGTTGTCTGCTGGAATATGAGCATTTAAAAACTAGTCTGTATACATCATAAATGGAATTGGCAAGTTCATCTGCCTAAGATAGATATAATTCCAAAGTAGAAGGTGAATAAGCTCTTTGTTGGTTCCTTCCAGTGTGGTATGTCCACAGGGGCGTTTACTAGGGCTGCCCACTGGCTTACATCCCTCCCCCTCCCTCCAGCCTCAAGTTCACCTACATGCTGTTCTCTTCCACTAGGAAAACGCTGCCGCGGTCCACAGTGTCGATTCTGGATGACCACATTAGCCACTATCCACAGCTAGAGGATCCCATGGGCTTCTTGAATGCATATATGGGCTTCATCAACTCCTTCTGAGCTGGAAAGAGTAGCTTCCCTGTATTACCTCCCCTATTCCCTTATCTGTTGTGTATTCCACTTAGCAAGAAACGCCCAAAAGAGGTCCTGGCCACCAAACACTATTCTCTCACAAAAGTCCACCTGACTCACACTGGTGAACAGCATATAGTAAAAAGCCAGCAGAAGCTCTAAGGGTGACCTAATAGTCCACCTCCCATTCCTTTGACATCTGATCAAGTGTATGGACTTGCCTTTGCCTTTGTGTTATTAGGAAATTCTGATGGGCACTACTACTCACTGATGCAGAAAGACAGACAGACATTCATTTGCATAAAAGTCTTTGAAACACTTCTATGGACTTTTCTGAAATATTTAGAAATGCTAATTTCTGGCCCTGATTGGAATTATCTAAAGGTGCCACCTTCACCTTGCCTTGAATGGCTTTAATTCTCTAAGTGACACAGCTTTAAGCGAGAATGAGTCTCCCTTGTCATAACTTTGGATTTAGTTTCATTAGCTGCTTCTAACTGTAGTCATTTTGTTAGACTTTGGTTTCAATAATGCAGTATTCTAAGTATACTTTAAGACTATGATTTACCTACACGTATTATGTATGTATTTTATAAGGACACTAAACCAGCAGACACTTACTCTAGCAGAGTAGTTTAACCTTACTAACCATGTTTCATTTCTGAGTAAATTGAACTAAAGCCAAGCTATTTACAGAATTTCCTAAAATCACAGAACATTAAGGACAGTAGTCTCTGTGCCAGAGATGTACTGTTATTTGCTGTTAGAACTGGTCTTTCCAGCTAATAACAGTCGGACTTGTCATACCTCAGTGCTTAGAAGCATGTCCCTCCTGAGCCAGAGTGGAGAGGAGGGGATCGTTGTACAGTCCAAGTTAGCAGGCTGAACATATACCGATTGCTTAACTTCTCGTTGGTTGTCCCAGAGAGGGTTCCTCATGTAGCTCAGCAATTCCTGTACTTTACAGACGGGAAAGTTCCAGAAACTTTAAGAACAAAGTCTGAAAGTTCTATGAGCAAATGGTGCTGAATACTTTTTTTTTTAAGCCACAGTTTCATTGTCTTAGTTAAAACAGGATTATTAAGTGGTGATTTTAAATTCTTTTTTTTATTAGCAACTTCAAGTATAACAACTGGAATAAGTGTTTATTTTCTATTAATAAAAATGAATTTTGACAAAAGTGGACTCTGGCTCCCGCTCCCCCACCACCCCTCTGGGATAAAAGCTTTCCAACATTGCCAGGAGCTTTCAGATACACAGTGAATTAAAGAATTTAATGAAGTTAAGCAGCTGGGGCATAGGATAGTATTTGATTTTCAAGATCACCCAAAGCTGTACTACCATACCAAAGCTGACCAAGTGTAATGAACAACAACAAAAAGACATGCACAAGGACAGACATCTGCTTGATCTGCTGGCTCAGGGCCAAAACATTTAATTTGCTTTTCTGAAGTCATTCATTTTTGAAAGTATGATTCTGGGAAATTCATGCCAATAGCCTGAAAGCCCACTGACAGTGAAGGGTACATCAGCTTCATATCACCCAGTAAAAACTTATCCAACAGAAGCCAAGATAACATCTACAGGTGTTCCCTCTTTGCTTCTGACAGTCACCTGCATGGTCACCCCATCTGCTAAGGCCAGCCTGGACCTCACCAATAAATCATAGCCACCTCTGTATACACCTGAGAGGAAAAGAGTGAGGAAAACCATTTTAAGAACTCAAAACAAGCTCTGAATAATGAAATTTATCATGCTCTGCCTGCATTTCCTTTCTATTATTTTAGTTTAGCTTTTCTAGAGATTTGTGCTTATGGTGGGAATTGAATCCTACATACAAATTCTAAATAATCTTTTATATTCCCATAATACCAGGTACATAGAAGGTATTCAATAATATTGATATGGAGTACTTAAGCGGGGGGCACTGGTATCTGTAGAAGAGATTTAAGTGTCTTGGGCCAAATATACATCTTAAAAGAACCATCTAAGAATAGCATGCAAATTAAACAGCTAAAACAAATTATTCATTTTGATGGGGCTTCAAGTTGTAACTCATACAATGGGATAATGGGACAGTAGCAGGGCATGAGATGCCCACGCACATCCCTTCCTATCAAATTTTGCAACAAAATAAAGGAGAAATCTGGTGAAAGTTTCTTACCTGCCAGATAGAGGGAATGGGAATTCTTGTTCTCAGGTACTTTGTCCGACCTCTCACATGGCTGCATGCCCAGAAATGTGATGATGTTGTTGACAGCTTCTGTGTTGAGAAGATGGATGCAACCGTATGAGAAAAGGTCAGCGTAGGGATCTGCCTCTGCACTAGTTGGTGCTGGGAGTTGGGGGTGCACGGGGTTGGTGGTGGTGTGTGGAGGGAGGCTACTGGACTGGAAATGGGTTGACTGTTAGATGATGAAGACAGCGTTCTGGCCTTTTAAAGTGAAATAGTTTACGGAGTTTTTAAAGAAAAGGGAGTCCTTTTGGAAAAACAAATATGCATATTAGGTGTTAGACTGCTATCAGGCAATATACTGATAGCAAAATTGTTCTCACCTTCAAGAGTTTTGGTAGAACTGAGGGCAAAGGTCTCCTCTTTCTCAAAGGTGTCGCCTACCTCTTCCCAGGCAGCAGCAAAGTTAGGCTTCATTACCTTCTGAATGTGGTCAGACACAGTCACTTCAAGATCTTCTAGCTAGTGGGTTAACAAACAGGGGTCAGAAAACGAGTCTTCTCAGTTCAGTACAAAGGTAGAAGAGACTAGTTCATTTGGTTTTATCATCCTGTGTTATAGCCTTTGCAGGAGCCTAGGAAAAACTCTACTACCAAGCTAGTTTGAAGTTCTGTAGTCTGGATAAGTCTAACAAGGTAGGCCCTAGCAAAGGAAAGCAAGAAAACAGGTCATCTGGCAAGAGCCATATTCAGATTAACGTCTGTAGCCCTGGCGTAGGTACAGAGCAGTCACACTGCCACACGTAACTGCAGAGTTCAAGCCGTACAGGGCCTTCTGAACTCTGCATTCACGAACAGGTAGATATTTCTAAAACTTTTCCCTGTATTCTGTGAAGGCTTTTCAGTCCACGATGTGGATACATTATAAGCAAACTAAAAGCTGCTGAACAACAACAAAAAACCCCTACCCCCAATACTTTAAATAAAGCTGATCTCAATGAAAATCATGTAATTCTTTTCATCTCTTAATTATCCCTATTATAAAAACATTAAAAAGGGTGAGTTTTGCTTTAATCAGTAATGAAGTGGTAAATCCCAATTCTCTTTGGCATGATGCACTCCCACGACAGAGGAGGATTAGCCCAGGTCCTCCTCAGCTGTAACGTGTTTGAGAATACAATCCCATAAGTTCACGTCAGATGAAAATGTTCTCTCCAGACAGAAGTGACTCAGTGGTGCAAGGGGTCAAAGTGAGCCTCTCTGCAGGGGAGACTCACCACGTACTCATCATCATACCCCTCCTCAGCTGGCACCCCCGTGTCAGGGTCGCAGTCCCGGACAGTGAATTTCATGGTGCAGCTGAAGGTACCTGCAGCTGGAGGAGAGAGAGCAGGCGAGCCTGTGTCATGGGCAGCACAATCACACGGTTTCCATCAGTAACTTAGGAAGCGCCACCTGCCCTTGGCTCTGTGTTCTGAATTATCAAGTGACACATGTGTAGGCTGTTTTCTAGGGTCGTAGTTCTCAAAAGAAGCCGGTAGGCTGGACTTTAAAATCTATTCCCTGCTGCGAGTTAGAACAGTACAGAAAAGACAACATGGGCAAAACTCTGTTTTTATGTTCAGATAAGGAAAGCAGGGGGTATGGCTCAGTAGTAGAGCATCTGACTACAGATCAGGAAAGCAGCAGGGGAGACACCTTTTAAGGGGCTTTTTGCCATGCCTGTCAACACGTTAAGAACCACTACTTTAGGAGCTGACAAACAAAGCATAAAATATGGATGGTAAAGCACACAGATCATTAAATTAATACTAAGTATATCACAGTCTTGCTATCTTTACAGATATTATATCTGTAGACTGTGGACCAAAAGTGGGTTCAGAGATCACCAGAATGAACTTGCTTTATGTCAACTTTCAACCTTTAGTGAGTAGGTCAGTAATGAAGTTCTAATATTGGTGAAGTCAGTGTCTTACAATGGAAAAGCAAGTGGGCAGTTATATGTTTTGAGATAATCAGTGGAAGAAATGAAGGAAAATGAAGTCTTCATGAAGAAGATAGGATTTTCTGAACTGTCTGAAGGAGGGGATTTGTTAATCTTGGATGAAGAAAAAGCACATAAGGGTCTAGTCCATGGTGTGGAAAGGCTTATAGGTTTAAAAAATTTCATATGTGTGTGTGTGTATATATATATATATGAAACTGTGGAGTTAGAAAGTTACTTGGGGGATAGGCAAGGACAGGAAAGAATAGACTCAGATGTGAAGACCGTATATGACAGGTTGGGTAGTGAGACTTTCATTTGTTCAGTCTTAACTTTAAACTCCCTCCATCCAAAAATGTAGAAAATGTCAATACATTTATAATGTAAAGGTATAAAATGAATATGCCAGATCCTTAGATAAAAAGACGACTAAGACATGACCTTTTTCCCCACAGCTGATTGTCTAGGAGTTGAATAACAGTGTGTGTGAGAGATCTACCATAGGTTCTTTAATATAAGTTTTAATACAGTGCTATGTGGGAGTGCAGGATTAACAGCCCGGGAAAATCATAAAAAATTTGAAAGGATGTACAGTTTATTTGGATCTCAAAAGATGCAAAAGAGCTTTGGCAAGCAGAGGAAGGTACATGAGCTAAAGGAAAGAGGCTAGAAAGGCAGTGGTGTAATTGGAAGCAGTAAGAGAGAGATTAGTACATAGGTGCTGAGAAGAGAATGTGTTTAGGAACAAATGTGAAATACCTTATATTTCAAAGGAAGGAGACTAGATATTTTCCAGCAGGCTCTAGTAGCTGAGGCAGTCAAGAGATTGAAATGTTAGAGGTAATTAAAGCCACTGGTAGGAATCCTATGAATAGGCCTGAATTCAGAGAGCAAATGAATTCACTCTAGCATACCGAAAACAGATGATGGGAATGGACTGCCCCATATAGGAAAGAGTGTACCTATCAAAACTACAGAATGTATTTCAGTGCAATAGGGGGTTGATGAAAGAAGGTCCTTGTTTAAATTAAGGTAGGATTTTCTGCAGGAGGAAGGGGGAAGAAGAAAGAAAGAAGTGGAAATTAACACAAACCTAGAATGCGTCAGTTGAGGTATTTAAAAAAGAAAAAATGAATGGAGAGAATGGGATTACAGTATGAACAGAGGTCATGATCAAATAAAAATGGAGAGACAGGATAGATGTTGAGTAATAGAAGATTATATGAACCCCAGGTTGGTTCATGGAGGCTACTGGCAAATGAAGAAGAGGAATAAGGAGAGACAGTCAGGAATAATGGTAGATCACAGACTGGGTTAACTGGTTGAATTTTATGTATAAGTAAAGACAGAAGACACTTTATATATAAGTAAGTGATAAGGAAAAATGGATTAAGGAAGCAAATAGGAATGGTATTAATAGAGATAATGTTTCTGAAACTTTTGTGGTAAATTTTCAATTAAATGGTTTGGTTAATACAGTGAGAGCTTACACGGAATCTAAGGTGAACTCCATTAAAAGCCACTGGTAGCAATCGCTCAGTGTTGTGAGAGAGGATGACTAACGCTGGGTGATGAGGAGAAGGGGGTGAGAGAGAGCCTTTCCATGGCAAGAGAACAATGCTGAGTCCACTGCCATGACAAAGATGAGAGCTTCATGAATGAAGCAAGGCAGATAACCAAGGGAGTAAGAGAGGAATGCCCTGAAGGTCTACATTAAGACTGTTCCCAGAAATGAGGCTTGTCTGAGAACTGACTGAAAATGGGAGATAACTACTGAGGAAACTTGTAGGGAAAAGAAATACCAAAACACAGACTTAGAGAAAAGATGGATGCTGGAAGCTAAGAAAGGAGCGAGCCATGTGAATTGGGCTGGGACGCAGAACATGCAGTGTGGCAAATGGCAGAGTGGGAGATTTGGTGGGAGCTGTCAGGCCTCAGCCACTAGAGGGAAGACTGTGACTAAATAAGTGGGGTTATGAGGAGATGCCAGAAAGCTCTGTTGGAATAATAGTTACAGAAAATGATGTGGTCAGTGGGGTGAAAGATAAGAGGGTAGGAGGGATGGGCCTGAAACACAGGCTACCTGCAGCAATCCCCACAGGACTGGACCAAACTGAGAAGGAAGGGATGCATAGAGTGTGCAGGGAATCAAGGCGGATGAGAAAGCAAGTTGAGCAGTGAGTGCCAAAAATGAGGAGAACATGCCTACCAGGAAGATGCTACACATGTGGCAGAAGGCGTGCTGAAGATAAGGTTTTCCTCTAGGACAAATATGGGGAAAAAGGAAGAAAGGTACAGAAAAGTAAGATTAAAGTTGCCCTCAGACAGAAAGGAGACGCTAAGGAATGACAGACATCAACTGGAAGGATAAGTCAGCATTCCTGGGCCAAAAGTCATGATGGAATAAAGAAAGAAAAGAGAGACTGGAGGCAGATAAATGGAAATATTGTATAGTGGAGAGCACAGAAGGCAGAGCAGGTGTGTAATAAAGGCCTCAAATGGGGAACCCTGTCAGAGCTCAAAATGGTCTAACTGGACGCATTTTGGATGTAAAGACCGTATAGCAACGAGAAGTATACAGGAAGTGCAGGGAGCAAGGACCTGAGTAGGAGGCAGGAGTAGACTAGCTCCTGAAGCACCGATTTGGAGGGAAACTGTTAAAGGACTTGGGTGACAGCAAAGTTTATAAGGAAGCTGCTTACAATGAATGCGGATAAAACCCCATTGCTGCCAACTTTAGAGAGAGTAGGTTTGACTTAATAGAGAGCGTGAATAGGTAGTTTGGCCAGAAGATAGATTATTGTTGGAGAATGGGTGAAGATTCTGAGGGAAATACACCTCAAGAGAAGTACTTTGCCTCCATTCCTTCTGTAGACAAGATGGTAAATGAAAGGGTGATGGATAGCTAAGTTATCGTAGATTATTGCAGTGCGCCATTAAAATTGGTTGCTCTTAGAAGTTACCCTACCATGGCTAAAAGTGACAGACATTTCCTAGGGAGATTTGTATGAAAATATCATGGAGAGAGGGGAGAAGACGGAGGCTAGAAGCCTAAAAACAGAAGATGGAGGGTTTAGGCTGGGGTGCCGAATATAAGGTGTGAGTAGGGAAGGCCATTAAACAGGGCCAGAAGGAGGAGCACTGGAAAAGGGCAGAGCTGCGTATTAAGTAGAGAGATGGGAGCTAAGCTAGGTTACAGCCAAAGGGGAGAGAGGATGTGGAGAGGAAGTGGCTGATAAGAGCTGGTGTTCATGAGGGAGTGCCTCACTAACGGAATCTGGGAATCTTTTCTCAAATGATATTTGAAGCAACAAGTATGACCAATGGAGTGACATATTAAAGAGTCTAAATGGGATGGATCCAAGCCATGGCCAGTGGCAAGAATCCTATGAAGGTCCGTACTGAACTGAGAATGCAAATGTATTCAGAACAGTGTGCAGAAAACAAGATGAAAGAAGAGACTTCTCAATCCATGAGAAATGATATAAAGATGGTAGCTGAAAAAACAAGTGACTGTAGGTAGTATAGGTGTTTCTCTAGAGTCAGTCAAGGAAAAGAGTGGAAGAGCTGCAGAAGAGATGGGGTCATTGGAAGATTGGCAGGTACTGACAGGAGGGATATGGTACCATACTTGTACCAAAGATCATGATTAAATAAGAAAGAAGAGAGAGACCGGAAATTACAAAAGGGAAGAACTATATGAAGAGCAGTTGAGAACAGGTGGAGTGGCATGGGCAGATAAGATGAGGAACACAGTTTTCCAGAATGAGAACTCTTGTAAGGTCTTACAATGGGTCTGTCTGGTCAAATGATGGGTCTTAACGCTGGACTTTGAAAAGCCATATATACAATGGGAGAATAGGGCCCGAAAAGTAATGGGAAGTTTTGGTGGGAAGTTTTAGCTAGGAGGATTGGAAGGAGATGGATTAAGATGAACTCTGATATAAAGACAGGCCAGCAACCTTAAAGACACCAGGATAAATCTCTGAGCACTGGATGACTAATACTGAGAGTTGAGTGGCTAGTGATCATGCCCAACTCAAAAGTAAAACTTCATTTGTTATTTTCATTTACAGATGGTAGATGAAATTATGCTATATGTAATTAAGACGTGGGAGAGCAGACCACCAAAGGGAGACACAAATGAATATCTTGCAAATGCCACATTAAAGTTATCCTTAGAATTTACTCTGTCGTGTGAAGATTTTCTGAAAGTGGAGAGACAGCTCCTGGGGAGAGAACCTGGCTAGGGAGTGCTGTCCACTTGAATGAAACAGAGATGGTAGCTATAAAAAGAAGAGAAGCTGAAGATAAGGCAGCATATTTCTTTAGGGCAAGACAGGTAGCAAGGGAAAAGGAATGGGAGAACATTACAGGTGCCCCCAGATTAAAAGAATGCCATTTGAAGAATGACAGGTATTGACTGGAGGGAGAGGATCCCATACTTGGGCCAAAAGACACAGAAGGAGGGGTGGGGGGTAAAGCTAAGAGGAGCACTGTATGGACTAGAGAACGATTCTGAGTAGGTGGGTGGTAATAAGAAAAACCACAGGACCGTAACGATGCCCAGAATGGGGAAGCCTATAGTGTGAGAATGGGCCTGAGTGGTATGTTGGCTATAAGCCAGACTGCAATGACTAGTCTATATAATGGTAGAGAAATAGAGGCCTGAAAAGGAGTGATAGTCAGGAGTAGACTTGCTCTTGATGCCTTCGTGGGAAATTTTTAATTAAAGGGCTTGGTTGGGGAAAAGTTTAGAGCAGTGCTTCTTAAGATGTGTTCTATCAGCACTGCCTAGGAATATGTAATTCTTCGCCCTACTAGACCTACTGAATCAGAAATTTGGTGTGGGGCTCAGCAGTTTGTATTTTAACAAACTGCAGTTTGAGAGCCACTGCTTTAGACAAAGGCAGATTAAGAGTAATCCCGATTAAAAAATCTTTGCTAGCAAGCTGTCATATTAGGATTAGCTGAAAATTAGAGAAGCAACTGAGGAGACTTGTAAGAAAGGATAGTAGACAAGGAGAGAATGGCGACTAAAAAATGGAAAAGGGCCATGTGAATTAGACTCAGGTGAGGAACTTGCAGGAGAGTAACATGGCCAATGGGTAAGGGCATTAAGGAGTGCTAGAGTGAGAAATCCTGGCACATGGGAGAGTAGGAACTTTAACAGAGTGATTTTATGTTAATCTAGATTGCAGCCACTCAAAAAGAGAGAGGAAGGAGGGAATGTGGCTTAATAAGAATTGAGGTTATGAAGGGGAACTGTTCAGGAAGCTTTGTGGAAGAGAGAGGCTGCATGGGCTGGAACTATATAATCCAGTCCAGAGTCTGAACAGTGACTGCTGAATATGAGGTGTTTGTTTATCTAGAAGAGATTACTGAATCTATGGGAATGATATGTACATACACAGTCTCTGAATGAAAGAGGGATGCTGAATATAAGGTACAGTTTGTTGTGGGTTTTTTTTGCGGTACGCGGGCCTCTCACTGTTGTGGCCTCTCCCGTTGCGGAGCACAGGCTCCGGACACGCAGGCTCAGCAGCCATGGCTCACGGGCCCAGCCGCTCCGCGGCATGTGGGATCTTCCTGGACCGGGGCACAAACCCGTGTCCCCTGCATCGGCAGGTGGACTCTCAACCACTGCGCCACCAGGGAAGCCCCAAGATACAGTTTTTAATAAGGCAAAATAAAGAAAAAGGAGTAAAACAGCAAAGTTAAAATTGCTGCCAGCCAGATGAGAAGGTATCACTTAATACTGACATAGAAATTGTCACTGATACCACCTGGAGGCATAGGCACCATAGCTGGGCCAAAGAACACGATGGAAAGGAAGAAGACAGGTTAGAAGCTATCTAAGGGAAAGGCTTATCTAAAGAGTAGAAAATTGGGGCTTCCCTGGTGGCGCAGTGGTTGGGAGTCCGCCCGCCGATGCAGGGGACACGGGTTCGTGACCCGGTCCGGGAGGATCCCACATGCCGCGGAGCGGCTGGGCCTGTGAGCCGTGGCGGCTGGGCCTGCGCGTCCGGAGCCTGTGCTCCGCAGTAGGAGGGGCCACAACAGTGGGAGGCCCGCGTACCGCAAAAAAAAAAAAAAAAAAAAAGAGTAGAAAATTGGTTTTGAGTGAGGCACAGAGTGGGGATCAGGAGAGGAGGTAACCTCAAAAAGAATATGCATTCATCACTGTGAAAGGTTAAGATATATGGGGGAATTCTCCAAAGGGAAACTGGAAAGAATGTCCCATAAGAGGGACATTAAAGATATACGCAGAAGTTAAGGAAATATACTAGAATTTGCAGTAAGTTAGAGAAGCACCTGAGGAGACTTGTATGAAAAAATAGCAAAGAAGGAAAGAGCAAAAGATGGAGATTGGAAACTAAATAAGCAGAAAGTGTGTGTGAACTGGGCTAGCGTGCAGAACATGCAGTGTAGAAAAATAAATATGGAAGGACACTGAAGAGGTCTGAATGGGAACATTAGGAAATGGGAATTGGAATTTTGTTAGAGCTGTGTATGAATGAGAGAAAGTGAGGTTAAAATGTAGCAAAGTAAGAATTGGAGTATAAAGTTTTGCTGTCCAGATGCTTTTTTGGAAAAATACTAGAAGCAGTGGGT
The DNA here is from genome assembly GCF_964165515.1 of Mesoplodon bidens. Classification (NCBI taxonomy): domain Eukaryota; kingdom Metazoa; phylum Chordata; class Mammalia; order Artiodactyla; family Ziphiidae; genus Mesoplodon; species Mesoplodon bidens. The sequence goes on from NC_138166.1 coordinate 84,967,132, forward strand.
GTGCTCAATAGAGTGAAAGGTCAGAAACAGGCCAAGTGGGATGGACTAAAAGGCAGGCCAGTGGCAGGAATCCTATGAAGTTTATGCTAAACCAAGAATACAAACAAATGCAGTAAAGAGTGTAGGACACAAAGGGAAGACAGCAGGGCTTGGGCAGTGAGTGTCCAACATGAGGGGAGTATCTAGCCCAAAGGGACAGCTGAATCTGTAAGAATGATGTGAATGTAGGTGGAAGCTGAAAGGAGGGACAGAGAAGACAAGGCAGCATGTTTCTCTAGGGCAAAATAAGGATCAGGGGAAAGCAATGGAAGAGCAAAGTGAAGCTTCCCACAGATGTGAAGGGATGATTTAAGAATGGTATCTATTGACTGGTGGTCGTTATGTTACCATATTTAGACCAAGATTGTGATGGAATAAAAAGCAAAAGAAAGTTTGTTAACTTAATAAAGGACTATTGTATGAACTATAGAAGACTTAAGAGTAATGGAATAGCAGCAATATAGATCAGGTGTGTAATAAAGAGACTCAGAATGGAGATTTCCTTAAATGTTCAAATTGGATGGGAAGGCCCAATGGTAATGAGTGGTGTATCTAACAGAGTTTCAAGGACCTGGATAAAAATGGGAAGTTTAGAGTAGACTAGCTCTTAATGCTGTGGGTAAAAGTTTTTAATTAAAAGCTTGGTTAATAATAAAGTTTACGGCAGTTTTATTAAGATGAAATCTCCTAAAAAGACATTGTTAGTAATCTTAAAACACATCAGGGTTGACCAGTTAGGGAGCATGGGCCAGTGGTTTGTCTATAGAGAAGACTATCTGTATTTCTTGAGGAGTAGTTGGGAATCGTTAGGGAGGTAAACCTCACTAGAAAACTACTGTACCCTTTGCTATGACATAGGACAGTAGCTGAAATGGATAGTTAAGATATGGTAGAGCATAACAGAATAAGAAAGAAGAGGAGGTCTTACTCTAAATAATGGGAGCATTGCATGCATTAGAGTAGGGTTCTCAGTAGTCAGAGTAGCGAAAAGGCAAATAAGATGTGAATTGAAGAGACCTGGGATGGAGAAATCTGTCAGATCTCAGAAGGGGTCTGACTGGTTAAAAATGTTTGGTGTTGGTTAAAGATGACAATGAGTGGTAGGTATATAACTAGAGAGAAGTAAAGGCCTGCATATGAATGAAGAGGAGTTAGAAAGTAGACTAGCACTCAGAGTCTTGATGGGAGAAAAATTGTTTTTAAGAATGAATATATATATGTCCCTCAAAGAGGGCATTACATATTATTTATAGATATATGAATATTTGTGAAAAGTATAAAATATTTATGAGGATAAGTATTTAAGTATTTAGTGATTTTCTCTTAGAAGGGAAAGAGGTAAATGATTCTAAAGTGGTACAAAGGAAGTCTCAATTACATGTTCACTGTTCCATTTCTTTAAAAAAATCTCAATCAAATATAGCATAAAGTTAAGATATAAAGAAGTGGGATGGTAGGTATATGAATTTTGGGGGAACGGAACATTTTAATTAAAGGGATTGGTTGATAAGAATGGTTAGAGGGGGAAGTTAGAATGAACCCTGATGAAAAGTCATCGATAGCAACCTGAAAGACGCTGGTTCGACCAACTAGAGAGTGCAGGTGGGTCATTTATCTGGTGAGAGGATGAAGTGTACTTGGTAAGAAGTGAGTGGAAGTGCGCCTCAAGAGAAGACTAATGTGTCCCTCACTATGATTACAGATGGAAACCAAAAATATTATAGATGTTCATGTATATGACAGAGCAAATAATCAAAGGAACTCAGGAAGAGCTTGTTGAGGTATGATGTTAAAGTGCTCAGAAATTAAAGTATCATGTTAGGACTGGCTGTGAGAGAAACTGCTGAGATGTATTTTTAAAAAGAGAGAGAGAAAAAAATTGAGGCTGAAATCGAAGTAAGGAGAGGGAGTGTAGGATATAGGCTGTGGTGCAGAGCATGCAGTTTAGCAACATGTTAAACAAGGACGGGCGTTAAAGAGGTCCAGGATGAGGAGCACAGAGGGATCAGAACCAAAAGTTCAGTGAAGGATTGTACGGCAAGCCAGGTATCAACCAGCCAAGGAAAGAGGTGAGAATACCGCCAAGTAAGAACTGGAGTATGATGTGTTGCTGCCCAGAAAGCTTTGTTGGAAAAAGATTTGAAGCAATCAGTGTAGTCAGTAGAATGAGAGGTTAGAGAGCAATTAAATGTGATTGGACCTAAAATGGGCCAGAGCAGAAATCCTGGGAAAATCCAGACTCCATGGAGGGTGGAAACAGATTTCAGCACAGAGTGCAGGAAATAAGGAAGATGGATGAAGGCTGAATTGCGAGTGCTGAACATTAGAAGTGTACATATCCAGGAAAGACGATCAGATTCACTGGAATGATACAGCTGAAAGAAGGGATGTTGGAGGAAATGTAAGGAGTTTGCAGCAAAAGGAGAAAGGGGAAAAGGAGAAAACGGATAGAAAAGCAATGTTCAAGTTCCTTGCAGATGGAAAGACATTATTTGAATAGTCATACAGATGGGAGAAATGGCTTTTGCTCCATACTAAGGCCAAAGGTCATGACAGAATAAAAAGAAAATAGGAGAGGATGGCAAGTAAGTAAAGGGGCATTGTGTGAATTAGAGAGTAGTTCTGAGTAGCTGGAATGGCAACAAGACAGATCAGGTGTGAATGAAAGAAACACAGAACCGTCAGGTCCCCGAACTGCGTATATAGAATGAAAGAGGATCCGGGCCCTGAAAAAGAACGGGACTTGGGTAGGCTGGCTCTTGAAGTCTTCGTGGGAAATTTATGACTGAAGTGTGATTGCTTGTTAAGAAAGGTTAGAAAGAGATGGATTAACATAAACCTTGACAAGAAGGCATTGGTGGAAACCTTAAAGACATCACCACTGACTGACCTTTTAGAAGGTGTGGATTGGATACTTTTTCTAGTAGAGCAAATGAATGCTATTGGTTGAGGAGTGGTTGCGAATCATGATGAGGCAATCTCAAGAGAATAATACTGCATTTATTGATATATTATAGAATCTGTGGGTGAGAGATAAGGGAATGTTTAAGATCTGGTAGGGCAAATAGTCAAAAGGAGTTATGGAAGACCTGCCTGTAAGTGTGATGTTAGCTTGCTGAGAAGTTAAGGAGTCACGTGAGGACCGGCTGAAAGTGAAAGAAGTAACTGCAAAGACTCGTATAAAAAAAAGAGGGAAGGGCTTCCCTGGTGGCGCAGTGGTTGAGGGTCCGCCTGCCGATGCAGGGGACACGGGTTCGTGCCCCGGTCCGGGAAGATCCCACATGCCGCGGAGCGGCTGGGCCCGTGAGCCATGGCCGCTGGGCCTGCGCGTCCGGAGCCTATGCTCCGCAACGGGAGAGGCCACAACAGTGAGAGGCCCGCGTACCGCAAAAAAAAAAAAAAAAAAAAAGAGGGAAGAGGAAAGGAGAGAAGATGCTGGTTAGAGAAGGGATGTATGAATTAGGCTAGGTTTGTAATATGCAAGGCGCAAAATGGTAAATATTACTGAGACCAGAATGAGGAATGCAGGTATCACCAGCTATCTACTCACATTACCAAAATACTTGTTAACATGAAAAGTTTTTACCTACATATCACCATGTGCTTGGGAAACTTGGTAGAGTGAGTTAGCATTCTTGTGCTAGCAAAAACTTTGACTTTGTACAGTCTATTTGGGATAGTATATGTTTGCTGCAGACACAGGTCTTTTATCTATAGGTTTACTTCCTATGCTCAAGGTTTTTAAATGTATTGTGCATTACTCCTATCATCTTCCCTATAATATGTGTGGAACAACTCCAGCAATTCGCCAATTGGTAAGTAAATGTTTCCCAAGAGTTTCTTATTTATACAATGCATTTTGAAAATGTATATGCATTTGTTATTTCTCTTGAGAACCTTTCATTATTCCATGCACTGTAAAAGGAGAATGCAATTACAGTCTTATATCATAGTATGGGATCATTTTGTACTACAAACATGTACACTAGTGAATGAATTTTATGTTAAATAATTATGTAGTTCTTTAAAATGGTTTATATTATAAGAAATACTTAAAAGTTTTTATAATAGCATTTTTGTGATAGTTGAGAAGATATGTTGGATTTTTTTAAAGGAAAATGGTTATGGGCCTTTTCACATTTAAGATATTGCAATATAACCATTTACTAAGAAAAACTGCTATTCAGCATATCTTAAAGAAAGGATAATGAAAATTGCTTGTACTTATAAAGCAGTTGAGCCAGGAAGAGAACTGTGTGGTGAGGCATTTCTTAAAGGAAGAAAAGGGGGAGATAAAGTTATAACTGAAAATGAGACATAAGAAGGACTGTATGTGGGAAAGTACATTTGTATAAAAAAGTGTAGTCGGCAGAAAGGTCAGAGATAAATTCAGTAAAGTGGACTTAAAACAACACAAATTGCAGTGATCCTACTAAGGAATAAATGGAAAACCAAAGCAATTCAGCAAAATATGTAAAAAGAAGAAATATGGAAATGGATTGAGCAATGAATGTAGAACAAAAAGAGGAACCAAAGAGGGAGGTATTAGTGAGTGTATGAGAATGGTACATACTCAGTATATGGATGGTTAATAAAAGGCAGAATAGGGAAAAAAGAAGAAGAAGAAAATGGGTGGCAAAGTAAAATTTAACTTTAGATGGGAAAGCTCATGTGAGGAGTGACATACTGAAAAACAAGTTTTGGCACTATAATTGTATCTAGTGGAACAAGGAAGAATACAGGTGATAGAAACCAAGTAAAAAGAGCACTGTATGGATAAGAAAACATTTCAGAGTAATGAGATAAAATATAGGGTAAAACAGTTTCACAATAAGCAGATCTTTATTGAGGGCAGAAATAGACACAGGATTAAAGACAGGCGAAAAGTACTGAAGAAAGTGAAGGCAGATGGAAACAAGTCAGAAGGCAACTACATGCAGTAGAGTGGAATATTAGAAAAAGGCAAAGTGGGAAAAGAAGTTAAGACATGGATAAAGAAGAATTCAGCTGACGGGGGGAAAGGGTGTCATGGAATGGAATTGAAAACTGCACATCCACATCTAGAAAGGATTTATAACTTCGTAAGGTGGTACTGGATGAATTACGGAACAAGGACGGGTTAACTAGGGGGTTAAAATATGGCAGAGAAGAGAAAGAGGAACAAAATAGATACGCAAAACTAGAGTTACACATAGGACTAAAGGATTCCATGAGAAGAAATAAAAATGAGACGAAAATGACCTTATTCAGTAGTAATGGAAATAGAGGAAGAACAAAGGAGAGGAAAACTTCATGGATTACAGAAACACAATGACAAAACTAGAGTCTAGTAAAACCAACACATGATGCGGATAATAGCAAAGAGTAGCTAAAATAAGGTGGTAGAACAGAGAATCTTGCCAAACTTGTTATAGTATATAAACTTAAAACATACAAAGTACTTATGAAAGAGGAGAAAATATTAAATGGGAATGAGAGTGAAATCAGGTTGAGAAGAGGGGGTTAAGGCTATATGTACCTGTTAATAGCTGAGTTCAAGGAAGGGTCAAGTTTTCAACAAGACCCAGAAGAGAGAGAAATTAAAAGTGTCTGGCAATGAGAGTGAAGTAGGGGAATGAGGGATGAGAGGAAGAGGTTAGAGCACGTCCTGCAAAACATAAACACAGAAAAGGATGAGGGCTGCAGTGAGTAGATTTCCAGGGTTCTGTGCTAACACAGTGAACACTAAGCACTCTGAAAACGAGTGAAATGAAACAATGGAATGAATGTGGATGGTTTAGGAAGTTTAAGTAAAAAGAATTAAAGTCACATTCAACAATGATTCTTGACTAAGAGGGAAGACAGACCTAAGAAAATGAAAAGTGTAACTATGTAAAGTAGGCTGGAGTTTGGGGCATGTCAGATGGAAGGGACTGTGTTGGTCCCAAGAAGGGATGGCTGGATCAGTGTCAAGAGTGGGGGCAGGGCTGGGATCCTTGAGGAACAAGGGTCAATGGCAACGGGTGGGAGCCTAGAGGCGGGCAACGGGAGAGTGCAGCCCAGGGAGGCACGCTGGGCTTCCACAGCAGTGATTCTTCCCCGGGGGGGAGGGTAATTTTCACCCAAGGGGGGCTGTGGGCATGGACCCCAAGGCAGGCCTGTCAGGACACCTGAGGGTGAGCGGTGCACTGCTCAAAGCAAAAACAAAACCAAAAAGATCAAAGAAGAAAACACAAAAACATTCCTGAAGATGATGCTGATAGGCTTGCCTTGGGGGTCATGCATCCTCGGGTGAGAATCACTGGGTGGAAGGGGCAGGGTGGACAGCTGGGCAGAGAGGTGAAGCATGAGCAGATGAGCCCGAGTCGGGCAGACGGAGGCATCAGAGTCAAGAGTGTCAGACATGGAGGAAAAGGCCCCAGGCAGGACCAGGGAGACAGCGAGTAAATGAATGTAGCCAGCAAGGCACCTGGAATGATTGGGGGAGGGGGAGGGGGATTACTGTCAATCATTTGGGAGGGGATTGCAAGCATGGTGTCCCTGAGCTTAGGACTCTGGAGGAGTAAGGCTGAGGGAGATGGAAGTGGTGACTGAAAGGAAGTTGGGTTGTGTGTATGTGAGCAGGGAGCACCGGAGGGGGGTGTCCACGCAGAAGGAAGTGGCCGATGGCACGGGAGAGGACGGTGCAGGAGAGCGTCTGGGAGAGAGGTGACTGCTCGGAGGGGGAGGGAGGGCGGACAGCAGGACCCGGGGCTCTGTGCAGGTGGTGTCGGGAGTGGGTCTGGCAGGTGCGGGGGCAGGAGGGTGGGAAGAAGGTGAGAGTGCTGCGGTGAGAGAAAAAGGTCGGAGAGTCAGAGGCCGGAGCCTCCCTGAGAGCTGTGTCAGAAGAGTACGTGACAAGGGGTCTGGATGGAAACCTGAAAGGTTACAGGGAGTGATGTCGTGGGGTCGTGCGGCCCAGGAGGCAAGCTCAGCCTGGCTCATGAGCATGGGTTGGTGGGCGGAGCGTGAGGATTCAACACAGTGTGCCTGAAGCAGAGGCGACTCAACTGGGTTGAGCAGTGGATGGGGGACGGAGAAGGGAGCACAGTGCAGAGGAGACAACTGAATCCAGCTGGAAGGTGCACAGACGGTAGCTGAAGGTGTTGCTGTGTGTGCCATAGAGAAGCAAAGCAGCAGAGACCTAGAAACTGGGCCCAGGATTAGGAGGTCAGGTGAGCTGCCTCCAACAACTGAGAGTGTGGTAGAGGCGCGGGCTCCGACGGGCCACAAGAGTGAGGAACTTCAGGTGATGGCACCCAGCAGCCAGGGCAGGAGAGACTTGTTGAGAGGATCAGGGAACACACTGTGCTGAGAGGGATGGCAGGGAGTTAGAAGGAGAGAGTGGGTGTGGAGAATCTGCCCCCAAAAGTGGGCCAAGGGTGAGAGGAAGCCCATGCAGGGGGAAGAGCACCGCGCAGGTAAGGCAGGCAAGGGGCAGGGAGAGGGGGGTGAGGCCCGAGGAGCATGGGCTGGTAGGGGCAGAGGCCCATGGAAAGTGCTGGAGACGGGCATGGTGAGAAGGAGGGTCACAGAGAAGCACGCAGAAGCAGTGACCTTCTTCATTCAATGCCGTGGACCCAAAACGGTAGGGTGTTTAGGGGTGAATTTGGACGGCAGATGGACTTAGTATGAGCACACTGGGGACAAAGAAACTGGCCATCCTGGGAGCATGAGGGCTAGTCAAGGAAAAGAGTACTGAATCCTTCTCATGACTGACAGAGGCAAGGGAGTTGCTCAGCGGGTGGCAGGGAAGAGACACAGGGACAAGTATCACAGGAGAAGGGAGAGAACCTTAGGAGTATGTGAGGGGCTCAGGGTAGAAAGGGGAAGGCAGCCTGAAGAGCTATTAATCTGGAGACTTTGGCACATCTCAGGGTTAAGAGGGGTAGGATGTGTGGTATTGGGACCAGAAGGTAGGTGCAGTGCAGAGGTGAGACCTAACAGCCTGGGCATTTGAAGACCTGGGGCCCTCAGGAAAAAATGGGGTCCATCTCCTGATACGACTGTGGTAAAACTGAGAAAACTGGGCATCGTTGCACATTAAGAAGGACTCTACAGAGAAACCACTAGTAGGTAACCTCAGAGATTTCGGATGGACTTAGTGGTTGGAGTTCAGAGTGCGGGTAGCAAATATGCTTAAAATGGCAGGGGAGTGAGGGAGAACCAAGGCTGTGTTGACATTTCCCAACCATCACCGATTCTGAGCTTTTGCTATTCCAGGGGCACTGGAAAGGGGGGTGGTGTAGGCCTAGCATGTGGTGGAGAGACTGCACACATGGTAGAAGGGGGACCTTCTAAAGGAGTGGGGTGTCAGAGGTCGAGTCTGAGAAGACAGTGTGTGCAGAAAAGGGGCACAGGGGGAGCAAGCAGTGGGTGGGATGGTAGAGGCTTGAGGGGTAAGGGACTCTTGTTTGGGAGACTTAATCCAGGAAACAACAGAGGGGGCAATGCAGAATGGGACGGAGAGAGAGAGGAGGATCTTAAAATCTGTACATGAGGGGATCATAGCCCAGAGGGAAAGAGGGCAAAGAGTGGATCCAGACCATGTCACTGGGGAGTGGGAGAGCAAGGTGATGGGCAGGGGTGCATTCTGGGGCCTGTGGGAGGAGAGACGAAAGCAGTGGAGGTGATGGAAGAAGAGAGGGGAGTCGGGCCTGGTGTAAGGAACTGTGGGCAGTGGCTCTATTAAAAGGAAACAGAGACGAGGAAGGAAGGTGAGATGAGGTGAGGATGAGTATAAGGAAGCCTAAAGGGAAGGCAGTACTAAACCCAGTGGAAGGACCTGATGAGAGACAGCAGATGGTACTGGAGAGAATGTGGCAGGGCAGGGGAAGAAGAGAGAATGAGCATAAGGGCAGGTCACAGGAGGGAGAGCCCCTACGGAGAAGGGATGACCCAATGCATCTCGATGACAGGCATCAGGGAGCACTGAGATGACATCACGGGCCCTAGAGAAGAGGCAGACGCTTTCCCTGGGCCAGGGAGGGAAAGGGAAGGAACGGATCACGTGAGGAAAGGTCACAGGAAGGAATGTCCAAATGGGGCCTTGATGTGGCACGACAGGAGGGTCACCTACCAGAGACAGACCAGGTGAGGGGAGGCATCCAGGGGAGGATGGAGAATGGAGCGCAGTGGAAGGGACACAGGCTGGACACCAACCGGGGAGCAGCGGGAAGAGGGAGGTGGGCAGGTAGGAATCCAGGCAGATCTCAGAGGTGCCAACCAGAAGGAACCTCAGAGTTACAGGGCCAGCCAGTGGGAGCAGAGGCTTGGGGAGGGAGGAGTGGAGGGTGGCAGGCAGGGGGTGGGGAGCAGTGGCTGCTGCCGCAGCCTCGAATGTTGTGGCAAGGGTGCAACTCTTCCGCCAGGCTCTTTACTACGGATCCGCTGGGGGCGGGGAAGGACTGGGTTAGGGTGTGGGTTGGCTTTGATGGGGTTGGACGGGAGGGCAGGGTTGGGATTAATGGGGATGGGGGTGAGGAGTTGGGCGAGGGTCATGAGGCAAGTTCCAGGCACTGAGAATATCATCTACTTTAACTGAACTTCTGGTACTTATACGTCCAGTGTTGGGATGATGACTTCAGGTTGAGGAGAGGACTGGGAAGACCAGTGAAACCACCCAGAGAGGACAAAGGAGAATAGCTGCAGGAAGGGAGGGAAAGGTCTGCTTGGCAGGAATCACAGAGGGACAGGAGGACCATGGGGCCAAGGCTCTGCAGGGGGATGGTGTCGTGGGTCTGAAATGAAGTAAAGTAGAGAAAAGAACGATGGCAAGTGCCAAGAAGGACCAGATTTGGACCAAAGATATTGTCCCAGTGCCTGAGGGTCATAGAGGATGGGGGGCAGGAGGGAGACCCAGTGTGAAAAGAACAGTGTTTTAATGCAGACCGGAGTTTGGGGCACGGCAGGTGTCAGTGAGTTAATATGGAAGGGAATGTGGTGGTTCCAGGAGGACAGTGCCGGGCCAGTGTCAGAGTGGGGGCAGGGCTGGGGTCCTTGAGGAACAAGGGTCAATGGCAACCGATGGGTGCCTAGAGGCGGGCAAGGGGAGAGTGCAGCCCAGGGAGGCACGCTGGGCTTCCACAGCAGTGATTCTTCCCCGGGGGGGAGGGTAATTTTCACCCAAGGGGGGCTGTGGGCATGGACCCCAAGGCAGGCCTCTCAGAACATCTGAGGGTGAGCGGTGCACTGCTCAAAGCAAAAACAAAACCTAAAAGATCAAAAAAGAAAACACAAAAACATTCCTGAAGATGATGCTGATAGGCTTGCCTTGGGGGTCGTGCATCCTCGGGTGAGAATCACTGGGTGGAAGGGGCAGGGTGGACAGCTGGGCAGAGAGGTGAAGCATGAGCAGATGAGCCCGAGTCGGGCAGACGGAGGCATCAGAGTCAAGAGTGTCAGACATGGAGGAAAAGGACCCAGGCAGGACCAGGGAGACAGCGAGTAAATGAATGTAGCCAGCAAGGCACCTGGAACGATGCAGGGTGGGATGGAATTACCGTTAATGGGTCAGGAGTGAAGTGCCAACTTGGTGGTCCCAGAGCTGAGGATGCTTGAGACATAACGCCGAGAGATGGAAGTGGTGACTGAAAGGAAGTTGGGTTGTGTGTATGTGAGCAGAGAGCACCGGAGGGGGCTGTCCACGCAGAAGGAAGGGGCCGATGGGATGGGAGAGGACAGTGCAGGAGAGCGTCTGGGAGACAGGTGACTGCTCGGAGCGGGGAGAAGGGAAGGAGGGCGGACAGCAGGACCCGGGGCTCTGTGCAGGGGGAGATTGGGGTCGGTAGGTGTGGAGGCAAGAGGGAAGGCAAAACGCAGAAGAGCTGTAGTGAAGGGGTAAAGGTCGGAGGGTCAGGGGAAGGGTTCCCCACGACCTGTGTCAGTATGAAACAGTCTGAGTGGAAACATGAAAGGTTACATTGGTGGGTGCCTAGGATGACAGCGTAGTCTGGGTTCACAGGACATGAGTGTGGGTTGGTGGGCGGAGCGTGAGGATTCAGTACAGTGTGTCTGAGGCAAAGGTGACGGAACTGGGTTGAGCAGTGGATGGGGGACGGAGAAGGGAGCACACAGCAGAGGAGACAACTGCTTCCAGCTGGAAGGTTCAGACTGTAGCTGAAAGTGTTGCTGTGCATGCCACAGAGAAGCAAGGCAGACCTTGAAACCGGGCCCAGGATGTAGGTCAGGTGAGCAGTCTGGAACCACTGAGAGTGTGTAGTAGAGGAGAGGGCGTCCAATGGGAGGATGGGCAGGTGATGGTACCCTCGCAGCTAAGGAATGAGAGGCTTGCTGAGAGGATCAGGGAATGCGCTACCTCAAGAGAGGGATTACGAAGAACCCGAAGAAGTAGATGTGGAGAATCAGATATTCTGCCTCCAAAAGTGGGCCAAGGGTGTGACAAACGCCATGTAGAAGGAAGAGCACAGTGTGGGTGTGGCCAGCAGGGAACCTGGGAGATGTGTGACAAGACGATAGAAGGTCAGAGAGAAGCCTAGAGAAGCAATGACCATCTCCAAAATGGTGGACCCGAAAAGGAAGAGTGCTTAGGGGTGAATTGGGACAGCACATGGATTCAGGACACTACACTGGAGATGGAGAGAATGGTGATACAGGGAGCATGAGGGCAGGTCAAGGAGGGAGCAGATGTCAAGAAAAGACTGCTGACTCTGTGGCATGACTGGCAGGTGGGAGGAGAAGCAGGACAGGATGTTGAAGGTAAAGCAGAGAGGTTCTCGAAGACAACAGTGAAAGAAGAGGCAGAGGCTGGGCCAAGTAAGGTTCCATCCACACTCAACGTGGGAAAAGGGAACAGTAGAGTCTGGAGCAGCCATCAACTGGTGGACCCTGAGAGTGAGTCGTATCAGGGGCATCAACAGGAAGAGAAAGGGACAGCAGAGGGGAGAAAGGCTCATGAAGGTGCTAGGGGCTCAGGCATAGTAAAGGGGACACCATGGAAAATGGGGAGGCCATGTGAAGGGGTCCCAGTCTGGGGATGCTGGCAGACCCTGGGGGCAAGAGGATTGGCATGTGTGGTATTGGGGCAAGAAGGCAGAAGCAGAGCAGAGCTGAGACCCCATAGCCCGGGTGCTTGAATACCTGGGGCCCTCAGGAGCAAGCAGGGAAAGGGGACCTGCTGATAGGGGTGCAACTGAGGAAACAGGGCAGTTGTTGCACATCAAGATGGACCCTGCACAGAAAGCCCTGGCAGGTATTCTCAAGGACTTTGGTATGGACACATGTGGATGGAGTCCAGTGTGTAGGTAGCAGATGTGCTCAGAAATGGAGGAGTGAGCAGGAACCAAGGTGGAGGTGACATTTCATAATGATTGCTGAATTCATGCATCTGCTATTCCAGGGGGGCTGGAAAGGGTGGGGGTCTAACATGTGCAGAGACTCCACCCAAGGAAGTTGGGAGAGAGGGGGGACCATCAAATCCTGTGGGGTGTCAGAGGTCTAGTCTGAGAAGATAATGTGGGTGGCAAAGGGGCACAGAGGGACACAGCAAGCAGTGGGAGGGTGGAGCCTTGGGGAAAGAGGGGTCTCTTGTTTGGGAGGCTGGATCCAATGGACAACATAGGCATCTCTTGTTTGGGAGACTGGATCCAATGGACAACACAGGCAACAAGGCAGAACCGATGGAGAGTGAGAGGAGGGTCTCAAAAATCTGCACATAGGCATGGTGAGTGGAATGTGGCCCAGAGGGAAAGAGAGCAAAGAGGGGATCTGGACTCTTTCAAGGGGGAGTGTGAGGTCAAGGACATCTGGCAGGGGTGCATCACGGGGGGCTGATGGAGAAGAAATGGAGGAAGTGCCAGCTTGGTGTAAAGAACTGTGGGCAATGGCTTAACTAAAAGGGAAGAGAGGAGTGGAAGGAAGGTCAGACAGGGGAAGGCTAAGGCAAAGGCAGCCTAAAGGGAAATGGTGGCCTAGGCCAGTGGAAGGACCGGATGAGAGACAGCAGATGGTTTTGGAGAGAACGTGTCAGGGCAGGGGGTGGAAAGAGCGTGAGCTATGAGAGCAGGTCACAGGAGGGAGCACCCCCTATGGAGAAGGGATGACCCAGTGCAACTCGATGACAGGCATCAGGGAGCACTGAGATGACATCACGGGCCCTAGAGAAGAGGCAGACGCTTTCCCTGGGCCAGGGAGGGAAAGGGAAGGAACGGATCACGTGAGGAAAGGTCACAGGAAGGAATGTCCAAATGGGGCCTTGATGTGGCACGACAGGAGGGTCACCTACCAGAGACAGACCAGGTGAGGGGAGGCATCCAGGGGAGGATGGAGAATGGAGCGCAGTGGAAGGGACACAGGCTGGACACCAACGGGGTAGCAGCGGGAAGAGGGAGGTGGGCAGGTAGGAATCCAGGCAGATCTCAGAGGTGCCAACCAGAAGGAACCTCAGAGTTACAGGGCCAGCCAGTGGGAGCAGAGGCTTGGGGAGGGAGGAGTGGAGGGTGGCAGGCAGGGGGTGGGGAGCAGTGGCTGCTGCCCCAGCCTCGAATGTTGTGCCAAGGGTGCAACTCTTCCGCCAGGCTCTTTACTACGGATCCGCTGGGGGCGGGGAGGGAGCTGGGGGCGGGGAGGGAGGAGCTCAGGGAATGAGTGGGGATGGGGATGGCGTTGGGGTTGGGGTGCAGGTCGGGTTTGACGGGGTTGTATGGGAGGAGAGGGTTGGGATTGCTGGGAGTGGAGGTGGGGTGGGGAGGGAGAGCCAACTGCAGACACAGAAAATCATCTACTTTAACTGCGCTTCTGGACTGATTTCAAGTCCAGTGTTGGGGTGATGACTTCTGGTTGAGGAGAGGACTGGGAAGACCAGTGAAGCCACCCAGAGAGGACAAAGGAGAGTAGCTGCAGGAAGGGAGGGAAAGGTCTGCTTGGCTGGGATCACAGAGGGAGGTGAGGACAATAGGGGCAAGGCTCTCCAGGGGGACGGTGTCGTGGGTCTGATATGAGGAGGGGTAACCTAGGGTAACAGACAATGGCAGGCGCCAAGAAGGACAAGCACCAAAGATATTGTCCCAGTGCCTAAGGGTCATAGAGGATGGGGGGCAGGAGGGGGATATAGGGGTGTGTGAAAAGAGTAGTGTTTTAATACAGACCGGGGTTTGGGGCATGGCAGGTGTCAGTGAGTTAATATGGAAGGGAATGTGGTGGTGCCAGGAGGACAGTGCCGGGCCAGTGTCAGAGTGGGGGCAGGGCTGGGATCCTTGAGGAACAAGGGTCAATGGCAACCGGTGGGAGCCTAGAGGCGGGCAAGGGGAGAGTGCAGCCCAGGGAGGCACGCTGGGCTTCCACAGCAGTGATTCTTCCCCGGGGGGGGGTAGATTTCACCCAAGGGGGGCTGTGGGCATGGACCCCAAGGGAGGCCTGTCAGAACATCTGAGGGTGAGCGGTGCACTGCTCAAAGCAAAAACAAAACCAAAAAGATCAAAGAAGAAAACACAAAAACATTCCTGAAAGATGATGCTGATAGGCTTGCCTTGGGGGTCATGCATCCTCGGGTGAGAATCACTGGGTGGAAGGGGCAGGGTGGACAGCTGGGCAGAGAGGTGAAGCATGAGCAGATGAGCCCGAGTCGGGCAGACGGAGGCATCAGAGTCAAGAGTGTCAGACATGGAGGAAAAGGACCCAGGCAGGACCAGGGAGACAGCGAGTAAATGAATGTAGCCAGCAAGGCACCTGGAACGATGGGGGGTGGGATGCAATTACCGTTAATGGGTCAGGAGTGAAGTGCCAACTTGGTGGTCCCAGAGCTGAGGATGCTTGAGACATAACGCCGAGAGATGGAAGTGGTGACTGAAAGGAAGTTGGGTTGTGTGTATGTGAGCAGAGAGCACCGGAGGGGGGTGTCCACGCAGAAGGAAGGGGCCAATGGGACGGGAGAGGACGGTGCAGGAGAGCGTCTGGGAGAGAGGTGACTGCTTGGAGGGGGGAGGGAGGAGAAGCAGACAAGGAGGGACGGAAGGCAGCACCCATCACTGCAGGACGAGACTGAGAAGCATGGTGTAGCATGTGGGGTAGCAGGTGCAAAGCTAAGAGGGGGGCAGAAGTGCCACTGTAAAAGGAAAAAGGAGAATCAGAGGAAGAGGCTCCCCAGGAGCTGTGTCAGAAAAATAAGTAACAAAGGAGTCTGAACAGAAATATGAAAGGTTACAGGGAGCGACATTTTGGGGGCCCAGAAGGAAACCATACACTACGTCCACGGGGAGTGAGTATGGGTTGGTGGATGGAGCGTGCAGATTCAGTGCCTTGCTTCTGAGACAAAGATGACTGAATTCAGTTGAGCAGAAGGTGGTGGACCAAGAAGGGAGCACTCAGCAGAGAAGACAACGAAATCCAGCTGGAAGGTTCACAATGGTAGCTGAAAGAATGCCACATGGCTCAGGTAGGACAGTTCCTTTGCTATGTATGCAGTAACTGCAAAGCGGCAGAGACCTAGAAACTGGGCCCGGGAGGTAGAAGGTCAGGGGAGCCGTCTCCTAAGGGTGGGAGAATATGGTAGACAGAGGTAGTCCACAGGGCAGGAAGAGTGAGAAAGGGCCTGCCATGGAGCCTTGGGGTTAGGGCAGGAGAGGCTTGTTGAAAAGGTCAGGAAAGCAGTGCACCAAGAGTGGGATGGAATAGAACCTGTAGGTGGCAGTGGACATGGAGAATCCAGGAACTTTTGCCCCTGGGAATGGGTAAAGGGCATGCAGGAGGCGGAGCAAAGAGCAGGTAAGGGCAGCAAGGAAAGCGGGAGTGGTGGGAGGAGACCAGAGGAGAATGCGCTGGTAGACAGAGATACTGGCCCATTGAAAACGCTGGAAACAACCCTGTCAGTGCAGGGCCTGGGGAGATGTGAGAGGTCAGGGAGAAGCTCACAGACGCATCAACCTTCTCCAAAAGGGTGGACTAGAAAAAGCAGGGGGGGAGCAGAAGGATTCATAGCTGCCCATTAAAGAGGAAGAAGCTGGCAACAGGTGGAGCTTCATGGCAGAAAGGAGCAGATGTCAAGGAAAAGACCACTGAATCCACCCAGGAACTGGCAGATGGAAGGGGAAGTGGAAGATGAAGTAGAGGAAAGAGAGCAAAGAGGGGATCTGGACTCTGTCAAGGGGGAGTGTGAGGTCAAGGACATCTGGTAGGGGTGCATCACGGGGGCTGATGCAGAAGAAATGGAAGCAGTGGAGGCCAGGGAAGGAAGAAGAGGAGGAAGTGCCAGCTTGGTGTAAAGAACTGTGGGCAATGGCTTAACTAAAAGGGAAGAGAGGAGTGGAAGGAAGGTGAGACAGGGGAAGGCTAAGGCAAAGGCAGCCTAAAGGGAAATGGTGGCCTAGGCCAGTGGAAGGACCGGACGAGAGACAGCGGATGGTTTTGGAGAGAACGTGTCAGGGCAGGGGGTGGAAAGAGCGTGAGCTATGAGAGCAGGTCACAGGAGGGAGCACCCCCTATGGAGAAGGGATGACCCAGTGCAACTCGATGACAGGCATCAGGGAGCACTGAGATGACATCACGGGCCCTAGAGAAGAGGCAGACGCTTTCCCTGGGCCAGGGAGGGAAAAGGAAGGAACGGGTCACGTGAGGAAAGGTCACAGGAAGGAATGTCCCAATGGGGCCTTGATGTGGCACGACAGGAGGGTCACCTACCAGAGACAGACCAGGTGAGGGGAGGCATCCAGTGGAGGATGGAGAATGGAGCGCAGTGGAAGGGACACAGGCTGGACACCAACCGGGGAGCAGCGGGAAGAGGGAGGTGGGCAGGTAGGAATCCAGGCAGATCTCAGAGGTGCCAACCAGAAGGAACCTCAGAGTTACAGGGCCAGCCAGTGGGAGCAGAGGCTTGGGGAGGGAGGAGTGGAGGGTGGCAGGCAGGGGGTGGGGAGCAGTGGCCGCTGCCGCAGCCTCGAATGTTGTGGCAAGGGTGCAACTCTTCCGCCAGGCTCTTTACTACGGATCCGCTGGGGGCGGGGAGGGTGCTGGGGATGGGGTCAGTGGGTGTGTGGCAAGGGTGAGGGGTTGGGGGTGGGAGGTGGGGAGGGGGAGGGGGACAGGGTTAGGGTGGGGATGTGGGTTGGGTTTGACTGGGTTGGATGGGAGGGTAGGGCTGGGATTAATGGGGTGGGTGGAGGGACATAAGCCAATCTCTAGGCACTGAGAATATCACCTACTTTAATTGTGCTTCTGGACTGATTTCAAGTCCAGTGTTGGGGTGATGACTTCAGGCTGAGGAGAGGACTGGGAAGACCAGGGAAGCCACCCAGAGAGGACAAAGGAGAGTAGCTGCAGGAAGGGAGGGAGGGAAAGGTCTGCTTGGCAGGAATCACAGAGGGACAGGAGGACCACTGGGGCATGGCTCTGCAGCGGGACAATGTCGTGGGCCTGCTATGAGGAAGGGTAAAGTAGGGAAAAAAAACAATGGCAGGTGCCAAGAAGGACCAGATTTGGACCAGTGAATATTGTCCCAATGCCTGAGAGTCATTGAGGATAGGTAGAAGATGTGTGGCATGTGTGTGTGAAAATAACAGTACTCTGATGCAGACTGAGGTGTGTGTCCTGTCGGGGGTCAGTGAGTCACTGCGGAAGGGAATGTGGTGGTTCTGAGAGTACTGACCAGTGTCAGGGTGGGGCCATTTGGAGATTCTGAAGAGGTGTCAATAGCAACCAGTGGGAGGCTAGAGGTGGGCAAGGGAGAGTGCAGCCCCGGAGGTCACACTGGGCTTCCCCAGCAGGGATCATCATGGGGACAGGGGGGTGGATTTCACCCAAGGAGAAGCTGTGGGCAGTGGCCCCAAGGGAGTTCCATGAAAACATCTGAACAGTGAGTAGTACTCTGCTCAATACAAAGAGAAATCAAAAAAATCCCAGAAGGAAAGCACAAGAACACGCCGGGATAATGAGGCTGATAGGCCTGCCTTGCGGGGTCATGCATCCTTGGGTGAGAATCACTGGGTGGAAGGGGCAGCGTGGACAGCTGGGCAGAGAGGTGAAGCATGAGCAGATGAACCCCTGAGTCGGGGCAGATGGAGGCATCAGAGTCAAGACTGTCAGAAACAAGGGAAAAGGACCCAGACCAAGCAGACAGTGAGCAAATGGATGTAGCCAACAAAGGGCCTGGAATGAGAGGGGGCAGGTTAGGATTCACCATCCATGGTAGAGAGGGTGGGCACCAAGGTGGTGGTCCCTGAGCTGAGGACACCTGAGGAGTAGGGCTGAGAGAGATGGGAATGGCGACCAAAAGGACGGTGGGTTGTGCAAACCTGAGCAGAGAGCTCTGGGCGAGATGTCCACAGTGAAGAAAGGGCAGACGGATGGGACACAACACGGAGCAGTGCATCTGGGAGAGAGACGACTGCTGGAGAGGGAGGAGGAGAGAGGGAGGGCAGACAGCAGGACCCAGGGCTCTGTGCAGTTTGAGACCGAACGGGATGATGTCAGGCAGCAGGGAGGCAGAAGTCGAAGTACTGGAGGGAAAGGAAGAGGGGAGGAGAATCAGAGGGGGGAGGCTCCCCGAGAGCTGTCAGAGGAGTATGCAACAAGGGGTCTGGATGGAAGCATGACAGGTTACAGGGAGCAAGCTTTACGAGGTCCCGGAGGAAAGTACAGCGTAGGTCCACAGGGCTGAGTGTGGGTTGGTGGGCAGAGTCTGTGGATTTAGTACTGTGTGTCTGAGGCAAAGAGGGTTGAACTGGGTTGAGCAGCAGGTGAGGATCAAGAAGGGAGCACTCAGCCAAGGAGACAACTGAACCCAGTTGGAAGGTTCACAATGGTAGCTGAAAGAATGTCACATGCTCAGGTAGGACAGCTTTTTACTGTGTTGCAGTAGAGAAGCAAAGCAGGAGAGACCTTGAAACCAGGAGGCCAGGTGAGCAGTCTCAGACAGGTGGGAGGGTATGGAGAGAAGAGGGGATCCAACGGGCCAGATGAGTAAGAAACTGCAGGCGATGGCGCCCGGCAGCCAGGGCAGGAGAGGCTTGTTGAGAGGATCTGGGAACACACTGCATCAAGAGGTGGATGACAAAGGGCTAGAAGGAGACAGTGGATGTGGAGAATCTAGGAACTGTGCTCCCGAAAGTGGGTCGAGGGCACAAGGAAGCCCATGCAGGAGGAAGAGCACCGCGAGGGTAAGGCAGGCAAGGGGCAGGGAGAGGTGGGTGAGGCCCGAGGAGGCTGAGACGGTAGAGGCAGTGGCTCTTTGGAAATTTGGAGACAGCCCTGTCAGCGTAGTGCACGGTGAGATGATGAAAGGTCAGAGAGCACCTAGAAGCAATGATTTTCTCCAAAATGGTAGGCCCAAAAACTAGCATACTTTGGTGTGAATTCAGACAGCCTGGGTTCAGTACAGCATGCTGGGGACCAAGAAGCTGGCAATGGGGGAACATAAAGGCAGGTCAAAGAAGAAGGCAAAGAGTAGGGAGTGTGTCACATGACTGGCAGCTGGTAGAGGAAGTAGGATGAGATGTTGAAGAGGAAGCAGAGGGGCTCCTGGAGACAAGAGCAGGAGAAAAGGTGGATGAGGGGCCGAGCCGGTTCAGTGGCAGCCAGCTTGGAAAGAGAGAAACATTGGAGTCTCGGGCAGCCACGAAAGGTGTCTGCGGGATACGAGTTGGGTCAGGGAAGTCGATGGGAAAAGAAAGGAACAGGTGGCAGTGAAGAGGGGAAAAAACATCATGAACATGCTCGGGGCTCAGAACAGGTAAAGGGGGCACTGCAGAGAAGAGCAGGGCAGCCTGAAGGGCTCCCAATCTGGGACTTTGGGAGATCTCAGGAGGCAAGAAGGTTTTGTGCGGTACTGATGCCAGATGGTAGGAGCAAAGCAGAGCTGAGACACCATTGCCTGGGTCTTTGAAGACCCAAGGCCCTCAGAGCAAGGGGGAAAGGGCCACAGTGACTGGTGACGCAGAGGACAGGGCAGTGCTGTGCCATCAGATAGACCCTGTACACAAACCACTAGCAGGTGTCCTCAGGGACACTGGAAAGGACCAGGTGGAATCCAGTGTGCAGGTAGCAAGCATGCTTAGAAATGGCACAGGAATGGGTGGGAACTAAGGTGGTAACAGCATTTGTCATCAGTCACCAAATCCATTCTTCTGCTATTCATCAGGTGCTGAAGAATGGAGGTTAGCAAGTGGCAGAAAAACTCTGCACAGGCAATCAGGGGAACAGCTGGGACCTGTGAAGCCAGTGGGGTATCAGAGGTCTAGTCTGAGAAGATAATGTGGGCAGGAAAGGGCCACAAGGGGAGAGAGCAGTGGGTGGGGTGCTAAATGGTTGGAGGGTGACGGACTCTTGTTTGGGAGGCTGGACCCACACAACAGAGGGAGCAAGGCCGAACAGGACAGGGGGCGATTGGAGGGTCTTGAGATCTGCACATGGGTGCTGTGAGGGGATCGTGGCCTAGAGGGAAAGAGGGGGGTCCAGACATGTTATTGGGGAGTGGGAGAGCAAGGCAATGGGCAGGGGTACATCCTCGGTCCAAAGGAAGAGAGATGGAAGCAGTGGGGGTGAGGGAAGGAGAAGACAGGGAAGTAGGGGCCTGGTGTAGAGTCCCGTGGGCAATGGCTTGATTAAAACGGAAGAGAGAAGAGGAAGGAAAGTGAGACAGAACATGACTAAGGAAAAGGGAGCCTAAAGGGAAACGGTGGCCCAAGCCAGTGGAAGGATCAGACCAGTGACAGCCGATGATTTCAGGAGAGAATGTGGCAGGGCAGGGGATGAAAAGAGCGTAAGCTGTGAGAGCAGGTCACAGGAGGGAGCACCCCCTATGGAGAAGGGATGACCCAGTGCAACTCGATGACAGGCATCAGGGAGCACTGAGATGAGATCATGGGCCCTAGAGAAGAGGCAGATGCTTTCCCTGGGCCAGAGAGGGAAAGGGAAGGAACGGATCACGTGAGGAAAGGTCACAGGAAGGAATGTCCAAATGGGGGCCTCAATGCAGCACCAAGGGAGAGTCACCTGCCAGAGACAGACCAGGTGATGGAAGGTGCACAGGGGAGGATGGAGAGAGGAGAGAGGTGGAAGGAGACAGGCTGGTTACCACTAAGAGGAGCAAGGAGAAGAGGGAGGTGGCAGATAGGAAACCAGGTAGATGTCAGAGGCGCTCACCGGAAGGAAGTGCAGAGTACTGGGGCCAGCCAGTGGGAGCAGAGACATGGGGAAGGAGGAGTGGAAAAGGGGTGGCAGGCAGGGGGTGGGGAGCAGGGACTGCTCTTACAGCCTCAAATGTTATAGCAAGGGTGGAACTTTTCAGCCAGGCTCTTCACTGTGGATCTGGCAGGGAAGGGGTGAGAGCCTGGGGGATGGAGTTTGGGACGGGGATCAGGATTGGGGTGCAGGTAGGGGTTGACTGGGTTGGATGGGAGGGCAGGGTGGGGATCAGTGGGGATGGGGGGACGGGGGTTAGAGTCGGGACACATGAGTCAAGCTCCAGGCACTGAGAAAGTCATCTACTGTAACTGAGCTGTGGACTGATTACAAGTCCGGCGCTGGGGCGTGATGAGTACGTTAAGAAGAGTGAGGGTGAGAACACCGAAGCTGCCCCGAGAGGACAAAGGGGAGCGGCCGCAGGAAGGCAGAAGGGAGACAGCTGGTTGGCAGGAAACACAGATGGACATTATGACCATAAGGGCAGGGGGTGTCACAGATCTGAAATGAGGAGGGATAAACTCTTCAAAGGGACAAATGACAAGCACTGAGAAAGAGGAGAATTAGACCAAAGATATTGTCACATGCCTGAGAGTCATGAAGCGCAGGGGATACAAGGGGTGTTTGGGGCTGTGGGCATGAAAGAGACGGGAGAGGACAGTGCAGGAGAGCGTCTGGGAGAGAGGTGACTGCTCAGAGTGGGGAGGGAGGGTGGACAGCAGGACCCAGGGCTCTGTGCAGGTCCAGACTGAGGGCGGTGGTGTCGGGAGTGGGTCTGGCAGGTGCGGGGGCAGGAGGGTGGGAAGAAGGTGAGAGTGCTGCGGTGAGAGGAAAAGGTCGGAGAGTCAGAGGCCGGAGCCTCCCTGAGAGCTATGTCAGAAGAGTATGTGACAAGGGGTCTGGATGGAAACCTGAAAGGTTACAGGGAGTGATGTCGTGGGGTCGTGCGGCCCGGGAGGCAAGCTCAGTCTGGCTCATGAGCGTGGGTTGGTGGGCGGAGCGTGAGGATTCAACACAGTGTGCCTGAAGCAGAGGCAACTCAACTGGGTTGAGCAGTGGATGCGGGACGGAGAAGGGAGCACAGAGCAGAGGAGACAACTGAATCCAGCTGGAAGGTGCACAGACGGTAGCTTCTTTAAAGAATGTCACATGGCTCAGGTAGGACAGTTCCTTTGCTGTGTATGCAGTGACTGCAAAGCAGCAGAGACCTAGAAACTGGGCCAAGGAGGTCAGGTGAGCAGTCTCCAACTGGTGAGAGAATGTGGTAGAGGAGAAGGGGTCCAATGGGCCAGAAGAGTGAGGAAGGTCGGGTGATGGTGCCCAGCAGCCAGGGCAGGAGAGGCTTGCTACGAGGATCAGGGAACACATTGTGCCGAGAGGATGGCAAAGAGCCCACAGGAGGGAGTGGATGTGGAGAATCCAGGAACCTTGCCCTGCAAACTGGACCCAGGGTCAGAGGAAGCCCATGCAGGAGGAAGAGCACAGCGCAGGTAAGGCACGCGAGGAACTGGGAGAGATGGGATGAGGCCAGAGGAGCATGGGCTGGTAGAGGTAGAGGCCCATTGAAAATGCTGGAGACGGGGCATGGTAAGAAAAAGAATCAGAGAGGACCCAGAAACAACCACCTTTTCCAAAATGGCAGACCCGAAATGTAGGGTCCTTATGGCTGTTTTCAGAGGCCATGGACAGCACTTTGTGGACCAGGAGCTGGCAGTCAGGAACGTGAGCGTGTGTCGGAAGAGAGGGAGCAGGTGTCGAGGAACAGGCAGCGAAGACCTCGCATGACTCAGGTGGCAGGGGAAATAGGACGCATGCTGCAGATGAGGTAGAGTGTTTCTCAGAGAGCGGAAGAAAAGGCAGAGTATGGGCCAAGTAACGTCCAATCCCCACCCACTCTGGACAGCAAGAGACAGAGGCATCTTGGGCAGCTATGAGAAGGAGGGAGCAGGTTGGGTCAGGTAGTCGATGGGACAAGTAAGGGACAGTAGGCACAGAAGAGGGGAGAGAACCTCATGAATGTGGGGACATGCACTGATCTCACGGCTCAAGAGGCGTGGCCTGTGCAGTACTGAGGCCCAGTGGTAGAAGCAGAGCGGGTCCCAGCTGAGATGCCAGAGCCTCTGGGCGTTCAAAGACCCAGGGCTCTTAGGAGCAATCGGGGACAGGGTCCACAATGACTGTGGTGACATGGAGGAAACAGGGCAGCACTGCACATTAGATACATCCTGCACAGAAACGACTGGCAGGTAACCTCAGGGACTTCAGGATGGACTCAAGTGGATGGAGCCCAGTGTGTTGGTAGCAAATATGCTTAGAATTGGCAGAGAAGTGGCCAGGAATTCAGGTGGTATCAACAGTGCTTCTGCTATTACAAGGGAGCTATAAAGGGTGGAGTCCTAGGATGTGGCAGAGAGAGTCCACACAGGGAACCAGGGAAAACCAGGGACCTTCAAACCATATGTGTAGTCAGAGAAGAGAATGGGGGCAGCAAAGAGGCACAGGGAGAGAGAGCAAGGGGCAGAGTGGTGGAGAGTTGGAGGTGGGGTCTCATGATCAGGAGACTGGATCTGGGGAACAACAGAGGGGGCGGGCACAATGGGATGGACAACCAGAAGAGAGTCTTAAAATATGGCCAAGGGGGAAAGAGGGCAAAGGAGAGATCTGGACCACGTCATTACGGAGTGGGAGAGCGAGGCAATGGGCAGGGGTGGACACCAGGGTCTGAAGGAGGGGAGATGAAAGCAGTGGGGGTGAGGGAAGGAGAAGACAGGGAAGTGGGGGCCTGGGGTAGAGTCCCGTGGGCAATGGCTTGACTAAAAGGGAAGAGAGAAGAGGAAGGAAGGTGAGACAGAACATGACTAAGGAAAAGGGAGCCTAAAGGGAAACGGTGGCCCAAGCCAGTGGGAGGACCAGACCAATGACAGCCCATGATTTCAGGAGAGAACGTGGCAGGGCAGGGGGTGGAAAGAGCGTGAGCTATGAGAGCAGGTCACAGGAGGGAGCACCCTCTATGGAGAAGGGATGACCCAGTGCAACTCGATGACAGGCATCAGGGAGCACTGAGATGACATCACGGGCCCTAGAGAAGAGGCAGACGCTTTCCCTGGGCCAGGGAGGGAAAGGGAAGGAACGGGTCACGTGAGGAAAGGTCACAGGAAGGAATGTCCCAATGGGGCCTTGATGTGGCACGACAGGAGGGTCACCTACCTGAGACAGACCAGGTGAGGGGAGGCATCCAGGGGAGGATGGAGAATGGAGCGCAGTGGAAGGGACACAGGCTGGACACCAACCGGGGAGCAGCGGGAAGAGGGAGGTGGGCAGGTAGGAATCCAGGCAGATCTCAGAGGTGCCAACCAGAAGGAACCTCAGAGTTACAGGGCCAGCCAGTGGGAGCAGAGGCTTGGGGAGGGAGGAGTGGAGGGTGGCACGCAGGGGGTGGGGAGCAGTGGCCGCTGCCGCAGCCTCGAATGTTGTGGCAAGGGTGCAACTCTTCCGCCAGGCTCTTTACTACGGATCCGCTGGGGGCGGGGAGGGAACTGGGGGCGGGGAGGGAGGAGCTCAGGGAATGAGTGGGGATGGGGACGGCGTTGGGGTTGGGGTGCAGGTCGGGTTTGACGGGGTTGTATGGGAGGAGAGGGTTGGGATTTCTGGGAGTGGAGGTGGGGTGGGGAGGGAGAGCCAACTGCAGACACAGAAAATCATCTACTTTAACTGTGCTTCTGGACTGATTTCAAGTCCAGTGTTGGGGTGATGACTTCCGGTTGAGGAGAGGACTGGGAAGACCAGTGAAGCCACCCAGAGAGGACAAAGGAGAGTAGCTGCAGGAAAGGAGGGAAAGGTCTGCTTGGCTGGAATCAAAGAGGGAGGTGAGGACAATAGGGGCAAGGCTCTCCAGGGGGACGGTGTCGTGGGTCTGATATGAGGAGGGGTAACCTAGGGTAACAGACAATGGCTGGCGCCAAGAAGGACAAGCACCAAAGATATTGTCCCAGTGCCTGAGGGTCATAGAGGATGGGGGGCAGGAGGGGGATATAGGGGTGTGTGAAAAGAATAGTGTTTTAATGCAGACCGGGGTTTGGGGCACGGCAGGTGTCAGTGAGTTAATATGGAAGGGAATGTGGTGGTGCCAGGAGGACAGTGCCGGGCCAGTGTCAGAGTGGGGGCAGGGCTGGGATCCTTGAGGAACAAGGGTCAGTGGCAACCGGTGGGAGCCTAGAGGTGGGCAAGGGGAGAGTACAGCCCAGGGAGGCACGCTGGGCTTCCACAGCAGTGATTCTTCCCCGGGGTGGGGGGTAGATTTCACCCAAGGGGGGCTGTGGGCATGGACCCCAAGGCAGGCCTGTCAGAACATCTGAGGGTGAGCAGTGCACTGCTCAAAGCAAAAAGAAAACCAAAAAGATCAAAGAAGAAAACACAAAAACATTCCTGAAAGATGATGCTGATAGGCTTGCCTTGGGTGTCATGCATCCTCGGGTGAGAATCACTGGGTGGAAGGGGCAGGGTGGACAGCTGGGCAGAGAGGTGAAGCATGAGCAGATGAGCCCGAGTCGGGCAGACGGAGGCATCAGAGTCAAGAGTGTCAGACATGGAGGAAAAGGCCCCAGGCAGGACCAGGGAGACAGCGAGTAAATGAATGTAGCCAGCAAGGCACCTGGAATGATTGGGGGAGGGGGAGGGGGATTACTGTCAATCATTTGGGAGGGGATTGCAAGCATGGTGTCCCTGAGCTTAGGACTCTGGAGGAGTAAGGCTGAGGGAGATGGAAGTGGTGACTGAAAGGAAGTTGGGTTGTGTGTATGTGAGCAGGGAGCACCGGAGGGGGGTGTCCACGCAGAAGGAAGTGGCCGATGGCACGGGAGAGGACGGTGCAGGAGAGCATCTGGGAGAGAGGTGACTGCTCGGAGGGGGAGGGAGGGCGGACAGCAGGACCCGGGGCTCTGTGCAGGTGGTGTCGGGAGTGGGTCTGGCAGGTGCGGGGGCAGGAGGGTGGGAAGAAGGTGAGAGTGCTGCGGTGAGAGAAAAAGGTCGGAGAGTCAGAGGCCGGAGCCTCCCTGACAGCTGTGTCAGAAGAGTACGTGACAAGGGATCTGGATGGAAACCTGAAAGGTTACAGGGAGTGATGTCGTGGGGTCGTGCGGCCCGGGAGGCAAGCTCAGTCTGGCTCATGAGCGTGGGTTGGTGGGCGGAGCGTGAGGATTCAACACAGTGTGCCTGAAGCAGAGGCGACTCAACTGGGTTGAGCAGTGGATGGGGGACGGAGAAGGGAGCACAGAGCAGAGGAGACAACTGAATCCAGCTGGAAGGTGCACAGACGGTAGCTTCTTTAAAGAATGTCACATGGCTCAGGTAGGACAGTTCCTTTGCTATACATACAGTAGAGAAGGAAATAAGGAGAGATGATGAAGGTGGGTCCCGGATGTAGGCGAGATCAGGTGAGCATTCTGAAACAGGTGGTAGACAAGAGGAGGTCCAATGGCTAAGAAGAGTGAGGAAGGTAAGGCAATGGTGCCCAGCAACCAGGGCAGGAGAGGCTTGTTGAGAGGATCAGGGAACACACTGCACAGAGTGCAGTAGCAAAGAGCCAGAAGGATGGAGCTGGATGTCGAGGGTCCAGGAGCTGTGCACCCATGAGTGGGCCAAGGGTGTGAGGAAGCCCATGCAGGAGGGAGAGGACAGCGTGGGTAAGGCCGGGTTGGAACATGGGGGAGGTGGACGAGGTGAGAAGAGGATGAGCTGGTAAAGGTAGTGGTCTGTGGAAAATGTTGGAGAGGAGCCTGTCAGTGCAGGGCATGACCACACGAAACGATGGAAGGTCAGACAGAAGCCTGAGTGACCTGAAAAGACACGGTGCTTAGGGATGAATGGGGACAGCATAGGGAGTCACTACAGCACATTGCAGACCAAGAAGCTGGAGACTGGGGAGCATGAGGGCAGGTCAAGAAGAGAGCAGATGTCAAGGAAAAGACCACTGCATCTGTGGCATGACTGGCAGGTGGTAGGGGAAGTAGGATGGGATGTTGAAGATGAAGCAGAGAGGCTCTCGAAGACAAGAGTGGGAGAAAAGGCAGAGGATGGGCTGAGCAAGGTTCAGTCCACACCCAGCCTGCAAAGAGAGAGATCCTTGGATTCTCTAGTGTCCATGAAGGTGGTAGGCCAGTATTGAGATGGGTCAGGGGAGTTAATGGGAAAAGAAAGGGACAGGCAGCATGGATGAGGGGAAGAACCTCATGAATGTATGAAGGGCTCAGGGAAGTTAAAGGGGGCTCTACAGAAAAGGGGAAGGCGGCTTCAAGAGCTCCCAATCTGGGGACATCAGCAGATCTCAGGGGCAGGAGGGGTGGTATTGAGGCCAGACGGCAGGTGTACACTAGTGAATAAAAGAAAGTACAGGTGCTATCTGTTATATCTGTGGGAAAGCACTGTTTTATGGGAAGATAGACAATGTAGAATGTTTATAGAGGAAGAGGCTACAGCATAGCCAAGTACAAAGCAAAGGTGTACAGTGCAATCAATTGGATTTTGAAAGAATTGTATTTAGCACTGGTAAAATATGCCTCCTACAGATGCTGATATAGTGTTTATACGTTCATTGTTTTTCCAATGAAAATGAGCAGAGGAAAAAGAGAAAAGAAGTGGTTAAAATAAATTGGAACTAAGTCAACAGTATACATACAAATCATTCTTAGAATTATTAAGGAACATTATAATGGTTAGGATGCATAGTGCGACCTGTTCAACTTGATCACAATTAATGGAATGAAGGGAAATAGGAGAAATATATAAAAAGAAATTACCACAGGGAAATTGGTGGGTGGCTGCCTGAAAAATCTATCAGACAATTATGTCAAAGTGGGTAGATTCAAGAGAATAAATGGTCACATAGAGATAAATTCATAAAACAAAATCTGAAGGGAGAGCGTCAGCAGCAGTTCTTGTAACATTAGTGCTCCTGACATCCTAAGATGAAGATGCATGCCAGAGAATGGGGTTGTTTTGAATAATAAGAGTAGGTCAAGGAGTAATTTCACACATTTTCACATACTGAATCCATTTAAAGGCCAGACTGTGAACGAAGCCTGGGTGGTACCAACAAGCAGAGGTTTTTTCTAAGGCTACAAGATGGGGAAAAAGGAAATGAGTGGATATGCCGTGTTTACATTGCATTCTGGAGAGATGTTATCATTTAAGAAAGGCATCAATGAAGATGACAGCTATCGATGATGGTGTGAAACGGGAACATGAAAGAGGACAGGAAAACAGGTTCAAAGTCAGCACAGAGGAAATGTTAGAAATTTCAGTGTGTTAGAAATTTCAGTGTGTTAGAAATTTCAGTGTGTTTGAGGAAAGGGAGGTTGGTTGCAAGATGAATGAACAGGTGAATGAGGTCTCAAACTGGAATCTTGGCCAGTCTCATTAACGGGTCAGATTTGGAGGAATATGGATTCTACAGCTAGGCTGATACAAATTCTAGTGATAAAGGTAGGGGAAATGGTGGCTAAATAGTAATGTTCAACCTATCCTGCTTTTTTAGCATTTGAGTAAAAATTCAGATTACGTGCTTAGCTTGGAAGAATGCAAAGTTTCACCAAGGGTCATTAATATGGATCCCAGTGAGTGGTTGGAGGTGAGTCAAAGTAAAAAAAACAGATAAATTTTACTTAACTGAAGTTGTGGATTTAATTCAGAATGTCAGGAGTTAATATGGCTAATACTGAATAGCAAATAATGGAATGGAGACAACAGATTCAGCGAAGAGACTGGAGTCCATCAGGATCCTGTGGTGGTAGCTCATTAAGATAAAGGTTTAAGGACGTGTAGAACTGCAAGAACTGCAGTATGTATGTATAATGTGAAAGAGTTATGAATTGTTAAATGGGAGGCAGCATCCCTAATGAAAAACAGAAAGAGGGGCTTCCCTGGGGGCGCAGTGGTGGAGAGTCTGTCTGCCGATGCAGGGGACACGGGTTCGTGCCCCGGTCCGGGAGGATCCCACATGCCGCAGAGCGGCTGGGCCCGTGAGCCGTGGCCGCTGAGCCTGTGCGTCTGGAGCCTGTGCCCCGCGACGGGAGAGGCCACTACAGTGAGAGGCCCGCGTATCGCAAAAAAAAAAAAAAAAAAAAAAAAAAGAGAGAAACTCATATACATGTCCTATTAAACTTGATCTTAGTATGGATATTTTCTATTGAAGGCTATTTAAATGAGTTATCTAAATTTGTTGAAATGAGAAATAATGATGCAATGAGGACCAAGAGTTCAATAAGAAAAGCAATATAGGGATTAGAATGGTTCTGAGTAAGTAATAAAGCAAAAAGGTAGAGTCATTACAGAGGTCCAAAGTGGGGAAAAATTTGTAGAATGTTGCATATATATGTTGTTACTGGTGTAATAAACATTCAGAGGAAGGAGCGTTGCTGGAGGAGAAAGGACACTAAGAAAGCATGCTGCCTTGAAGGCTTTTCTAGAAAATTTTCAGTAAAGAGTAGTCGCTGGAGGATGGAAGATAAGTAGGCCTAACTAAACTGAGACTTATATGATGTTCATTACTCTTTCCACAATTTGCCCAAGATTTCAGGGAAGGAGTTATGGTAATACCTTGATGTTGAGTTAAAGTAAATATTTTCAGATGGCATAGATTTTTTGTATACTTATAAAGTAAGGAGGAGTGGGAAAGTTTAAAGATACAGAAAAGGTAAGAACAGTTGATGGAATAACTTTCTGAGGAGATGGGTGGGTGGGTGTCTTTTGAACTGTGAACGACTTGATTGTTAAAGAGGATAAAAGGAGAAAGTGGATAGTTTCAGAATTGAAACAATAATAGCCTCTATCTATTAAGTATTTACTAGGTGTCTGGCACCACGCTAGTCATGTTACTTAATTTCATTTTATCCTTACAACAATCCTAGAAGGTTTAGAGATCAAATAACTTGCCTATGATTACACACTCAGTGTGTAACGGAGTCAGAATTCAAATCGAATTTATCTATCTCCAAAACCTACATTACTTTCTATTCTATACAGTTTTCAAGTTGAAGGAAATCACAATCTATAGAATTTCTGGTTTTTTTTCTGTGACTATATGGAAAATATATTTTCTGAGATGAGACAAGCAGAGGTGATTGATGTATAGATCTTCAGGTGATTGGTAAAATTCAGAATATCTGCAATGGGAAAATGCTGAAAGGAAGGCATGTGGAAAAGACTCTTATTACCACCTATGCCCTGGTATTTCACTTCTATTCATTGCACAGCAAAGACTTTGGATTGGCCATGGATTAAAAATTTTAGAGTTTCTAACAAAGACTAAAGAATAGAAAGGAGTTTTTTTTAAAGCAGGTAAATGATAGGTAAAATGTAAAATCGACTACTAACAAAATTTTAAAAGTCCAAGTGTTGAGACTTCCATTGGAAGAATTCCATTTCTTTTCTCCAAGATGCAATCACAAGAGTTTATAACTAAGTTTTAATACCAACCAGCAAACCCTTTGAATTTAACAGAAAAGAAAGAAAATTCTCCAAATGACAAATTTTTATAGACAAAATACTAACAACCATCAAGCAAAAGAGTCCATAGCCAGCAGACCAAAGGTTGAAACCTCTGGGCTAATTTGTAAGATCTGTATTTTAAAAAGAAATTAACTCCGTAGTAAGGAGGGGTAAGAAAACCTCCCTGTGCTTTCTGTCTTAGTAGAAATGTTTTCTGTTGTTGTTGTTTTCTCCTATACTATATGTAACTTCTGTAATTTCAATATTGTTGTTTTATGTGTTTTGATATTGTAAAATTGTATTTATTGTATTCTGTTAGAACCACTCCGTGGGGTGTGAGGCACCTGAGTTATCAGTTATCCAAGTGAACCTGGGGAAATGGGAGGAGCTAGTATTCTCAATTGGGGAGAGCTTGATTCTTTAACCAATGAGTTCAGCATTTTGCTTCCAAAATTAAGTGGCGAAGTAATGGCATCCCTTAAAAAACAGGAACTTAGTGGGAAGTAAAATGGGGTTAAAATTTTGAAATATGGAGAGGTGGCTACTGGAAAAAACTGAAGAAGTATGGTGTATCCCAGGATGATGGCAGAAGCCATAGGGCTACATTAAGACTGGGCCCAGATACTGGTTTAGAATAAGGGTAAATAAAACTAGCTTTATTTACATAAGAGTACAGCCAGCTTAATTACTGGCTGGTGGACATAAGCCAAATCTAACCAGAGGGAAACAGACCAGGAAAGAAAGTGAAGCTAAAAGGGAATGGAATAAGAGAAACCTTAGAAAGGGATAAAGGAGGTAATTAAAGGTTAAAGTTGGATGGCCTAATGCTCAAAGGAGAACTAGTGGAGGCCAGATAGGAAAGTGCCTTCCTACCCAGGGGCTTATGGATCCAGGGTGGCCACAACTGCAGGTCCACCCAGGGCCAGAGGGAACAACCTGGGGTTCAGACCCAGCAACGGTGCCAACTTGAATCTACCTCGTGCTAGAGTTGAGTAGCCTGGTCTATCATCCAACACAGGTAAGATTGGGCAGGGGCTCCCAGAACCAACATCTAAAAAGGGAGTTGGGAGAGGGGCTAAGGGAAGACAGGTTAAGCCCCAAATGTAATGAATGATGACCAGGGATAACTATTTACTAGTGCTTTTACGATTTCTTGTAACTCTGTAACTTTCCCAGTATTTGTTAACTTCTATCTGATTTTTCCTGTATTAGTAGTAAAAATTGTTTTTTCCTGTATTAGTAGTAGAAGTTGTTTTTTCCTGTACTAGTAATAAAAATTGTTCAAATGTAAGTGCGATGTGTGTGCTTATTTCAGTGAAAACTGGGTAACAGTTGTGGAAACTCTGCAGTGAATATGGGAAGAAAAGAACTCAGGTGGGAAAAATGGGAAAAGAAATCAAGTACAACAAATACTTGACATTCATAGGTTAGAAGATCTCAAACCCCCAATTTGTAAATACCACTGGCACTAGCAATTGGCTCTCCTTCACAGGCCTTCCCCACTCCACCCCACCCCCAAGATTGCATTCAGGTCAAGGAGATTACAAGCCCTTCTCAAATGTGGATACACAGATGTTGGCTAAGCCACTCATTAGGCTGAGACATACTCTTAGACACTTGCCTTGTGTTATAGGACCCTTAAAAACAATATATTTTATGATGCCACGGATCTACTAAATAAAAAGTCCTTAGGATGCCCTGGAAAGAAACATCAGGGAGAAGCAGGCCATGATCCTTCATAGGAGACATCAGGTATATGAACCCTCACTAGTGGTGACACTGTTCCAACAGAAAGTCTGAGTTCCTTTTTGGGCTACCACTGTATACATCCAGTTTCTGTTTTACAATTAAATGTCCAGCATATTTTACTCAGAAACTTGGCTATAAAATTAATATTTCTATAAGCAGTAACTCATTTTATAAATATAAATATACCATCATTTAATTCCGGAAAAGAAACAAATTCTTGAACCCCAAACATCTGTCCAGACATTTAAGAGCTCAAGTGGTAATGCACTCTTAATCATATCTCTTCCGTTCTGTGTGTTAGTACCTGCTGTAGAGTCATCATCAGGTAAACGAACAAGAGTGTAGCATATTCCTGGTTGATTATAAGGTAGGCTGGGGACTGGGATACAACACAGCACTTCATAGGAATCTGATGGTTCCACCTGCACTGTCACTTTCTCCAGTAGCTGGTCATTGAGAGTATTGGTACAGTCAAACTGAAAAGTCAGCAAATAGGAAAGTTACAAAGGAGAAGAACTGTTTTCAAGCAAGTTGTTCCTTCCCACCCGTAACCCACGACTGAGTTCTGGAACCTTCTATACTTTCTAAACACCACGCATGTCTCCCCCTAAGATTTTTCCTGAGGCAACGAGGATAACCTTATTCTTGAGGTCTTTTTTGTTTATATTAACCAGTTTTTTCCTCCTTCCTGAGATTGAGTTCTACCAAACAAGATGGTAGAAGTCTGATAGCTGTCTGAGAACCAAACTGAAATCCAAGTTCTTGGAACGACACACTTATTTTACCCTGATATTAAATGATGATTATTTTTTCCACAGGTTATACTTTATGCTGTCCAACTTCTTCAGACATTTCAGTTTTATGTCTTTTTAAATTTAAATCATCAAAAGCTACCCATCCATCTCTACAGCTATGGAGTTAGGAAAGAAAACCAGATACGCTGCTAAATTTGCTTCTCTATAAAAGGCACGAGAATCATAAACTAAAAGGGGATTAATACTAAACCCTTTACTAGAGCCAGTTCTGGCGCTTATCTCACCTGGAACACAATATGATTGGTAAACATGTGCTTGATACAACGAACAAAATATTCTGTCTCTGCTTCTGTAAGTTGAACAGGCTCAGAAGACTTGAACAAGGGTCCTAGATTCATAAACTCAGGAATGACAGCCAGTTGTTCTATCAAGATAAAAGGAAAGAAAATGAGGAGGAAAGTAAGAAGACGGGGAAGACATTACTCTGGGTGTCTAAAATGTTTTAAGTTTCTATAGTCATACTAATAGTTGAACACTCAACTAATGTGTCCCCAAGCTTTAGTGAAATAATCTTTTAAGTAAGAGTTTATACACTCAATTACTAAAAGCAACAAACAGACAAACAAACTTAATTCCTAATTTCATAGAATTTGAGTTCCCTGATACAGAGTAAGAACAGCATTCTCCGTAAGCTGGCAACTGGAAATTGTAATGTCCCACAGACTCCAGGTAGCGCCCGCCAACTGTAAGCTAGGACAATCAATATTCGGCCATACAACTATCTCCCGTACTGAGAATTAATCAAATTGAACAAAAGTAGTGGCCTTCATTATACTTACAATGCCTCGGGTGCTAGGCTACCGCTTCTACACATCAAATCATCATACCTTGGAAAATGTCTTGCCTGGAAGGAGCCAACTTCTCGGGCTTAGTAGCCATCAGTGTGATTTCTACAAAGACAAGTATGAGCAATCAAGTGAGCTTCCCTCCTACTATCAAGCCAAACATGCAGACAGGAGATGAGGACAGAAACGTCAAGCAGATAAACATAAAGAGCTATTGCTGAATCATACCGGGAGGTTCTCTGTCTTTTTTGGAGGGACACTCAAAACGTATTTAGTGAACATATTTTACAAAATAATAAAGTAAGTCCTAAAAATACAAAATTTGCTTTAATGGACTGGAATTTTTTTTTAATTACTCTTAAAAGGAGGCACAGTTTATAAAACAAATCTCATGATTCAAATAGGAAAAACTACTTATATAGTACCAACAAAAAAACCTGAAAATGTTGAAAGCATAAGCTCTTTCATTTTCGGTTCTAACCACTACACACTTTGTTCCTTTATTTTTTTAAGCCTCCAACAGAAAAATTAATTAACTAAGAAGTTAACTAACATCGGAAAATACAAATAAGAGGGGACAGTACAATTACTGCTCTGAAACACACGGTGACAACTAACTTCAAACGCTGCAACACGTAGCAGGAAAAAAACAACGTTCAATCTGAGTCACATTTCATATTCTTGCTTTCATGGGAAAACAAGGAAAAAAAGTTTAAAACCCTAATTTAAAAAGTATCATCCATCTTAGTTCTATAAGATTAGAAGCAGTGACCATTACAAGAAATATTAAAGAAAATATGCTAACAGTGTATTTTACTGGTGTAAAACTACTTATACACAGAAAAACTAACAGTGTTCCCCTTACCTGCTTTCTGTTCAAAGACAGCAGCCATAGCAAGAGGAATAGATTTCATATCAAAGGGCTTTTCTGAAGGCTCCAGTGTGTACTGGTGTAAGGCTTTCTCCATCCCTGGTACAGAGACTGTCAGACCTATGAAACAGAAAACTCTCAGCACTATAACTTCTTGCCAATCCTAAGACCCAGATAGGCCCAGATTTGTAACATTTATCTAAGCTTTCTAAAGAAAACTATAACCACAGATTTTATAACCTAAATAATAAAAACTAAAGGCTCTTTAATTTCATCCAAGGAAGCACAGGAGCACAGCATAGGAATTTTCAACAAAATAGAAGTATCTTCCAGAAAACAAAGCAACGGAGACACACGGAAACGATGATGGCATAAGGGAAAAAAGGTAAACCCATCCAAGAGGGAGCTCAAGGAGGACCAGGAAAAAGCAATATTCTTTGGGGTTTTACATACTTTAGGTCTCCCTAGAAATGGAAGTGCATTCAAAGACAGAAACCAAGCATTTTGCCTAGTGAAGCCAGCTCATATGCAAATCATCATGGATATGCTTCTCAGACACCATTTGTGGAACAAAAGTGTACTTGTCTCCATTCTTGGCTCTCACTGACCATTGAAGATATATGTAGCATTCAGCGCCATCTGCCTCTGCTGCAGCACATTCAGATAGAAGGTAGCTCTATCCCGTACCTCATCGTCAGTATCCATCATACACCTGTCCAGGGATACAGAAGGTGCATGTCACAGCACCATAACGATTTCCAATAGCTCTACCACTATACCTAAAGGACACGATCCAGGCCATCTGATACTGCCTTTATAAAAGAGCTCAACAACAGCCAACAGTGGATCCTAAAATCTCCACAAATATTGGGCACTGTTCTCAATTGGTAAAGAAATGGTGTCATTATGAATCAGAAGCACTACATAAGTAGGCATTAAAATAATTAGGAAGGAGACAATAACAAAAGATAGCAGTTTGGAGTCTGTTCTTGGATCTGCAACCACATGACCCTGGTAAAGATTTAGACTTCGAATATAATTTAAAAATGGTAATATTATACTTTCCAAGGATACTAAAAAGCATTCCAAATCCAGGCATTGGTATCACTCAAATGGCAATTTATTTGATTTAAACTAGCCAGCCTTTGGCTTGTAATTTTTCTGCTTCAATTACAAGATGTAATCACAGAGTGTTTGCTAAAGCAAGTTTTTTCCTCATCAAATAGGGAGTCAAGGAGACCATGAAAAGCTGGTATTTTCAACTCTACATAGTGAATCTCTTTGAAGTTGGCCCCTGTTATACAAATTGAGGCACATGGATTTAAGTCACTTTCTCAAAATCATGCAAGAGAAATTAGAAGTCAAATTTTACATGTACTTAGCACATGCAAAATTACCAGAAGAATAAGAAAAATGCCATTTGCCCTGACTCCATCAGCTCTACTCTTAGGTCCTGCAATGCATTTTGATATGGTACAATGAGGAATTCTCTATTCAGCCACATGGCATTCTTATTTTAAAAAGAAAAGAAAAAGACATTCTTTTAATTACCTTTGTAAGAGTACCAGGATACTCGGGAGAAGATTCTCATTCTGAGCCCCAAATTTAGCCAAAGCGCTCACAGCAGCTATAATGGAGCATAAAATGAAACAAGATGAATATTGGCTTCTCAGAGTCAAGCAGTAATCATTAAAAAAAAAAACTAGAGGAGTTTCCCGTGTTCAGTTGGAATAAACTCTTATTGTTTTATTGTGAGTTTCTTGATCTTATTTCCTTGATCCATTTAAGCATAAATAGAAATCAGCAGACCCAAGAGAGCTCTGAGTAAGAAAACCCACCATGCATTGAGGAAAAAGGATCATATGTATTCCTTATATGAGCTATCCTCCAGTCCAGCTCCTTATATACCACACTGATTAATTAAGCTCTAATCTCAAACAACCAGCCCCACACATTAAAAAACAAAAACCCCAAACTCTATTATTAAAATTCAGTGTATCAACAAAGGTTTACTGCTTACTTAACCTTTGTCAGGAGTTGTGCTAGATGCTGGAGGCAGAAAGACAAAAGACATCAAGGAGTTGTACTCCAGTGGGAAAGACAGGTAAGTAAAGAGCTAGTTACAACATAGCACAGAAAGTCCATGGTAGGACTATATCCAGGGTACTACGTGAGTAGAGAAAGGAACGTAAGTCAGAACTGGAGGAGGAGGAGACAAACAAGGAGTTGACACTTATTACCTGAGCTAAAGTTTGAAGAACAAACAGAGTTAGCCAGAGGGAAAAGGCAGGAAAACAGCATTCGAGGGAGAGAGAATAAAAAGTACCAAGGCCCTCAGGCCAGACAAGAAAGTGTGGCAAGATCCTGGGACTGGACACAGCTGAGCAAGGCTGAAGCACTAGACCTGTGCTGGAGAGCAGGAGAAAAGTGAGAGACTAGAGACAAAACAAAATTCGGTTATGCTTCAACCTCAAGGCTATTATTAACGGGTGTTAAATACAGGATGAATCTGTGTATTTGTAGCAGAGTGTACTACTCTAAATTTGTGAGATTTTATGTCTAATGACCATTTTGGTAGCAGAATGTGGAGAATATACTGGATATGGGCGAGACTACAAGCAGTCAGACTAGTTGGGCATCTGAAATGGATGGGAGCCTAATGCAGCCCTCAGGAAATCTATGAAAAAAGACAATGAAGAAATGCATTTTGAGGAGACAGAATGGCAAGAACTTTGCCAAAGGATAGATGGGGGTTATAAAACAATGGAGTAAGGTTCTAGCCTTGCAACTGAGTGGATGATATAGGTGAGGATTTCTGTTTGGGATAGTTTGAATTTCAAGCTGAATTTAAAGTGCCTTAGATAGCCAGACACACAAGTTCACGAAAGAGACATGACTGCAATGCCACAGCATATCAGCAGAGCTCTGGAAATGATCACCAGAATGAACGTGTATGTTGAGAAGACAAACCCCTAAGGAAAACTAACGTTTTAAGGAACGGAAGAGAAGCTCTATAAATAAGACTGAGGAGTGATGGAAATATGCAGGCTATTGTGGAAACCAAGGGAAGAGAGTTTCATGAAGTGTTTAGGCAACAGTACATCAAATTGAGGTGAACAAGGGTAAGAACATTAAAGTGTCTAACTTGATTTTCCAACTAGCTTATAAATAATTTCCAAAAAAAATAGCTTCAGAAGACTTTTAAGGGAGAGAGCAAGATTATAGTGAGTTGAAGAGAAAATGGAGAATAAGTTCATAGGGGCAGCTAGTAATAGCTCCTACAAGGTTACATAACAGGGGAAATGTGGTCAGTAGCTAGTGAGAGACAATGGATCAAAGGAAGGCTTATAGTTTTAACAGGGGAGATTTGGACCAGTTCATATGCTAAGGGGAGGAGGAAGTAAAAAAAACCCTAAGACCTGTTTAAAAAGTCACTTAAAAACTACAGAGGGCTTCCCTGGTGGCACAGCAGCTGAGAGTCCGCCTGCCGATGCAGGGGACACGGGTTCATGCCCCGGTCTGGGAAGATCCCACATGCCGCAGAGCAGCTGGGCCCGTGAGCCATGGCCGCTGAGCCTGCGTGTCTGGAGCCTGTGCTCCGCAACAGGAGAGGCCACAGCAGTGAGAGGCCCGCATACCACAAAAAAACCCACAAAAAAACAAAAAAAACTACAGAGGCAGAAAGACACACAAATTTCACAGACATTCATACTTCTGGCCATAACTCGGAAAAAATGGATGACGCCATCATAGTCTTCTGTCATACCGAAAGTCAAGGGTTATTTGTCTCTGATACAGGCAGAAATCAGGATGGAAATTGGAATACAAAGAAAGAGCTGTACATCTGGGGCTTAAGTGTGCTCCAAGATCCCACCATCAAACAGACGTTGCAACTTCATTTTCCAATTTCATTACCACCCCCTTGAGTTAATAAGCATTTCACAAGATCAGCAGTTACACGATTATTAGTGTTCCAATGACTCACCAGCTCTGACAGCCTCATTCTCCAGTACCACCCTATTAAAAATAAAGCGGATATACTTGGAGGGGACAGGCGTTCTGGGGCCCTCTTTGCCCAACAAATGTAGAATCTTAGTAGCCAGAACAGTGTGTTCACAGTCCTCGATGAATTCACAAAGGTGGGCTAGACCTGCCTCTTTACTCTCAGGGTTCTCTTCCACAATGCTGATTATGCAGTCCACAATGGCTCGCTTATATTCAAAGCCTCCCTGGCAAAAGAGAAAACTGCCATTCATTCTGAGGACACTTTTTGGAGAAATGCTTACACTCCAAGGCTCATGCTATAACATTCAGATTTCATATCCCTTCCCTTATGAAAGAAACAAAAGCGTTTTTTCCTCCAAATGGGAAAGCCAAAGCAACAGCGTGTCTAGTAATAAGACAGAAAACAGAATTCAGCACACTATTTGAGACGCATACTGAGATGATAAAGCAAGCTGCTTTAAATACTATGGCATAAGAATTTAAGACAGCAACTTCACACGATTAAAAAGTAGTGCACCTACGTCATCTCGGAGCATGTTGGAGAGGAAAGTCATCATGACGCTGTGCTTTCGAGGATATTTCTGACAGAGAGCACTAATTGCCTGTACAACCACCACCTGTAGAAAAACAAACAAAAAGGACATGCACCTTTATAATGACTACAACTACCACCTAGAGGAAAACACAGAAAGGACGTTCATCTTTATAACTTTAGCTACTTATTTACTGCAAGCTAAGAAGGCACTAAAATTAACTAAAATAACAATAATGGTTCTTCATGAAAGATAAGCAAAAGAGACCTCAGAGGAAAATAAAAAGCAATGTAAAAATGAAGTGTATTCAAGAGACCCCAGGGCTTCCCTGGTGGCGCAGTGATTGAGAGCCCGCCTGCCAATGCAGGGGACGTGGGTTCGAGCCCTGGTCTGGGAAGATCCCACATGCCGCGGAGCAGCTGGGCCCTTGTGCCACAGCTGCTGAGCCTGTGTTCTGGAGCCTGTGAGCCACAACTATTGAGCCCACGTACCACAACTACGGAAGCCTGTGTGCCTAAAGCCCGCGCTCTGCAACAAGAGAGGCCACCACAATGAGAGGCCCACGCACCACAACGAAGAGTAGCCCCCGCTTGCTGCAACTAGAGAAAGCCCACGAGCAAGCAATGAAGACCCGGTGCAGCCAAAAATAAATAAATAAAATAAATAAATTAAAAAAAAAAGACCCCACCCCTTTGCTCCAAGCAAATAAGCTTTGAGCATATTTTAAAATTTTACATTTAAAATTTTCACATACAAATTTTAAAGTGAACAGTAAAGATAAAAAGCTTAAAGACTGATTTCCATAGAAGAAATAGAGAAAGTTACCAAAGAACTATTTCACAAAATGGTTTCTAGGAAATTTTTACCACAACTTTAAAGACCAGTGTCAAGAAGTGAAAAGAGTGTGAAATTTTACCCTACTTGCAAGCTAACAAGTTAGACTGCTACAATTTCATGGATGATGGAAGAATACACAGGAATCCTGGATCAGAGATGAAAGACAGTTATTTAATCACAGCAAAAGCAGTAGCCAGGATATCAGCATTTGGGGGTCAGTTTCCTAAGCCCCAATCACCATAGGACAATGCAAAAAGGGCTGGATAATACCTGAGCCCACAGTAGGCTGCATTACAGGAGATTTTGAGATATGGAACTTGAATATTTTACAGTGTGCAGTAAGCATGCCAGTCCTCTATTCAGAAGGGAAACATTACCTTTATTATACTGGGCAATGAGCATGTTTGCTTTTTGCTCTAGAGGCAGGACTAGCTGTATCTTCTAGGGCTGTATGGAAAACGGCCATTTACTACTTTTAGGGAGATGCTTTATCTTTTGAGACTGGAAGAGATCTTGCACTACACAAAGGGAACAAAACTGGTATAGTAGGAAACAAAGGGCACTTAGTGCCTAATTTGCAGGGTGTGCAGAAATGCAAGAAATTTATGGAAGACTGGTGAACTGTCTGCCAACAACCAGATAGTCCCAAATCTATATATGTTGTTTCAGAGCATAGAAAATGAAGGAAAACATCCACAATCTTTTATGAAGCATTGATATATAAACCTAATAAAGATGGTATACACAAAAAGAAAAATTACAGATGGAAATCATTTATGAACATTGATGCAAGAATTCTAAGTGATACATTAGCTAACAGACTCCAACACTACAGTAAGAAAAGAATATGCCATGATGAAATGGAATTTATACTAAGAATGCAAGAATGATTCAACATTAGAAAATTAATATAATTCATCAATATTAATGAGTCTGAGGAGAAAAATCATGACTATATCCATAGATGCTGAAAAGCCTTTGATAAAATCCAACAGTCATTCCTAATAAAAATTCTTAAAAAAATAAAACAGGAATGGACGGACACTTCCATTTTACATACACACACACATACATACACACACACCCCTCAATCGTACTGCCAGCATATTACTTAATAGGGAACCCCAAGGGTCATTTACTTTAAGGTCAGAAACAAAACAAGGATGCTACTATCTCGACTGTTATTTGACATTATTCCAGCACTATTAGCCAATGCAATTAGACAGGAGAAAACAATTAGAGGAATAAGAATTAGAAAATAAAAGACAACACTATCTTTATTTACATATGATATAACAGTAGAACATGGAAATCCTAGAGAATTGATGATAAAACTAACTCAATAAAATAATTCAGCAAGGTAGCAGGCTGTAAAGTTAAAATGCAAAAAGAATACTATTCATATACACAAATAATAACTAGTTAGAAGACACAATGAGTAAAAAAAGATTTATAACAGCAACAATAATAAAGTACATAAAAGAATTTTTAAAACATTCAAATCTAATATAAAAAATACTATAAAATATTCATGAAAGGCACAAAAGTAGACTTGAACAAATTAAGAAATATCCTTTTTCTTCATTAAGATATCTCAACATCATCGGGCTTCCCTGGTGGCGCAGTGGTTGAGAGTCCGCCTGCCGATGCAGGGGACACGGGTTCGTGCCCCTATCCCGGAAGATCCCACATGCCGCGGAGCGGCTGGGCCCGCGAGCCATGGCCGCGGAGCCTGTGTGTCCGGAGCCTGTGCTCCGCAACGGGAGAGGCCACAGCAGTGAGAGGCCCGCGTACAGCAAAAAAAAAAAAAAAAAAAAGATATCTCAACATCATTAAGATATTTGTTCTCCCCTAAGAAAACTTATAAATTTAATGTGATCCCAATAAAAATGCCAATGAGTTTTTTTTGTGTGTTTTGTTTTTTTTGCCGCATGATGCAGCATGTGGGATCTTAGTTCCCCGACCAGGGATCAAACCCATGCCCACTGCAGTAGAAGCACAGAGTCTTAACTACTGGACTGCCAGGGAAGTCCCGAGATTTTTTTTAAATGAAGCTAGACAAGTTAATACTAAAATTCATAAGGAAATATAAACATGTAAGAACAGCTAGGGAAACAATGAAAATAAAGAGCTATGAGAGGAGACTAACAGACATTAAAACATCCTTACAAAGCTTCTATATTTAAAATAGCATGTAGTACTGATGCATGAATAGGTAAAGAGAACAAAAGAATAGAATAGAAAGCCCCCAAATAGACCCAAGTACATATGGAACTTTAGTATATGATAAAGGTAATATCTCAAATACTGGGCAAAGACAGACCTTTAAATAAAATTTTGGGGGGCAACTGGATAGTCATTGGAAAAGGATAAGATTAGATCCACTTCTCATTCTACATACAATAATAAAATCCAATGGATCAGAGATTTAACTGTAAAACATGAAACTATACATATACTAGAAGAAAACATGGGTGAATTCTTATTCACCCCTTCAGATTCTATAGTCTGAAGAGAAAGGCTTTCTAACTATTACTCAAAAGCCCAATGTAATAAAAGAAAAGATCAACAAAAGAAGATCTGGCACATATATACAATGGAATATTACTCAGCCATAAAAAGAAACGAAATTGAGTTATTTGTAGTGACGTGGATGGACCTAGAGTGTGTCATACAGAGTGAAGTAAGTCAGAAAGAGAAAAACAAATACTGCAAGCTAACACATATATATGGAATCTAAAAAAAAAAAAAAGTGGTCATGAAGAACCCAAGGGCAGGACAGGAATAAAGACGCAGACCTACTAGAGAACCGACTTTGAGGACATGGGGAGGGGGAAGGGTAAGCTGGGACAAAGTGAGAGAGTGGCATGGACATATATACACTACCAAATGTAAAACCGATATCTAGTGGGAAGCAGCCACATAGCACAGGGAGATCAACTTGGTGCTTTGTGACCACCTAGAGGGGTGGGATAAGGAGGGTGGGAGAGAGGGAGACACAAGAGGGAAGAGATATGGGGATATATGTATATGTATAACTGATTCACTTTGTTATAAAGCAGAAACTAACACACCATTGTAAAGCAATTATACTCCAATAAAGATGTTAAAAAAAAGATCAACAAATTTGACTACATAAAAATTAAAAACTTGTGCGTGACAAAAGACATCATAAGGAAAGTCAAAAGACAAATGACAAACTGGGAGAAAATATCGTAACACGTTTCACAGGTGAAGAATAAATATCCCTAATACACAAAAAACTTTAACTGAGGAAACAAAAGACCAAAAATCTTATAGAAAATGGGGAAAAGACATGAGCAGACAATATTAAAAAAGAGATATTAAATGATCTTTAAAAATATGCAAAAATGTT
The DNA here is from genome assembly GCF_964165515.1 of Mesoplodon bidens. Classification (NCBI taxonomy): domain Eukaryota; kingdom Metazoa; phylum Chordata; class Mammalia; order Artiodactyla; family Ziphiidae; genus Mesoplodon; species Mesoplodon bidens. Next base: position 85,010,772 of record NC_138166.1, read on the forward strand.
TACCTTCCCTCATCATAAGAGAAATTCAAATTAAAACTACACTGAGATACCCTTTCTCACCCAACTGATTGGAAAAACCTCAAAATACAATATATGTACTCTATTGGTAAGGCTATGGGGAAACTGGCACTCTTTCACACTGCTGGTAGAATTAAACATTCTCTACAAAACTACATACTTATTTACCTTTCAACCTAGTATATGAACTTCTAGGAACTTACCCTGACGATACACCTCCAAAATTTCAAGAAAACACATGCAGAAAGTTATCCACTGCATTATTTGTAATCACAAAATACTGCAGACTATCTAAATGTCCAAACATAGGAGATTCATTCAATAAACTATATTACAAAATGACCTTCATAACCTCCCAAGGTTTCCCAAAGATTCAAAATGTCTACTTGAATATACAGGCTATGTTTGTTTTTTAAAAGTAGATAAATACAAGAAAAGAGTATACAGAGTCAGCTATACCTCTTGACTGAGAATTAAATAAAAATGAAGGAATAATATCTTTTTACTTTAATTCTTCTAACTGAAATTTATTGCTATTTTGATTATCTCTGACACATTCTCACCAGTTCTCTTCAACACTGTATTGGAAGTCCCAGCCATTTTAATAAGGCAAGAAAAAGAAAGGAAAGGTATTTGGATTGGAAATGAAGTAAAAATGTCTCTATTTATAGATAACATGATTATTTATATGGACAATCCTAAGGAATGCATATAACAACTACTAGAACCAATAAGGGGACTCAGCAAGGATACCGAATTATGGGAGAGTTAAAAAAACAAAAGTTTTTTTTTTTTTTTTTGTGGTACGCAGGACTCTCACTGTTGTGGTCTCTCCCGTTGCGGAGCACAGGCTCCGGGATGCGCAGGCTCAGTGGCCATGGCTCATGGGCCCAGCTGCTCCACGGCATGTGGGATCTTCCCAGACTGGGGCATGAACCCACGTTCCCTGCATCAGTAGGTGGACTCTCAACCACTGTGCCACCATGGAAGCCCCAAAAAAGTATTTTTAATATACTAGTAGCAAACAATGAAATACAAATGTTAATAAAATGGAATTTAAAAAGCATAAAATATTTATACATAAATTTAACAAAAGATGTGCAAGACCTCTAGAATAAATGCTATAAAACACTGCTCAGAGAAAACAAAGAAAACCTAAATAAAGGAAGAGGTATACCATATTCATAAAGTGGAAGAATAAATAATATTAAGCTATCAATTCTCCTCAAATTGATTATAGCTTCAACACAACCCCAATCACAATCCTAGAAGGCTTTGTTTTACAGAAATTATAAGCTGGTTCTAAATTGTATATGGAAACAGGAACTAGAATATTAAAAAAAAGGACAAAGTTGGAAGACCACACATTTAAGAGGTACCATAAAGCTACATTAATCGATACACTGAGGTACTGGCATAGGACTGACAAATAGTTCGATAGAATTTGATACGGATCCCAGAAATACACCTACAATTATATGGTTATCCGCTTTTTAGACAAAGATGCCAAGGCACTCCAATGGGGAAAGAGAAGTGTTTTAAACAAATTATGCTAGAACGACTGGTAATCAGTATGGAAAAAAACTGAACTTATCACACACAAATATTAATTCAAGTTGGATCATAGACCAAAATGTAAAAGCTAAAACTGTAAAACATTTACAATAAAACATAGGAAAATATCTTTAAGACTTGGAAATAGACAAAAGATTTTTAGGACACAGGAAGCAATAACTGTGAAGGAAAAAAATTAATAAATTAGACTTCATAAAAATTTAAAACTTCTGCTCATCAAAAGACACTGTTAAGATAACAAAATAGGGAACTGAAACAAGATGGCGGAGTAGAAGGACGTGCTCTCACTGCCTCTTGTGAGAACACCAGAATCACAACTAGCTGCTGGACAATCATCGACAGGAAGACACTGGAACTCACCAAAAAAGATACCCCACATCCAAAGACAAAGGAGAAGCCACAATGAGATGGTAGGAAGGGCGCAATCACAGTAAAATCAAATCCCGTAACTGCTGGGTGGGTGACTCACAGACTGGAGAACACTTAAACCACAGAAGTCCACCAACTGGAGTGAATGTTCTGAGCCCCACGTCAGGCTTCCCAACCTGGGGGTCCGGCAACGGGAGGAGGAATTCCTAGAGAATCAGACTTTGAAGGCTAGTGGGATTTGACTGCAGGACTTTGACAGGATGGCGGGAAACAGAAACTCCACTCTTGGAGGGCACAGACAAAGTAGTGTGTGCATCGGGACCCAGGGGAAGGAGCAGTGACCCCAGGGGAGACTGAACCAGACCTACCTGCTAGTGTTGGAGGGTCTACTGCAGAGGAGCGGGGTGCTGTGGCTCACCATGGGGACAAGGACCCTGGCAGCATAAGTTCTGGGAGTACTCCTTGGCATGAGCCCTCCCAGAGTCTGCCATTAGCCCCAACAAAGAGGCCAGGTAGGCTCCAGTGTTGGGTTGCTTCAGGCCAAACAAACAACAGGGAGGGAACCCAACCCCACGCATCAGCAGTCAAGCAGATTAAAATTTTACTGATCTCTGCCCACCAGAGAAAGAGTCAGCTCTACCCACCATGAGTCCCTCCCATCAGGAAACTGGCACAAGACTCTTAGATAACCTCATCCACCAGAGGGCAGAGAGCAGAAGCTAGAAGAACTACAATCCTGCAGCCTGTGGAACAAAAACCACATTCACAGAAAGATAGACAAGATGAAAAGGCAGAGGGCTATGTACCAGATGAAGGAACAAGATAAAACCCAAGAAAAACAACTAAATGCAGTGGAGATAGGCAACCTTCCAGAAAAAGAATTCAGAATAATGATAGTGAAGATGATCCAGGACCTCTGAAAAAGAATGGAGGCAAAGATCCAGAAGATGCAAGAAATGTTTAACAAAGACCTAGAAGAATTAAAGAACAAACAAACAGAGATAAACAATACAATAACTGAAATGAAAACTACACTAAAAGGAATCAGTAGCAGAATAACTGAGGCAGAAGAACAGATAAGTGACCTGGAAGACAGAATGGTGGAATTCACTGCTGCAGAACAGAATAAAGAAAAAAGAATGAAAAGCAATGAAGACAGCCTAAGAGACCTCTGGGACAACATTAAACGCAACAACATTCACATTATAGGGGTCCCAGAAGGAGAAGACAGAAAGGACCAGAGAAAATATTTGAAGAGATAATAGTTGAAAACTTCCCTAACATGGGAAAGGAAATAGCCACCCAAGTCCAGGAAGCACAGAGAGTCCCATATAGGATAAACCCAAGGAGAAACACGCCGAGACACATAGTAATCAAATTGGCAAAAATTAAAGACAAAGAAAATTACTGAAAGCGGCAAGGGAAAAACAACAAATAACATACAAGGGAACTCCCGTAAGGTTAAGAGCTGATTACTCAGCAGAAACTCTACAAGACAGAAGGGAGTGGCATGATATACTTAAATTGATGAAAGGGAAGAACCTACAACCAAGATTACTCTACCCAGCAAGAATCTCATTCAGATTTGATGAAGAAATTAAAAAGCTTACAGATAAGCAAAAGCTGAGAGAATTCAGCACCACCAAACAAGCTCTACAACAAATGCTAAAGGAATTTCTCTAAGTGGGAAACACAAGAGGAGAAAAGGACCTACAAAAACAAACCCAAAACTATTAAGAAAATGGTCATAGGAACATACATATCAATAATTACCTTAAAGGTGAATGGATTAAATGCTCCAACCAAAAGACAGGGGCTTGCTGAATGGATACAAAACAAGACCCATATATATGCTGTCTACAAGAGACCACTTCAGACCTAGGGACACATACAGACTGAAAGTGGGGGTATGGAAACAGATATTCCATGCAAATGGAAATCAAAAGAAAGCTGGAGTAGCAATACTCATATGAGATAAAATAGACTTTAAAATAAGAATGTTATAAGAGACAAGGAAGGACACTACATAATGATCAAGGGATCAATCCAAGAAGAAGATATAACAATTATAAATATATATGTACCCAACAAAGGAGCACCTCAATACATAAGGCAACTGCTAACAGCTGTAAAAGAGGAAATCGACAGTAACAAAATAATAGTGGGGGACTTTAACACCTCACTTAACACCAATGGACAGATCATCCAAAATGAAAATAAATAAGGAAACAGCAGCTTTAAGGGGCACAATAGACCAGATAGATTTAAGTGATATTTATAGGACATTCCATCCAAAAACAGCAGATTACACTTTCTTCTCAAGTGTGCACAGAACATTCTCCAGGAGAGATCACATCTTGGGTCACAAACCAAGCCTCAGTGAATTTAAGAATACTGAAATCATATCAAGCATCTTTTCTGAACACAACGCTGTGAGATTAGAAATGAATTACAGGGAAAAAAACATAAAAACACAAAAACATGGAGGCTAAACAATACGTTACTAAATAACCAAGAGATCACTGAAGAAATCAGAGGAAATCAAAAAATACCTAGAGACAAATGACAATGAAAACACGATGATCCAAAACCTATGGGATGCAGCAAAAGCAGTTCTAAGAGGGAAGTTTATAGCTATACAAGCCAACCTCAAGAAACAAGAAAAATCTCAAAAAAGCAATCTAACCTTACACCTAAAGGAACTAGAGAAAGAAGAATAAACAAAACCCAAAGTTAGCAGAAGGAAAGAAATCATAAAGATCAGAGCAGAAATAAATGAAGTAGAAACAAAGAAAACAATAGCAAAGATCAATAAAACTAAAAACTGGTTCTTTGAGAAGATAAACAAAATTGATAAAGCATTAGCCAGACTCATCAAGAAAAAGAGGGAGAGGACTCAAATCAATAAAATTAGAAATGAAAAAGGAGAAGTTACAACAGACACCACAGAAATACAAAGCATCCTAAGAGACTACTACAAGCAACTCTATGCCAATAAAATGGACAACCTGGAAGAAATGGACAAATTCTTAGAAAGGTATAACCTTCCAAGACTGAACCAGGAAGAAACAGAAAATATGAACAGACCAATCACAAGTAATGAAATTGAAACTGTGATTAAAAATCTTCCAGCAAACAAAAGTCCTGGACCTGATGCCTTCACAGGTGAATTCTATCAAACATTTAGAGAAGAGCTAACGCCCATCCTTCTCAAACTCTTCCAAAAAACTGCAGAGGAAGGAACACTCCCAAACTCATTCTGTGAGGCCACCATCACCCTGATAACCAAAAACCAGACAAAGATACTACAAAAAAAGAAAATTACAGACCAATATCACTGATGAATATAGATGCAAAAATCCTCAACAAAATACTATCAAACAGAATCCAACAACACATTAAAAGGATCATACACCATGATCAAGTGGGATTTATCCCAGGGATGCAAGGATTCTTCAATATACACAAATAAATCAATGTGATACACCATATTAACAAATTGAAGAATAAAAACCATATGATCATCTCAATAGATGCAGAAAAAGCTTTTGACAAAATTCAACACCCATTTATGATAAAAACTCTCCAGAAAGGGCATAGAGGGAACCTACCTCAACATAATAAAGGCCATATACAACAAACCAACAGCAAACATCATTCTCAATGGTGAAACACTGAAAGCATTTCCTCTATGATCAGGAACGAGACAAGGATGTCCACTCTCACTACTATTATTCAACATAGCTTTGGAAGTCCTAGCCACGGCAATCAGAAAAGAAAAAGAAATAAAAGGAATACAAATTGGAAAAGAAGAAGTAAAACTGTCACTGTTTGCAGATGACATGATACGATACATAGAGAATCCTCAAAATGCCACCAGAAAACTACTAGAGCTAATGAATGAATTTGGTAAAGTTGCAGGATACAAAATTAACGCACAGAAATCTCTTGCATTCCTATACACTAATGATGAAAAATCTGAAAGAGAAATTAAGGAAACACTCCCATTTACCACTGCAACAAAAAGAATAAAATACCTAGGAATAAACCTACCTAGGGAGACAGAAGACCTGTATGCAGAAAACTGTAAGACACTGATGAAAGAAATTAAAGATGATACCAACAGATGGTGAGATATACCATGTTCTTGGATTGGAAGAATCAATACTGTGAAAACGACTATACTACCCAAAGCAATCTACAGATTCAATGCAATCCCTATCAAATTACCAATGGCATTTTTTACGTAACCAGAACAAAAAATCTTAAAATTTGTATGGAGACACAAAAGACCCGGAATAGCCAAAGCAGTCTTGAGCGAAAAAAACGGAGCTGGAGGAATCAGACTCCCTGACTTCAGACTATACTACAAAGCTACAGTAATCAAGACAATATGGTACTGGCACAAGAAATGAAACATAGATCAATGGAACAAGATAGAAAGCCCAGGGATAAACCCACACACCTATGGTCAACTAACCTATGACAAAGGAGGCAAAGATATAAAATGGAGAAAAGACAGTCTCTTCAATAAGTGGTGCTGGGAAAACTGGACAGCTACATGTAAAAGAATGAAATTAGAACACTCCCTAACACCATACATAAAAATAAACTCAAAATGGATTTGAGACCTAAATGTAAGACCGGACACTATAAAACTTTTAGAGGGAAACATAGGAAGAACACTCTTTGACATAAATCACAGCAAGATCTTTTTTGATTCCCCTCCTAGAGTAATGGAAATGAAAACAAAAATAAACAAATGGGACCTAATGAAACTTCAAAGCTTTTGCACAGCAAAGGAAACCGTAAACAAGACAAACACACAACCCTCAGAATGGGAGAAAATATTTGCAAACGAAACAATGGACAAAGGATTAATCTCCAAAATATATAAACAGCGCACACAGCTCAATATTAAAAAAACAAACACTCAATCCAAAAATGGGCAGAAGACCTAAATAGACCTTTCTCCAAAAAAGACATACAGATGGCCAAGAAGCGCATGAAAAGCTGCTCATCACTAATTATTAGTGAAATGCAAATCAAAACTACAGTAAGATATCACCTCACAGCAGTTAGAATGCGCATCATCAGAACATCTACAAACAACAAATGCTGGAGAGGGTGTGGAGTAAAGGGAACCCTCTTGCACTGTTGGTGGGAATATAAATTGATACCGCCACTATGGAGAACAGTATAGAGGTTCCTTAAAAAACTAAAACTAGAATTACCATATGATCCAGCAGTCCCACTACTGGGCATATACCCAGAGAAAACCATAATTCAAAAAGACACATGCACCCCAATGTTCATTGCAGCACTGTTTACAATAGCCAGGTTATGGAAGCAACCTAAATGCCCATCTACAGAGGAATGGATAAACAAGATGTGGTACATATATACAATGGAATATTACTCAGCCATAAAAAGGAACGAAATTGGGTCATTTGCTGAGACATGGATGGATCTAGAGAGTGTCATACAGAGTGAAGTAAGTCAGAAAGAGAAAAACAAATATTGTATATTAACGGATATATGTGGAACCTAGAAAAATGGTACAGATGAACCAGTTTGCAGAGCAGTAATTGAGACACAGATGTAGAGAACAAACGTATGGACAACAAAGGGGAAAGCCGTTCGGGGGTGAGGGTGGGGGTGTGATAAATTGGGCGATTGGGATTGACATGTATACACTGATGTGTATAAAACTGATGACTAATAAAAACCTGTTGTATTAAAAAAAATGTGCCTTCCTGATAAAATGTTTAAAATAAAAAAAGAAAACATTGTCTTGCATAAAGAAATACTTATTTGAAGTTCACAATTAACTTCAGTTTTGATTATTTTCCTTTTTAAAGTTCAAAATTTATTTTTATATTGTTAATTTTAAAATAATATGTATAGTATGATTATATTTCTATTAATTTTTTTCTGAATATATCTAGCTATTCATTTACCCAGCTGCACATATACAGAGCTATATTTAGAATAATGTTTAACAAATATCAAAGTTGTTCTGGGGTATTGAGATTGTGGATAATTTGTAGCTGTTTTTTCGGTGATTTATTTATATTCTTCATATATATGTCATGTACATCTCTATTTTTAATAAGAATTATTATTTTTAAAAAGCAAATAAAGGCTTCCCTGGTGGAGTAGTGGTTGAGAGTCCGCCTGCCGATGCAGGGGACACGGGTTCGTGCCCCGGTCCGGGAAGATCCCACATGCCATGGAGCGGCTGGGCCCATGAGCCATGGCCTCTGAGCCTGCGCGTCTGGAGCCTGTGCTCCACAACGGGAGAGGCCACAACAGTGAGAGGCCCGCGTACCGCAAAAAAAAAAAAAAAAAAAAAGCAAATAAAATTTATTGAAAAAAAAAAAGAAATGAAATAGGTAAGCCAGCGACTGGGAGAAAACATGCTCATATTTGAACTCTTACCTTGAACTCATCTGAGATTTCAGACACAAAGGATGATATCTGCTTCATGAGCCTGTCCACACTGCTCTCACTTCCTGTTTTGAGGAGTGTAGTAATGGCCAGGGTAGCAATGCTTCTGTTTGAGTCTGTGATCAAGTTTTCTAAGTCCAGATTGCATGCAGTAACAGCAGAGGGGTGCTTCATTGCCACCTTGCAAAAGGGCGAGAAAAAAATTAAGCAAACTGCTACTGATAAAGACCAGAACTTTAAAAAATAAAAGAAGACGAAAATAGAAATTTTTTTTTTTACTTTAAAAACTGGAATTTTATTTCCTTTATTTGTAATTTCTATTTGGGTCTCCCCTTATAATATGATCATCACCATTAATTATATAGTTGTGCAAAACCAAAATCAGGAATTTAAAAGTTTCTTTTTTATTCACAACTCACACACAGACACTGTATTTTATTTTTACAAGAGATAAATAAACTGACACCAAGCATTGTAAATGGATGACCACAACAAAAGCAACAATGATTGCAATTACCAAACACGAAACACACTCATACTATGTCATAATATTGACACTCAGTGCAGTAATCCTCCACTGTAACAGCTCCTTTACTTTGCAGTGAAAATTAATTTGTATATTTTTTGCCTCTGAATCCTTGTGGGATTTTTTTTTTATTCAAACAGAAAGTCACAAAAATTACAATCATCCTCATCAGTTCACTCAGTCCCATGTAATTAATTTTTTTTCATCTTGATCTTTTGTTAGCACTTTTATGAATTCATAAGTTTTCCATTAGAGTTCTGAAAATGCTTATTCATTCAGTTCAGCAGTAGAGTCAGTTACCAGAAACCTGTACTTGTCAGTCTTTTCCATGAATTCCTTGAAGATGAAACCCTTTTATAGGAACATTTTTGTGAAAGCATCAGAGTACACCCAGAACTGTCTGTAAATGACAAAACACTTAAAAATGACCACGATTGGGGCTTCCCTGGTGGCGCAGTGGTTGACAATCTACCTGCTAATGCAGGGGACATGGGTTCAAGCCCTGGTCTGGGAAGATCCCACATGCCGCAGAGCAACTAGGCCTGTGAGCCACAACTACTGAGCCTGCGCGTCTGGAGCCTGTGCTCTGCAACAAGAGAGGCCGCGATAGTGAGAGGTCCATGCACCGCGATGAAGAGTGGCCCCTGCATGCCACAACTAGAGAAAGCGCTCCCACAGAAATGAAGACCCAACACAGCTAAAAAATAAATAAATTAATTTAAAAAAATTACCACGGTTAAAGATTTGATGAAAGTTCATAATACTGCAATTAACAAGGAAATTTAGTTATTTCTGAGATACACATTTTAAATTAATAACTAGAATTATGACTTATAACATTATACCAGAACATATAAGATTTTCAGAAATTTTATGTAATGTTTGAAACATTTATATTAACATATTTCGATACAAATAACCCAAAGAAAGTTTAGTATTACTTGTTTTTTTATGTGTTTCTTGTTTTTTTATACTGCAGGTTCCTATTAGTCATCAATTTTATACACATCAGTGTATACACGCCAATCCCAATCGCCCAATTCAGCACACCACCATCCCCATCCCACTGTGGGACCCCCTTGGTTTCCATATGTTTGTTCTCTACATCTGTGTCTCAACTTCTGCCCTGCAAACCGGTTCATCTGTACCATTTTTCTAGGTTCCACATATATACGTTAATATACGATATTTCTTTTTCTCTTTCTGACTTACTTCACTCTCTATGACAGCCTCTAGATCCATCCATGTCTCAACAAATGACTCAATTTTGTTCCTTTTTATGGCTGAGTAATATTCCATTGTATATATGTACATCTTCTTTATCCATTCATCTGTTGATGGGCATTTAGGTTGCTTCCATGTCTGGCTATTATAAATAGTGCTGCAATGAACATTGGGGTGCATGTGTCTTTTTGAATTATGGTTTTCTCTGGGTATATGCCCAGTAGTGGGACTGCTGGATCATATGGTAATTCTAGTTTTAGATTTTTAAGGAACCTCCATACTGTTCTCCATAGTGGCTGTATCAATTTACATTCCTACCAACAGTGCAAGAGGGCTCTCTTTTCTCCACACCCTCTAGAGCATTTGCTGTTTGTAGATTTTCGGATGATGCGCGTTCTAACTGCTGTGAGGTGATCCCTCATTGTGGTTTTGATTTGTATTTCTCTAATAATTAGTGATGAGCAGCCTTTCATGTGCTTCTTGGCCATCTGTATGTCTTCTTTGGAGAAAGGTCTATTTAGGTCTTCTGCCTATTTTTGGATTGGGTTGTTTATTTCTTTAATATTGAGCTGCATGAGCTGTTTATATATTTTGGAGATTAATCCTTTGTCCGTTGATTCATTTGCAAATATTTTCTCCCATTCTCAGGGCTGTCTTTTCATCTTGTTTATGGTTTCCTTTGCTGTGCAAAAAGCTTTGAAGTTTCATTAGGTCCCATTTGTTTATTTTTGTTCTTATTTCCATTACTCTAGGAGGTGGATCAAAAAAGATCTTGCTGTGGTTTATGTCAAACAGTGTTCTTCCTATGTTTTCCTCTAAAGAGTTTTATAGTGTCTGGTCTTACATTTAGGTCTCAAATCCATTTTGAATTTATTTTTGTGTATGGGGTTAGGAAGTGTTCTAATTTCATTCTTTTACAGGGAGCTGTCCAGTTTTCCCAGCACCACTTATTGAGGAGACTGTCTTTTCTCCATTTTATATCTTTGCCTCCTTTGTCATAGGTTAGTTGACCATAGGTGTGTGGGTTTATCCCTGGGCTTTCTATCTTGTTCCATTGATCTATGTTTCATTTCTTGTGCCAGTACCATATTGTCTTGATTACTGTAGCTTTGTAGTATAGTCTGAAGTCAGGGAGTCTGATTCCTCCAGCTCCGTTTTTTTCGCTCAAGACTGCTTTGGCTATTCCGGGTCTTTTGTGTCTCCATACAAATTTTAAGATTTTTTGTTCTGGTTACGTAAAAAATGCCATTGGTAATTTGATAGGGATTGCATTGAATCTGTAGATTGCTTTGGGTAGTATAGTCGTTTTCACAGTATTGATTCTTCCAATCCAAGAACATGGTATATCTCACCATCTGTTGGTATCATCTTTAATTTCTTTCATCAGTGTCTTACAGTTTTCTGCATACAGGTCTTCTGTCTCCCTAGGTAGGTTTATTCCTAGGTATTTTATTCTTTTTGTTGCAGTGGTAAATGGGAGTGTTTCCTTAATTTCTCTTTCAGATTTTTCATCATTAGTGTATAGGAATGCAAGAGATTTCTGTGCGTTAATTTTGTATCCTGCAACTTTACCAAATTCATTCATTAGCTCTAGTAGTTTTCTGGTGGCATTTTGAGGATTCTCTATGTATCGTATCATGTCATCTGCAAACAGTGACAGTTTTACTTCTTCTTTTCCAATTTGTATTCCTTTTATTTCTTTTTCTTTTCTGATTGCCGTGGCTAGGACTTCCAAAGCTATGTTGAATAATAGTAGTGAGAGTGGACATCCTTGTCTCGTTCCTGATCATAGAGGAAATGCTTTCAGTGTTTCACCATTGAGAATGATGTTTGCTGTTGGTTTGTTGTATATGGCCTTTATTATGTTGAGGTAGGTTCCCTCTATGCCCTTTCTGGAGAGTTTTTATCATAAATGGGTGTTGAATTTTGTCAAAAGCTTTTTCTGCATCTATTGAGATGATCATATGGTTTTTATTCTTCAATTTGTTAATATGGTGTATCACATTGATTTATTTGTGTATATTGAAGAATCCTTGCATCCCTGGGATAAATCCCACTTGATCATGGTGTATGATCCTTTTAATGTGTTGTTGGATTCTGTTTGATAGTATTTTGTTGAGGATTTTTGCATCTATATTCATCAGTGATATTGGTCTGTAATTTTCTTTTTTTGTAGTATCTTTGTCTGGTTTTTGGTTATCAGGGTGATGGTGGCCTCACAGAATGAGTTTGGGAGTGTTCCTTCCTCTGCAGTTTTTTGGAAGAGTTTGAGAAGGATGGGCGTTAGCTCTTCTCTAAATGTTTGATAGAATTCACCTGTGAAGGCATCAGGTCCAGGACTTTTGTTTGCTGGAAGATTTTTAATCACAGTTTCAATTTCATTACTTGTGATTGGTCTGTTCATATTTTCTGTTTCTTCCTGGTTCAGTCTTGGAAGGTTATACCTTTCTAAGAATTTGTCCATTTTTTCCAGGTTGTCCATTTTATTGGCATAGAGTTGCCTGTAGTAGTCTCTTAGGATGCTTTGTATTTCTGTGGTGTCTGTTGTAACTTCTCCTTTTTCATTTCTAATTTTATTGATTTGAGTCCTCTCCCTCTTTTTCTTGATGAGTCTGGCTAATGCTTTATCAATTTTGTTTATCTTCTCAAAGAACCAGCTTTTAGTTTTATTGATCTTTGCTATTGTTTTCTTTGTTTCTACTTCATTTACTTCTGCTCTGATCTTTATGATTTCTTTCCTTCTGCTAACTTTGGGTATTGTTTATTCTTCTTTCTCTAGTTCCTTTAGGTGTAAGGTTAGATTGCTTTTTTGAGATTTTTCTTGTTTCTTGAGGTTGGCTTGTATAGCTATAAACTTCCCTCTTAGAACTGCTTTTGCTGCATCCCATAGGTTTTGGATCATCGTGTTTTCATTGTCATTTGTCTCTAGGTATTTTTTGATTTCCTCTGATTTCTTCAGTGATCTCTTGGTTATTTAGTAACGTATTGTTTAGCCTCCATGTTTTTGTGTTTTTACGTTTTTTTCCCTGTAATTCATTTCTAATCTCACAGCGTTGTGTTCAGAAAAGATGCTTGATATGATTTCAATATTCTTAAATTCACTGAGGCTTGGTTTGTGACCCAAGATGTGATCTCTCCTGGAGAATGTTCTGTGCACACTTGAGAAGACAGTGTAATCTGCTGTTTTTGGATGGAATGTCCTATAAATATGAATTAAATCTATCTGGTCTATTGTGCCTCTTAAAGCTGCTGTTTCCTTATTTATTTTCATTTTGGATGATCTGTCCATTGGTGTTAAGTGAGGTGTTAAAGTCCCCCACTATTATTTTGTTACTGTCGATTTCCTCTTTTACAGCCGTTAGCAGTTGCCTTATGTATTGAGGTGCTCCTATGTTGGATACATATATATTTATAATTGTTATATCTTCTTCTTGGATTGATCCCTTGATCATTATGTAGTGTCCTTCCTTGTCTCTTATAACACTCTTCTTCTTATTCTTATTATTATTTTTTTGTGTGGTACACAGGCCTCTCACTGTTGTGGCCTCTCCCGTTGCGGAGCACAGGCTCCGGACGCGCAGGCTCAGCGGCCATGGCTCACGGGCCCAGCTGCTCCACGGCCTGTGGGATCGTCCCGGACTGGGGCATGAACCCACGTCCCCTGCATCAGCAGGTGGACTCTCAACCGCTGCGCCACCAGGGAAGCCCAGACATTCTTATTTTAAAGTCTATTTTAACTGATATGAGTATTGCTACTCCAGCTTTCTTTTGATTTCCATTTGCATGGAATATCTGTTTCCATCCCCTCACTTTCAGTTTGTATGTGTCCCTAGGTCTGAAGTGGGTCTCTTGTAGACAGCATATATATGGGTCTTGTTTTTGTATCCATTCAGCAAGCCCCTGTCTTTTGGTTGGAGCATTTAATCCATTCACCTTTAAGGTAATTATTGATATGTATGTCCCTATGACCATTTTCTTAGTTGTTTTGGGTTTGTTTTTGTAGGTCCTTTTCTCCTCTTGTGTTTCCCACTTAGAGAAGTTCCTTTAGCATTTGTTGTATAGCTGGTTTGGTGGTGCTGAATTCTCTCAACTTTTGCTTATCTGTAAACATTTTAATTTCTCCATCGAACCTGAATGAGATCCTTGCCGGGTAGAGTAATCTTGGTTGTAGGTTCTTCCCTTTCATCACTTTAAGTATATCATGCCACTCCCTTCTGTCTTGTAGAGTTTCTGCTGAGAAATCAGCTCTTAACCTTATGGGAGTTCCCTTGTATATTATTTGTTGTTTTTCCCTTGCCGCTTTCAGTAATTTTCTTTGTCTTTAATTTTTGCCAATTTGATTACTATGTGTCTCGGCGTGTTTCTCCTTGGGTTTATCCTATATGGGACTCTCTGTGCTTCCTGGACTTGGGTGGCTATTTCCTTTCCCATGTTAGGGAAGTTTTCAACTATTATCTCTTCAAATATTTTCTCTGGTCCTTTCTGTCTTCTCCTTCTGGGACCCCTATAATGCGAATGTTGTTGCGTTTAATGTTGTCCCAGAGGTCTCTTAGGCTGTCTTCATTGCTTTTCATTCTTTTTTCTTTATTCTGTTCTGCAGCAGTGAATTCCACCCTTCTGTCTTCCAGGTCATTTATCCGTTCTTCTGCCTCAGTTATTCTGCTATTGATTCCTTCTAGTGTAGTTTTCATTTCAGTTATTGTATTGTTCATCTCTATTTGTTTGTTCTTTAATTCTTCTAGGTCTTTGTTAAACATTTCTTGCATCTTCTCAATCTTTGCCTCCATTCTTTTTCAGAGGTCCTGGATCATCTTCACTATCATTATTCTGAATTCTTTTTCTGGAAGGTTGCCTATCTCCACTGCATTTAGTTGTTTTTCTGGGGTTTTATGTTGTTCCTTCATCTGGTACATAGCCCTCTGCCTTTTCATCTTGTCTATCTTTCTGTGAATGTGGTTTTTGTTCCACAGGCTGCAGGATTGTAGTTCTTCTTGCTTCTGCTCTCTGCCCTCTGGTGGATGAGGCTTTCTAAGAGGCTTGATGGGAGGGACTGGTCGGAAATTTTAATTAAGGTAAATGGCTTTTTAAAATCTAAAGGGGACAACATACATTAAAAAGCAATTGTTTCAAGATAAATGTTACTAATAAATAAGATACAATATATAATTTGATAAATGATTAACTGCTAGTTACAGTATAGCACAGCACTTTATCTTACTAGGTTTCTATAACCTTTATAACAATATCATAGTGTGTCTTTTATTACAGTTGTCCTGTTCCTCCTTATAGTATATGTGCTCATGGTTATCTATTCTACTAGATTTTAGAATATCTGAGTAGGACCTAGAATGATAAACACTACTCGAAGACACTTAAATGTAATATCTTACCACTTATAAAACACTTCTGTATTTAAGCAAGCAAACTCCAACCAAACTGGATTGCTCATGGTCACTGAAACATGTCTGTCATTGTCCTGCTTCTTTGCTTTTGTTGATGATGTTTGCCTCTCTGACTAATCCAATACTGGTATAGAATCCTTTACCTATAATGCTAAAATTTTGAAAACTCAGCAAAGTATTACCATCAGAGTTCACTGAACACAAAAAATGACCCAAACTAATGTAAAACTAAGTGTTAATTTATTCCATGTAGTGAGGATAGTCATATGTATAAAGCAGAAATATTAACGTGTCTAATGTGTCTAAGTGCTCTAGGCCGAAAGGGGCTAGTATTAATTTAAGAGATGGTACCATATTACCTCTCTAAAATTCTCAAAAGACTGATTTCTGAGATACATCTGGTCCCAAGATTATAGATGAAGGAATGTGGACCAATATCAACTCTTCAAAATACAATTCATATTGTTCTATAAAGCCTCCCTCCATGGCTGCTCTAAACTTCTCTCTCCTCCAATTGGTAATACAATTAATTTATAGTCAACCACATGTTACATTAGACCAGTATTCTACAACATTAAACTTTCATTTAAAATTTTTAGGGACTTCCCTGGTGGCACAGTGGTTGGGACTTCGCACTCCCAATGCAGGGGGCCTAGGTTTGATCCCTGGTCAGGGAACTAGATCCCACATGCATGCCACAACTAAGAGTTCCCATGCCACAACTAAGAAGCCAGTGAGCCACAACTAAGGAGCTGGTGAGCCACAACTAAGGAGCCTGCCTGCCGCAACTGAGACCCAGCACAACCACATAAATAAATATTTAAAAAAATAAATAAAATAAAATTTTTACAGTTATTTAATTCATTCTGTGTTTCTGCACTGTATCCTCTAGATTTATGCTGTCCAATATGGTAGCCAATAACCATATGTGACTACTAAGCCTTTGAAATGTGGTTATTCCAAACAGAGGTATGGTGTAAATACAAAATATACACCTGATATCAAAGACTTAGTATGAAAAAACAGAAGGTAAAATATATCTCTAATAATTTTATACTGATCACGTTGATAAATTTTATAAATGTTAGGGTAAATAAAATATATGTTTAAAATTAATCTCATCAAAAATGAATTTAATGTGGTTACAATAAAATTTAAAATTGCATATGTGACTCACATAGTGTTTCTGTTGGATAGTATTGCTATAGACCAGCACTGTCCAAGAGAACTTCCTGCAATGATAGAAATATTCTATATCTGCAGTGTCTAATATGATAGTCACTAAACTACATGTGGCTATTGAGCACATGAATAATAGTACAAATGGCCATATATAAGGCTGCAAATACAAGTGAGGTGCTACAGAAGTGAAGCCCATAAATCATATCTACTAACCTTGGACAGACAGCCAAATGCTTCATATTTAATGTTTCTCAACTGAACACTGATACAAGTCAATAGTTAGCAAAGGAACACCTACCTTGTTCAAGGTCCTCACAGCTGCGTATCTCAAAGCTGGCTTAGGAGAACTACAGAAAAGCTGAAGAACTAGGGAAAAAAAAAAGGTCACTGTGAACATAGCTCATTTCAACCTATAGCATGTTTCTGAAAATACAGCACGTGAAGGATCACATTCAAAATACGCATAAGGAAATCAGATGGCAGCATCACACGCTCACGTTAAAACTACATCATCAGAAAGAGGAAACGTGCTTCCTGGTGAGCCATAAAAACTGTAAATACAGGAAACAAAGTTTATTGTTGTCCCTAAAGAAGTTAATATACCCATTAATATCTGAATTTAAAGAGTAGGAACATTTATGGTTGTAAGAGTAAATGGGTTTTTTAAACATGGAGAACTGAAGGCATTAAAGTTACTTGTTTTCTAAGTAAAAACTTAAATGTTTTAATATGGGGAAATGATAACTTCAGAAAAAGAAATACAGTCACCCCTCCATATCTGCAGGGGACTGGACCCCGGACCTTCCAGGACCCCTGGCAGATTCCAAAATCTGGGGATGCTAAAGACCCTTATATAAAATGGTGTAGCACAATCAGCCCTTGGTATCTGCAGGTCCCACATCTGAGGATTCTACCAACCGTGAATCGATTGGGTTGAACTGGTGGGATGTGGAACCCAAGGATATGGAGGTACAATTGCAACTAAAAAACAGCTAAAACAAACCATTTATGTATCAAAACGTAAAGGCTATATATACAGAGCTAAGGTTCAAAAATACCTATTCTGTAGACCTATGGAACTTAAGATAAAAACATAAGAAAATAAACAAAAGCCAGTTATCAAATATATAACTAACCTGAAACAGCAGGTGCCAACTCCCTTGCAGTACAGTTAGGAAGATGGATGATAGCTGAAGCAGCTTCATAAATAACCATTTCATGTTTATTTCGCAAGCAGCTCTCAATGAAATCAAAGACTGGACTTTCATGGCTGACAATAAATATACATAGGCCATAATTAGATATCATAAAGAACAGAGGCAATGTGCATAGTGGCTAAAAGCACAGACAGGGGGACTTCCCTGGTGGCACAGTGGTTAAGACTCCATGCTCCCAATGCAGGGGGCCTGAGTTCAATCCCTGGTCAGGGAATTAGATCCCACATGCATGCCGCAACTGAGAGTTCATATGCTACAACTAAGGGGGCTGTGTGCTGCCACTCAGGAGCCAGTGAGCCACAACTAACAAGCCCACAAGCTGCAACTAACAAGCCCGCAAGCTGCAACTAAGACCCGGCGTGACCAAATAAATAAATATATATATATTTTTAAAAGCACAGACAGAATGAGAAGCACTTTTGGAATTATGAATGAAGGACCTCTGAAAATACACTCCTCCATAAAAGCAATGAGAATACTGGTGTAAATTTTCAAAATCAACTTTTTCAGCACTCTAGAAGTTAGCTAAAGGATTGCAACAATCCTAGGAACATTTATTCAAGAGGAACAGCTGAATCTTCATAAGAACAGTAAGCTTTCTGGTATTTTAACTTGCTCTATTTCATACCCTCTTCCCAGCTTCATGGTAGCCTTGGAAACCAGGGCCTCAGAACCACACTAGCTATGAAAGCCAGCAGCCTAGTAGCCACTGAAGGAGGCAGATGAATTTGGAGCACCATCAAAAGCCCTGTTCCCAGAGCACTGTCACTACTTGACCTGAATGATGCTCCTTAAAAAAGCCCCATTCATGAAGCTAATTTTTTGGCCACACTACACAGCATCTGGGATCTCAGTTCCCCAACCAGGGGTCGAGCCCATGCACTCTGCAGTGGAAGCGTGGAGTCCAAACCACTGGACCACCAGGGAATTCCCTGAAGCTAATTTTTATTTCATCTAACTCTGAGGACATTCAGTGAGGAAAGCCCTATCCCCAGGAGGTTTGTGTCCCAAAAAACAGCGGCAATTGCTTAACACTGCGGTTGCCACAGGTATTGATTCTAGTTGACGCAAACAAGAGTCTGGCCAAAAAAACTTAAAAAGAAAATCTAAGAAATAAGATGCCCATAAGGGGCTTTAATTTCTGACATATTCCTGGGGATCTAGAAGACTGTGCAAATACCCAGGAAAGAGCTTACAGAGCTCTAGCCTCTCACCCATGCTTGACTTTGAGTTTCTGCACAATTAGGAAGGGAAGACTAAGGCACAGTTATGCATACCCCAACACACAAAATGCCCACTGAAAAAAAGATGGGAGACATGTTGGTCAAAACCATTTTAAGAAAATCTGTCAAATCATTATCCGAAGACTCAGCTAACCAAGCAGACTTCAGTAGCCACACATGACAAAGAATAAGGACTGCAGAATTAGTCCAGGAAAGTCACTAAACAAACAACAACACACAGCAACAAAAACAAACTCTGAGGATGGAAAAGGGGGAAATAAGGTTGTCAGTTACCACAGTGTATTAAATATCCAGTTTTTGACAAAAAGCTATGACACAAATAAATAGTGAGATATGGCCCATATATAGTGAAAAAAAGCAGTCAATAGAAATTATTCTTGAGGGAGCCCAGATGTTGGATTTACTAGGCAAAGCCTTTAAGTCAACTAATATAAATATGTTCAAAGAAGCAAAAGAAACCATATCTAAAGAATTAAAGGGAATTAAAAAGTTAAAGGCATGATAATCATGCCTCACCCACGAGAGAGTATCAATAAAGAGAAAGATTGAGTTTTTTTTTTTTTAAAGGAACCAAATAGAAACTCTGGATTTAGAAAGTGCATAACTAGAATAAAAATTTCAAATCTGCTCAGATAAAAAAAAACAAGTACCTACAATTTGCTGCCTATAAGAGACTCACTTTAGGGCAAAAGTCACACAGATTCAAAGTGAGGGGATGGAAAAACATATTTCATGCAAATGGAAAACAATAAGAAAGCAGGGGTAGCGATATTCATATCAGACAAAACAGACTTTAAAACGAAGTCCAAAAAGAAAGACAAAGAACGACACTATATAATGATAAAGGGATTAATACAAGAAGAGGACATTACACTTGTTAACATATATATGCACCCAATGTAGGAACACCTAAATATACAAAATAAATACTAACAGACATAAAGGGAGCAATTGACAGGAATACAATAATAGTAGGAGACTTTAACACCCCAGTGACATCAATGGACAGACCTTTCAGACAGAAAATCAATAAGGCAAGAGAGATCCTAAATGACACAACAGAACAGATGTACTTAATTGCTATCTATGGGACACGTCATCCAAAAAAAACAAAAAACAAACAAAATACACATTCTTTTCAAGTGCTCATGGAACATTCTCTAGGATAGACCATACATGAGGACACAAAACAAGCCTCAATGAATTTTAAAAAACAGAAATTATTTCAATCATCTTTTCTGACCACAACAGTATCAAACTAGAAATCAACCACAGAAAGAAAAATGGGAAAAAACAATCACATGGAGACTAAACAACATCCTACTAAAAAACCAATGAGTCAACAATGAAATCAAAGAGGAAATCAGAAAATACCTCGAGACAAATGACAATAAAAATACAACCTTACAAAATCTATGGGATGCAGCAAAAGTAGTTCAATGAGGGAAATTCAGAGCGATACAGGCCTTTCTCAAGCAACAAGTAAAATCTCAAGCAAATAACCTAACCTACCACCTAAAAGAATTAGAAAAAAGAAAAATAAACAAAAGCCAAAGTCATTAGAAGGAAGGGAATAATAAAGATCAGAGAGGAAATAAATAAAATAGAGATCAAAACAACAATAGAAAAGATCAATAAAACCAAGAGCTGGTTTTTTGAAAGGATAAACAAAATTGACAAACCTGTAGCCAGGGTACCAAGAAGAAAAGAGAGAAGACCCAAATAAACAAAATAAGAAATGAGAAATAACAACCAATACTGCAGAAATACAAAATATCATAAGAAAATACTATGAACAGTTATAAACCAACAAAGTGAACAATCGAGAAGAAACAGAAGAGGTTTTAGAAACATACAGTCAGCCAGAATTGAATCAAGAAAAAACATAATTTGAACAGACCAATCACTAGAAGTGAAATAGAATCTGTAATAAAAAACAAACAGAAAACCCCAAAAAACTCCCCACAAACAAAATCCAGGACCAGATGGCTTAACTGGGGAATTCAACCAAACATACAAAGAGGAATGTATACCTATCCTTCTCAAATTATTCCAAAAGATTTAAGAGGAGGACACACTCCCAAAGTCAGTTTATGCAGCCACCATCACCCTGATACCAAAAACAAAGACACTACAAAAAAAAGAAAATTACTGGCCAATATCTTTGACAAATAGAGATGCAAAAATCCTCAACAAAATTTAAGCAAGCCAACTCCAGCAACACATATAAAGGATCATACACCATGATTAAGTTGGATTCTTACCAGGGCCACAAAGATGGTTCAACATATGCAAATCAACCAATGTGATATAACACATCAACAAAGAAAAGACAAAAAACACATGATCATCTCAATAGATGTAGAAAAAGCATGTGATAAAATTCAACATCATTCACGATGAAAACTCTCACTGAAGTGGGTACAGGGGGAATACATCTCAACATAATAAAAACCATTTATGACAAACCCAGAGCCAACACAATACTCAACAGTGAAAAGCTGAAAGCCTTCCCACTAAATTCTGGAACAACACAAGGGTGCCCACTCTCACCACTGCTACTCAACGTATTATTGGAAGTCCTAGCCTCAGCAACCAGACAAGAAAAAGAAATAAAAGGTATCCAAATTGGAAGGGAAGAGGTAAAGCTGTCATTATATGCAGATGACACAATACTCTATACAGAAAACCCTAAAGACTCCACACAAAAACTATTAGAACTAATAAATGAATTAGCAAGGTAGCAGGGTACAAGATTAATATACAGAAATCTGCTGCATTTCTTTACAGTAACAATGAAATATCAGAAAATAAAAAAAAAAGTTTAAAATCGCACTAAACACACACACACACACACACACACACACACACAAACACACACACAAACACGGGAATGAACCTAACCAAGGAGGTGAAAGAGCTATATGCTGAGAACTCTAAGACACTGATAAAGGAAACTGAAGATGATTCACAGAAATGAAAAGATATCCCATGCTCTTGGATTGGAAGAATTAATATTATTAAAATAGCCATACTATTGAAAGCAATCTACAGATTTAATGCTATATCTATCAAATTACCCATGACATTTTTCACAGAACTAGAACAAATAATCCTAAAATTTATATGGAATCACAGAAGGCCCCGAATTGGCAAAGCAATTCTGAGGAAAAAGAACAAAGCTGGAGGTATAACTCGCCCAGACTTCAGACAATACTACAAAGCTACACTAATCAAAACACTGTGGTATTGGCACAAAAGCAGACATATAGATCAATGAAACAGAATAGAGAGCTCAGAAACAAACCCATACAATTAATCTTCAGCAAAGAAGGCAAGAATATACGATGGAGAAAACACAGTGCCTTCAGCAAATGGTGTTGGGAAAGTTGAACAGCTATTTGTAAATCAATGAAATTAGAACACTCCTTCATATCATATACAAAAATAAACTCAAAATGCTTTAAAGAAACATATAGGATGTGACACCATAAAACTCCTAGAAGAGAAGATAGGCAAAATATTCTCTGACATAAATAGTAGCAATATTTTCTTAGACCAGTCTCCCAAGGCAAAAGAAAAAAAAACAAAAATAAACAAATGGGACCTAATCAAACTTAAAAGCTTCTGCATAGGGCTTCCCTGGTGGTGCAGTGGTTGAGAGTCTGCCTGCCGATGCAGGGGACACAGGTTCGTGCCCCGGTCCGGGAAGATCCCACATGCCGCGGAGTGGCTGGGCCCGTGAGCCATGGCCACTGGGCCTGTGCGTCCGGAGCCTGTGCTCCGCAGCGGGAGAGGCCACAGCAGTGAGAGGCCCACGTACTGCAAAAAAAAAAAAAAAAAAAAAAAAAAAGCTTCTGCACAGCAAAGGAAACCATCAACGAAATGAAAATACAACCTATAGAATGTGAGAAAATATTTGCAAACAACGTGACTGACAAGAGGTTAATTTCCAAAATATACAAACAGCTCATAAAACTCAATATCAAAAAAACAAACAACCCAATCAAAAAATGGGCAGATGACATAGACAGTTTTCCAAAGAAGATATACAGATGGCCAACATGCATATGAAAAGATGGTCAATATCACTAATTAAATGCACATCAAAACCACAAGGAGGTATTGCTTTACACCAGTCAGAATGGCTATCATCAAAAAGTCTATAAATAGGGCTTCCCTGGTGGTGCAGTGGTTGAGAGTCCGCCTGCCGATGCAGGGGACACGGGTTCGTGCCCCGGTCTGGGAAGATCCCACATGCTGCGGAGTGGCTGGGCCCGTGAGCCATGGCCACTGAGCCTGCGCGTCCGGAGCCTGTGCTCTGCAACGGGAGAGGCCACAACAGTGAGAGGCCTGCGTACCGCAAAAAAATAAAAAAATAAAGTCTATAAATAATAAATGCTGGAGAGGGTGTGGAGAAAAGGGAACCCTCCTACACTGTCGGTGGGAATGTAAACTGGTGCAACCAGTAAGTAGGGGAAACAGTATGGCGGTTTCTTAAAAAACTAAAAATAGAGCTACCAAATGATCCAGCAATCCTATTCTTGGGCATATAACCAGAAAAGACAAAAACTCTAATTCGAAAAGATACATGCACCCCAATGTTCATAGCAGCACTATTTACAACAGCCAAGACATGGAAGCAACCTAAGTGTCCATCAACAGATGAATGGATAAAGAAGAGGTAATATGCATATATATATATATACATATATGTGTGTGTATATATATATATATATATATATATATAAAATACACACACACACACACACACACACACACGGACTATTACTCAGCCATAAAAAAGAATGAATCACTTCGCTGTACACCTGAAACACAGTAGTGTAAATCAACTATACTTCAATTTTTAAAAAACTGAGAGAGTTCAGAAACAACTTTCAAAAAATTCAAATCTGCAATTCAACAGCTGATTTGCACTGACAGTAGAAAAAGCCAGTAAACTTGAGGACAGGTTAAACTGAGATAATTTAGCTGAGGAAAACAAAGAATGAAGGAAAAACAAAAACAAAAACAGAGCCTTGGAGACCTATGGAATACGACCAAGTGTACCAACATTTTCACGATAGGAGTCCCAGAAGGAAAGGAGAGAGACAAAGGGACAAAAGGAATATCCTGAGAAATAGTGACCAAAAACTTCCAAAATTTGTTTAAAATATTAATCTACACACTTGAGAAGCTCAACAAATCCCAAGTTGGAAAAATACAAAAAGATCCACATATAGACACACCATAGTCAAAGTGCTGAAAGCATAAGACAAAGAGAAAATCTTGACAGAAGCAAGATAAAAGCTACTCATCACATTGTACAGGGGAGCAACAATACAGTTAATGGCTTTTCACCTGAAATAATGAAATAGAGAATGCCATATTCAAAGTGTTGAAATAAAGAAATAAATATTCTCTATCCAGCAGAACTACGTTCCAAAAATGAAGGCTAATAACAGGACATTCCCAGATAAGCAGTGACTGAGACAATGTATTGCTAACATACCTGATTTATAAAAAATACTAAACGAAGTCTGTTAAACTGAAAGACTGACTCCAGTGACATGAATAATCAATGAGAAATAAAGAGCACCAGAAATGGTAAATATGTGAGTTAATATAAATGATTCTATAAATAATTTTTTTCATTTCTCTTAACTAATTTAAAGGACATAAAATTGTATAAAAATAATTATAACACTGCATTATTGGATAATGCACATACATGTAATATACATGACAATAATAGCAAACAGGAGCAGGGAGAGAACAGAACTATACTGGAGCAAAGATTCTATATTTTACTAAAATTAAATTAGTCAACCTGAAGTAGATTGTGGTAAATTAAAATGCATATTCTAATCCCCAGAGAAACAACTTTTTAAACAGTAAAAATACTGACAGAGGAATTAAAATGATTCAATGAAAATTTTATTTAACACAAAAGAAGGCAGTCAAAGAGGAAGAAAGGAACAAAAAAGACAAGATACTTCTATAGAAAAAACAGCAAAATGGCAAAGGTAAATACAACCACGTCAATAATTATATTAAATGTGAAAGGTCTAAACACCCCAACCGAAACATAGAGATTGCCAGACAGGATAAAAAAGCAAGATCAAACTATGTGCCGTCTACAAGACATACACATTAGATTCAAAGATACAAATGAGATGAAAGTAAAATGATGGGAAAAGGTATGCCATGCAAACTAATCGTAAGAGATCAGGAGTGGCTATATTAATACCAGTCAGAGAATTTAAGACAAAATATTATAAGAGACAAAAAGAGACATAATGAGAAGCTGCTCAATACATCAGGATGATATAACAATGATAAACATATACACACTTAACAACAGAGCCTCAAAATATATGAAGCAAAACTTAACACTAGGGCTTCCCTGGTGGCGCAGTGGTTGGGAGTCCACCTGACAGTGCAGGGGGCGTGGGTTCGTGCCCCAGTCCGGGAGGATCCCACGTGCCGCGGGGCAGCTGGGCCCGTGAGCCATGGCCACTGGGCCTGCACATCCAGAACCTGTGCTCCGCGATGGGAGGGGCCGCAGCAGTGAGAGGCCCATGTACCACAAAAAAAACAAAAAAACTTAACACTAAAGGAGAAATAGATCTTTTAACAATAATAGCTGGAGATGTCTATACCTACCCAATAGCTGATAGAACAACTAGACAAAATCATCAAGGATATAGAGGACCTGAACAATTTAATTCCTCAACGCAACCTAGAACATTCAACCCAGAGACTATAAAATACACTCTTTTCAAGTGCATATGGACAGTTCTCAAAGACAGATTAAACGCCAGTCATAAAACAAGTCTCAATACATGTAAAAGAATAGAAATCATCAAAGCATATTCCCCAACCACGACTGAAGTAAATTATAAATTAGCAACAGAAAATAAAGGAAATCCCCAATATTTGGAAATAAACAAGTTATTTCTAAGTAACCCATGTATCCAGAATAAATCAAATGGAAAACAAGAAAAAATCTGAAACAGAATGACAACAAAAACACAGTAAATCAAAATTTATGAGATGTAGCCAAAACAATGCTTGGAGGGAAGTTTATAGCTCTAAACACCTATACCAGAAAAGAAGAAAGGTCTCAAATCAGTAACCTAAGTATCCACAATAAAGAAATTAGAAAAAGAAGACTAAACCAAGTCCACAGTAAGAAGAAAGTAAATAAAGATCGGAGAAAAGATCAATGGACTAGAATGCAGAAAAATAACAATGAAAAAAATGAACAAAACACAAAGCTAGTTCTTTGAAAAAATTCAACAAAATTGCCAAACCTTTAGCTAGGCTAAACAAGGGAAAAAAAAAAAAGCAAAGGAATACAAATTACCAAAATCAGGAATGAAGTAAAGGACAACACTACTGATCCTAAAGGAATTTAAATGATTATAAGAGAATATTATAAACAACTATATGCAAACAAATTAGATAACTTAGATGAAATGGCAAAATCCCTAGAAATACCAAACTACCAAACCTGACTTACAAAGAAATAGAGAATCTAAACAAACCTATGAGTTAGTTACTTAAAATCTTCCCTCAAGGGCTTCCCTGGTGGCGCAGTGGTTGAGAGTCTGCCTGCTGATGCAGGGGACACAGGTTCATGCCCCGGTCCGGGAAGATCCCACATGCCGTGCAGCGGCTGGGCCTGTGAGCCATGGCTGCTGAGCCTGCATGTCTGGAGCCTGTGCTCGCAACGGGAGAGGCCACAGCAGTGAGAGGCCCACGTATGGCAAAAAAAAAAAAAAAAAAAAAAATCTTCCCTCAAAAAAAGCAAAGGTTAGGGGTGGGATAGGGAGGGTGGGAGGGAGACGCAAAAGGGAGGGGATATGGGAACATATGTATATGTATAACTGATTAAATTTGTTATTAAAAAAAAGAAAAAAAAATGCACGTGCTTTGTGGAAAAAAATAAATAAATAAAACAAAACAAACAAAAAAAGCAAAGGTCACAACAGCTTCATTGGTTAATTCTATCAAATATTTAAAGAAATAATACCAATCTTTCACAAACTCTTTTATAACATAAATGAGGGTACACTACCTCCCAGCTAATGATGAGATGCCATTATTACCTGGATAACAAAGCCTGACAAATTCTCAGAAAACAACAGACCAATATCCCTCCTGACATAGACATATGGAACTCCTTAACAAAATATCAGCAACCTGAATCCACCAATACATAAAAAGAATTATATATCATAACCAAGTAGCATTTTTCCTAAGAATGCAAACAAAATTGATTTAACATCAGAAAATCATTAGGACCTTCAAGATGGCAGAGGAGTAAAACGTGGAGATCACCTTCCTCCCCACAAATACATCAAAAATACATCTACATGTGTAACAACTCCTACAGAACACCTACTGAACACTGGCAGAAGACCTCAGACTTCCCAAAAGGGAACAGAAGCCCTCAGGCAACCTAAACGCAGAGGCAGGGCCAAATCCAAAGCTGAACCCCAGGAGCTGTGTGAACAAAGAAGAGAGAAGGGGAAATTTCTCCTAGAAGCCTCAGGAGCAGCGGATTAAATCTCCACAATAAACTTGATGTACCCCGCATCTGTGGAAAACCTGAATAGACAACGAATTATCCCAAAATTGACATGGTGGACTTTGGGAGCAACTGTAGAATGGGCTTTGCTTTCGGAATCTAATTTGTTTCTGATTTTATGTTTATCTTAGTTTAGTATTTAGAGCTTATTATCATTGGTAGATTTGTTTATTGATTTGGTTGCTCTCTTCCTTTTATATATATTTTTTTCCTTTTTCTCTCTTTGTGAGTGTGTATGTGTATGCTTCTTTGTGTGATTTTGTCTGTATACCTTTGCTTTTACCATTTGTCCTAGGGTTCTGTCTGTCCACTTTTCTTTTTTTAGCATAGTTTTTTTTTTGTTTTTTTTGTTTTTTGTTTGTTTTTTTTGCGGTACGCGGGCCTCTCACTGTTGTGGCCTCTCCCGTTGCGGAGCACTGGCTCCGGAAGCGCAGGCTCAGCGGCCATGGCTCACGGGCCCAGCCGCTCCGCGGCATGTGGGATCCTCCCGGACCGGGGCACGAGCCCGTGTCCCCTGCATCAGCAGGCGGACTCCCAACCACTGCGCCACCAGGGAAGCCCTTTAGCATAGTTTTTACTGCTTGTTATCATTGGTGGATTTGCTTATTGGTTTGGTTGCTCTCTTCTTTTCTTTATTACTTTTTTATTTTTAATAATTTTTTTCTTTTTTATTTTAATTATTTTATTTTATTTTATTTTATTTTTTCTTTCTTTCTTTTTCTTTCTCCCTTTTCTTCTGAGCTGTGTGGCTGACAGGGTCTTGGTCTTCTGGCCGGGTGTCAGGCCTGAGCCTCACAGGTGGGAGAGCCAAGTTCAGGACATTGGACCACCAGAGACCTCCCGGCCCCACGTAATATCAAACGGCGAAAGCTCTCCCAGAAATCTCCATCTCAACGCTAAGACCCAGCTCCACTCAATGACCAGCAAGCTACAGGTCTGGATACCCCATTGCAAACAACTAGCAAGACAGAAACACAAACCCACCCATTAGCAGAGAGGCTGCCTAAAATCATAAGTTCACAGACACCCCAAAACACACCACCAGACGCGATACTGCCCACCAGAAAGACAAGATCCAGCCTCATCCACCAGAACACAGGCACCAGTCCCCTCCACCAGGAAGCCTACACAACCCACTGGACGAACCTTACCCACTGTGGGCAGACACCGAAAACAAGGGAACGACAAATCTGCAGCCTGGGAAAAGGAGACTCCAAGCGCAGTAAGTTAAACAAAATGAGAAGACAGACAAATACACAGCAGATGAAGGAGTAAGGTAAAAACCCACCAGACCAAACAAATGAAGAGGAAATAGGCATTCTACCTGAAAAATAATTCAGAGTAATGATAGTAAAATGATCCAAAATCTTGGAAATACAATGGAGAAAATACAAGAAAAGTTTAACAAGGACCTAGAAGAACTAAAGAGCAAACAAACAATGATGAACAACACAATAAATGAAATTTAAGATTCTCTAGAAGGAATTAATAGCAGAATAACTGAGGCAGAAGAATGGATAAGTGACCTGGAATATAAAATAGTGGTAATTACTACCACAGAGCAGAAATAAACAAACAAGAACAAAAAGAATTGGGGACAGTCTCAGAGACCTCTGGGACAACATTAAACGCACCAACATTCAAATTATAGGGGTCCCAGAAGAAGAAGAGAAAAACAAACAGAGTGGGAAGATATTTGAAGAGATTATAGTTGAAAACTTCCCTAATATGGGAAAGGAAATAGTTAATTAAGTCCAAGAAGCACAGAGTCCCATACAGAATAAATCCAAGGAGAAACATGCCTAGACACATATTAATCAAACTATCAAAAATTAATACAAAGAAAAAATATTAAAAGAGAAAATCAACAAATAACATACAAGGGAATACCCATAAGGTTAACAGCTGATTTCTCAGCAGAAACTCTGAAAGCCAGAAGGGTGTGGTAGGACATACTTAAAGTGATGAAAAGGAAAAACCTACAACCAAGATTACTCTACCCAGCAAGGATCTCATTCAGATTTGATGGAGAAATTGAAACGTTTACAGACAAGCAAAAGCTGAGAGAGTTCAGCACCACCAAACCAGCTTTACAACAAATGCTAAAGGAACTTCTCTAGGCAGGAAACAAAAAACCAGGAAAAGACCTACAATAACAAACCCAAAACAATTAAGAAAACGGTAATAGCAGCATACATATTGATAATTACCTTAAAGGTAAATGGATTAAATGCTCCAACCAAAAGACACAGACTGGCTGAATGGATCCAAAAATAAGACCCATATATTTGCTGTCTACAAGAGACCCACTTCAGACCTAAGGACACGTACAGAATGAAAGTGAGGGGATGGAAAAAGATATTCTATGCAAATGGAAACCAAAAGAAAGCTGGAGTAGCAATTCTCATATCAGACAAAATAGACTTTAAAATAGACTATTAGAAGAGACAAAGAAGGACACTACATAACGATCAAGGGACCGATCCAAGAAGAAGATATAACAATTGTAAATATTTATGCACCCAACACAGGAGCACCTCAATACATAAGGCAAATATAACAGCCATAAAAGGGGAAATCAACAGTTAACACATTCATAGTAGGGGACTTTAACACCCCACTTTAACCAATGGACAGATCACCCAAAATGAAAATAAATAAGGAAACACAAGCTTTAAATGATACACTAAACAAGATGGACTTAATTGATATTTATAGGACATTCCATCCAAGAACAACAGAATACACATTTTTCTCAAGTGCTCATGGAACATTCTCCAGGATAGATCATATCTTGGGTCACAAATCAAGCCTTTGTAAATTTAAGAAAATTGAAATTGTATCAAGTATCTTTTCCGACCACAATGCTATGAGACTAGATATGAATTACAGGAAAAGATCTGTAAAAAATACAAACACATGGAGGTTAAACAATACACTACTTAATAATGAAGTGATCACTGAAGAAATCAAAAAGGAAATCAAAAAATACCTAGAAACAAATGACAATGGAGACACGACGACCCAAAACCTATGGGATGCAGCAAAAGCAGTTCTAAGAGAGAAGTTTATAGCAATACAATCCCACCTTAAGAAACAGGAAACATCTTGAATAAACAACCTGACCTTGCACCTAAAGCAATTAGAGAAAGAAGAACAGAAGGAAAGAAATCATAAAAATCAGATCAGAAATAAATGAAAAAGAAATGAAGGGAAAGATAGCAAAGATCAATAAAACTAAATAAAACTAAAACTAAAAGCTGGTTTTTTGAAAAGATAAACAAAATTGATAAACCATTAGCCAGACTCATCAAGAAAAAAAGGGAGAAGACTCAAATCAATAGAATTAGAAATGAAAAAGGAGAAGTAACAACTGACACTGCAGAAATACAAAAGATCATGAGAGATTACTACAAGCAACTCTATGTCAATAAAATGGACAACCTGGAAGAAATGGACAAATTCTTAGAAATGCACCACAACCTGCCAAGACTGAATCAGAAAGAAATAGAAAATATGAACAGACCAATCACAAGCACTGAAATTGAAACTGTGATCAAAAATCTTCCAACAAACAAAAGCCCAGGACCAGATGGCTTCACAGGCGAATTCTATCAAACATTTAGAGAAGAGCTAACACCTATCCTTCTCAAACTCTTCCAAAATATAGCAGAGAGAGGAACACTCCGAAACTCATTCTACGAGGCCACCATCACCCTGATACCAAAACCAGACAAGGATGTCACAAAGAAAGAAAACTACAGGCCAATATCACTGATGAACATAGATGCAAAAATCCTCAACAAAATACTAGCAAACAGAATCCAACAGCACATTAAAAGGATCATACACCATGATCAAGTGGGGTTTATTCCAGGAATGCAAGGATTCTTCAATATATGCAATAACAATCAACGTGATACACCATATTAACAAATTGAAAGAGAAAAACTATATGATCATCTCAATAGATGCAGAGAAAGCTTTCGACAAAATTCAACACCCATTTATGATAAAAACCCTGCAGAAAGTAGGCATAGAGGGAACTTTCCTCAACATAATAAAGGCCATATATGACAAACCCACAGCCAACATCGTCCTCAATGGTGAAAAACTGAAACCATTTCCACTAAGATCAGGAACAAGACAAGGTTGCCCACTCTCACCACTCTTATTCAATATAGTTTTGGAAGTTTTAGCCACAGCAATCAGAGAAGAAAAGGAAATAAAAGGAATCCAAATTGGAAAAGAAGTAAAGCTGTCACTGTTTGCAGATGACATGATACTATACATAGAGAACCCTAAAGATGCTACCAGAAAGCTACTAGAACTAATTAATGAGTTTGGTAAAGTAGCAGGATACAAAATTAATGCACAGAAATCTCTGGCATTCCTATACACTAATGATGAAAAATCTGAAAGTGAAATCAAGAAAACACTCCCATTGCAACAAAAAGAATAAAATATCTAGGAATAAACCTACCTAAGGAGACAAAAGACCTGTATGCAGAAAATTATAAGACACGGATGAAAGAAATTAAAGATGATACAAATAGATGGAGAGATATACCATGTTCTTGGATTGGAAGAATCAACAGTGTGAAAATGACTCTACTACCCAAAGCAATCTACAGATTCAATGCAATCCCTATCAAACTACCACTGGCATTTTTCACAGAACAGGAACAAAAAATTTCTCAATTTGTATGGAAACACAAAAGACCCCGAATAGCCAAAGCAATCTTGAGAACGAAAAATGGAGCTGGAGGAATCAGGCGCCCTGACTTCAGACTATACTACAAAGCTACAGTAATCAAGACAGTATGGTACTGGCACAAAAACAGAAAGATAGATCAATGGAACAGGATAGAAAGCCCAGAGAAGGGTGGGAGGGAGGAAGATGCATGAGGGAAGTGATGTGGGAACAGATGTATATGTATGACTGATTCACTTTGTTATAAAGCAGAAACTAATAATAATAATAAAAAAGAAAGCCCAGAGATAAACCCACACACATATGGTCACCTTATCTTTGATAAAGGAGGCAGGAATGTACAATGGAGAAAGGACAGTCTCTTCAGTAAGTGGTGCTGGGAAAACTGGACAGGGACATGTAAAAGTATGAGATTAGATCATTCCCTAACACCATACACAAAAATAAGCTCAAAATGGATTAAAGACCTAAATGTAAGGCCAGAAGCTATCAAACTCTTAGAGGAAAACATAGGCAGAACACTCTATGCCATAAGTCACAGCAAGATCCTTTTGGACCCACCTCCTAGAGAAATGGAAATAAAAACAAAAATAAACACATGGGACCTAATGAAACTTCAAAGCTTTTGCACAGCAAAGGAAACCATAAACAAGACCAAAAGACAACCCTCAGAATGGGAGAAAATAATTGCAAATCAATCAACTGACAAAGGATTAATCTCCAAAATGTATAAGCAGCTCATGCAGCTCTATAGCAAAAAAACAAACAACCCAATCCAAAAATGGGCAGAAGACCTAAATAGACACTTCTCCAAAGAAGATATACAGACTGCCAACGAACACATGAAAGAATGCTCAACATCATTAATCATTAGAGAAATGCAAATCAAAACTACAATGAGATATCATCTCACACCAGTCAGAATGGCCATCATCAAAAAATCTAGAAACAATAAATGCTGAAGAGGGTGTGGAGAAAAGGGAACACTCTTGCACTGCTGGTGGGAATGTGAATTGGTACAGCCACTATGGAGAACAGTAGTATGGAGGTTCCTTAAAAACCTACAAATAGAACTACCATATGACCCAGCAATCCCACTACTAGGCATATACCCTGAGAAAACCATAATTCAAAAAGAGACATGTACCAAAATGTTCATTGCAGTTCTATTCACAATAGCCCGGAGATGGAAACAACCTAAGTGTCCATCATCGGATGAATGGATAAAGAAGATGTGGCACATATATACAATGGAACATTACTCAGCCATAAAAAGAAACGAAATGGAGCTATTTGTAATGAGGTGGATGGACCTAGAGTCTGTCATACAGAGTGAAGTAAGTCAGAAAGAGAAAGACAAATACTGTATGCTAACACATATATATGGAATTTAAGAAAAAAAATGTCATCAAGAACCTAGGGGTAAGACAGGAATAAAGACACAGACCTACTAGAGAATGGACTTGAGGATATGGGGAGGGGGAAGGGTAAGCTGTGACAAAGCGAGAGAGAGGCATGGACATATATACACTACCAAACGTAAGGTAGATAGATAGTGGGAAGCAGCCGCATAGCACAGGGAGATCAGCTCGGTGCTTTGTGATCGCCTGGAGGGGTGGGATAGGGAGGGTGGGAGGGAGGAAGACACAAGAGGGAAGGGATATGGGAACATATGTATATGTATAACTGATTCACTTTGTTATAAAGCAGAAACTAAAAAATAAAAATAAAAATAAAAATAACCAATAAAAAAATTAACTTAGCAGAACAATACTCAGTATGCACCATTTATCTACTTTTCTTATTAATATTATTTACCCGCTGGTATAAACAATCTACAGAAAGCCTAATAAAAGAGATGGGATGCCTTAAGGCAGGAAAAAAAAAAGATATATGCACCCGAGTGTTCACAGCAGCATTATTTACAACAGCCAAAATATAGAAGCAACCTAAGTGTGCATCAACAGATGATTGGATAAAGAATATGTCGTATATATACAGAATGGAATACTACTCAGCCATAAAAATAAATGAAATTTTACTGTTTGCAACAACATGGATGAGCTTGGAAGATATTATACTAAGTGAAGTAAGTCAGAGAAAGACATTTATATGTGGAATCTAAAAATTAAAACAAACTAGTGAATATAACAAAAAAGAAAAAGACTCACAGATGTAGAGAACAAACTAGTGGTTACCAGTAGGGAGAGGGAAGGGGGAGCAGCAATATAGGGGTAGGAGAGTAAGAGGCAGAAACTACTATTCATAAAATAAATAAGCTACAAGGAAATATTGTACAGCACAGGTAATACAGGCAAGATTTGATAATGACTAGAAATGGAGTATAACCTTTAAAAATTGTGAATCACTATGTTGTACACCTGAAACATGTAATATTGTAAATCAACTCTACCTCAATTTTTAAAAAAGGAAAAAGAAAAAAGAAAATCACTTTCTGTTACATACTAAATTAATAATAAAAAGGACAGAAACCACATGATCATCTTAACAGATACAGAAAAAGCAGTCAACAAAATCTAACACCCATTTATGATAAATACTCTCAAAAAAGCTAGAGAATGAAGGGAATGCCCTCAACCTGATAAAGGGCATCTTCATAAAATCCATGGTTAACATCATGCTTAACGCTTTCCCCTTAAGATCAGGGACAAGGCAAGGATATCTGCTTTCACCACTTCTATTCAACATTGTACTGAAGGTTCAAGATGGTACAATTAGGAAAAAAGAAAGACATCCAGTTTGGAAAGGAAGAAGTAAAACTGTATTTGTTCTCAGATGACATGATCCTGTACATGAAAATCCCAAGGAATATAACACACACACACACACACAAATGGAACAAATAAATGACCATATCAAGGTTACAGGATACAAGATCAACACGTGAAAATCAAAAATCAACAATCAACTGCTGATTTCTATATATTGGCAACAATTAATCTCAAACAAAATTAACAGAACAATTCCATTCATAGCAGCATCAGAAAGAGTAAAATACTTAGAAATAAATTTAATAAAAGCAATGCAAGACTTTTACACTGAAAACTACAAAACCCTGCTGAGAAATCTAAATAAATGGAGAAACAATTTCTGTTCATGGACTGGAAGACTAGATATTGTCAAGATGGCAATTCTCCCAAATTGATTTATCCAAAATAGATCTATTCTATTCAATGCAATCCCTATCAAAATGCCAGCAGGCTTTTTGTTGTAGAAATTCAAAGCTGATCCTAAAATTATATGGAAATATAAAGGACCCAGAATAGTCAAAACAATTTTCAAAAAATTAAATATAGCAAACATTGACAGATCTGAAGGGAAAAGAGAGCAATTCAATAATAGTAGAAGACTTCAATACCCCACTTTCAATAATGGATAGAACATCCAGATAGAAAATCAATAAGGAAGCAGTGGGCTGGAACTACATTGACCTAACAGACATATACAGAACTTTCTGCCCAACAGCAGCACAATACACATTCTTCTCAAGTGCACAGGGAATGTTCTCCAGAATAGATCACATGTTAGGTAACAAAACAAGTCTTAAATTCAAGAAGATTAAAATCATACCAAGTATGTTTTTCAACCACAATGGGATGAAATTAGAATTAACAAAAGGAAAACTGGAAAATTCACAAACATACGAAAATTAAACAACACACTCTTGAACAACCAATGGGTCAAAGAAGAAATCAAAAGGGAAATTAGAAAATACCTTCATACAAACAAAAACACAGCATACCAAAACTTATGGGATGCAGTAAAAGCAGTACTAAGAGGGAAGTTCATAGCAAAAACTGTAATTTTTTTTAAAGGCCAACTATAATAATGGACATACAGAATCCAAAATAATTGCCAGAGAAATTCTGAAAATTAATAAATGAGTTTAACAAGTGAGGAGTATGGTCATTTTGTCCAAAACTGACCTTCTGGCCACTCAGAAAAGAAGCTGGATTCTTATGAACTTCCATAACAACTGGACTCAGCTAAATGTGTATTCGATTCTAGTCACCCACAAAGCTTGGACTCAAGCTCCTTCCTATCATGCCAAAGGAGGGGCTGGTGCTTCCCCAACAGTAAAGGTGGACATGGAGATTTCTACTACTAGCATGCCATGTCATACATCTGGCAAGGTTTGGATCTCAGCCCTTGATTATGCCAGGGAAGGGCTACTTCTCTCAAAATTTATGTTAAGCCATCAAAATAGGTTCTAGGTTATCCAATTTGTTGGCATATAATTATTCACAGTAGTTTAAAAATCTCAAAACCCAAGGGTCATAATCCCTTTCTCAGGGTGAGAAAAATGGTCCTGACAGACCTCTGTACACTGTCCTAGGATGAAAAGGCAATGTGGAGCCCAGTGCAACTAGTACTGCCCCAGTCTATGCGTTTTGCCCAATGAATGTTACTCCAGTAGGTTAGGTATTTGCTTGGATATTTGCTTGGATATTTGTACTTATTTGCATAAAAACTGTTATAGCAAGGTGGGCATCAAGCCAGGTTTCTACTGTAGCTTTCTGGAAGTGGATCAAAGAATGAGAGGTCAATTGGCAGCATGCCCAAAAGAGACTCATTTTGGCAGCATGGCCAGTCATTGGGATGGTTGGTTTCACTAGCTGCCTGTGGAAAATATCCCTAAAGTCCCAATGAATGAAAAATCTGGGGGATAAGATTGCCCAGGTTAGAACTTCTTGGTTTTTATTAATGTTCTTGGTGGGAGTGTCCCAGGAAGAGGCAAACTCAACTGAGGGGAAAGCGAAATAATCCCTGATAAAATTATATACACACAGAGAGAGAAGAGAAATAAGGATACAGAACAAGAACTGAGAAACACTACTGCAAATGAATAAGAGAGGAGGATTTGTTCTACCATATATCTACACTATTATAAAGCTGTGATGATAAGGCAATGTTTTGCTGGTACAGGGAGAGAAATATAGAGCAGTGGAGAACAGGAGCCCAGAAACAAACCAATGCATATAAGGGTGCCTGTTTCATGGCAAACCTGATATTGCATAGCAGTGGGTATAGACAGGTATTTCAACAAATGGTGCTGGGACTACTGGATATCCATATGGGAAAAAAAGACTGCTACCTCATACCATATCCAAAAAACAATTCCAGGTAGATTATAGACCTAAAACATGAAAGTTAAAACTATAACGCTTGTAGAAAATAGTAGAGAAGATACATTTGAGAACTCGGGGTAGAAAACATTTCTTGATCAAGACACCAAAAATATTATTCTGAAAGCAAAAGAATGACATTACCTTTAAGAATGTTCTGTTCATTAAGATATCAAGAAAGGGAACAGACAAACTTGACTGGGAAAAGCTATTTGCAACTTATACAACCAACAAAGGACTCACATCTAGAATACAGAAGAACTAGAAATCAATAAGGATAAAGTGGATAACCCAAACAAAAAAAAAGGGCAAAACTCCAATAGGTATTTAAATAAAAAGAATATCAAAATGGCTCATAAATATAGAAAAAGGTTCTCAAACTCATTCGTAATTAGAGAATTACAAATTAAAACCACAATGATTTGACAATGATGCCAAGACAATTCAAGGGAAAAGGACCAGTCTCTCAACAAATGGTGCTGAGACAACTGCAAACTCATATTGCAACTGCATATCCACATGCAAAAGAATGAAAATGGACCCCTGCTTCACACCACATACAAAAATATCTCAAAATGGACCAAAGACCAAAATGTAAAAAATAAAACTCTTAGAAGAAGGAGGCACAGGTGTAAATCTTTGTGACCTTGGATTAGATAATGGTTTCCTAGGTATAATAACAAAGGCACAAGCAACCAAAGAAAAAAAGACAAATTAGACTTCATCAAAATTTAAAACTTCTGTACTTCAAAGGACACTATCAAGAAAGTGAAAAGGAAGGCCACAGAATGGGAGGAAATACTTGCAAATTATATACCTAATAAAGGTCTAGTATCCAAAATATATTTAACAACTATTTCAAACAACAATAAAAGACAAATAACTCCATTTTTTTAAAATGAGCAAAGGATTTTAAAAAGATATACAAATGCCCAATAAGCACATGAAAAGATGCTGAAATTTGTTAGGGAACTAAAACTTTTCTTGCTGTCAGACCAAGAACTTATCTGTATAACTTTTTTTTCAACAAAACTTTTCCAGTGGGGAAAAAAAAATCCCACATTGATATACCTCTTCACACCTACTATGGTGTGTATAATAAAAAAAGACAGACAATAGTGAGTGTTGGTGAGGATGTGGAGAAATCAGAACTTCACACACTGCTGGCAAGAATGTAAAATGGTTACAACCACTTTGTCAAACAGTTTGGCACTCCTCAAAAAGTTAAACATAGTTACATTATGACCTGGGGATTCTACTCACAGGTAAATGTCCAAGAGAATTGAAAACATGTCCACATAAAAAATTATGCATGACTGCCAATAGCAGCATTATTCATAATAGTCAAAGAGTGGGAACAACCCAAATGTCCATCAACAGACGAATGAATAAATAAAATATGGTATAGCCACCCAGTGGAATATTATTCACCCATAAAAAGAATGAGGTACTGATACTTCTACAATATAGATGAACCCTGAAAAGATTATTGTAAGTGAAACCAAAAACTAAAGACCACATATTGTATGATTCCACTTATATGAAATGTCCAGAACAGGCAAATCCACAGAGACAGGAAGCAGATTAATGTTTTCCAGGGGTTGAGGGGAGGGTAGAATAGGGAGTAGGACTGTTAATGGGTTGGGGGTTTCTTTTTAGGGTGGTAAAAATGTTCTGGAGTTAGCAGTAGTGGTTATACAACTTTGTGAATATACTAAAGACCACTGAATTATACACTTTACAAAGGTGAATTTTATGATACGTGAGTTATAGCTCAATAAAAAATATATAATATACCCCTTAGATTAGTAAAATCTTTAAAGTTTGACAATATCAAGCCTCAGGAAATCCCACACTGCTGGCTGGAGTGTAAATTGGTACAAAACTTTGAAAAAAAGTCTAATGTTACCTAGTAAAGAGATGTATACCCAATGATCTAGCAATTCTATTCCTAGATATATACCCTATAGAAATGCATGCTTACATACAAAGACATAAAGCTATGGTAATGAGGTAGTGTGGTATGAGGCACAGGGATACTGTTTATAGCCATTTCATTATTAATAAGTGCTCCAAACAGAAAATAATCCAAATGCCCATTAATAGAAGAATGAATATAAATAAACTAGGAAGTATTCAATCAAGGAAATATAAAATATAATTAAAATGAACTAGAGCTACACCAAAAGCAAGGGTGAATCTTACACCAGAATACTGAGTGGAAAAAAAAAAAAAAAACAAGACCCAAAATACTGCATGATTCTATAGACAGAATGTTCAAAACAAGGCAAAACTAAACTTTACTGTTTAGGGATACATGCACAGGGGAGTAAAAATCTAAATAAAAGCAAAGAAATAACTACCATAAAAGTCAGAAAGTGGTTTCTACTGGGAGTAGTTATGACCAAGAAGTATACATAAAACATTTCTGAAATACCAGAAATGTACTACCACCTAATGTATACAATCATTATAAGAGTGTCTCACAGAAAGTGGAAATAATGTATACAACTACAACTTTTATGCATTTTTCTATATGTACATTATGTTTCTCAATTTAAAAATTTTAAAGAATTAATATTATGTATTCTCTCTTGGACACAGGGTTATAAATCCAAGGTCAATTTTGTTATCAGTGATATACAGGTCAACTACAGTCTGAAGTTTTTATGCTTGATTGGCCATCTAAGAGAAGTGTTTAAAGTCTCCCAAGACCTTGAGATTGGGATTGACATATATACACTAATATGTATAAAATGGGTAACTAATAAGAACCTGCTGTATAAAAAAATAAAATTCAAAATCCAAAAATAAATAAATAAAGTCTCCCAAGACCTTAATTTCTTGTATATAACATTTTGCTTTACATATTTTGAAACAATGCTATTAAGTATATGTAAGATCGCTCCTGTTATACCATTTTTAAGACCATTACTTTTGTCAAAATACAAAATCCCACTATCATTTTTAATGCTTTAAACCTTGATTCCTATTGGGGCTTATACTAATAATGCTAAACTATATTTTTTTGTGTTAGTATATATCTAGCATATATTCTTGACATATTTACTTGAAATGTTTCCTCGTCATTTTGTTTGGAAGTGTCTTATGTAAAAGGCTATAGTAGGTCTGTTATTTTGTTTACCAATCTGAGACTCTTTTAATAAGTAATCCTTTAATAATGTAAGTAAACCCATTTACATTTATTATTATAAGTGAAATATCTTGTTTGCTAGCCAGCCTCCAAGATGGTCCTCCCAAATCTCCACTTTTGAATATCTACATCCTTGTGTAGTCCCCTCCCACATTATACGAGGGTTGGTCTGTGTGACCAAGAGAAAGCATCAGAGGTGATGGCATGTCACTTTCAAGATTAGGTTATAAAACACTGCAGCTTCCATCTTAGGCTCTCTCCCTCAGTTCACTCTGGAGAAGCCAGCTGCCAGGCTGTGAGGACATCCAGGCAGCCTAGAGAAAGGCTCTCAAAGTGAGAAACGAAGCACCTGGCCAATAGCCAGGAAGAAACTGAGGCCTATCAACTACTGCATGAATGAAATTGGAAGTGAATCTTCCAGATTCAGTTGACTACAGCTCTGACAACTTGATTGCAACTACATGAAGAACCCTGAACCAAAACCAGACAGCTAAGCTTCTTCCAGATTCCTAACCACAGAAACTGTGAGATAATAAATGTCTGCTATAAGCGGCTATGTTTTGGGCTAATCTGTCACACAGCAAGAGATAACTAACACATTTACACTTAATTCTATCCAGTTTATTTTCTTTTTTCTATTTATATACTTTGTCTTTCTTATTTTTTCCTTACCAACCTTCAATCAACTTCTCCTTGTTCCATTTTTATTTCAACATTATTAAAGCTTTATATTCCATTTATATTCTTAGTTACTAACCCATATATTTTTCTGACAGTTTAATATCACTAACAATATCTTCCTCCCAAACAAAAACAAACCACAAAAACCTTAGCATGCTTTTACTTCCATCTAACATCAATATTTATCATGGTGGGCTTCCCTGGTGGCACAGTGGTTAAGAATCCGCCTGCCAATGCAGGGGACACAGGTTTGAGCACTGGTCCAGGAAGACCCCACATGCCACGGAGCAACTAAGCCTGTGCGCCACAACTACTGAGCCTGCACTTTAGAGCCCGCAAGCCGCAACTACTGAGCCCGCGTGCCACAACTACTGAAGCCCGCGCGCCTAGAGCCTGTAGTCTGCAACAAGAGAAGCCACTGCAATAAGAAGCCTGCGCACCTCAACAAAGAGTAGCCCCCGCATGCCAACAACTAAAGAAAGCCCACACAGCAACGAAGACCCAATGAAGCCAAAAATAATAAAAATAAAGCTCCCTTTTAAAAAAAATTATCACGGTGCTGTCCTCCTGGAATTTTTGAGCTTGTTATTAAATTTTAAACTTACAACATCGATTTAGAATTACCTAAACAGTGAGAATTCCATTGCTCACTATTACTTCTTAAATCCCACTATTGCCTTCTATTTGTTTGTGCTGGAATAAATCTATGAATAATTCTTACAAAGTGATGGGTTAACTATTTATGGTAAACCCTTATGTTTGAAACTACCTTCCTTTCACCCTCGCTGATGAATGACAGTTTGGCTGGGTACAGAATTCCAGGTTGACAGTTATTTTCCTACAGCACTATGAAGACAATGCTCCATTGCTGCCTTTCGTGCAATGCTGCTGAGAGATACCTGAAGTAAAACTATGGGTCAAATGATCTTTATTTTACATAAAATTTAGAATTTTTTCTTTATTCTTGATATTTAAAAAAAATTCACTATTAGAATGTGCTTGCTTATCTTTGTCCTTCATTCTACTCGGCATTTGGTGCTTTTTTTTGGTTTTGTTTTTTTACTCTAAAGATATCTTTCTTTGTACAGGCCTGAGAAATTATCAGCCATTTTTAAAAGTTAACTTTGTATTAAATTATAACAAAAATATAGAAAAATACATGAGGTAACTGTTAAATGGACTGAATGTGTGTATTCCCCCATCCCCCCCACCAATTCATATACTGAAGCCCTAACCCACAGTGTGACTCTATTTGGAGATAGGGAACCTGCAAGGAAGTAATTAAGGTTAAATGAGGTCATAGGGTGGGGTCCTGATCTGTTAGGATTAAGGTCCTTGAAGAGACAACAAAGAGCTCGCTTGCTCGTGCTCTCTCTCTCTCTTTCTGCACATGCACCAAAGGAATATCACGTGAGCACACACTGAGAAAGCAGCCATCTGCAATCCAAGGGAAAGCTCTCACCAGACACCAGCCCTACTGGCACTCTGATCCTTGATTTCCTAGCCTCCAGAACTGTGAAAAAATAAATATGTCGTGTAAGTCACCCAGTCTGTGGTATTTTGTTATGGCAGCCCTAGAAAACTAATACAGTAGCTAACCTCGAAGATGCCCCCGTGACTATTTCCTGGTATTCGTTCACACTGAATAGAGCTGACCTTTTTTTATCCAACAAAAGACTGCAGAAGTGTTGGGATGTGTTTTCAAAGACTAGGTCATAAAAATGACTGTGACTTTCACTTTGTACTCTCCTGTATCACTTGCTCTGGGTGAAGTCAGCTACAATATTATGAGGACATTCAAGCAGCAACATGGAGAGGTCAACACAATAAGGAACTGAGGTGTCCTGCTAACAGCCTGCATTAAGGCGCCAGTCATGTGAGTAAGCTACCTGGAAGCAGATTTTCCAGCTTCCATCAAACCTTCAGATGACTGCAACCCTGGCCAACA
The DNA here is from genome assembly GCF_964165515.1 of Mesoplodon bidens. Taxonomy (NCBI): domain Eukaryota; kingdom Metazoa; phylum Chordata; class Mammalia; order Artiodactyla; family Ziphiidae; genus Mesoplodon; species Mesoplodon bidens. Next base: position 85,054,219 of record NC_138166.1, read on the forward strand.
TTTTAACTGCAACCTCACAAAAGACCTCAAGCAGAAACCATGCAGCTAAGTCACGCCCAAATCCCCGGCCTACAGAAACTGTGTGGGAAAATAAATGTCTATTATCCTTTTAATCTGGTTAAGTTTTGTAGTAATTTGTTATACAATAGATAATTAAATCATAGGTGAATTATTACAAACTTGTATGTGCAAATCGTAAGTGAATTATAACAAACCTACTATGATAAAGAAAATATTTCAAGCACTTCGGAAGCCCCCTACATGCCAAGCACTACCATGCTGGTGCCCTAAAGATAAACACTATCTTAACTTTTAATACTATAGATTAGGGGCTGCCCTGGTGGCGCAGTGGTTGAGAGTCCGCCTGCCGATGCAAGGGACACGGGTTTGTGCCCCGGTCCGGGAAGATCCCACATGCCGCAGAGCGGCTGGGCCCGTGAGCCATGGCCGCTGAGCCTGCGCGTCCAGAGCCTGTGCTCCACAACGGGAGAGGCCACAAAAAACAGTTGTGATTCTTGGAATCCCATGATTTTTTTCTTAATTTGGAAAACACCAATCCATCTGTAAAGTCGGCATTGCCCAAAAAATATTCATAAAGGAAATAAACTCTGAGGTATGTTAACCAGCAAATGGAAAATTTCTTAGGTTTAGCTGAAAACACTTACCCCTCTTCATTTTCTTTTAGTAAGCGACTGGCAATTCGGATCAACATGCAGTAGGCAAACTGTGATTTGAGACCAGATTTAGTAAATTTATTCAACATCTTAGAAACAGCAAGGCGATCACTCTTTTTAAGGTGATACAAGACTCCCAACGCATGGTACTAAAGAACAAGAAAAAGAATATGATATAGAGAGAAGGCTGAGTAGGAAGAGGATAAAACTTACATAAATATAGAATCATACGGAAATACATTTTTAATAAAAAGATACCCAAGTTTAGTGTATACAAATAGCATATCTTTTTCATACTGAATCAAACACAGGCATGATTGAAAGGATAAGAGTTTCTAATTTACCCTCACAAGTTGTTAATACAGATTAGGTAAGTATTAAGGGGGTGACATACAATCTGAAGATGGCTCTAGCAGGTTCAGCGTTGCCCCATCCATCGTTAGTACAAAGGCTCTCAGGTCCAAGGCTTTAACCAGTGTTACAGGTCTTGCTTAGTGGATTTAAATCATCTGTGGTTATGTTAGCGGTTAAAGGATTAATCTCCTGAAGTAGGCTTATGGCATGTAATTATCATGGCACTTTGTGTAAAAACACAATGATCAGAGTTAGGAAGGTGAGAATGTTTCCCAAGGGAAAAATTACTACTCTACTTCCTCATAAGTGAATATGAGAAGTAAACATTAGAAGAGGATAAATAAGTACCCTCTCAAATATAAATGGAGTACTTTACATAAAATTGCCAGTTAAGAATTTAATCTTGTTCTTTTTAATTAAGAAGAGCGTAATGAATATCAAAAGGAGATCTTTCCAACAAAACAGTTTTAAAGCTTCACAAAGCGATAATACTCTTTACTGTTTTTCTAATGTCTAGTATAATCAAGGCCTGAAAAGCTTGGAATTGAACATCCATCTTCACAAATTATTTTTCAAACAAAGGACTGAAATGAATTATGACCTTTGGAATGAGCATCTCAAACTACCACTAAATGTAAGAATCTTCTCAAACATTCCTACAGTTTCTACTAAACACTACAGCAGGGCCTACAGTGGTAATCATAATTAGTGGGATACTCACTTGGGCATATGCACTAATATATACTTAATATTATGCTGCTTAATATTAGCCTTTGGCTAATACTCATCTGGGGAATCAATAAACTGCCTGTAAAATGTAGGGCTAAAGAAAGATGATCTGGAGACATAAGCTAAGGTGATTCAATGACAGTACCTGGACCATAATATTATCACTTGAAGCAGCTTCTTGGGCTTCATTGACCCAGCGCTTAACCACATCATAGCTTATCTTCATCATGTGCTAAATACAGAAAAAAATTGAGAACAGATCATGCACAGTCACTAAAAGTTTAGAAACATGAGTTAGTTTTCTTGGAGAATTACTAACAGACATTTTCAGAAAAAGAGAAACAATGTTATAGCTTTTATAAGTCTATTTCAAGTCTCTGAGTCAACTAATAAACCTGAAAAACTTTCTCCAAGACCCCTCTGCAAAGGTGAGCATATGTTTGTGGGCGGGGAAAGGTGTATAAAGGGAAGTAATGAGAGGGGAAGGATGGGGAGGGAATGGATAATTAATAGGATGGTACTTAAATAATGTTAACATTATAGGTTTTACTTCCAGGAAACTCACCTGGAAGAAAAACAGAGTACCATAAAAAAGTAGAGTACCTGCTGTAAAACTTGACCAATTATATTCCAGAACCAGCAACTCTCGTGATTCAGATGATCTAATCCATTCACACATTAGTAACCAATTTTAATCAAATACAATGTGATAGGCTGTCATGAATAAATTTTGTTTTGATAAAAAAGAGAAAGAAAAGATATTACTAAAACAAACAGCACTTCCTGGGAGGAAATTTAGTAATGGGACAGTAGACTTTGGACTGAAGGACACTGCAGACACAGGGCACCAACAAAAGCAGAGGACAAAGAGACAAGAGGTAGAAGGGCAGGTCATAAAGGAAGATTTAAAGAAAGAGATTAGCTCAGTTTCTTCCCTGATCCCCATGCCACCCTAACCCACCATCTGTATTATACATACAACATAGCTTTCTGATCACCAAAACCTTTCAAACATATGAAAATTTCATGTTTTTATAACTGCCCATTTAAATTGCTCAATGTTCCTCTTTCAGATAAAGCATTATTGTATAAAGTAACAGAAATGTATACATATTTTTAAATGTTTCATTTGTGAGAGAATCATAGTGATACTTTGTTTTTGCAACTAGAAACTGTACCATGCATGAGAACCAGTTACTTGTTCACTTACTAAGGAAGATACCAATGCTGAACTCGATACACTGGAGACTTTATCCACAATGGCCTGTTTCATGTATCTTTCAATGGCCTGCAACATTGTTCCCTGAGAACATTCATAAAGAAAAAGCGGTTGAAGCAGAACACTTTCATCCAAAACGACCACTTCAAAATAATTTACAAAAACAAGTCACATATTTGTCTCTGTGCAAATATTTAGAATGCATTAAAAGGCTTATCATATAATAATCAGATCCCAAAGGGCAAAACCCAGACAACCAAGTGGCAGCTTCAAGAAGGAACATTTGCGGGCTTCCCTGGTGGCGCAGTGGTTGAGAGTCTGTCTGCCGATTCAGGGGACACAGGTTTGTGCCCCGGGCCGGGAAGATCCCACATGCCGCGGAGCGGCTGGGCCCGTGAGCCATGGCCGCTGAGCCTGCGCGTCCGGAGCCTGTGCTCCGCAACGGGAGAGGCCACAACAATGAGAGGCCCGCGTACCGCCAAAAAAAAAAAAAAAAAAAGAAGGAACATTTGTAAGGAAGAGTAATAACTGTTCCACAATGAAATAAACTATCTCAAAGTGAAGAATCCCAGTTCGGAAGAAATACACAAGTAGAGGCTGAACCTATCAGGGATATTATAAAAGAAATTCCTAAATAGGGATGCTTTTAAAGTCCTGAAGATACCTCTATGTGTAGGGCATGTATTTTATATGGATCCCAGAGAGTCCTATAAATCAACTGTAATCTCTGATTATTTTAGATTCATAAGAAATTAAATGTGCAATATGCTACTGTATTGAGTCCTCAATAGGAAATCCTCTGAAAATAAAGTTCTTTTTAATTTATCTGGAAGAAAGCTTAGCACTGGGAAGGTGGTGGCAGGTAAATAAGGATGCGTAAATACACCAAGATCAATACTTAGATGAAGAGAGTCTTAGCTAGCCCTGGAACGGTCAAGTCTTATGGTATCAATTTAATGCTAAAAACAAAAGCAACCACAATAAAGTAACTGAGCATTGAAAAATACTAAACCATTTCTATTACTCCTCCTAGGATCCAGATTTACCATTTAATCCTGCTCAACCTTTGAAATTTGAGAAGATTGCAAACATATACATAAAATACACCCAATCGTGAATATAGCTGAAATATTATTCAGTTTGCTTGGCAATGCCCAGCCTGTCCTTCATTTTAACCTTTCCTTCTCAGAGTTCCAAGAAAGGGACAGCCTAACATACTCTATAACTTCATCCCTCCCAATACAACAGACTAAGTCAAGGTTAAACGCCTGATTTGGACCCAGGTAGATAACGAGCCACTGGATGGCTGATGGCTAATCAGACTGTTTCTCTTAAATACTTAAATGAGAGGGCTTGAGCCTGGTAAATGATGCATCATAATAGTAAATATCTGAGAAGCTTGCTGCTGAGTTCCTTAGAGCTGCCCTATTTCTTGTTCTGGTTGTAAGCTTTACCTCAAATTCTGAGAGATTTGTATTTTGTAAGAAAGCTTTTTTTTTTTTTTTAAGCTAAATTCGAATGGGTTTTTGTCTCCTGCAAGCAATGTGCCCTGACTATGACAAAAGTCCATGAGGGTAAATATAGAGAGAAATAGAATAATCTAAATAAACAAAAGGAAAAAACAATCTAAAAGAAAAAAAAAACCTGGAGCCACAAAAGCCTTTCTGGTGGTCATGTTTCTCTTCTGCTGATGATTCACAAGGTCAGACAGGGAATCCTACTAAATTTACATGGCCACCTGCAGATAAACATAGGTCCCCTTTGACACCTCAGTAAAACAAAGAACTTACATCAGTGATTCTGCAGAGAGCCCTGATGGCTGGGCCTCGGTACACATCTTCCTTTCCAGTCATGTCCTTAGTCAGACTGAGAAAAATCAAATTGGTTACCATAAGATTAAAGTTTTCTCTTTTGTGGAGTCCACCCCTCGCTAATTCCACTTGTCCCCATAATTATCTTAATACAACTATTGATTAAACAAGTATTTATTGAGTGTCTTCCTTGGATAAATATAAAAACTACTGGGTAGAAGACTATTTTAAATCTTAAGAATACAGCAGTGAGTCGGTGGGAATGTAAATTAATACAGCCACTATGGAGAACAGTACGGAGGTTCCTTAAAAAACTAAAAATAGAACTACCAGATGACCCAGGAATCCCACTACTGGGCATATGCCCTGAAAAAACAATTCAAAAAGAGACATGTCCCACAATGTTCACTGCAGCACTATTTACAATAGCCAGGACATGGAAGCAACCTAAGGGTCCACAGACAGATGAATGGACAAAGAAGGTGTGGCACATATATACAATGGAATATTACTCAGCCATGAAAAGAAACGAAATTGAGTTATTTGCAGTGAGGTGGATGGACCTAGAGTCTGTCATACAGAGTGAAGCAAGTCAGAAAAACAAATATGGTATGCTATTGCATATATATGGAATCTAAAAAATAATTTAAAAATTGGTACTGATGAACTTAGTGGCAGGACAGCAATAAGATGCAGACATAGAGAATGGACTTGAGGACATGGGGTGGGGGAAGGGTAAGCTGCGACAAAGTGAGAGAGTGGCATGGACATATATACACTACCAAACATAAAATAGATAGCTAGTGGGAAGGAGCCGCATAGCACAGGGAGATCAGCTCAGTGCTTTGTAACCACCTAGAGGGGTGGGAGGGAGGCAGATATGGGGATATATGTATACATATAGCTGATTCACTTTGTTACACAGCAGAAACTAACACAACATTGTAAAGCAATTATACTCCAATAAAGATGTAAAAAAAAAAAAAATACGGCAGTGAGCAAAACAAAGTCTTTGCCTTCATGGAGCTTACATTCCAGTGGGAAAAGAGATATTAATCACCTAAACTAAATATATAAATAATTTTAGATACTGATTACTGGCATAAAAAACAGACAATGATATAGCCTCAGGCTGAAATCCCCCAAAATCCCCAAAACTCATCAGACTTCAAAATAACTCTGTAAAAGAAACTGACTAAAACGATTACTTCATGAGGTCTCGCTCTCACAGGAATGGCTTTCTAAAATAATTGTCAATGGTTTCAGACCTTTCTGTGGAGCTGCAAAAACAGGCAGAGGAGTGTGGACTGAGCTACAGAATTTCATGGCCATAATTTTAAAAGGTTTTTAACCTTTAGATTATTCACTCTTTTACCCTTCCTTCTCTTGTCCTCTGTGCATTTATACTACCCTCAAACTGACTATCCACCTCCTCCCTCACTCAACTTCCCTCACATATCCAAAACGGCCTCCAACTCCAACTCACTCCATTAGGGTACCAAGAGGAGAAAGTTGTGAATAACTGACAGTCCTTCAATTTCGTTCATTTTTCAATTATTAGGGTTGCTTAAGTTTTCTTAAGAAAGTTCTTAAAATATATGCAACCACAGAGACTTTTTAAAATGCATGCCAGGGCTTCCCTGGTGGCTCAGTGGTTGAGAGTCCGCCTGCCGATGCAGGGGACACGGGTTCGTGCCCCAGTCCGGGAAGATCCCACATGCCGCGGAGCAGCTGGGCCCGTGAGCCATGGCCACTGGGCCTGCATGTCCGGAGCCTGTGCTCCGCAACGGGAGAGGCCACAACAGTGAGAGACCCACGTACCGAAAAAAAAAAAAAAAGCATGCCAATGGATCGCCACTCTTCTGGTACCTTCAATCTTACTTAGTAATATAACTTGAAAATCTTTCCTTATAGGCAGATGTTTTAAAATTTTAGATAGCTATGTATATTAAAATTTCTAAATAGTATATCTAAAATATCTTTTTAATGGTAGCACAGATTTCCATTGTTTGGGGATAAATAATTGATCAACCAGCCTTTTTCACAAATATTTGCATTTTTCTAATTAGATTAAAAAACTGAGGCTTGGCAGGTTTGGTTCCTGAGTCCTCTCTCCTTGGCTTGCTGATGGCACGGAAGTAGCCATAGTAATGCATAAACAAGAAGGCATGGCTACGTTCCAATAAAACTTCATTTACAAAATGAGGCAACAGTTTTGGCCAAGGGCCATAGTTTGCCAACCCCTGCTCTGTACTTCTGTTTAGCTTGGGCTGCCCTGACCGCAAAGGCTTACATACAGATAGTTTATGTGGGAGTGTGTTCTGAGGGAGAAGTAAAAGATAAGGAAGTAAACAAAGGAGGAGGGAAAGTCAACCCAAAGAAGTTTTCTCTAGTGTGTCACTGCCACAAGCAACTGGTTATTTAATGACCAATCTTCTGAGGAGCCTAATGAAATACATCTCAGAAACCACACATTCAAGGCATGAAAAGCAAAGAATTTATCCACTAGCTCTTAGCCCCTGGTAGAGATTTAACCCCAGAGTGTTAACTCCCCATTCTCTTAACATGTTAACTCACACATGTGAGTTCAGTGAGCGTGCAAGAAATTGCAGGGCAGGAAGCAAAACGCACAGGACATGCTTGAAGTGAGGCACTATCGATGCTAGTGAGCTTGACCCTACATGGCAATGTTGACCACAGACACAGCTGGAACCAAAGATGAGGCTGAGGAAACGGGAGGTTGCTCAAAAGTGGCACCCAATACAGCCCATCCTTTGCACCCCTCACATTTGAACATGTCTTCCATTGAATCTAATCTATCACTGAGTCTTCAAGATGGTAACCATCCACTATTTCTACAAGAGACTGGAAGATGAGTAGAATATGGTACAACCCATACGGCTACAACACATTTCAAAGCCATAATTGATATTCATCATCTCCTTCCTATAACCACCCATCCTTTATTTCCCTCACTCTTGGCCAGCACTTCACCTCATCTTGGTTATGTGTCTGGTAGGTGACTCAAACCTTTATCCCAAGGGATCTGAGCCTTGGTTGGATTTACCCTGGTTGGACCGTTGGTTGTTCCCTAGTCCCCAGTCAACATTTTCCCATGCATGAACGCACAAAAATATACTCAAGTGAATATTCTGAACTCTAGATACAGTCCTCTCTGTCACCTTTATATAGAAACAACCCTAGATCCTGATAGGGATCAAGGTCAGTTACCTCTACGAGTATAGCAGCTCCTTTCATTACCTGCTGGTCTACTAGCATGAAGAACACAAAGTGACCCAATAGGAGTCATCATTTCAAGTGTGCAAACTGGCTCACTTCCTGCCCCACGGTTGCTCTGACTCTGCAGTGTGGGATGTCTTAGGTTGCCAACCTGTTACTCAGACATGTAGAATCCAGAAGTGTGGGATGTTTCTGTGCTGGAGACAATCCACAACCCACGGGAACCAGGAGTCAATGGGTTAAATGCTTCCCCCTTTTCACCCCTTGAAAACATTGTCCCCTGGGAACTGGGACCTCTAATCCACATTCGGGGTGAGAATGGGAAGCATAAATTCTACAAGTGAGTCACTGGGAGTGAGGGTTAGAGGAGCCAGTCCTACTTCCACCTCTTGATTTCTGGACCTGCCTATTCTATTTCTTGGTGACCGTACCATACACTGGCAATCGATTCAATGGATATATGGCATCTTGGAGGAGAATTCCCCAACCTCTCAGAGTCCTTCCTCCAACCTACTACCTCAGCTGAGCATTCAATAGGCCATCTCATCATAGCATCAGGCTGTCTGCTCCTAGGTGAAGCACAATATAATAAAACTACTCATCTCCCTCCTAGTCACAAGCCCACTATCACTCTGCTTTTGCCATAAAATGAATGGCAATGTCATGTAGGATACCATAACAATAAATTAAGAATAACTGTTTATACCACAACTTGGCCCTACTGCAAACCCCTGGTTTATTCTATCTATATTTTATGGTGTTTGGGTCATGCAATTTAAAAAAATTATGTAGTCAAATTTATCAATCCTTTCTATTGCCTTTGGATTTTAGTCATAATTACAAAACTTTTCCCTACACTAAGGTTAAAGAGGAATATACTCATGTTTTCTTCCAGTACTTGTATGGTTTCATTTTTTTAAATTTATACTCCTTATCTTTTTAGAGTTTACTCATGTATATGATGTGAAATACAGATCTAATTTTATCTTTTTCTAAGTGGCTACTCTAATTTTATCTTTTTCTAAGTGGCTACTCAGTTGTCCCAGAAACATGTATTAAAAAGTACATGCTTACCCCAGTGATTAGAGATGCCACCTTTGTCATATACTAAGTTTCCATGTGTCCTTGGGTCTAATTCTGTACTTTCCATTTGTATCAGAGAATTCTGAAAAATGTAGATCAGCACGGCCGAGTTGACACTTCACGCAGTCATCACACAATTTTACTCCACTGGTCTCTTTGTCTATTCACGTGCCAGTACCACACTGTTCTAACTGTACAGGCCTTAGTATTTCACTGACTGGTAGAGCTAGTCCTTCCTCACGGTTTTCCCTTTTTCAGTTATTTCCTGGCTATTCTTACATGTTTGTTTTTCCACATGAACTTTAGTATCAACTTTTCTAACTCTATAATATAACCTGTTGGATTTTTTATTGGGATTGAAATGAATTTATAAATTAATTAAGGGAGGATTAAAATCTTTATAATGTTGAACTGACCTATTCAAAACAGGGGATACCTTTACATCTGTTCAAGTATACTTTGAGCATTTCAGGGCTTCAGATTTTTTCTTCCTCTTATAAGTTTCGTGCATTTTTTGTCAAAATTATTCCTAAGTATTTAATCTTTGTTGTTGTTGCAATGGGGTTCTATGCGTGTTGTTTGTTTACATAAAGGCTACCGATTTCTATGTGTTAATTTTATATCCTGCTACCCCACTGAATTCTTCTATGGTTTGAGTTCATTTTATCATTGTCTAGGGTTTCCAGGTATTCTACCACATCATCTAAAAACAGAGCGAGCTTACTTCTTTGTTAATTTACTCTTATGTGTCAAATTGGTTTCTCTTGTCTAACTGCATTGCTTAATACCTCTAGTACAATGTTGAATAGTGGTGACTGTGGTTCTGCCGACTGCTTTGTCTCTTGAGAGTATTCTTTTTTTCTTGATTTTTCTTAGGCTTTCTAATTTGTTGTTGAAAGCCAAACATCTCGTGTAGGACAGCAGAGATGAAGTAAATTGTTTACATGCCTTGAAGTGGGGACACGTTTCCTCCTGCTAAGCCATTAGCTCAGGGGTTTGAATTAATCTCTTTGGGAGTTGGACTGGGTTTGGTTTCCTGTTGCTCTTGTAACACTCAGTGCTCCCCAAGCTTGGCTTCAAATTCCTCTAGTGATACCTACCCTATGTTTAGGTTGAGGGCTGGTGTGACAGAGTATTTTTTTTTTCAATGACTACCCTCAGCTTTTGGTATTTTCTTCCCCCAGCCCCTCAGAGAGGATTGGTCTCTTGCAGGTTACTTACTTCTCCCTCAGTGCAGTGGGCGGGTAGGGATGGGCGGCTGTTCTTTGTTGTTCTAATTAAGGCTGTCTTAGGCAGGCACCCTGTTCCTGGATCTTACGGTTGTGGCCTTCACTTCTGCCCCTTCTAGAACTGCAGTTGACTCAGTGCATATCCTTATCACTCCCCCAGGGGTAGAAAGTTTTTCCCCTGTTCCCTTCCCACAATGGCAATGAGTTTTCACCAGTATCTAAAGATGAGTGTGTGTTGCCATTCCTCCTATAGCTTAAGGCTTTTCTTTCAGAGGGGAAATGGAGGAAAAGGATCCAAGGGCAGGTCAATATCCCTACCAGGGTAGCTGCTATTCCCTGCTCCCAGTTCTTTACTCTGAGGGAGATTCTCCCTCAGGACTCTCCCAAATACTCTATAAGAGCTCGGTTGGGTCCGTGGAGAAGAACCAACAAGGCTATAGAGGCTCAGACCGCCCTGTATTTGTGGCACCGAGGGGCTTCACTCTCTCTAGACAGTGGTTATACTCAGTCTCCACCAATTCAGCAATCAGCCCAGCTGAACTCTTCTTACTGGTATCAGCCACATCTTGTCCAGTAAACCAGGGCTCACATCTCATCTAACCCTGTAAGCTCTGGTCCCTCTTTAGGTTTTGAGCCAGTTGGTTACTCTGAGATATCAGTGTCAGCACTCTAAAGGATTCAGATAAATTGCTGAGCTTGCTATTTGTTCAGCCCCTTTTTCATGAAAACATTGGACATAATGCTCTTTCCAAATCTCTATACCCCAAAAGCCTCCATTTAACTTTTGCTTCATTTCACCTGGGTTAATAGCTAGAAGTGAACGAACTGCATCTTAAGGTAGGTTCATGTTTAACTTTTTAAGAAACTGCAAAAATGTTTTCTAACATGATTTCACCACTTTACATTCCTACCAAAGATCCAATTCCTCCTCATCCTTAGTAATATTTGCTAAAGTCAGTCTATTTAATTTTTAGTCAATTGAAAGATGTATAGTGGTATCTCACTGTGGTTTTAAACTGAATTTCCCTAATGACTAACAAGGTTGAACATCTTTTCATTTGCTTTATTTGCCATGTATATATCTTCTTTAGTGGTGTCTATTCACAGATTTTACACTTTTTTTATTGTATTATTTTCTCATTATTGAATTTTGAAAGCTCTTTATATGCCCTAGATACAAGTCCTTTATTATATATAATTTATAAGTATTTTCTTCCAGTCTGTGGTTTGTCTTTTTGTTTTCTTTATGGATCAAGCTTTTGACGTTATATCTCAAAAATCTTTGCTTAATTCAAGGTCACAAGGATTTTTTCATATGTTTTCTCTTAGAGGTTTTGTAGCTTTAGGTTTTATATTTAGGTCCATAGACCTTAGAAGAAAAAAAAAAGGCTACAGATTAAATCTTTCAGATTTTTCATGTCTGAAATTGCCTTTATGCCAACTGTTTTTGAAAGCTATTTTTGCTGGACACAGAATTCTGGGTTAACAATTGTGCTTTTTGTTTTCTTTCAGTACTACAAAGATGTAGTATCATTTCCCTTCAGCTTAAAACACTTCATTTAATATTTCCTTCAGAGTAGGTCTGCTGGTGACAAATACTCTTGATTTACCTTCATCTGAGGAAGTCTTTATTTCACTTTCACGCCTGAAAGATATTTTTTGTGGATACAGAATACTGGGTTGTCATTTCCTTTTGTTTCACCACTTAAACGAGTGTTCCACCATCTTCCGACATCTGTGTTTTCTGATGAGAAATCCACAGTATTTTTTCCAAATATTTATTTATTTATTTGGTTGCACCAGGTCTTAGTTGCGGCAGGTGGACTCCTTAGTTGCAGGATGTGGGCTCCTTCGTTGCGGCTCCAGGGCTCCTTCAGTTGAGGCTCGCCAGCTCCTTAGTTGCAGCACGTGGGCTCCTTAGTTGCAGCTAGCCAGCCCTTTAGTTGCAGCATGAAGGCTCCTTAGTTGTGGCATGCAAACTCTTAGCTGTGGCATGCAAACTCTTAGCTGCAGCATGCGTGTGGGATCTAGTTCCCCGACCAGGGATCAAACCCAGGTCCCCTGCATTGGGAGCGTGGAGTCTTATCCACTGCACCACCAGGGAAGTCCTCCCACAGTATTTTAAACTGAAGTTTCCTTATATGTAATGAGTCATTTTTCTCAAACTGCTTTCAAGAATTTTCTTTTATCTTTGGTTTTCAGCAGTTTCGTTATGATCTGGGTGTGGATTCCTTTGAGTTTATCTTGCATATGCTTCACGGAGCTTCTTGAATCTGTAAAGTTATGTCTTCCCCAAATTTGGAAGTTTTCAGCTATAATTTCTTCAAAAATTTTCTGCACCAATCCCTCTCTCCTCTTCTTCAGGAACTCCAATGACATGAATGTAAGACCCTTTGATACAGTCCCATGGGTCCGTGGTGCTATTTTTGTTTTCCATCTTTTTTCTCTTTATTCTTAATTGGAATTATTTCTACTGAATTACTTTCAAGTTTACTGACGCTTTCCTCTGACATCTCTATTCTACTATTGAGCCCAGCCAATGAATTTTTTATTTTGCATGTTGTACTTTGTCATTCCTAAAACTTTCAGTTGGTTCTTTTTTATATATATAGTTCTCTGCTGAGAATTTCTACTCTTCTATTCATTTCAAGAGTGTTCACCTTTATGGAGCATGGTTGTATTAGCTGCTTTCAAGTCTTTAATAATCCCAACATCTAGGTAATAACAGGGTTGGCATCTATTGATTATCTTTTCCCTTGAGAATTGGTCAGACTTTCCTGGCTGACTCATTTTGGATTGTATCTGGAGATTCTGAATATTATGTCATGAGACTCTGAGTCCTGTTAAAAGCCTCTGAGGAATGCTGACTTTTGTTTTACAAAGCACTCAAGGCAGTTTCAGATCGCAAGTTCTGCACGGCCTTCTGTGCGTGTCATTTCTCCCACACTCTCTGGCTCTCAAGGACTCCTTTTCCCAGTTCTTCTCACCAGAAATATGAGATTCTCTCAGAGTTTTAGCTCCCTATGCTACTGCACAATTCTTTGGAAGCGAGCCCTCAAGACAAAGAGATAAAAGGAGGAAGGAAAAAAAAATAATACAGTTGACCCGTGAACAATGCAGGGGTTAGGGGTGCCAACCCGCCACACAGTCGAAAATCTGAATCTAACTTATATTCAGCTCTCCCTATACGTGGTTCCTCCGGATCCGTGTGTAAGTGGACCTGCACAGCTCAAAACTCCTGTTGCGAGGGTCAACTGTAACGCGGATTTCCCCCCACTCTTCACATGCCGGGGCCCGTTTTCTCAGAGGCAGGTCTTACCTCGGGGCTTCAGGTGTCTGAAATACTGTTGTCCCGTCACGGTAGTGCCCCACAACTAGGGCTGGCCTCACGGCAGGACCAGAAAGCAAACAAAAAACAGTAACAAGCAAACAAGGATCCTCCCCCGTGCTCTCCAGCTTGCAGGGGTCTTTTCTTTAACGTGTGCTCAGGCTAGAGAGATGGGCTTCTGCCTTTGTTGGCTCCTCCCACTGTACAGTTCTCTAAGTAGCCTGCTCTTGGGTCAAACGTGGGGGGTAAAGAGGAAAAATTAACATGAAACTCACTGTTATCACGCTGCTTATTCATTAATTACTGTTTTCTCTCCTCAAATTTACTGTTACTATTCAGTTTTCAAAGGCCTCAGGTAGTCACTTTCTGTACTTTTGTCCACAGGTTTTTGTTGTGGTCACTGGGAGACATGGCCTGCCGTGGCCTTACTCCATCTTGGCTAGAATCAAAAGTCCCCTGACTTTCTCTTTTACTCATTGGTGTTCATTTCATTAGGCTTTGGAGAAAGGAGGTTTATGACTTGGCATCATTTTCATGATTTTCTCTCAAAAGTTTTCCGTAATTTCATTTTAAAAGAGAATTAAGTATGAATCCAAATAAATCAGGGCAGTCTGCTTGTCAACTGGGCAGGAAAGAGGCAGGATACAGAAAGGTTTCTCAACTCCCATTAAACCCACAGTGATGGTTAATTTTCTGTGTCAACTTCACCGACTTAAGGGATGCCCAGATAACTGGTAAAACATTATTTCTGGGTGTGTCTGCGAGTGCGCTTCCAGAAGACTGGCATTTGAATCAGTAAGCTGAGTAAAGAATATCACCCTCACCAATAGGAATGGGCATCATGCAATCCGTTAGGAGTCTGAATAGAATAAAAAGGCAGAGGAAGGGAGTATTTGCTCTCTGCTTGGGCTGGGACATCCATCTCCTCCTGCCCTGGGAAATTAGGACTCCTGGTTCCCGGGCCTTCAGGTCTGGTCTGGAACTATACCACTGGCTTTGCTGGGCCTCCAGTTTACAGAGAGCAGATTATGGGGCTTAGCCTCCATAACTGCGTGAGCCAATCCTTCATAATAGATCTCTTTCTATGCATCTATATATCCTATTAGTTCTGTTGTCTGGAGAAACCCAACTAATACACCTGTATTTCTCCACTTCTTCATATGTGTGAGTGCTGTCTTGAGATAGAGAAAGACAAATAATCCTTATGATTTCAGCCCCCTTAACTGAAGTGGGAAAATGGATTATCCTGTGCTTAATTCATGAAACAAACTTTTAATGTGTGTCTAATACATGCAAGGCACTTTTCTAAGAATTAATGATACAAAGTCATATATGATATAATTTTTGCTCTCAAGGAACAGTACAGAGGGTAGAAAAACATGTAAACAAATCATTACAGCACAATGTACTAAACACTAGAATAGAGGTTAAAACAAAGTGTTGTAAGAACAGCAGAAGAGACAATGACTAACCTGTCAAGAACAGGAAAATCAATATGTAAAATGATATTTGAGCTTTGTGGAAAAGGAAATAGGATAAATGCAGGAACAGGGAGAAACATGTACAGTGATACAGAGGATCAAATAGCATGATGAGTTTGGGAAATGGCAAAAGCATTGATGTGAACCCCAGGGAATGCCAAAATTTAGGGTGACAGGCAGAATAAAACAGCCACTTCTGTGGAAGAATAAAATGGAATAATCAGAGATGGAGGAAATCCAGGACTATGGTTCTGAAAGCCAAAGACGGTAGAACTTCAGGGAGTGTTTAACCATATTAAAACTAAGAGAGAGGTCAATTAAAATACAGACTGAAAAATCAGCTTTGGGATTTTGCAATTAAGAGATTACTGGAAATCTTTGAGAGAGTTTCACTACAGTGGTGGCTAAGTCAGATTAGAATAGTATCTCATTTCCTTTCTTGCTCTACACCAAGTCCTGGCAGACATAACGTCAGGGACAGCAGCACCATTCAAACAGAAAAGTTGTTTCAGGCTTGAATCTTTCTTACCAAGACTGTGGATGGTCTTAGCTTCTTCGTTCCCTCAGGAAGCTAAGTATTATCCTCCCCCTGCCCAAATCCTCACATTATTCCCACAATTGATATCAAAACTGCCTGCCAGACAGTCGTTTTCTACAGCCCCTTTATTTCTTCCTAAACCATGGCCTGTGAACTGTTCATCTGATTTTCTGAGACTAGGGATGTAACTAATCACATACTGAAACCCAGTCCCCCATGCTACTCCCCATGTGAATGATGGGTCATTCCTCAGGACTCATTTCCAGAATTCTAAGCAATCTTCAGATGCAGCTTTTCACTGATGAGTCTCATCAGACAGGGGTAGAACAGTATAACTAACCAGATTGTCTATATACTTGACCATCCTTAAGCCACTAACTAAATCTCTTCATGTTTTTCTTTTTGTTAACTGAGCTGTAATTTATATACAATAAAAATGCCAGCTTAAGTATTCAGTTAGATGGCAACTGTGATCACTTATATATCCTTTACCCAAAATAAAATACTGAACACTTCCATCACCTCAGAAAGTTCCCTCATGCCCACTTCCAGTCAGTTTCCTCCAACCTACCACACTTCTGGTTTCTATCACCACAACTGAGTTTTGACTGGTCTTAGAATTTATATAAATAGAATCATCCAGCATGTATTCTTTTGTGTCTGTTTTCTTTTGTTCCAACATATTATTTTAGGAATGTATCTGTGTTGTTGCTTGAAACAGCAATTTGTTCCTTTTTATTGCTGAGTAATGATCCACTGTATTAATATAACACAGTTGGTTTAACCATTCTCCTGTTGATGAACTTTTGGGTTGTTTCTGGTTTAGGGCTATCACAAGGCTGCTATGAAATTCTTATACAGCCTTTTTTGTGGCCAAAGATTTTCATTTTCTTGGGTAAATACTTAGCAGTGGAATTACTGGCCACAGGGTAGGTGTATGTTTAACTTTATAAGAAACTGCCAAACTTTTTCTGTGGTGGTTGTATCATTCATTCTACATTCCCACCTACAATGTAGGAGAGCTTCAACTGTTCCATACACCAAGTTCCATACTTGGTATTGGAGCAGGCCTGTTGATTTTGGTACTGTCAGGCCTTTCTATTTTAACCATTTTGGTGAGTATGAAAAGGTATCTCACTGAGGTTTCAATCTTCATTTCCTTGATGACTAATAATATTGAGAACATTTCCATGTGCTTATTGGCTATCTGTATATACTCTTTTGTGAAGTGTCTGCCTTCAGGTTTTCTCCATATCCATGATTTCTTACCAAGCTAACACAATTGTCTATGTATGTAGAATGGTCATCTAATATATTAGTTTTCTATTCCTGCTGTAACAAATGACCACAATTAGTGGCTTAAAACAACAAAAATGTATTTATTATCTTACAGTTAGTTCTATGGGCTAGAATTCCAACTTAGGTCTCACTGGGCTAAAATCATCGTGTCAGCAGGGTTGCATCCATCTCACAGGCAAAATATATTCACCCTATCCCAAGATCCCCCCAAATCAACACATTATAGCATCAACTCAAAGTCCAATATCTCAGGACTTCCCTGGCAGTCCAGTGGTTAAGACTCCATCTTCCAATGCAGGGGGCACAGGTTCAAGCCCTGGTTGGAGAGCTAAGATCCCACATGCCCTGCAGTGCAGTCAGAAAAAAAAAAAAAAAAAAGTCCAAAATCTCACCCAACTCAGAAGTCCCAATCTTATCATCAAAAATCATCTAAATCAGGGATGGGTGAGATTGGGTATAATTTATCCTGCGGCAAAATTCCTCTCCATGCATGGACATGTGAAACTAAAAAACAAGTTCCCTGCTCTGAAAAACAAAGATGGGACTGCCATATGATAACACATACAGACGTTCCTGTTCAAAAAGAGAAAATGGAAGGATAAAAAAGAGTTACTGGACCCAATCAATTCTGAAATCCAACCAGGCAAACTGCAAGAGGTTTCAAGTCGTGGCAGAATTCACTATGGTTCTCAGCTCTACCTTATGGGCCTCTGCCCTCTGAGCCATCCTTCCTTTTTATAAAGGGCAGCTTGTGTTTAAAGCTCAGGAGTCTTGGGCTTCCCTGGTGGCGCAGTGGTTGAGAGTCCGCCTGCCAATGCAGGGGACACGGGTTCGTACCCCGGTCCGGGAAGATCCCACATGCCATGGAGCGGCTGGGCCCGTGAGCCATGGCCGCTGAGCCTGCACGTCTGGAGCCTGTGCTCCACAACGGGAGAGGCCACAACAGTGAGGCCCACGTACCGCAAGACAAACAAACAAACAAACAAAAAAAACCAAAGCTCAGGAGTCTTATCAGCCTGTCTCCTGCCTGTAGAATTTTGGGGCTCTGATAGCCTTCTTTCACTTCACCTCTCTGTTCCTTTCAGTCCAAGCTGGCAGTGTTTCTGCTGGTATAAGATTCTCAAGAGCCTTGTGGGACTACCGTATATACGTACAGAGACTCACTCCACCTGACAAGAGGCTCCTCCACAGATCTTGCCTAGATAATCCCATCTCTATTTTTGGCTTCTGCTTAGATGCTGAGGGAATCTATGAGTCACACCCTTCATCTCTCAGTGTTTTGTGTGAGTGAATACACTGACCTTTTAATCTTTCTGAGGTTTCAGGAAAAGGCTGTAGAGTAACTCTGATTTTTTCTCTAGAGAAGGCTTTCCCAACACACATCTCTTGACTTTAGCATTCTTTGCCATTTTGGTAGGCTGACAATTTCCAAAATCAACAACTCCTGGTTTATTTTTGTTTTGTTTTTGAGATGTAATTGACATACAACATTATATTAGTTTCAGGTGTACAACGTAACCATTTGGTATTTATCAAGATCTCCTGGTTCATGTTTAACAGGTCTCTCCTCAATTTATTACCCTACTCTCAAATTTTACTACAAGTGGCAAAAAGAAACCAAGCCACACCTCAACATTCTGCTTGGAAATCTCAGTTAAATATCCAAATTCATTGCTTGCAAGCCCTGCTTTCCACCTAACTGCAGGATACAAGGCCACTAAGCTTTCTGCCACAATATAGCAAGGATCCCCTTCCCTCCAGTTTCTAATACCTTCCTCGTTTTCTTCTGAGCCCTCACCAGCAACACCTTTAATGTCCATATTTCTATCAACAGTCTGTTCACAATGCTGTATGATAAATGTTTTCTCTACCCTGCTCCTCACTTCCGAGTCTAGCAGAGTCATAAACGCCCATATTTCTACCAGTTTGTTCAAGGCAGTGTAGGCTTTTTCTATCATGTTTGCCAAAACTCTTCCAGCACCTACTCACTGCCCAATTACAAAGCCACTTCCACATTTTTAGGTATTTGTTACAGCAGCACCCCACTTCCAGGTACCAAAGTCTCTATTAGTTTTTTTTTCTAGTTTTGAGATATAAGTGACATATAACATTGTGTAACTTTACAGTATACAATGTATTGATTTGATACACTTAAATACTGCAAAAATCTGTTAGTTTTCTATTGCTGCTGTAACAAATTACCACAAACTTAGAGGCTTAAGACAACATTCATTTATTTACCTTACAGTTCTGTAAGGTGAGGTCCCACACAGGTCTCACTAGGCTAAAATCAAGGTGTCAGCAGCATGGCATTCCTTTCTGGAGGCTGTAGGAGTAAATCCATTTCCTTGCCTTTTCCAGCTTCTAGACATCACCCATACTCCTTGGCTTACGGCTCCCTTCCACCATCTCCAAATCCAGCAACAACAGTGCATCCCTTTGAGCCAGCCTCCATCATCACATCTCTTTACTGACCCGTTTCTTCTGCCTCCCTCTTCTACTTTTAAGGACCCTTATGCTTATATTGGGCCCACCTGGATAATCCAGGATACTCTCCCCATCTGCTGATTAGCAACTTTAATTCCCCTTTGCCATGTAATGTAACATATTCACAGGTCCTAGGAATTAGGAGAGGGATATCTTGGGGGTGGAGGGAGCATTATTCTGCCTTCTATATCTACTAATCACTTAAAACGAACGAGAAGCAAACCATAATTCAAAGCGGCCTAACAGGACTCAGATGGAAGTATTAACAGCTAAACAAAGGAACGAAAAACCCTCAATCAACAGTTGATTAATCTATTTTTAATTTTTCCAGTATTTAGTGAATCTAGCAATCTAAGTGAAGTTTTTTTGTTTTGTATTTGTGCCACACACTGTTAGCTGACTAATCCAATACCCATTTTTAATCCCCTCCCTTCTCCCAAGCCTGCCCCTTGGGCTATAAAAGCTATATACTCACTTTCCTGGCCTCCTAAAGTTAGTCATAACGCAGTTGTGCCAAATAAAATCTAAAAATTGCCTTGGGAAAAGCTTTTGCATACCTGATAAAAGGGGCAGACAGCACTGGCTCTCTCTGGCCCCCTTCCCGGTACCCCTCCCACCTTGAATGGTGCACTGCCAGTAATTCAGGCATCTTATTTTGCAATAATGTGAGGATGTCCAAGAGAATTTAAGAGACACCAGCCCTGACACTATTGAACCACTGAACCAACACCAGCTACTCTGCACTTATGTTGTTTGTTACTATTTAATTCTGGTTTGTGTTATTTTCAGCTGAAAGCTTTACTAATATTATGAAACTACATTCAACGCAACTGCTGGTTAAACGTAAGTACCCTCCTCCAAAATTTATTTTCTTCTACAAATACCAGATTCACTTGAATGAGTTATAATTAGTAAGTATTAACTACAACTATATATTAGTAATTGTTAATAACTATTTTCTAAATAACATTTGTTATATATCTTAGGACTCTGAATTATACATACTCATTCCAGGACATTAGGAAATTATCAAAAGTTTAAAGAAAATAAATAGCCACAATTCCAAACACCCAGAGATAACTTACTGGTAATTTATCAGTGTATATCCAATCATATATTTTTATATACATACTTAGAATATTTTTAAAAGAGACTACAGGGAATACACAGACTTGAATCCAACTTTCATTTAGCACTTTATTGAAGACTGTTCCGTATCATTAAAGATGTCTCAAAAATATATTCAAAAAATTAAAATATTTCATAATATGACTATAACATGATTAATTAGACCATTTTAACAATGACACACATTCAAGTTGTTTCTTCCTTTTTGCTAGTGTAAACAGTGTTGCAATAAGCATCATTGTATATAAGTATTTCTGTGCTATCTCTGATTGTTTTCTGCGGATAATTCCATAGATGTGGAATTACTGGATCAAAGGGATAAACCCTTTCAAACATTCAACAAATGCTGCCACACTGCTTTCAAAAAAAACTGAATCAATTTATTATTCTACCTCCTGTATACAAGAATATCAATATCCCTTACAAGTACTCACTGCCTTTTTTCTTTTTTGCCAATTTGATTGGCAAAATATTATAATTTTTCAAAATTTATAAAGAACTCATAAGCTCAATAGCAAAAAAACAAACAATCTGATTTAAAATGGGCAGATGTGAACCGACATTTTTCCAAAGACGACATACAGATGGCCAACAAGTACATGAGAAGATGCTCTACATCATTAATCATCAGGAAAATGTAAATCAAAACCACAGTGAGCTATCACCTCACACCTGTTAGAATGGCTACTATCAAAAAGACAGAAACAGCAAGTGTTGTTTAGGACATGAAGAAAAGGGAACCCTCTGCACTGTTGGTGGGAATGTCAATTGGTACAGCCACTATGGAAAACAGTATGGAGGTTCCTCAAAATATTAAAATAGAACTACCATGTGATCCAGCAATTCCATTTCTGGGTATTTATCTGAAGAAAACATTAATTCAAAAAGATATATGCACTCCCATGTTCACTGCAGCATTATTTACATTAGCCAAGATATGGAAACAACCTAAGTGTCCATCAACAGATGAATGGATAAAGGAATTGTGGTACATATATGCATTGGAATATTATTTGCCCATTAAAAAAGAATGAAATCTTGACATTTGTGACAACATGTATGGATCTTGAGAGCATTATGCTAAGTGAAATAAGTCGGACAGAGAGAGACAAATACCATATGATCTCTTTTATATGTGGAATCTAAATAAACAAATAAATACATAAAACCAGGCTCATAGATAGATACATAGATATAGAGATCAGATTAGTGGTTTCCCAGAGGCAGGGGCTGGGGGAGTGGGAGAAATGGGGGAGCTGTTTTGGGTTTTTTTTTTTTTCTTTAGTTTAAATAAATTGAATTTAAAAAGCACAAAAAGCAAAACAAAAAAATATTATAACTCATTCTTGAATTTTTAATTACATTTTTTGGTTACTAGTGAGAATGACTATTTAAAGATATTTAGATCCTTCATATTGATTATTTTATGAAGTATCACTTGGAGTTTTTTTTGAAGAGTTCTTTATATATTATAGATGTTAGCCTTTTGATGTACTTGTTATATTTTTTCATAAATCAACTATAATATAAAATAAAATTTTTTTAATAAATTTTTTTTTCAATGTATCATTTACTTTTTAGTTTTGTTTACATATTTTTATGACATTTTAAAATGTAATCAAATCTATTAGTATTATCCTTTGTGACTTCTTTCTCAGCTTTATTAGACAGAGATGGTTTTCACATGACAACCACATTTTAGAAAAGAATGCTTTAAGACATTATGTTCTTTTAAATTCCTACTGGCTTTCTTACAGTCAAAAAGTAAAATTAACAGAAAGAGAACAACAAATACTCCGCTAAATATGTAAGTATCGCATCCTAGGTTTTAACTATTCACATACCTGCTTGTCACAATTATGACATCCTCAGAGATGGTAGCCATTTCTTTGATAGTAAGGTAGCACATTCTTCTCAATGTTTGCTGAAAAATTATTTATAAAAGGCAACAGGTTATTCATAAGGAAATGGTTTTTTAAACTGTTTGAAGTGAGGACCCCAAGTAAATATATTTAGAAACTTATTCTTAGAAAGATTCTCATCTACCCAAAAAGTCCTTTTAAAAGTGCCTGTTTGGGCTTCCCTGGTGGCGCAGTGGTTGAGAGTCCGCCTGCCGATGCAGGGGACACGGGTTCGTGCCCCGGTCCAGAAAGATCCCACATGCCGTGGAGCGGCTAGGCCCGTGAGCCGTGGCCGCTGAGCCTGCGTGTCCACAGCCTGCGTGTCCGGAGCCTGTGCTCCGCAATGGTAGAGGAAGTCTCTATATTGACATAAAACATTTAGTATCACTTTTCCATATATAACATACATAACTACTGATCTATTGCATAAATGCCTGTTAACATCTGCAGCTAAACAGTAAGTGATTGCCCATTAGAGAAAGTATTTTATGATTCATAAAGGATGCATGATAATAGAGTTGCTTATTATGAATATTATCCAATGTATATGCCATTATACCATGTATATGTATATACATGTATATGCCAACTTCAAAAAACAGGTCCTGGGCTTCCCTGGTGGCGCACTGGTTGAGAGTCCACCTGCCGATGCAGGGGACACGGGTTCGTGCCCCAGCCTGGGAAGATCCCACATGCCGCAGAGCGGCTGGGCCTGTGAGCCATGGCCGCTGAGCCTGCGTGTCCGGAGCCTGTGCTCCGCAACAGGAGAGGCCACAACAGTGAGAGGCCCGCGTACCGCAAAAAAAAAAAAAAAAAAAAAGTGCCTGGATGAGGGGACTTCCTTCGAGGTCCAGCAGTTAAGACTCCTCACTCCCAATGCAGGGGCCCGGGTTTAATCCCTGGTCAGGGAACTAAGATCCTGCATGCCACAAGGCATGGCCAAAAAAAAAAAAAAGAAGGAAAAAAAAGGCCTGGATAAGAAAATATTCAAAATTCTAGTATTTCCTAAACACAAGTAATTGATGCACTAACAGTAGAAAACACCTAGATGAAAATTCAAAAATTCAGTTAATTACATGGGTCTTTATACAGAAAGACCCAAACTGTGACTCTGACAATGTAAGTCCAAAGACAGGTTTTTCAAAGTGCTAAAGGCTTGTCCTAGAAAATGTATTTTTTAAATTCTTTAAAAATATATACAGAGAGACATGCAGACTCTGTTTTCCTCAGTTCAGCATATTTTTCCTTTAGGTATTTGTGGTTGTACAACTACTATTTTCAATTATCAAGATTTCTAGATGGATACCTGGATCCAAAAGAAGTGTTAGATAAACTTCCGCCCACCCTTTCTCCTCACCTGGATCTCCGATTTTATTCATAAACACTCATACTCAGTGCTCAAAGCCTTGGTTCCTCTAGCCTGTCTAGCCTCATCCTCTACCAAGTAACTTCAAATTTCTTATAAGTAGTGAAACTCAAATACATCAGACCCAGCTCCAGAGTCCAAGCTGTACAAAGGATCTGTTGGAGACTACTGAGCCCACTAAGTAACAGGCAGAACAGAGTGAGGATTCTCATGGTGATTAAACACAGAAAAAATCACCCCAGAATGAGAAAGGCAGCATGGGGCAGATAATGAGGCATATCACATCCATATGAAGCTACTATGAGACGAAAGCAAAAAAAATGACAATCAAAACTTCAGAGCAGAAGAAAATTTACACTCCCCCCCAAATAAAAATCTACCACGAAGCAGAATAAAACTAGAGATCCAAAAAAATTTAGCTAAAGCACAAAAAATGGAGGCTCAACACTGTTAGTCACTGGGGAAATACAAATTAAAACCACATTTCATATACCACCTCACACCCACCAAATTGGCTAAAATTAAAGAGTGACAATGTAGTGTTGACAAAGATGTGTTTTTAACTACTATACTGCCTAAACAAATACATAGAAATGCTGAATAAAACAGGAAAAAATTGTAATACGTAGCCAAGGGAAAATGAAGGGAAATTTACAGGTGCCAAAAATGGAAAAACACACAACTCATAGCCACAGAAGTACAAGCCCAGGGTCTTGCATAGGATAAAGTATCTAAAGTCTACAAAAGATGGGATTCTAGAAGGTATATTCTTCAGGCACGGGGAAAATTATTCTAGATAATAACTCAGAAATACAGTAAGGAATGAAGAGTAAAAAAAAAAAGAAAGCGGTAAACAGTAACAAGACAGAGTGGTATTGGCATAAGAATGGACAAATTTATCAAAGGAACAGAAAAGACAACCCAGAAATATACCCACATAAATATAGTAAACTGATCTTTGACAAAGGAGCAAAGGCAATACAATGGAGTAAAGATAGTCTCCTCAACAAATGGTGCCAGAACTGGATATCTGCATGCCAAAAAGATGAATCTAGACGCAGACCTTACACTCTTCACAAAAATTAACTCAAAATCGACCACAAACCTAAATGTAAAATGCAAAACTATAAAATTCCTAGGAGAAAACCTAGATGATGTTGAGTATGGTGATGACTTTTTAGATACAACACCAAAGGCATGATCCATGAAAGAAATAATTGATAAGTCAGCCTTTATTACAATTAAAAACTTCTGCTCTGCAAAAGACAATGTCAAGAGGATAAGAAGATGACACAGACTGGGAAAAATATTTACGGAACACATAACTGAGAAAGGACTGTTATCCAAAATACACCAAACCCCACCCCAAAACAAAACAAAAAAACTCTTAAAAGTCAAAAATAAGAAAAACAACCTAATTTTAAAATGGGCCAGAGACCTTAACAGATACCTCACTTAAGAAAAACAGAAGGCAAATAAGTATATGAGAAGATGCTCCTCATTATATGTCATCAGGGAAAGGCAAATTAAAACAGCAAGCTACCACTACACTCCTGATAGAATGGTCAAAATCAGGAACACCAATAACACCAAATGCTGATGAGGATGTGGAGCAACAGGAACTCTCATTCACTGTTGGTGGGAAATAAAAATGGTACAGCCTCCTTAGAAGATAGTTTGGCCATTTCTTACAAAACCAAACATACTCTGAACATGCAATCCAGCAACTGTGCCCTTTGATATTTACCCAAAGGAGTTAAAAACTTATGTCCACACAAAACCTACACACAGCTGTTTATACCAGCTTTACTCATAATTGCCAAGCTTGGAAGCAACAAAGATGTCCTTTAGTAGGAGAATGGATAAACTATGGTACATCCAGACAACAGAATATTATTCAGTGCTAACAGGAAATGAGCTATCAAGCCATGAAAAAACATGGAGGAAACTTAAATGTGTATTAGTAACTGAAAGGAGTCAATATGAAAATGCGACATGCTGTATGATTCCAACTATATGACACTCTGGAGAAGACAAAACTATGGAGACAGTAAAAAGACCCGTGGTTGACAGGGGTTGGGGGAGGGAGGGAGTTAGGGATAAATAAACAGGCAGAGTACAGAGGATTTTTAGGGCAGTGAAAATACCCCGTATGATATTTTAATGATGGATATATGTCATTATACATTTGTCCAAACTCACAGAATGTACAACACCAAGAGTGAATGTAAACTATGGACTCTGGGTTATAATGATGTGTCAGTGTAGGTTCATCAATTGTAACAAATGTACCACCCTGGTGGGGATGTTGATAACAGGGGAGTCTATGCACGTGTGGGTAAAATCTCTGTACCTTTCTCTTAATTTTGCTATGAACCTAAAACTTCTCAAAAAAAACAGTCTTTTTTTAAAAAGTGGTAAAGACATGGGTAAATCTCAATAACAACAAAAATCCCACAAAAATAATGTATGATATATAAATATATATATATATGTATATGTAAATGTTTGTGCATGTGTGTGTATGTATGTGTATGTGTGTGTATATATATATATATATATATATACACACACATGCAGATTACAGATGGTCCCCAACTTCAATGGTTCAAATTATGATTTTTCGACTTTACGATGGTGCAAAAGTGATAAGCATTCAGTAGAAACCATACGTCGAATTTTGAATTTTGATCTTTTCCCCATCTAGCAATATGCTGTACAATACTGTCTCATGATGCTAGGCAGCGGCACTTAGCTGCAGCTTCCAGTCAGCTATGCAGTCACAAAGGTAAACAACTGATACACTTACAACTATTCTGTACCCATACAACCATTCTGTTTTTCACTTTCAGTAGTCAATAAATTATATAAGATATTCAACACGTTATTATAAAATAGGCTTTGTATTAGATGATTTTGCCCAATTATAGGCTAGTGTAAGTGTTCTGAACACGTTTAAGGTAGGTTAGGCTAAGCTATGATGTTCGGTAGGTTAGGTGTATTAAATGTACTTTTGACTTATGATATTTTCAACTTACAACTGGTTTATTAGAACAACTTAAGATGGATTTATCAGAGCTGTTTTAATGTCATTGTCTGCTAATTCCACCATCTTTTATCATTTCTGGGTTTGTGCCTGTTGATCCTTTTTCTCCTGGTCTGGATAATATTTTCCTGCTTCTCTGCATACCTGATAATTTTTTATTGAATGCTGTACATTATTATGAAGTTTCTGTTGTTAGGAGCTGGATTTTGTTGAATTCTTTTACATAGTGTTGCACTTTACTCTGTCATGAGGTTAAGTCACCTGGGATCAGTTTTTCACTTTTGAGGCTTGTGTATAAGCTTTTTAAAGCCTTAGTCTAAGGCTAATATATTCCCATTACTAGGGTGTACCTTTCTGAGAACTATATACGATGACAAGGTCTTCCCACTCTTACTGGGAGGAATATGAATTATTCTCAGCACTGTGTCCTGGTGATTCTTTCTTTGGCCTTATGTAGCTTTCCTTTTACGTACGCACAGACCAGTTCTTATCTAAAGATTCAAGGGGAGACCCTCAGCAGATTGCTGGAACTATCTCTTTCCTTTCTTTCTTTCTTCCCTCCTTCCCTCTCCCCACACCTCCTTCCTCTCTAGTACTCTGCCCTACAAGTTTAAGATTTCTTGGCTTCCCCAAACTCCATCTGTTTTCTCGGCTCAGAGAGATAGGTAGGCTCCTTTTCAGTATGCCCTCCCTAACCTGAGAACTGTAATCTGCCCCTAGGAAATGAACTAGCACAACCCTAGGTTTTTCTCTTTCTTCAGATCATAATCCTGGAATGCTTGTTAATTTCTGAAAAACTACTGTGTAATATATATATATATATATATATATATATATACACATATATATATATGTATATATATGTGTGTGTGTGTGTA
Organism: Mesoplodon bidens; assembly: GCF_964165515.1. Taxonomy (NCBI): domain Eukaryota; kingdom Metazoa; phylum Chordata; class Mammalia; order Artiodactyla; family Ziphiidae; genus Mesoplodon; species Mesoplodon bidens. The sequence continues at coordinate 85,082,010 of NC_138166.1, forward strand.
TATATTTTTTTTCTAGGTATTTATGGTAGCAGGGTAAATCTAGCCCCTTTACTTCATCATGGCTGGAAACAGACAGAAATGTGTTCTTTTGTTTTTTTGGCCTTGTGGCTTGAAGGATCTTTGTTCCCTAACCAGGGATTGAACCTGTGCCCTCAGCAGGGAAAGCATGGAGTCCTAACCACTGGACTGCTGAGGAATTCTCATAAATGGGTCTTAATATCAAAAAATATGGTGAATTATCTAGTTACTCTTTTATTATTGATTTCCAACACTAATCCAATGTAATTAGAGAACATAAGATACACAATTTCATTCATTTGAAATTTGTTGCATCTTGTTTTATGGCTCAGTATATAGCCAATTTCTGTAAATGTTCTTTATGTTGTTCATTTACATTTAATGCGACAATGATGTATTTGGGTCTATATCTACTATCTTATTATATAATTTATGTTTGTCCTGCTTCATCTATCTTTCTTTTCTTTTCCTTCTTCTGGCTTGATTTTTTATCGTGTGTGTGTGTGTTGTGTTTTTTGTTTGTTTGTTTTACACAATTAAGTGCACAGTTTGGAAGAGAAAAACAATACAGAAAAGTCAATGAAACAAAAAGCTGGTTCTGTGAAGAGATCAATAATATTTATAAACCTCTAGACAAACTTCGCAGGAATAAAAGAGAGAAGATACAATTTACCAATATCAAAGTGAAAAAAGAGATATCACTACAGATCCTCAAACATTAAAAGAATAAGGAGATATTACAAACAGTTTTATGCCAATGAACTTCAACAATTTAAATGAAATGGACAGATTCCTTGAAAGACACAAACTACCAGAGATCACTCAAGAAGACAAATAATCTGAATAGCAGCATATCTATTTCCTTTTAAAGTAGTTAATTATCAAAAACCTTCCTAAAATGAAGATGGTTTCATCAGTGAACTCCATCAAACATTTCAGGAAAAATTAATAATGATTCTACAAAAACTCTTCCAGAGAGCAGAAGAGGAAGAAACACTTCTCAATTCATTTTATGAAGCCAACATTACCCAAATACAAAACCCAAGAAAAAACTATACATAAATATATTTCATGACCATGGACTCAAAATCCATAACAACTTTTAACAAACAGAAAACAAAGATTTTATATTTTCCAGGAAAATAAATGCATCTCACCATATTAATATACTAAAAAAGAAAAACCACAATAATTCAATGGATATAGAAAAGACATTTGACCAAATTCAATACCCATTTATGGAAAAAAAAAAATCTCCCAGCAAACTAGGAATAGAAAGGAAATTCCTCAACCTGATAAAGGTCACTTATGAAAAACTTGGAGCCAGCATCACATTTAATGGTGAAAGATTAAATTAAATACCTTTCCTCTAAGATCAGGAACAAAGCAAGGATGTCCTCTACCATCATTTCTATTCACACTATACAATAGTGCAAGAAGACAAAAAGGTAAGATAAACAAATAAAAAGCATACAGGGCTTCCCTGGTGGCGCAGTGGTTGAGAGTCTGCCTGCCACTGCAGGGGGCACGGGTTCATGCCCCGGTCCGGGAGGATCCCACATGCCACAGAGCGGCTGGGCCCGTGAGCCATGGCCACTGAGCCTGCGTGTCCGGAGCCTGTGCTCCGCCACGGGAGAGGCCACAACAGTGAGAGGCCCGCGTACGGCAAAAAAAAAAAAAAACATACAGACTGAAAAAAGTAAATCCTAAGGAATCTCCCAAAATACTCCTAGAAGTAATAAATAAATTTAACAAGATCACAGGAAACAGGTCAATATATAAAAATCAATTTAATCTCTATAGACTACCTACAAACAATACAAATGCAATAGTATAAAAATGTTAACTGCTTCAGGGATAAAGTTCACAAAATATGTATAAGACTTGTATGCTGAAAGCTACAATACTGCTGACAGAAATTAGAGACCTGAATAAAGGGAAATATATACCATGTCTATGGAGTAGAAAACTCAATAATGTTATAATGTCAGTTCTCTTCAAATTGATCTTTTTTTTTTAATTTTCTTGAAGTATAGTTGAACATATTGATCTTTAGAGTCAATGCAATCACCATCGACATTCCAGCAGGCCTTTTTTAATAGAAATGGACAGGTTGATTCTAAAATGCATAGAGGAATGCAAAGAACTTAGAAGAGCCAAAACAATTTTGAAAAAGAAAAAAATAATAATAAAATAGGAAAACATGCACTAACTGATTTAAAACTACTATAAAGCTACAGTAATCAAGACAGTGTGATACTGGAATAAGAATAGATATATATATATCAATGAAAAAGGATAGAATGTTTCAATGTGCCATTGTAACGCAATCATCATTATTTCTTCCTCCTCCTCCTCCCTCCATATTGGTATGCAATTATTCCAGTAGAATTTGATGAGAAAAGAAAGGAGGAGGAAAAGGAGGGGGAAGAGGAAAAGGTGGAGGAAGAGGAAGGAGATGAAAAGAAATTCAACCCTCACTTTATATCATGTACAAAAATTAACTCAAAATGATCATAAAGCAATTTAAGACACAAAAACTACAAAATGCTTAGGGAAAAAGCATAGGAGAACATCTCTGTGACCTTGGGTTAGGCAAAGATTTCTGTAATACACATCAAAAGCACAATCCATAACAGGAAAAAAAAACCCTGATAAACTGGACTTCATCAAAATTTAAAACTTCTGTTCTTTTTAAAGACTAAGAAAGTGAAAAAATAAGACACAGACTAGGAGAAAATATTTGGGAAACATCTGATAAACAACTTCTATCCAGAATACAATAAGACCTTCAAAACTCAGTAATAAGGAAATATACAACCAAATTATTAAAAATGGGCAAAAGATATGAACAGATCCTTCATCATGGAAGATATATAGAAGGCAACAAAAGCACATAAAAAGATTTTGAGATAATTAGTCATTTGGAAAATGCAAATTAAAACTACAAAGAGATACTACTACATACATATTAGAATGACTAAAATTAAAAAACACACAAACAAACAAACAAAAAACATATAATACCAAGTGCCAACCAGAATGTAGAGCTACTAGAAGCTTCATACAGTAATGGGGAGTATGGTACTGTCACTTTGGAAAATGGGTTGGCAGTTTCTTACAAAGTTAAACATATATACACCTATCATATGACCCAGCAATTCCACTCCTAGGTATTTACCCAAGAGAAATAAAAACTTACATTTAAAAACTTATACATGAATGTTTATAGCAACATTATTCATAACCACCAAAAAACGGTAACAAACCAAATGCTCTTCAGCTAATGAACAAATAAACTGAGGTACATCCATACAACAAATTACCACAATGAAATAAAAAGGAGTAAACTGACACAAAAAATAACACGGACAAATCTCAAATGAATTATGCTAAGTGCCTGAAAAGAAGACTCAAAAGGCTTCATATAGTATGGTATCATTCTTATGACTTCCTGGAAAGGCAAAACTATAAGGAAAGAAAAGAGATTACTGTTTTCCTGGGCCTGAGGATGTGAGGAATAGATCATATAGTAGGGAACTTTTTGGAGTGATGGAAATGTTCTAAATCTTGACTGCAGTGATGATAATACTACTGTATGCATTTGTCAAAACTCATAAAACCATACCCTAAAAAGGGTGAATTTTACCATTTGTATATTATACTTAAAAAAAAAAAGAAAAAGAATGCAGTGTTGAGTGAATGAAAAGGCAAGCCACAGACTGGAATCTGGGAAGGAGAAAATATTTACAAAACACCTATCTGATGAAGGTCTTGTATTCAGAAAATAAAAACAGCACCTACAACTCAATGAGCAGAAGATAAACAACCTGATTTTAAAAAAAAAAAAGCTAAAAGATTTCAACAGACACTTCACCAAAGAAGATAAACGGATGGCAAATAAGCATATATTTGCTTAATACATGCTTAATACATTCATCATTCAGGAAATGCAAACCCAAGAATGCCACTTCTAGATACTAACCAAAGAAAATGAAAACATAGGTCCACACAAAGACTTGTACTTGAATATTTTTAGCAGCTTTGTTTATAATATCTATAAACTGGAAACAACCCAAATATCCATTAACTTGTGAGTGGATAAAGACAGACTACCTCCATACAGTGGAATACTACTCAGCAATAAAAATGAACAAACTACTGATACATAGAAAAACTTGGATCAATCTCAAAAGCTAAGGGAAAGAAACAAGAAATAAAAGTCATAAATGACTATATACTATATGATTAAATCTAAATGAAATTCTAGAAAATGCAAAACTATGTTGTCAGGAAGTAAATCAGTGATTGCCAGGTGCTTGGGGTTGAGGAAGGAGATAGACAACTAAGAAATAATGGGGCACATTCTGGGGTGATGAAAAGTTTCTGTATCATGACTGTGGTAATTGTTCCATGACTCTATACACTGGTCAAAACACAATTGTACACTTAATTGGTGAATTTTATTGTATATTTAAGCTGATTTTTAAAATTAAAAAAACAAAGCAGATTTTTTAAAGGCTAAAGTAAAGTTTTAAACCTATAAATCAATAGAAGGAATATAAATAAGCAAAGAATATAAACAGACAATTCACAGAGGAGGAAAGTAAAATGGCCATTAACTATATGAAAAGTTTCAATTTCAGCAGTGATATGGCAATGCAAATTAAAACCACAAAGAGATGCCATATCACCTTCTTGTGAATGGCAAATATTTAGATCAGATAATAAGAAATTATTATTTGGAGCAGGTAAGGATTTGGAAGCAAATCAGTGTAAATTAGTACAACCCTTTAAGATCAATTTGGCAAGATCGTATAAATAGCATTACCTAGAAATTCCTCTTAGAGGCATCTAACCCAGAAAAATTCTCTATGTGCACAAGAAGACATGTACATAAACATTATGTGTAATGTCATTTGTAATAGCAAAAAAGCAGAAGCAACTTATAGATCTACCAATGGGAGAATGGATAAATAAATAAGAATACTGGGGCTTCCCTGGTGGCACAGTGGTTGAGAGTCTGCCTGCCGATGCAGGGGACACGGGTTCATGTCCCGGTCCGGGAAGATCCCACATGCCACGGAGCAGCTGGGCCCGTGAACCATGGCCGCTGGACCTGTGCGTCTGGAGCCTGTGCTCCGCAACGGGAGAGGCCACAACAGTGAGAGGCCCACGTACAGAAAAAAAAAAAAAAGAATACTGTACATTCACATACTGGGATTCCATACAACAGTAAAATAGAATAAAGTAAAAGTACTTGTAGCAAGTGGGCAGATCTCAAAAATATATTAATTTTTAAATTGCAAAATAATATGAAGATGAAATCATTCAGATTATATTTTAAAACACAAAAATACTAAGTATAGATTATGGATACAAACAGATATAATATGTAAACATAGGAGGATACCAATCTCAAAATAATTATTACCCGCTGGGAAAGGAAGGAGCTCCACATGCCGCTGGCAAAACCCCCTCATCTTCCCCGCAAAAAATCATATCCTCAATTCCATATTCTGCCTAAGGGACCATCAAAACAGATCACATCATGCTCTACATGGTTACTAAACCTCAGTCACTACAAAAATAAAATAAAATATCCTGGTCATTACTCATCTCCTGGACACTGGATGAGCACCTAATCTGACTCCATCTTCCATCCCTCCACAAATTCCAAACCCCTTCAATCAGGTTCTCTAGCACTTTCAACAGCAAAACTCCTTATATCCTTAAACTCTTCTCTAAACATTCCCTTCTTTTCTCTGAGACCTGGCTCTCCCCTGAGGATTCGCCTGCAGCCCTCTCAAATGGTGTCCATTTCTCCCTCGTGCCAACAGGCCAACAGGTAGGGAAGCTGTTCAAGTTGATGCTCATTGCCTCTGCAAAATCACTGCACTGACTTCTTTCACTGTACCTCTTTCATCCCTAAAAAACTCTGGCTTTAAGAGTTATGCCATTAAAAAAAAAAAAGCTTATGTCATTAGACTGCATCACTTGCCACCACTGCTGGTTGCATATACAGACCCCAGGTTACTTCCCTTATTTAAAAAAAAAATTAGTACTTTGTTTACTATCACTATTTCCAATAAAATCCCAGTAATAATTGGTGATTTTAATATCCATACAGACAGAATTTCTAAAACTCTGAATATTCCATGGAGTTGACCTCTTCTTCTCCAACAATCGTGTCCTCCTTCCTATTGCAATTACCCGCTTCCATTGTCACAGCCTATATCAATAACAGTACCCCTTTTGTATTTCATTTCCAAGCATTCGCTCTCCAACCACCACTCCTGACTCAACTCTTTCACTCCATCATGACCTACAAGCCATTGATTCCATCAACTCTTTACTGTCCCAATCAGCTCCTGGTCTTACTTGCCTCCTAACCAAACACAGACTCCACAGTCAATATTTCAATCACTCAATTTCCTTGTTCCTCCCTCTGCTTACTAACATGGCAAAACCCCAATCTTGATTAAATCCCATCTTTAACTGTTCCATGCCTTAACCTGAAGCTTGTAGCTGGAGAAAAACATTCACCATGCTACCTGGGAATACTTTAAATTCATGACCACTAACTTGAAGGGGCCACGCGTCCTGTCCAACAATCCTACATTTCCCTAATCCATTTCCTAGAAAACTACTTCATGTCTTCTTCTCTTAATACAACCTCTGTGCTAGAGGCTCCGAGTTTGTCCTCACGCTATTTCTTCCCTGCTCTGCGTCCTCTTCCCTGCTCCGTGTCCAGCTCTTCTTCCCAACTGCCAGCCCCGTGAGCAGCGACAGCCTCTGGCCTACCACAAGACACGTGAAGCAGCCTTCCACAACTTTTATGATAGTCCCTCTCCGTGACCCCACTCTCCAGTAGCTTGAAACGCCTCGTTTTCTAGTTTAATTCCTCTAATAAATAATTCAATAATAAACACAGTAATTCTGCTTCCCTGACTGAACCCCAAATTTTGGTACAGGAAGTGATTAAAGGGAAATAGGGCCTTAAGGATAGGAATTTGAAATTGCTTTTCTGACTTGATAAAAGGAATTAATGACCCTGTCTCCAGTGGTAAAGGGGACACTAGTCATCCATGGCATGCCGTGGCAACATACTTAAATCATCACCTACAGACAAGTATAATCAAGGACTATAGAAGACAAAGGTTTGGGTAATCAACTAGTTGCTGCCATAGAACATTTTTGTAAAAATGAGTTGTATAATGGGCTAGTTCATTCTAAGTACACTGGCAAACTAGGTAAAAGAAAATGCTAAGCTCAGAGTTTTGAATTCACAGCTTAAGGTCTATGTCAGGGACTAGGAAACGTCCATAATGCCTTAATAGAAAGCCTCATGCCATGTGGACACAGGGCTGAGATTTCTGAAAAGTATATCCTGCAGGTGACTGAATTACAATGCAAATTCAATTTACCCCCTTGTGAGCCATTTTATGTTAAAGTTAGGACCACGATTGGCAAGGAGTGGGGCCCTGAAAATTGGAATGGGGACATATGGGCAGATTCTGATGAAGCTAAGTACCTTGAACCTCTAAATTCCTCCAAGCCTCCTGGGCAAGCAGAAGCAGTCCTTCATACCCTGTCTGAGGAAATTAGGCTCCATTTGCCTGAAGAATGTGCGCTGACCTTCCCTGAGATAGTTGCCTTACATGGGACGCCGATGTTCCTGAGGACCTAATCCCCAAACTGCTCACTATCTAGACACATAACCAGACTCAAATCCTATAAAGTCCTCAGGGTCAGGCACAAAATGTGGCCTGTGATGATGTGCAGTACATACCAAAAGAACTGCACAATTTGGCCAATTTACGTTAACAGAAAGCTGGGAAATACAGATCCCACAATCCCCTTCTCTGATGGTTCTGAGTCAGAGCTGGGCAAAAAGGAAATATGTGCCACATTTGGAAGACAGAAGTGAAGCAGACATTATGGTTGAAAGTCAGGGTGGTCGAAGGTAATGAGAGACAGATGCAGGGGTGCTGGCAGCTTTAGTTTGTCCTCACTCTTCTTTTTCCTTACTCCATGTCCTCTTCCCCACTCTGCATCCAGCTCTTCTCCTCATCTGCCAACAGCAACCCCAGGCCCACCAGAAACTCGACTAAGAACTTAGAGATGTGAGAGCTATGTCCTCTGACTTCTATACCAGTCCACCTTTGCAATGTCACGCCAGAAGCTGGATATAAGCAGTCTTTATGACCGCACGGTAGATCTGTGAGTGAACAGCTTTAACCTATATACTTTCATTCTTTCATTTTCATATGTCCTTTAATGAACATTTATAAATTTTATGAAGAGAAAATTTTTAAGTAATTTTAAACATTTCAAGCAACTTTCCCTAATTTGGAGCACTCTAAGTTCCCCCAAGGAAAACAGATAAAAGGAGCTTTTTTCAGCCTAAAAGAATTAAAAAAAAAAAAAAGACTTACATCATTAGATTGAAACAATCGAGTCATTGCAAAGAAGGCTTCTGTGGCTTCCGTAGTTCCAAAGTGTTCACCCTAAGTAATTTAAATTAAGTTTAAATTAAAACAATTTCTTAAACTCAACAAAAATTAAGGATTTTCCATTTATTTCTGCAAAGATCTTTGAGAACTCAGGAAAAACTCTCTGTATAAACATTGTGCCTCTTTGCTATTTTTCTGGCTTTTAATTTATAAACCTACATAGCCATTTATCCATTTCTTATTTAAAACAATCCATTATCATACACCATGCTTTTATGAAAGTTCTAGAACAGTGGTATCTAACTTTTTAGCAGGAAGTATTTTAAATTCCCTGAAAAATTGTGATTTACAAGGAGATAGAAAATGATAGTAAGTTGACTTCCTTATCAGAACAGGATGTTATTGTTACACTGCCTAAGAGAAGAGATCATACCTTCTACATTTCTATAATCCGATGCCTGACATATCATAGGAGCATAATAAATATTAAACTGTAAAGAACTATCTATTAGGAATACCAGAAAACATGGTAAAAAGGAACCAACCAAAAGGGCAGGAATCAGATTAATTATATAAAAGTAAGGTTTATAGGGCTGCTAATACATCTCAAGACACTGGCTCAAGCCCCTAAAAACATGCTTTGGATCAGAACTTCAATGTGCTTAATAAATCATCAGAGGATCTTCCCAAAATGCAGATTCTGATTCGGTGGCTCTGGTGTGAACCCTAAAATTTTCCATTTCTAATTAGCTCCCAGTGATGTGAATGCTGCTGATCTGGGAACCACATATTTTTGAGTAGCAAGGTGTTAGATAACGTATTGGGTCGGCCAAAAAGTTCGTTCGGGTTTTCCTGTAAGATGTAACAGAAAAACCCAAACAAACTTTTTGGCCAACCCAATATTTTATTAATAGTCAAAACACTGCAGATCACAGACCACCTGAAACATTACCATTTCAGTATTTAACTTCTTTATTAAAAACAATCCTATAGGGGCTTCCCTGGTGGCACAGTGGTTGAGAGTCCGCCTGCCGATGCAGGGGACACAGGTTCATGCCCCGGTCTGGGAAGATCCCACATGCCGCAGAGCGGCTGGGCCCGTGAGCCATGGCCACTGAGCCTGCGCGTCTGGAGCCTGTGCTCCACAACAGGAGAGGCCACAACAGTAAGAGGCCCGCGTACCGCAAAAAAAAAAAAAAAAAAAAAAAAAAAAATCCTATATGATATGTTAGGCTCAATCACTTTTCAGGGCTTCAGCTCTCATAAAAAATATAACTAATCAATTGTCATAGGTATAAGAATAAACAAATTTTGAAGAAAAACCCTGAAAGTTTAGGATGAAAGAGAAAGTATAAGAGTTTACAATTACTTAAGTCAGAGTACCCAGCTTGCTCATCAGCAAGAGATTTCCCTTACTTTCTTTCATATTTAGAGAACATACAGACACCCATCTACTTGTCAGTCATACTAGTACAGTAAATCCTAAGTCCCTACTTTTTGACTTGAAACTCAGAGAATATACGGATATGTCAACTCTAGTAGAAACTTATAAGTATTTTTCCATAAAGCACTACCAAGAACTAGGCAAAAGATAAAGTTCCCAAATCTGTTCACCTAGTTGACTGTTGATCAGACTGTGTGGGTAACTTCCTTATCAAGATAATTATATGTTTCAACATGAGTTGCCCATCAAAGCAGTATTGGTCAATGTAAAAATATATGCTACTCTGAACCAACTTTAACTACTCAAAATTCTGCTTATAGACTGGAGTTCCCCAACTTGGACACAATGTATGCGATGAAAAGTTAAATCAAACTGACTTTGCATTAAGTGTTTCTAATATAATACCACACGAGGATATATGTTTGTGAATAGATATATTTTACTTAAAAGCATGTTCTTGTTGCTCTGCCTCCATTTGCAAGCTACAAAACTTCATGTCTCTGGATGAGGTCTTCAGTCATGAAGCACAGTAAAGTAAAAATATTCTCAGGGAATTCAAATTGGAAACCACAGTCTTCTTAGCACCAAATGTAAACCACCTGAGGTAGGGGGGTGTGTGTTTGTGTGTGTGTGTGTGTGTGAATCTAAGAAACAGACTCACATTTTCTAAGGTTCTAGACTAAAAATCATGAGATTTTTTTAGTCTGAAGCAAAAAAACCAAAAAAACACACAAGAAACAAACAAACAAATAAATAAAACCACACACAAGAAAAAAAATTAAATAAATAACGATAAAGAGCAAGTGGGGGACTTCCCTGGTGGTGCAGTGGTTAAGAATCAGCCTGCCAAAACAGGGGACATGGGTTCGATCCCTGGTCTGGGAAGATCCCACATGCTGTGGAGCAACTAAGCGCCACAACTACTGAGTCGGTGCGCCACAACTACTGAAGCCTGCGCGCCTGGAGCCTGTGTTCCTCAACAAGAGAAGCCACGACAATGAGAAGCCCACACACCACAACGAAGAGTAGCTCTCGCTCGCTGCAACTAGAGAAAGCCTGTGCACAGCAACGAAGACCCAATGCAGACAAGAATAAATTAATTTAAAAAGAAAAAAAGCACAAGTGGGATCTGTTTCACGAGTGCAAATATTTTTGTTGGTTTTGTCTGCTACGTCCCCAGTGCCTAAAACAGTGCATAGAACACAGCAGGTATGTAATAAATATATATGCTGAATGACCGAATGAAAACTATTCCTGAATGTTTACTATGTGTCCAGGACTATTCTCAGTGCTTCACATTTATTGTATCATTTAATCATTATAACTTTATAAAACAGGTATTATCATAATCCCCATTTACAGAAAAAGACATTAAGGCACAAAACAGTTAAGCGCAGAATCATACTGCTAGTGGTGGAGTAGGGAAAATAAATACAGGCATACCTTGCAGATACTGTGGGTTCAGTTCCAGACCACAGCAATAAAGTGAATACTGCAATAAAGCACGTCACAGGAATTTTTTGGTTTCCCAGTGCGTATAAAAGTTATGTTTACACTATAGTCTATTCTGTGCAATAGCATTACGTCGGAAAAAAAAACAATGTACATACCTTAATTTAAAAATACTTTACTGCTAAAAAAAATGCTAACCATCATCTAACAATGCAGGGTTGCCACAAACCTTCAATTTGTAAAAAAAAAATGTAATAAAATATAATAAAATGAGGTATGCCTGTATAAAATTTGAATATTAAAATCAAAGCTTTAAAATATTAATATAATATACTCCCCCCAAAAGGATAAAATATCTGGAATTTGTATAAGATTTTGCAATATATTTTTATTTTCTGAACATATCTAAACAACATGTTTTAATATTAACTAATACTTGTTAAATTCAAATCAACGTTGAGATCCTACTATGTGCTTAGCTGATTTGGTACCTCATGAATAAAAAAGAAATGTCTGCCATATTCCTCGTCCTCAAGAAATTTTACATATTATTATGTTAATCAAACACTGTAAATTTTAAAATTATTTATTTATTTTTATTTATTTATTTTTTTTTGCGGTACATGGGCCTCTCACTGTTGTGGCCTCTCCCGTGGCGGAGCACAGGCTCCGGATGCACAGGCTCCGGACGGGAAGGCTCAGCGGCCATGGCTCATGGGCCAGCCGCTCCGCGGCATGTGGGATCTTCCCGGACCGGGGCACGAACCCCTGTCCCCTGCATCAGCAGGCGGACTCTCAACCACTGCACCACCAGGGAAGCCCTTAAGTGAATTTTTAAAAAATAAATAATTACACTTGCCAGAAAGTACTTCACTGCATGTCATGTATTTCTATTCCAGGACACAAATCTGAGAAAAATCAAAATAATTTACCTGGTTCAATAAGTAAAGAATCTTTGTAAGAATATGCAAACATCTTCTTGGATTAATGGGCGTTTCGTTGAATATACGAGCCTGTGGAAACAAAAGCACTGCTATATATATTTTCTATCTTTGCTATCACAGATTACAGAAAATCAACTTAAATAAAGACTATTATACATTTTAATCACAGTATCCAAATAATGTTGCTTACAGTTTTCAATTTATTATGTTATATAATAAATTATTAGATGTGGCCTAGGTTTTCCATTCTATACTCACTCCCTTAGGTCTGCTACTTCAACTTGTGGGCTTTATCTATTAAGTAAGAATCACAATATTTATCTACATCATTTGAATACAATAGGCTTAATATCTATAACTTCCTTCAATAACCTTGCACTAAACACCTCCTTTGGTGTTTTATTTAAAATTCTCAACGTGTGACAGAGTCTACATATTTTTGCATTTCTATAAGCTCTAGACCCTCCTATGACAAGTAACCCCTCTTCTTTTTCCCTCAAGTACATATTCTTTGGACTCAGTTACATTCCTTAATTCTTATTTTGGATCAGAGCATTCCGGGACTCTTCGTCCCCCATTCTAAAATGGAATAGAAAAGAAAAAAACACACTATACTTCCAAGCCATACCTCCTGTAAGACAGCACTCTTCTCCAGATGCCGAAAAGGATTGGAGCCACTACCTATGTTATAGGGGAAAAAAAATGTCTTTAATAGCTGTCCTACACAAACTTACTTTCTACAGAAGGGTATTGAATGCTTGGGAAATCTCACCCAAGTGAGGTGACCACTTGGATTTCACAGTGATAATCATTACTAATATGCATACAAACTGATTAAAATCCTTCTGATTGTGACACTAGCTCTGTCTGCTATCCTGTAAGATCCTGTACTTCTCTTTTGCAGAAACCCTGCCTGAAATGAGTGTATTCTTGCCCTGTCTTCTTTTTATATGAATGTTAGAAATATCTGTCATGTCCATACAACTAATAATGAGACTGTGGTAGGGTCCTTTGGATTTCCCTAAAGGAAAGCACTATTTTATGCGTTTCTAACATTTACTGTGAGGAGTTTATCAGAGAATTAGATACACGTCAAGCTGGAAGAGGCCACAGAGGTTTACTAACCCAACTCTGGACCACACTTAGAGCAGCTATCGAGCACTGAGGGTTTTTGGGGGGGGGGGGGTGTTGTTTGTTTGTTTTTGTTTTTTGAGGTGACTTGGCATCTTCCTCATTTACTCTGGACCAAAGACGGGTATCAAGATGCAACTCACTTTTGGATGCTTGAGTATTAAACAAGCTAGGTACCACGGAGCAGGCTTGCCCGCACGGAAGCGGACAAAGCAGAGGTCCCCAGGGAGACTGCAAGGTACAGACACCACAAAGTTCACAAACACACTCAGTCCCGTCAATCCCAGACCCACCGTGGGCCTTGCATTACCAGCACCCCACCCCACCCCGCCTCTCGCAAGCGCACACTCACTACCTCCGCCACCTGCCATGGGCCGGACTCTGGTGGGCAGCCCACCCCTGGCGAACTGGAGCAGGTGGCTCCGAGGAGCTACGCCGGAGGAGGGGGCTGGGGGCGGGGCCGCCGAGCAGCCCGAGGCTGCGCGCGAGCGCCCGGGCGCTCGCGCGCGACTTGAGGGGAGGTTCCGGCGCCCGGGGGAGGGGCTAGGGGCAGGCCCCCGGCTAGAGCGGAGTGGGTCGGAGGAGGGGCTGGGCTCCAACTCCGGCCCTCCGACACACCGGCACCCACGCCCCCAGGTCCGCAGTCCGCGAGAGCAGGTAGCGGCGGGCAGGGGAAGGGGACCCCGCGGCTGAGGGTGGGCGTCAGACGCCCCGCGCGTACCAGACTCCTCGTCCTTCTTGTCGAATTTTTTAATCATCTTGGACGACTTCCCAGCGCCCAGACCCACCGCGACCGTCCCAGGCGCCGCAGCCAGCAAGCGGAAGAAGCTGCAGGAAGGTCGGCCCCGTGCTCTGGCTCCGGTTGGGCCGCGGTCCCGTCACTCGGAGACAAGGCCCGCCCTCCCCGGCAGTCGCCGGCCGCTCTCAACCCCCGGGGACGTGGCCACGCCCTCGCCTCCTCCCCAAGCCCGGCGGAGGCGGGGCCAAGGGTGGGCTCCCCGGGGCCGCGTCCCCGCCCCTAAGGTGACAGATCGCAACAGGGGACTCACCACGGCCCACCCTGCAAGCGACCCGGCAGCCCACGCCCGGAGAGGGCAGAATGAGATTTTATTTGGTTGGCACGCCCTAAATGGCGACTTCTCCAGGCCGCTCAGACTCTGGAGATGAGGCGAGGGGCATGTAGGGCTTGTTTTCATTTAATGACAGTGGCTTTTTTTATAATCCACTGCTGGGCCCTTCCGTTGCGGAACGCGCTCTCTCCTGGCGCGGTTCTGGTGGGCTTCTCTTCCAGGAGTGATGAAACGGTTAATGGTTCCCAAATCATCTGGGAAGTTGGCAGGTTGCTCCCTGACTTCTTGGAGACTGCAACAAAGCACAGGGCACCTTCGTGAACGTGGATTTCCAGAGGGTTTAGGACACTTAATGTGAGACGTAAAAAGAGACCCGCTCGGAGGGCCGAGAAAGCTGGTCTTTACTCTGAGCAAGAGGATAGGTTTTGGACCACGGACTACCAGTCCAACCTTCTTTATAATTCTTCCCTTCATCAACACCCACCAGTTTAGGGTCTTCCCTATTTAATCCCACCCCTTTCAAATGATTCCATCTGTGGCCATTTTGACGCTTACATAAGTGAAGGTACTTTCACTTGTATATTCATATTCCTCTTAGCCTTTTCAGTTCTCCTGTCTGAGAGTGTAACTAAGAAACTGTTTCTACCTTTGGCTTCACTGTCATCACTTTTTCCAGATTCTCTTTCAACTTCTCCCCTTCTTGGACGCCTCCGTTGTGGGCTCTTCTTGCTCCCATCCCTCCCCCCCCCCATTTTGAAGCATTATGCCTTGTAAATATCCCTTAAATTTGTTTTCTTATTCCTACTGCTGTCAACTTAATTCGGGTCCTATCTGTTTGTTTCTTGGACAGCCTCCTAACCAGCCTTCATGGCCCCCATCCAAGCAATTCTCTATGTAATCTTTCTTTATTTGGAAGCCTGGTAAACATGGAAAATTATTGATGGAAGGAGGAGTTGCTAGGTTCTCTTTTAGTTGAAGTAGAGACACTTTCAACTTCACAGTAGATTGTCTTTGTTTAGGAAAAGCATAATAATGGGCCCTTTAGATACATAAGTAAATATCCTCTCATTTTTCTTGAGGGAAACTGTAAAGTCACCATAATTCTAATAAATGCTGCAGACAGAGATGTTAAGTGTTCTGTTTAGAAATGTAAACTGGGATACCTTAACAGAATCATGCTCTTGAAAAATCAGAGAAATTCTCATCCAGATTAGATTCTAGACTGGAGAAATTTTTCCTTCCAATATAGATTTAAGCAGAACTGCTGATATCCTGCATATGATATCATTTAAGATTTAACTCTAAATGTACTATTATGTATACTAAATGTACTATTATGTTTGCCTTATCTGGCTTATAAAGCTCAAAGCTTGCTTTCCATGTGGAGTTTCCCTTGAAGGAAATAGATGTTCCTACTTATTTATTCTGGGGGCTGAAAATAAACAGGTTTAGGGGAAGGAGCTACCTTTTCCCCTTCCTTGGGCCAAGGGTATTGGGATCCTAGGCAGAGACAGTGCTGGTAAGCCGAGAGACTCCCAAGAATGGATAATGTGCTGGGGGGGCCTGTTGGGAAGTATGAAGGGACTGAGGGGGGCGTTGAGGCTGAGCCTAAGAGTGTCCCCTTTTAAAGCAAGATAAATGACTCTGCCATCCTTTAATTTTTCTTCACATCTATGAAGTGTTATTTAATATCACAGCTTGGTTTTAGCTGTATATGGGGCGTTAAGAGAGGCAGGAGGGATGTCAGGTGGTGTGGCAGATAGGTACAGAAGGAGCAGAGACACTTGAAGAAGCCAGGTAAGGGATGGTACGATATGACCTCATACCTCTGGAACTGTGACTGTTTGAGCTGAGGGTGGCTGGCAATCACTAGGATGGCCTTGTAGAACAGGGAAGCATACCTTAGGGAGTTCCAGAAACTGCTCGAGGAGAGCAGTCCCGTAGGAGAAATGAACCTTATCTTGGGGCCATAGGCTGGTGAAGTCTGGGGAGCCATCGATTATACTTCTAATACACAAATGTGTGTTCAGCGCTCTGCAATGTTTCAGTGGGTCCCAACCGCCTACTGGATAAAACCTAAATCCTTATTTATACAGATATACAAAGCCCTTCATGACCTGGCCCATCCATCTGTCTTACATATAGAAAGTGCTATTATTATTGGTGCTTGATAAATATCCAACACTAGTAAGTGCCCCATAAATGTTGCTAAATGAATGACAATTTGTGAGGAGCATTTTTGTTGTACCCCTTCCTTACAACCTTATCCCAAACCTCTTCCACGCCATATCCTGCCTCAACCCCAAAGAGACTCATGGACCTCTGAGACTCATAGCTTATCCTTTGGCCCTTCTAGAACAGTTTTCCTCGAAGTGTGATATGCATACCACTGGGTAGTTTTAGGTGATACATAGATAAACATTTTAAATTTTAATTATTATGGGACTTCCCCGGTGGTGCAATGGTTGAGAATCCGCCTGCCAATACAGGGGACATGGGTTCGATCCCTGGTCTGGGAAGATCCCACATGCCGCAGAGCAGCTAAGCCCGTGCGCCACAACTACTGAGCCTGTGCTCTAGAGCCCACAAGCCACAACTACTGAGCCCTCGTGCCACAACTACTGAAGCCCGTGCGCCTAGAGCCCGTGCTCCACGACAAGAGAAGCCACCGCAAGAAGCCCTCACACCGCAACGAAGAGTAGCCCCCCGCTCGCCGCAACTAGTGAAAGCCTGCACTCAGCAACGAAGACCCTACACAGCCAAAATAAATTAATTTTTAAAATGTAATTATTATGAATTTGATTAAATGTTTGAGAGAAATGTATAACAGAAAAAAACCCATGTGATTAGTATATCAAACCCATGATGTCAATGATATAGTATTAATTAGGACAAAAAAAATAATTTGAAAGAAAAACATTAAGTAAATAACAGGGCAAATAACTCATTGACCAAAACTAGTAAAGTGGTAGGTGATGTAGTTTGGAAAACGCTATGCGGAAAACACTATGCTAGAGCTTTCTTGAAATGTGAGGATTTAAACAGGGTGGAAAGCCTAGCACCACTTGGGCCTCTGTCAGTTCTTGGCTTCCATGCTAAAAGGAAAACTAGTCTCCAGAACCTCCAAGAGAGATTTGCCCTTATCTCTCGTCCCCATAGTTTGTCCCTCCTGCCCACATCTCCATCCCATAAACCATTGTTTTGATAGAGTGGACCTTACCATCACTCCTCAGATCTCTTTTACAGACTGAAGCAAAGTTGAGCTGAGGGTACATTTTTTTCTGTTTTCTCAAAGCATAGACCTTTGAATACTTCCCTTCACTCTTGAAATCTTTGTCCGTGGAAAACCTTAACAAAGAAAGTTCATTTAGTAGATCCTAGGGTGAGGGATTAATGGAACCACTGACTGCATTCTCAGATTCTGGGGGAGAAGAAAGGACAGTAGGATTTGAGAGTGTTCATTGGTACAGAGTGGGAGTATTGTTCAGTGGAAGGGATGCTTCTAGAACCTAGCATTGTAAACCTATGAAGGAACTCCAGAATCTCCTCTCTCCTCTCCAAACAAGATATAAGCTGCTCCTATAACCAGTTCCAAATCAAATCTCATACATAGCAAATTGTTCCTATATCACAACCCTTAACAGGCACTGAGGGAAATTTTTTGTTGTTGCTTCCTCAAAGCATAGACCTTTGAATACTTCTCTTCACTCTTGAAAATCATTCTTGTGAAAAACTTTAGTTTTGCATTACTGTTTCTCTGTTGCTAAGGTAGAAGTGTGGTTGGGGATCATGTAGGGAAGCTGTCTTATTATACAGTTGTCCACATTCCGTACAACCAAAAAGTGTTTGTTAAATCGTATTGGAAAGAGATAGTGACACGAATAAGGAAAAGGTAAGAAAGAGCCAGGACTTCACCTAAACCATTGTTCTCTCTTGGATTTAGGGTCTTCCAACAGTGTCACAGGGAAGATTGGTTTCAGCCCAGATCTTAACTTTTTTTTCTGATACATCAGAGGTAGGAAGAAGTTCTCAGTGGGCTTGTGCTGATGACTTTCCTGCAGCAAAGGGAAGAAGAGTAAGTGAGGGAGTTAGCTGAGTCCCCTGGACTTACTGACCTAAGCTCCTGGACTAAGCTCCAGTTCCCCTAAAATCATGCAGCAAAACCTGCCGAAGAGGGAAGTAGGGATGCAGAAACCCAAAGAAGAGAAAACAATTCCCTGAGTGGGCTAATACCTATTTGTTTCACAGCCAGATGATTTGTCCAAAGTTAGGTCAGTTTCCTAAGAAATCAATTAAGCTTGCCCACTAGCCCTTTGTAGTAAATGGAAGACAAATTTCCCAGGTTTTGAGAAGGATTCAATTAGTGAATTGCTTAGGAAACCAAACATTTGGTAATAAATTGGGAAATAGATCCATGGGATTCTACCCACCTTTCTTGGAGATGGCTGTCTCATTCACATCCCATTCTCTGTCTGCAGTGAAAAGGCCACAGAGTGGGATGTTTTCTGTGGTAATAATTTCATCATTATTAAAGTCATAGAATCAAAGACTTTCAGAAAGGATCTTAAAGGCCATCAAGTCTAACCATTCATCTGACACTCTTATTCCCTCCATAGTAACACTATCAAGTGGTCAATCTTCCTATATCTAAAAACCCAGCCTACTTCATCTTTGATCAGCTGATTGCTATCCCCTATAACTTCTACCCTACAGTCCAAACGGAATAAATCTAGTGTCTCTTCCACAGAATCCTTAAAGAATTTGCAGAAATCTATCACGTTCCTCCTGAGCGCCCTCTCTCTTCCAGGCTCAACATTGCCAACATTTTGAACTTTTTTTTTTCATATGACATGGCTTTGGGTTCACTGTTTTCCTGATTTCTCTCATTTTCACTCATTTGAGAAAGTTACAACTTATATTTACACATTATGTTTATAATTATATTTATATAATATATGGCAATTTGAAATGAAAACAATATGCTAGGTGTAGCAACTGCAGGACACATCCTATTAAAGTCTCTTCAAATGTCATTGCTGCTTCTGAGAGCCTTCCCTAACTACACTATCTAAAATCACCACTCACACCCATCACCCTCCATTCCCTTGTCCTGCTTTTTAGGCACTTATCACATTATACATTATCCTTGCGATTGTTGGCTTGCTTATGGTCTTCTACCTCACTGGAATTAAACTTTGACTTAGTCACTGATAGATCCTTACTACCCCATAACGTTGCCTGGTACATAGTAAGTGCTCAATAAATATTTGTTGAATGAATAAAAGAATGACAATTAATGAATGAATAACCAAACTAATTAATTGACCTGTACTGAACTTTTTTGCTCAGAATTTTCAAACCTCTTTTTTAAAAATGCTTGCTGCTGAATCAACTCTTTTCAATTCTGTACTCATTCTCTTTAAAGTCTTCCAGTTTTGAGGAACAGGAATTCATTTAAGTTACCTCAATTAATAGGGGTTTTACAGTAGCAGCATGTGTGCCTAGGACCTAAGACACAGCTCATAATCTGGCCACAAAAGAGCAGAAACCTTAGCAGAGCTAGACCTTAGAGCAGGAAAACAAAAATAAAAAACTTATCTGGAATCCAAGGCAGCACTATCTAGGACCACTACTGCATGAGTTTGTCTATCTTGTCTCATATCATTTAGCATCATGTCATTAACACGCTTCCTACTTTCTTCCTGTCTGCTTCCTTCTGTCTCTAGTGTTCATTCCTTACCTTTACCCTGCATATCTTTTTTTCTACCCACAGCTTCTGCTTATTCATTTCTACTTCAAGCTGCCCCTACCTTCTTCCTCATGGTTTGACTTTTTTATGGCCTTCCTCTACATGCCCTTTCAGGTTTTATTCCCACAGCCTCAATCTTTTCCTTTCCCAATTCAGATGCCTGGAAGCAAGAATATGATTAGCTCAGGGATTTTGGTTGTTGATAAGTTACAAAACCGAGCAGGACCCTGTGTGGCTCCTGGGCACAGAAGCCTTTCTGTCCCCCATTTCTTGTTCATAGGGAACAGACTCCAGCCTCCAGCCTCCATGACCTTCCTTGAGTTCCAAAGGGAAGATTTGAACAGTTGCTAATCAAGGGAGGAGCAGCCAAGAAACCACCTGAGGTGAGATTAAAGGGACCAGAGAAGCTCATCAAGACCACCTGAGATTAAAGGAGTGCAGGCCCTGCACACACCCTAATCTTATCAGTAACCTTTGAACCATTACTATAAAACTCCTCATCAAATCCTCGCAGGTTGGAACATAGTTTTTCAGGGCAGGAGCCCACTGTGTCTCCCTTTGCTTGGCAAAGCAATAAAGCTATTCTTTTCCACTTCACCCAAAACTCTGTCTCCGAGATTTAGTTCAGTGCTGGTGGTACAGAGGCCAACATTTTGGCATCAGTTAGTTGGTTTTGGTTTTGGTTTGGTTTTGGGGTTTTGTTTGTTTGGTTTGATTTGGGGGTACCAATCTACACCACAGGTCACTAACCAGCCTATGAATTTTGCTTCACTGGATCAGATGGCCTTCTCTGGTCCTAGGTAGGCATAGAGAATTGAGTCTAGTTATTCAAAATAGGACCTTTTGGGGCATCCTATTCTTCACAAACTGTGGTAGGGCCATGTCACTTAGAAGGGGCTGTGAGTATAACAATCACTGTGATAGACACATCTGGTTCATTCTTCAACTTGATTGCTGGTACCCACACTCTTCTTATACACATGTCTGGGTGTAGCAAAAGAATGCTTCTTTTGTGCATAATCTTAGGCTCACAAGAGATTGTCACATTTGTATAGTAAGAGGAAGGGATGCAGCATGAATATTAAAGAGGCATTCTAGATATTGGGCATTTCCATCTTCTTGGACTTCTTCCAGATAGCCCCATAAAATTACCATGCTGCCAGTCTTTGACAATCAGAGCCTTAATACTGTCTATTAATACAATTTGGCTGGTACCACAATTTACTCATGAATATGATCAGGTCCCACATGTGACCTGGAAGGCTCACAAAGTGCCAGCTGTTGGAAGAAAGCTCTTCTTGCACCAAGGTTACATGATAGTCTTGTATTTCCTTCTCTACCTTGAGCAAGGCAACCCTGGCTCGACATTTGTTCCTCTCAGTGTATATTATCCACTACCATGAGAAACAACCACTGAGGCTATGTTCAAATGGCACAAATTCTGAGACCCAAGAAACCATAGGCCATGAATTAATTAACTCCTTTGTCAGCATATACCATTGGATATTAGCATTTTATCATCCGTTTGGAAAGGAATCTCTCACTGCCATCCATCTAGCTGCTAAGAAATACTAATTCCATATTGACCACATTTTATTTTAACGGTCTGTCTTGGATAATTCCACTCCCAGCATCAAATTTCTGTAATAATTAGATTTTTAAAATTTACACTTTCACTTATTTAATTTCTTCTTGTTATATTAGGCCCACTCTTAAGGCTGTCAAGATCTTTTTTAGATCATATGCTTAAATATCTCTTAATTGATTTTCTTCATTTCCTCTGTTATTGATTTATTCAGTTCTTCAGCATCTCTCACTTTGACAATTGTAGTAACAATATAACTAATCTTACTGATTTTTTCTCTTCCACAACTAATACACCTTTCTCTCAACTTCCAAAAAATGTCTTCTAAAATGCAAATTTGATTTTACCTTTTATCTCCTGCCATTTACTCTCTTACATCCTCCTAAATGCACCTCACTTTCTCATGTCTCTATGCCATTGCCCTTCCCACTGATTGGAATATTCTGTTTTTTTTTTTTTTTTTTTTTGGACAGGGGTCACCTCTTCTGTAAAACCTCTTTGATTACTTCCTTTACTCCAACAAAGATACTGTTCTCTACTGTATATTAGTGTATCTTGTATATTCTTTTATTATTCATATATCCTGGTATATAATAATTACTTTTTATATCTCATTTATTGATCTGTCTCTCCTGTTAGACTCCAAGTTCCTTCAAGATAGAAACTGTCCTGTAATCATCTTTATATTTTAGTTCTTAGCGTAGTATATGTCCAGCAATTGTTTATTGAATTGAATTTGAACTTCTCTAGTGTATAACAAAGTCCCAAACATCTGGCTGTTGTGATAGTAAATTTTCTGTTCTCTCCTTCTGACACCCAAGAGCAGTGGGTATAGAGCATAACCCTTTACCCCTTTCCCAATTTGATATTCATTTCTGTTCCTTGTTCGTCATTTCCTGTTTTATCTGTTGCTACTTTATACTCAACTAGAAAGCCAGTGGCTAGTTTACGCTTTGTTAATTACAAACTAAATATCTTTGACCAAGGAGGAACAATTTTGAATTAAGCCCCTCTTTTCTCTGTGTAATGAAGTTTCATGACCGAAGTTTGTACAACTCTGATTCTGAGTATTTCCCAGGCTCTCAGATTCTATTTGGTGAAGCATATGGCAAAGAATAAGAAGGAAGAGGTTGAGTCCTGAGTACCATCCTCCATGTTAGGTTAGCTCCCTTCTTCAAGCTAACTCCTAATTCTTCAGGATCCTTACTCAGGGTGCCAGGAAACTTCCCCAGGTGCCATTACCTTGAGCAGTAACTCACTGGAAAAGTATTTTGATGTCATGTCCTTTCCTTGATGGTCGATTGAGCAGGGAAGTGGGTTGTCGGTCATAATCAGTAAGGTCTTATCCTGATCATACTCTGTTACTTTCAATGTGAAGCTTTGAATTTTCCTGTTTCGAGCCAGGAATTTATGCAATGCAGTGGGCTTCAAAGGCTCATAGTACTGGGCCTAAGCAGAGAGAAAGATTTCCAGAGAGACAAAAGGATTAGTTCAAGAGCAGATTAACAAATCAGTTGGCTAATCTTTTGCCTCTCTGGGGTAGGGATAGAAGCTGGACAGGGGCTGGGTTTAATAGAAAATGTCTGAAGCTCTCTGTTCCTTTCTTCTCTCAGAGCTTTTCCCTTCAAACAGACCAAGGGGCTGGGGAAATGAGATGGAAAAGTTTCCACATTAAAAGGAGCGAGATGACTTAATTCTTGTGAAAAAGTTGTGCCAACATTGTGTCCAACAAAATAGGGCAAGCAAAAGTTTCTGTGTTCAACCTAAACGGCCTTCTCTACAACTCACTCTGAGGCAGAGGGGAGAAACTGCCAGGAACCAAATCTCCTAGTTCAGAGAGCCCTGAGGGGGTCAACACAGCCCTTATCTGCATCTTCCCACCCACCAACGTTTCTCCACAGGCACAACCACATTAATGTGCAGAATAAGCACAAAGTTAAAGAAAGGAAAAGCAGTCACAAAAGACAGCATGTCACTTAAGGTGTAGTGGGGGAAGGGGCATGCCCACTAAACTTGCTTTTCCATCAATAGGAGGAAGGCAGAGGATTAGAGAGGGAGGAAGGGAGAGGGAGAGAACAGAATACTTCCTGATTCGAAATATGTTTTCTCAATTAAAAAAAAAAAAATCAGCTGCAGGGACCACCTTCTTCCCACTCCCGCC
Organism: Mesoplodon bidens; assembly: GCF_964165515.1. Taxonomy (NCBI): domain Eukaryota; kingdom Metazoa; phylum Chordata; class Mammalia; order Artiodactyla; family Ziphiidae; genus Mesoplodon; species Mesoplodon bidens. Next base: position 85,106,020 of record NC_138166.1, read on the forward strand.
CTCCTCCCTCACCACCATTCCCAACAGTGTCCCGAGACAGCTCTGCTTCCCTGTCCTAGGAGGATGCACAGTCACAGAAGCTGGTGGCACTTGGAGGCACTTGGGATACTCTGCAGTGGACCTCAGCTGAAACTTGCTGTTGGAGATCTTGGGGGAATGCTTTTATCACCTACCAAATTTGGATGGACTGTGTCATGGTGAAGGTTCTCTAGAACAAATTTTGATTGCCCGACTGCATCAACAATCTAGAGACAATAATCAAAATTAGTATTTCAAGTTGTACCTATCCTAAGCCATATTCCTTTCCTTACCTCACCTTAGTCTGGCTAAAATCTGGTCTCTAACTTAAATTAAGTGAGAAGAACTCCATGCTCTGCACCCTGGGTTTCTGGAATGAGGACCATAGCATGGAGAGCTAGGTTCTAAGGCATCCTGACGGGGTAGCTTGTACATGGAAATGTGGACCAGCTTTGTGAAATGTTAGGAGCTGTTAGGAAGTGAAGGGGTGAAATAGACAAGGACAGCACTAAAGTTTAAACTGGGACAAATCACCCCTAGAGCTCACACCTCTTTCTTCTGCCTTTTCCATCTCTATAGAAGGGAAGTCAGGTGAAAAACAAAACAACCTTTAAGGAGAAAAACAAGTTACAAAGGGCAATAACTTAAGGGTTGTCAGTGAAAGGAAGCCTGGCGGATAACTGCTTTCGGGGCTGGGGGCGGCACACAGGAAGGGAGAAACAATGGTGTAGTCTGCATTTTTGAATATTTCTGTGACATATAATTCTTCCAGAAATGTGGCAAAAAGTAATTGAATTTTGGTAACCCTTCTGTCTACCACTTTGTATTTTTCTGCTGGTGGTGGTGCTGGTGACTGGTGGATTGCTTGAGTGCCATGTCTGGTGGTAGGGTTGCTGGGCCTCCTCCATCTCCTTCTGTTGACCCCCAGGCTGTTGCCTGGCCTCTAGCTTAGCCCTAGGTTATCTAAGGATAAATCAAAGGGAGGAGAACACAAGGAGATAAAAGCTCTGAGTTATCTCCTTCGGGCTTGGCCTAATCAGGAATCAGATAAAGAGCACAATCCTGTATGTGGATGAGCATTTCTAAAGATTGCCATGCCCCCAAGGAGGTGATATAGTAGCTGGGATTCAGAAGAAAGGGAACTCACACGGAACAGGTGAATACAGCAAGAAGGTGAATGGAGAAGAGGGAGATAGTAAGAGTGGGACAGAACTGTGTGATGAGGGGAGGAAAATGCCAGGAGTTGGCAATTTCCAGGGCTTGGAGGAGGACTGGGGGGAGGACTAGCAGAGATATGCCATACATTCTTTTAGGAATGGTGGGATGAAATAGGGGACAAATCCAAAGATGCAATGATTTCATTTGTGTTACCTTCTGTAAAACTGAAGTCCCTTTGTTCAAAACAAAAATACATTTGAAAAACCGGCTTCACAGATATGACATATATATTTAGAATCACAGACGTCTCGGAAAAATTTATTTGGGAGAAGATGTGAAGACTTTTCCTTTATAGTTGTTTTTTTTTTTAATTAAATTTTTGGGGAAAGTCTCTGGGAAAAATGTTTTTACTCCCAAGTTTTTCTAATGGATTGCATCTTGTTTTCAAATTAGTCTCCAGTAGTTGACTAAATCCATAAGAATGTCCAAATTGGAGTATGCTTTTAGTTTTATGTTGAATTGTATACTAACATTATGTTGAATTGTATACTAACTCTGGCTGATGAAATAAAAGTTTACCTGGAAAATTCACTTGAATATAATAAACCTTGGGAAGCAACCAAGCTATCCAAAGGAGTTTTGTTGCAAGAAGTGACCACAAAATCAAGTTTAAGTCAGGGTTTAACACTCGCTCATCCCCTAAAATAGATTTCTGGTCCCTGGGTTTTGAGCCCTGATTCTTTGCTGATATGTCCCTGTCTCTTCCCTTTTCTATGTCTCTGTTTCTCTTTCATAAAATTAGATAAACTAACGTTGCTTTCTATATAAATCTTGACCCCTTTTTGCTTTTCAACAGGAAGTTTGTGAGACCCAGCTTATAAAGTAGTCTAAGCAATTCCAAAGAAAGATTACAAGTGAACATTGCTAACGCTCTTTCTTACCTCATCACTATCAACAATTGTTTCTTTCTCAAATTTAACTGGGCTAGTTCTTGAAGTCTTTGATTTGCCATACTGAAACCTGAAAAAGAGGCAGAATATCGAATTATTTTTTTCTTACTCAGAGTCTTGGTCTTCTACATGTTATCAACCTCCCTCAATGAAGTTTGGGGACATGACTTAGAAGAGCCAAGTTTGGGTGACCACTAATTGCATATGTAGGGGTAGTAAAGAACAGGACTCATTATTCAGCCTGCATGCTGGGCTCTTCAGTTTGAAGAGTTAATCAAGTGGGACCTCTTGAAGACATGGTGACAACTGATAAGTTGATTTCTTCTAAAATAGGGGTTTTAAGAAATGCAAATTAAAACCACAATAGTCTATCACCTCACACCTGTCAGAATGGCTATTATCAAAAAGAACACAAATAACAATTGTTGCAGAGGATGTGGAAAAAAGGGAGCCCTCATACACTGTGGGGATGTAAATTGGTGCAGCCACTATGGAAAACAGTAGGAGGTTCCTAAAAAAAACCTAAAAATGGAACTACCATGAGACCCAGCAATTCCACTCCTGGGTATATATCCAAAAAAACCCTGAAGATACTAATTCAAAAAGATACATGTACCCTAATATTCATAGCAGCATTATTTACAATTGCCAAGATATGGAAGCAACCTGAGGGTCCATCAACAGACGAATGGATAAAGAGTATGTGGTATGTATGTACAATGGAATACTACTCAGCCACAAAAAGAATGAAATTTTGCCATTTTCGACAACATGTATGGTCTTGGAGAGTATTATGCTAAGTGAAGTAAGTCAGGCAGAGAAAGACAAATATTACATGATATCACTTATATGTGGAATCTAAAAAATAAAACAAACTAGGAAATATAACAAAAAAGAAACAGACTCACACAACAGATATAGTGAACAAAAAATAGTGGTCACCAGTGGGGAGTGGGAAGGGGGGAGGGGCAAGATAGGAGTAGGGGATTAAGAGGTACAAACTACTATGTATAAGATAAATAAGCTACAAGGATATATTGTACAACACAGGGAATATAGCTAATATTCTATAATAACTTTAAATGGAATATAACATTTAAAAATTGTGAATCACCATGTTGTACACCTGAAACTTATATAATATTGTACATCAACTATACCTCAATTTAAAAAAAATAGGGGTTTTAGACCACTCAAGGAACTGGTCTAGTAGACTGCTTAAGCAAATTCTTTTGGGCAACTGGACAATCATAATACCCTCAAAGACCACCTACTGTTTTGAATGTCTACCTGCACACTCTTCTCCACATGGAAACAGCTCTGCCCTTGCCAATAATTAGCCAATGATTCCATGAGAAGGGATACAGTTAGTGGAACTTCACAACTAAATTTCCAATTCTTAATGACCATGCTTGGATTACTGGTTCCCTCATATACCTAACCACATCTAAATTTCCCTACCTAGAATTAAGGTAATAAAAACAATCATCAGTGGCAAATATTCTCATAATCTAAACTTTCATTTACTTTCCCATCTCCCTCTCCCCCAGATACCAGTTCCCTTTGAAGAAAAAGGGCAAAAGTTGCAATATTTAGTAACAAAGTATTTTGGATTCCTTGACCAATTCTTACTAAACCCATTTACTGCCCTAACATAGTGAAAGATGCTCATCAGTAAGATTGGGTTACTTAAAATAAATAGCCTGCTTTCTCTTTGGAGGTTAAACTAGCTTAAATTAAGTGGGATCCTGGAACTACCTCAACTAAACCTCTCTCCTTTAAAAATGAGGGTGGCAGAGTAAAGACCAAAATAAGAAAAATAGAAATGGCCAAGCTATGTAGTTGATAGGTCAACGGGCTATAGCATGGTACAAATAATCCCAAATCCAGGATCAAATCCCATCCAAGGATGGCTCACTTCCATCTATTGCTGGCCACCAGCTGCATCATTAACTCAGGCCAGAGGTCTTAAAAATAGTCCCCAGGAGAGAGGGTGACACATTGTGGGTAGACCAAAATAAATTCACCCCCACTTAACATCGTAGAGTTGGTGCCCTTTTGATGTGTCCTATTACCTTAAGTTATCTAATAATTAACACTATATTATAGGCTTTATTGTAGCACTTTTCAAAATGATTCTTTGGTATCTAAGAGGCAGCACAGGATCCCAGATACTCTTGTTCAAGGCCAATTTAAGGCATAAAACTGCATGAAAAATGCTTCTTCAGCCCAGCAGTGTCCATATTTGACAGCCCGGCATTTTTCTTTTGATAAAGCTACTCTAGTTGCTGTATGAAGCACAGATCGAGATCTGATTTTTGATCCAAGGACAGTAAGTCAATTAAAATGTTTTTAATGAGTGTCTACTCTGTGACTAGTACTGTTCAAAGTGATATGGACTACAAAATGAGTCTGTATAAGAAGGTATTCATAACTTAGTTGGGCAAACAAGACTACACACTTGGCCTGTCTCCTTTGGCCCATTACTGTTCACTGCTAAGTGGGCCAACCCAAGGCAAATATTCAACCAGAGGCCAAACTCAGTGCCTCTAAATAGTCCACGTTCTGCAGGGGTTCAGTTCAATCCAAACATTCTTTTCTTAGCACATTCTGTGTGCTCAGCCCCATTCTTGATCCTGTGTGGGAAACAAGAGGAGACTTATTATGCTGTTGTGAAGGCAGAAAGTGCACAAGACATGATGATCCTTGCCCTCAAGAACTTAAGTTTAGTTGGTAAATGTGGGGAGGGAAGAGAAAGTGATTGTTAAATGTGAAACAATAATGACAAATACATGCTAACATATTAGGTAAGTCAATTCATTTCTTGGGGCCTCAATTTCCTCATCTGTAAAAATAGAGTTAACCAAATGATTTAAAGGTGACGTTCTAATTCCATGACAGTGGTGAGATTTACCTATATAAAGACCTGAAATAAAATTAATTCACGTGTCAGTTGTGGGAGAAATTTGGAGGAGTAGCCATCCTTTAATGTATACCTCCCCTCTCAATATAATCATACTTTTCCAGATATTAGTCCTGACTGGAAGGTTATTTTGTTTTTGGTTTTTTGCTGTTGTTGTTTGAAATGGTAAGACATAAAAGTGGGGAGGTAGGATGAGATCAAATTATGGGGGCCCTGACAATTAAGTAGAGCTTTGATAAGGCCTATTAGCCCAAGCTCCTATAAAGCCTACGGGTTTGGAGGAAAGATCTATATTAATGTTAAGGGTTTTGATAGGTGATTGCTCAGGGTTTATGTCTAGTTTGATTGTCTAGACACAAACCCTAAATATGACTATCTAGAGTTTATCACTAGACTGAGTTAACCTCTGAAACTTCCCTTCAAGGGAAATAGACTAATAAGCTTTTCACCCTTTTCTCACCTTTAGTTTTTCTGGAATTGTGAGTCCAGCTCACATGTATATTGAAACTAAAATAAGTAGGAGCCAACAAATTGGGGGATATAAGGCTTGTGCTGTTTGTCTGCAACCCAGGGTGGGGAAAAACATCACACAAACACAAAAACTACATCTAAAATAAGAATAGAAAGATGGAGTGTACAATACCTTGAAGGACATTAGGAAAGCTTAGTTCAGGGAAGAAGGGGAAATTCCTTGACATGGAAACTGTCCATTTTGAAAATATTCTAGAGGAGACACAGGGAATTTGTGATGAAAAGGCATTCTAGAATGCTGAGGTGTTCTATGTTGGAGTCAGAGAATGAAAAGTCCAAAGATTTCAAACAAAATCTGCTACAATCTGCTCCAGTTTGTTTTTCTAGCCTATGACTCCCCAACATACACACACACTGACCCTTTCACTGTATCTTTTTGAAAAAAAATTATTGAAGTATAGTTGATTCACAATGTTGTGTTAATTTCTGCGGTACAGCAGAGTGATTCAGTTTACATATATATACATTCTTTTTCATATTCTTTTCCATTATGGTTTATCACAGGATATTGAATATAGTTCCCTGTGCTATACAGTAAGGATATATCTTCACTGTATCTTAATCAACCTCTGCCTTAGCCAATGTTTTTACCCTGTTCCTCAGACATAGTGAACATTTATTTCTCTTATTCTCCAAACTTAAAACTCTCTCCCCAACCTCTTCAAACCATTTGAGTCTTCTTCTTTACTTATGTTACTACTTAAGCCTTTCTTCTTCAGAGAAGACTTTCCACATCAATCTAATCTCAAATTCTAGCCTGCAGGTACTGTTTTTTTGTGCATGCAATTATATAGTAAATTGTTATTCTACGTATACTCTTCTTATATGCAGGTTGTTTGCTCCCTAGGCAGTAAGCTCCTTGAAAGTGAAATATGAATTATATATATATTATGTTTGTTCCACCCACAGTGCTTTATACATTAGGCATTCAAATCAATATTTGTTTATTTCAATATATTTGCCAAACATCTATGACATATTAGGCACTGTCGTAGGTAATGGGAACCAAATATAAATTAAATGTAGTCTTCGACCTCAAGGAGCTCACAGTTTAACCTAGAAGACAGACCAGGGAAGAGTGGAATGCAACACGTTGCAATGGGCATGTTAGAGAGAAGTTCAGGATGCTAGCGGAGTAGAGAGGAAGAGCACTTAACCTGGATGAGAAGAGACAGGGAGAGGTTTGGACCTAATCCCTAAAGTGAACCTGGACAGATGAGTATGAGTCAACCAGGTGAAAAGAAGAGGAAATGGGCATTTGAGAAAGAGGGAGCAACACAAGCAAAAACGTGAGCATAGAATAAAGCATGTCTTGTTTAGGAGCACTGCCAGTAACCACAGTATGCCTGGAACATAAGATTTAATGAAGCGACTTCCCTAGTGGCGCAGTGGTTAAGAATCCTCCTGCCAATGCAGGGGACATGGGTTCGAGCCCAGGAAGATCCCACATGTCGCGGAGCAACAAAGCCCGAGCGCCACAACTACTGAGTCTGCGCTCTAGAGCCTGTGAGCCACAAACTGAGCCCGTGTGCCACAGCTACTAAAGCCCGCATGCCTAGACCCGTGCTCCGCAACAAGAGAAGCCACAGCAATGAGAAGCACGTGCACCGCAACCAAGAGTAACCCCCACTTGCTGCAACTAGAGAAAATCCGCGCAGCAGCGAAGACTCAGCGCAGCCAAAATTAATTAATTAATTTTAAAAAAAGATTTAATGAAACGGTAGTAAGGGATGAGACTAGAGAGGAAGCCAGGGTCTAAATCCTAGAGTGAAGTCCCTAGAAGAAGCTTGTAGGTTATTCTATGAATAATGAAGCACTATGGAGGGATGTTAACTAGGGATACTTTGAACAGTATATATTTGTAAAATACAAAAATGGTGGCCATGTGAACTATAGATTGGAAAGATGCAGAGGCATTTGAGAAAGCTAGTTAGTATTGAGGAAGGGTTGAGAAGGGTCTATGGCAATTTTTGCCTCTCACCCCTGTTTCCTAGCCCTGGATGACTTATTCAAAGATGGCCAACCAGATTCTCTTTACTAGGAATTTGAAAGTTTGATAAAGACAGAGAGATGAAAGGTGATTGTAGCTGAGTTACCTTACCCAGTGTCCCAGACAGAAAGTTTGAGCTCCACTTGCTAAGGTCCCCAGAAACGCCTCAGATCTAGTCTTCCTTGAAGCATGGTTATTCAGTTTTCCCTCCAATTCTGTGAGCTTTCCCAATGTCTTTTCAAATAAATACCCCTTTTTTGCTTAAATTAGTCAGTTTGTTTCTGTTGTTTGCAACCAAAAGAGCCTGAACTGGGCTTACGTGGTGGCGCAGTTGTTGGGGGTCCGCCTGCCGTTGCAGGGGACGCGGGTTCGTGCCCCCGTCCAGGAATATCCTATATGCCGCGGAGCGGCTGGGCCCGTGAGCCATGGCCACTGAGTCTGTGCGTCCGGAGCCTGTGCTCCGCAACGGGAGAGGCCACAACAGTGAGAGGCCCGCGTACCGCAAAAAAAAAAAAAAAAAAAAAAAAAAAAAAAAAAAGTCTGAACTGATATAAGGTCTAAAATAAGGTAGTGGCAATGAAGAAGGATAAAAGAGGGAGATCTGAAAGATGTTAGAAAGGTGGGATTAATAAGACTTGGTAACCGGTTGGATCCATGGGCTCATGAATATTATAGTCACATTTCTAGCTCGGTTACCTGAGTGAATGTGGGTGCAATTTACTAAAAGGTAGCATAAAGAAGATGGAGTCAGTTGATGAATTTTGGTTTTGGTCCACTGAGTATGAGATGCAGGTGGGGACAGTGTCAAGTAAATGGCTTAAAATATGCTTTGGGAATCAACATCAAGTATATATGCTAGTTGAAACTACTGGAGTCAATGAGCTTAAGCAGGAGAAACGGTGGGCTGAAAAGACACTAAGGCACAGGACAGAGCCTCAGATAAAGCAAACACTAAAAGAAGAACATCACGAGTGGATGGTGTAAAGAATGCCAAAAAGGAGTGGCCAGAGGTTGGAGAACCAGGAGAAAGGAGCCCCAGGAATCACGGGAAGAGATGAGAAAAGAGAGGAGAGCCTCTACCTTAAAGCATCTAAGCTGCAACTTTTGAAGGTACAGAAACGATTAAAAACTCACAAAAAGTATCAAAGCTTAATAAGCAAGCCCATGCTACCAGTTATAAGGCAGATAAATCAGATCAAAAAAACCTGCTAGGCTTGAGTTCATGGCAAAGCCAGGATTTGCTTGAACAGAGACCATCTGAGAGAAGATAATGTGAATGTATCATACATTCTCCCCTGACTGTCTTCTTTCCAAACACAGGAGCTGCATCCACCAAAACTCAGGTTGGTCATCCCTTTCTACTACCCCTTAGGTGTTGATCTATGATGGGACCTAAGAATTGTTCTTCTCATCCCTTCATCTCCACAACTTTCTATGTCTAGATGGAGACCTCACAGCCCAGGTAAACACTGGCTAGTAAGGATGGGGTGCTTGAGGTGGCATAGTACATTTGGGGAGTATTAGGTGAGGGCAGGAGGCAGGAAGAACTCTTTGTGGAACCATTTTCTTCCTCTCCTCCTATTTCTAACTGCTTATAAAACAGAAACTTTGAGGGCTTCCCTGGTGGCGCAGTGGTTGGGAGTCTGTCTGCCAATGCAGGGGACACGGGTTCGTGCCCCGGTCCAGGAGGATCCTACGTGCCGCGGAGTGGCTGGGCCTGTGAGCCGTGGCCGCTGGGCCTGCACGTCCGGAGCCTGTGCTTCACAGCGGGAGAGGCCACAACAGTGAGAGGCCCGTGTACCGCAAAAAAAAAAAAAAAAAAAAAAAACACAGAAACTTCTATCCTTTTAAAAGTATTGGTATGGTAGCATCCTCCCTTCTTCTCTGAAAAGAAAATCTGTGGTATATAGTGCTGAGCAAGGGTAGGTAATCCCAATTTTGGCTCTTGCTTTCCCAAACAACCTGCCAGCAACATGTGGTAAGTTACCTGGGGGCTAGGGGGATGTATTAAGAAACCAAATTTATATTCAGGTCCCAGCCACAGACTCCAAACTAGCCTCTAGCAAAAACAGATACTTCGAAATTATTTGATTTTTGCATTTTAAAAAAAATTGCTTTGGAACCTGTAGGGGGAGGAGGTATATTTGGTACATCAAATACCTCAACATCCTGGCTGCATTGAATGCTGAGGCTGTAGTGTGAATGTTCTACATTGGTTCAGATACCAGCAAACAAGGAAATAGGGGTTTCAGGAAATTATCTCCATGGCAAAGCAAAAATGAAAGCCTGCTAGAAACTGAAGCCTGGGCAGAAAGCTTTGCCTAGCAACCTGCCTTCCATCTGTGGGCAGAGTGGGACCAGGGTTTAAACATCCATTCATCTCATCTGTTGATCAATATCAAATCTGAACAGAACTAGCATTATTCAGCAATGAATGAATGGAAAATGACTTTCAGAGTTAATGATTTTATGAAGAGGAGAATGTAGCCGCAGCAATAGCCACTGTGGAATAAATATGGAGCTAAGAAAGACTACCAGAAATAGAGACATAAGAAGAAGATCAGGAGATTGGGAACCTGGGAAATTCAAGGCCATGAGATTTGTTTGTAGATCTGTCTATTTAAAATATGGGGATATCTACTCACGAGAGAGTGGAAGCTGTCTCTCTACACAGAGCTTTCATTCAATTTAGCACAGGAGTGTAAGGGATATGGGGGCCAAAGGAGAAACAAAAGGGAAGAAAATGGGTTTTTAAAAATATACAGGATGGACAGTAAGGGATAGAAGGTGGTCTCAGGAAAAACCTTGGGACTGAAGCCACTCACCATGGCAAGTTTCTAAATGTTGTGGCTGGGATGCTATCTGGAGGAGCAGAAGATGTGTTTTCCCATTCACGGCACCTTCCCAACCCCACTGACACATTTCATTCTCTTGTATCTTTAGAGCCTTTCTCCTGATCTAGCTCAATGGCACCACAGAAAAAGGTTGCAGATTCTTAGCTTATAAGTCCAAGCATCAAAGACCCAACTGTAAGACAGAATGGTTCAGGGAATAGATGTGATCAATAAAGATGCCTCTCTCCAAGAGAGAAGAATATTTGTCAGCATTACAGAATTCTACCCTGATATGGGAGACAGAGTGTCACAATTCATTGTCAAGATTGAGTTCATCCACAAAACGTAGACTCTGGGCAATTAGCACTGATTTATTGGCATCTCAGTAGGCTGAAACAAACAAGCTTTCTCCCACCCTCTTTTTATTTTCTCGATCCTTCCAGTTCTTTCAAATAACATCAGACTTTTCATAGTGTGATAGCCAGCAACAGTGATGTAGGATAATACATAATCATACCAAACTATATGTCTTCCTGTACATTACATTTTCACACCAAACCATATATTTAATTTCAATACTGACAAAAACTTTAAAAACTTCAATATTTTGTATTGTAGACTTAGGGTGAGGGGGGTTGGGAATGTGGAAAGATCTCTTTAGGAAGCCTCTTCTTTCTCACTTTTCCGCTTTGTTTTCCCTCAAGAAGCAAATTCATATCACTGTTGGGACTTCCTTTGTATTTGGAGAGATCTTATACATTAAAAGTTCACATAAATGGTTTCACTCATTCCTCTGTTCAGGCTCTGGCCCTCTATTCTCCATGTCTCCCTTTTCTCCATGTGGCAGACCAATCCAGAAATTTGAATTTGAGCTCTAATAGAGGGAAGAGGCCCCTCAGACACGGCTTTCTCTCACTATTTTAGGTATTAATATGTGGTATTTGTTTGTTTGTCTTTCTGGTATGCGGGCCTCTCACTGTTGTGGCCTCTCCCGTTGCAGAGCACAGGCTCCGGACACGCAGTCCCAGCGGCCATGGCTCACGGGCCTAGCCGCTCCGCGGCATGTGGGATCTTCCCGGACCGGGGCACGAACCCATATCCCCTGCATCAGCAGGCGCACTCTCAACCACTGAGCCACCAGGGAAGCCCAACATATGGTATTTGTTGCCACCATTTGCTTTTTATCATTCTGCTCAGCAATGGCTATAGGCCAGGACTTCAAACTATGAAAGCTTCAGACTCACATTTATGCATTTATTTGTTCATTCAGCAAATACTAAATATTTATCAAACACCTGCTGTGGGACTTCCCTGGTGGCGCAGTTGTTAAGAATCCACTTGCCAATGCAGGGGGCAAGGGTTAGAGCCCTGGTCCAGGAAGATCCCACATGCCGTGGAGCACCTAAGCCTGTGTACCACAACTACTGAGACCACGTGCCACAACTACTGAAGCCTGCATGCCTAGAGCCCGTGCTCCACAAAGATAAGCCACCGCAATGAGAAGCCCCCACTCGCTGCAACTAGAGAAAGCCCGCATGCAGCAACGAAGACCCAACATGGCCATAAATAAATAAATAAATAAATTTATTTTAAAAAAACAAAAAGAAAAAACCTGCTATGTGCCAGGGGCTCATCTAGGCTCCAAGAATACAGTAGTAAACAAAACAGACAAAAATCCCTATCCTCTTGGAGTTTACATTCTGGTTGAGGACCAGATGCAACTGCAGTTTACATCTGCTCTTGGATGCTAACGGATATCTCAGACTTTGACAAGTTCAAAATAATTCTTGATTCTCCCTCCCCATCATTCCTCCCTCAGTCTTTCCCATCTCAAGAGGTGGCACTGCCATTTATTCTATTGTTCAGGCAGAAAGCTTTGGGGTTATCCTTGATTCCTCTTATTCCCTCAACTACACATCCAATCTATTCATCATCAAGACCTATTGATTCCATTATCCACATGTGTTCCAAATCTGACTGCCTTTCAACCACCCTGGTCCAAGCCAAAGCTTCCTTTCACTATGGGCTGCCTAAACACAATTGCAGCTTTCTTTGTGATGAATCTCCTTTGCAGGAGATGAGGAAAAGGGGAAGTAATGTTAGGGAGTGAACAATATGTCAGGCAGAGATTAGATGCCTGTTGGCAGTTCTTATCAGCTCTATTTCCCTTAAGAAATCAAAGACATTTGATAAGAAAGAATTCTAAGTGACCTTTCTCAGGCTTTTAGAAAGAGTCTATGAACTATGGTCCAAGTATTCCATTTCCCTGAGTTTGCAAGTTGGGCCTGCTTCCCTTATGTCCTCATGAACACTTGGTTAAACCCAGAGACAGTGTTAAACACACAGGAGAAGGGGAAGGAAAGAAGCAAATGTATTTCTGTAGATAGATCTTTTTTAAATGTAAAAATAAAATTACAGGATTTTCCTGCTCAAACCCTGTCGATACTTCCTATTGCATTTAAAATAAAACCCAAACTCTTTACTATATTATACAAGATCACCCTTCTCCCTAACTTCATCTCCTTCTAGGCTCTCCATCACGGCAGCAACTCTTGCTATTCCTTGAACACACTAAGGTCATTCCCTTTCAGGGCTTTTGTTAATTCTAGTCTCTGGAACACTCTTCACCAAGAACTTCCAATGACTTACACCCTCACTCCATTCCTTTTTCTGGGCAAGTGTCACCTTATAAGACAGGATTTCCTTAGCCACTCCAAATAGGTACTCCCTCCCAATGAAATTCTATCGCTTTATTATGCTTTATTATCCTTCAAAGCCCTTCAATTTACCTGAATTTATATACTTTTAAATTTATTATCCATCTCCTTTAGAAGAATGTACTCTGTAATGTGGCAAGGATTTTGCATGCTTGCTTCACTACTATCTCCCCAGTGCTTGGAAGAGTGCTACTTGATACACAGCGGACACTCTGCAAATATTTGTTGATTGAATGAGTAACTGAAAACCCTGCTGAAAAATTCCAAGTAGACTATGTGAGTTTGGGGGCTTGATATATTATTGCTACACGTTGTTGGTGGTACTAAATAGCCATCCCAAACCTTCTTCCTTTTTATCTTGTTCTTAAAGAAGAAGTAGGTGTGAGGAAAAATCAGCATGGAACCAGAATCAAGGGTTTTATGTGGCTTATCAACAGCCTCCTTGAGGCATTTCCCTCCCTACCTACCTCTGCTCTGTGCTCTCAGTTTGGCTCTGATATGTCTATTAGTTTTGAGCCAATCACATTTGTGAATACCATAGCAGTATAGCCATGACTAGATGAAGAGGAAGAGGTCTATTCTTACAAGAAGAATGAAACAACACCATAGGAAAGGCCGAAAATTCACGATAGGGAGCCTGCATCTGGCATGCCTTTACTTATGGAGTTAGGCTGGTCCAGAAACAGTGGGAATGCCCTGATGAGCAGGCAGGGCCAACCCACTGGGTGTTTCAAATGAAGAGAGAACTATGGCTTGAAAATGTTAGTTTTAGAAATGATAGAAGGCAAACTAGTGGCATATCAGTAGATGAATGAAGAGAGATTGATACTCAGGGGAAGACATGAGATCTGAAATGTCAAAACTAGTCTTATACAAAAAGAAAAGAATATCTCTCTGATTTTATATGGACCTAACTGCTTTTACACTTGGGACTAGGCTAGGAAAAGGTTGGGGAGATGTTTTTGATGATAGTAGGTCTGGGAAAATGACTGTGTCCTAGAGAGGTTTAATGGAAGAGGAAAGGAAAGATATTAAGGAACAATTTAGAATTATACCCCAAGAGGGAGCCTGGATCCAGGAAATTATTGAAAGTCGCCCTCCGATGGTAACAAATAGGAAGTCCTTAATGAGAACGACTGGGGGACTTTGGTGATTCCTGGGAATAAAAACTTTGGGGGAGGGATGATTCAGGAATCCATAAGCAGGTAACAGAGAAACTTTGAGTTTTAGGGCCAGTGTAAATATAAGCTAAGGGGAAAAGATATTGATTTGGATTTGAGGAAGCCAATATAGCTAAACAGTTATTGGAAAGCTGATCAAATTAATAGTTATTACATTATTACATGCATTTCAGGTGCTCAAATTCATAATTTGGGATATGAAAATAGCCTCTAAGTAGTGACTAAAACAACTTATGCACTTTACGTGATTGGATCTGCAAGGAATCCATTCAATTTCCCCAATGCCTGGCCTCTACCCCTTACATGTCCAGACATCTTTGAGTGGTTACCAATATGCTGGAGATCAGAGTAGAGAACAGTCTTCCTTCTTCTTTCCTACTGCCTAGTCTTAGGCAGCTCCTCAACATGTACAGACTTTAACTTTTACCTGAGACTTTGACTTTAGGGGAGAGACACCAGTTGACGGGGTGCTAGAGTTGGCCCACAGATAACCTTTAGGGGATGTAGGAGATTCTATGTTGGTCCATGAGCACTTCTGGAAGTTCTCCTGGGAAGTTTCATAACTCAATTTATAAAAAGAAAAAACATATAGGCATACACTCTATGAGATTAAAACCTAACCCAATCAAAACCTCAATTAATATAGGGGAAAATATCCACACATGGAAGAGAAACACATTACCCTGTTCAAAAACTGTTTGGTCAGATACTTCAATTCACACAATTAAGACATTCAATAACACTAATTTTTGAATATTTGGCATAGTAAAAATGCTTGTATGGCTTTTTATCACTGAATGCCGTGAGTCTAACAGGTTCCATAGGAAAAAAATACAACATCTAATTATACTAAAGGGCTTAATAGCAAATTAGACACTAAGGAAGAAAATCTCAGTAAATCTGACAACATAACAAAAGACACTGTCCAAACTGAAGCATATAGAGAACATATGAAATACATAAGAAAAATAAACAAGGCCTCATGACCTGTAGGACAATATCAAATGGTCTAACCTATGTGTAATTGGAGGCCCTGGTAAGTGGGGAAGGGAAGATATTTTAAGAGATAATGGCCGAAAAGTTTCCAAATTTGAAGAAAAATATCAATCAACCAATTCAAGAAGCTCAACAAACCCAAAGCAGAATAAACAAAAAGAAAATGGGACTGAGAAACATTATGCTCAAATTTCTGAAAACCTGTGATAAAGCAAAGGGGGAAAAATGTACACAACTCTTTAGTCTGGGTTAAGGGTAGATACCATTCTTACAACTTTTCCCTAAATTTTAAATTCTATCAAAATGAATAGTTACCAAAAAGACAAGATGTAACCAAAATACTGGTTGATAGCAGGGAAGGTGGCAGGGAAGAGTTCAGAAGTAAACGGTCTTCCTTTTTAACTCCATCTGTTCAGAAGTATAAATTTCTTAAATTTGTAAAAACTGCACATTGAAATTTTAAGGGTAATTACTAGAAGAATCTGCAGATATATCCCACATAATATCTTGCTTGTTAATATTATGAATGTTTCCTTGCTTTTAAATACCAATTTTATAGAACTATATCACTCAATAAAAATATTTTCCATCCTTATTTATCTAAGAAAAATTTATATTCATTCCACAAAATTCAATACTACTTAAAAAATGTGTTTTATTATTTTTAAGGTGCTATAATTTATTAATAATGGCTTAGTTTATTTGTTTAATTGAAGTATAGTTCATTTACAATATTATATTAGTTGCAGGTATACCACTTAGTGATTCAGTATTTTTACAGATTATATTCCATTAAAAATTGGGAATTCCCTAGTGGTCCAGTGGTTAGGACTTGGTGCTTTCACTGCTGAGGGCCCAGGTTCAATCCCTGGTTGGGGAACTAAGATCCCGCAAACTGCACATGGCGCGGCCAAAAAAAAAAAGTTATTACAATATAATGGTTATAATTCCCTGTGTTATACAATATATCCTTGTAGCTTATCAATTTTTTTTTTTTTTTTTTTTTTTGCGGTACGCGGGCCTCTCACTGCTGTGGCCTCTCCCGTCGTGGAGCACAGGCTCCGGATGCGCAGGCTCAGCGGCCATGGCTCACGGGCCCAGCCGCTCCGCGGCATGTGGGATCTTCCCGGACCGGGGCACGAACCCGTGTCCCCTGCATTGGCAGGCGGACTCCCAACCACTGCGCCACCAGGGAAGCCCAGCTTATCAATTTTATATGTAGCAGTTTGTATTTCTTAATCTCATACCCCAATTTGCCCCTCCCCTCTCCCCTCTCCTATTTGGTAACCACTAGTTTGTTTTCTATATCCGTGAGTCTGTTTCTGTTTTGCATATACGTTCATTTGTATTATTTTTTAGATTCCACGTATAAGTGATATCATATAATATTTATCTTCCTCTGTCTAACTTATTTCACTAAGCATAATATCCTCTAGGTCCATCTACGTTGCTGCAAATGGCAGAATTTCATTCTTTTTATAGCTGAGTAGTGTTTCATTGTATATATAAGCCACAACTTCTTTATACATTCGTCTGTTGACAGACACTTGGGTTGTTTCTATATCTTGGCTATTGTAAATAGTGCTGCTATGAACACTGGGGTGCATGTATCTTTTCGAATTAGTGTTTTCCTTTTTTCTGGATATATACCCAGGAGTGGAATTGCTGGATCATACGGCAAATCTATTTTTAGTTTTTTTGGTGTTTTTTTTTTTTTTTTTTTTTTGCGGTATGCGGGCCTCTCACTGTTGTGGCCTTTCCTGTTGTGGAGCACAGGCTCCGGACGCGCAGGCTTAGCGACCATGGCTCACGGGCCCAGCCGCTCCGCAGCATGTGGGATCTTCCCAGACCGGGGCACGAACCCGTGTCCCCTGCATCGGCAGGCAGACTCTCAACCACTGCGCCACCAGGGAAGCCCTATTTTTAGTTTTTTGATGAACCTCCATACTGTTCTCCATAGTGGCTGCACCAATTTACATTCCCACAAACAGTTGTACAAGGGTTATCTTTTCTCCACATCCTCTCCAACATTTGTTATTTGTAGAATTTTTGATGATAGCCTTTCTTTTTTTTTTATTGGAGTATAATTGCTTTACAATGTTGTGTTAGTTTCTGCTGTACAACAAAGTGAATCAGCTATATGTATACCCTCCCTCTTGGACTTCCCTCCCACCCCACCTCCATCCCACCCATCTAGGTCATCACAGAGCACTGAGCTGAGCTTCCTGTGCTTTATAGCATGATCCCCCTAGCTATCTATTTTACGCACGGTAGTATATATATGTCAATCCTAATCTCCCAGTTCATCCCCCCCTCCCCTTCCTCACCCCCCGTGTCTACATGTCCCTTCTCTACATCTATGTATCTATTCCTACCCTGCAAATAGATTTATCTGTATCATTTTTCTAGATTCCACATATATGCATTAATATACGATATTTCTCTCTTTCTGGCTTACTTCACTCTGTATGACAGACTCTAAATGCTGGAGAGAGTGTGGAGAAAAGGGAGCCCTCTTGTACTATTGGTGGGAATGTAAACTGATACAGCCAATATCAATTGTGGAGTGAACAGTATGGAGGTTCCCTAAAAAACTGAAAATAGAACTACCATATGACCCAGCAATCCCACTACTGGGCATATACCCTGAGAAAACCACAATTTAAAAGAAAACATGTACCCCAATGTTCATTGCAGCACTATTTACAATAGCCAGGACATGGAAACAACCTAAAGATTTTGAACATCTTTTCTTGTGCCTGTTAGCCATCTGTATGTCTTCTTTGGAAAAATGTCTATTCAGATCTTCTGCCCATTTTTTGATTGGGATGTTTGTTTGTTTGTTGATATTGAATTATATGAATTATTTATATATTTTGGATATTAACTCCTTAGTGGTCATATCATTTGAAAATATTTTCTCCCATTTAATAAGTTGTCTTTTCATTTTGTTGGTGGTTTCCTTTCCTGTGCAAAACCTTTTAATTAGGTCCCATTTCTTTCTTTCTTTTTTTAAAATATTTATTTATTGATTGATTTTTGGCTGCATCAGTTTCTTCTTTCTGTCCTGTATCCCCCACTGCCTTATCAGTTCATCCTGGGAAGATTTCCTTAGTGTTTACATCACTGGCAAATAAGTCCATATCTCAACGTCTGCTTCTGTGGAACATGATCTAAGATGTATCCCCCCATACACATACTTAGTACACATTCAACTTGCTAATTTTCTTCCTATTTAATAGGTGTAAATTAATATCTCATTGCTGTTTTAATTTGCATTTCACTGATTATTAATGAGTGTGAACATTTCTTCATATCTTAATCAACTTTTGGTTTCTTCTGCCATTGTTTTATTGCGATTGCTCTCTTTTTCTTGTTCATTTGCAAAATTTTTCGGTATATTCTAGATATCAATCCATTGTCAGTTTTTATGAGTACAAGTAATCTTCTTTAATTCTATTATTTGTCTATTAATTTTTTTCTCTGGATAGAAAGCTTTTTTTTTAATACTTCCACCAAGACTTTTATTAACCATTTTGGTTTTTTTATTATCTTTAAAAATATTTATTTATTTATTTTGGCTACACGGGGTCTTCGTTGCGGCATGTGGGATCTTTTCTCTTTTAGTTGCGGCATATGGACTCAGTTGTGGCATGCACGTGGGATCTAGTTCCCCGACCAGGGATCAAAGCCAGATCCCCTGCATTGAGAGCGTGCAGTCTTACCCACCGGACCAACAGGGAAGTCCCTATTAACCAATTTAAAGTGAGTGATTCACTGACATGTTCATTCACAATGTCATACAACTACTACTTCTATTTAGTTCCAAACATCAGCCCAAAGTAAAACCCTTCTGCATTAAGCAGTTTCTCCCCATGCTGCCTCCCCTACAGCCCTGGCAACCACCAATCTGTTTGATCTCTATGAATGTTTCTATTCTAGATAGGTCATATAATGCAATACATGGTTTTGTGTCTGACTTCTTTCGTTTAGTATGTTTTGGAGGTTCATCCATGTTATAGCGTATATTACTACTTCATTATTTTTTTTTTTTCTTTTTGCGGTATGCGGGCCTCTCACTGTTGTGGCCTCTCCCGCCGTGGAGCACAGGCTCCAGACGCGCAGGCCCAGAGGCCATGGCTCACGGGCCCAGCCGCTCCGCGGCATATGGGATCCTCCCAGACCGGGGCACGAACCCGTATCCCCTGCATCGGCAGGCGGACTCCCAACCACTGCGCCACCAGGGAGGCCCACTACTTCATTTTTAACAGCTGAGTAATACTCCATTTTATGGGTAGACCACACTTTGTTTATTCATTCTTTCATTGATGGACATTTGTGCTATTTCCACCTTTTGGCTATTATGAAGAGGGCTGCTATGAATATGCATGTCAATGTACTTGTTTGAGCACTTGTTTTTAATTCTTTGGAATATATAGCTAAGAGTGAAATTGTGGGGTCATATGGTAATTCTATGTTTAACTTTTTGAAGAACCACTAAACTATTTTCCACAATGGCTGAACCATTTTACATTCCCACTAGCAATGTACAATGGTTTCAATTTCTCCACCTCTTTGCTTGTTATTTTCCAATTTTTTTACATTGTAGCCATTCTAGTGAGTGCGAAGTTGTACCTCATCGGACTTTTGGAAAGCTTTAATTTTGATGTAATCAAATTCATCAACATTTTGCCTCATGGTTTGTGTTTTCTAAATTTTGTTTAAAAGTCTGTCCCAGGGCTTCCCTGGTGGCGCAGTGGTTGAGAGTCCGCCTGCCGATGCAGGAGACACAGGTTCGTGCCCCAGTCCGGGAAGATCCCTCATGCCGCGGAGCGGCTGGGCCCGTGAGCCATGACCGCTGAGCCTGCGCATCTGGAGCCTGTGCTCCGCAACAGGAGAGGCCACGACAGTGAGAGGCCCGCGTACCGCAAAAAAAAAAAAAAAAAAAAAAAGTCTGTCCCTGCTCCTAGGATATAAATGTATTCTCTGAATTATTCTTCTGTGACTTTCCCCCTACCCCTACATTTAAGTCTTTAACCCATCTAGAATACCCCTTTGTATTTGATGTTAGGTAAGGATCCAGTTTGTATTTCTTAATATAGTGACGATGTTAGGTAATAATTCAGTTTATATTGCTCCACAGAGTGAGCCAGTTTCCTCAACATCATCTACAAATCAACTGATCAATCAAGCAAGAAAGCAATCTTCATTTCTCAATGAATTTTTGGAGTCTTCTTTAGTATACATTTGATTCTGATAAATTTTTGTTTCTAAATTCTTTATTCTATTCCACTGGTCTGTTTGTTCTTGAGCCAAAAATTTATTCATCAGGTATTAAGTGCCAAATTTCTGTCAATATCAGATATGGCAAATTCTACCTCTATACTCACATTTTTTGCTTGTTTGTTTTTTTTTGTTCTGGCAGCACCTCACGGCATGCAGGATCTTACTTCCCCAACCAGGGATCTAACCCTTGCCCCCTGCAGTGGAAACATGGAGTCCTAGCCACTGGACCGCCAGGGAATTCCCAATACTCATATTTTTTAAGTTGATTTTTATTCATATTTAAGAGTGAACTTATCATCTTCTTCAGAATGTCCAACTGGAATTTTGAGTTGGATTACTTAAAATTATAGATGAATATAGAGAAACATTGTTATAATATAAAGTTGTACCATCCAAAAGCATGACATTTTATCTATTTAGATCTTCTTTATATTGTCTATTAGTTTTTTTCAAAATAAGTTATTATTCTATGGAGTTGTACCATTTAAGAGGATAAAATTGTTTACTTAGATTTTCTTTATATCCTTTACTAGAGTTTTAAAGTTTACTTCATAGAAGTCTTAAGCATACTGGATTAAATTTAATCCTAGTTACTTCACAGTTTTTGTTGCTACTGTGAATAGTGTTTTATTTTTATTACATTTTCTAGTTGGTTATTATTGATGTAGAGAAATTAGTTCTAACAGTTTGTTGATTCTGTTGGTTCTTCTAGATCAATGATTCTATCATCTGCAGATAATGGCAGTTTTTCAGCTACTTACGTCTTTTTCTTTCCTTATAAAGTTGGCCAGGACCTTGAGTAAAAATAATAGCAGAGATGGGGGCATCTTAATCTTGCCCTGGGTCTAAAGTTTCTCCATTAATTATGTTTGCTGTTGGTTTTTGACATATAAACTTTATCAAGGTGAAGTATTTCCTTCTATTTCTATTCCTAGTTTTCTTAAGGGTTTTTTCATCATAAATAGGTGTTTATCAAAAATCAAATGTTTTTGGTGACTAGTGGTATAAGGTTGATGTTGTAAATTTTGTTGATAGCTTTTCTTATATAGACTCATACCTTAATTTCTGAGATTTTTTTTTTTTTTTTTGGCTGCACTGTGCAGCATGCGGGATTTTAGTTCCCTGATAAGGGATCAAACTCGTGCCCCTGCACTGGGAGTGTGGAGTCTTAACCACTGGACCACCAGGGAAGTCCCTGAGACAAATTTTAATTGACCAAGATTGGAGAATTGGTGACAATGAGGTTTGAAAAAGAGACTTTTAATTTCTTCTGTCTTTACTGAGACAGAAGACTTTATATTGACCCCACTTTCCTCTCCTTCCCTTTCAGCAAAATTCCTTGAAAGGTTTGTCTATATTTACTATCTCCAATATTTCTCCTCCCATTTTTCTCTTTTTTTTAAAACTTTTTTTATTGAAGTATAGTTGATTTACAATGCTGTGCCAATCTCTGCTGTACAGCAAAGTGACTCAGTTATACACATGTAGACATTCTTTTTTTATATTCTTTTCCATTATGGTTTATCACAGGATTTTTTTAATATAAATTTATTTTATTTTTATTTTTGGTTGCATTGGGTCTTCGTTGCTGTGCGCGGGCTTTCTCTAGTTGTGGTGAGCGGGGGCTAATCTTCATTGTGGTGCACGGGCTTCTCATTGAGGTGGCTTCTCTTGCTGTGGAGCAAGGGCTCTAGGCACGCGGGCTTCAGTAGTTGTGGCACGTGGGCTCTAGAGCACAGGCTAAGTAGTGTGGTGCACGGGCTTAGTTGCTCCGCAGCATGTGGGATCTTCCCGGACCAGGGCTCGAACCCATGTCCTCTGCATTGGCAGGCGGATTCTTAACCACTGCACCACCAGGGAAGCCCTATCATAGGATACTGAGTATAAGTCAATATTAAGTATAGCTCCCTGTCTTCCCATTTTTCTTGATCCCACTTCAAACCACCTTACATCCCCATACTTTACTAAAACTGCTCTTATGAATGTCACCTGCATTGCTTCTTCCAATGGTAATTTTAGGTTCAAATCTTATTTAAACTATCAGCAGCATTTGTCATAGCTGATTACCTCTCCTTGGTTTCCAGGGCACCACACACACCGCACACAAATATCCATGCATGTTTAAATCTCCCCTTCTCTCCTAAAATCCATACTCATATATCCATCTTCACGTTTCCACTGGGATGTCAAACAACATGTCCAAAACTGAGCTCCTAAAATCCACCCAGGAAAAAATACACCAAACTCAAACTTCCTGCAATCTCTATCTCAGTAAATAGCAATTACTTTTTTTCCAGTAACCAAAAAACCTTGGAGTCAACTTCCTCGCTCTATCTCACATCCATATCCAATACTTCAGCAAATCCTGTCACCTTTACCATCCACTGTCCCTGCTACCATCATGGCCTAAGCCATCATTGTCCCGTGACTGAATTATTGCAATATCCTCCTATCCTAACTGGCCTCCTGTATTTAACCTGGATCTCCCTCTCCACATTAGTCTATCTCAACATAGCAGCCAGAATAATGATGAAAGCAAATGTCAGATCATGCTGCTCCTCTGTTTAAAACCCTCCAATGATTTCCCATCTCACTCAGAGTAAAGCCAAGATTCTGTCAATGTCCTACAAAGCCTTACATACATGGTATGGTTTCCACCCTGCCTCCACTACTCCTTCACCTCTCTGCTATTATCTCTTAATACTATATCCCTCTTGCTCAGTCCAACTCACCTACTAGCCTCTTTGTTTCTCAGATATGCCATGTGTACTCACAAGAGCCCTTCCACTTGCTATTCCCTATGTATAGTCTGCTTTTCAAGATATCTACAGATATGAATTCCTGACCTCCTTCAGGTTTCAACTGAAGCCCTATCTGTCATCTTATTTAAGATTGTGATAATCCTCCCCAGCCAATATTTCCTATATCCCATTCCTGCTTTATTTTCTCATTATTATTGATACTTGTGCATATTTTATATACTATATATTTTATGAGCTCCATGAGGTTAAGAGTTTTTGTCTGTTTTTTGGCTGTTCTGTTCCCAACATCTGGAGTAGTGTTTGGTACATATTAGGTAAACTTGATAAATAATTTTTGACTTAATTTGTGCTGGATATCTCCTGTGTGCCTTTCTAGATCCACTCTTTAGTCTTTTCCACCTCTCTGCCCATTTCTTATTCTCTGCCCTGGGAGGCTGACTTGTTTGGTCTGCAGCATCATTTGTCCTCTGGCTACTGGTTGGGTTTGGTAAATAGGAACCCTAGGAAGAGATGAGAGGGAAGAAGGACATTTAAGTCAAATGATATAGTCCCTTGACTCTCTCCCCATTGGGTTATCGCAAATGAATGTCACAGCTTTCCTCCAGGTAGCCCTCTCTATATGACTTTATCTTTCTGCGTTTTCTTTTTTCCCTCTGCTTTTGGGTCTAGGTGTGGAAACAGCGCTAGGGTACTATACTGTCCTTTGTGCTATATGCTGCCTATGCCTTTGTAAATAACCCTTGTTACCTCTTTGAAATACCTTAATTTGCATGTACCATTTATCTCTGCTGGGACCCTGAGTGATAGAGAATGAATGAATGAACAGCTCAGAATGAACCCAGAGTGTAAGAATATCCATGTTCCCTGTGGCTGCTTAACAAAAGTCTCCTACTGCAGAGATGGTTGAATTATCAGGTAGATAAAATGACCTCTCCTGTAGATATCAGTTGGTTTCTTTCCCAGTACTGAGAGCTTGTTTAATGGGCTCATAAACAAAGTGAAATAGTGGCAGATTTCAAGTTTATACATAGGTTTAATAACATGATTTTTTTCTTTCTTTTCAGGTTATCAACCTGTGAGCAGTAATGACCTCCGAACCTTCACACTCAGGTGAGTGGTGGAAAATGAGTTACACTGAATCCCTTCAGTCATGGAAGGGACTTCTCTTTCCCCATACTGAAATAAACACTTATTCTGGATATGAATTTGTTTTCCATGCCTGCCCTTTCTCTCCCATTAGCATCATTTTTGGACTTAACGTTGATTCCCTAACACAATATTACGTATAACTTTATTTTGGACCAAGAAATTCACACTTCATAAAAGTAATAGAGCAAAAGGTTGATTATGCCCATGGGATCTCCTGGTTTTACCATCATCATAAGTCACTGGGTAGAAAGGTTTTTGAAGATTCATTTTCGGTGTCAGCAGGGAGACCTTATATGATTGAGAGCACTTATAAGATAGGGAGGCTTGTCAGGGCATATGTTCTGAACCAGGACTATATATGGGGCTGTTTTTCCCAAAGCCAGAATACATGGATCGGGCTAAATGTTGGAGGAGTGGAATTCTCACATCACTTACAAAGTTCTTATTTCCCTTCTCCACTGCTTTGGGTTTTGCTTGTTTAAAGCTCCTAATACTAAGAGTCCCACAATGGTCCCATTGCATTAGAAGCTGAAGCTACCTCTTGACCATTTGGGGCTCCTCATGCCACTGGGAAAACAGATTAAAAGAGAGGTTATGATGTTGGTTAGTGTACATTTGATCCTTGATAATGTTGCTGCTATAATAAGAGGGCAGAAATGGAGGAGGAGTATGGTGGATTCTAGGCATCTTAGGAGAGGGAGGGTATAAGTGTCTGGATGTTAAATTTAATGTCTTGGAGAAGAATCTCAACTGTTGGGTATAAAATTAATTTTCCCCCTAGCGGCTGCCATAATCTACTCTTCTGAAACTTCCTTTCCTAACAATTCCTGGCGATTCATCTATTAGAACAGTCATTTCCAGTTCTTATGACTCCTTGCTGTTCATTTCACAACTTAAATCTTCTATGTGATTTTAAGGTCTCCCCTAAACCCCTTATTCAGAGCAGTCTGGCTCTCACCCCTCTCTCCCTGGCGCATGTTCCTCTGACTATGGAGTGGGGAGGAAGGATAGCAAGGGTAGATCCTTTTGGGTTGTCCACAAAGAGATTGTTTATGTCTCTCTTTGGCTCACTGTCTATGGGCATAGTGTGGACAAGGTTGTAGTTCCAACAGGCTCCACTGAGAGAAGATTTGTTCTCAAACTCTCCCCTTGGCTACCTCCCAACTGGGGTCCTCCCATCACATTCTTTTTATATGTGTGCATCTTAATCCCACTGAAGACTGTAGCCCCCAATCTCATCCACCCTCTGCAGCTAACTCTTGGGCCCACAGGCATTTGAGGTATTCACGTGCAGTTCCTTCCAGGAACAGAGAACTTGGGGAGGGAGTGGCCCTGGATTTCTCTTTTCCTTGTTAGCTCTCCTATACCATCTTTCCTCCATTTTTCCCTCCTGATCTCAAAGAACAGGGCAGGCCCCTTGGTGGTCCTTTGGCTAAGAAGACATTCACCTGTACTACCAATTGCGAGCCTCCTTTATAGAACACCAGTAGGTATCCTCAGGAAAATCATTCTGCAAGGAATTACTATGTTAAAATAGTCTTTTTCTTTTTGGTCAAGAGACAGTCTCCTAAATTAACTGAAACCTGTGTCAGTTTATAAGGAAAATAATGCAATTTTTCTTCTAAAATAGGACCAAGTCTGGGATCCAATAGGCAAGTGCTGCTCCTTGATAAGCCTGAGTTGGACTCTCTTGGCTCCTGTCAACTGACATCCAACTCAATGCTGTTCTGCTGTTCTGTGCTTTGACCCTGTTGCTAAGCCTCTTGCTGTTTGGCTTTTAGAAGGCTGGACCATCTGATATCTTCGACTGTACACCTCAGGGGAACAGGCCCAACTCTAGAAAACTATCCAGGAAGGCATTTTAGCATCTGGCTCTGTTTTATGCCAATTCTCAAGGTGATGTGCTAAGCCGGAAAAAAAATTATTTAACAAAGTCCCAACATATTATCCTTAAATCAGGACCTGACAGGAAACCGAAGGTAATTTCTCTTCTTTCCCTAGTGGTTCCACAGTTGGGGAGGTTGCTTATGTCCTGGCAGAAATGACTAATTTCTCTATCTTCTATAGCAAGCATTTACAGTTGTACACCCAGAACTGACTTCTCCACAATGATACACTCTAAATGAGATGGGATGCCAGCAACAAAACCTTTGGAATGGAGTATCAGTTACCTGGCTGTCCATGATCTGGCTCAAAGGTGAATTCCTGAGGTCCCTCTCTGAGCCCTCTAATATTTCTCTTGGGTTAACCTGGTTTAAAGAGTCTCATCCCCATAAATAGGAACATGGCTGGGTATCTGTCACACAGGACCCTTCACAGCCTATCTCAGGATTGCAATATGATGGCAGGGTATTTACAAATGTCTGAGGGTGTTCAATTACTGCATAACTCTATTCTGATCTGATCTGATCAATTCCTTGAAAAGCATTCTGTTATCATTATTATTCTCTTAATTTTGAGGATTTCCCAGTACACTTGGGGATATTGATGGTTTAGAGGTTATTGGCATAACATGCCTCTGTTCAATTTTAAATTTGATTACTATCAAATGATTCAGGAAAAAAAATGTTTATATGTGTATAAATTATAGTTGTGTGTGTATATATGTGCACACGTGCACATACACAGAGAGAGAGAGGTAAATAAAGCAAATGTGGTAAAAGGTTAACATTTGGATGATCATTGTGAAGGGTATATGGCAATTTTGTGTACTGTTACACAAAACTTCTCTGTCTAGAATTATGTCAAAATAAAAAGCTAAAAAGTATACAAATACATATGTAAGGTCTGATTAAGAAACTTAAGAAACATATCCCATAATATTAGTACTGCTAAAATGTGGGATTACAGGAAATTTTGTTTTCTCTTTTCAGTTTATCTGTGTTTCTAAATGTTCTACAATGGAAATGTATTGCTCTTGCTCTGTAATAAGGATAAAAGAGCATTAAAATCATAAATTGGTAAAAGGTAATGTTTTTCAAAGTTGATCTTATTGGCTATGCTAACCACACGATAGTTACTGCTTTTCTTGATGAATGTAATGTAGACATAGAGTTCCATAATGTGTAGTCTAGATCTCCTGTTTTGAGTGAATAGATATTTTGTTCTGTCATCTAAACAAGTTAAAAAGAAAAAAGGACTACTGGCATTCCTCTAGCCCTTTAAAATTATTGATATTTTGCTGAATATCTTTTGATATCCCTCCATATCCACTCTCTACCTTTCTCTGCTCTTCTTTATCCTCAGAAGTCTGAGCCAGTCAAAATACTGTCTTGTTGTCTGGCTTCCAGCTGGGTTTGGCCAATGGTGAGCAAGTAAGAACAGATCCATGGGAAGGAGAAGAGTGACAGCTGGGTAATTTTTTCTTGGTTCCCTCCTGGCAGGCTTGTACAAGCTGGCTTCACCTCTTAACTGAAGAACATTGCACCTGCCAGGTAACTCTCTCTACACAGCTCTCTCTTTCTCTTTCTTCAGGTGTGGTAACCTGCTGCTAAGCCCCTGCCCTTGCTCCTTCAAGTCTGGGAATGGCACCTCAAGTTACTAGTTGCAGGATACTTGCTTCATTTCTACTTACACCTTTGAGGACAGTGCCTTTATTAAACTTCCCTCTATTGACCCAACTGAATGTGCCAGATGTTTGTTGCTGGGACCCCAAATGACATGGCAATATCTGGTGCCTTGTGGCTTTAAAGGAAAATTCATCAACTATGCCTGATAGCCTTCAGTAGAGGGCATTTTCCTACCACTCATCTCTTTGATTCTCTCATATGGCCTCTTAAAAAGATTGGCCACAGATGATTCATAGAGATTGTTGTGTGGGTCTTTAGCTTGGCTCAGATATAACATCTACCACAATTGTTTGCTGCCATTGATATGGCCCATGCTTTCCTTTAGATCTCTGTCCACTCCAACCAGCAGCCCTCCTTTCACTTGTGATGCTCAGTGACACACTCTCAGCATACTTAATTATGGTTGCATTAATTCTCCTGACTTGTACTCCTCTGTGGTGTGGCAAGAACTTTTCCTTGGTGTTCCCGTCTCCCTAAGAATTTTCTTGCAGGACTGTATCAATGATGTCCTTATCTAGAGCCCATTCAGAGGTATTTGCACATATTCAAGCTCCAGAATGTCAGTACCTGACTTCTGAGCATTAAATGTCTGTTGTCAAATAGATTTTCCCCTGAAGGTGTCTTTTTCCGAGAAGGACATTCAGTGCCTTGTCAACTTGTCTAGTGACCTGCATCTTATTCCAGTTTATATTCACAGTCAGTCACCCATCAGTCGTCTACCTCGGAGCTCCCTTGAGTGGGAAGCCAAAGAAGCAGGAGGGACCCAAGTCAGTACACGGGAGAGGACTGTCATTCTGGCCTTGAGGTTTCCATTACTCTGACTGGAGTGACTCTGTTACTTTCCCTTGAGGCTTCCTTGTTAGATTATGGGCCTCCAAGAACTCTAGCAGAATGTGGAGTCTTTAAAAAAAAAACAACAGTCTCTGAACCTCTGGATGTACATATTGTACAAGAACAACCTCTATACCATAGTTCCTAGGAACTACATCAGGATAGTCCAGACTCTGAGCACACATAGTGGTCCTCTGAGTACGATGGAATACGTGTTCAGGGTAATAAGGCAAGATTGCCTGTTGCAAAGATGTTAATATAGCTAATGGCCCACATGTCACCAAAAAGGACTAGAAGACCCCATCTGTCTCAGTCATTCCAGTTATAAAGGAGATCAAAATGTCCCACTCAGCCTTAAAAACAGTTTTCTGAGACGAGAAATTATGTGATATTAGCAATCTAAGGAAAAAGGTATGTATGATTTGAAACTAAGAATTTAACACCTCAGAGCTCTAGGTGGACACTTTCCTCTTACTGTCCAACCTGAAAATTCATCGGGGAAGCTAATGTCCCATCATAGATTTTGTGCTGGTAATTAAGTAATTAAATGGTCACTATAATGTGGAGCAGGCCTTACTAGGGAAGAGATCTGAATATCCAACTGCTTCACAGATCACATATTCATGTTCCTAGCTAAAATCAATTCCTCCGCTTGTGCACTAGATCCCATTGCCTTCGCCTCCTCAAGGATATCACTCCTGAAATTCTCCCTGATCTCTGTCTTGCATTAGCAACTTTTTACTCCCTCTTGGATCATTTTCATTAGCATATAAACAGGCTGGGTTGTTTGTTTGTTTTTCCATCTAAAAAAAAGCAATCAGTTCTCTTGACCCCATTTTCCCCTACCGATTTCCACTCCACTTCTTTGCTCCCATTTACAGAAAAATGTCTCAAATAGTTCCCTGTACTCATGGTCTCCAGGTTCTTTCCTCCTGTTCTTTCCTAAATCCACTGCAATCTGGCATTGACCCCTACCACTCTACCATGACTGCTCTTATCAAGGTCACCAATGACTGCCGAGTGGCGGGAGCCAATGGCCAGCTCCCCAGCCTTCATCCTACTTGACTTAGCATGATCGTCTGACAAAGTGGACCACTCCCTTTTTGGATACTTTCTTTATTAGGCTTCTAGAACATCACGCTGTTGGCTTTCTTCCTACCTCACTAGTCACGCCTTCTCAGCTCCTTTTCTGGTTCCTCCTCAATTCCCTCAGTTCTTCACTTTAAGATTGTCCCAGGGATCAGTCTTAGCCTTTCTTCTCTTCTCCATCTACACTCATTCTCTTGTTGATCTGATTCAGACTATGAGCTTTAAATATGCAGTTAACTCCCATCTTTTTAATCTCTAGTCCAAGACCTTTCTCCCAAACTCCAGACTTATTTCATTGCCTATTCAAAATTTCCACTGGGTTGTCTAACATACATCTCAAACTCAACATGTCCAAAACTAAACACTTGTTCTTCCCCTACAAACCTGTGCACATATCTAGACTTCCTCAACTCAGTTTATGGTAACTCCATCCTCCTAGCTGCTCAGGCCAAAGCATTTTGAATCACTCTGACTCTTCTCATATTCTCACTCCCCATAGCCAACCTTTTAGGAAAGTCTATTGGCTTTTCCTGTAAAATGTATTAGACTCTGACCACTTCTCACCACCTCCTCTACCATCACTCTGGTCCAAGCCACCATCATCTAGATTAATGAAACAGACTCCTAACATATCACCTTGTTTGAGCCCCTTTAACATAACAGTCAGAATGATCCTTTTAAACATAAGGCAGATCATATCATGCTTCTGCTCAAAGTCCTCAATGACTCTCCATTTTACCTAGAGAAAAAGCCAAAGTTGTAGGCTATAATACCCATATGATCTGGCATCCCCTCTTCCTTCTGATCATAATTCTGCTCCAGCCATCCTGTTCTCCTTTCTGTTTCTTGATCTCATCCTCTAGGGTTGTTTCTTTAGCTGTTCCCTCTGTCTGGACAATTTCCCCTCAGATAGCTCCCGACTAACTTTCTCAC
This sequence comes from Mesoplodon bidens, assembly GCF_964165515.1. Lineage (NCBI taxonomy): Eukaryota > Metazoa > Chordata > Mammalia > Artiodactyla > Ziphiidae > Mesoplodon > Mesoplodon bidens. Next base: position 85,136,937 of record NC_138166.1, read on the forward strand.
CTCCTTCAAGTATTTGCTCATATCTTATTTGTACAATGAAGCCTATCCAGATCACCCTGTTTATTACCTCATTCTAACCCCTACTCCCACCCAGCACTCCTGATCCTACTTAGCCTGCTCTACTTTTTGTTAACGCCATATCTTTTATTACTTAACATACTATATACTTATTGTTTATTTTCTATATCCCTGCTAAAATATGAGATCATAAGGGCAGGGATCTTTGTTTTATTCACTTTGTATCCTAAGTGCCTATAACAGTGCCTGACACATTCTAAGTGCTCAATAAATATTTGTTGAAATGTATGTCCTGGTCCATGAAAGCCTCGTTCTTTTAGGTAAAAGCCATGAATACACACAGCCCCAGAAGGAAAGCCTCTAGTACTGCCTCTGGGGCTGCTAGATGCATTCCAGCCCAATCCATTGCTGACCCCTGCTGGAACCCACTGACCAAGTTGCTGTCCCACCCTTGACTGCACAAGTGGACTCAAAACTCTTTGGGTGACAGGATGCTGCTAATACCCGCTCTGCCATCTATTTGTGCCATAAACACATCCTGCTTGGAGCAGTAATGACTATAATCCTTCCTTTTCCTTGGACTTTTCCTGATTCCAGGGGTCTGCAGAAGATAGACTTTAGCTTCCTTTTGTTTTACTTATATTTAATAAGTTTGTTCTTTTGTAAGGACCCCATTAGTCGGGGATGGGAGCGGTTGCTCTTAGTTACACCTTCAGAACTAATAACTTAATTTTTTTTCTTTTTTTTTTGGCTGTACCACACAGCTTCTGGGATCTTAGTTCCCCAACCAGGGATTGAACCCAGACCCTCAGAAGTGAAAGCACGGAGTCCTAACCATTGGACTGCCAGGGAATTCCCAAGAACTAATAACTTAATCTTTAACCAGACTAAAAATTGGTGAGAGGGAGATATGCTTTGAAAAATATTAATGTGATTTTTTTTCTTATTTTCTTCCATGCGACCATTACCTTTTTAACCAAAGGCATCCATTTGCCTCAAAAAACATCATGATAGTTATAGCAGGAATGCAAAGGTAAACAATGATTCTATTTCAGCTTTTGAAGCCTATAACTAAATAGTAATCTTGAAAGCTTTGTTGGGAAAGTAAAAGAAGCTCCAAATTTCAAGAACTCTTAAATACTAAGAGCAAAGCATGAAGACTAGACAAAAAGTTTCACTATAATCATAGGCAAAGCAAACTTAGAGTATGACAGTGTGAAGTTGTCACCTACTGAGAGAGGAAGTGAAGTGTTCTTCCAGCTGGAAGAGCCTAGGATAAGGGGAAGGTCAGTGGGGTTGAGACAAGACTTGCCTGGTGCTTGTATCCCTGAGAAGGAACCCATCAGTCCCCTCATTCCTTGGGTCTTGGCCCAGAAAGGGGAAGATGGACACAACATCAGGAACCCAAATAAGCTGAAGTAGAATCTGGAACTTCTGGGCTCACCCTCCACTTCCACTGCAAGTTTGGCGTGGTGCTAGGGCAACATGGTGCCATCAAGAATTAATTCTGAAATGGCTGAGAGATATCTAGGCAGATGGACCTGTGTCTGTAACCCAGTGTCTTATGGCCTTGGTGTGATATGGAGAGGGACCAGAAGATATTTTACGTCTTGGCAAGAGGGTGCCAAAATGCTGAGAGAACCCAAGGTCCAGAAGAAGTCTGCATTTGGGATGAGAAAGTTGCATTCAACAGAGACCTCAGAACTAGAAGTTATAGCAGGACCACTGGCTCCAGCAGGGAAATGAGAAAGGCAGCCAAAGAACCAGACAGGACCTGTTGTTAATTCATTGGGCATAAGCACTATATACCCAGAAATCCCTAGAATAGCCACACAGCAAGGAAAATGAGTGAGGATCCAGAGAACAGCACTGCACACAGCATTGAGACTGTTTCCCCTTCTGCCATGGGTTCCTGGCATTCAGAAACCATGGTGGGAAGGATCAGAGAGACCCTTGGAAGGAGGCAGCCCTGAGAGAGAGTTTGACAAACTAAAATTTCTCCTCTGTGATTAACAGGAGTGGGAGCTTGCTAGTAAGATACAATTAGCTATAGATAATACAGGATGCTACCATTCTGTAAATGTTTGCACGTTTTTGACTGGTTTTCTTTTCTTCCCCTTTCCTAAACTAAATATTTTGAAAGGGGAGCTAGCATTCTGGGTCAAGCTCTGAATCATCAAGAGCTTTTTGTAAAAAAAAATGAGAGGAACAAAGAGTATTCTGGAAGAGGAGAAAGGAAGGAAGACCTGGGGAGGTGGAGAGAACTTCCCGAGGGAATTTAGATTGGGCTCAGTTCCTATGTGATTTAACCCTTGTTGGTAGAACACCCCCACCATCCCACCCCTGCAATGAGCTTAGAAAATGGGGATGGGTCTCTGAATTTCTAGAGAGGGATGGGAGAAGAAACCCTTGTCCAAATCCTGGAATAGGCATTAGAGCTCCTGAGCTGACATCTCTAATATATGGGCAAAAAGGGTTTTAATTACTTTAGATTCTTAGGGTACTATACTTTTTCTCAATATAAAATAATCTATATTTGTCCCACTAATGTATTGTACTTTGAATTTTATTTTGACTCTGATATTAATCTTGTCATACCTGCTTGCCTTAATTAACATTTTCTTGGTATATCCTTTCCTACCCTACCATCTGCTTTTGTTTTTCAATCAATAGTATTTTTCCCCTCCTTTAAAATATCTTTCAATTTTTTTAGTGTAGGCAAGCAATACATGGAGATATGCTCACTTTAAAAGAGAAAAAGCATTATATATACAAGGCTAAAGATCCGCTGTCTCTCAACCCTGGTTCTTTCTTTAAGCTGCCTGTTACTATCCTTTGACCACTTCTTTTTGGTCCTTATATCTTAAATTATTGATTCTTTATATATTCTGGATATTAATCCTGTGCCTGTTAAATTTTTTTTCAGAGTGTAGCTTGATATTTGACTTTGATTAGGTTTTCAGATGTAAAACATTTTAGAATTTGGATGCAGTCAAGTCTGTCTTTTCCTTCTTTAAATTTTTGTTTTAAAATTTTTTGTGTCCTAAACAAGAAGGTCTTTATCCAATGATTATATCTTCCACCTTTTTTATAAGCTTTTATAGCTTAAAAATGTTTAGGTCTTTACCATCTGGGATTTATTTTTCTGAAAGATTTGGGATAGAATGTAATCCTGTGTTTTATTTTGTTGATTTATTTAACTGAAGAGCCAATTGTCTCAATAAAATTTACTGACTAGTTTATCTTTCCCACACTGATGTGAAGTGCCTTATCTCTTATATGTCAGCTTCTATAGTCACAAGACTATTTCTGGGTTCTTTACTCAGTCCACTTATTTGTCTATTCCTGCACATTACCACGCTGTTTTAATGACCATAGCTTTGTAGCATTTTGATATCTGGCAGATCAACTCTCCCTCCCTACCTCTCCCCCCCACCTCCCATGATCTTCTGTAATATTTCCTTGGAAAAGTTTCATGAAAAATCTTTTTGCGGTTTTGATTGGAATTTCATTAAATATATAAATTTGAGAAAAGGATGGACATCTTTTTTAAATTAATTAATTCATTAATTTTGGGGGGGCTGTGTTGGGTCTTCATTGCTGCGTGTGGGCTTTCTCTAGTTGCAGTGAGCAGGGGCTACTCTACGTTGCAGTGTGCAGGCTTCTCATTGCAGTGGCTTGTCTTGCTACAGAGCATGGGCTTCAGTAATTGTGGCACGTGGGCTCAGTAGCTGTGGCTTGCAGGCTCTAGAGCGCAGGCTCAGTAGTTGTGGCACATGGGCTTAGTTGCTCCATGGCATGTGGCATCTTCCTGAACCAGGGATCAAACCTGTGTCCCCTGCATCAGCAGGCAGATTCTTAACCACTGCACCACCAGGGAAGTCCCAAAGATGGACATCTTTATAGTATTGAGTTTTACCATTACAGGAACATTATTTATCCCCATTTAGTCATATTTTCTTTTACATAATTCAGCAAAATTCTATAGTCTTGTCTATAAAGGTTCTTTATGTTATTCATTGCTACTGTATATGGATGGAATCACTTAGTCTATTACATTTTCTGATTGATGATTGCTGGCATATAGGAAAGTCATTGATTTTCTCCTTTCTTCAATTAATGTAGTGAATTATATCAATAGAGCTCCATTATTGAATTAATCTTGCATTTCTGAGATAAATTTAACATTATCATGTTGCATTATTTTCATTTGCTGCTGAAATACAATTTCTAGTATTTTATTGTACTTGGGATTTTTGTATCCATCTTTATAAATAAAAAGTGGTGTATTATTTTCTTATCTTTTATATATCTTGTTTTGGTATTAAGGTTAGCTTAACTATATAACATGAAGTAAACTGGATAACTTTCTCTTTCCATGATTTAAAGCAATTTATAAAATATGGAAGTTACCTGTTTCTTGAAGGTTTAGAGAACTTGCCTATATAACCACCTAGACCTAGTGCCTTTTTTGGGGATAGATCTTTTACTACTGTTTCAGTTTCAGTTTTTCTATATCTTCTTAGACTATTTTGAAATTTTATATTTTCCTGTAAAATTAGCCATATATTTTTCAACTCTATTAATATAAAACTGTTTGTATTATTCTCTTATAATTAGAAAAATCTGCTCATGCATTATGATTTTATGTCCTTTTTTATACCTGATAAATTATTGTGCCTTCTCTCCTTTTTCTTAATATTTGCCAAAGAAACCTATTTTTAGTAGGCTCTTAAAAAGTGTTTCAGACAACTCTACTCACTTTCTTTTTCTGTTTCACTAACTTCTGCCTTTATCCATGGCAGTGTTTTTTCAAGCTTTTTTCATTATTACCCCTCTAGGAAACTTTTTAGACCTTTTTTCCCTTAATCACTACTTTCTTCCCCCTGCAACCCACAACCTTAAACCACACATATAGTATGTATCTGTTTATGTAGTATGATCTTTTGAAAAGCCACAATCATTGTAATAGCTAACATTTTTTTCAGCCCTCAAGAAGAGATTTTCACTCCCTTGGGGGCAATATCTTTTCCATTGAGAATGCATTGCCCATGGTAATGTCTGTTTCTACTTTCTTTGGGTTTATTTATTTTCCTTTTCTTCTGGAGTTGAAAGCTTAGTTCATTCACTTTCAAAATTTTTTTTAAGTAAAAAATTTAAGGCTATAAACTGTACTTTCTCCCCCAGTGCTGTTTGCTTGCATCACAGAAGTTTTGCTCTTTTGTACTTTTGGTTTTCATTCAGTTCTAAATTTTTGTAATGGCCACTTTTATCTGAGTTATGTAGAGGCTTGCTTTTATATTTCCCCACACATGGATTTTTGGGTAAGATTTTTATTGTATTTTTATGTGACTGCCTACCTGGAGTTTGTTGAAACTTTCTATCTTACCATATGGTCAACTGAAATTTCTGCAATCTTTCAAAGTTTGATGTTTTCTGTAGGCTTTTGGTAGACAATTTTTATCAGTTTAAGAATTATTTTTGTTACCAGTTTGCTAAGGTGTTTTTACTTTTTATTTTTAATTATTCTTTTATTGAAGTATAGTTGACTTACAATGTTGTGTTAATTACTGCTGTACTGCATGCTAAGGTGTTTTTAAATTAAATGACAAATCGGTGTTGAGTTTTAACAAATACTTATTTTGGAAGCAATTGAGATGATCATGCTTTTTTCTTCCTAATTTCTATTAATTTGATTAATTACTTTAATATATTTCATGTGTCTCATCTACCCTATGCTTTCCCTTAGAAGCCTAACTCTGTACATTCCCTAAGGCATATTTGTGTTCCCATTTACAATGATAATATCACTGAGACTAAGCTAAAAATGTTGGAAGTAATACATCTACATTTTCTTTAACCTTCTAATATACTCATCTTAGGGTTGATGGGATGATTTCCCATTGCTTTCTCTACAGATTCAGGAAGGTACCTCTCAATATTTCCCTGGATCTGAGATCCCTGGTGGAAGTGGGCATTTCTGTTTTCTCTCTGAGAGCTTGCTTCCATTCTTCTGTTGTAACTCTTTGGGTTCTAATTACCTCCTCTAATTAAGTAATGACTAAACTACTACCCTCTTCTTTAGTCCCATAGTAAGATCATTTGGTTCTGCATCATTTTCATTTTCCCATTTGTATTGTCAATTTTTTGTGTCCTTTAAGAACACAACCTTTCTTCTAAAGAAATCCTTTTCTTCCTCCAGATCAATTGGCCTGTCTTCCTTCACTTTTCACCCTCCCACTGCTTCTATTATTTTTTATTTTTTTATTTTTTTGCGGTACGTGGGCCTCCCACTGCTGTGGCCTTTCCCGCTGCGGAGCACAGGCTCCAGACGCGCAGGCTCAGCGGCCATGGCTCACGGGCCCAGCTGCTCCGCGGCATGTGGGATCTTCCCGGACCGGGGCACGAACCCGTGTCCCCTGCATGGGCAGGCGGACTCTCAACCACTGCACCACCAGGGAAGCCCCCACTGCTTCTATTTTGACTTTAAGGCCTGAACATATACGTGAAACAAATACAATTCTTACTTGATTTCCTGAATAGACCTGTTTCCTAGGAAGAGAAGAATCCAGGCACAACACTTTTTAATACTCTTCCTAGCCTTTGGAATTATAATAGCGTTGCTTCTCGCTACCCCAAACCCCCATATAACAAACATTTGCATTTCTCTTTTTATGTTTATGATTAAAATCCACCATTCCTCTGTGATTGAACACACAACTTGAGTTCTTGAAATTCCCCTGTCAGGGCTCATATAGTTAACACATCAGGCACTTGGGACATAAATGGAAGGTGACTCTGAATACCCATGTGAATTAAAGAAGTTGGCCCCTTCCATCAAGATTAGCCCAAATTGGGTGAAACTAACCTAATGCCACCTGCTAATCTCCAGCACAATTTAAGGGCTAGACTCTCCCAAGTTTGTTGGAAGTACACATGGAACTTATGCCAGTAAGTTCCTTAAAGTCCTCATCTGCAATTCTGGCTGAGAATAAATGGCAGCACAAATTTTTCCATTCAATAGTGCCTTTCCCTTCTGCAGCAAGCCTGTCTCAACTATATCTATGTGAATCAAGATCAGCCACAGTGACCTGTACTTTTGCAAAGCCCTATGTCCAGTACCTCTAAAAAAATAATGACTTGCCTATGGACATTAGCTACCATAAGCTGATAGAACTTGAAAAGGCCAAAGAACTAAAAGACCCAAGATCACTACAGCACTAAACCTGTGCCCTTGCAAACCAGATGTTCCATCTCTATACATCTTATTTTGGTCCCCTAATTCCAGTCAGAGTGCCTATTTCTCAAGACTTAATAGCCAATGTATATTTGCATGTGTTGGGGCTTAAGGGGGAAAATTAATCATATCCATTTCCTTTCTAAGTTCTCAATCAGCTAGGTAATAGATACAAGAATCAGACCAATGAGGATCAAAATATCAGTATTTTGTTGATGAGGCTGTACCTATAGCCAAAATTGGGCTTTCTAATACCAACCCTCCACTGCCTTTCCCACCCTTCCCAATTCCTCCTATTGGTATTACTCACCCAAAGAATATAGAAGGAAAACACTTACCTGGGGAGCTGCAAGGGGGAATGGCTGTTCCAAAAGTGGAGACACAGAGAAGTGCTCTTCAGACCTGCCTCTGGAAGGCAGGCCTGGGCCTCAGGAGGTGTGCTTACCATATGAAAGCTGGATCCGAGTGGAGTGGGTACATATTGCAGGCAGAGGTACAAAAGAGAGAAGAAAGTTGAGAGAGAGAGAGAGAGAGAGAGAGAGAGAGAGTGTGTGTGTGTGTGTGTGTGTGTACATGATGACCCTCTTCTGTATGTCTCCATCAGAGAACACAATCTTCCTTTGGAGATTAAGTAAGAGGTAGAGACAGAGGCCAAGAGTGATATTCCAATACAGTTTCCTACTTGGAGGAGAATAGGGAAATAGGGACAAATGACAGATTCTTGTCCCTGGGGGTGGGGCAAGGCCTGTACTCTTCATCCCCTCCCAGCAGGGGCAGGGGATCCAATTCTCTCATGCCCAAGGTCTGACCTGGAATTCAATCCCAGCTCCCAACCCAGATTTTAGGAAGAGTTCTATTAAAAGATTCTGTTACTAGGTCATTCCTACATCAGAACTCAGGATGGTGGGAGTCGGGCAAGAGCCCAGAGGTTCAGATTGACCACAACCCATCCCCAGACATACTCACTTGCTGAGCTCCATCTGATTAACAAAAAGAAGCAAAAGAAACATTAATAAAACTAGGAAGACCCTTTCAAGGTATTTCACTAATGACAGGTCCTCAAGAGCTGTCTGGCCACTGGGGTGAAAAGGGTAACAACAATAACCAAAGCTAAGAAAGATGAGCCTACTAATATTACCCCCATTGTCTGTCTCCCTTCCCACCACCCCAAGTCCTTGGAGAAGTCACTGAAAGACATGCTACATTTAGCTTGTCAGAGGCCTTTCCCAGACAAAAGTCCCCAAGGTACAAGAACTCAAATAAGGACACTACTTGGGAGATTGAAAATCAAAAGTTATTTATCAGAGGGTGATTGGAAAAGTCACGCTTTCTCGAGCCCAATTCCAGAATGGTCAGTGGGAGTCTCTTTCCTGTTAGCTTCATTGGTCCACCTACCCAATGGTAGATCTTCAACTGAAGGGGACAAAAGGGAAATCACAGTCCTCAAGGGGGGCCCAGAGTGCCCTTCCTATAAAGTCCCAGCTGAGGAGACAAACCGAGCAAAGGGAGGACTCTTTCCACCACCAAAACCCACCTTCACAATTGCAGGCCTCCTATTCCCACATGTAACTCAAGGAAAGCTCCACCTACCCTGCTTAGTCCTCATCAGGAAACACTGAACCTCTTCATACCCTTCGGGTCCTTCCTAAATACCCTTCCTTCACTTAGTGTAGGAGCACTTAGTAGAGTCCCAGTGTTCATATCACTTACTCTCTCAACGAAGATAGAGTGCCCAGGACTAGAAACTGGCATTGAAAATTAATCTACCAGATCAAAAGATAAAGTCTCTCCCAAGATGCTAAAGAGGCATTCCCACTTTAAGTCCACATGGTGTGGAAGGAGGGAATGGACTCAACCTGCTAAGAAAAGGGCTTTGGGGTTAAACACAACAGGCAAAGGGTTCAGCGGGGACTGGACAAGATGAAGGAACGTAGAAATGATAGGGAATAGGGAAGGAGGGGATCCTTGTGGCAGTAAAGGAGAGTGGTGCCCTTTGACTAAGGGCCCAGATGGGGTAACTAAGCATGAGGGAAAGAGTCACTCAGAAGGCCAGATAACTAAGTTCTAGTCATGGCTTTTGCCAGCAACTCAGCATGTGACTTTGAGCTTACCTAGCCTTCAGTACCTTCATCTGCAAAACAGGGGAAAGAGGTTTGTTTAACTAGATGCCTATTATGGTCCTTTGAGAGTATGGCATCCTCCACAAACATGATTGATGGACTATGACAAGATATTCAGGAGGGGGCTAAAGAGGACTTTACCAGATCAGGAAATGCCTTTCAGCCCCATCTCTAATGAAGGGGTCACATGTATACACATTCACACATACATAAGCAGAGTGACCGACAATTTCATCCATAGCAGCAGAAACACTTACAGAGAAAAATAAATACTGGTGATGCTCAATTCCTGCACTGGGGGAGAGGGGTCCTGAGGATGTAACGTGGAGGGGCTCCAAGGTCAGGGGAGAAGGGTCCTCCTATTTGACAGTAACTTTCACCTTGCTGTCCCTTCCCCAAATCCAGAGCAGCTAGCTGTTTGAAAGAAGCCACTCCCACCTTCCCCTCCCCAAACCACCAACTCACCTGTTGCAGAAACAAAAATGCACAGACCCCAAGGGAAATAACCCCCTAGCTAGCCACTAAGAAATGAACAGAATCTACCACACCTGAGGTTACTTGGGAGTGTGGCCAGCTGGGACCAAAAACCCCTACTTCCCTGAACATTAACAATGGTTCTGAAAGGTCTTGGTTTGGACCTATCTCACCCACCGTCACTTGGGTTTGCCCTCTTGGTGAAGTGGGAACTAGCCTGGATCACCCTTTTATTTCTGGTGCGTTTATGATTGTTTCCAAATTTTTAAACCAATCTCATTGCAAGTGAGCCAGGAAATTACTTCCCCAAGTAGCACTTCAAATTAGAAGAAAAGCTACGACACAAGTCCGACCCTTGCAACAGGACCTGCAAACAGGCTCGCACAACCCCCCAGACACCAAGAAGCATCTCCCAGCCACACATCCACATGGACTCTTACATGGCCTCTCCTAGCAGAGGTAGCTGGGGCAGTTGGGGAGTGAGGGATATCAACCTCCTATCAACCTGTGATCCCTGTTTAAAATACACTAAAAATACATTAGTAAACATTGCTGTTTACAGAAATAGAAATCATTTCTGTTTCCAAAGGCCTCTCACCATCCCAGTCCTGGACATTTCCAAGACTGCCACCCCTGACACCCTCTCCAAGGTCCGCCCTGGTGGGTGGGTAAGACACTAGAGTCCTTTGAGACTGAGAGCTCCTCAGGCACCTGAGAATTCCAGTTTCACATCTCTGGTTCCCATGGAAGGGAGACTCTTCAGGACTCTGGAGAGTACCGGGGTTCATCCCTTCTTATCAGTTCCTGGGGGCTGTCTTGAGGCAACCCCCCCTTTTTTGGATGATATACGTGTTGTAAGGATTCCTGCTATTTTCGGGCCCACAGTCCCTCCCCAGAATCCAACGTGCCTGCCTGGACCCACCCTCAGAGCGGAGAAGCCAGTCTGTGCCTTGGTCTAATCACTCTGGGAAAGAGGGATGGGCAGAGAGAAAGCAAGGACAATGGCCTGGGGGATCGTCCTTGAGGAGACAACTAACAGCAATGACTGTCAGACAAGCAGGTGGTGAAGCTGGGCACCTGCCCGGGGACGGAGCCGGAGCTGTCCACCAGGTTGGCGGGTTGCGAGTCGACGCGGGGAGTGCGACGGCGCCCCCGGTACTCGATCATGTCGGGATGATAGGCTGGGTGGCGGCGGGCGTGCTTGGTCAGGTGGTCGCTCCGGGAGAACTGCTTGGGGCAGAGGGGGCAGGAGAAGCGCTTCTCGCCCGTGTGCGTCCTGTAGTGGCGGGCCAGCTCGTCGGAGCGCGTGAACTTCTTGTCGCAGTCGAGCCAGTCGCAGGAGAAAGGGCGCTCACCCGTGTGGGTGCGCTGGTGGGACTTCAGATGCGATGACTTGTAATAAGCTTTGTTGCAGCCCGGGAAGGGGCAGCGGTGGCGCTTGGCAGCAGGTGTGACTGGCCTCCGACGGGGACCTGGACCCGTGGCGGGGGCGGGGCCCGCCCCAGGGGCCACGCCGGAGACCGCGCCAGGGTGGGCAGGCACTCCCGGGATGGCTGGCGCGCCAGGGACCGTGAGCGCGCCGGAGGAGTGCACGGGTCCGGAGACCTCGGCCGCGCTGGTGGCCGGGGTCGGATTGGAGCACAGGGTCGGGCCGGAGCACGGGGTAGGGTCGGAGGAACCGGACGAGGCGCGCAGATCTTCCCCCGAGTACTCTCCAAAGCACCCCCCAGAGCCGCCGCGCAAGTCAGCCAAGACGCTTGCAGCCAGCAGGTGGGGCGCGGCGCCGCCCGCGCCGGGGCTGGGGGCGGGGACCTGGGGGAACGGGGGGACCGACACGGGCCCCGGTGGCCCCGGACCCGGCAGAGCGGACTCCGGCGGCGCCGCACCCACCTCCGAGCTTGCCGCTCCGCCCGCGCCCTCGGGGTCCGGCAGGCGGCGGTGAACCACGGCACCCGCTGACATGGACACCAAGCACTCGGCGGCGAAGTAGTCCAGGCACGCCACGGCAGCCGACATGCTGGCACCGCCGGGCCGCCGGCGCGGGCCGTCCGAGCGCGGCCGGCCGCGGGCGAGAGAGTTCTCGGGAGCGTCCGTCCCGCAGCCTCGGAGCGAGAAGCAGGAGGCCCGGTGCGCGCCGCCCGCCACCCGCCGCCGCCGCCGCCGCCGCCGCCCGCGCGGCGCCCGCCCCGCCTGACGCGCCCCTGACGCACCGGAGCCCGCGGGGGCGGCGGGACCCGCCCCGGCCGCAGGACACCCCCTCGGAACGCGCGGCCCACCGGGCTAAGTCATTTTTAACAGCCTAAGAAATTATCTTGTCTTCGCGTTCTTGCCTCTGCTGGTGAGCCAGGTAATTTTAATAAAGAGAAAACTCCCCGATCGTAACTTCTGGGCAGTCTGCCGGCTTCGCCCCCCCTTCGCCCGCTGGTCCTCCGCCAGCTGGGTGTCCGGCGGAGTCCGAGAAACTTTTTTTTTAAGGGAAAAAAATGCTTATACCTGACATGTCTTTCTATTCATAATTACGATTGTTAGTTAAGCGGGCTGGAATTACATTTCACTTCTGTTACCGCTGTCAGATCGAATTTAAAATATCCCCGAGTCTTCATCAAAAAAAGTTTTCTCATCTAACAGTTCCACTGCTAACCCAGGGTCGGTACCAATTCCCTAAATAGAGCCACTACGTAGCCATTAATTAATAGCATTTTGAACCAGAAACATTTTTAACCTTGAAAAAAAGCAAAGAATCCCCTCATGGTTGAAATTGAAACTTAAAATCCTTTGAGTAACGATTTAACTATTCAACCAACGAAAGAAAAATGCATGTTTAAACTGCTTTAACCTGTCACAGGCATACAAACAAATTTCCACGATGTAATATAAATTATAGACTAGCAGCGAGATAAACACATTAAAATGGATTCCCACAATTTTAATAATAGAAAGTCACGTTTCCAATTAGGCAATATCTTTTATTTTTCTCTTGACAAAAATTAAAAATAAGAAAATGCAGCAATTTATATAGAATTGCTCATATAATGTGTTGTGATTGTGGAGGTTTTTCTCTTTATATAATCAGATATATGTATGTATATGTTTACATTTCTGCACTGCTTTCATTATTTTCTTCTTTTGAATTTTAAAAAATTAAAAACACAGAAAAGAAAACAGGATAATTTCTAAAAATAGTCATAGCATCGTTTTTGATGTATACAAGCTTTACTTACATATTTTTGAATTATGTGCAGTTTGTTTGCAATTCTTCAGTACTTTTTCTTTTGAACATTAAAAATACATATATCTCAAAAATAACAAACATTCATGTATTTACTTCTTAGGGTAACCAAATGTGAAATATTTGTCACATTTGCTTCAGGTTTTTTATTTTTATTAAAAATTCCAGATAGAGTTGAATGTCACCTTATTTTCCTCCCCAGTTTCATTCACCTTTCTCTCTCCTTACTTGCCTAGGTAATCTGTATCATAAAGTGTGTATTCTTCCAGCAGTGTTATTATTCTTTATTACCTAATTACCTATATATATTTATATGTAAATATATATGTCCATGCTTGTATATTTTAAATTTTCTTTATAAATGGTACAGTAGAGTACATATCATTTTGCAACTTACTTTTTCCCCTCAGTATGATTTTGAGAACTATCCATGTTGACACTTATAGAATCTGCTTTATTCATTTCAGTAGTTTTATGATCTTGTCAGCCTTGTTATCTTTATGGAGATTCTATTCTAAAACAGATAATTATTATAAAGCTGCTTGCTTCAAAATTTTAGACAATTAACTCTTAATCTACACATATTAAAATTCTATCAGATAGAATTCTTTACTAGCTGTTTTTAAAAAGTATTATTATTTAGAAAAAAATCTAAAGCTATTTTAAAATGCAGAGAGAGTATTACAGGCACCCATGCACCTATCTCATGTAATTGGTAAATGTTAGCATCTTGCCATGTCTGCTTCAGGTCTGTTTTTTTTTTTAATTGAACTACTCAACATTCTGATAAAATTGAAGTCCCTTTGCACTCCTCCCCAAAACCATTCTCCACCCTTTTGTCCAAAGGCAAACATTATCACGAATTTGGTATGTAACTTTTAAATCTAGGCTTTATACTTTTACTACATATGAACCCATACAAATACAGAGTACTGTTCTGATTTTTTAAATGCACAGGTGTGGTGTTGGACTATGCATATTCTGTGACTTGTTTTTTTTTTTCCTTCATGGTATGTTTTCATTCTTTCTCTCCATGTTGATAAATATAAATCCAGTTCATTCATTTTAATTGCTATATTGTAGATCCATGCATGTGAATGTGCTGGGTTTATTCATTCCCCTATTGATGAATATTTAAGCTGCTGCCAATATTTTGGTATTAAGGGCAATGCTAATACGAACATATGTGTACATGTGTCTTCTATAGGTAGGTAGAATTTCTCTATCTACCTATATGGGGAATTGCTAGGTTACACACACATTTTCAGTTTATTAGAGACTGCCAAATGGTTCTCCAATTTATACACCCATCAGCGGTGTATGAGAGTTCTTGTTTCCCTCATATGACCTTCCCTTACTTTCTAGATTCAGACTTTTCTTATTTCTGACAATTTGATTTTTTTTTTTAAAGCTCAGTATCTCATCGCTTTATTTGAATTTCCCTCACTGCCAACGAGGTTGAGCATATATTTACTGGCTATTAAGGTTTCTGAGTCTGTGGTTTGTTTTTTCATAGTCTTCATCCGTTTATCCAGTGAGCTGTGTATGTTTTCATCTTTTTCCCTCTTGATTTGTAGGAGTTCACATATATTAACATTATATTGTCTCATTCTTTGACTTCTCTTTTAACTTCCAATAATTGAACTATAGAAAATTTAAAATGTAGTCATATTCACTGATCTTCTTTATAGTTTGTGTCATTTATGTCATATTAAAGACAACTCTCCACACCTGATGCCACAAAGATAGCCTCCTATGTTTTTTCCTTTACTGTTTTAAAGTTTTGTTTTCCACACTTGTAAAATTGATCCATCCAGGACTTATTTTTTTGAATGGTGTGAAGTAGGAATTTAATTTTATTCTCCCTCCCCCCACATGGAAAACCTGTTGTCATGACCTGATTGACTAAACAGTCTTTCATTCCTCCCATTAATGTGTAATGCCACTGTGATTATAAATTAAATTTCCGTACATTCATGGATGTATTCCTACTTTGTCCTTTTCTGTTGATCAAACCAATTCTGAGACAGTACTACAAAGTTTTAATTATTATGGCTTTATAATAAGTCTTCACCTATAGAAGGGCATTTCCTCCATTTGTTCATTAAAAAAACTGTACCAGCTATTTTTTGGACTTCTGCTCTTCCATACCAACTTTAGTATCAGTTTGTCAACTTCCATTGAAAAATCTTCTCAGTATTTTGCTGAGTTAAATTTGTAGGTTAAATTTTGGGAGATATGACAACTTTATAAAATTGAGTCATCCAATACATTAACAATATTCTGATTTCCTCATATCCCTCCATAACATTTTATACTTTGCATATAAAACTCTTGTACCTCTTTGTTAGATTTATTCCTCAGTACCTTACAGTTTTTGTTGCTTTTTCAAGTGGGATTCATTAAAAAATTTTTAAATTGGTTAGTGCTGCTGTTTGGAAATGTTACTGATTTGGGAATAATCCTGGGTTTTTTGGCTGTGCCACACGGCTTGTGGGATCTTAGTTTCCCAACTGGGGATTGAACCTGGGCCCTTGGCAGTAAGAGTGCAGTGTCCTAACCACTGGACCGCCAGGGAATTCTCATGGAATAATCCTGTTTTAGCAAATATGCTGAACTTTCTTACTGTTTAAGTTTATTTGGAAATTCTCTTGTATTTTTATGTAGATAATATTATCCTTAAATAATACTCTTAATACTTTCTTCTTTTCTTATGTCATTGGATGGGCTGGGACCTCCAATATAACATCAAATAGCAAGAATGAGAGCAAGCATTGTTTTCCCATTTCTATCTCGTTGAGAATGTTTCTAATGTGTCATCATTATTTATGGTAGTTGCTATAAGTTTTTGGTAGAAACCCTTTATAAGGTGAGGGAGTCCCCTTCTATCCCAGTTGAGTTTGAAGTAGGAATATTTTAAAACCGTGAAATGAACATTGAATTTTGTTAAGTGCTTTTTCTAAAACTTTTGAGATGATTATCGGTTTTGTCTTTGATATGTTAAAGTAACGGGTCGCTTTGATAGATTTTTCTAACGTAGATTTATCCTTGCATTCTTTGACATAAACCTTGTTTTGCCATAATGTACTATTATTTTTTAATACACTACTTCATGCAATTTGCAAGTGCTTTTTATTTTAGGATCTATGTTCCTAAATGATATTGGCTTATGATCTTGGTTTCTTGTGCTACCTTTGTCCATGTTTATACCACCCTCATAAAATGCATTTAGAGGTTTCCCTTTTTCTATTTTCTGTAACGATTTGTATGAGATAGGTATTATTTGTTCCTTGAATGTTTGGTAAGTCTCATCTGTGAAACTATCATATTTTGAAAATTCAGTTCAGTTTCTCTCATGATTATTAGTTTATTTGGATTTTCTATTTCTTCTTGAGTCAACTTTGTTAATTCACTTTTTTTCTTTAAAAATTAGGTATTGGGCTTCCCTGGTGGCACAGTGGTTGGGAGTCTGCCTGCCAATGCAGGAGACACGGGTTTGTGCCCTGGTCTGGGAAGATCCCACATGCCGCGGAGCGGCTGGGCCCGTGAGCCACAACTACTGAGCCTGCGCGTCTGGAGCCTGTGCTCCACAACGGGAGAGGCCACAGCAGTGAGAGGCCCGCACACTGCGATGAGGAGTGGCCCCCACTCTCCGCAACTGGAGAAAGCCCTCGCACAGAAACGAGGACCCAGCACAGCCAAAAATAAATAAATAAATAAATAAATAAATATTTAAAAAATTAGGTATTAAACTTAAGCCTCTAAAAGTTTGGTATGTGGTTCACAGCATTCCCTCATTATTTAAAAATTCTCTACAGTATCTGTAGTTATATCCTCCTTTTCATTCCTGATATTACATACTTGTGAATTCTCTTTTTTTTTCTTTTTGTCTTAACAGGTTTGTCTTAAAGTGTAGACAACAGAGGTTTGTCTACACTTTAAGACAAACCTATAGAAGTGTGTCTATAATCTTTTCAAATAGTCAGCTTTTGCTGATCATATCCGTTTCTTTTAAAATATATTTAATTTCTATATTTATTTGTATTAGTCTCTCACACTTTTGTCTAGTTTAACATGTTACACCTTTTAAAAAAAAGTTTTTCAACTTAAATACCTAACACATTAATTTCCAATCTTTCTTATTTTTTCTTTTTGAATAAATTTATTTATTTATTTATGGCTGCGTTGGGTCTTCGTTGCTGTGCGCCGGCTTTCTCTAGCTGCGGCGAGTGGGGGCTACTCTTCCTTGCGGTGTGCGGGCTTCTCATTGCGATGGCTTCTCTTTGTTACGGAACACAGGCTCTAGGCGCACAGGCTTCAGTAGTTGTGGCACGTGGGCTCAGTAGTTGTGGCTCACAGGCTCTAGGCTCGTGGGCTTGGGGTTGGGGCCCTAATACTGATTTGGAGGTTGCTGAAGGAGCTCTTCCAGTTCCAGTGGAAGACACACAGTCTTCAACCACTGGGAAGGGCCTCCCAAGAGATTCCTCTTATGAAAAGAAGCATAGGTGGAGGAAGTGGCAGGGAAGAGATGCCTTATACATAGGTAGTTTCTCTAGATAGGGAGGGGAGTTTTCTTGTTTCTTGGGGTTGAGGAATTCGCTGGATAATGGACAGAGCGTCAGTTGTTTAAGTTGATGAGAAGACTTTGGGGTCTCTATATATAGGTGGTGTTCTATCACTTGAGCTGATCTGTAACCAGTGCATATTGTGTAACCTCTTAGGAATTTGCCCTGGAAGTAATGGAGGATTATTTGAAATGGAAAGTAGAATAAGGGTAATTCCTCAATGTAGTGTTTACTGCAGCTTGAAGTAAATGTTACAGAAATGATATCTCTCCCAAGCTTATTCAGAAGCTTCCAGGAGCATCGTCAAAGAGATGTTCCTGAAAGCCTGGAAAGGATGACCTGTCTACCCCTTTGGTCACAAGTGGTTCAAAGGAGGCACATAGTAGGCATTATATAAATATATATGGAATAAATGAATAGGAATATATAAACTGACAGATTAGTATCACTATTCATTCATGATTACCAATCTCACATAGACATTCAACATTCCCAGAAAGATTGCAAACCCATTGCATCTGTACCAGTCTCCTTCCCCACTTTTGGCAAAGGCCAGTCCATTCTCATGAGTTATAGCCCCATTACTACTTGTTTCTCAAGGTCCACAAATGATAACATATCTCTTCTCTCTCCATCATCTTCTGTCTTTCTTCTCTACAGAATAATTTCAATCAACATTCAATAATGGACTAATATCTCCAATTAAAAAAAAACTCCCCCCTTGACTCTCCATCTCCTCTAGCTACTGTCACATAGCCATATTCCCCTTTAAAGCCAAATTTCTCAAGAGATGGATATCTTATGTCCTCTGTCACCATTTCCATACCCTCATGTATTATTAAAATCGCTCCAATATTTAGCCCTTACTTTGCTACAGAAATTCTTTTTGTTAAGATCAATATTGATTCACAACGATGTGAATGTACTTAATGCCACTGAACTGTATACCTAAAAATGGTTTAAAATGGTAAATTTTGTTACGTATATTTTATCACAGTAAAAAATCTCTTTTCTCAAAAAGAAAAAAAAAAAGATCAACATTGGCCCATGTTGCTAAATCGAATCTTCAAATTAATAGATCTTTCAGAGCAGTTGAGTCATCCTTGAGACACTTTTTTTTGGCTTCTGTGGCACTACATTATTTTGGGCTTTCTTCCGTCTTTCTAACTGTTCCTTTTCAGTCTTAACTGTTCATTTATCTTCCTTTACCTAACCTTTAAAATTTAAAGTTCTGCAGAATTCTGTACAATGCCCTCTTATCTCAATTCTACCCATTCTGTCTACCCACTTTTAACATTTTCCATGACTTAGGTACACCTATATACCAACAATTTATGAAATTATAATCTTTACACCAGATATATTTTCCAGAGATGTCAGGTAGCTTTATATCCCTATGACTACTTGACAACTACCCAGCCCTCCTGAGATGTCTCATAGATGTCTCAAACTTAATATATTCAAAAGCTGATTTATTGGTTATTACCCCCAAATCTAATCTTCCTGTATTTTTCTCTGTCTTGGCAAATAGCACATTCATACATCCTGTTCCTCAAGCCAGGAAACCAGGTGTCATTCTTGACACCTCCCTCTCCATCAGCCCCCACATCTAACTCATCCTAATGTTTGGTTAATTCTACCTTCAAAATGGACCTTGACCATTCAATTGTCTATTTTCCCTCCAGTGTCCTAATCCAAATCACCATCATCTTTTGGTCTAACTACTATAATAGCGTAACATATTCATGGGTTCTGGGTATTTGGACATCTTTGGGGAGCCATTATTCTGCCAACACCAGGCTGATGCAGAGTAAGTGAAGAGGAAGAGATGGTAAGAGCATGGTAAGAGTTAAATGAGTTCTGAGATCTGGGTGAGTGGGAGGCACGTCATGTAGGACCTTGAAAACCAGTATAAAAAATGATATGGTAAGTTTTAGGGAGGATTTTGAGCAGTGATATGATCTGACTTACTTTTTACAGGTTCACCCTGATTGCTGTGTGGAGAATAGACTAGAGTGTGGGCGATACTGGAAACAGGTGACAGGTTAGTTAGCCACTGCAGAAATCCAAGAAAAAGATGGTGGTACTTTAGACCAGAGTGGTGGCAGTGAAGGTGGTGAGATGTGGTCCAAGTCTGGATGTCTTTTGCATTAGAGTGAGGGATGTCTGCTTGCTGATGTGTTGGACATAGGGTAGGAGAGATGGTGAGGACTCACTAATGACTCTAAGATTTCAGCCCAACAACTGGAAGAATATACTTTGTATTTTGAGATGAGGAAGACTTGAGAAGAAGCAGGTTATAGGAGGTGGAAAGTGGGGGTTTGTATTTGGAGACTTTTATGTGCCTTGTAGACATGGTAGAGATGCTGAATAGGCATTTGGATCTATGAGTCTGATGCTTTTGCAGTTTGGCCTGCATTCCTGGCTGAGCAACAGGATAAAAGGATTTTTTTAAAGTGTTATATATTTTTATATGTATATTCCTGGAGGACAGGAATTCCAACTCTTGGTAGTTTCTCAAATGCCATATATAATTATTTTATTTAGTATTTTTAGTATAATGATAATAAGTCATTATCAAAGTATTTTTAAACTAACAGTTTATATTAAATTATAAACATTGAATGCTTTCTATTTGATATAATCTAATAATTTAAATCTAACATTTTAGATTCAATTTCAATTCTTAATAAAACCCCTATGTTCTTAGCTGTCAGTTTCTTTTAGATTTTAGATCCAGCTGAACTTCTTTCATGTTACATTCAGGCTCATGTTAATTTACAAGCCTAAGCTAAGTATACCTAACCTTTTGAAAAACAGGTGAGCCTTTATTTGACTAATTTCAAATACTTTTCAGTGCCTGTACTGTTGTGAGCTTTAAAAAATAACCAATGAGGGCTTCCCTGGTGGCGCAGTGGTTGAGAGTCCGCCTGCCGCTGCAGGGGACGCGGGTTCGTACCCCAATCTGGGGAGATCCCACATGCCGCAGAGCGGCTGGGCCCGTGAGCCCTGGCTGCTGAGCCTGCGCATCCGGAGCCTGTGCTCTGCAACGGGAGAGGCCACAACAGTGAGAGGCCCGCGTATCGCAAAAAATAATAATAATAAAAAAATAACTTGTGACATGAAGAATTAGCACATAGTAAATAATCAGTAAATATTTTTACATAATGAGACTGAGAGCAAAGGCTTGACTGAGGTGTCTATATTAAGACAGAAAAAAGTGGGTGATAGAAGGTTCTATAGTATAATGGCCCAATAGTTCAGCAATATGTGTGGAGTCTAACAAGTCAGATTCAAATCCCAGCACAAGACATAGGACCCGCCCCTTTCACATGGAGGAATATAAGTTGGTGCAGCAATTTGACAATAATTTGTGAAGATGACGATGTAAGTACCCTGTGACTTAGAAATTTCATGCAGACACCTTAGAGAAACTCTTGTCTTTAGCCCTAGGAGACAGCTACAAATATGTTCAGTGCAACATTTGCTGCAAATTTTTGAAGTAATCTAAATATTCATAAAAATGCAAGGCATGATAGCCTGTACATGAAGGTTAAGTACATGGAAATTACTTCTAAATTAACATGTTATAGTTGTTAATAGCACAAACTCTGCAGCCAGGCTGCCAGGTTCTGGTGCCATCACTTAGCTGGTCACCAGCTATGTGACCTTTATTAAGTTACTCCTCATTTATAAAAAGGAGATAATAATAATACCTACTTCATTGGGTTGTAATGACAACCAGTTAATATATGTAAGGTGATCAGACCATCGTAGGCAGGTAGTAAGCACAATATTAGTTATTAATTTTTGTTTACCCATATGTTATCCATCATATATATCCATATATTAAAAATAAAATCCATTAATGGGTGGGATAAACAACAAATTTTAGGCAGTAGTTATCTCTGTTGAGGGAGGAAAGGGAATGAGATTTCAACAGATTCTTTAGTGTTTTATTTATTTATTTTAAATCTGAATTAAATAAGGCAAAATGGTAAGATTTGTCAATATGGGTGGTGTGTACGCTGCTGTTTGCTGTGTTATTTATTCTCTATACTGTTCTATGTGCATGAAGTATTTTATTTAAAAAATCCCAGTACAGAGCCTGGAACATTACATGCACAAGAAATACTTGCTGAATGAATGAGTGATTAAGAAGTGGCATGGGTTGGGGAAGCAGCTCAGGGAACATCCAGCTGGACTCCCCTTTTATTCTGCTTTCTAGTCCCTGAGGAGGAGAGCAGTGGGGTATGTGGCCATTAGGAGGGAAAGCTTCTCTTCAGCAACAGTGGATTTAGGGAGACAGTAGAGCAAAGCCTTCAAGGTTCTGAGGGAAAATTATTTTGAACTCAGAATTCTATACCCAGGTGAACCCATCATTCAAGTGTGAGAGCAAAATAAAAACACCTTCAGAAATGTAAGGGCTCAGAAAATATACCACTCAAGCACCCTCCCTGGAAGAATAACTAAACAATGTATTTCAGGAAAATGACAAATGAATCAAAGAGGAAGGTGTGAGGAACACAAAATCTGGTGACAAAATGCAGCAAAACTTGTGGCAAAATTTAAAATCATTATTGATTGAGGAGAGTGCAGAAAGAGAGAGAGAGAGAGAAAGAGCAAGCAAGCAATCTGGAATTAAAATCCCTAATGATCTTTACTTGGGAGGTAGCAGGGGCAAAGGAGAAAAATAAAAGCAAGAAGAGGTTCTTGACTTGTTCGGAGAGAAACTAGTTATATTCAGTAATTGAATCTATTGATTTTATAAAACAAGTTTAAGTACATGCTTAAGAAATAAACACTGGAAAAATTGAAATAGGATATCTAACTTTCTAGCCATTAAAAGAAAAAAAAATTAAATAGGAAAACACCATCCTTTCAACAAAAGGGGAAATGAGAAAAAAGGAGAAACAATAACAAAGTATTGTAAACAGAATACACAAAAGAAGATGCAAAAATTAGTCCAGAAGTGTCAGTAATCACAATGTGAATGGATTTAGTAACCGTATGAAAAGGCAGAGTCCCACAGATTGGAAAAGAAAGAAAGAAAGAAAAGACCCCAAGCCCTAAAGAGCTATATGCTCGCTACCTAAAATACCTAAAACAAAATGACCCACTAATTTAGAATTAAGTAATAGAACAGACAGAACAAAGATAACCAAATTAACATTTCAAGTAGGAAAAAAAAATAAGGATATGGGAGATTCAATTGTTAAGAAGCTTTATACTCAAGAAATAATGGGGAGATATACATACCTTTTAAACGTACATGGAATATTTACAAAGAAAATGTCAATAGATTCAAAAAAAGTAGAAATCATTCAAACCTACATTCACTGACCACATGCATAAAATTATTAAACAACAACAACAAAAATAGTAAAAATGACAAACAGACAAAAACTATCCTCTTGAAAATGAGAAAGCACACTTCTAATTAACTTGGATTAAAGAGGAATTAAAATTGAAATTACAAACTACTTGGAAATGAGCACATGAGCACATTACATTTCAAGATCTGCGAGTGCTGCCAAAGTGGTCCAAATGGAAAGGTTTACAGCTTCAAGTCCTTGTAGAAAAAAGAAATTGTGAAAATAAACAAACTAAGCATTTGACTGAAGAGCTAGAAAAAGAACAGGAAAAATAAACCCAAAGAAATAAAATGAAAAAGAATAAAACTAGAAATTATTGAAAATTTTAAATAATTGGGCTTCATTACTAAAGCCCATTACTACTCTTTGAGAAGACCAATCAAGTAGATAAATTCTTGGTCAATTGGATTACGGGGAAAAAAAGATATAAATAATGTAAGGAACAAGAAATGGGGAAAAAATTGAATGATTGTTATGTACAACTTTATATAAATGCAATTTAAAATTAAGATGAAATATTTGATCCATAAAAGTACAAATCACCAAAGTTGGTTCAGTAAGAAGGAGAAAAACTATGGACCATCACCTAAAATGAATGGAAAAATAAATTTAAATTTACCCTCTCCCCCGCCAAAAAAGCATCAGACCCAAGTAGTTTTGCAATCTAGAGCTGCCAAAATGAAGGAGCAGATATTTCTCATGTTATATTTATGTGGTTCTAGCCCATAAAACAGATTGGAAGCTTTCCATTTCGTTTAAGAGGTAGATATTACTCTAGTTCTGAAATCAGCTGAACATAGGACTAAGAGAAGAAGTTGATCTCACTTATGAACATAAATACAACATTTCTAAATAAACTGTTAGCATTTGAAATCTAGCAGGGTATTAAAAGAATACTGCATCTTGTCCAAATTGAGCTTATCCCAGGCGAGGAAGAGTAGTTGGAAAGTAAAAACTACATTAATAGAATTCATTGTATTCACTGAAGAGAAAAAAATGATGATTATCTCAACAAGTGCCAAAAAAAAAAAGAGTAGTTGGTAAAATGCAATACATATTCCTAGTTTAAAAAGGAGATCTTTGTGAACAGGTGATTGAAGAAAGCGTCCTACATTTGAAAAGGTGTCTCTACCAAAAATCTACAACAAACATAATGTTTAATTCATGAAATACTAGAAGCATTCCCATTAAAACAAGGAACAATCCAGGTGTAGCCCCTACCACTACCATTTAGCATTGAACTTGATGTCCTGGTTCAATGCAATAACGGAAAAAAAGGGAGGGGGACAAGAGTAAGATATATAAATGTTGGAAAGGAAGATATAAAACTGTCACTTTGGGCAAATATTTCCATCTACCTGGAAAAATCAAAGAAAAGTATCAGAAACTTTAGAACTAGTAGGATATTGGTAAGGTGAATATATAAATATCTTCATGAAGGAAAGTACACGACAATGAAGTTCACAAATCAAGGCCTGAATAAATGGAGAAATACATTTGTTTCTTATCAGAAAAGCTCAGTGCTATAAGGTAATTATTCCCCCAAATTTATAAATTTAATGCTATCCCAGACAATATATCAACAGGTTTGTGTATGGAATTTGGCAAGCTGATTCGAATCTGGAAGAGTAAAATGACAGGAATAACATTTTCCTAGCAGATATTAAAACATATCAAGTTTAGTAATTGATGCAGTGTAGATTGGCATAAGAGTAGACCAATAAATTGATGGAACAAAAGAGATGGTCCAGAAACAGAGCTATTTATGAGAGCTCTGTGTATGAAAATGTGACATTTCAAATGAGTGGGGAAATGATAGACAATTTATTAAAGGGTTTCAACAATTAGTTAATCATTTAGGGCAAAATAAAGTTCAGTCACTTCCACATACAATATAAATAATAAATTCTAGGTGGGTTAGAGATCTAAGCATAAAAATAAAATTTAAATTACTGGGATAATAATCTCAATAGAGGTAGAATAAGTTCTTGACAAAATTCAAAATCTGTTGGTGATTAAAAACTCTTAGAAAACTAACAATAGAAAAGAATATCCTTGGGGCTTCCCTGGTGGCACAGTGGTTGAGAGTCCGCCTGCCGATGCAGGGGACACGGCTTCGTGCCCCGGTCCGGGAGGATCCCACCTGCCGCGGAGCGGCTGGGCCTGTGAGCCATGGCTGCTGAGCCTGCGCGTCCGGAGCCTGTGCTCCGCAACGGGAGAGGCCACAACAGTGAGAGGCCCGCGTAACGCAAAAAAAAAAAAAAAAAAGAAAAGAATATCCTCCTTAATTTGATAAAGGGCATCTACAAAAAACCCTACATTGTACTTAATGATGAAAGACCAAATGATTTTCCTGAGATTGGAAACAAGCCAAGGATTTTCACTCTCTCACTTCTATTCAGCATTATACTGGAGGATTTAGCACAGTAAGGCAAGGAAAGCCATACAGCTTGGAAAGGAAGAAATAAAGCTGTCTATTTTCAGACATGATTGTCTATTTAGAAAATTCCAAGGACTCTACCAAAAAGTTACCAGAGCTAATGAGTAATTTTAATAAGATTGCAGGATATAAAAATCAATAGTATTTCTGTATATTAACAATGAATAAAAATCAAATATTTTAAAATTTATTTTTAAATTTATTATTTATCACCAAAATATTACCATTTTAGTACCCCCAAATGAAATATTTAGTATACACTTAACAAAATATGCATTTTCTTTAAAACTATAGAATGCTGATGAAAGACAGCAAATACCTAAATAAATAGAGAGACATACTCTTTCCATGGATTGGGGGTCGTAATGTTAGGAAGATATTAATTCTCCAAAAACTGATGTATAGATTCAATGCAACCCTAATCAAAATCCCAGTAGGATTATTATTTTTGTTAGATATCATATCTAAAACTGATATGGAGGGACTTCCCTGGCAGTCCAGTGGTTGAGACTCCACGTTCCCAGTGCAGGGGGCACGGGTTTGATCCCTGGTTGGGGAATTAAGATCCTGCATGCCGCACAGTGCAACAAAACAAAACAAAACAAAACAAAAAACCCCAAAACATATGGAAAGACAAAGAAACTAAAATAACCAAGACAGTTTTGGTAAAGAAGAACAAAGTAGGAGGACACATATTATCTGATTTCAAGACTTATTATAAAACTACAGTGATTGGGAGACTGTGGTGCTGGTGAAAAGATAGACACAGGATTAATGGAACAGAAGAGAGACTCAAGAAATAGATCAAATTGGCCAACTGAGTGTTTGTCAGTGGTGTAAACACAATTCAATGGAGAAAGAATAGCATTTTCAACAGTTGGTGCTCAAACAATTCAAAGTCCATATGCAAAAACAACCTCAATCCAGACCTTTCACCTTATACAGAATTAACTAAAAATGGATCATGGACCTAAATATAAAATCCCAAACCATAAGATTTCTAGAAAAACAATATCTTTGTGAACTTTGGTTAGGCAAAGATTTCTTAGATACAATACCAAAAGCATAAGCCATGAGAAAAAAAATTGTAAGTTGGACTTCACCAAAATTAAAAATTTCTCTGCAGAAGACACTATGAAAGGAATAGGAAAACAAGACACAGACTGGGAGAAATATTTGCATATTACATATCTGACAAAGGACTTACATTGAAAAAATATAAAGAACTTTTAAAATTCAATACTAAAAAACAGTACAGTTTTTAAAATAGACAAATGATTTAAGGAGACACTTCACCAAAGAAGACATATGGATGGCAAATATACCAAAAGATACGCAACATCATTGTTAGGGAAATGCAAATTAAAACCGAAATGAGGTACAACTATTCACTTATTTGAATGTTTTTTAGAAACCTGACAATACTAAGTGCAGGGCAACTGGAACTCTCATATATTGCAGGTGGGAATGCAAAATAGTTTAGTCACTTTGGAAGACAGTTTGATAGCTTATAAAGTTAAGCATACACTTACCACATGATCCAGTAATCCCTCTCCTGGTATTTAGCCAAGAGATGAAAATTTATATTCACCCAAAGACCTTCATGTGAATGTTCATAATATTTTTATTCATAATAGCCAAAACCCAGAAACAACCCAGATGTCCTTTGGCTGGTGAATGGATCAATAAACTATGGTACAGTTGGCCCTGTGTAGCCATAGGCTCTGCATCTGCAGATTCAACCAACTGAGGATCAAAAATACTCAAGAAAAAAAATTTCAGAAAATTTCAAAAAACAAAACTTGAATTGACATGTACTGGCAACTATTTACATAGCACTTACATTGTATTAGGTATTATGAGTAATCTAGAAATTATTTAAAGCATAGGAGAGGGTGTGCGTACGTTATATGCACATACTACACCATTTTTTTTTTTTTTTTTTTTTTTTTTTTTACTGTACGTGGCCCTCTCACTGTTGTGGCCTCTCCCGTTGCGGAGCACAGGCTCCGGATGCGCAGGCTCAGCGGCCATGGCTCACGGACCCAGCCGCTCCGGGGCATGTGGGATCTTCCCGGACCGGGGCACGAAGCCGTGTCCCCCTGCATCGGCAGGCGGACTCTCAACCACTGCGCCACCAGGGAAGCCCTTATACTACACCATTTTATATAAGGTTCTTGAGCATCCCTGGATTTTGGTATTGGGCTGTCCTGGAACCAATCCCCCGCTGTTACTGAGGGATGAATGTACTTCCATACAATAGAGTACTATTCAGCAATAAATGAAATAAACAGCTAATACACACAACATGGATGAATTCCATATGCATTATGCTAAGTGAAAGAAGTCAGGTAAGAAGCTATGGACTTTATGATTCCATTTGTATGAGAAATCCTTGAAAACAGATCCATAGTTGCCATGGGTTGAGTGTGGGAAGAAGGGAATAATTGAATTTGGCGGTTTATAGAACTGTTATATATCTTTTTTGTGGTGGTGGTTACTTGGCTGTATGAACTTATTAAAACTGTTGTGCAATAGGGAAGGAAGCTTTGAAGGAAAAGACTCACAGATATGATTACTACAAAATATTAAACTTAAAGGACAAACATCATCATAAATTTAAAAATCAGGCCACAGACTTAGAGAATATATATTTTCAGCATGCATAACAGACCAAGGATTAATACCTACAAATTAACATGAAGAAAGATAAATATTATAAAAGACAAATGGGCAAAGTACATAAGTACAGGGTAAAATACAGGGAGCTTACAGAAAGAACCAAATGGTCAATAAACATGAAAAGATTCACACCTCACTGTCACTCAGTGAGCTATGAATTAAAGCAATACTATAATAGCATTTTCAGCCATCAGGTAAGCAGATCTTTTAAAGATTGTTAAAACCCAGCATTACTATGTGGGATGTGAGGCTACACATACTCCTGTGGAGTTTTTAAGAGCATATAATGGTACATTGTGAAGGATAATTTGGTCATAGCTATCAAAAACTTAAATATGTATATTTTTTTGACTCAGTAATGTCACTTCTAGGTATTAATACTATAGCAGTACTTCCACGGGTGAACAAAGATGTATATGAAAGAATTTTTTATTAGAGCCTTGTTTGTAGTAGTGAAAAACAGGAACTAATTTGAATGTCTGTGGGCAGAGGAGTGGTTAAATAACGAGGTTAATTGATATAATGGACTGTTATGACAAATGGCACATATGTGAGTACTGATATAGCACTGTATATTTATTTACAAAGAAATGCATTATTAAATGAAAAAAGCAGGTAGTAATGAATGTATAGTGTTCCTATTTGTATTTTTTTTAAATCTACAATTCTGTACACATAAACACACACGCACGCACGGAGAAAGGTCTGGAGAAATACACAACAGAGTCAGGGTAGTGGTTCTCTGTGGGGAAGGCAATGAGATTGGGGGAACTCGCTTTTCACTTTACATTCTCTGGTCTTATTTGAACTTCTAAAATGCAAATGTATCTATGTTTTACTTGTATAGTTTTTTTTTTAAATTAATGAAACAAAGAGGTATAATTCAAATATATCTATACATTTTAAATTCAATAAGCCCAAGTAGAAAACACAAAGGTATGTAGTTTCCAAATCATCAGTGGGAAAAGAAGGTAAACTTGTCTACTATAGTGAGAAAAAAAAAAAAAAGAACCAGGAAGCATTAAAAATAAAAGTCATAAAATAAATTGACAGAACAAAGACCAGGTAAAGCTGTTGTCATGATAGATATGAATGGCTTTAAGATCTCTATCAAAAGACAAAAGACTCTCAGATTAAGTGGGGGAAAAAAAAGAAATTTGGCCATAAGCTGTTTATAAAATGAATATATCTGATAGATATCATATAATAAATATAAGTAAATGAATAAACACAAAGTGAAAATGACAGAGAAAGTTGAGAAGTAATGGGATGGGCAGAAATATCAGAGACAAATGCAACCAAAGGGAACATAGTCATATGTGCTAAGCTTAAAATCATACAAAATTAGGCTTCAGGACCAGAATATTAAATGGAATAAATATAATTAATTTTATACTGATAAATGATAGAATGCACTACAAAGGCAATACAGTCAAGAATGTAAATGTCTCCAAACAGAGAATTGGTTGGTTACATTATGGTACCTATTTATTTACAGTGAAACTCTACGTGGGCAATAATAAATATACAGTGACATGAAATATGTTATAGATAAATTGTGAAGGGAAGGACATATTCTATAAATACTGTATGAGCTCAAATTGTTGTAAACTTTTATAAAAAGGAGGAAAAGCACTGGCAGGATCACAGTGTCAGGGCTGTCCCTTGCAGGTGTGGTGTGGAGGAAGGACAAACAGGCTGTGAAACAGTCCTAAAACAGGACGCTTGACCACACGCAAGGACATAATACTGGGTATTCTGCCTGAGGGTTGGACAGCTCTATCTTTAAACCAGCTTTGGCTGATATCTCTCTTCCCTTTGTTTCTCAGCTTTCTAGCAGCCTGGATTTCTTGGTTCCCTTAACAAGGGAGCCTGGTGATAGCTTGTAATTACTTTTCCTGAGACTGGTATCTACCACAGTGAGCCGTCACACTTTCCCTATGATTTGTGTGATTTTGGTATTTGGCTCCATTATGAATGTTGTAGGATATCCCCTGAGGGGTGCCAAGATATTAGGAGAGACCAGATTGACCTAGAAGCATTTAAGTGATCATAGGAAAGTGCTGTATGTCACAAGGGTGGCCAAATCCAACAAGAAGAACAAGATGACTGTGGATTCCTTGGAGGACAAATATCTGCACTAGTCCTGGAGGTCCAGTTGGAAGGCTTATTCATTCTGTCTCTCCTATAACATCTTCATTGCTTCTCATGGGGATTGGGTTGTCACAGTGCTGGGAAGGGAATAAACTCGGAGAAAACTGAGAAGATATTGCAATGGAAGAAATGACTTGATTGATCTAAACCTAGGTCAGCATGCACTCCTTTGGGCTAAGCTTGAGGTGATACATTGCCTCTTCCCTGATGCTGGGCAGCATCATGAGGCCGGAAAATGTCCCTAGGTCCTTCTCTGAATGACCTTGAAGCCCTGAAATTTAAGAGGTGTCCTGGAACTCATGCCAGTAGGGACAGGGGAATCAAAGTTACTGGCAAGAGAGTGGTTGGGGAAGAAACTGGACCCTGACTGATGTCCCCCCTCATAACCTCAGAGGAAATAAGTCAGGGGTGACTTTGTGGAAACAAGGAAAAAGAAACCTTTCCAACAGTGACAAAATTCTAGGGGCAGAGTGTCAAAGTCTACTATCTGGGGCACCGATGCAGGGTTAATTGGAACGAAATATTACTACTTAGTGCATAAAGCAAGGAAATGACCGAATTTCACTAGAGAGATTTGAATGAGACATAAAAGACATGGACTGGAAATCTTCTCTTGACTCTTTCACTAACTGTCTGTAACAGTTAGTGGCAAATCCCATAGACTGCTGGTTTTCAAAGTTAAGCCTGCATCAGAAGCGCCTGGAGGGCTTGTTAAAATACTGATTGTTTCCCCTCCCCCAGAATTTCTGACTCAGTAGATGAGGGATGGGCCGTAGAATTAGCATTTTTAACAAGTTCCCAGGTTGATACTGATGCCGCTGGTCTGGGAACCACACTGGAGAACCTCTGGCTTAGAACCCCAATAAGCAGGTAAATAAAGTGAGTGAATGGAAGATCTCAAAAGACCCTTGCTTAATTCCAAAATCCTAGGATTCATGTATTGAAGGACTTTCTGATACAAGGGTTGTTAAATAATGGACGCTTTTCTACATTTACATGGGAGAAGCTGGTTGGCTGCTCAGGGAATGATCTTGGAGGTGCTGTCCCTGTCCCTGTCCCATATATCAAGCCTGATCCTTAATCTCCCAGGCTCAGTAGAGCCACAAATTAAGGTATGATGTGAGGGAAATAATGTGCAATCTAGATTTTTCATAAAATTGTCTCAAGACCCTTCGACATCCTGGGGAAATCCCAATGACCTCCCTAGGATTTATGTTCTCAGGGACACCTTTGGTTCTGAGCTCCTGTCTCCCCTGAGCTCTCATCTGCTGCTGCTGCTCCCTTCCTCATACTGCACATGACCAGAATGTGGGTCTCTGCTCTCTTCCCTCATTCCTCAAATACCACTCACAGGAGATGCGGGTGTAGCAGACATCTGTTGTTTTGCCTGTCCAACAGTCCCCATCTTCCTGGTCATAGTACCCTGATCTGCTTTGGGGAGTTACCCTTCCCCTAGTGGAAACAGATACAGGGGCTATGTAGCATCCTACCAAGCCAGGCCAGTCAGAAGTTGGCTCCCTGAACTTTGAATCTGGAGTGGAGTGGAGTGTCTGCTGCCGACCTCAAGAGTGGCAGGCTGGTCAGATCACCAGTACTGCTTGCTAAGCCCAGATCTTTGATCTGTTCTATATCGTCAGCTAAATCCTGTTTTGAAGTTAGCCACATTCCTGCTTGTGAAGAAAAAGGAAAAAACATAAACTGGAGGTCTGGAATCTGGAAGGAGTTTATATTACAGCAATACAAATAACTTAAGATGAGCTATTATTCAGCCTTGCTGATTGAAAAAAAAACAGTCTTTTGGCCACTCTGCCACAGGACTGGGTCTCTGTCCACATTTCCTCATGGGCTTCAGCTACTTCACATGTTGTCCCACCTCTGTTTTCTCCCTCCCCCTTTCCTCCCATCTATTATACTTTTCCCCCCAACATTCCTTTGCTCACTGATGCCTCCTACAGAGCAGTGTAACTCTGTATCACAGTCTCCCTCCCAGCCATGGCCGTGGAGTGTCACCCTCCACATCCAAGGCGATCTATCAAGGTCCTCTCAAAGAAGACCACTGCCTCCCCACCAGGAACTTCGGTACCTGCCATTCAAATAATACAGTTTTTTTTTCACCCTGCAACAAAGTGAATGCTTACTATATATCAGGTCTTACAAATGTTACATTACCTGATGCAGCAGATAACTGTATCCTGTTAAATGAACCAACAAAAATAAATCAACAAAAGACTGATAGGGCTTCCCTGGCGGCGCAGTGGTTGAGAGTCCGCCTGCCGATGCAGGGGACATGGGTTCGTGCCCCGGTCCGGGAAGATCCCACATGCCGCGGAGCGGCTAGGCCCGTAAGCCATGGCCACTGAGCCTGCGTGTCCGGAGCCTGTGCTCCACAACGGGAGAGGCCACAACAGTGAGATGCCCGCGTACCACAAAAACAAAAAAAAAGACTGATAAACCAAGGGAAAAATCTATTAATTTTAATGTTGGTAACCAACAAAGGGATCGGAACAGGGATTGCCAAACTATGACCTGTGGTCTGTTTGTGTACAGTCCATGAGCTAGAAACCTTTAAAAAGTTTTTTTTAATGGATCGTAAAACAAAAATAAGAATATGGGACAGAAATCTATGTGGCTCACAAACCTGAAATATTTAATTTACTACCTGGCCCTTTACAGAAAAAGCTGGCTGACTTCAGGATCAGAATCCTCTTATAAGAAGGTGCCTGTGGCTGAGATGGACTACCCCAGACCCTAAGCATCAGATCAGTGTTGAAGTATTTTATTTGGGGATTATCTCTTTGGGCCATGAAGACCTTTCTGCCTGTCATCTTAGGAGGTGGCTAATTCTGTGGTTGAAAGCAAGAGAGGGAGGGATGTTCTGTGGTCACTGGACCCAACTGAGAGGTATGGGGAGGCCAGAGAGGTGTGGGGTGGAGGATGAGCCACTCCTGCCCTGTGGAGGATGTGGCACATGGGTCCACTGGCTTTCATCATCTTTGTCACAGGCAACAGTAGCAGGGGATACAGGGCGCGAGGACTTCTAGGATGAAGAGAATGAATCTGCATGTGGGAGAAGTGGTCCTGGCAGTCGTGGTGTATCCCTGATGCCTGTGAGTTCAGCAGGAGAGATGGCCTGGGGTAAGCAGTTGGAGACCCAGATTGGGGAACATTTGAGTCCCTAAAATTCACAGTGGATGAGTTACAAGGCTAACTGGCTCTTAGACCAATGGATGCCATCCTCAGCTCCTTCAGGTCCTGACTTCCCTGCTTCTCTACCT
Organism: Mesoplodon bidens; assembly: GCF_964165515.1. Lineage (NCBI taxonomy): Eukaryota > Metazoa > Chordata > Mammalia > Artiodactyla > Ziphiidae > Mesoplodon > Mesoplodon bidens. The sequence continues at coordinate 85,170,506 of NC_138166.1, forward strand.
AAAATTACAACACCTCCACCTCTACCTTCCCCATAAATCCCTCTTGCTTGCTTTCTTTTTCTCCTTGGTATTTATCAATATCCAGCTATGATGTTATTTAATTCCCTCCTTAATTCTCACTTGTCTCCTCCATTAGAATGTGAGCCTACTGAAAGCAGGGATTCTGAAGGGCTGTTTTATTTACTGCTTTAACTACAGTGTTCAGTAGTGCCTACCACATAGCAGGTGCTTAATAAATACTTGTTGATTGAATTGAATGAACCCTGTTTCCTTAAGAATATTTACAGGGAAAGATCCCTGGAAAGTCTTAATTCCTGTTAATTTGGTCACGAAGGGACTTAGAGTCCAAAATTGAACATTAAAGGAAATATACCCTTATTTTGTATCCTAAACTGATAACATATGGCATATTAGTTATATCAGCACCAGCTCATCAGTACATTTTCTCCTTAGCAAAATGTTTACATAGAATGCTAACTTACTATCAAAAAGTTACTTACTGAAATGAATCAGAATAGAGGTACCAGCATAATCGTTACAGCTGGTGCTGTCAAGCTATAGTGTAGTCTCATGACCACCTGCATGTGATGGGAACACACCTTCCCTGAGGATCAAAACACTTATGGGCTGTTGGGTGTCTGGCTCTCATATGATAACAGGCTGCACTTACCTAGTATCTACTCTGTGCTAGGTGCAATTTGTTGACAATTTTCTGTGTAATTTGTTGAATGAGCTTATGAGTAATAGTGACTAGTTTGTGCTTTTCCGTGTACCAGGTACTATTTCATATACTGTATCATTTAGTCTTCATAAGAATCTGAGCAGGTGATTCTAATTATCATCCCCATTTTGCATATGGAGCAACAGAGGCATTGAGAGGTTGAGTAACTTACTCAGCGTCACACAGTTAGCAAGTGGTGGAGCTGGGATTTGAGTTCTAGCAGCCACCATGCCTCTCATGGACACTGCTGGAGGCTGAGAAGCTATTGCCCACTGCTGCCTTTCTTTCGACTTGTATGTATCATAGCCTCTATGACACAGCAGCTCTGCAACTAAGTAGATCCCTCACCATTGTTGTTTTTTCTTTCTTTCTTTTTTTTAAACATCAAATGCATTCCAGTCACGCCTTCCTCTGGGAGCACCTCTGCCCATCTTCAGTGGGCTTGTCTACTCCTCAAGTCTAATCAGCAAAAGCCTGTCACTATTTAAATCATAACTGTCCCATGTAAAAGTGGCTGCAACTTTAATTCTAAAAACAAGATCATATTTTAAGTATATCAGGAGAGGCTTTCTATTGTAACTTTGTGTTGAACTCTTCTATAAATCTGAGAACGTTCTTATAAGCACATAATTTTTGTGTTTTATACATTTGGAATTTCGCATATTAGATTTTCTTAGAGTAGCACATGATTCAAGGGAGAATGTTAACCTTTTCATTCAATTAAAAAATATTTTTGGGGCTTCCCTGGTGGCACAGTGGTTGAGAGTCCGCCTGCTGATGCAGGGGACACGGGTTCGTGCCCCGGTCCGGGAGGATCCCACATGCCGCGGAGCAGCTGGACCCGTGAGCCATGGCCGCTGAGCCTGCGCGTCTGGAGCCTGTGCTCTGCAGCGGGAGAGGCCACAACAGTGAGAGGCCCGCGTACCGCAAAAAACAAAAAAAAAAACCCAAACAAACAAAAAAAATATTTTTGCACACCTTCAGTGATTAGAACTGAGCTGGCTAATTAGAGAGAAATGAGCTTAAACATGAGCTTACTCGCTTGTTGTGGAGACAAGACACAGACACAGGATATGCTTTGATAACCAATAAAACTGCTTTTGATCAGTGTCAGACTGAATGGAGCAGATATGAAGTACAGTGAGTTTGGATAAGATGGGATATCTTGGGACTATCTAATCACAGAAGACATATTTCACTCTTAGGAATGGTTTAAATTCAGTCCCCTTGGGTGGGCTCGATAATATGGTCTGGAAGGTTTCTCAGATTTGAATAGCCTTGTTTATTAAAAAAAAAAAAAAAAGAAGAAGAAGAAGAAGAAGAAAAAAAAGAAAAAAAATCCATTAGCTCCAAGAATAATCTTGGTGGGGACGTAGTTCCCTCTAGTGGTGCTAGAAGGAGTTGCAAATTTTCTTTATTGTATATTTCTCTTTTTCCTTATTTATTCATTCAGTCAACAAGTATTTAATGAGGACCTGCTATATATTAGGTTCTGTATTATGGATAAACAGATAAAAGACACAGTTTCATTTCTCAAAAGCTCACAAGGCTAGAAGAGAGAAAGCCAAAGAATTATGATACACTATATCTACAAATAAAAATAACAATGTGAAACTACCTAGCCCAGATCAGGAGGGATGGGCTTAAATAAGAGAAGGAGTAAAGATGTGATCTGAGATTTGATGAAATAAATGCTACATTTTACTCTTTAGAGTATCTATATATGTTTGTTGTAGAAAATTTAGGAAATGCATATGAGGTAAAAAAAAGAATTACACATTATTCCATCACCCAAAGGCAACCACTTAACAATATTTTGCCATATCTGCTCCACTCCCCTTTTTATGCATAATTTAATTTTTTAACAGACTATACTCATAACATTTTGTAATCTGCTACATTGTAAATGTAATTGCCATTTGCAATCTGCCATAAACAAGTTAATATATTTTGAAATTTTTCTTACTATATATAGTAATGCAACATTATTACTCTTTTTCAAAATAATATTGGTTATTTTCCCACTTTTATTTTTTAGATGTTCTTCAGAATAATTATGTTCAGTTTTTAAAATCCCACCGGTATTTAGATTGTGGAAAATATAGAGATTTATTTGGGGAGAGTTTATAGCTTTATCATATTGAGTTTAGAAATATTAGATCCAGAAATATTGTAGATCTCTCCATCTGTTTGGATTTTCTTTTATGTTCCTCAATTAAATGTTATAATTTTCATCATTAGGGTCTAGCATCTCAATTTAAAGATTTCTAAACCTTTAATTATTTAGAGGTTGCATTAACCTCTAAATAATTGCATTAGCATTTAGATCTTTCTCAACTCATTATTTTTCTAAGTAATTATTATGGGTGTAGACATAGAATGCAGCTGATTTTTTAATATTTGCAACCTTACTGATGTCTGAATTTTTTTTTTTTTTTTTTTTTTTTTTTTTTTTTTTGCAGTACACGGGCCTCTCACTGTTGTTGGCCTCTCCTGTTGCGGAGCACAGTCTCCGGACGCACAGGCTCAGCGGCCATGGCTCACGGGCCCAGCCACTCCGCGGCATGTGGGATCTTCCCAGACCGGGGCATGAACCCGTGTCCCCTGCATCGGCAGGCGGACTCTCAACCACTGCGCCACCAGGGAAGCCCTGATGTCTGAATTTTAATCTTTTTTTTTTTTTTTAGCTGATTGCTTTGAGTTTCCATATGGACAGTCACAACACCTGAAATAATGACCATTTTTGCCACCACCTTCCCAATAACTATTGTTTCATGTTTCTTATTGCATTGAGAGGAACATCCATAACTATATTCAATCATATGGGGACCCCTGTCTGGCTTTTTACTTTATTCATTTTTTCAATAGAAGTATAATTGACTTACAACACTATGTCAGTTCTAGGTGCACAACATAGTAATTTGATATTACAAAATAACCACCATAAGTCTAGTTACCATCTATCACCATACAAAGTTATTACAGTATTGTTGACTATATTCCCCATGCTGTACATTTTATCCCTGTGACTCATTTATTTTGTAATTGGAAGTTTATACCTCTTAATCTCCCTCACCTATTTCACTCATCCCCCTCCCCCCTCCCCTCCCCTCTGGAAGCCACCTATTTGTTCTCTGCATCTATGCATCTGTTTCTGTTTTGTTATGTTTGTTCATTTGTTTTGTTTTTTAGATTCCACATATAAGTGAAATCACATGGCATTTGTCTTTCTCTGTCTGACTTATTTCACTTAGCATAATACCCTCTAGGTCAATCCATGTTGTCATAAATGGCAAGATTTCATTCTTTTTTAGACCACTTTTTAATCCATTCATCTATCAATGGACACTTAGGTTGCTTCCATATCTTGGTTATTGTAAATAATGCTGCAGTGAATATAGGGGGTGAATATATCTTTTCAAATTAGTGTTTTTATTTTCTTCAGATAAATACCCAGAAGTGGAATTGCTGGATCATATGGTAGTTCTATTTTTAATTTTTTGAGGAAACTTCATACTGTTCTCCATAGTGGCCGTTCCAATTTATATTCCTACCAACAGTGCACAAGGGTTCCCTTTTACCCACGTCCTTGCCTACACTTGTTACCTGTTCTCTTTTCGCTACTAGCCATTCTGACAGGTGTGAAGTGATAGCTCATAGTGATTCTGATTTGCATTTCCCTGATGATTAGTGATGCTGAGCATCTTTTCATTTGTCTGTTGGCCATCTGTATATCTTCCTTGGAAAAATGTCTATTCAGGTCCTCTGCCCATTTTTTAATCAGGTTGCTTATTTATTTGATGTTGAGTTATATGACTTCTTTGTGTATTTTGGATAGTAACCCCTTATTGGATATATCATTTGCAGATATCTCCCATTCAGTAGTCTGCATTTTTGTTTTGTTGGTAGTTTCCTTCACTGTACAAAACATTTTTAGTTTGATGTAGTCCCATTTGTTTATTTTTGCTTTTGTTGCCCTTGCCTGAGGAAATATATCAAAAAACTATTGCTAAGACCAATGTCAAAGAACATACTGCCTATGTTTTCTTCTAGGAGTTTTATGGTTTCAGGTGTTACATTTAAGTCTGTAATCCATTTGGAGTTTATTTTTGTTTATGATGTAAGAAAGTAGTCAGGTTTGATTCTTTTGTAAATAGCTGTTTTCCCAACACCAATTATTGAAGAGGCTGTCCTTTCCCCATTGTATATTCTTGTCTCCTTTGTCATAGATGAATTGACCATATATGTGTTCATTCTCAAGATTGTTTTGGCTCTTCAGGGACTCTTGTGTTTCCATACAAATTTTAGAATTATTTGCTGTAGTTCTGTGAATAATTCTGTTGGCATTTTGATAGGGAATGCATTGAATCTGTGGATTGCCTTGGGGAGTATGGTCATTTTAACTATTAATTCTCCTAATTCATGAGCATAGTATATCTTTCTGTTTGTGTTGTCTTCAGTTTCTTTCATCAATATCTTATAGCTTTCCGGGTACAGGTGTTTTACCTCCTTAGTTAGATTTCTGTCTAGGTATATTATTCTTTTTGATGCAATTAGAAATGGGATTGGTTTCTTAATTTCTTTCTGATAGTTCATTTTTAGTGTATTGAAATGCAACAGATTTCCACATCTGTATTTTTGTATCCTGCAACTATACTGAATTCATTGATGAGTTCTAGTAGTGTTTGGTGGTGTCTTTAGGATTTTCTATGTTTAGTATCATGTCATCTGGAAACAGTGACAGTTTTACTTCTTCCTTTCCAATTTGGACTCCTTTTATTATCTGATTGCTGTGGCTATGACTTCCAGTACTGTGCTTGATAAAAGTGGTGAGAGTTGTCTTCCTTGTCTTGTTACTGATCTTAGAAGAAATGCTTTCAGCTTTTCACCATTGAGTGTGATGTTAGCTGTGGGCTTGTTACATATGGCCTTTATTATGTTAAGCTATGCTTCCTCTATACCCTCTTTGTTGAGAATTTTTTATCATAAATAGATGCAGAATTTTGTCAGAAGCTTTTTCTGCATCTATTGAGATGATCACATGATTTTTATCCTTTATTTTGTGAATGTAGTGTATCATATGATTAATTTGCGAGTATTGAACCATCCTTGCCTCACTGGGATAAATCCCAGTTGATGAAGGTGTATGAGTTTTTTTTCCTGGTCACGCCATGTGGCATGCAGAATCTTAGTTCCCCAACCAGGTATTGAACCCATTCCCCCTGCAGTGGAAGTGCAGAGCCCTAACCACTGAACAGCCAGGGAATTCCCTGTATGATCCTTTTAATATATTGTTGAATTAAGTTTGCTAATATTTTGTTGAGGATTTTTGCATTTATGTTCATCAATGATATTGACCTGTAATTTCCTTTTTTGTGTGATATCTTTGTCTGGTTTTGGTTTCAGGGTGATGCTGGCCTTGTAGAATTAGTTCAGAAGCATTCCATCCTCTTCAATTATTTGGAATAGTTTGAGAAGGATAGGCGTTAACTCTTCTCTAAATGTTTAGTAGAATTCACCTGTGAAACCATCTGGTCCGGGACTTATATTTGTTGTAAGTTTTTTTTTATTACTGATTCAATTTATTACTGGTAATTGGTCTGTTCATATTTTCTATTCCTGATTCAGTCTTAGGAGATTGTACATTTCTAGAAATTTGTTCATTTCTTCTAGGTTGTCCATTTTATTAGCATATAATTGTTCATAGTAATCTCTTATGATCCTTTGTATTTCCAGGGTGTCAGTTGTAACTTTTCCTCTTTCATTTTTTATTTTATTTATTTGGGTCCTCCCTTTTCCTTGATCAATCTTGCTAAAGATTTATCAATTTTGTTTATCTTTTCAAAGAACCAGCTCTTAGTTTCATTGATCTTTTCTTTTTTCTTTTTTTTTTTTTTTTAGTTTCTGCCCTGATCTTTATTATTTCTTTCCTTCTATTAACTTTGGGTATGTTTGTTCTTCTTTTTCTATCTCCTTTATATAGAAGGTTAGGTTGTTTGAATATTTCTTGTTTCCTGAGGTAGGATTGTTTTGCTATAAACTTCCCTCTTAGAACTGCTTTTGCTAAATCTCATAGATTTTTGGATTGTTGTGTTTTCATGTTAATTTGTCTCCAGGTATTTTTTAATTTCCTCTTTGACTTATTCAGTGATCCATTGGTTGTCTAGTAACATATTGTTTAGCCTCCATGTGTTTGTGTTTTCTGCTGTTTTTTTTTTTCATTGTAGTCAATTTCTAGTCTCAAACCATTGTGGTCAGGAAAGATCCTTGATATGACTTCAGTTTTCTTAAATTTATTCAGACTTCTTTTGTGGCCTGGCATGTGATCTATCCTGGAGAATGGTCCCCATGCACCTAAAAAGAATGTATATTCCACTGTTTTGGGGTGTGTGTGTGTGTGTGTGTGTGTGTGTGTGTGTGTATATATATATATATATATATATATACACACACATACATATAGAGTTCATCTGTCATTTATTTCCTTTTCTGTCTTCATTGCACTGGCTAGAACTTTCAGTACTATGTTGAGTCATAGTGATGAGAGTGGGCTTCCTGCCTTATTCCCAACCTTAGTGAGAAGGTGTTTAGTCTTTCACTATTAAATATGATCTTCATCAAGTCGAGGAAATTTTCCTCTATTTCAAGCTTTCTTACAGTTTTTACCATGAGTGGGTGTTGAGTTTTGTCAGATATTTTTTCTGAATCAATTGATATGATTATGTGAATTTTATTTTTCAGCCTATTAATATGGTGGAATACATTGATTTTTCATTATCGAACTGGCCCTGCATCCTTGGAACAAACCCTACTTGTTCATGATGTATGTCTTTTTATATATTATTGAATTCCATTTGCTGATATTTTGTTTTAAAATTTGCACCTATACTCTTGAAGGATATTAGTTTGTAGTCTTCTCTCTCTGTGTACATGTGTGTGTGCATGCGTGCGTGCGTGCTGTCTCTGTCAGGTTTTGACATCAGGGCAATACGGGCCTCAAAATTTGAGTTGAGAAGTACTTCCTCCTCTTTTATTTTCTGGAAGAGCATAGTATTAACTCCTCTTTAAACAACTGGTAGAATTCTGTTTCAAGTTCACTGATTCTTTCCTCTGTCCTCTTTATTCTGCTATTAAGACCATCTGTTGAGTTTTAAAATTAGTTTACTGCATTTTTCTGTCATAAAACTGCCATTCAATTCTTCTTTATATATGTTTTCTGAATCTTTTTTCATTTGCATTAACTTCTCATCAAAGCAGTTATATGATGTCTCAGTTGATTTTTGTGTTAGGTGTGAAGAAAGGATCTAATTTTATTTTTTATGTACAAATATCCAGATTTCCCAGCACTTTTTCATTGAAAAGTACATCCTTTCTCTTTATTTTAGAGTGCCAGCTTAGTCATTAATCAAGCATTCTTACATTCATGGTTCCTTATCCCCATATCCAGATGCTCTGTTCTGTTCCATTGATCAAATTGCTTATCTTTTTAGCAATACCATACTTCCTTATTACCATAGTTTTATCATAAATCTTCATGTCTGATAGAGCAAATTCTCTTCCTTTGTTCTTCAAAAATGTTTTTGTGATTCTTGGTTCTTTGCATTTCCTTATAAATTTTGGAACCAGTTTGTCAAGTTACTTTTAAAAAGTTTTGAGATTGCATTGACTCTAGCTAATTTATGGAGAACTGATATCATCAAATTGAGTCTTCTAATACATCAATATTTATTTTTGATTATTTTTAACTTTTTTGTTAAATAATTATAGATTCATGGGAAGTTGCAAATACAGTACAAGAGAACCTGTATACCCTTCACCCAGCCTCCTCCAAAAGTAACATCTTACATAACTATAGTACTATCAAAACCAGGACATTGGGCTTCCATGGTGGCACAGTGGTTGAGAGTCCGCCTGCCGATGCAGGGGACACGGGTTCGTGCCCCGGTCCGGGAAGATCCCACATGCCGCAGAGCAGCTGGGCCCGTGAGCCATGGCCACTGAGCCTGCGCATCCGGAGCCTGTGCTCCGCAACGGGGGAGGCCACAACAGTGAGAGTCCTGTGTACCACACACACAAAAAACAAGCAAACAAACAAAAAAAACCCCAGGACATTGACACTGGTGCAATCCATAGAACTTACCCAGATTTCACCAGTTTTACATGCACTCAGTTGTGTGTGTATAGCTCTATGTAATCGTATCACAGTCAAGATACAGAACTGTTCCATCACCACAAAGATTCCTGGTGCTGCTCTTTATGGTCACACCCATTCTTTGATTTTTTTGATAAAAATTTTAACTTCCTCCACTCAACAATATGTCTTGGAGATCCACCCATGTTAATACATATACCTAATTCTGTTTAAAGGCTGAATATAACTTCATAGTACAAATACATCTTAGTATATTTAACCACCCCCCTACTGATGGACTTTTAAATTATTTTCATTTATCCACTATTTTAGACTCCACTGCAGTGACTATCCTAATACTTGCCTCCTCGTGCACATATGCAGTTGTTTATCTAGGATAGAAACAGAGGAGTGTAATTACTGAGTTGTAGGATAAGCCCATCTTATATTTCAATATGCAATGCCAAATTGTCCCTCCAAGTGGCTATACCAATTTATAATACCACCAGCAGTTAGGGAAGGATCAGCACATTGATGAAAATGAATAAAATGGAGAAAGACAGTACAATATTTTTTTAATAAATTTTTTAATTTTATTTATTTATTTTTGGCTGCATTGGGTCTTCGTTGCTGCGCATGGGCTTCCTCTAGTTGCAGCGAGTGGGGGCTACTCTTTGTTGCGGTGTGTGGGCTTCTCAATGTGGTGGCTTCTCTTGTTGTGGAGCACGGGCTCTAGGCGCACGGGCTTCAGTAGTTGTGGCACCCGGGCCCAGTTGCTCCGCAGCATGTGGGATCTTCCCAGACCAGGGATCAAACCCGTGTCCCCTGCATTGGCAGACAGATTCTCAACCACTGTGCCACCAGGGAAGTCCCAGGAAAGACATTTTTTGAAAGAAGCTCTCTTTAGAAGTCCTTGAATTGGGACCCAGGATGAGCATTGAGGAGAACCTTCATTATCAGCACCAACTATGACAGGCTGGACTGTAAGAGTCTCCTGAGGCACAGAGAAAACTACATCCCAGGAAGTTTTGTTCATTCATTCATTCAACATTAAGATTGCACCTACAATGTGCCAGGCACAGTTTTAGGCAGTGGGAATAGAGAGATGGATAAGACATGCAAAGCCACAGCTTTTGTGGAAACTGCAACACACAAAGAAACAAGCAGTAAACAAGGAAATGTCAGAGTGATAACAGCTACATGGTATGAAACGGGGATGATGAGTCTTAATAGTTGAAACTTTTGAGAACATCGTGGAGCTGGTATGCTTTCTGGTATAAAAGTGTAAAAGCAGCCATAGGCTTTATTTCAGAAATATCTAGTTCTCGAGCCTGTATTAGAGTAATTAGTCTGTTGGTAAGTGATTGGTTTTCCATGGTGCTTCCCATGCCATAGTTCATTCAGGAAAGTTGTATCTGAATTTCAGCCACACATGCCCTCAATTCTCTTCCCACTGTACTCCGTACATCTTTTCAAGGCACTTTAGAATTTTATGTATGTATATATATGTTATATATATAAACTATATATATATATATATAGCATATATATATTATATTTTATATATATATAGTTTTAAAATAGTTTCTTATTGTTAGTTTTTCTGTGTGTGGTGGGACTCTATTTTGAAAACCTAGAGAGGCCTTGCAGTCTGGGGAGGGAGGACACAGTAGGGAATGCCAGTTTGGACTAATGACCTGAGATCAGGTTTAGCCTGGGTGCTTTTTGGTTAAGCACACTTGGTGAGTCCTTCCGACATGAAGCCCAATATCCTTCTGTCTGGGGAAACTGTTTCCTTTGTTATTTGCTTTGTGGTTTTTAAGGCTCTCCTTCCTTCCCTTTCTCTGCTGTCTCTTATTAGAATATTGTTTGTCAAATGTGGGCCTCCCTAACTCATTTTGATGCTTTTTACTGGTTTTCTTTTCACATGTTCCAGTTTATTGACTTTTTGTTTTACTTTTGCTTAGAATTCCTAGACTGCACTTTTCATGTTTTACACTGATTTTTTTTTCCATTTTGACAATGATATTTTAAAAAAAGTTTTTATTGGAGCATAGTTGATTTACAATGTTGTGTTAGTTTCAAGTGTACAGCAAAGTGAATCAGTTATACATAGACATATATCCGCTCTTTTTTTTTTTGACAATCACATTTTTATTTACTGAATGTTCTTTCATGTTCTCTGATATCTCTTTTTTTATGGGATCCTCTTTTTGTTTCATGGATTAAATATCCCCTCAATCTCTCTGAAATGCCAGATGTTCTTTTCCAGTTCTAGATTTTTCACTTTATTATTTGTTTCTTCTGGGGACTTTTTTTTTTTGTGTGTGGTATGCGGGCCTCTCACTGTTGTGGCCTCTCCCGTTGCGGAGCACAGGCTCCGGACGCGCAGGCTCAGCGGCCATGGCTCACGGGCCCAGCCGCTCCATGGCATGTGGGATCTTCCCAGACCAGGGCACGAACCCGTGTCCCCTGCATCGGCAGGCGGACTCTCAACCACTGCGCCACCAGGGAAGCCCCTCTGGGGACTTTTTTCCTCTTAATTCTGGTCTTTTCCTTCCAGGTTGCATATTTTCCTCAAAGTTGGTGATCCTTGCCCGCTATTCCATTTTGTCCTGAAAATTTCCATGCTGGTAGTTTTTATCTAAAAGCAAAAAGTCTTCACATCTGCATTGATAGCCAAAAATGTTTTTATGGGTTCTTCACCCTTAAAGTACACTGTTCTTTCATTACTAATGGTGATGTGTTTAATAACTCTTTGGAATCCTCTCACCAAAGGAGGGCCTTCTTTTGCTCTTATAAATAACCCCAGATGATATACTCATTTGCATGTTCGAGTACAGTCTGGATTCTGCGACAGCTGGCAGAGTGGGTGAGGATTGGTTCCCCACCCACTCATGGTCAGCAGTTAAAAGCTCTGTTTGGGTCCACCTGCCAGAGAGAGTTGCCCTGCACCTGCATCTATCCAGACCCTGTGATCCTGGTCACTTTAGTTTCTGGTTGTTCTGGTAGTTCCTGAAAAGCACACCTGGTTCATTTGCATCCTGGGTAATAGCTCCCTCTGCTTCAAACAGGCCATTTCATCAGGAGTTTGGCAAGATGATCTTTATAGGCTGAGGATAGGTACATATAAGCCCAGATCTCCAAAGAGGGACCGTCCTTCCTGGGAACAGGAATTGTAGCATGTTGAGGGTGCCATCTGTCTTATGGTGAAGGGAAGAAGTTGCTCCAAAGCACATTCTATACCTTTATATTCTAATCTCGCTTATAGTCAAGAATTATACCCTTAGTAGAGCTTGATTTGGGGGGAAGAAAGATTAAGAAAAAAGAGGGAATAAGAGCCCTGAGTATGAGACACTGGCACAGTCACACCAGCAATTTTTACTTGGCTAATTGGTATTTCTTTATCCAGAATAATTCTAAATGATAATTCTCCTTACTAGATTATTAAATTCAGGCAAATCTGCTTCTATCTGAAAGTCTTAGGAGTCGCAAACCTTCGATTATTCTGTAACTAAATGCATTACCTATAATAAAAATAGAGATGAACTAGTAATCCTCGTTTCAGCTTTAAAACACGAAAAGGTCTTAAATGATTAAGAATCCTAATCCAGCAAGTAAAATTGGATGGATGCCAAGGTTTTAGATTTGAGAAGATGAGAGTTCAGGTGAGTAACATTCCAGGCTTTTATGATACAAATCTCTCTATTGGAGTAAAAAGATAAGGACAAGATTAACACTTGTATAACCAGTGAGAGTGTACATGAATGCATCTGTTTTGTAATTATTGTGTTGCTCTATACCTATTCTTAAAGGGTGTTAAAGCATTTACAAGAATCTGATATATTAGATGTTGAAAAATGTAAGTTGTAATCAACATTTAAGTATCTGTGGAACTCTTATATTCATATTTATTTGTTTTTTATTTTTTGTTAAGTGCATTAATACTTCGAGGAATTTTAAATGTTTACAACATAATACACTAGATTTTGTAGGATAATAAAATGGATACTAGATGAAGCACTACCAATAAAGTGCATTCCTCAGTTAGAGAAACATCCCTCCCTCCCCCAGCCTCTGCATATTCTGCTTTTTTTGGTTTTGTTTTGTTTTGTTTTGTTTTGCATATTCTGCTTTGAGAGCTCTCTCTGATTACACCAAACCATTTATGTTATTTTGCTGTGAGAAAAAGAGAGAATTCTACAGAGGGAGGACAAGACCAGAATCAAGAGTGATAAATTTTGTCTCATTATAAAATCCTTTCCATGGCTATGTTTCTCTCTACCCCACATTAAACTCATGACTCTTCTCCCTGTTTCTCAGGTGGCAATTTCTTCAATGTGTTTGGAACTCTACCTAGAAAAGCAGACTGGATAGTGTCCCAAAACAACTTTTATATGCACAATAGGCCTTTACCAAACAGTAATAAGAAAATTACTTTTAATTAATCATGTTGCCCCTTTATATTATTACTCTTCACAGAAGAAAACTAAATAACAACAAAACCCCCAAACTATTCTAGATAGAAAAATTTAAAAACATTGAGTTTTTGAAAATTTTGAGTAATTGAGTTCTATTTTGAGGTTTTTTTGTTTTTGTTTTTTTGGCCACACAACTTGTGGGATCCTAGTTCCCCGACCAGGAATCGAACCCGGGCCCTTAGCAGTGAGAGCATGGAGTCCTAATCACTGGACTGCCAGGGAATTCCCAGAGTTCTGTTTTTGAACTCAGAAAGATCCTATGTACTCAAAGTAAGTTAAAATTTAGATGGAAGGAGATACATGGACTTTCACACTAACAGTAAGAATGAAGAAGATGATGAATATGTTTGTATGCTTGCTCTGTGCAAGCTTTATTTTAGGTCTTACCTGAGCCTCACTGTGTGGGCACCATTGTGGTTCTCATTTTGCAAATGGGGAAACTAACTTGCAGAGGTGGGCCGTTGCTCATATTCACCCAGACACAGACCTTCTCTTGGTCAAAAGTACAGAAAGTAATTTATTCTTTAAACTTCTATTTGCCGGTTATGTGACTCTGATAAAACCATGTAATATTTGGGTTAAATACAAATAAGAAAGTGTTGAATAGAAACTTCATTGTTATGAGGGTGCTCCATAGCTCCCAAGGATAGTATATTCTAACGGCTTAAAGAAAATGTCACTAAAGGGTTAAAGAGCTGACTTAGCTGACTTTTCTATTTCAGGCACAATTTTATTTAGGTAGTGATGGTCTTCATAGCCTGGGATAGAAAGCATCTGGCATTATGCCCAGAACTTGCCAAGCGTTCAAGTCTTAGGAGAAAAATTATGGTTTCGGTTAATTTGGGATCTTGGCTGGTGGCCACGGCTTATATAGCTTCTGAACTGAGAGTGGGGGAGGGGTGAGCTGAATTTCACTCCACCTCCTTCCTTTAGTAAAAGGAGTGTGTGAGGAGAAGGGAAAGGGATGCTACTAATCAAAGAAAAAGTGCCTATTATTAAAATGAGCAAAATCAGGACCTCAATTACCAGGTCCCTGGAGGAGCCTAGGCATGCTGCAGGGGAATCCGAAAGAAACAGGAAGTAGAAGAAGGTTGGTGAGACAGAGGCGGATCCCAAGTGGAGGAGGGGGATGCTGGCTCAGGGGAAAGTCGCTAGGAGTTGGCTCAGCTCTCCTCCTAGGCAGACTGGAGGGGAGCCAGTGTCCTCAAAGAGGCTTCCTCTCCCTGAGCTGGAGAGCTTAAAGGCCTAGAGTAGAGTGACACTGAAGGCCCCAGAGGGAGGTGTCTCCCCCATTGCAATGCAGGTACTAACTGGTATACAAGGTGGAAACTTCCAATATTATCACCCCAAACAAAGATTTTACTATTGAATAAACTATTTCAAATGGGAATTATATAGGCAGGGGCTATCCCCAGCAAATCCCAGACAGCAAAAATAAATTAGAGGCCTCAACCAGGTCCTAGCCAGAAGCTGAGCCTCGTGGGCCTCTGTGCTTAAATAAATGGATGGATGGATGAATGAATGAATAAATGGAGGAGGAGGAGGAAGGAAGGAAGGAAGGGAGGGAGGGAGGGAGGAAGCCCTTATTTGTACTTGTCGATTTCTATGGTATCTCCATAGATACTCCCATCATGGCAGGTTTCGAGCTATCAATGTGAAGTCACTGCACAGAGTTGATAAGAGGTGCAGAGCGGTGACCCTCTTGGGCCAGTATCATCCAGCCACAGCCCACCACTGAGTCTGCCCTGACTCAGGAGTCTGGTTTGTCCTCATCCATAAAGCAAAGACAACTATAATAAGGTGACTCTGTGTCCCTCCCCCTCCACTGATTACACATTCACCACAGAATGCAAAACTGGAGCTTGATGTGCTTTGGAAATGTGGGTGTTAATCAAAACTTTCCATAAATGTTGTGAAATTCTTTGGTTGTTTTATATCAAATAAAACCCTCTGGCAGGGTTTGAAATGTGTCTGAAAATTACTTGTAAAGTTATTAGGAGATAACAAAATGTAATTTAAATATAATTTTCCTACTAAAACATGTTAATTAAAATATGCTAATGTCTTTTGAGTAGTTCTTGTGGAATATCAACAGTGTTTTAAAGCTGTTTACCTACACAAATTGTTCCAATGACATTTCTGGATCAAAAGTTCTAAAAATCCGTGATAATTCTGGTTATTAATTTGGTGACACTTGCTGATACCTTTAGAGTTAATGCAACATTGAGACAGTAAATACTTAGTTAAAGACCTTATAAAAATGGGAGTTCAACATTAAAGTTATCTGTCCTAAAAGAGAAATAACGTACTGATTCCCATAAAAATCGAGTTAAATGAGAGTCAAAGTCTCAGAGTCCTAATTGGTTTGTTTTTCTCATTATTCCCTATTACCTCACTGCACCCATTTATTCTCTTTCTTCTCTGCTTTGCACCATGATCTGAGAGCTGGACTCTGTGATTGCATCACCAAGCTCTTCTGCATCAGCTTCTGGTTGAGTTTGGCAAATGGGAGGCAAAAGATTGTGGGGCAGGAGGGATAAGTCTGGATACTTCTTCCCCCTTCCTTCCTTGCTTTGGAGTCACATCTTGGGCAGTAAGTGGATCCTTCCATGAAAACATTTCCCAGTGGGTGAACTTCTTCCCCAGTGACATTGTTTTCTCCCTTTGTCTCTTCCTTCCGAGGGATTCTAGTGGCTCCACGCTGCTGCTAGTCTCTGGGGCCCTGGCTTTGCTTCATTTGTTCCCGTAACCCTGCCCAGCCCTCTAAAATCTCCCCCTCACTCCGGTCTCTTCATTTGAACCATCTGGAGTGAATTCTTCTTTCTGCCGAGATCCTGCCCTGATACATTCATATTATGTTCTTTCATTTGTATTTTCTATTAATGGCGAATGTAGTTCTAAGAACAGTTATTCCATGTGTTTGTGTTTTCTACCATGTGCCTTTTGAAGAGATTTATTTAAAGCCTTGTACGGTATGAGCAGCAGCCAGTCATACCAGACGCTGACTTGTGTGTTGTTCTAGTACATTCTGGGTGAATATTAGCCCTTTTTGGTACAATAAAACCTAATTCCAAGATACTGGGATTGAAAGGAAATAAATAAAAAATAACTGATGAGGTCTAAAAATAAATGCATTAGCTTATTCTGCAGCCAAGGCAATGGCCTTCAGTCTTTATTCTGTTATTTCCTCTGTTTGAAATGGTTTTTCTATTAAAACTGACTTTCCCACTGCTGTCTTTTTGAGATGTGGCAAATTTACAAAACTAGGCCCCAGAATTAGGAAAAAAATATCATAGAGCAGTGGTACCCAAACTTTAGTGAGCAATGGGGTCATCTAAAGAACTTGTTAGGACAGGGACTGCTGGGCCCATCCCCAGAGTTTCTGATTCAGTATGTGGTATAATAAGAGACATATTTGGTCTTTGTCCCTAGTTCCTGGCACAGAGCTCCTAAAACTCTTGGAATTTCCTGAGCGGTAGGAGTGTCTTTCGTTGTTTGTAAGGAGGCCCTGTTGAGTACACCAGCATTTATGCTAGTGAGGTGATAGGATGGGGCCCCTACGTAGCCTCAGGATGGGGCTGGTCACCAGAAAGACCAAGCAATTAGAGGGCTGGAACTTTCAGCCCCATCCACTGACCTCTGGGAAGTGCGGGTGGGGGGAGGAGCTAGAGATTAAGCTGCATACAAACTCTTGAACAAGAAGATTTGATGAGCTTCCAGACTGGTGGACCCATCCACATGCTAGGAGGGAGGTGCACCCCAACTCCATGGGACAGAAGCTCCGCATTAGGGACCCTCTCAGACCTCGCCTGTGTACCTCTTCATCTGGATGTTCATCTGCATCCTGTATAATATCCTTTATAATAAACCGGTAAATGTAAGAAAATGTTTCCCTGGGGTTTGTGAGCCATTCGAGGCAATTATCAAACCCAAGGAGGGGGTTGCAGGAACTCAGATTTTTAGCCAGTTGGTCAGAAGCACAGGTGACAACCTGGACTTGTAATTGGTGTCTGTAATCAGTGTCTGAAGTCTGGACTGAGCCCTTAACCTGTGGAGTCTGACAGTGTCTCTAGGTAGATGGCGTCAGAATTGGGGTAAATTTATAGGACACACAGTCTGTGTCCCTTAGAATTGGAGGATTGTTTGGTGGTATTGGAAAACACACCAGAAGTAGGTCTGAGGTAAGGCCTGAGGATCTGCATTGCTGACATGTTTCCAGGTGATGCTGATGTTGCTGGTCCAGGGACACACTTTGAGAACCACTGCAGTAAATAATCTGGATCATACAACAGATGGTTGTCTGGTGGCCCTTCAGATTATTCTCCATTTTACAGTTTATATTGGTGCTCTTTGCTGCTTGTGAGAGAAGGGGAGATAATAAATCAGCTAGAAAACATTTGTTTTGCCCTAAGTATTAAGCACCTTTCTCAAGACTTTTACCTCTCATGTTTTATGTTCACAGTGTAAAGAATCCTGGGAAGACAGCTGTGTCCTTTGCTAAACTTTCTAATGGGTTTTCTTTCAGTTTCCCAAAGTAGTGACTATATATTTTCCAGATATATAGATGCAGCTTATTATAAAAGAGCTAATTCATCTGCAGTTACAAAGACATATTTGAATGATTTAATTCCTTATTGGAGACGGTCTGTTTCCATTGTCAGGGAGAATGGGTCAGGGAATAAATCAAATAAATACATTTTAGTGCCTAACAACTTTTGTACTTCCTTACTAACCTCAAAGTGCAGGCGGAACTAAGGAAAAACACAGTATTTCAAAGAAAATAGTAGCTATGCTGTTGTTAACACTAGATGGACTTCTGTTAAAGCAAGATACCCATAAATCTAGAGGCTTCTTTTTATTGAGAATAGAATATGCCATACCAAAATAACTGAGTTTAACCCCACATTATAGTTATTGTTGAATATATTAGGAAACTTAAGATAGAAAACTAAGGCAAAGAAAAAGCTCATAAACTTTAACTAAATCATAAACCTTTTAGGGGTTTTCACATTCGAAGTCAGCTCACAGACAGAGGATACTAGGAAGGTAATCAGGTTCTCAACCTGACTCAGATCAACCTGACTCCCATCTGGGAAGATGGATTAAGTTGCTACATCTGGGCCCATGGCCCAGCCAACATACATTAAGACTAGATTTATTTGAGTTACTTTAAAAATATTGATTTCAACACTCTTTGACATAAGTCATAGCAATTTTTTTTTTAGATCTCTCTCCTAAGGCAAAGGAAACAAAAGCAAAAATAAACAAATGGGACCAAATTAAACTTAAAGGCTTTTGCACAGCAAAGGAAACCATTGACAAAGCAGAAAGACAGCCTACTGAATGGGAGAAAATATTTGCAAATGATATGACCGATAAGGGGTTAATATCCAAAATATATAAACAGCTCATACAACTCAATATCAAAAAGACAAACAACCCCTAAAAAATGGGAAAAAGGACTGAAAAGACATTTTCCCAAAGAAGACATACAGATGGCCAATAGGCACATGAAAAGATGCTCAACATTGCTAATCATCAGAGAAATGCAAATCAAAACCACAATGAGATATCACCTCACATCTGTCAGAATGGCTATAATCAATAAGACCACAAATAAAAATGTTGGCAATGTGGAGAAAAGGGAACTTGTGTACACTGTTGGTAAATTGGTGCAGCAACTGTGGAAAACAGTATGGAGTTTTACCATATGATCCAGCAATCCCACTCCTTGGGTATATATCCAAAGAAAACAAAAACTCTAATTCAAAAAGATACTTGCACCCCAATGTTCATAGGAGTACTATTTACAGTAACCAAGATATGGATATCTGTCCATCAACAGATGAATGGATAAAGAAGTGGTATATACATACAGTAGAATACTACTCAGCCATAAAAAAGAATGAAAATTTGCCATTTGCAACAACATGGATGGACCTAGAGAATATTATGCTTAGTGAAATAAGTCAGACAGAGAAAGGCAAATACTGTATGTTATCTAAAAAATAGAATGAATGAATATAACAGAAAAGGACTCACAGATATAGATAACAAACTAGTGGTTATCAATGTGGAGAGGGAAGAGGAAGGGGAAAAGTAGGGGTATGGGATTAAGAGGTACAAACTACTATGTATAAAATAATTAAGCTACGAGGATATATTGTATAGAACAGGGAATATAGCCAATATTTGATAATAACTTTAACTGAAGTATAATCTATAAAAATTTTGAATCACTGTGTTGTACACTTGAAACTGTTATAATATTATAAATCGTATATATATAGCTTTAAATTGTCATCCCATCCTGAACGACTCATGGTGGTCATTGGCGGATAGAAAGGCAGTCCTAAAGTTGAAGCCTCATATTATAAGCACAATAGTGGCACGCAGGTGAGCCAGGTAGGGGAGCAAATTCAGCACTAATATTACTCCAGGGAAGGTAACTAAGGCAT
This sequence comes from Mesoplodon bidens, assembly GCF_964165515.1. Classification (NCBI taxonomy): domain Eukaryota; kingdom Metazoa; phylum Chordata; class Mammalia; order Artiodactyla; family Ziphiidae; genus Mesoplodon; species Mesoplodon bidens. Next base: position 85,190,297 of record NC_138166.1, read on the forward strand.
TTTTAAAAAATCTTTATTGGAGTATAATTGCTTTACAATGGTGTGTTAATTTCTGCTTTATAACAAAGTGAATCAGTTATACATATACATATGTTCCCATATCTCTTCCCTCTTGAGTCTCCCTCCCTCCCACCCTCCCTATCCCACCCCTCTAGGTGGTCACAAAGCACCGAGCTGATCTCCCTGTGCTATGCAGCTGCTTCCCACTAGCTATCTATTTTACGTTTGGTAGTGTACATATGTTCATGCCTCTCTCGCTTTGTCACAGCTTACCCTTCCCCCTCCCCATATCCTCAAGTCCATTCTCTAGTAGGTCTGTGTCTTTATTCCTGTCTTACCCCTAGGTTCTTCATGACATTTTTTCCCTTAAATTCCATATATATGTTAGCATACAGTATTTGTCTTTCTCTTTCTGACTTAAAACAACCTAAGTGTCCATCACCGGATGAATGGATAAAGAAGATGTGGCACATATATACAATGGAATATTACTCAGCCATAAAATGAAACGAAATTGAGCTATTTGTAATGAGGTGGATAGACCTAGAGTATGTTATACAGAGTGAACTAAGGCATTTTTAACTGGAAACAATATTCTCTCAAGTTCCTTCCCCTACAACTTGACTTGAGGTTATGAGAGTTTCTCTTCACCTAGTAAGAGCCCTCATGCTTTCAATGCAACCACTATGCTCAGTCAGTATCTACCCCAGTTCTCCTCCTTGATGTGATTATTAGGTAGTTCCCTTTCTATACATATAAAAGCATCATTTGCATGTTTAAAATAAACTCACTCTGGTAGTGTGAGCTTCCCCTGCTGAGCAGAACACATAAATATGTGCCTGCAGGGAAAAATAAATGCTTCTTGATGTAAATGGAATAAAAAGAGGGAAAATTGTGTGGAAATTTCACTGCTGCCTGGTACTCTATTTATATTCAGGCAAGGCAAGTTTATGAAATACATAGAGCCAAGTTCAAGGTTGAGTTTGAATTGGCATGATCTGAATGCAGGCACTTTGTTGCTGTCTAATCTATATCACCTAGCTCTGATATCGAGAAATGTTTACATGACGTTTTTAACCCTTAAAGTATGCTAGTATTGCACTGCTGGTGTCAATACTAAAAATAATAATAATAATAATATGCATGCAACAGGTATTTGGAATCTTCTTACTAAAAGAAAGCATTCTGCAGCTCTTTTACATAAATTCTAAATAATATATCTGTAAATCTGAGGACACTGTGGTTTCTGTTACAATCAGTGCCAGGCTAACTCTTCAATAATTTTTCAATTCTGTGGTCAAGGAGAAATTCTCTTCATTACACATTTCAGCTGACAATGTCAAGATAAAGAGATACCTTTTTGAAAGGGCCTGCATGGGTCTGTCTGAGGGAAGAACTTACCTGCCATGATATCCATTGGAACTACAAGATCTTTTTTTTTTCTTTTAAGTCATGCACTTGTTTTAGATTCTGGTTAGCATGCCTGCTTCATCTGAGTACCAGGTATGAAAGGAACTCATTGAAGTGGTACATTATAAGTGCCACAGAGAGAGAGCTAGAGAGATACAGAGCTCTATATATCCACATCTATATCTATATCTATATCTATATCTATATCTATGAGACATTTATTATGAGGAATTGGCTCACTCAGTAACAGAGGTTGAGAAGTCCCATGATATACCAAAAGCAAGCTGGAGGCCCAGGAAAGCTGATGGTATAATTCCAGTCTGAGTGAGAACCTGGAGAGCCAATGGTGAAAATTCCAGTCAAAGGGCAGGAGAGGACCAATGTCCCAGCTCAGCAGGCAGGCGGGAAGAAAGAGGGGTGAGTTCTTCCTTTCTCTACATTTTGTTCTGTTTGGGCTTTCAGTGGATTAAATGATACCCACCCACATTGGGAAAGGCAATCTACTTTAGTGAGCCCACCAATTCAAATGCTAATTTCATCTGGAAACACCCTCACAGACCCAGAAATAATGTTTAATCTGGGCACTTCATGGCACATTCAAGTTGACACATAAAATTAATCACCATAGTGTCCTTCAAAACTGAAAATGAAATAAAGTGATTCCCAGATAAACAGAGCCTGAGTGAATTGATATTAGAACTGCCTTATACTAATACTAAGGAAGTCCTTCAAGCTGAAAAGAAATGATGCCAGACAGAAATTCAAATCCAAAGGAAGGAATGAAGACCAAAAAAAGTGATAAATCTGTGGGTAAATGTAAATAATTGTATAAATTTTTCTTTTTCTTTTTTTCTCTTTATTTAAGAGACATAAGATTGGTTAAAGTAATAACTAACATTGTGTTTTTGGGTTTATAACATATATAGATGTAATAGCATATTTATATGCTATATCTATATGTGTTATAAACTATATAAATATAAATACATAAAATATAAATATATAAACAGCATCTATAGATGTACAGATGTAAGGAGGGAGAAGGAAATGGAGCTATAGTGTAGCAAAGTTTCTGTTTTACCAGAATAACCTAAATATTAATCTGAAGTAGATTGTGATCAATTAAAATGCATACTGTAATCCCTACAGAAACCACTAAGAAGATAATTCAAAATGTATAGTTAAATCAACAGAACAATTAAAAGGGTGCGCTAAGATTTTTACTTAACATAAAAGAAGACAAGGAGGAACGGAGTAACAAAAAAAGGTTTAGACATGCAGATAACAAATAGAAAAATACCAGGTGTAAATCCAACCACATCAATAATTACATTAAATGTGAATGAACTAAATACTCCAGGCAAAAGGCAGGTATTGTCAGAATGGATAAAATAGCAAGATGTAACTATGTTCTGACTATAAAGTCACACTTCAGATTCAAAGACACAAATGGCTTGAAAGAAATATAATAGAAAAATATATACTATGCAAACAGGAATCATAAGAAAGCTAGAATAGCTAGCTATATTAGTATCTGGAGGAAATTGGTAACTTTAAACACCTGTATTAAAAAGGAAGGTCTCGGGGCTTCCCTGGTGGCGCAGTGGTTGAGAGTCCGCCTGCCGATGCAGGGGAAACGGGTTCGTGCCCTGGTCCGGGAGGATCCCACATGCCGCGGAGCGGCTGGGCCTGTGAGCCATGGCCGCTGGGCCTGTGCGTCCAGAGCCTGTGCTCCGCAATGGGAGAGGCCACAACAGTGAGAGGCCCACATACCGCACAAAAAAAAAAAAAAAAAAAAAGGAAGGTCTCAAATCAATAATCTAAGCTTCAATTTTAGTAAACTAGAAAAAGACAAAGTCAACCTAAAGCAAGCATAAGGATATAATAAAGATTTGAGTGGAGATCAGTGAAACAGAAAACAGAAAAAAAAATTAGAAAAAAATCAGTAGATACAAAAGTTGTTTCTCTGAAAAGCTCAACAAAATTGATAAACTTTATTTAGCTAGACTAAGAAAAAAAAAAAGACCAAGATTACCAAAATCAGGAGTTTAAAAAAAGGATCATCAATGTCAACCCTACAAAAATAACAAGGATTATAAGGGAATGTTCTGGACAACTTTGTACCAACAATTAGGTAACTTAATTTCATGAAATGGTAAATTTCTAGAAGGACACAAACTATCAAAATTGACTAACAGATAAACAGAAAGGCTGAACAGACCTATAACAAACATACTAAATTTGTAATTAAAAATCTTCCTACAAACAAAGCTTAGGCCCAGATGGCTTCTCTGGTGGATTCTATCAAATATCTAAAGATGAAATAATGTCAATCTCACACAAACTCTTTCAGCAAATAGAGGAGGAGGAAACACTTTCCAACATATTCTGAGTCTAGTATTACCTTAATAACAAAGCCAGAAAAAGACATGATAAGAAAAGAAAACCACAGAACAATATCCTTAATTAAAACAGACATAAAATTCCTTAACAAAACATTAGCAAACCAAATCCAAAAACCTATGAAAAGTATTATACACCATGACCAGGTGTGATTTATTCCAGGAATGAAGGTTGATCTAACATCCAAAAATCAATTTATGTAATAATACACCATACTAATAGAATAGAGGACAAAACCCACATAATCACTTAAATAGAAACCAAAAAAAGCATTTGACAACAGCCAAAAACTATTTACGATAAAAACTCCCAACAAAATAGGAATAGATGGGAATTTCCTCAGCCTTATAAAACAGGCATCTACAAAAAAGCTACAGCTAGCATTATTTTTAATGATGAAAGAATGAATGCTTTCTCTGTAATATAAGAGATAAGGCAAGAACATTTGCTCTCGCCACCCCTATTCAACATTGTACTGGAGAAATTAAAATTTCAGAAAAATAAATTTAAAGGAATACAGGTTGAAAGGAAGATGTTAGAGTCTTTATTCCCAGATGACATAATCCTATATGGAGAAAATCCTAAAGGGTCAACAAAAAAATTTGCTAGAACTAATAAGTGAGTTTAGCATGTATGCAGAATACAAGACCAAGATAAAAATCAATTGTATTTCTATATGTCAGCAACAAATAATCCAAAACCAAAATTTAAAAATTCTTTTCACAGTAGTATTGAAATGAATAAAATGCATAGGAATAAATTTAATAAAAGACAAGTACACTGAAAATTAGAAAGCACTGCTAAGATAAGATAAAGAAGAACTATACAAGTGGAGAGACAATTTATGTTCATGGATTGGAAGACTCAGAATTAACAGGTGGCAATTGTCCCCCAAATGATCTATAGGTTCAATGCAATCCCTATCCAAATCCTAGCAAGCATTCTAATAGAAATTGGCAAGCTGTTCCCAAAATGTGTATGGAATGCAAAGAGCCTGAAACAGCCAAAACGATTTTGTAAAGTAAGAACACGATTTTATGTACTTGATTTTAAAACTTACTATAAAGGGACAGCTTGGGTGGTTTTAGTGTAAGGATATAGATATCAATGAAGCAGGGTTGAGAGTCAGAATTAAGAAATAAATCCTTATATTATGGTTAATTGATTTTCAACAAAGGTGTTCAGGCAACAGAATAGGGGAAAGAATAGTTTTTTCAACAACAAGTGGTCCCGAGGGAAAAGAGAAAAACACCCTTAACCCACAGCACACAGAAGTCAACTTAAAATGAGATGACAGAGCTAAATATAAGAACTAAAACTATAAAATTCTAGTAGAACACATTAAAGAAAATCTTTGTGACCTTGGGTTCAGCAAAGATTTCTTTGCTTAATATGATATGATACCCAAACCATGATCCATTACAGAACAAATTCATCAAATAGACTTCATCAAAATTAAGACTGTTGCTCTTCAAAAGATAACATTAAGTAAATTAAAAGTCAAACCACAAACTGGTAAAAATATTTGCAAATCACATATCTGTGTGTGATATAAGACAAACAATACAATTAAATAATAGGCAATAGATTTGAAAACCCATTTCACCAAAAAAAAATATGAATAGCTAATAAGCAAATGAAGAGATGCCCAGCACCTTAGGGAAATGCAAATTAAGACTACAATGAGACACTATTACATACCTATTGGAACGCTATAATTAAAAATAAAACAATACCAAGTGTTGGTGAGGATGTGGATAAACAGTAACCTCATACATTGCTAGTGGGAATGTAAAATGGTATAGCCACTTTGGAAAACGTTTTGGCAGTTTCTTAAAAAGTTAGGTGTAGGACTTCCCTGGTGGCGCAGTGGTTAAGAATCCTCCTGCCAATGCAGGAGACATGGGTTTGAGCCCTGGTCCAGGAAGATCTCACAGGCCACAGAGCAACTAAGCCTGTGTGCTGCAACTACTGAGCCTGTGCTCTAGATCCCGCGAGCCACAACTACTGCAGCCCGCGTGCCTAGAGCCTGTGCTCTGCAACAAGAGAAGCCACTGCAATGAGTAGCCTGCACACTGCAACGAAGACCCAAGGCAGCCAAAAATAAATAAATAAATAAATAAAATTTATTTTTAAAAAAATGTGTAAACTTACGATACAATGAAGCAATTGTACTCCTACATATCTGTCTACCATAAATGTAAATATATGTCTACTCAAAGATTTTAAGTGAATGTTCATAGCATTATAATGTGCAATAGACAAAAACTGGAAACAATCCAAATGTTAATCAACTGGTGAATGGATAAACAAGTGTACATATTCGTATATTACTCAACAATAAAAGGGAATGAACTATTGATAAATGCTACAACATGGGTAATCTCAAAATCTCAAAAATATTATGCTAAGTGAAAAAATAGACATAAAATATCACATAATTATTATTCCATCTATATAAAATGTCCAGAAAGGGCAAATCTGTAGAGACTGAAAGTGAGGATTTACTTCAAATAGGCACAAGGGAATTTGGGGGCTGATGGCAATATTATAAATTAGGTGATAGTTAAATTGATATATCAATAAATTTACGTTAAAAAATTGAATTGTATGCTTACAAAAACAAACAAACACTCAAGCTCCTGCGTATTCCAATTCTTGCCCCTGGACCCGCCCCTATACTATCCTTCTCCAAATAGCTGGACCAATAATAATTCCCTTCACTTCAAGATGGGTAACAACTACCAAAAAACCAACCAAACAAATAAGGACAATAAAACAAAACAAAACAAAACCCCACAATGGAACCTGTGTAAAAATGCACGAGAAAAAAAGAAAAGAGCCATGATAAATAAAAGACAGAAAAAAAATACACTAGAAAAATTACCTCATGATCCAGTAAAAATTGCGATCAAAGAATTCTTTACGAAATCAAATAATTTAATGAGGAAATGATCTCCATGAAAAGTAAGTTCAAATAAGATATATAGAGGCTCAAGAAAGAAATGATAGGACAATACAGGAAAATAAAAATAAGTTAGCAGAGATCTAGAAAGCGAAAGAGGAGAAAAATTAAAATGATCATGAAAATTAAAATCACTGTTAAATCAGCAATGAGGAGAATATATACTGCTGAATATACACACCTGGGGTCATGGGATAAAATCTTAAAAAAACTGAATACTATTAAGTGGAAATGAACAAAGAATGCAAATGGATTGGATAGAAGATGATAGCTTTGAAAAGAGAGAGCTGGGTTAACATACTCAAAATGAGTGACCATGGAAAAAACAAAAGAACATAAGAACAAGAAAAAAAGCATTCAAAGATGAAATTAAGGACAGGTCTTAAAATAGACGTGAATCTACAGATTGAGAGTACACACTATATCTTAAGAAAATACTACATATGCTAATACACACAAGACATATTCTGGTTAACATATTCTATATAATATAAAGTTAAACATGCGTAATGAATCTGCTGGGCATCAGGCAAAAAAAAATAAGACACTTTTTTTTTTTTTTTTTTTTGCTGTATGCGGGCCTCTCACTGTTGTGGCCTCTCCCGTTGCAGAGCACAGGCTCCGGACGCGCAGGCTCAGCGGCCATGGCTCATGGGCCCAGCTGCTCCGCGGCATGTGGGATCTTCCTGGACCGGGGCACGAACCCGTGTCCCCTGCATCGGCAGGACCCGTGTCCCCTGCATCGGCAGGTGGACTCTCAACCACTGCGCCACCAGGGAAGCCCAATAAGACACTTTTAAAGGAGGATCTGTTTGGCCTCATACTTCTACCTGGCAATATTCAGTATTCTTAGTGAAAAAAGTGGTGAATAATTTAACCAAATTTTTATCCAAGTTCGAAGGCAAATATTTTCAAATACAGTTTCCTGGTGTATTTCTCAAACAAAGTATTAGAAGTTGAACTTCTGCGAATCAAATGTTGAATGGAAAAGTTTGGGGTCAAAAAACTGATGGCATTGAATCCATTGGATGCAAAACTAAGATTTAACAAATGAGAGAATAGTTAGAAAATTGCAGGTAAGTGTTTACTCTTAAGGTAGAAAAATGATTTATCTAAAGTCAGGAGACGGAAGAGGAGAAACAGTGGAAGACAGTGTAAATATGTCAATTTGCTCATGTTCTATGATGAGTTAGTAGATGTCTTTCAGAGTTGATAAGTTAATATGAGAACTATTAGTATATTATTTAACAGTATAACAGTAATATTGAGTAGTCAGATTTGAGTGTGAAGGGGAGGATGGTGCAGTGAAATGTAGAATTATACCTATTTCCTCATTTTTCAAGTGAGAATCCAATATAAATCTGATTGTAAAGTAAAAAAAGATTTAGTATATTGTATCAACATTTAAAACCTGGGGGGATGGATGGTGGGGGGTGGCTGCGTGGCGCGGGGAGATCGGCTCGATGCTTTGTGGCCGCCTGGAGGGGTGGGATGGCGAGGGTGGGAGGGAGGGAGACGCAGGAGGGAGGGGATGTGGGAACAGATGTATATGTATGACTGATTCACTTTGTTGTAAGCAGAGACTAATAATAAATAAATAAATAAATAAATAAATAAATTGTGGGAAAATAAATAAATAAATAAAATAAAACCCGGGGGATTAATTTTGCTATTATAAGAAAACAATACATTGGGTCAGAAAGCAAAACCATTTATAAAGGATACAACTAAAACGAAGTGACTCGGAAAGTTCAAAAATAAAAGGATAGGAACAACTAAACCCTACTGTACAGCACAGAGAACTATATTCAATATCCTATGATAAACCATAATGGAAAAGAATATGTAAAAAAAGAATGTATATATATATATAACTGAATCACTTTGCTGTACAGCAGAAATTAACATTGTAAATCAACTATACTTCAATTAGAAAAATAAGAGGATAGGAAGAGTCATACGAGGCAAATTAAATTAAGAGAAGGCAGAGATTTTTTTTTTAACATCTTTATCGGAGTATAATTGCTTTACAATGTTGTGTTAGTTTCTGCTATATAACAAAGTGAACCAGCTATATGTATACATATATTCCCATATCCCCTCCCTCTTGCATCTCCCTCCCACCCTCCCTATCCCACCCCTCTAGGTGGTCACAAAGCACCGAGCTGATCTCCCTGTGCTATGCAGCTGCTTCCCACTAGCTATCTGTTTTACCTTTGGTCGTGTATATATGTCAATGCTACTGTCCCACTTCGTCCCAGCTTACCCTTCCCCCTCCCTGTGTCCTCAAGTCCATTCTCTACGTCTGCGTCTTTATTCCTGTCCTGCCCCTAGGTTCTTCAGAACCATTTTTTTATAGATTCCATATATATGTGTTAGCACATGGTATTTGTTTTTCTCTTTCTGATTTACTTTACTCTGTATGACAGACTCTAGGTCCATCCACCTCACTACAAATAGCTCAATTTCGTTTCTTTTTATGGCTGAGAAATATTCCACTGTATATATGTGCCACATCTTCTTTATCCATTCATCTGTGAAAGTGGAGATCTTAATATCAGACAATGGCAAATTAAAGACAAATTAAAGTTCACCAAATGAGATAAACATGCCATTCCACATTCATGACATAACAGTCATGCACACTTGCACACCAGATAAAACAAAGAAAATCTGGAGGAACACGCAAATTCTTTTTGCTACTCATGATAGATCAATAGATTTTAAAACTGTAGTGGGAGCTGTGGATGTCTCCCAGGAATTCATTTACCTCTCCCCCATTGAATAGAAGCATGAGGTGCACTTGGAGTGGGGGTAATAGTGATAGAGGGAATTAGTCCTGTCTAGAATTCAGGGTTAGCACCTCATTGTTTTAACCTAATCAGGACCATCTTGTCAGGCCTCCCAGTAATGGTTTCAGCAAACCAGGCCTATGCAGTCACTGTGCAGTATGCCCCTTGCCTGTGATTACTTAGGAATGGACATGGGCAAATAACTCAATTTAGGCCAAAGAGTTGGAAAATTCTCTGGGCTTCTAGGCAAAATTTCTGCATTCTACAGAAAAAAGAAACATGGTCATCTGTCTTCAGAATGCTGTTGTATAGGAATGTGAGTTCTGGCACTACTCAGCCATCTTTACAAAGCACTGACAAACAAGAGGGTTTAGCTCAAGAGAATCATGGGAAATGATCTGGTGCTGTAGCCTCTGGGTAAGTCAACTTGAAGCTCACCCTACCTCTGGCTTTCAGCCAAGTACGTCTCAGATAATTAATAAGATAAATAAGATAACTAAGTATATCTAATTGGGATATAAAAGACTCCACACCTGAAAACCACACATCTGGTTTTCAAGTGCCCAGGAAAATTTTCTAAAATTGACCATGTAGGGCTTCCCTGGTGGCGCAGTGGTTGAGAGTCCGCCTGCCGATTCAAGGGACACGGGTTCGAGCCCCAGTCCAGGAAGATCCCACATGCCGCGGAGCAGCTGGGCCCGTGAGAAATGGCCACTGGGCCTGCGCGTCTGGAGCCTGTTGCTCCACAACGGGAGAGGCCACAGCAGGGAGAGGCCCGCGTACCGCAAAAAAAAAAAAAAAAATTGACCATGTACTAGCCATAAAGAAAATATCAACCCAATGTAAGAAGCAATATCACAGATTCCAATCATAGTACAATAAAGCTAGAAATGAGTATCACAATCTAGAAAATCCACAGTCATAAATACTAAAATAGATGAACAACAAAGAATAAAAATAAAGTTCATAGCAGCACTATTTAGCCAAAAGGTAGAAATAGCCCATATGTCTATCAACTCATGAATGTATAAACAAAATGTGGTTATCTATACAATGGATGGAAAGTAGATTAGGGGTGCCAGTGGCTGGGGGAGACCAGCAAGTGGGAAGAGACTGTTAATGGGTACAGGGCTTCTTTAGGGGATATATTGGAATTAGATAGTGGTGATGGTTGCACAACTTGGTGAATATACTAAAAATCACCAAATCATACTTTCAAAGGATGGCTTTTATATGTGTAAATTATATCTCAATATAAAAAGTGACATACTTCATAGAATATATTGGTCACAGAGACCAACCATGATACAGTGTGAGAAGGGACACAAGCATGTGAATACCAGGAGGCAGGGAGCATTTGGGACTCTCTTAGAGGCTGGCTACCCACATACATCTTCAAAAATGGGTGTCCTATTACACCTGACATATTCTCCTACGTCAAATACCTTCAACTGGATTCAGCTACTAATGTACCAAAACTGACATCTGTGTACTTATGTCCTTTCATTGGCTAGTCTCAGATATATTTCACAGCTCATTTTCTATCCTAAATGATGTCCTACTTGAACAAAGGTGATATGATTTGGAAATCATTTTCTAACATAATATTATTTCTTACTGATCTGTCTGCTCTCAAGTATAACAGTTTCCACCTTTAGGAATCGCCACTATATTAACTGTAGATACATTATCTCCAGTCCTAATAGAAATCCTGTGAGGACTTCCCTGGTGGGGCAGTGGTTAAGACTCCACCTGCCAATGCAGGGGACACGGGTTCGAGCCCTGGTCCGGGAAGATCCCACATGCCTCAGAGCAGCTAAGCCCGTGTGCCACAACTACTGAGCCTGCACTCCAGAGCCCATGAGCCACAACTACTGAAGCCCGTGTGCCACAACTACTGAAGCCCATGCACCTAGAGCCTGTGCTCCACAACAAGAGAAGCCACTGCAATGAGAAGCCCGCGCACCGCAACAAAGAGTAGCCCCCGCTCACTGCAACTAGAGAAAGCCCGTGTGTAGCAACGAAGACCCAACGCAGCCAAAAATAAATAAATAAATAAATTTATTTTTAAAAAAATCCTGTGAAGTAGAATTGCATATTATTGATGAGGAAACAGAGGCTTGGAAAGGTTACATAATTCGCCCAAGATTTCATGGCTAGTAAGTGGCAGAGCAAGGATTCCAAACCATGTGATAACAACCACCACAATAGTTAACATATATTGAGTATTTACTGGGTCAGGCATTATTCCACCTGCTTTCCATGGATTATCTCATTTAATTATCACAACAACCTGATGAGGTAGGTACTATTATTAATATTTTACAGATGAGAAACTGAAGCTCAGTTACAAAGGTAGTGAGTGACAGAACAGAGACTAGAATCTGGGTATGTTTGACACTGGGTGCACTTTCCATTTTACCACACTGCCTCTCAGGGTAAAGCAGAGATGAGTAGATCAAGGGAGGGTTTCAGATTTTTATTTATGTACTACTCATTAATTTATGTACATATCCATTATATCTTTGGTCTATAAATAGTTTCAAGTGGCCAGTCAGTCTAAACTCTCTTTCCATGAGTATATTACTAACTCATCTTTCTCGTGTAGAAAATAACTGACTCAGTTTTCTACGCAAGTCTTGCACAGAAAGTCTGACTGAATTTTTCTAGATTCTATCCCTACATCTTTCTTTCTATACCTTTTGAAATTTCCCTCTAGTTATTTCCCCTTTTAGCTCTCACCGTAATGGGAGATAATGAACAAAACCTTTGAGATCCAATTCCACCAAAATGGTTTCCTCACCCACCACCTTGTCTGGAGAAAGATCTCCAGTTCCCAAAGGGGGCACTGTGGTTCTGGTTAGGGCTTCCCTAACGAGTTCCCACTTGGCTTTCTTCCTTTTGCTTCCTCTGAATGATTAATTGCAGTATAAATTTAGGATCAACTTTTGTAGGAACTGGACAACTCAAACACAAAAACCTGATTTTCTTGGAGGAAAAGGAAACAGCTGAGGTTTCTGCATAATTAGAATGAGAGGAGAATGCCCTCAACAAGTGTCCATCTAGCAAAGAATTAGAGACAGAAACAGATTTACATGAACACAGTTAATGAAAACTAAGCTTCAGGACCACCCACCCGCACAGCCCTCTCCAAGGTCCCAGGAAGAGGTCCAGCATTGTGTTCAGTCATAGGTTTCTGTAAAATTTGCAAAATGTGGTATTTATTTTAACCACAGTCAGTTAAGGTTGCTATTCCTTCCTCAGCTTTCTCTTGGTCACATGCCTCCCTAGATCCAGTCCTTCTGGGTGGCCTCAGCATGACTTGGACCTGGCTAAGGCCAAGTGGAGCTGGGGATGCATTCAGTTTTGGGTTAATAGAATTTTTTATGGGATTTGCAGTTATTTCTGTAGAGTTAAGTTACTGCTAGGCGTCCTGGTGCTGGAATGGCTTCTAAGAGCACTGCTATCACCCACAGAGCCAACTTACCCAATTATCATGACATGAAAGTGTGGGCCAGTGGTCCTATAGGAATAGGAACGTGTGCCCAGCACCAAAATTATGTCAGTCGTGTTGGTGGGAATGTAAATTGATACAGCCACTGTGGAGAACCGTACGGAGGTTCATTAAAAAACTAAAAATAGAACTACCATATGACCCAGCAATCCCACTACTGGGCATATACCCTGAGAAAACCATAATTCAAAAGGATACATGTACCCAATGTTCATTGCAGCACTATTTACAATAGCCAGGATATGGAAACAACCTAAATGTTCAACGACAGATGAATGGATAAAGAAGATGTGGTACATATATATGATGGAATATCAATTCAGCCATAAAAAGGAACGAAATTGGGTCATTTGTAGAGATGTGGATGGACCTAGAGTCGGTCATACAGAGTGAAGTAAGCCAGAAAGAGAAAAACAAATATCGTATATTAACGCATATATGTGGAATCTAGAAAAATAGTACAGATGAACCTATTTGCAGGGCAGGAATAGAGACGTAGACGTAGAGAATGGACATGTGGACACAGGGGTGGAAGGGGAGGGTGGGACGAATTGGGAGATCAGGATTGACATATATACACTGCCGTGTGTAAAATAGATAGCTAGTGTGAACATGCTATAAAGCACAGGAAGCTCAGCTCGGTGCTCTGTGATGACCTAGATGGCTGGGATGGTGGGGTGGGTGGGAGGGAGGTCCAAGAGGGAGGGGATATAGGTGTACATATAGCTGATTCACTTCATTGTACAGCAGAAACTAACACAACATTGTAAAGCAATTATACTACAATAAAAAAGCAAAACAAAACAAAAACAACCCAAATTATGTCAGTCGTGGTAGAAGAACAAGATTTGGAATGTATGGACACAGAAGCTAGTCCACAGAGAATTCTTACAATCATTAGACATGTAAGATTATAAGCACAGGATTTGGTTCTCATAGATGCCTGGTCAAAATAGAAGTACTCTTATCAGGAATATATTTGATACTGCAGCATATCCAATTATAAATACACCAAACATTTTTAGGCAAATCACACAAAAGAATATTTCCAGGGCATGAGCCTACAACCACAAACAGTAACTTCTATGGATGAAGTTGAACCTTTTATGAACCCTAGAATCATAAAAGCAATCATAAAAGATACATTTATATGCAATAAGTATATATACTATATATAAGAAAATATATATATAAAACCATACTAGAAGAAAGAAATAGCTTTCTCTTCTTTCTATAGAAAATATTATAAAGTCATTCTCATATAAACAGGCGATCAAAGAGTATGCAGCCAAAATATGTACAAAACATATCATAGAGGTTTGTCAGGCAATAAGTCAATAAAAACATTGAATTCGATTTATGATGTTTGTGGTATTTGTCATATGTTTACAATTTTTAAATTTGCTATGACTGTTTTATCACTTTAAATGAACATTCTCATTCCTGCCTAATTTTATATTTGTACATTTGTGTTCTCTTGCTCACAACAGATCTCCAAAATTACATACATTTCAGGCCCTACAAGACCCACATCGGCCCCTGGTTAGAGGTGTTCTCTCTGAAACTAGAGCAGAAGGATGGCAGAAAAAAAATAGATTTAAATTTTTGGCTTATTTAATAATCAGAGATTTTATTTCTGGATATCAGTTTTAGTTCTATGAATTTCCTTTTTTACTCAGTTTTATTGAGATACAGTTTACATATACTATATATACAGAGATCTTAATTATACATACACTTGACAAATGTATGCATGAGATAATAGAAAATATATATATTGGTCTCTGCCCCCAGTTCCTGGCACAGAGCTCTAAAACCCTTGTATATTCCCAAGTGATAAGAGCACTCAGAACATCTTTTGTTCTATTGAAGTGACTATGGTTGGGCTCCTGGATGGCTTCTGGTAGGAGCTGTTTACCAGAAAGACAAAGACATGATTAGAAGCTTGGAATTTTAGCCCCAGTCAATAATTGATCATACCTATGTAAGGACGTCTCCATAAAAATTTCAATAGCACAGGGTTCAGAGAACGTCCAGGTTCAAACACATCCACACTAGGAGGGTGACACACCCCACCTCCACAGGGACAGAAGCTCCTGCACTCAGGACCCTGCCGGACCTTGTCCTGTGTATCTCTTCATCTGGCTGTTCATCTGCATCCTTTATCATATACTTTAATAAACTGGTAAATGTAAGTAAATGTTTCCCTAAGTTCTGTGAGCTACTCTAGCAAATTAATCACACTGAGGAGGGGGTCATGGGACCCTCCGATGTATAGCCACGTCGGACAGAAGTTGTGGGGAACCTGGGAACCGACTTCTTGCAATTGGCACTTGAAGTGGTGTGGGAGCAGTCTTAACGTGTGGGTTCTGACACTATCTCCAGGTAGATTGAGTCAGAACTGAGTTAAATTGTAGGACAGCCAGTGTCACAGAGAATTGCGTGGCGTAGGAAAAACTCCCACACATTTGGTGACCAGAAGTATCAGAAGTGGTGTTCAGTGTGAACGTAGAGGAGACACACAGGAGAAACTCAAAAGGGAAAGACTGGGTTTCTCCCTACACAGGAGGAGACCTGAAGCTTTCTCTAACTCAGTAGGCACCCATGAAAATAACACCCAAATGAAGATATAAAACACTTTCATAACCCTCCCAAATTCCCTTGTGTCACTTTCCAGTAAATACTCCCCCACTAGAGGCAACTGGTATTCTGATTTTTTTTTTTTTTTTTTTTTTTTTTTTAATTTTTTAATTAGTTTCTGCTTTATAACAAAGTGAATCAGTCATACATATACATCTGTTCCCACATCCCTTCCCTCATGCATCTCCCTCCCTCCCACCCTCCCCATCCCACCCCTCCAGGCGGTCACAAAGCACCGAGCTGATCTCCCTGTGCTCTGTGGCTGCTTCCCACTATCTATCTACCTTACGTTTGGTAGTGTATATATGTCCATGCCTCTCTTTCGCTTTGTCACAGCTTACCCTTCCCCCTCCCCATATCCTCAAGTCCATTCTCAAGTAGGTCTGTGTCTTTATTCCTGTTTTGCCCCTAGGTCCTTCATGACTTTTTTTTTTTTTTTTAAATTCCGTAAATATGTGTTAGCATACGGTATTTGTCTTTCTCTTTCTGACTTACTTCACTCTGTATGACAGACTCTAGGTCTATCCACCTCATTACAAATAGCTCAGTTTCGTTTCTTTTTATGGCTGAGTAATATTCCATTGTATATATGTGCCACATCTTCTTTATCCATTCGTCCGATGATGGACATTTAGGTTGTTTCCAGCTCCGGGCTATTGTGAATAGAGCTGCAATGAACATTTTGGTACATGTCTCTTTTGGAATTATGGTTTTCTCAGGGTATATGCCTAGTAGTGGGATTGCTGGGTCATATGGTAGTTCTATTTTTAGTTTTTTAAGGAACCTCCATACTGTTCTCCATAGTGGCTGTACCAATTCACATTCCCACCAGCAGTGCAAGAGTGTTCCCTTTTTTCTACACCCTCTCCAGCATTTATTGTTTCTAGATTTCTTGATGATGGCCATTCTGACTGGTGTGAGATGATATCTCATTGTAGCTTTGATTTGCATTTCTCTAATGATTAATGATGTTGAGCATTCTTTCATGTGTTTGTTGGCAGTCTGTATATCTTCTTTGGAGAAATGCCTATTTAAGTCTTCTGCCCATTTTTGGATTGGGTTGTTTGTTTTTTTGCTATTGAGCTGCATGAGCTGTTTATAAATTTTGGAGATTAATCCTTTGTCAGTTGCTTCATTTGCAAATATTTTCTCCCATTCTGAGGGTTGTCTTTTGGTCTTGTTTATGGTTTCCTTTGCTGTGCAAAAGCTTTTAAGTTTCATTAGGTCCCATTTGTTTATCTTTGTTTTTATTTCCATTTCTCTAGGAGGTGGGTCCAAAAGGATCTTGCTGTGATTTATGTCATAGAGTGTTCTACCTATGTTTTCCTCTAAGAGTTTGATAGTTTCTGGCCTTACATTTAAGTCTTTAATCCATTTTGAGCTTATTTTTGTGTATGGTGTTAGGGAATGATCTAATCTCAAACTTTTACATGTCCCTGTCCAGTTTTCCCAGCACCACTTATTGAAGAGGCTGTCCTTTCTCCACTGTACATTCCTGCCTCCTTTATCAAAGATAAGTTGGCCATATGTGCGTGGGTTTATCTCTGGGCTTTCTATCCTGATCCACTGATCGATCTTTCTGTTTTTATGCCAGTACCACACTGTCTTGATTACTGTACCTTTGTAGTATAGTCTGAAGTCAGGGAGCCTGATTCCTCCAGCTCCGTTTTTCGTTCTCAAGATTGCTTTGGCTATTCGGGGTCTTTTGTTTTTCCAAACAAATTTTGAAATTTTTTGTTCTAGTTCTGTGAAAAATGCCAGTGGTAGTTTGATAGGGATTGCATTGAATCTGTAGATTGCTTTGGGTAGTAGAGTCATTTTCACAATATTGATTCTTCCAATCCAGGAGCATGGTATCACCAGAGATGAGTTTGCTATTTTTGAACTTCATATAAGTGAAATAATGAAGTACATATATATTCCTTTGTGTTTGACTGCTTCCTTAAGCATATGTTTCTGAGATTCACGCATGCTGTTGCCTACATGCTGTTGCCTAGGAAAGTAATCTCTTCCTTTTTATTACTGAGTAGTTTTCCATTGTGAGGCTGTATCACAATGTGCCCATTCTCCTGTTAAACATGTGGGTATTTTCAGGATTGGGATATTATGAATAAAGCTGCTACATATATTTGTGTATAAGTTGTTTTGTGAAGATTGTCAATTCTCTTGGGAATGTACTTAGGAAAGGGATTGCTGGGTCCTATGATAGGAGAAAATGTTATATATATATATTCTATTCATTACTGAAAACGAGGTGTTTGAGTCTCCAAATATTATTGTTGAATTGTGTATCTCTCCCTTCAATTTTTCTTTCTTTCTGTACTTTGTAATATGCCACCCCACTGCCTCTGCTGTTTCTAATGGAAAGTCAGGTGTTAATCTTATTGGGGTCCTTTTGTAAATGATGAGTCACTTTTTTCTTGTTGCTTTCAAATTTTTCTCTTTATCTTTGACTTTCAGCATTTGTATTTATTTTGCTAAGAGTTTGTTGAGCTTCTTGAGTTTTCAGCCATTATTTCTCCTCCTTTCTTTCTCTTCTCTTATTCCCGTTATGTGTATATTGATGTGCTTAATGGTGTCCTACGTTTCTTTGAGATTCTGTTCACTTTTCATTTTTTCCTCTGTTCTTCAGATTACATAATCTCTGTAAATTTATTTTTTAAATTGTCGACTCTATCTTTTGCCTGCTCAAATGTAATATTGAACCCTCTAGTGAATTTTTCATTTCTGTTATATCTTTTGACTCCAGAATTTCCATTTGGTTCTTTTTTGTAGTTTCTATCTCTTTATTATATTGATATTTTCTGTTTTATGAGACACTGTCATCATTCCTTCCTTTACTTCTTTTTTTTTTAACATCTTTATTGGAGTATAATTGCTTTCTTCCTTTACTTCTTTAAGAATTGTTTCCGTTACCTCTTTAAGCATAGTTCTAATGATTGCTGTGAAATCTTTATCTGTTAAATTCAACAGTTGGGCCCTTTCATAGGCAGTCTGTTGCCTGCTTCTTTCCTGTGTGTGGTCTTTCCTGTCTGTCTGCATGTCTTATAATTATTTGTTGAAAGTGTACTAATTATTTGTTGAAAGTTGTACATTATGGAATATTTTGTAGCAACTCTGGATACTGATTTCCTCCCATGCTGGGGCTTGTTGTCTGCTCATTTGTTTAGTGACTGGCTGCAATATTTTAGTGAAGTCTATAATTCCCACAGTGTGAAGACTCTGATGTTGCTTCTCAGTGGGTGCAGCCTTGGGCATGTGCATGGTCATCCTGGTCTGACTAGGCTTTTGCAGGACTCCCTTGGATTGTCTCTTTCTCACCAGCTGTTAGGCTCACTAACTGCCAGCTGCTTGGTCTATTGCTTTCAATGCCTGGGGTATACATTACTCCTCAGTCAGACCTGATTAAATCAGGCCACTTTGCAGGGGTTGTTTTTGAGGCAGGTCTTTGAGGTTTGTTCTGACTTCAGAAGTGTTTTTTGTAGCTGTCTCTTTCCCTGATTTTTTTATGGTTAGGCTAGCTGGCCCACGATTTAGTATGTTGCTCTAATGAAGCTACCAGCCTCCTTTTAGTTGCTCACCAACAAAATCTCCATCGTTTTTGAGAGTGTCCTTAGGCTTGAATGTTCTCACACTATTTCAAATAAAGTCAGTTCTTTTGGGGAGAGCTTCGATGCTCTCTAATCCTGTAGACTGTCTTTCCCTCTTGGCAAAATCTCTGGAACTGGCTTCTCTTGGAGACACACCCTGCTTTAGGTGCAGGGAGCTGGGTAGGTGGCCTGCCTCTCTTGGCATGGAGCGTCTGCCCTATGAGCAAGCTGGAGCAAGGGCACTTGGGGCCCCGATATTCTTTACTGGCTGTGCTTGTGGTAGAGCCTCTATACTATGAGCCTGGGCTGGGTGGAGGAAGGGTGCCCTGATCTCTCAGCCATACTCCCCAGGAATTTAACCTCTGCAACTCTGTAACTCTCACTTTTATCCACCAGCTCTCATCCACCATGGTTGATGAAAGGCACTGGGGCATTAATTCTCCTCTCCATTCTTCTAGGCTAGCTCATGTGCTGAGCAGGTATATTAGTCAACTCAATAACAAAATACCATAGACTAGGTGGCTTAAACAATAGAAAAGTATTTTCTCAAGTTCTAGAGGCTGGAAGTCTGAGAATAGAGTGCCAGCATGGTCAGGTTCTGATGCAGACTGTCTTGCTGACTTGCGGGGAGCCAACTTCTCACTGCATCATCTCACAGTAGAAAGAGATAGAGAGGGAGGGAGGGCACAAGCTCTCTGGTTTCTCTCTTATAAAGTCGCTAATCCCATCATGAGGACCCCACCTTCATGACCTCATCCAAACCTAATTACCTCCGGAGGCCCCACCTCCAAATACCATGAAACTGAGGGTTAGGGCTTCAGCCTATGGATTTGGGGGAATATACAAGCATTCAGTCCATATCAGCAGATTTCAGTGCCTTTCAGAAGGCTCTGAGGCAGAAAAGCAGAAACGCCTGGCATGCCCTTGAGGTGGGACCCTGTTAGCATGACATATGTATTCTATATATTGATTATGCTGGTTAGATTTTCTATAATCTTACTTTTTGTCCATTTGACCTGTGTCCTGTGTTGGACCAAAGGTGATATCTCCTAGTTTTGCTGTGGTTTTATGTATGTATATCCTTCACTTTCTGATTTATAAAGATAGTTTCTGTGCTATTTGTGTTACATATATTCACAACTGATGTATTATCATTGTGAATTAAGCTCTTGGCATTATCAAGTATTCTGCTGTCTGATTTAATGCTTTTTGTCCAGATTCAACATTTTCTGATATCATGATCACAGTCTCTGCTTTCTTATTGTCTTATTTGCCTGCTCTACCTTTACACATCTCCCTCGTTCTAGCCATTTTGAATCACTTTGATTTAGTTGTATCTCCTGAGCACAGAGTTGGGTTGTGCTTTGTGAATCAATCTGAAAACTTTTTTTTTGCAGGACGCGGGCCTCTCACTGTTGTGGCCTCTCCTGTTGTGCAGCACAGGCTCCAGACGCACAGGCTCAGCGGCCATGGCTCACGGGCCCAGTCGCTCCACGGCATGTGGGATCTTCCCGGACCGGGGCATGAACCCGTGTCCCCTGCATCGGCAGGCGGACTCTCAACCACTGCACCACCAGGGAAGCCCTGAAAATCTTTTTAATAGGTAAGTTTCCATTTACACGCATTGAAATGAGTGACACGTTTGATTTAATATCTATTTTACTGTTATATTTACTGTGCATTTTGTTTTATTTAATATGTTCCTTTCTCTGTATGGTATGTTTCCTTTTCTCTTTAAAATTTTTTTGATGTTCAGAAAAATTTGAAAATTTGTTCTTGCAGTTACCTTCCAATGTTCATGTGTCACTCTGCCTGTGTGTGTTTGTGTCCAAGTTTCGCCCTTTTGTATGGATACCAGTCCTATTAAATTGGGGCCCACCCTTCTCCAGTATGACTTCATTTTAACTAAATGCACCTGCAATGACCCTACTTCCAAATAAGGTCGCATTCTGAGATACTGTGGATTAGGACTTCAACATTTGAATTTTGGGGACACACAACTCAACAATAACAACTCCCATCTTAATATCTGCTGTGGTGCCTCAAACTCTGTCCTTTGATTCTTCAAGCTATTAAGATTGTGAGATTCCATCTAAGTTTTGTTTGTTTGCTTGTTTTTTGGCCGCATGGCATGGCATGTAGAATCTTAGTTCCCTGACCAGGGACTGAACCCGCGGCCCCTGCAGTGGAAGCGTGGAGTCTCAACCGCTGGACTGCAATCTAAGTTTTAGTAGCTCCCTTGGAGGAGGACTATGGGCTTCCCTTAGTCTAAAAGCCATCAAAAGGGAAAACTTGGGCTTCCCTGGTGGCGCAGTGGTTGAGAGTCCGCCTGCCAATGCAGGGGACACGAGTTCGTGCCCCGGTCCGGGAAGATCCCACATACCGCGGAGTGGCTGGGCCCGTGAGCCATGGCTGCTGGGCCCGCGCATCCGGAGCCTGTGCTCTGCAACACAAGAGGCCACAGCAGTGAGAGGCCCGCGTACTGCAAAAAAAAAAAAAAAAAAAAAAAAAGGGAAAACTTACCCAGTCTGGTCTCTTTTCCCAAGTGTCAACCCCCACTCTTGTTTCTTCTTCTTTTTGGTTGTTCTCTAGTGCCTTCAAGTGGTTGTTTTTAGATTTTGATAGGAATTTCATGGCTGTTATTTGTAGGAGGATTGGCCCAAACAAATTCTTCCACCATTATTGCAAGACTCTCATTTTATGTTATCTTGGGTTTTGTTTTGTTTTGGGGAGGGGGAGGGGTTGAGTTTTTGAATTTGTGACTAGGTGTTTTTCATATCTGCAAATGTTTAACAATGTTTAATTCAGTTTGGTTATTGTTCATGTTTCCTTCTGCTTCGTTTTTGGGAGGGATTTTTTATTGGATGAAATGTTATGATTTTTATTTTATGTGACCTTTATACGTTGGCTTTGTATGTTATCTTCCATTTGCCATTCATTTGGAAATGTTCTGTTTTTTCTTGGACTAGCAATAACAGGCAAGGATAAGGATTTGACAGCTTACTGTATTTCACAGTTCACGTGCGCCCTCTTCTGTTTATTTAGAAAATTGTAGTTCCTTTAATAATTATACTTTTTGGAGGGTAGGTTGGTGTCTTTCATTTTGTTCTACCAGTTATTACTAGTTATTTTAAAAAATATGCTTAACTTCCTGAGGTTCTAACAAGGTTTTATTTCTTGATGTCTGGGATAGTTGCAAGGTGTGTTCACCTAGAGAAAATTCAGTGAGCTGTATACTTATGATATGTACATATTTATATATGCATATTACACTTCAGTAAAAAGCTAAAAATATACTTAAGTCTATAATTCTCTAAAGACTAATGTCAATAATGAAATGGTAGTATGTTTGAGAAAATTATCTTCTATCTTCCACTTTTGTTATAACCTACCTACTATTTTTGTACAGTTGTTACTCTAAAAATTATACCTTGCATATATGCCTAAAAGGTATATTTTATGAATACACATAATGACATCTTAAAGTTACTTGTTTTTAGATCATTTGATGCTCACTGCCAGTTCTTTTCAAACTATCTCTTTAGCATTCATGAATTCTCTGTCTTGATTCATCTTGCAGCTGAAGTACAAAATCAAATAGTTTTTAGTGGAAAATAGCACTCCTTCATAGTTTCACCATTAAAACTAGCACAGCCTTGCATATTGTCTTTCTGTTGCTTCAAAGAAAAAGAAAATTTGGCACATCACAAACATTCCCCCTCGGGCTTCCCTGGTGGCGCAGTGGTTAAGAATCCGCCTGCCAATGCGGGGGACACGGGTTCGAACCCCGGTCCGGGAAGATCCCACACGCCGCGGAGCAACTAAGCCCGAGCGCCACAACTACTGAGCCTGCGCTCTAGAGCCCATGAGCCACAACTACTGAGCCTGGGTGCCACACTACTGAAACCCATGTGCCTAGAGCCCGTGCTCCACAACTACTGAGCCCGCGTGCCACAACTACTGAAGCCCACATGCCTAGAGCCCATGCTCCACAACAAGAGAAGCCACTGCAATGAGAAGCCTGAGCACTGCAACGAAGAGTAGCCCCTGCTCGCCACAACTGGAGAAAGCCCGCGCGCAGCAACGAAGACCCAAAACGCAGCCAAAAATAAATAAATAAATAACATTTTCCCTCAAAACTTGTTAGACAATGTTT
The DNA here is from genome assembly GCF_964165515.1 of Mesoplodon bidens. Taxonomy (NCBI): domain Eukaryota; kingdom Metazoa; phylum Chordata; class Mammalia; order Artiodactyla; family Ziphiidae; genus Mesoplodon; species Mesoplodon bidens. The sequence goes on from NC_138166.1 coordinate 85,213,767, forward strand.
TATTTTCTGACATCACATATTGGTCATAATATGAAGTCAGCCCATTTTTAAAATTAAATTAAAGATTCTTTAAATTCTACAGTGCTTTACAATTTTGAGAAGGTTCACACACGATTTCATATAATCCCAGAATAACCCCTTCCCCCCTCACTCCTAAAGTGTCCCTCCCCCTTTCCCTCTCACCACTGGTAGCCCCTGGTTTGTTCTCTATATCTGTGAGTCAAAGCCAGCACATCTTCAGAAATTCCATTGTCTAATTTTTTGTTGCTGGTATATAGAAAGACAATTGATTTTTTAATATCCATCTTGTATCTAGTGACCTTGTTAACACATTTATTAATTATGATAAATGATTCTTTTGAATTTTCTGTATATATGATTGTGTCATCTCTGAATTAAACATTTTTTCTGCTGCTTTCTACTAGGATTCTTTTCCCCTGCTTTACTGTGAAATAGCAAATGCCCTCAAGGGAAAAGCCAGGGGAAATATGAAGTCCACCTCACTATGTTTCCTTTGTTTCACATATTGTAGCCCCTCAAATCCTGCCTGAGTTACATATTCTCTAAATATTTTAAACAGTTTTTAAATGTACATTGTACATCATTTATAGTTGTTTTCAGCAGGAGAATTCATCTGATATTAGCTATTCCATCATGGCTGGACCAGAAGTACAACCTGCCTTTTTGCTTTGTTTGTAATTTTATTTCCACTTACATGCTTATAAAATTCATTCTTTACCCTTAAATCTTAAGATTAACCAAGAAATATATAGGGGTTGATTGATTTTCATTAATTTATTGTTTAATGGGAATCTTTTTGATGTGCAGTGGGGTCTTTATTCAGTTCCATCAAATATTATTCCACTTATTTTGTTCATAAGTCAATGAAAAGAGCCACAATAAAGGAGCACTCCCTCCCTCGTAGTTTCATCATTAAAACCAACATCTACCTGCCTTTCCATCCTTGGATGGAGGATCTCTCTTCTAGAGAAAGGACAGCCCCTCCATTGTGCCCTGGATCAGAACCCTCTCTTCCCCGGTGTATTAACCTCTTCGTCTCCTGCATCACTAGCTTCTTCCTCACTCCTGAATCACCATCAGCAAACAAGCACACTCTAGTATCCCCTATCCTAAAAAAAGAAAATCTGCCTTCACCACATATCTCCTCCAAGCCCAGTTTGGCTCCCCTCAGAGGGAAACTTACGAAAATTCCCTTCATTCTCTTTCTTCATTTTCTTCCACTTTCTCCTCAACCCTATCCATCTGCCTCCCCCGTTCCCCACCACCAAACAGAACTCTGTGGAAACTTCCCTTGTCAAAGCTGCCAATTAGCTCCATTTGTCAAATACTATCATTGCTTAATATCTCACTCAGTCTCTCAACAGCATTCAAAACACGCTTTCTTCTTTTGGCTTCTATGACTGCATACTAACCTGGTTTTTCTCCTGTCTTCACATCTTTTATTCTATGTATATTCTCTCTGGATGATCTAATCTAGTCCTTTGAATTAAATATCATTTGCATACTACTGACTTCCAAATATATACATCTTTGGCTCTGGGTGTTCCCTTGAGGGATGGGGTTGTCTCTCTAGTGGTTTATTTAACGTGTGCACATAGCTGTCTAAAGCTAATACAGAGAAAAATAAGCTCCATTCCCTCTCTTCATACCTGTTAATCCTTCATTTGCTCCCATTATGGTAAATGGTCCTACCATATATCAGTTGTTCAACCCAAAACAGTGATCATCTGCAATCCCCCTCTTTCCTTAAACCCCTATTCCCCACTTTTCTGTAAGTCCTTTCACATACACCTGCAAAATGCATTCAAAAAAATTCCACTTCTATTTTGCCTGTAATCAGTGAAGTTCAAGTCACCATCATCTCACCATTACTAGTTCTCTAACAGGGCTCTGTGTTTCCACACTTGCCCCCAACAATACATCCTCCATGCAGCAGCAAGAATTATCCCTTTAAAATGTGATCCATATCACATCATTCTCCTAAACGCACCAGTGGCTGCCTTGTACTAAAGTCCAAACTCTGCACCGTAGTCTACAATTTTTATATGCTTTAGCCCTTGCCCAACCACAAAGCGCCAGAGGATACCATTGTGTACCCAGAAGGTAGCAGCTCTAATAGCTATCAATTCCTTATCATATCATGTTGTTTACACAATAGCTTTCCAGTTATGAAATATGTCATAAAGAATGAACATTACATCAGGGGAGTGATGTCAGCATCATGGCGGCATAAAACATTCCTCTTTTTTGCCCCCTTTTTAAAACAACAAAATAGACATCCATCCACAAACAAAAGCACCTTTGTGGGAGCTGTGGGATCCAGGAGTCTCACCTACCTGTGCATCCAGTAATAGGCAGACAGATTTCGGTATAGGCTGCAGAATCAGGGGAGCCAGTGAAACTGCCCAGAACCCCCTCTTGCTATGATTGGAAAAAAAACCCAGAAACTGGAGAGTGCTGACCTGGGCAGATACTCATGCATGAGAGGGAATTCGCAGAAGTCCAGCCTTCCTGAGGGGAGATTCCAGCACACCATTCTAGAAACAACAACAACAACAAAACAAGTTTGGTCACAGCAGAGGGAGTGATAAGAGGAACTTTCCCAGTGTGCCCTCCCCCAAGGAAACACTGCACCAAGCTGATGTATCCAGTGGCGGCACCCTCTCCCTCATTAGGGGTAGGGGAGGATAGTTTGGGGTGAGTACCCAGCTACCTCAGTTGTGTGGGGACAAACCTGTTTCTCTCCAATAGCACCCAGAGTACTGAGGTTGGTCTTTCATGACTGGAGATGGGGTAAGAGGCAGAGAAGGGACGCCTTTCCTGCTGATTGCACTCAGCAGCAAGTCCACCCACAAACCCCTGGGAGTACCACACCTGAGGATCTCCCTGCTAGATCCATGGGCTAGTGCTAAACCCACACCTCGCCCTAGTCTGTGGCATCTCCATGTGCACGCTTCCTACTGCAGTAGTGAAAGCAAGCTCCTGTGGCTAGGAAGCACACTCAGAAACAGGCCACATAATGTGGACAAGGGAGAAACCACAAACTGAAGCTATAACACCACCTTCTGGAAGACAATAGAGAGGTTTCCAGGAGCCTGCCTGGTGACTTGTAAGCATCAGAGAAGACCTAAAAGCTTAAGAATCCTGCCACACGAGGGAGCAAGAGAAGTGGAGTAAGAGTACCAATACAAAGACAGATAAAACCCCAGATAATAACGACACCATTGAACAGGATACTCCATCAGAAACCAACTAACAAAGGTTTAAGGTGACATCTCCTTAATTTCAAATGTGAAAGCAGTAATGCAAAACTACAAGGAACATTTAAGATCAAGGAAACATACCATTACAAAAAGAAAATAATGATTCTCCAATAACAAAGCTCAAAGGTACAGAATTTTGTGATCTAGCCAAAAAAGAATTCAAAATAGCTGTTTTGAAGAAACGCAACAAGCTGCAAGAAAACTCAAAGACAGTTTGATGAGATCTCAAAAAAAAAAACAAAACCAAGATCAAAATGAAAATTTCCCCAAAGAGATAGAAATCATAAAAATGAACCAAGCAGAGATTCTGGAGCTGAAGAACTCAATATATGACATGAAAAATGCAGTAGAATCTGCAGTAGAGCAGAGTAAATGGAAGGCAGAGCAAGTGCGTTAGAGATTAGGAATTTGGAAAGAACCCAATGAGAGGCAACAAAACAAAACAAAACCAGTATGAAAGAGAGTGGAAAACGCCTACGTGGTCTATGGTATTCCATCAAAAGGACAAATATAATAACTGGGGTTCCAGAAAGAGAGAGAGGGCGATGGGAGCAGAAATTTTATTTAAAGAAATAATAGCTGTGAACTTCCTAAACCTGAGGAGAGAATTGGGCACCCAAATACATGCTAATAGATCATCCTATTGGTCACAATGTATAACACTTTTAATGTGTATCTGCTCTAGGTTTTTGCTTTGCAGTTACCATGAGGCTTCCACAAGACATCTAACAGATAACACGGTACATTTTAATTTGATAGCAGCTTGACTTCAATCATCTACAAAAGTTTCACCCTTTTACTTCTCCCTTTTTATATTTTTGATATTTCTCAGGATATAGAAAGAATTCTAAAAGCAGCTAGGGAAAAAAGGATTATAACCTACAAAGGAACACCCATTAGGCTATCAATGGGTTTTTCAGCAGAAACCCTACAGGCCAAGAGTGTGGAATGGCATATTCAAAGGGTTGAAAGAAAAATCTTGCTAGCCATGAATGGTCTATCTAACAAAGTTATCCTTCAGTTATGAAGAAGAAATAAAGCCTTTCCTAGACAAAAGCTGAGAGAGTTCATTACCACTAGACCTGCCTTGCAAGAAATGCTGAAAGGAGTTCTTTGAGCTGAAATGAAAAGAAGCTAATCAGTGACAAAAAATACAAAAGTATATAACACACTGGTAGAGATAAATATACAATCAGACCTAGAAACTAAATCTGTAATAGGATAGTTTGTTAACCACTTAATTTTAGTATAAAGGTGAAAGGAAAAGAGTATTAAAAGTAATAATAGCTACCATAATGTGTTAATGAATATGCAATATAAAAATGCAACATCGAAAATATAAAAACAAAGAAGTATAAGGGTGAAACTTTCATAGATGACTGAAGTCAAGCTGCTATCAAATTAAAATGCACTGTGTTACCTGTTAGATGTCTTGTGTAAGCCTCATGGTAACCACAAAGCAAAAACCTAGAGCAGAAGCACATTAAAAGGGTTATACTCTTTCGTTCAGGCCCATGGCACCGGCAGGATGGGCAAGTGTCGCGGTCTTTGTACTGCGAGGAAGCTCTGTAGCCACTGACGAGACCAGAAGTGGCATGATAAACAGTACAAGAAAGCCCATTTGGGCACAGCCCTGAAGGCCAACCCTTTTGGAGGCACTTCTAATGCCAAGGGAACTGTGTTTGAAAAAGTAGGGTTGAAGCCAGACAGCCAAATTCTGCCATCAGGAAGGGTGTCAGGATTCAGCTCATCAAGAATGGCAAAAAAGGGCCTCCCTGGTGGCGCAGTGGTTGAGAGTCTGCCTGCCGATGCAGGGGATACGGGTTCGTGCCCCGGTCTGGGAGGATCCCATATGCCGCGGAGCGGCTGGGCCCGTGAGCCATGGCCGCTGGGCCTGCGCATCCGGAGCCTGTGCTCCGCAACGGGAGAGGCCACAAGAGTGAGAGGCCCGCATACCGCAAAAAGAAAAAAAAAAAAAAAAAAAAAAAAAAGAATGGCAAAAAAAATCACAGCCTTTGTACCCTATGGTGGTTGTTTGAATTTTACTGAGGAAAATGATGAAGTTCTGGTTGTGGATTTGGTCGCAAAGGTCATGTTGTTGGTGACATTCCTGGAGTCTGCTTTAAGGTTGTCAAAGTAGCCAATGTCTCTCTTTTGGCCTTATACAAAGGCAGGAAGGAAAGACCAAGATCATAAGGTTTTTTTTTTTTTTTTTTTTTTTTTTTTTTGCGGTAGGCGGGCCTCTCACTGTTGTGGCCTCTCCCCTTGCAGAGCACAGGCTCCGGATGCGCAGGCTCAGCAGCCATGGCTCACGGGCCTAGCCGCTCTGCGGCACGTGGGATCTTCCCAGACCGGGGCACGAACCCGTGTCCCCTGCATCGGCAGGCGGACTCTCAACCACTGCGCCACTAGGGAAGCCCACAAGATCATAAGTTTTGATCATGAAAGCATGATAGTAATAAATTTCCATATGCCAAAAAAAAAAGAAAAAAAAAAAGCATTATACATCATGACCAAGAGGGATTTATCTCTGGGATGCAAGGATGGTTCAACATATGCAAATGTGATATACCATATTAAAAGAATGAAAGATAAAAATCATATGATAATCTCAATAGATGCAGAAAAGGCTTTTGACAAAATACATCCTTTCATCATTAGAACCCTCAACAAATTTGGTATAGAAAGACCATACCTCAGCATCATAAAGGCAAATATGATCAACACACAGCTTACACTATACTCATCAGTGAAAAGTTGAAAGCTTTTCCTCTAAGATCAGGAATAAGACAAGGGTGCCCACTCTCACCACTCTTATTCAATATGGTACTGGAAGTCCTACTTAGGAGCAACTAGGCAAGACAAAGATATGAAAGTCATCCAAATCAGAAAGCAAAAAGTAAAACTGTCACTATTTGCAGATGGCATGATCCTATATATAGAAAACCCTAAAGACTCAACCAAGACACTGTTTGTTGGAACTAATCAACAAATGCAGTAAAGTTGCAGGATATAAAAGCAGCATACAAAAATCAATTATTTCTATACACTAACAACAAAACATCTGAAAAAGAAGTAAACAATCATTTTGATTCAGTAGCATCAAAAACAATAAAATACTTGAAATAAAGTAACCAAGGAGATGAAAGACCTATACAATGAAAACTATAAGACATTAATAAAAGAAACTGAAGAAGACACAAATGGAAAGATATCTCGTGTTCATGAATTGGAACAATTAATATTGTCAAAATGTTTATACTACCTAAAGCCATCTATAGATTCAATGCAATCCCTATCAAGATTCCAATGGCATTTTTCACAGAAATAGGAAAAAATCCTAAAGTTTGTATGGAACCACAGAAGACCCTGAATAGTCAAAGCAACCTTAAGAAAGAAGAACAAATTCGGAGGTATCACAATTCCTGAAACAGTATGGTACTGGCATAAAAATAAACACATAGACCAATGGAACAGAATAGAGCCCAGAAGTAAACCTACGCATATATGGTCAACTAATTTACAACAAAGGAGCCAAGAATGTACAATGGAGAAAGGACAGTCTCTTCAATAAACGGTGTTGGGAAAACTGGACAGCCACATGAAAAAATAAAATTGGACTATCTTACACTGTACACAAAAATTAACTCATAATGAATTAAACACTTGAATATAAGACCTGAAACCATAAAATTCCTAGGAGAAAACATAGGTGGTAACTCCTTGACATAGGTCATGGTGATAAATTTTTTAATCTGACACCAAAAGTAAAAGCAAGAAAAGCAAAAATAAACAAGTGGGACTAGATCAAACAAAAAAGCTGCACAGTAAAGGAAACCACCAACAAAATTAAAAGGCAACCTACCGAATGGGAGAAAATATTTGCAAATCATACATCTGATAATGGGTTCATATACAAAATATGTAAAGAACTCATACAACTCAATAGCAGAAATATAAACAATTCAATTAAAAACAGGCAGAAGAGGGCTTCCCTGGTGGCGCAGTGGTTGAGAGTCCACCTGCTGATGCAGGGGACACGGGTTTGTGCCCCGGTCCGGGAGGATCCCGCATGCTGCAGAGTGGCTGGGCCCGTGGGCCATGGCCACTGGGCCTGCGCGGCCGGAGCCTGTGCTCTGCAGCGGGAGAGACCACAGCAGTGAGAGGCCCGCGTACCGAAAAAAAAAAAAAAAAAACAGGCAGAATATCTGAATAGACATTTTCCCAAAGAAGACATACAGATGGCTAACAGGCACCTGAAAAGATGCTCGACATCACTAATGATTAGAGAAATGCAAATCAAAACCACAGTGAGATATCACCTTACACCTGTTAGAATGGCTATCATCAAAAAGACTAGAAACAACAGCTGTTGGCGAGGATGTGGAGAATAGGGAACACTTGTGCACCACTGGTGGGAATGTAAACTGGTGCGGCCACTATGAAAAACAGTATGGAGGTGCCTCAAAAAACTGAGAATAGAACTACCATATAATCCAGCATTTCCACTTCTGGGATTTATCTGAAGAAAATGAAAACATTAATTTGAAAAGATCATGTTCATTACAGCATTATTTACAATAGCCAAGATATGGAAACAATCTAAGTGTCCATCAGTGGATAAATGGATAAAGAAATTGTGAGATATATACATATATATTTTTGGGGTGTTGGCCAAAATGTTCATTTGAGTTTCGAATGAACATTTTGGCCAACCCAATATATAAGATGTTATACACACACACACACACACACAGGAATATTACTCAGCTACAAAAAGAATGGAATCTTGCCATTTGCAACAACATGGATGGACCTCAAGGGCATTGTGCTAAGTGAAACAAGTCAGAGAAAGGCAAATACTGTATGATCTCTCTTATATGTGGAATCTAAAAAAGACAAACTTGTAAAAAATGGAGTAGAGTGGTGTTTACCAGAGGTAGGGGGTGGAGAAGTGGGGATATGTTGTTCAAGGGTATAAACTGGGAACTAGTAGATAAATAAGTCCTGGAGAGCTAATGTACAGCATAGTGATTATAGTCAACAATACTGTATTGTAAACTTCAAAGTTGTTAAAAGACTAGATATTAATTATTCTCACCACAAAAAAGAAATGACAATTACGTAACATAACAGAGTGTTAGCTAATGCTATGGTAGCAATCTTACTGCAATATATAAATGGATCAAATCAACATGTTGTACACCTTAAACTTACATAACGTTATATGTCAGTTACATGTCAACAAAAAAGAATGAACATTACATAATGTAAAGTGTGAGGGATAATAAATAAATCTCTGTGTATCTATCACCCAGGTTAAGAAATAAATAATTCCAAGACCTTAGACACCCCTCCTTAATGTGTTCTTCAAGGAGCCACCTTCCATCCTAACCTTTGGGTTAATAATATCCATGCTTTTATTTATAGTTTTACTATATAAGCATGTATCCTTGTTTAGTTTTGGCTGTTTGGGACTTATATAGATGGCCATATATAGTTGGAGTTGTTTCTTTCAATAAATGTAACATTTGTAAAGTTAATCTATATTGATGAATGTAGTTATTATTTAAATGTATCCATTTTTTAAATTACTTATTTATTTATTTATGGCCGTGTTGGGTCTTCGTTGCTGAGCACGGGCTATCTCTAGTTGAGGTGAGCAGGGGCTGTTCTTCGTTGCCATGCACAGGCTTCTCATTGCGGTGGCTTCTCTTGTTGCGGAGTATGGGCTCTAGGCATGCGGTTTCAGTAGTTGTGGCACACGGGCTGAGTAGTTGTGGCCTGTGGGCTCTAGAGCACAGGCTCAGTAGTTGTGGCACACGGGCTTAGTTGCTCCACAGCATGTGGGATCTTCCCGGACCAGGGCTCGAACCCATGTCCCCTGCATTGGCAGGCAGATTCTTAACCACTGTGCCACACCAGGGAAGTCCAATGTATCCATTTTTATGTTTAGGCGTATTTGTTTTTTCTACCTTTAGGCTTTTATAAACAATGTTTCTATGAATATTCTAGTACATATGTTTATTTTTTCCTGTTTTATTGAGATATAATTGACATACAGCACTGTATAAGCTTAAGGTAAACAGCATAATAATTTGATTTACATACATCATGAAATGACTACCATGATAAGTTTAGTGAACATCTGTCATCTTATATAGATACAAAATTAAAGGGGAAAGTGGGGGGAGGGATAAATTAGGAGTTTGGGATTAGCAATACACACTACTATATACAAAATAGATAAACAAAAGGACTGACTGTGTAGCATAGGGAACTATATTCAATAACCTATAATGGAAAAGAATCTGAAAAAAATATATATATAACTGAATCACTTAGCTGTACACCTGAAATTAACACAATGTTGTAAATCAACTACACTTCATAAAATAATTAAAGAAATTGAAAAAAAGTTTCCCTTGTGATGAGAACTCTTAGGATTTACTCTCTTAATAACTTTCATATACAACATACAGCAGTATTAATTATATATATATATACACACATATATACATATACACATGTAATAAATATATATATATAATGTTGTACATTACATCCTTAGCACTTATTTATCTTAAAACTGGAAGTTTGTACCTTCTGACTGCCTTTATTCAATACTCATCCCCTACCTCTGGTAACCACAAATCTGATCTCTTTTTCTGAGTTTGTTTATTTGGTTTTGAAGTATAATTGACCTATAACACTGTGTTAGTTCCCGGTACACAACACAGTGATTCAATATTTCTATACATTTAAAAATTTTTAACTTAAAAAAATTTTTTTTATTTTGGGGCTTCCCTGGTGGCGCAGTCGTTGAGAGTCCGCCTGCAGATGCAGGGGACGCGGGTTCGTGCCCAGGTCCGGGAGGATCCCACGTGCTGCGGAGCGGCTGGGCCCGTGAGCCATGGCCGCTGAGCCTGTGCGTCCGGAGCCTGCGCTCCGCAAGGGGAGAGGCCACAACAGTGAGAGGCCCGCGTAACGCAAAAAAAAAAAAAAAAAAAATTTTATTTTTATTTATTTGTTTTGGCTGTACCATGTGGTATGCAGGATCTTGGTTCCCCGACCAGGGGATTGAATCCCTGACCCCTGCAGTGGAAGCGTGGAGTCTTAGCCACTGGATCACCAGGAAAGTCCCTGTATACATTTCAAAATGATCACCACAATAAGTCCAGTTACCATCTGTCACCACAGTAAGTCCAGTTACCATCTTGGTTCCCCAGTCAGGGATTGAACCCATGGCCCCTGCAGTGGAAGCGTGGAGTCTTAACCACTGGATCACCAGGAAAGTCCCTCTGTACATTTCAAAATGATCACCACAATAAGTCCAGTTACCATCTGTCACCATACAAAGATATTACATAAGTATTGACTGTATTCCCCACACTGTACATTTCATACCCACAACTCATTTATTGTGTAACTGGAATTTTCTACCTCTTAATCCCCCTCACCTATTTCTCTCCTCCACCCATCCCCCTTTCCTCTGGTAATCACCTGTTTGTTCTCTGTATCTATGACTATGTTTGTTTTGTTATGTTTGTTCATTTGTTTTGTTTTTTAGATTCCCCATATAAGTGAAATAATGAAGTATTTGTTTTTCTCTGTCTGACTTATTTCACTTATCATAATACCCTCTAGGTCCATCCAAGTTGTCACAAATGACAAGGTTTCATTCTTTTTATGGCTGAGTAATATTCCATTGTGTGTGTGTGTATGTATATCACATCTTCTTTATCCATTCATCTATTAATGGGAATTTAGGTTGCTTCCATATCTTGGCTATTTTAAATAACACTGCAGTGAACATAGGGGGTGAATATATCTTTTCAAATTAGTGTTTTCATTTTCTTCAGATAAATACCCAGGAGCGGGATTGCAGGATGATATGGTAGTTCTGTTTTTAGTTTTTTGAGGAACCTCCATATTGTTTTTCATAGTGGTTGTATCAATTTACATTACCACTAACTGTGTACAAGGGGTCCCTTTCTTCCCATCCTATCCAGTATTTATTTGCGGACTTTCTGATGATAGCCATTCTGACAGGTGTGAGGTGATATCTCGTAGTTTTGACTCTGCCCATTTTTTTAAATATTTTTTATGTTGAATTTCATTAGTTCTTTGCATATTTTGGATATAAACCCCTTATCAAATATATGGCTTGCAAATATCTTCTCCTAGTAGGAGGCCTTTTCATTGACAGTTTCCTTCACTGTCCAAAAGTTTTTTACTTTGATGTAGTCCCATTTGTTTATTTTTGCTTTTGTTGCCCTTGCCTGAGGAGACATATACAAAATATTTCTAAGTCAGATGTCAAGAGCATACTGCCTGTTTTTCAGAATTTTATGGTTTCAGCTCTTACATTTAAGTCTTTAATCCATATTAAGTTTATTTTTTATATGGTGTGGGAAAATAGTTCAGTTTGATTCTTTTGCATGTAGCTGTCCAGTTTTCCCACCTTCATTTATTGAAGAGGTTGTATTTCCCATTGTATATTCTTGCCTTCTCTGTCATAGATTAATCAACCATAAGTGCATGGGTTTATTTCTGGGCTCTCTATTCTGTTCCACTGATTTGTGTCTGTCTTTGTGCCATTACCATACTGTTTTGATTACTGTAGCTTTGTAGTATAGTGTGAAATCAGGACACATGATACCTCCAGATTTGTTCTTCTTTCTGAAGATTGTTTTGGCTACTTTTGGTCTTTTGTGTTTCCATACACATTTTAGAATTACTTATTCTAGTTGTGTGAAAAATACCTTTTTTTTTTTTTTTTTTTTTTTTTTTGTGGTACATGGGCCTCTCACTGTTGTGGCCTCTCCCGTTGTGGAGCACAGGCTCCGAACACGCAGGCTCAGTGGCCATGGCTCATGGGTCCAGCTGCTCCGCGGCATGTGGGATCTTCCCAGACCGGGGCACGAACCCGTGTCCCCTGCATCGGCAGGTGGACTCTCAACCACTGTGCCACCAGGGAATCCCGCCATTGGTACTTTTATATGGATTGTATTTACTCTGTAGATTGCCTTGGGGAATATAGTCATTTTAACAATATTAATTCTTCCAGTCTACGAATATGGTATAGCTTTCCAATTGTTTGTGTCATCTTCAGTTTCTTTTATCAGTGTCTTATAGTTTTCTGAGTATAGGTCTTTTACCTCCTTAGTTAGATTTATTCCTAGGTACTTCCTTCTTGTAAATGGGTTTGTAATTGTAAATGGGATTGTAAATGGGATTGTTTTCTTAATTTCTCTTCTAATAGTTCATTGTTAGTGTATGGCAATGTAACAGATTTCTATATATTAATTTTGTATCCTATAATTCTACTGAATTCATTGATGAGTTCTAGTAATTTTTGGTGGCATCTTTAGAATATTCTATGTATAGTATTATGTCATCTGTAAATAGTGACAGTTTTACTTTCTTCCAATCTGGATTCCTTTTATTTCTTTTTCTTGTCTGATTGCTGTGGCGAGGACTTCCAATACTGTGCTGAATAAAAGTGGTGAGAGTGACCATCCTTGTCTTGTTCCTGATCTTAAAGGAAATGCTTTCCATTTTTCACTGCTGAGTATGATGTTACCTGTGGGCTTGTCATATATGGCCTTTATTATGTTGAGGTATGTTCCCTCCATACCCCTTTGTTGAGAGTTTTTATCGTAGATGGATGTTTTGTCAAAAGCTTTTTCAGCATCTGTTGAGATGATCATATGATTTTTATTCTTCAGTTTGTCAATGTGGTGTATCACATTGATTGATTTGCAGATATCGAACCACCCTTGCATTCCTGGGATACATCCCACTTGATCATGGTGTATGATCCTATTAATGTATTGTTGAATTTGGTTTGCTAATATTTTATTGAGGATTTTTGCATCTATGTTCATCAATGATATTGGCTTGTAATTTTCTTTTTTGTGTGCTATCTTTGTTTTTGGTAACAGGGTGATTCTGGCCTTGTAGAATTAGTTTGGAAGTATTCTTTCCTCTTCAATTTTTGGAATAGTTTGAGAAGATAGATGTTAACTCTTCTCTAAATGTTTGGTAGAATTCACCTGTGAAGCCATCTAGTCCTGGACTTTGATTTGTTGGGAGTTTTTCTATTATTGATTCAATTTCATTACTGGTAACTGGTCTATTCATATTTTCTATTTCTTCCTGATTCAGTCTTGGGAGATTGTACATGTCTAGGAATTTGTTCATTTCTTCTAGGTTGTCAATTTTATTGGTATATAATTGTTCATAGTAATACCTATGAGCCTTTGTATTTCTGTGGTGTCAGTTGTAACTTCTCTTTCATTTCTGATTTTATTTATTTGGGCCCTATCTCTTTTTTTCTTGATGAGTCTGGCTAAAGGTTTATCAATTTTGTTTATCCTTTCTTAACAAACCAGCTCTTAGTTTTATTGATCTTTTCTCTTTTTTAAAAGTCTCCATTTCATTTGTTTCTGCTCTGATCTTTATGATTTCTTTCCATGTACTGATATCAGGTTTTGTTTGTTCTTCTTTATCTAGTTCCTTTAAATGTGAAATTAGGTTGTTAGAGATATTTCTTCTTTCCTGAGGCAGGCTTGTATTGCTATAAATTTCTCTCTTAGAACTGCTTTTACTGACGTCCATAGATTTTGGATTATTGTTTTCATTTTCATTTGTCTCCAGGTATCTATTTATTTCTTCTTTGATTTCTTCAGTGATCCATTGATTGTTTAGTAGCATGTTGTTTAACCTCCATGTGTTTGCATTTTTTGCATTTTTTTCTTGTAGTGCATTTCTAGTCTCATAGCACTATGGTAAGAAAAGATGCTTGATATGATTTCAATTTTCTTAAATTTACTGATACTTGTTTGATGGCTTATTAGCATGTGATCATGTGATCTATCCTAGAGAATGGTCTATGTGCACTTGAAAAGAATGTGTATTCTGCTGCCTTTGGATGCAATGTTCATATATATATATATATATATATATATATATATTCTATTTGGTCTAATATGTCATTTAAGGCAGCATTTCCTTATTGATTTTCTGTCTGGATGATCTGTCCATTGATGTAAGTTGGGTGTTAAAGCCCCCTACTATTATTGTGTTACTGTCAATTTCTCCCTTTATGTCTATTAATATTTGCTTTATGTATTTAGGTGCTCTTATGTTGGGTGCATGTATGTTTACAATTGTTATATCTTCTTCTTGGATTGAACCCTTTATCTTTATGTAATGTTCTTTTTTGTCTATTGTGACAGTCTTTGTTTTAAAGTCTATTTTGTCTGCTTTAAGTATTGCTACCCCAGCTTTCTTTTCATTTCCATTTCATGAAATACCTTTATTCATCCTCTCACTTTCAGTCTGTGTTGTCTCTGGATCTGAAGTGAGTCCCTTGTAGGCAACATATATATGGGTATTGTTTTTGTATCCATTCAGCCACTCTATATCTTTTGATTAGACCATTTAGTCCATTTACATTTAAACTAATTATTGGTAGATATGTACATTGCCATTTTGTTCATAGTTTTGGGGTTGTTTTTGTAGTTCTCTTGTGCGCTCCTTTCTTCTTTTGTTCTCTTCACTTGTGATTTGATAACTATCTTTAGTGTTATGTTTGCATTCATTTCTCTTTTTTGTGTATCTATTGTAGATTTTTGGTTTGTGGTTACCATGAGGTTCATATTAACTATATATGTGATTATTTTAGTTGGTGATCTCTTAAGTTTGAACACATTCTAAGAACCTTGCATTTTTACTCCCTCTCACACACATTTAATGTTTTTCATGTTACATTTTACATTTTTTTGTTTTGTGTATCCCTTAACTACTTAGTGTGGATATAGATGATTTTTACTACTTTTGTCTTTTAACCTTCCTACTAGCTTTATAGGTTGTTGATATACTACCTTTGCTGTATATGTCTTTACCAATGAGATTTTTCCTTTTGTAATTTTCATATTTTTAGTTGGGGCCTTTTCCTTCACACTTAGAGAAGTCCCTTTAACATTGCTTGTAAAGGTGGTTTCATGGTGCTGAAGTCTTTTAGCTTTTGCTTGTCTGTAAACTTATTTCTCCTTCAAATCCGAATGATAGCCTTGCCAGGTAGAGTATTCTTGGTTGTAGGTTTTTTCCTTTTATCACTTTAAATATATTGTGCCACTCCCTTCTAGCCTGATAGTCTTATGGGCATTCCCTTCTATATAACTAGTTGCTTTTCCCTTGTTGCTTTTAATATTCTCTCTTTATATTTTTTTTTTTTGCCATTTTAAATGCAATGTGTCTTGGTGTGGTTGTCTTTGAGTTCATCTTGTTTGGGACTCTCTGTGCTTCCTGGACCTGGATGTCTGTTTCCTTTCCCAAGTTAGGAAAGCTTTCAGCTATTATGTCTTAGATATGTTCTCTGCCCCTTTCTCTCTTCTTCTGGGACCCCTATAATGTAAATGTTCATATTCCTGATGTTGTTTCAGAGGTCTCTTAAACTGTCCTCATTTTTTCAAATTCTTCTATGTTCTTCTGTTCAGCTTCAGTGATTTCCACTGCTCTGTCTTCCAGATTGCTAACCTATTTCTCTTATCTTCTAATGTATTAGTGTATTTTTCACTTTAGTTATTGTATTCCTCAGCTCTGTTTGGTTCCTCTTTATATTTTCTCTTTGTTAGAAACTTCTATCTTCTCATTGTGTTCATCCATTCTTCTTCTGAGTTCTTCTGACCATCTTTACAATTATACCTTGAATGCTTTATTGGGTAGATTGCCTATCTCCACTTAGTTCTTCTTCTAGACTTTTATCTTGTTCCTTTGCTTAGAACATATTTTTCTGCTCCTCATTTTGCCTAATTCTCTATATTTCTCTGCATTTGGTAGGTTGGTTATATTTCCTGATCTTGGAGATGTGGCTTTATGTAAGAGATGTCCTATAGGCCCCAGGAGGATACTCCTTTCTGGCCACCAGAGCTATATGCTCTGGGGGTGCCCTCTTTGTGTGCTGCATGCGTCCTTCTGTTGTAGGGGGCTGACTACTGTGGGTGTGCTGGTAGGTGTGGATAGCCCCTGGTCAGGTTGGTTGTCAGGCCTTGCCTAGTGTGAATGCTGCCAGCTGCTGGTGGGTGGGGCCTGGGCCCAGGGGATCCTGTGGTTGGTGTCAGCCTGCTGGTGGGCAGGGTCAGGTCCTGAGGGCTGGCTCAGGGCCCTGGGTGTCCTGAGGCTAGTGCTGGCCCACTGGTGGGTGGAGCCATGTCCTGGGGCAGCTTGTGGTTCAGGGGTCCTGTGGCAGCCAACCTGCTTGTAGGTGGGGCTGTGTCCCTGCCTGGACAGCTGCTTGACCTGGGGTGTCCCAGGACTGATGCTAACTAGCTGGTGGACAGGCTGGGTCCCAGCATTAATAAACTAGAGGGAGGATCCCAAAATGGCACTTGCAACACTAGCATCCTCATGGTAGGATGAGCTCCCCAAAATGGCAGCTGCCAGCATCTGTCTCCAAGATGATTCCCAGTTGCCTCCTGCTTCTCTGGGAGGCTCTCTAAGATTAGCAAGTGGGTCTGACCCAGGCTTCTTTCAAATTACTGCTTATGCTCTGGGTCTTGGGTGTGTGAGATTTTGTGTGTGCCCTTTAAAAATGGAGGCTTTATTTCCCACAGTCCTCTGCCTCTCTTGAAAGTAAGCCCCAGGGACCTTCAAAGACAAATGTTCTGGTGGCTCATCTTCTGGGTGCAGGACCCTCACGCTGGGGAACCCGATGTGGGGTTTGGACCCCTTGCTCCTTGGGGAGAACCTCTGCAATAGTAATTATCCTCCAATTTGTGGGTTTCCTACCAAGGGGTATGGGTGTTGACTATACTGCATCTCTGGCTCTACTATCCATCTTGTTGTGGGTCCATCTTTATATCTTTAGTTGTAGAAGATCTTTTCTGCTAGTCCTCAGGTCATTCTCATTGCTTGTTACTCTGTAAATAGCTGTAATTTTGGTGTGTCTGGTGTGTCTAAATTTGGAGGTGAGCTCAGGGTCTTCCTCCTCCACCATCTTGGTTAGTCCCCCTCTAGTACATATATTGTGGGAGTGGATTTGCCAAATTATAGGATACGTACATGTTCATTTTTACTAGATAATGTCAAATTGTTTTCAAAAGTGTTGTAAAATGTACTCCCAACACTATGAGTTCCAGTTGTCCCATGTCTTTACCAACACTTAGGATTGTTGAGCTTTTTCATTTTTGTCAATCTGGTGGGTCTACGATGGTCTCATTTTATTTTTGCTTTGATACAAATGAGGCTGACATTTACATATGTTTTCTGTTTATTTTTTTAATGAGGATGATTGGTTTATATTTGTTGTTCCAGCATAATTATTAAAAGGCCTCCCTTTGTTCTCTAACGTCTCAGTTTGGACACTAAATTATGCAGCATTCTATTCTTAGTTGAGTTCCTCTACTAACATAGAAATTCCCTTCTTGCTCTTTAGGATTAAGAATGATACTCACGTGGTCAAGTGGCTCTGAGGGAAGAAGACTAAATTTGGGTAGATACAGAGGATGGAGCAAAAAAAAAAGAGGGAAATCAAATGTATTAACTATGACTACTTAGTCTGACTCAGGATGACCATTTCCAAAATAATGTGAGATGGTGCCTTCTAATGGATACAAGCAGATGGACTTGATCAATATCATTCAGCATCAAAGTAAAAGAATTTGTTTACTTATTTCTGAGAAATGACTCAAGTCACAATCATTGTTTGAAAGTTGGTCACAGTGTACACTGCAGCCGCTTACTTCCCTCTCAATCTGTAATAATTCTTTTAAAAACTTGCATATGAAACCAAACAGTAATTTTCATACCTTGAAATCATTTTGTGAAGTCCCCTACTCTTTAAAAAGCTCACTTGTAATGGTGCTATTGAACCACTTCCATATTATACTCAACTAATGCTTCATTTCCCCCCAAAAGGAAATCAAATAAATAACATCTCTGTAAATAATTTGTATTGAGGGGTACTTTGCATTTGTTAAAATGATTTATGGTTCTAGTCTTCTTCCTTGAAGAAACCCTGAGAAAGCATTTTTCCCCATCCTTGTAGATGAAGGAGAAGAGGCCCATCAAGGCCGAGTGTCCCCCAGTCATTAAGGAGGGGAAGTCACACTGTTGCCCCAGAACTTTGGAGTCTCTGGTTTAGCCCAGCACATTTCCCAATAAAGCACATTTCCTTCCTAATATGATTTAATGGGGTTGCGTGTACGAACTCATGCTGGGGACTAAATGCCAAATTATTTTCTTGCTCAATATTCTTCTGCCATCATGTCAAACATGAGAAATTTCAACATTCCAAGTTCATTTCATTTCTAATCACTTGAACAAAAACTCTCCCAAGACAAGCTTGACAAATGTTATTTCTCCTATTTAGAAAGCTCCCTAATAGCTGGAAGGATTTTTCTTCCAAATCTTCCACAAATTGAAGTAAATTTAAAGATAAATCCCACCTTTGGAAGGAAACAAAAGGTGGGAAATTCTAGCTCTGTTTCTTTAGTTATAAGTGACTACTAGGCAGGGGCTTATCCTGTACACATTTGGCGAATGTAAATACTAGTGTTGCTCCCTGACGTTCCTCAGACTTCCTTGTCTCACATCTTTGTTTCTTCCCTGGCCAAACTCTCCTCATTTATCCAATTTATCTTATCCGATTTCTCTCTGGATAAGCAGCTCAGTTTATGTACTTAACAGAGCAGAAAGAAAACTTGTCATTTCTGAAAAAAGAAGTGAGGTTGCAAATGTACAGGGTAGAACAAGATTAGGCAGGACCAAAAGGCAAGAGCAGGATGCTCATAACAAAGACAGTTTAAAAATTATAACCGTAATTGTTCATCCTATTGGAATTTACTGGCTGTCAGCACACTGTGGGTGTAAATTGTTAGGCATTTTGATGAGTGATCGTCCTTCCTTCCTTCTGGCTCTCTGATGACATCCTCTAGCAAAGCTCAATGTCATCTTTAAAAAGAAAGAACAGCACACTGATGAATTAATTTGCAAGTATTTGACTAGCTCTTCTAGTCACAAATTTGGAAATAAATAGATATTTTGCATAAAACAAGTGCAAGAGCATGGAGTTAAGTACATGGAATATCAGTCCTTATTCGCTGTTATTAGGGTTCTCCAGAGAATCGGAACCAATAGGATGTGTGTAGAGGTATGTGTGTGGGTGGTGGGAGTGTATTTTTGGGCCTCTCACTGTTGTGGCCTCTCCCGTTGCGGAGCACAGGCTCCGGACGCACAGGTTCAGTGGCCATAGTTCACGGGCCCAGCCGTTCCGTGGCATGTTGGATCTTCCTGGACCGGGGCACGAACCCATGTCGCTTGCATTGGCAGGCGGACTCTCAACCACTGTGCCACCAGGGAAGCCCAGGAGTGTATTTTTAATATAGGCTCATGTAATTGTGGGGCTGGCAAGTCTGGTATATGCAAGAAAGGCAGACTGGAACTTCTGGCCAGAGTTCATGCTGCAATCTTGAGTCCAAAGACAGCCTGGAGTCAGAACTCCTTCCTCTTTGGGGGATCTCAGTCTCCCCATTTAAGACGTTCAGCTGATAGCATGAAGCCCACCCATATTATGGAGAGTCTAAGTCTACTGGCTTAAATGTCCATCACATCTAAAAAGTACCTTCACAGCAACATCTAGACTGATATCTGATCAACTAGATACCATAGCCTAGCCAAGTTTACACATAAACTTAACCATCGCAGTCACCAAACATGTAATTAACATGATGAGTGGGTGTATTTGCTAGAGCTGCCATAACAAGTACTACAGACTGGGTGGCTTACACAACAGAAATGTATTTTCTTATAATTCTGGAGGCTAGAAGTTTGAGGTCAATGTGTCAGCAGGGTTGATTTCTTCTGAGGCCTCTCTCCTTGGCTTGTAGATGACTGTCTTCTTTCTGTGTCTTACCATTGTCTTCCCTTTGTTCAGGTCTGTGTCCTAATTTCCTCTTCTTCTAAGGACAACAGTCATATTGGATTAGGGTCCACCCTGTGACCTCACTTTGATGTAATTACTTCTTTAAAGACTATCTCCAGGGACTTCCCTGGTGGTCCAGTGGTTAAGACTTCACCTTCCAATGCAGAGGGTGCAGGTTCGATCCCTGGTCAGGGAGCTAGGGTCCCACGTGCCTCGCGGCCAAAACCCCAAAAAATCATAAAACAGAAGCAATGTTGTAACAAATTCAATAAAGACTTTAAAAAAAATTGTCCACATCAAAAAAAAAACCCTTAAAAAATAATAAAAAATAAAGACTATCTCCAAATAGTCACATTCTGGGGTATTGGGATTTAGGACTTCAACACATGAAATCTGGTGGGGGAGGGGCAATTTAGCCCATAATAGTGGGAAAACACAAGAAAATTCAGGGGTGGTGGTGACTTTCCATTGTGCTGAGAAGTGCTGTGTTTGATTTAATCAGTTTACTTTGATGGATGGATAACTTCCCTGTGGTAAGCTTTAAAATGGTCTTCCTGTTTAAAAAATGAGTGTTTATATGCTAACTATTAGATTGAAAAAACTGAGATATGGGATAGGGAATCAATTTGCTACCCCAAAATGTAGGATAGGCATGGTTCCACATGGGCATCATCTGCAGATGTCAACATCTCCTTCCCCCAATTGTAAAACAAAGCTGTTGGATGAGAGAAGCAGGATTGTTGGACTCTCCACAGCATATGTGGCTGTTGGTTACTTTCTTTGGTTTATAAACTCACTATCTGGTTTTAACACTTAGACTGAAGTGGTCTTCTTCTTGATTGACTGGTTGGTTGATTTTTAAGCTTATTGATTTATTTTCTAATTAGAAAAATATTCTGGCTTATTGCATACATTTAGGAAATTTATAAAAGTATGAAAAAAATTATTAAAAATCAGAAATTTCACCATATATTTAGAAAATCTGTTAGTAGGTTAGTATATTTCTTTTTCCGAGGCATACTATACATTTTCAGTAAAATTAGGATTACACTATAGTCTGTTTTCACATATTATATTGTAATCAACATTTCCCTGTTTCTTACTTATGAAAATATTTAAATGGTTATGATGCATTTATCCATTTCCATGCATGTATCCATTCTTTTCACATGTTTTTTAGTGCCTTCAACGTGCTCTGCCTTGTGCTAGGTGCTGGGGATGCACTGGTAAAATAGACAGGAGTCTTGCATTCATAGACACTTTCCCATTTTATGGACATATGAACAGGTACTTAAGCACACCTTTCCTCTGCTCAAAGAGAGCTGAGTTGGGAGGAAGGCATTTTGCCCTCCCCCTCTTCCAGCTGTACACCTAGAAATGTGAAATAATGGCTGGCACTCCAGCAGCCATCTTGGACTGCTGTAACTTTGAAAATGGAAGCCAAATATTGAATACAGGATGACATATAGGAAATCTGGGTGTCTGAGCAAACCATGGAGATAGTTTATGGGCCCTGGGCTGTCCATATCACGACTTCATCTATGTGAAATGAAAATAAACTTCTAACCTGTTTAAGCACTGTTATTATGCTGTTAGGCACAAAACATATTCTAACTGATACAACACTATTTGTATAGAGCCTGCAAATTTCTACATAATATATCACATTTCATCAACTCTAAGACATGTTTGCTTTTGTTTCTACAATGCAGTGTCTCAAATCACTATCATCTTAAAATGAAAGAGAGTTTAAATGACTTTTTTTGAGGTGAAATTCACATAACACAAAAGTCACCATTTTAAAGTGCACAGTTCAGGGAATTCAGGGAATGCCCTGGCCGTCCAGTGGTTAGGACTCCGTGCTTCCAGGGCAGGGGGCATGGGTTCAATCCCTGGTTGGGGAACTAACATCTCACAAGCTGTGTGGTACAGCACCTGATCCCCCCAAAAAAATTTTTTAAAATAAAGTGTACACTTCAGCTGTTTTTAGTACATTCACAATGCTGTGCCACCAGCACATCTAGTTCCAAAACAGGAAACCCTGTACCTGTTAAGTATCACTCCCCATCTCTCCTCTCTCCCAGTCTCTGGCAACCACTAACCTGCTTTCTGGCTCTGTGGATTTGCCTATTCTGGACATTTCATATAAATGGAATCATACAGCATGTGGCCTTTTGGGTCTGGCTTACTTTGCTTAGCATAATGTCAAGGTTGACCCATGTTGTAGTACATATCAGCTCTTCATTTCTTTTTATGGCTGATATTCCATTGTTTGGCTGTACCACATTTTGTTTATCCTTTCCTCAGGTATGCATGCGTGTTTGGGTTGTTCCCACTTTCTGGCTATATGAATGATGCTGTTATGAATGTTGGTGTAGAGTCTTTTATGAGGATGTGTGTGCTCGTTTTCTTGACTATATACTGGCAAGTGGAATATCTGGGTCATATGGTCACTTTATTTTTAACTTTTTGAGGGACTGCCAAACTATTTTACAAAAGTGGTTGTACCGTTTTACATTCCCACCAGCAATGTGCCAGCAGTGTTTGTACCTTTTATCTATTAGGAATAATGCTGCTATGAACATTCGTGTACATGTTTTTGCTCGGACATACCTTCTCAGTTCTCTTGGGTGTATACCTAGGAGTGGAATTATTGGGTCATATGTAATTCTGTGTAAATTTCTGAAGAACGGTTGAGCTGTTTTTTACAGTGGCTGCACCATTTTAGATTCATACCAGCAATATATGATTCTGCATGCCCTCACCAACATGGTTTAAATGGCAAATTTCAAAATTCTTTCTTAGTGGTGTATAAAATAATAGTGCATCTTTTAGTCAGTGTTATGGAGTCAATGAAATATGATATGCAAATTTTCTTTGAACTCTCATTTTCTGCCTTTTTTATCTTAAAATCTAAAGAACAGCAATAAGCACGTAGAATAAGCATTTTTTATACTTAGCATCCATAATTGACAAAAATTAACTTTCTGTTCACTTTTTAACTTTAGATATTTAAAAAAAAAAAAGAACATAACAGATAAAGAATTCAAGCCCTCCCTTTCCCCTTCACCACACCTAGTACATGACCCCCCTCTCCAGAGACAACTCTTACCACAAATTTGGCATTTAGCCTTCTAGATTACATTTTATTACCATTGATAAATATTATAAATATACAACATTTCTATATGTTTTTGAGCTCTAAATATATGCCACCACGTATTCTGCAACTTGCCTTTTAAAAATAAACGCTGTTTTTGAAGTCTATCTAGTGATGTGCTGGTAAATATTTAACTAACAGCTCTTCTGTGGGGGGAAAGGGGGTGAGATTTGTAGCTTTTTCTCATTTCAATGTTGTAAATACTCCTAACATGGCTGATCTCAAAGTGCTGATGTAATATCAACCACCTCACAAAATTCCTGAAATTTTAACAATCAGCTCTTGAGACCCGGCCGCAGCATTCCACTAAATTTCCCATATCCATGTGTAAATCTGGGTTCTGCTTTTGTTCTTCATTTTAATACTGTAAGACTGTGTCATGATGTTTCTATCCATTCACTTGCTGACAGACACCTAGATTGTCTCCAGGTTTTCATTGTTATAAAGCAGCACCACAGCAAGCACCCTTCTACATCTCTCTTGTGCACATGTGCAAGATTTTCTGGGTCACCAGGTATGTTCATCATCAGCTTTACTAGACGTGGAAAACTGCTCCCCTTAGTAGTTGCACCAGTTCACCCACTCACTGGTGGTATGTGAGAGATCCCCCTTCCCCACAACCTTGCCGACACTGGTGTTGTCAGATGGTGATTTTTGCCATTCTAAAGGGTAAAATTCCATTGATTTCAATATATTTTTGAAGTATAGTTGATTTACAGTGTTGTGTTAATTTCTGCTCTACAGCAAAGTGATTCAGTTATATGTATATACATTCTTTTTTCATATTCTTTTCCATTATGGTTTATCATAGGATATTGACTATAGTTCCCTGTGCTATATAGTAGGACCTTGTTGTTTATCCATCCTGTATGTAATAGCTTACATCTGCTCACCCCAACCTCCCACTCCATCCCTCCCCCAGCCCCCTCAGCAGCTACCAGTTTGTTCTCTACATCCATGATTCTGTTTCTGCTTCATAGATGGGTTCATTTGTGTCATATTTTAGATTCCACATATAAGCGATATCATATGGTATTTGTCTCTTTCTGACTTACTTAACTTAGTATGATAATCTCTAGCTGCATCCATGTTGCTGCAAATGGCATTATTTCCTTCTTTTTTATGGCTTCCATTGTGTATATGTGCCACATCTTCTTTATCCATTCATCGGTCGATGGACATTTAGGTTGTTTCCATGTCTTGACTATTGTGAATAGTGCTGCTATGAACATAGGGGTGCATGTATCTTTTTATATATATATATAAATTTATTTATTTTTCCCTGTTTTTAGTTCTTCGTTGCTGTGCACGGCTTTCTCTAGTTGCAGCAAGAGGGGGCTACTCTTTGTTGCTGTGCGCGGGCTTCTCATTGCGGTGGCTTCTTTTGTTGCGGAGCACAGGCTCTAGGCGCCCGGACTTCAGTAGTTGTGACACGCGGGCTCTGTAGTTGTGCCTTGCGGGCTCTAGAGCGCAGGCTCAGTAGTTGTGGTGCACAGGCTCAGCTGCTCTGCGGCATGTGGGATCTTCCCAGACTAGGGCTCGAACCCGTGTCCCCGGCATTGGCAGGTGGATTCTTAACCAGTGCGCCACTAGGGGAGCCCTCATGTATCTGTTTGAATTAGAGTTTTGTTTGGATATATGCCCAGGAGTGGGACTGCTTGATCATATGGTAGTTCTATTTTTAGTTTTCTGAGGAACCTCCATACTGTTTTCTACAGTGGCTGCACCAACTTACATTCCCACCAACAGTGTAGGAGGGTTCCCTTTTCTCCACACCCTCTCCAGCATTTATTTGTAGACTTTTCATTGAGGGCCTAAAAGTAAAATTCCAATGATTTCATACATAGTTGTCCTTCATCCTGAGATCCAGCACCTATTTATATGTAATTACTTATATATTTATCGTTTCCTATTTTTTATACACTTAACTCTGGCATTTATCTCTAGTGATGATAATAAATGCAATAGGTTATCATAGAGCTTCAAAGCTCAAAACTAGGGAATGTGGCTACTTGGCTTCTCTATGAATTTAAAAGAAATGTAAAACTTCAATTTGGAGATTTAGAAAGAGAAGCTAAGATGTGTGTGCAAGGTTGTATTGGTTAGTACTGTATTTGGCTGCAAGCAGCGAAGGACCACATTAACAGTGGCTTAAACAAGTGTAGCAAATATTTATTTCAAGCAATAAGAAATTCAGGGCTGGTAAAGGAGGCAATAGGCCATCCTAGACTCAGATTCCCACCATATTTCTCTGCCATCCTTAGCCCACGGCCCCTTAGTCTCATACTCATCACTTCATGGTTGCAAGATAGCTGTTGCAGTACCTGGCTTCACATCAGCACTCAAGGCAGGAGGAAGGAGCAGTGCCCAGTTCAGGAAAACAAGGGCTTTCACATAAATACCGAGAGGACTTTTGTTAGTATCATTGACCAGAACTGTCACAGTATCATCTCATGTGGTAGGCAAGTATTTTTAGTGGGGGATACATTATGTCTCATCCTCTGAACAAAACTGGCATTCTGTTAGGATGGGAAAAGAAGGGTGATGCATGCCACAAGTTATTTGAATGTGGATTTTATATGTATTATTTTTTCCTAGTATCATCAAATTGGGTAAATGCTGGGAACTTGTTCAGAAATTTCTACTATCCAAAAAAACAGAACACACAGTTTTCATTGCCTTATTCATCACTGTTTTTTTCATTTTACACTGCCCATTAAGTATCTAGGTTTCACTTCCCTTTGTCTCTTTTCACTAATTCAAAAAGAATTTAATATTTAACCAGAACATGTTATCTTATGATGAGTTTTCCAGGCATGCCTCATGCCATAAAAGTGCAGACATTTTTTAAGTATACATTGTGGGGTATGAGAAAGAAGCACATGGGGCCTAAAAAATCTGATTTGTCATTATCGTTTTGTGTTTGTAGACAAGTCCCTTTTAATGTCTCCTATTATTAACATAACTCAGGAATGCTTTTTCCCAAAGTTGAAGACTCTTAGCAATATGTGTAGACAGGACCAAAAAAGGTGTGGTTCCTTATAGACCATTACCGAAAGGTGAATCATGGGAGGGTTGTAAATTAAACAGGAAGGAGGATATTTGGATATGAAAGGAGGAAATACATTAGATTCCACAGCAATTAGACTTTTGCATAAAAGAAGCATCTGGTTTTAGAACTTGCAAAAAAGAATAAAAAGTGAGAATTTGAAGGAGATCTTGAAGAAAGCATCTAGGCACTCAGCTAACAGTAGTTAACTACTAAGTCCTGTGAAGAAAGGCTGAGCTGGGGAATGTAATCATTGCTCCACTTCCCAGGACACTTGTTATTTATTTATTTTTAAAACTTTCTATTTTATCTTGGAGTATAGTTGATTAACAACGTTGTGATAGTTTCAGGCGTACACCAAAGTGATTCAGTTATACAGTTTCCCATTTAGGTTGTTACATAACATTGGGCAGAGCTCCCTGTGCTAGACAGTAGGTTCTTGTTGGTTATATTTAAAATGGATAACCAGGACACCTGTTATTGAGATGGTACATGCAGTGTATCACCATTAGGACCTAAAGAGGGTGGGTGTGCCTGTGTGTCCATGTTACTTTGTAATATTAATTTACTGAGGTCTCAATTTTATATATTCTACATTTTTATACATTCTAGAATAGATCAGAGAAGCAATTAGTCATATACTACGAAGTGTTTCATTTAACATTTTATATTCCCACCGGAAGGATTTCAATTGTAGTTCTGGATTTAAAACTTTCTGAAATAAGAAAAAAAAAACTTGAATGATGTGCTCTCTGATCTAAGACAACACAATGCGTATGTGAAGCTGAACTCATATGCCTCTTTAGAAGTGCATATATCACATAATGCAAGGCACACAGTTTATTAACAAGAATGGTTTTCTCCACCACGGCTGTGTGTGGCACCCATGCTTGTGCACAGGTTCCTGTGAAAGGAAGTTTGAGACTCGCATCTGCATCAGGCTGCTGTGAGGATGGAGGTAGTTTCCATTTCACACCTGGCACACAGGGGATGATGAGCAGGTGTTAGTTCCTGTCCCCTCTGTCCTCCAGGGTCATCTGCATTCTAAGTTTGTCTGTACTTGCATAGGTTTAGCTTTTCCCTTCGAAGAGGCATTAGGAGGGGCAAAGGAATGGTTCTGGGGACAGGTCTTCCTCCCCAGAATCACTGGGGAGGCCCTTGGGGGGCCCTTGAGGTCAGCTCCTACCTTCTGTTTTGGAGGACCCCTCAGACATCTGGATTAACATAGCTCAGAGAAACAATGGCTCTTTCTGTTTCACAGATTAGCAGACACCGAAAATCAACAGGGCGAAAGCAGCTACCTCCAAAGTCAGAAAGACACTCAATGGGGTAAATTCAGATTGAGACCTGTGGGTGTAGGTCACTGTCCAGGCAACACTTGAGGACAGAGTGGTGCCCATCAGAGCACAGCACTGGGGCTTCAAGTGTCTTTTCTCTTGCTGACCTGAGCATTGGCTTGACTGGCCATTAGAGTCCGGGAAAGAAGGTGAATTCTTTTCTTAAAAAAAAAAAGACTTTATTTTTTTTAGATCTGTTTTAGGATTATAGCAAGATTGATAGGAAGATTCAGAGGTTTCCCATGTAACCCATCCCCACAGCCTCTCCCATTACAATATCCCCCACCAGAGTGTACATTTGTTACAACTGATGAATCTACAGTGACACGTTATTATCACCTAAAGTCCTTAGTTTACATTAAGGTTCACTGTTGGTGGTGTACATTCTATCAGTTTGGACAAATCTATAATGGCATGTATCCACCACTACAGTATCACACAGAGTATTTTCACTGTCCTGAAAATCCCCTGTGCTCTGCCTATTTATCCCTCCCTCCCCACCTAATCTCTGGTGACCACTGATCTTTTTCTTGTCTCCATAGTTTTGCCTTTTCCAGAAAGTCATACAGTTAGAATCATACAGTATGTAGCCTTTTTGGATTGGCTTCTTTCACTTACTAATACTCACTTAAGTCTCCTTTTCGAAGTTTGATAGCTCATTTTTTAGCACTGAATAATATTCCATTGTCTGGATGTACCACCATTTATTTATCCATTCACCTACTGAAGGACATCTTGGTTGTCTCCAAGTTTTGGCAATTATGAATAAAGTTGTTGTAAACATCCATGCACAGGTTTTTATGTGGACATAAGTTTTCGACTCCTTTGAGTAAATACAAGGGGCACAATTGCTGGACTGTATAGTAAGCGTATGGTTAGTTTTGTAAGACACCGCCAAACTATCTTCCAGAGTGGCTGTATGTACCAGTTTGCATTCCTGCCAGCGATGAATGAATATTCTTGTTGCATCACATCCTTGTTGGTGTTTGGTTTTGTCAGCGTTCTGAATTTTGGCCATTCTAATAGGTGTATATAGTGGTATCTCATCATTGTTTAGAAGGAGAATTCTTCAGGTAAAGATTCCTTTTATTTTCCTCCTACAGAGAGGATTTACTTCACGCCCAAATTTGTTATCTCTTTGGCTCTGACCATGGTGCTGAATCCTCTGATCTTGAAAATTCAACTCCTACAATGGTAGTACATTCACACTCTCAACAGCTGTGGGATGCATTATAAGTGGTATAAGGAAGCGTGTGCCCCTCCTAAAGCCATGTATTTAAGCTATAGAGTTCACCTGCTCCCTTGAGATCCTTTTAAGGAATATAAGATTTGGGGAGAATTTCTGGTTAAAATTTACAGATTAGGATGCTCCCAGTTCCTGAACTTCATCTGAATATGAGTAGAAGGTTTTGTTTGTTTGTTTGTTTGTTTGTTTTTGGCTGCATTGGGTCTTTGTAGCTGCATGCAGTCTTTCTCTAGTTGTGGTGAGCAGGAGCTACTCTTCGTTGCAGTGTACGGGCTTCTCATTGCAGTGGCTTTTATTGCAGAGCACGGGCTCTAGGCGTGCAAGCTTTAGTAGTTGTGGCATATGGGCTCAGTACTTGTGGCTTGTGGGCTCTAGAGCACAGGCTCAGTAGTTGTGGCACACGGGCTTAGCTGCTCCGTGGCGTGTGGAATCTTCCCGGACCAGGGATTCAACCCGTGTCCCCTGCACTGGCAGGCGGATTCTTAACCACTGAGCCACCAGGGAAGTCCCATGAGTAGAAATAAAGTTTTTAAATAGGAAACCAACCAGTGCCAAAATAAATGGAATGCAGGTCAAGTACAATATTTCCCCCTCAGTTTCTAATGGAATAATAATAGCTATGCCATAGTTCCTAAGATAATGACCACAGAGAGGCTTCTGCTTCTCAGAGTGGGGATTCCCACCTTCAGTGTGGTGCTGCCTTGCTGACATCCAGCAAATTTTTGTTTATGTAAAGCTTTATCGTAGGTTAATCCTCTAAAGATAGAATCGCGGGAAATAGCGCTTTTCGTGCCAATTCAGTTCAATGCTGAGTGCCTACACTGTGCTAAACGTGTGCTGGGAAATGTGGACCCTGACGTCAAGAAGCTTACAGTCTATTAGGTGAGAAAAACATGAATGTGGGCGATGCTAATGGAAGGCAGAATGTACTATGTGATTTAACAGAGACACCATGTGTTAGAAGAATTGTGACAGGACAGTGATCCTTCCTGACGTAAAACCTAAGCAGAGAGTTCTCCAGAGTCCTGAGCTCTGGTCTTGACCTTCCACTTACCCTCCATTCCAGGCCAGGGGCAGACATACCTGAATTGACGAAGTCCGGTCAGCCATAAATTTCCTGTTAGAGGTGAATTCCACTCTGCTATGAGATCCTGGTCATGACCCTCAGGATTCCCGCTTGCTGGAAGCTTGGGTGGATTGTCTTTTTTCCTTCAAGTACTGCCAACCGGGGAGCGGATAGTCTCAGGCAGGTTGGGGCAGATAGTGTTTAATCTGCTCCATGGACACAAACTGCAGCTCCATCTCCACCAGCTTCTGCAAACAGACAAGGCAGAGATTAGTGTGCGGAGGTGGTGTAAACAAAGGGTCACACAGGAATTTGTTCAGCAAGGATAAACCACACGATCAGACTCTCCTCCACTGATCTGGGAGGACCCTGGTCAGCAACAGGATTACAGTGTCTTTCACCTGATTAAACAGCAGGTTTTCCTGTTGCCCTTCTTTGGGTCTCTTTCTCAGGACTTAAAAAAGTAGTACTTCAGAGAGAAAGTTGTGGCCTGCTGGGGGAACAGCATGGAGAGAGCAGCATGGGATTTTAATTGCATGAAAAGATGGCACTTGCAATCAGTTTACCAATATCTTGAGGTGGAAATGGCCTGAGAAGTAGAGTTCTGGGCACATTACAGAGGAACTCGCCTCTCAAGGCCTAGACAGTGCTTAGAACATTGTAGGTGCTCAACAAATCTTTATTCGACTGAATTGCTGCTGAGATACTAAAGGAATGGGGGGACCGCTGCTTCCCAGGACCAGTGTTGTGTTCCAGAAGGCAAACAGGAAGTAGTCGTGTGTTCTGGACCTTTGGGACACTCCCACAACCCAGCAGACCATAATCCTCACATTCTACAGCACCGAGGAGAACTCTTGCTGCTGGGATGAGAGGCATGAACTCAGGAAAAGGTCACCCAAGGACCTGGAATCTGGCCCATCTCAGACGGCCACATCGTCTTCAGATAAAAAAGGCCAATATACATGTCCACAATCCCTCTTTTTCTCTTTATGGGCTTTGCCACTTTCATTTTCAGGATATGTCAATGAGGTATTGCTATTGACCTTACCTTCTAGATAGGAAAAATGGGGTTAGTGGTTTCTTTCAGTCCATCAGTGTGGAAACGGGACCTTTTCCAAGGTCATTTCAAAGTCATTCACGGGTGGAGTCCTCCCAAGAATCTCGTAACTGTTCATTGTTTTGTTGTTGAATTTCTGCTCATTTATATTTCTCCCAGCCTTTTCCCTACCCAACTCTATTTTTTGCAGGTAGTCAGCCAGTGAGGTAGGATGAGAAAATGGCTCCATATACAATCCACACCTTATTCCTTTGCCCTTGTTCTCCTGCCTGCCCCTTGACCTTCCCCTCTGGCCTGTTCAGTCACAGGAAGGAAGCCTGAAGGGAGGGGCAGCTGTTTTCATAGAGTAAAAATGCCTCTTACAAAACCATACCCAAGGGCTGTGCTTTTTTCCAAGACCAGTTCTGACAGCTAAGAAGGCTGGCGCCCAACTGGCACACTCCAGTAGCTTTGTTCTGCCACCTCCTGCCACATCAAACCTTTGGCACAGGACTGGCTACCCAACCTCTGCCAGGCCCGTACCATCTCTGCCCAAACCATGGCGGGTGGTATCCAACATGTTCAGGGTTGATACAGACTGGTACAGTGCCACACTTCTGTGGAGTTTTGTTTTTACAAACCCTGCAGACAGGATTTGTAAAAGCAGTAGATGTACCATCATCCTTCCTCCCTCCTCCTCTTTGACTTCCTCCTAGGACTTCTGATGAACAAGCTCCCTGTCCACCTACAGACCCTCTTATCTCCCAGAAGGAAGAATTATGTGTCTACCGCCACTCATCTCTTCTGTAGCTTTAGAAAGTGTGCTAATCGTGAGACAGCAAATCTGCACAGTTTGGCCACGAGGCTTCACAACCGCACCCACATACCAGGGCAGTGCCAGCTAAGGCAATTATCTATTGTTGCCACCCAGTGGGCAGGGTTGGCCATTGGGTACTAAGGCCACCTGGGTGGAACGAACCTTTTCAAAGCAGGGTGGGTCCAAAGCAGTTGGCTACAGTTTGTTCCTTGGCCTTGAGAAAGAGTGAATGAGGGGCGCGGAGATCAGAACTTCTCTAGAATCAGGTCATGGGAATTAAAAATCAGTGCCGAAAAATCCTTTCATCAACTTAAAACAATTTCAGTGGGGTTCTAAGCTCCAGTCTCAGGAGAATCAAAACTCATGGCCATGGGTGGCCATTGTGCCTAGATAGGGTAGAACAAAGGGGATGCTAGTGCCTCTTCCCATCCCTCATGGACCCACTGGGTGGGGACTGAGACAACGGTTCTCCCTTTGGATACCTCTGTTTTACCAACTGTAGAATGGGGTAAATACTGTTAAAACTCATTTCAAAGTCTTTTTTAAAAAAGGAATGATTGGCTGGTAGAGCTATTGCTTTAACTATATGCTGTATGAAATGATCAAACATAACTTGTATTCAGCAGACTCAACTTTCTAAAACTTACAGCATGCAAAAGAAAGAGGGTGAACACAACTACTAAGGCAAGGGAAGATGGCCCCATGGTTACAGGTGTATGGTATTCGTCCACTCAATAATAATCCTATTGTGGCCGTACACCTGGGTTTCCACGTAGCCTCAACCAGATAACAATTGAAGACATTAAGCCTTGCAAGGTAAGCTCGTGTCGGGTCCAGAGATAAAGAACTGTAACTGCAATGTTGCTCTGATTTCTTGGAGGACAGTTAGCAGATATCCTTCCCTTCACAATTCCTCCTGACCTAGGCAAAACCTGCCCTCATTCCTTTCATCTTTCCCAGAAATACAGAAAAACGGTTCTGTCAGCCACTTACATGCAGCCCCAAACAAGTCATTTGGCTCCTTATCCACACAGAGCATAACATGCACAGATCCCAGGAGCTATGCTGCTCTTCAGGCCCTAAAGAGCTGGAAACAAAGATCAAAACTAATATAGAGTCGTTTGGGTACATAGTGATGCTATTATCTATCATCTGTAGTTTTACCTAGTCTGTAGTTCAGTTGAGCCTGTTTTCTCAACATCATTATTAAAAACTGTGTGCCGTAAGAGTGCACGGTCAGAGAGGCCATTGCTAATGTAACCTGGACTACCCCTGATGGCTGCTGGCAAAGCCTCTGCTGAGATTTCTCACCATGATTCCATGGCGTTTTTCATGATGAGCAAGTGAGAGACTTCTGGACCCCCTCTTCCACCAGCCATGCCGACTAACCATCTAGAAGTCCACAAGCCACTTAAACTCTAAGCCCCCTTTTTAATTTACTTTAAAAAAATTTTTTATTGCTGTATAATTGATTTACAATGTTGTTTAATTTCTTCTGTACAGCAAAGTGATTCAATTATACATATATTCTTTTTCATATTTTTCCATTATGGTTTATCACAGGATATTGAATATAGTTCCCTGTGCTATACAATAAGATGTTTTTATCCATCCTGTACATTGGGCTGGCCAAAAAGTTTGTTCGCGTTTTCCATAATACCTATGGAAACCCCCGAACAAACTTTTTGGCCAACCCAATAGTTTGCATCTGCTAATCCCACACTCCCAATCCTTCCCCCACTCCCCGCTTTGGCAACCACAAGTCTGTTCTCTATATTTGTTTTTGTTTCATAGATTTGTTCATTTGTGTTGTATTTTAGACTTCACATATAAGTGGTATCATATGGTATATGTCTTCCTCTTTCTTACTTCACTTAGTCTGATAATTTCTAGGTCCATCCATGTTGCTGCAGATAAAGCCCCTTGACCTCTCTGAATTCAGACTAATGCTTGGACTCCAGATTTTTTGGTTTCCTGATAAGTAGTGCATTGAAAACTATTTCATTAACTCTTAAAAAGGCCTTGAAATGTCACCTTTGAAATATACTACATTTAACCTTACAGCTTTGAAAAATCAGAATGTCAGGTGACCTCAGAGGTGATCTGAGCCAGAGGTTCTAAACTTGGGGCTTAATATCCTTGGAGGCTTCTTGGAAGGCCCTCAGAGACCTGTGACCCTTCTAAAATATACTCAATTTTGTGTGTTTGTGCATGTGTACTATTTTTCTTCTAAGGGAGAGGGGCCACAGCTGTCATTAGAGCCTTAAAAAAGGACCTCAATGGCACCACCTTGTTTTTTAAATTTTTTATAAATTTATTATTTTTGGCTGCATGGGGTCTTTGTTGCTGTGCGCAGGCTTTCTCTAGCTGTGGTGAGCGGGGGCCACTCTTCGTTGCAGTGCACGGGCTTCTCATTGCAGTGACTTCTCTTGTTGCGGAGCACAGGCTCTAGGCACATGGGCTTCAGTAGTTGTGGCTCGCAGGCTCTAGAACGCAGGCTCAGTAGTTGTGGTGCATGGGCTTACCTGCTCCGTGGCATGTGGGATCTTCCTAGACCAGGGATCGAACCCGTGTCCCCTGCATTGGCAGGGAGATTCTTAACCACTGCACCACCAGGGAAGTCCTGGGACCACCTTGTTTTAGAGATGAGAAAATGTGGTTCCTTAAAATGGTAAGATAGCTGGAAGTAGACCTAGGCCACTTGGCTTTGAGCTCTTTGCACGTTATTATACAATTTTCCTTAAAAAACTTACAGACGTTCAAGTTAAACACAGTGAACTCATGGGCTTGTTGACTTCCTTCTGAAATCCCACTAATATGATGATACAGGGTAAAATAAGTCTGAAGCAACAAGGACAAAGGGAATGTGAGAGCACACAGCAGCCCGTGAGGCTGTCAACAAAATCTCAGGGAAGGGACAGATCTGTGGTAAGGAGACTTAGGCGGAAACCTGAGACCCCAGAGAAAAAAGCCCGCAAGAAGCAATCTGATTCCTGTGCAGATCGGGGGAAGGTCGGAGGTGCAGCCAGCCGCCTCTGAAGACAGGGACCGAAAACCGGTCTCACTGGGAGTCTGGGTAAGGGCTCAGTTAAACTCCAGTCTTCTCTCTCGTCCTCCCAACACAAATTCCATTCTCTGGAGAAGCTCTGGACTTAGGAATCTCAGGCACAGCCAAGGGAGGATTAGGTGCCTTACTACAAAGAGGGTTAGATTTAAGTCCACGTTGTGAACAGTGAGCTTTCCTCATTGTTCAGCTTCCAGCCATTTTCTTTAGTTCAGCTTCCAGAACCTGGCAGCCAGGCTTACAATATACCTCCGGCTGGGTTGTCTACTGTCAGTCAACTCACGACCATCACCATGCCTGTCTACGGCTGGGAACCACGCTTCCCAGAACCCCTTTCCCGGCATGATTCCAGGCTCAATCTGCCAGTGAGAGGAACGTGCGTAAGATTTGGGCGGCTGAGTGGAGAGAACGCCATCATTCCAATCGTCAGCTGTGGCGGGTTCACGGATCTCTCTCCACAAGCTCCCGTCTCTCCCCACAAGCTCCCATTTAGCAGCCTCTTTTGGTAGATGCTGTGGCTTCTTGGAATTTCCTGGTACCTCCAGCTTCTCCCACCCCAGTGCTGCAGGCTCAAGCCCTCAGTGACAATTTCACTAATTCTCTAGCCGCGTTTTCAAGCCCTTCCCTTCCTCAGCAGCCTCCTCCCACATTTGTGAAGGCCCTAATGCCTTAATTTATTCTAGTGAAACCTATGGTGATTCTGTTTGACCCAGTCTAACTGATAGACCCCCAGCAGGAGAATGAAGGGTTCATTTCTGAGGAAATTGACCAGACCAAGAGAGAGAGAGAAAAAAAAAACACCCCAAACTTTATAAATAACGACACTGGGAATCCTCAGTGAAGCAGGTGACTGACTGTCCTTCCAATCACCTTATATTAGTTTTCTATTGCTGCTGTTACAAATTATTACAAACTTAGTGGCTTAAAACAACA
Organism: Mesoplodon bidens; assembly: GCF_964165515.1. NCBI lineage: Eukaryota > Metazoa > Chordata > Mammalia > Artiodactyla > Ziphiidae > Mesoplodon > Mesoplodon bidens. The sequence continues at coordinate 85,249,689 of NC_138166.1, forward strand.
CGAATTTATGACCATACCATTCTGGAGGCCAGAAGTCTGATACAGGTCTCACTGGGGTAAAAGCAGTGTCAGTAGAGCTGCGTTCCCTTCTGGAAGCTCTAGCGGAGATTCTCTTTCCTCGCCTTTTCCAGCTTCTAGAGGCTGACTGTATTCCTGGCTCATGGCTTCCTTCCTCCACCTTCAAAACTCGCAGCGTGGCGTCTCTCCGACCTTTCTTCCCTTGTCACGGCTGCCTCTGACCACAGCTGAGAAAGGTTCTCTGCTTTTAAGAACTCCTGTGATTAGATTGATCCCACCTGGGTAATGCAGGCTACTCTCCCCATCTCAATGGCCTTAATCTGAATCTCATCTGCAAAGTTCCTTTTGCCACGTGAGGTAACATTTCCACAGGTTCTGGGGTTTAGTATGTGGACATCTTTGGAAGGTCATTATTCTGCCTATCACCCACCCTAAGATGAGCCCACCAGTTGCCAATGTATAGAGAGTTTCTAACAGTTTTAAGATCCCCATCCTTAAATATGAACAGATAGTCAAGGATCACAAGACATCTGAGCAAGCCTCTAACATGAAAGACAAAACCAAAAATTAAAACACAAAGAACCTGAATAAACAGAAACAATGCAGGAAGCAGAAACCTTTAAAAAGGGGGAAGGGGAATACCTATTTAACATCTTCAGAGGCATTTGTGAATCCTCAAAATAAGAACAAAAGGCTAAAAAAATACAGACAAAAGCTCTCAGATATTAAACACGTTAGCAGAAATAAGAGTTCTGTATTAAGTTTTGAAAATACAGGTGGGAATTTTCCCAGAAAGTAGAACAAGATCAGAAAGGTAGGAAACTGGAAAGGAAAAAATAAGAAAAATCACAGGGTTAGTCCAGGAGGTCCAGTATAGGAAAAATAACAGTTCTAGAAAGAATAGTGAAAATGAATAAAGGAAATTACCTAAGAAATAACAGAAATATTTTTGAGAGTTGAAAGAATAAACCTCCAGAATGAAAGGGATATTAAATACCTGGTCAAATAAATGAACAAAACCTCTATCATACACATGATGAAATTTAAACAACACAAGGGAGAAACAGAATCTCCTGACAACTTCCAGAGAGAAGGAGCCAGAAATCAGCATTGTATCAGGCTCCTCAGCAACACGGGGGGCTTGAAAACAAACGTCTGTTTTCCAATCAGGAATTCCAGTCAAATTATCAATAAAATATAAGAGTAAAATGAAAAGCCTCAAAAAATTACCTCCTGGTCATCCTTTCTTAGGAAACTACTGAAGGATGGGCACAAAAAAAAGGGGGAGAGGATGAGAGTTAAAAGTAAAGCAAGAAACATCCTGTGACCCAGGGTGGAGAATCCAACCCAGGAGAAAAGATAGAGAATTTCTAGGATGGTAATGGAATTAAGTCCTGGGATGATGGCTGGGAACCATGCCCAGAGAGCAGCCAGTCCAGATCACCGCAGGAGGATACACAGCTCCGAGAAAACAATGCTGAGACGGTCTTATGGTTCTATAGTAAAGACTGGGAAATAATTAAGGATAAAGAAAATTAAGCAAATTAAAATGAGGAAATTATTATTTCAGAAATTTCAGAATTAAAGTTTAAAAGGAAATGTAAAACTATGTGGCTATGCTGTCAACAGTATTTATTTATCAACATTAATTTTTGATTTAACCAAAAATCGTGCTATAACTAAATTGTGACAGTAAATGGAGTAGTATACCCAAGTGGTGATGTTAGAGCTAAATCCTCATTTCCCATAGTAGAAAAAGTAAAAAAAAAAAAAAAAAAAAAAAAAAGCCAAAACGAAGAAGTATCAATATGAGCATTTTAAATGGAGGGAAAAAATCAGAAGAAACAGATTGGGCTATTTAAATGGAGGAAGATAATCAGAAGAAACAAAATGGGCTGAACTTCCCCGGTGGCACAATTCCCTGCCTGCCAATGGAGGGGACACAGGTTTGAGCCCTGGTCCGGGAAGACCCCACATGCTGTGGAGCAACTAAGCCTGTGAGCCACAACTACTGAGCCTGCGCTCTAGAGCCCAGGAGCCACAACTACTGAGCCCACGTGCCACAACTACTGAAGCCCGCATGCTCTAAGGCCCATGTGCCGCAACTACTGAGCCCGTGTGCTGTAACTGCTGAAGCCCGTGCGCCTAGAGCCTGTGCTCTGCAACAAGAGAAGCCACCGCAATGAGAAGCCGGCGCACTGCAACAAAGAGCAGCCCCAGCTCGCCACAGCTAGAGAAAGCCTGCACACAGCAATGAAGACCCAATGCAGTCAAAGATAAAAAATAAAATGTAACTCTTTAAAAAAAAAAAAAAGAAACAAATGGGCTGAAAGTGGTTGCTTGTGGGAGGGCAGAGGATGGCTCATTGTTATCGTGGGACCAGCACCATCTGACTTGATAGTCTATGGACATGTATGCCATTGATAGAAATAAAAATGTAAATGTAAAGAACAACAAGCCAAATGCCCATCAAAATGATGGCAAATAAACAAAATGTGGTCTACCCATACAGTGGAATGTGATTCAGCCACCAAAGCAATGAAGTACAGACACTGCTACAACATGGAAGAGCCTTGAAAACATTATGCCAATTGAGTGGAGCCAGGTGCACATATTGTGTGAATTCATTTGGATCAATGCCCAGAATAGGCAAATCCACAGAAAGCAGACCGGTGGCAGAGGGGCACTGAGGCGTGCCCACTTAATGGCTACAGAGTTTCTTTTGGGGGTGATGAAAATGTTCTTGAACTACATAGTGGTGAAGGTTGCACAACGTCGTGAATGTACAAAAAGCCACTGAATTGTACACTTTAATTGGTTAAAATGGCGAACTTTATGTTAGGTGACTTGTATCTCGGTAATAAAATATAAAGAATACTGGATTCTGTCTATAGAGTATACAGATTTTATTTTTGGCTAAATGAGAGTTGTTTACAAAGTCTCTATAACATATTTCTACATTCTTCTGGCTTTAGTAAGCATAGGATGATGAATATGATTGAAGCCTTCGATGATCTATTGTTTCCACGGTTTCTGAGGATCAGTCATCATCCTGCATAGCCAAGATTATACTTTAGGCACATTAGACAGAAATGAATTATGTACTAACCTCAAAATATAATATTAGAAATATTTATGCATGCAGTTCTTCAGTAAACTTAACAGCTTGCTTTCTTGTCATCTGACACTTTCAGAGTAGAGAAGTGTAGAAAACTTAATGAATTCAGAGATCTGGGAAGTGACGGCTTGTGAATGAGGTTACACTGTATTCTGCTGCTTTTCTTCCCAATCATATTTATTTCTCATTCTTTGGCATCCCGTCCTTCTGCAACATCTTCTATTGTCTGTTTTATTCAATAGTCAATTACTGAAAATCAGATAAGCCATTCTGCCACAAAGAAGAGCTTGATCCTTAAGAAACAAGCTAAGAAGCAAACCTTGGACACTAGACTTGGGGTCTCATGTGTGCATTATTTTCAGAGTTCAAATTTGTTTCTGTTATTATTTTTTAGTGATTTGTTTATTTGGGGTTTTGGTAGGTCGCCAAGAAGATCTGAAAAATCCTATCTCACTTAATAGCTTTTTAGGATCTATCCAAAGCTTTGCTGTGCTTGTTACTTTCTCCTAAGTCACCTGATGTCCTCATTTATACACCCTGCTTAAAAAAACTCAACCACGAGAGTGTATGTAAAAATGGGATGTCTTTTCTCCTTTAAGCAACATCACTCATTCTTTCCTATAAGTTTTACTTTTATGTGGATTGTTCTTTAAGAATCACTTGGAACAATGCTGCAAAATAATGCAGCTAAATGTTTAAGCAATTAGAGAGTGGTTAGTTTTATTAAACTTTCCACACAGAGTTTTGTTTGCAAAATGTTTACAGCTACTAAGTGGTTGTAGTGCATGACTGATTTGTGGTAAAATTCTAGTAATATAAATTCATTCCAAAGAAAAACCCAGAAAGACCAAGTGACTTGCCAGGATCACACTGCACAGGAATGAAGAAAAATGCAGATTAGTACTTTTAGTTGAATAGCTGCCATTTAAATAGTTACAAGCAAATTAGGTATTTGCATATTATATAAATAAAAATTAATTTATACCAACATCATAAGGCAAAAGAACCATTTGTGAATCTTGTAGTATTTGACATGCTTATTAATAAATGAAAACTTTAAAAGTTTTACTTTATTAAAATATTATTGCTATTTAGAAAGGTGTATTTTATTTTTTAAAAGTATTTGTGACTTGTTAGGGCCTTATCATTTATTACTTGGAGCCACTCCCACCTCTCCCCTCAGTAACTTTACGTAATAGTTTTCAGTTAAGTTAATGTAATGGTTATTTTTCCAACTAATTATAAAGAAGATCCCTGATTAAAGACTTTGGTAATATTCCTTTCTTATCTATGGGTAGGTCGCCCAAATTTTAGCAAACACATATATATTTCATCTCTCTTTCTCTACACAAAGAGTTATCGGGTGTGATATCTATTAGGCTATTACAAATATGACCCCAATCCTGGAATAGAAAAAGGACCTTAGTGGAAAAACTAGTGAGATGTGAATCAAGTCTGAAATTTAGTTAACAATAAGGTACCAATGTTGGTTTGTTAGTATTGACAATGTACCATGATTACATACAATATAACAGAGGGTGAGAGATACAAAACTTCTTTGTACACCTTTTCTTTAAAGTTATTCCAACAAAAAGTTTATCTAAAAAGTTAGGTACTGTAAGCAGAAAGTTTGAGTCTAGACATGAGTACTATGAGTTGTATAGTTATCTACTGCTGCATAACAACCCCAAAACGTAGTGGCTTAAAACAACAAACATGTATTATGTCACAGTTTCTGTGGGTAAGGAGTCTGGGCACATTTTAACTGGGTCCTCTGGCTCAGGGTCTCTCATAGGCTACAGTCAAGGGTTTGACTGCACCTGAAGTCATCCCCAGGCTGGTTGCGGGGGGATTCATTTTCAAGTTCACTCACGTGGCTCTTGGAAGGCCTCGGGTCCTCATGAGCTACTGTCTGAAGACATCAATTCCTTGCCAGATATGCCTCTCCACTGGGCAGATCCCAACGAGGCAGGTGTCTTTCCTTAGAGAGAGAGAGAGACAGACAGCACATGCAAAAACATCAAAGAATCACAGTCCATTTGTAACCTAATCTCAAAAGAGACATCCACTTGTGCTGCATTTTATCTGGAAGAAGCAAGTCACTAGGTCCAGCCCACGCTCAAGGGGAGGGGACTACACAGGTCATGAATACCCATAGGTGGGGATCAGTGGGGGCCATCTGAGAGGCCGTCTACCAAACGAGCAGCCCCATGATTACATCCACAGTGAAGAGAACAGCACTGATCGAGAGAGAGGCACTGGAATCAGAGCGATCTGGGTTTGTACTCTTACGCAAAAACCTTACAGTTACATGATCTAGGACAAATTATTTCATTCTTCTGTTTGTTCTCTCACATGCAGAAATTTGAATGAATACCTACTTCATGGGACTATTTTGAAAGTTAGATTAAGTGAGATAATTCATGTAAACTGTTGAGCAAGTGCCTAGCACAGAATAAGAGCTCAGTGTTAGCTGTTACTACCATCATCATTATTGTTGTTTCGTATCTGATTTAGAGTCACTTGAGCCTGACGCTGAAGAATTGCTGGAGTTTTCAGGCTGAGGAGGAGGAGGAAGAGAGGGAAGATGTGGGCAGAGGGAATGTTACACACATGCTTGGAAATGTGCAGGTGCCTGCAGGTCAGCAGTAGCAAGCAGCTGGGTGAGCTCAGAAGCCAGGCCCTAATTGGGGGGGTGGGGGGGGTGTCTGGAGAAGAGGGTGGCCACCTAGGCAGGGGTGAGACCCACGAAAGACGGAGAGGGAGCAAAGTCACGTGTCAGTAGAAGAAGAACTGGACTAAACACAAAAGCTGGACTAAAGGTTAAGAGGTGGGGCAAGAAAGCCACCTAGGAGGCTACTGAGGGTTCAGAGAAAGGGGTGAATTTTGAAGAAGTTAAGACAGAAGAGAGGCAAGGCTTGGAGAGTGTGAGTGAGGCCGGGGCAGTGGAGGCGGTCAGCTTTAACCACGGCGAGAGCTGGTTTTGGGCAATGAAAATGAGCACAGCTTTGGCATTATAATTGAAAGAGGTTTAGAACAGCAGGTTAAGCTATTTAGTACCCTCTGGAGGCAAGGTTCAAGTATCGCTGCCCCATAGCCTGTTTTGAGTAAGGCATCCTTGTGGAAGAAGGTTTCAGGGAAAGTGGCTGCTTGGTCCTGACTTGACCAGTTGAAGAGTCATGCAAATTATCTTCCAAATACCCGTGTGCGTGTGTGACTTATTGGGTGGCCAAGTCTGGTAAAGCTGTCTGAATGAACAAGTGATCCTTTCTTTTAAAACTTAAGGATTTTGTATGAAAAAACTAGAAATATGGAAACAAGGAGTTGTGAAAAATATCTGTGGCTGGAGCTCTAGGTGGGGAAAATCATCACGTAGCAGGTGTATCTGTAAACCGGGGAGTAAGTAAGGTTACTCAGGGAAAACAGAGCAAGTAAGAAAGCAAAAGACAGAGTTCTGGGGAAATAATAACCACGGGACGGAAAAGGAAGCGAAATGGTCTCACTTGATTTGCATGGCAGACAGAAATTCCAAGCCCTAGCCCTGAGGTGAAAGGCCTTTCCCGGACAAATGATAAGCAGGAGTGGGGAGAGGCACGGCGGGTGTGGGAAGGGTAGGAAGGTGGAGGCCTGAGCTTTGGGAAGCAGGGCGAGCTGTCACCTGACGTCAGGCTACGGAGCTGCTCCAGGCCGGAGGGAAAGCGGAAGGACAAGGCCTGGACTTTCCCAAGGTGCCCCTTCCATGCAGCAGGATGGCACGTGGAGACAGCTGGTGGCGTGGCAGGCTGACCTTCGGCTAAATCAATTCCTGGGGCAGAAAGAAGCAGCAGAGGAGCCCTGGGAGGTGGGCGGCTGAGACAGCTCCCTCCCGCGCCATTTTTTTTTTTTTTTTTTTTGCGGTACGCGGGCCTCTCACTGTCATGGCCTCTCCCGTTGCGGAGCACAGGCTCCGGACGCGCAGGCTCAGTAGTTGTGGCTCACGGGCCCAGCCGCTCCACGGCATGTGGGATCTTCCGGGATAGGGGCACGAACCCGTGTCCCCTGCATCGGCAGGTGGACTCTCAACCACTGCGCCACCAGGGAAGCCCCCTCCCGCGCCTTTTCAACCCCCTGCTCGGACCTAGAAAACCCGGCGTTGTTTTTGGTCTAACAACTTCCCTTCCAGGGTAAGAAGGTAAAATTTAGGAAAGTAGTTCAAGTGTGACCTGGGGCCTTCTTCACCTTGCTTTCCAAACCGAATGGAAACGTTAACTTTGTCGTGTCCTGCACACAGAAACCTAGTCGTCTGTGCCATGTTCCCTCCCGCGCCTTGTCAGATTTAGCTTCCAGCCCACCTGAGCCTGGCGCTGCCTGTTAAGAAAAGGGCCTGGCGGACCACGGGATCCACTCTACTCAGGAGGCAGGGGAGCGTCTGAAGGTGAGGTCTACAAGCTCGGAGCGGGATATACTCCCGCTCAACACCTTTCAAGTGACCCGAGGCACCGACTTCACCCACTCTTTCCTAGGTATCCAGCATCAAAACAAATATCCCCACAAATTCTGTGGAATTCCTCTAAAATACAACCATTAGCAATATGCTAATAATTAACCATTTATCAGCATTAAAAACACACGTAATTCAGGGCAATGAAACTCAAAAACTGAAAGAAGAGAAACCACCTTGGTATTTCTGTTTTCTTGTTTCTTATTCATGGCCCCAAAGGTCACCAATCCATTTTCTCCTCTTAATCGGCGGCACGGTGCTCTTCCCCAGTCATTATAACCGATTTCAGATGGTGCTAGAAAATTATATTGACTCTGAACACCAAAAGAAATCAGTCATCCTCTAAGGGGTCATAGGAGGCTGCGAGGGCTGGGAAGGGCCCAAAGATTAATAAATCCGCCTTTTAACCCATGCACGATGGAGTCCGTATTACAGGAAAAGTACTATAGAAGGTGTATCGTACAAATGAGTGTGAAGTTCTAGCAGTGAGACGTCGCATAATTAACCTGTTGTTTGTAACACCACTGCTCACCGCTGGCGGCAGGGAGCTGGGCGGGGTGACGGCGGGGAGGATGGATCAGCTGCAGCGGCAGCGCCGGGGGGGCTTTCCTCACCGGCTGGTCTTTGCTTCAGGGCTGGTCCCATTCGTTCCTTTTGCCGCTGGCAGCGCAGCTGGTCTCCCCCAAGAACACTGATTTCAAATGGTGCTAGACAATCACTATTTAAATCTAAACCACCATGTGAAACCAGCTTCCTGAAGAAGCTTTAGCATCTGTTCTTCCTTCAGAGTGCTCTCTTACAATAAATAAGACAACCTAGAAAGGAAAAAGTTGAAGCTCCGCTGTGAGGTATTTACTTTGTGGTCTAAATCGAGCTTTAGCAAATCTCTGTGCACGTGCTGCTCTCACCAAATCTGATGTGGGGCGGGTTGTGTGTGTGTGTGTGTGTGTGTGTGCCTGTGACTCTTTATTCTTGAGCTGCCCAGACAAAGATTCGGTTTTACCATTTAGAGGCAACGGCACAGATCAACTCCTTCACTCCCGGTGGGAGGTCCAGGGAAATCCCTTCCTTGGGGAAAAGATCGGCCAGAGCTGATCCAGGGGTCAGAGTGCCCAGGTGCAGGATAAGTCAAAGTGCTACAACATACATGTAAATGGTACCAAGTAAGCAGGCGCTCTGGTACGAGTTCAAGAAAACGCTTCCCTAAACCTGGTGCTTTCATTTGAAGATAATTTTGTTTGATTCAAAGGATGACTATGATTTGGGAGTCTAAGGAGGACAATGGAATAGCTCAGAGGCAAAGTAATATATTGATGCTAATGAGATCCTAATGTTTTTTTCAGAACGGAATTCCTTAGATTGCACCTATGAGTAAAGGACTTTTGTTGGCTTTACTTAAGGTTCTGCTCCCCTCCACTCACTGCACTCCCAGTTCCCCTTAAATTATTTTTTGCTGCAGTTCTTTTCTCCTTCCCATCATGGTTCTTGATATCATTTTACGAGGAAGCCTACCACCATTCCCTTCGGGGTTCTAGGGATTCAAGAAGATACTTACTGTATCTGGGACACCTAACTAAAGAGATGTGCATTCTTTTTTTAAAATGGTTATGAAAAATTTCACACATACATTAACTTTGAATGACAATAAATGTATTCCTAAATTTCTTCCACCTAAATTCAATAACTGTTCATTTTTGCCACTTTTGCTTTAGTGATGTTATCTACATGTACAACATAGGTATACTTTTTGCTGAATCATTTGAAAGTAAATCAACAACCATCCTGACATTGTTTTCCTAACTTCTTGAGCAGGTCTAAAAAAATAAGGCCATTCTTCTATATCGTTACAATATCTTACTCATACCTAAGAAAATTAACAATTTCTTAGCATCATCTAACATGTAGCCTATATCCAACTTTTCCCACTTTCTCCAAAAAAATTTCTTTTGTGGTTTTGTTGGCTTGTTTTCAACCCCAAATCCCGCTGAGGTTCACTCATTAAGACTCTTTGGTTTCTTTCAACCTAAAACATTTCCCCACCCTTTTTTGGTTTTATCATGATCGCGTCACCTTGTGAGAATGGTTCTAATCTTGGCTGTACCGTTCGCTTATTCTGCTTTCTTTGCTTAAATAAGTTAACAGAAACTTAGCTTTTCTTTGTAACTTTCCTCATACATCAAATGACTGTGGGAAGAACAGCCAATTACAATGTGCCTGTGGTTGAGGATTTCAGGTGGGTTCAGCTGGATGTTAATAAGCCAGGAGGGACAGAGGCTTCAGCTCAGGTCTGATTCCCATTCTTACCCCTGACAGGCTTGGCCACTTACCCCTCAATAGGAGATCCCGATGCAGACTCACCCTTCACAATGGAAAAGCATCACTGCACGTGCCTACCACTACTAGGCTAGTTTTTTCATCTCTTTAAATAAGGAAATAGAACACTATGGGCTGCAGACTGGGCAGCAATCATTGCTGGGTAGCAATCACTAACTTCATCAAAGTAGCTCACTAACTGCAAAGAAATGCACATATTTTGTCAAGTGATAGGCAGTTAAATATTTCAACTGGATAGTAAATTCAAGCATTTAAAATTGAAAAAGTGCCAAGAATCACTGGCACTCTCAAATAACTATTTCACGAATTTTGTGATTAATTTAGGGGTCCCCTGTATCCTTCTGGATATGCTATTGTAATTGATAATAACAATGATTGAAGTATGCAAGACGCAGCCAGATTGTTCTCATTAGTTAAAAAATCAAAATCCAGAACAAAAAGGTCTGCTTACTTTTTTCAAATGACTAGTTACAGCTTTTGCTTACTGCCACTTAGAAGTTTTTTTGTTTTGTTGTTTTTTGTTTGTTTCCCTGAAGAGTGAATTTCTTCCTTTACTTATGACTGATAAGATCATACATATCTTATACATCAAATATGTCACACCCACACACACACATGTATGCGTGTGTGCGCACACACACACACACACACACACATACATACATATACATACAACCATACCATTCTGTTACCTGAGCAGAAACAAAGAGATATGGTAAGTTTTCTGTATTATCCTTTAAGTATGTTTTTCAAAAAATTCAGCAGAAGAACGAAGGTGGATATATTCTTTCCCATGTATGTCTCTTCACACGAGGAGGCATTTTCAGCAGACAAAGAGTAATTACTAGCACAGGGATCAGTCACGTAGTATACTTCTCTGAAGTTTATAAGCCCTTGGGGGGAAACTGAGGTATTCAGTTGGTGACTGTGAAATGACTTAAACAAAATACAGTGAATTAGAGATCTTGAGTTGGACCTCTGTTTGTGTTTAATCGTCCAGCAAGAGGTCGGTTTCCTGCAAAGCGGCCTGCATGGGCAGACTGGCTATCAAATTAACACAGAGAAAAAAATCTCATTGTTCACTAGTAGGGAAGTGAAAAAAAAAAACAGTTGATAAATTAACAGGGGCTCATTCATTCTCTTTCCAGGACGTACATAGGTAAACAGGATGACAGCATGTGGTATCTACTTACTTTTTTTTTTTTTTTTTTTTGCGGTACGCGGGCCTCTCACTGTTGTGGCCTCTCCCGTTGCAGAGCACAGGCTCCAGACGCGCAGGCTCAGTGGCCATGGTTCATGGGCCCAGCCGCTCCGCGGCATGTGGGATCTTCCCGGACTGGGGCATGAACCCGTGTCCCCTGCATCGGCAGGTGGACTCTCAACCACTGCGCCACCAGGGAAGCCCTCTGCTTACTTTGTTGAGTCTTTCAGTGACAGTCAACTGCAAGGAGAGATTTTACTCAGTAAACATCAGCATGTTTCCACTCCTCCCCATCCTCCAACCTGCAACAATCAACCTGATTGTTCTGTATTTTCAGGGCAGGAGACGGCAGGGCTGAACTTCTGTAACTCAGGGTGTCTCTATTTTAACCGTTAACAGTTTTAAGGTACTGCATCGTTTGAAAGGAATGTTACTTTTTAACAGCTTTCTTACACACACAGAACACACACTTAACGCTGTTAAACTCTCCACCTCCACGTTAAATGATCACCTTTCAAGAACAAAATTCCTCCTTGGTGTCTCTCAGCACAGGGGCTACAAGAATGTGTTTCTATTTCAAAATTCCACCTGCGATTCCTTACTTCATGCTGTTCTGGAGCAAGCTGCCATTCTTTGTTTTTTTTCTTCCAGATCTGATAGGAAAGTTAGAGCCTGAAATGTGAATCAGTAAGCCACACCGGTAACTCCTGTGTGGCAAAAGCGGAACAGTGGAAACACGCTGTCTTCCTTGAAGTGAAATGCCAGTCTGTTCTTGCATGAGCAAACTGGATTAAGATAATGTCCCCTGGGGCTTGAGGATATTTCACAAGGAGACAGTATCTGACTATGACGCTTCTTTAAAGAAGGCAGCTTCAGAACGTTACAGACTTCAGGATACAAGAGTCCTAACCCAAATATTCAGGCCAGACTAAAGATGCAACCGTTATCGGTTGGAAGGTGCTGGATCGTACGGTGGGAAGTAGTTCTCTGTTGACTTACATGCCTTTAATGAATACTTTCTTACAGGAAGCAGATACATAAGTAGCGCAGGATCTGGAGCTCTGGCTCCAAGCTGAAGTTCTGGCTGTGCTTTTGACTAGCTATGGGATCTTGGGCAATCATTTAATTTTGCTGAGCCTTAGCATGCCGATCTAGAGAACGGAGATACAAACTCCTATCCTGCAGTGGTTCTTAGAGGCATGTGGAATTCCGTATATGGCAACAACTGTAATTTTTTAAAAAGCACTACACACAAATATTGTTTTATTAGATGGATCAGGATGCTGCAGTGCCGTTGCAGAGTGAAGGGCAACATGAACTGCGAAGCGGATGGAAAGGTACTCTGCTAAATAATAACAGCTTTCATTTTTGGAAGACTTACTCCGTGCCAAACACTGTGCTACGTGCTTTCTATGCATTTTCTCATCATTCACAACCACCTACAAGGCTAGTGGCGTTATTTCCATTTTTCAGGTGAAGGAACAGAGACGTAGCGAGGGTACAGCACTTGCTCTTGGTCACAGAGTTTAGGAATGGCAAGACCAGGATTCAGACCCCACTCTGCTTGATTCCAGGCCCAGGCTCTTACTCACCATTCTCTGCTGCTTGGTGCTTTATAGATGCTGTAACGGCCAACCTCCACATGGCCATGTGGACCTCTGAACATAAACGGGCTCTGAGGTGCAGGGTTTCGTCAATAAGCACATGAGCAAACCACTGAAACCGGCTTTGGTCCCAAACAGCAGAAGCGGCACCTAACAGCCAAGAGGAAGGAGAAAACTTGGAAACCGGTAGGATTTGGCCCCAGACCCTCCGCCACACTCTGACTTGCAGCGTGACCTTAAGCAAGTCACATCGTCTGTAAAGCCTTGCTCTCCTACTAGTCTTAAGCAAGCTCAAGTCTTTTTAAGTCCAGCAGCCCCCTCCCGCATGGGATTGTGGCAGTGCTAAAACACCGTCTCTGAATACAGCCTGCCAGCTCATCCTCCAAAGCTGCCCGTTTCTAGGGGGCAGTTTGGTGGGATGGTCCAACGCAGACTTCTGGGGCTGGAACGTCAAGTTCTGGAACTCGCTCCCTGCACAAACTGGGGGAAGTTACTTAACTCTCTGTCTCCTCATCTGTGAAATCAGGGTAATAACAAGACCTACCACGTTAAGGTTGTTGTGAGAATTAAGACGGAGAAGGAGAAGCAAGTGGAACTAGAAATAGCACATGTACACATTCAATAAATGACGGTTACAGTGATAAAAATAAGAAATCGGTTTTCCTTCAGCCTGTTATAAGCAGAGATGCTGCTAGGAGAGATCTGTCACGGCTCCCAAACGGAAGGGCTCCCGGATCCCGCGCCCACACCCTGAGCTGTACGGGGCACATTCCACAGTCGCTAACCACAGAGGAGTCTGACGAATACTAAACCCTGAAAAGATGCCCTCGGATCTACGAATGGCATCTCCAACTGAATTGACCAAAGTGAGTGGTTTTAATATTTTCTGCCTTCTCCTCTTCCCATTCTGAGACCTGAATATGGGATCCATACCCTTGATTTTAAGCAGAAGTTCATATTATAGACTTTTTCTGATAGTAAATTGGAAGTTGAGTGTTTCAGAGAAAATAAAAACCGAGATCAAACACGGATGACCCCCTAAAAAAACTTACTGGGGGATCCTCCAGGAACAAACAAAATAAAACAAAGCTCCCTTGAGACTGATTTTTGAGCACAAGCCTCTACTTACATAGGGTGTCAAAGAAATCGTAGACAGATATTTTCCAGGCACAGAAATCCCCAGGGGGCATTTGTTCAGAAGATCAGCACCTGGAATTTAAAAGACAGTATATGAGCCCTTAGGAAATATCCCAGAGTTGACAGAGGAACAAAGTCAGTTTTCTCTTGTTACTCCACCAGTGTGATAAAGAGATGAATTTTTTAGAAGAAGGAAAAAGGAGCACCTTCTCTTTCCTGCTTAAGACACACAGGCTGGGAGAGTTCCTGCCCAGCGAGCGGCACACACCTCCTCAAGCTGGAGTTCTCTCTGTGTGAAGCTGGTGTGGCTGCGTGCATTTCACATCCCCTCAAGGTGTGGTCAGCTAGACGTCTTATGAAATAAAGCACTGTATGGACCCTATACCTCCAGTCACGGAGAAAGGCATGAAAGCAGCCTGCACAGGAGGCTTCTATTTCCAAAACTGGTTTTGCAACCTCCTGCTGCAGCAGCACAGACTCCAGAGAGCCAGCAGAGGGCAGCATGAGTCTGTAAATTTGCCCTTTTCCTGCTTGGGAATCAGGCGGAGGACAATCTAGAAAAGGATCCGGGTGACACTCGCTCCTATGTGGTCTAACTTTAAAGGTGGAAAGCACCTTTCACCACATCACAGGAGCGGAAGCCCAGGTCGTCGAGGTCTTCGTTCCTGAAAACTGGTTGTTCGAGGGAACGCTTGGGTCTTCTGCACACGGGGCCTGCCCAGCTCCTGGGAGGGCTTCGGAGCAGCTCCAAGGAAGGTTTCTTAGGGAGGCCTGGCTCTCAAACGCTCACGTTTCTTTCAGCGAGAGGCTGAGTGACTCAGCAGTGCCATGCAGGAAAGTCTGTCAAGTGACTGCCTATTGAAAGGTCTAAGTTAATGATTACAACCCCTCAGAGGAGGAACTTAAACACAGCCAAGTCCAGAGAGCAGGCTTGCTCATCAGCAGACGCGTCAGACCCGGTTCACAGGTGTGACCTTTCAGCCGAGCGCTACTGAGCGGGACTGTGCTCAGGTGCTTCAAGATGCCGTCAAAACAGGGACATACTATGTTAGGAAGATTCTTCGGAGTTGGGACTGAAATTCAAGAGGATCTTGACCAGTAAGAGAAACGGTTGAGAAGAGCAACAGGTATATTCAGTACTGTCTTACAACAATCTAAAAAAATCAAGCAAGTGGAGAAGTACACATGGGAAGGCAGATCTATCAGGGTAAACACACACAATTCAAGCCAACATGGAGTCACACACAATTCTGGAATATTTAAACAACGTTATAAAATGATAGAGTGTTTCCCAAATTGTCTGATCATAAAAATGAGGATAGGACCCAAGTCAGAGAGGAGCTCTTTCCCTTTTTGACAGGGGCTGAGACATGCATCAGACCGTGGGGGATGCCAGTCTGCTGTTTTCTGGGAGCGTTTCAGTCTTTGGAAAAGTATTTGGAATAGTTCATTTAAGCCGCTGGGAAGTCCTCCTTCGATTAACCTTTTCTTGTAAGAGCATATGATAAAGCCTAATTCTGCACCATGCTTCTTCCATCCTGGCTGTCACCTCTCTGAGGAACTTGGGACCTGTGCCTGCAGCCTCTTAAGGCTTAGATGCACGGACATCATCTGCAGTTGGGGAGACCAGAGCACAAAAAAAGGTTTGGTCAAGAAAACTGCATGAGTTGGTGCTAAGGTTTCTTAACTATGAGGATATAAGCTTGACAGAGGCATTTTCTGCTTCCCGTAACTTCTCTGCCCTTCCCCCTTCCCATGAGCACTGGAAGTCTGCGCCTCCTACAGTTGCTCTCATCTAAGTATGGTGCTGAGGCTTGTACTGAGCCCATCACCAAAGGGGAGAGCGAGAGCCAGTGAGCACGCTTCACTAACGGGATTCCTGCTGCTTTCTTGGGGGGTGGTCAGGGGTCAACCTACACTCTCCACTGACAGCCCCCTGTCACAGAGCCCCCAAAGGTGGTCTTCTTAAGTGCTCAGCGGTCACCCTTTTGAACTTTTAAGGTGTTAGAAGCTGACCTCTGTCAATCCCTGCTTAGAATCAACCTACCAATGAGTATCTTTTCCTTACCTCTGACTTTCCTCATAAGCATTAGCTTATCTGAGTTAGTACTTACGTGCTGCCTTTTTACCCTCAAGTACTATTAAGCAACCTCCCATTTAATGGCCCATTTAACTGGGAACAGAGAGACGGGCAGTATAAGCTTTGAGATCAGAAAGATCAGGATTCAGATTTTCCCTCTGTCACTTGTTACACAGCTTGGACACGCTGTTTAACCCTTTTGAGCTTTCGTTTCTTTATTTATAAAGTGAAAATAATAATGTTAATTCTCAGAGTTGTGAAAACATAACTAACTCAAATAAGACGCACGGTAGGTACACAGACCTTCAATAAATGTCGACTAACCCCATCACCCCCAAGTTTCCCTGTGAGGGGATGGCTCATCTAACATTCTGGATAACAGTTCCTAAGGCATTATAATCAACATGTGTAAAGTTGGTGTGAAAGACTGAAATAATATTGGCCATCAGTACACAAAACCTGTGGGGCTGGGGGCTTCTCTGGCGGGAAAGGGTAGCACATAAGCCAAGGGATGTTGCAGCAAGGAGTCGAGAGTCCAAGACAAGACAGATACAATCTGAAACTGGGATGAGGATGTTCTGACCACGTCCCGCCATCTATTCACGCATCACGGATTCACTGAGATTACAACGTAGCAGGAGCTGAATGAGGCTCAGAGGACACAAGAGCAAGCAAGGCAGGTGAGTCCAACAGATGATGATAGGATGGTACAAGGGCTCCACAGGAAAACAGCTTGTATGGGGGCCAATTTAGGGCCACGTCCAAAGGAGGGGCTGGGACAGTCATGTCTTTCATTGAGGGATTAACAACAGCAGTGCTACAGAGCCACAAGTCACTTCTCAGTACTACTGATAAAGACAGATGCTTCAACATCAATCAGCAGGCACTCACTGATTGCCTCCTAAGAGCCCGGCACTGGGCTAGACACTAGAAAACCAGGTAAGGAGATGATGTGGATGCACTTGCACATGACCTTACAATCTAACTGTGGAATGACGTCTAACACACAGAACAGGTAAGTTGCTACAGGTAAGTCCCGCACCACCCACCCCCCGCACTGAGGCCTTGGGTGGGAAGCTTCCTTTGACTGGGTTTTCCTCCTCAGATGAGTAACTCTATCCATCTCTTGGTTCAGGGTGTTGTCCTTACACAAAGACAGGCGACATCGTCCTCCTAGGGGATCAGGGAAGCCACTGGCAGAGAGCTAGGGACCTGGCATGTCCTTCTCTGCAGCTCTTGTGGACACGGAAGTGGGGGGGGGGTTGGAGGACATGGTGGCGCGTGGGCCCAGCAGGGGTCATGGTTCACGCCGGGGCTCACGGGGAACCGAGTCCTTTCCTGTGGGCTTCTCGAGGCCCGGCCTGCAGTCCTTGGCCCAGCAGGAGGGGTGAGTCACTGCTCCCCCAGCGGCGGCTTCTCTGCCCCATCTCCACCGCCTTTCACTCTATTCCCAGGAGACATGTGCAAGCTTCTAGAGCATCTTCTAAACATCACATTCACTCAGTGCTCCGAGGAGCACAGTGTGCTCTCAGAACATTGCTCAATTCTGTCTCCTGTGGGAAGGAGTCGACGTTTGTTTTATTAAGAACTAGCGTGAAATAAGTTAATTCTCATCCAAAAAAAGAAAAAGAGAGAGAGGGGTCTATCAAGTCTCCCATTTCGGCACATAGATAGAAATGCTATTATTCTTATTTCTGGAAGCCCAGGAACTAATAAATTCACCAGGCTGACAAAGGAGGTTGGGCGGAAGCTGTCTACGCAAGTAAGTAACTGATTTGTTTCATTCTGTACAAATGAGGTTCTCCTCTCTGACCTAAGCCGTTTTCTAAGCATCATCCAAGGGCAGCAGCTTCTCCCGCCAGGCCGGGGCAGGAGCTGTGTGGTCAGAGGAGGGCGGCCCGGCTCCCACCGGCCTCTGCTTCCCGCGCCGTGACCTCCAGCCGACCACGGCCCCTGGTTCAGTCTCCTCATCTCTGAAACAAGCAGCTGTCTGTGACAGTTTCCCTTGTGCTCTAAAATGATTCTAAGATGTGACATGAAGTGTGAGGCTGGTCTCCACTCTGGCCTTAACCTAAGGGGCTTCAGTCATAAGCCCATGAGTGGAAAGTGGCCCTGCCAAGAGAGAGACATCCTGAATCACTCAAAACCATGACGAATGTTGGTTGGCTCTGACTTCAGAAGGGCAGGATGAACAAATCCATGCCCAGGCGGGCACCTGCTGACTGGCTGTCTCTGCCTTTTTAACCCCTCAGGGCCTGAGTGCTTCTCAGGAGCCTTCTGACGCTCTGATGCTTCAACGCTGTCAGGCTGGTACGCTTTGCCGGCTTCCTTACAGGCGGGCATGCCGAGTCCGGGACGAATGCTCATTAATCTTTCTGTATGGTCACTGGGATTGGCTTTTTTGCAACTTCTACCCCCAAAGCAGATTAGTTCTCCCTCTCAACACAGGTCAAAAAACAAAGAATAAAGCTGCCCTCTTTTTAAAATCCTCTCTCCAAACTGCACACCCAAATCCAATGAGTCTAGAGATTCTTTCAACTGGAATGGATTCTAGAATCAACTGACCTCTAACTTCCAAATGCATTTCAATTTGGCCTTTATTGATCTGAGATCATAAAGGTTGTAGGAATCAGGATATGGCTCTGGTTGCTAGTAGAAGCTGCATTAGTTCTTCCTGCCTTCGAGAAACTGGGAACACTTTGGACCGTCCATAGTTTTGTGTGGCTCACGGAAAGTAAACAAGATAATAACAGAGAAAACCCAAATTCCTGGTCACAGCTCACAGCATCTTTGGCAACTAAGTAGTGAGTTCCCCGGCCCTGATGAAAACTGCCCCATGGTCAGAGCGTGTGAAAAAACCCAGGGCTCAAGACAATTTGCCCAAGAAAATGACTGGGTTTTTGCCTTCAGGGACACTTCAGCTGTAGAAAATAGCTGGGCACACGATGTGTGAAGTTTAAAAAAAAATGAAGCTTTTTTTTTTTTTTTAAGTTAAAGAATTGCATACTCAAAAAGCAAGAGATGTGATGCTGTTTTCTCCGATTCTGAAAGCTCACAGTGGCCACAGCACAGTTAACCACACAGAGCATTCTCATTCAGGCAACTGTCTGATTAATTGTCACCAGACTCGTTACGGCCTTATAGGAACTGAGTAAGCTGGGAGTATTTCCTAAGAGCTATTCAGTTGTGAAAATGTAGAGAGCCTTCTGTTTTGTCTTTTGTAAAATCTAATCAGGTAAAATGATGACTTGGTGATCAGACTTGCGATTCTTTTGCTACCTGAAAAAGGCTTATTTTGCCAGGCAAGGAGAGAGATTATGGTTAACTTGTTTTTTGAGACTGAGGTCATCTCTATTCATTGGTGTAGTAAACAAGCCAGACTTAAACAAAACAAGACAAAACATCAAAAACAACAACAAAAAAAAAACAACCCTCCTTTCAAGAACAACACACTACATTTTTATCTTCTCTGGGATGAACTAAAAGCACCATAATTTTTAAAAGACAACAGCCATCAGAGTATCTATGAATGATAAAGAAAACTTAAAAAAACCCTAAACCTCATTTGCTCATTTCCAAGAATATTGACAGCTTAAGATATCTCTTCATATCATTTTATTCCTTAAACTCTCTTAATTTACAAGGTCTAACAGAATCTTAAACCATCGTTTTAAAATCCTCTTCATTCCTATCTTAAAGATATCTGTAAATGGATAATTTTGGTATGTTCAAATAAAACAACCACAGCCCATAAGTATAATTGTGAAAAAAAAACTCTTTGTATTTTGCCAAAGATACCAGCTAGAAACTACCATTAGGACAGTTTCCTTTATGGTCTTCAATTGCCTTTATTTCACTTTCCTATCAGCTCGGTGACACTCTGGATGCATAAAGCTTTCTCCGCAGCTCTGGCAGTGCCCTGAGAGCCTTGCAGAGCCGGGCGAAGTGGAGAGCTCCCGGTTTGCCAGGGCACCGTTCCCAGGGCGGTGACTCAGCTCTGGAGGCCACCTGCTGCAGGGGTGCTACCACTCTCCGGGTCATTGCCAGTCACGAGGGTAGAAGGACAGGACAGAGCTGAATGGACCCAAAGAATCAACAGCTCAGAGCCAGGTCAAGGGCAGCGTCCGAAGGAAAACGTTTGTTTATAGAAAGTCCAGCCTTTCCAGGTGAGGCTCTGCGTAGCAGAGGGGCTTCACACCTGGGGGCTAAGCATCTTGGTCACCACCTGCGCCTCTGGCTGCGGTATAAAATGAAGGCAGGGCCACAGGGCAGCTCCCACTTTCAACACCACTTTGATCAAGTCACCATGGTTTTCAAAAGTAACAAAGGACATCTGCCGCAAGACAGCCCATTGCTTCTGAGGTCTTCCCTCCACCTGAGTCCAAACTTCCTCCAGGGCATTCTCTCGACTTCCTTTAGGTAAACCCTCTGCTCCAACTAAAATCGGCTGCCTCCACTGCCCCACTCTGCGGGGCTCCCTCCTCCCTCTGGTCTGTTTTTCTGTTTTGAGAGGCCGGTTGGGTTGCCAGCAGCCACAGACACTGAGCTACTCCACCCGGGATCCTTCTCATTCCTTGCCCGTTTTAGGTGTACAAAACCGCTAAGGTTCAGTTCAATATTCCCTTCTCGCTCTACGGAGCCTCCCTGGACCACTTGGGCATGTCACCCTCTCCTGCACTCACAGCACCTTACGTCTTAACCGTGCAAAGCCAACCAATGTCTGCTCAGTCCTTCCAATGTGTTAAGTCCTTTCAGTCAATGACAAACACTTAAGGGACGTGTGCTCCACGTCAGACAGCATGTCAGGCGCTCCGAGTATGAAGGGAAAGACACTGTTCCTGCGGCAGGAGTTTACATCCCTCGCAGGACAGAAGCACGCGAGCATCGCCGCCTAGCACGTGGAAGGAGCTCTGCCTGCAGACTCAGCAGGCTTTACGGAGGAACTCTAGGCTGAATTTTAAAAAAAAGTAAGGTTTTAACGGAGGGACAAGGTTGGACAAGGAAGGAAGGTGGGCGCTACAGAAATAAGACGGCGAGTTCACTTCGGTATCTCTGCAGCTTTGGGTTGAAGGGTTGGGGGGCACACGGGGCTGGGAGGTGGGCCGGGGCCGGGGCATGAGGGGCTTTGCACTGGCCAAGTACCTACATTGTATGAGGTGGATCAACAGGGTATGAGAGAGGCGGACGGCAGGGCTGGCTGGGCTCAGGAGTGCTGAAGGGCTGAGGCACTTGGACATACATTATCTTGCTCAATCCCCACCACATTCTTGAGCTCTCTGTTTGGCAATTAATCACACACTGCCTTGTGACACGTTCACATCTGCTATCTCATTCCCTAACGTGGCCTGCATGCTCTGTCTTCTCCCCAGCTAGACGGTCAGCTCCTTGCAAGCACAGAACAATGCCTTCTCTCTGCTGGCCCGCAGTGGCCAGCGCAGTGCCCCATACCCACAGACGGTCAGAAACACACGCCATTTTTTTTCCTTCCCTGTTCTTTTTTTTAAAATTGAAGTACAGTTGATTTAACACAGGTCTTAACTGACACTTCAGGATGTGCTCTTGCCGCCTGTCAAATAAGTAATTAAGTCCATCAGCAAATAATTCTTGAGACCTAGACTCTGGACGGTACTTAGGGCACATATCAAAAAGGTGTGCAATAGGGCTTCCCTGGTGGCGCAGTGGTTGAGAGTCCGCCTGCTGATGCAGGGGACACGGGTTCGTGCCCCGGTCCAGGAAGATCCCACATGCTGCGGAGCGGCTGGGCCTGTGAGCCATGGCCGCTGAGCCTGTGCGTCCAGAGCCTGTGCTCCGCAACGGGAGAGGCCACAACAGTGAGAGGCCCACGTACCGCAAAAAAAAAAAAAAAAAAAAAGGTGTGCAATATAGGTGGGTGGGTCCTGCCATGGAGCCTGGACTCTTCCACAGAAGCATTCTGAGTGAGGAGAAGGAGGGCGGGCTGGGAGAAGAGCTTAGCTGGCCAGCTCCGGGAGGTGATGCACTTCTCTTCACCCGCACTGACTGGCTGTGCCTTTACTCTTGGGCCTGGAGCTTAGCTTAGTTCTTTCCCGAGCTCCATCACGCCCAAGAGGAATCAGTCGGTGATCTGGGTCTTCGCCTGCTTTTATCCTGTCTCCCTTTATTCCCTCTATAGTGGTGAGCAACAGTGATATGCCAGACACTGTGACACAGAGAAAAAAAGTCTCCCCTTTCAGGTAGCTTATGTCTTGTGGGAGGGGAAGAAAAGCACTTGGTTATAACGCGGCGTTGCTCACGTTTTCTCCCTCCCCCTCCCCTTATTACATTACATCACATTATCTAATGTAATCCAGAGGGCTCCCTGGAGGAGGTGATACCTGAGACGCCTCCTAAGAATGCACAGGTGTCAGCAGATGAACGGACGAGGAAAAGAGAGGAACACAGGTAAAGACGAGGTCCAGGGCAGAGAAGCGGGCCTCAGGGATCTTCTGAGAGAGGCACTGGAACCAGGAAAAGGAGGAGCTATTAAAGGGCTTTGAGTAAGAGAAAGACAATCAGATTTACATTTTAAAAAGATCAGTTGGGAGGCCAGTGGAACAGCTTACTGGAAAGTGGTGACCTTGGAGTCCAAAGAAGGCAAAGTACGGATTAGAAAGATAACAAAGCAGAATGGTTAAGCCCTGGATATGGAGTGACACGTGTAGAGAGAGAGTGACTGAGAAAAGTCTTTTAAAAAGACCTTTAAAATGACTATTTCAGAGAGCCTCCAGCAACAGGTTACACACGCACTGCTGATGCTGGCCACAAGGGGGCAGCCTCACACAGCCATTCCATGGCCAGACCCTCCAGGGTGAAGGGAGAGAATTTCCAGGTTTTTGTGCAGAAAACTGGGAGCACTTGGTTTTAACCACCAGAAGTGGCTAGCCTTTTCTAGGCCTTTTAGACTAACAATTTTGTGTGATGAAGAATATCTACAATTCTCAGCTTAGTTCCTTGTAAAGTCGATTTAAGACACTGTTATCTATTCAGGGTGGTTCTCTCCTTACACAGAGATCTGACAAAACTTCAAGTTTGTGACTTACAGGCAATCAGCACAACTTCATCTACCCTCGACCTGGCTTTCTCTTCCCGGATTGCTCACCTCTTCAGCTCCCCCCCTTGGATTCATAGATGCCCCTCGCCAATCCCCAAGGGAGTCCTGGACTCTCCTACCCAGGCAGCCTTTAAAGATGTAATTCCTGGTGGAGGCTGGATGGAACCACCCAAACTTAAGAGAACAGGGTTCTCCACCACATAGGGCAAAGCCACCAAGTAAATTCTGGAAAGGAGACACAAGCTTTCTGAACTTGCCCCATAAACATAACTTTTCTCCCACTGAGAACCTCTGTAGAAAGCATGGAGTATCAGGTGATTTGGGGGGTGGAGAGGTGTGAGCAGCATGAAAACTGGTGGTCTTGTCTCTCACTGGGATACCTGAAGGGTAGCCAGCCAAGCCCTCAGAGAAGTGTGTTGGGCGTTTGAAAATGTAGACTGAGAAGGAAAAGATTTCAGTAAGTTTTCACCAAGGAGAACCAGCTAGTAAAGAGCTTGGCCCCATGACCCAGCCTGACAATGATCCTTGAAACTGCAGGAAACTGGCACATGCTGCCAGGACCTTGACAGGCCCAGGGGCACTGTGCCCAGGTCAGCAACACTGTCCACCTGGGGCCCCGTGTCCCCCTGTGCAGTTACCCGTGGGGGCTGCTGGAGCCTGTGCTGTGTGTGGAGTTGAGCCTTTCCTGGGGAGGCAAGGGCTGCTGTGTAAGCAGCCGGGGAGGAAGGCAGGCACAGAGAGGGCACCAAGACCCCAACCCAGGGCCCCTCGGGCTTCCTGGGTCGTCACTTGCTCTGACTGGCTCTCGTGACCACGCAGGTCTATCTGCCTGAAGAGGTAGGAGAAAGTAACAGAGACTCCATCACTGGAACCAGCGTTTGTGATCCTTCCCAAGAAAGGCAAACCACCTTGCAGGCACTCCACACACTTCAACCCATTCAGGCCTCACAGCAGCCTGTGAGGTGTGTACTACTCCCATTTGACAGACTAGGAAACTGAGGCACCAAGACATTAAGTAATGTTAACGTGCCCAGAGTCACACAGCCAGCAAGTGGCAGAAGCGGGTTGCAGACCCAGGTGGCCTGACTTCAGGGCCTGTAGGTTATATCCTGTCTCATCAACAGGGAGAGGGAGAGGCCCGGGAACCTCCCAGAGTCACTGGTGCTCACGGGCTGGCATGGATATTGAGGAGGGGGCGGGGACTGGATGGAAGAGACAGGGATCCGGCCTCCTAATCCCACCCAGAGCTTCCTCCACACAGTACGTGGTGCCTTCTATGCTCTCACTGGCACCACTTGCTCAGAGGGCCAGAGAGATGGACCAGCCCTCAATCAAAACAACGACCAGCCAAGCAGAAGTTTACCAAAGAGGCAAAAACCCTTGCATGAAAATTGACCTACACTTTTCTTACTACAGACAGAAGCCCTCCAGCTTGCAAAAGTGATTCTAGAGACAGCTGGTATATTCCAGACAGGATCCCTTCCTTTTATCACTTTTCGCAAGTTGTACTTGGTTTATAACCTCACTGAAGTTTTCAATTGATTTACCACTGCTAGTGGTTTAAATCGGCTCACCCCAAATTTTAAGAACCTACGTGTAGAGGTCATGTCAGCATCAGAACTTCCACACATGCCTGAATCACCTCAATGTAGGAAAAGAGAAAAAGAGTGAACTATGTCCCCAGGCCCCGATTTCCAGAGAAAACCACACCTCAGAGGGAAGGCACTGGTCCCTGGGTGGGACACAGAGCCCTCTGAGCGGCCCTCTAAGCAATGTCACAGACTCGAGCTGAATTGTGTGGGTTTCAAAGCTGCTTCATCAAATCGGCAGCCCACGAGCCCTCATGAATATTTGAAAGCATAATAGAGAAGTGAAGTGAACCAGAGCAAGTGCGCCTGGCACTGAGCCTCCTGCTGGGAAGTACTGCGGTAGGGGAAGAACCCATGTCTCAGAGCAGCCCTGACAGACTAAAAATATCTTCTGCTTCTCCTCTCATCCGTCTGGTCACTGTCCCAGACGCAAGCTCAGCACAGCCTGGTCCACAGAATCAATTACATCACCGCCTACCTGCACTTCGTAACTGGATAAAGAAGGCGGAATATGCTCCTTTTTTTCTTTCTCACGGACTCGAGTACAAATTTACAGACTAGGATATAATGACATTCTATTCAAAAACAGGCGCCAAGCGTACCTGCTTCAGCCTGGCATCTCAGGAAAACTTTGGAAGTAGAGTCCTTTAAAGGAAATCACTTAACTTTAACTGCAGATTGGCAATAATGACTCACCCCAGAGATCCAGCTAAATGCCGGCACAGGAATTCTTAATGACAGTCAAGCAAATAAGATCTTATGTAAAGGGAAACTTCTGCGTAAAATGCCTCGTGGACAAGCGGCTCTGACCTCCTCCTGCATCCTCAAAGCTCTTCTGCTCTGTTGCGTAACCCGTAACCTTGAGAACAATCAGCCCTTCCTGCCAGCAGCTTCTCCGCGTCCACCTGCCCCTACAGGTAGTAAAAGACAAAAAGGATCAGGACCAGTGTTTACACAACACGTCCCAGCACTCTCTTCCTCTTGGCCTCACCCCACCCCCCGGCTTCGAAGTTCATTTCTTCTAAAATGGGGGCGAGGTGACTAGAAGAGCGAGGGTGCGCGGCGAAAGAGGAGGGACGCGTGGCCAGAGGCCTGCCCCGACCTCGTGGGCAGCGCAGGGGAGCACTCCCTTCCCACACGGAACTCGGGACTCGGGAGGGACTCGCCAAGCAGGAGGCCGCCAGGCTGCTGGCTGGGGACGCCTGGACTGGAGGAGGTTTAACGTCAGAAGAGGGCCTCTCCCACCCCGCCCGCTCGGCGGACCACCAGAACCTCGGGGGCCAAGAGCGCAGGTTCCACTTGGCAGCCCTGACCAGGGTTTTTGTTTAAATCCTGCCGGCCTGGCTGTGTTCCTGCTCACAAGACTGGCACGTGTGACCCACGGTATGGCGGGCAGATCATCGGTTTAAAACCAGTTCCATTTAAAGTCACTGTACAGTCCTGTGGGCATATTCTCACACTCTGGGGCACCTGATATGACTACTGGTTTCACTAAAATCTGCTTTTGCTGTATATCCTTATTTATTCCCCTCAACAAGTGACAGTATCAGGAGATGAAGGTGGCAGGCAGCCTTCTGGGGACAAGAGCTCTAAGAGCCTGGGTGCCCGGGCCGCGGACACTTCCGGGGATCATCGAGCATGTCCCTGAGACTTCTGGGATGGACCCCTTCCAGAGCAGGGAGGGACCAAGCTGAAGGCCTCTGAGGGGCCGCACCTGCTTGCCCCTCCCTCACCTGGGCCACACCTGCCTTCTTCCTGATCCTCAAAGGCCAGACTCATTTCCCACTCCAGAGCCTCTTTTTTTTTTTTTTTTTTTTTGCGGTACGCGGCGGGCCTCTCACTGCTGCGGCCTCTCCCATTGCGGAGCACAAGCTCCGGACGCACAGGCTCAGCGGCCACGGCTCACAGGCCCAGCCACTCTGCGGCATGTGGGACCCTCCCGGACCGGGGCACGAACCCGTGTTCCCTGCAACAGCAGGCAGACTCTCAACCACTGCGCCACCAGGGAAGCCCTCCAGAGCCTCTTAAACGTGCGGTTCTCGGTGCTTGGAACCTTCCCCTCAACTCCTCCGCCCACACATTCCTTCCCATCCTGCAGCTCTAACCTTGGAAGTCACCTCCTCACAGAACCACTTGAAAGGAAGGCCCTCTTTCATCACAGAGCACCTTTCCCCTCGTCTCATGGAGCCTGAGTTTTAATAGACTGCTTTTCTGTGCATTTACTCAGGTTCCATGGTGACAGAGATCACTGTCATCGTCTTCTCAGTGCTAACCAGTGCCTGGCACACAGCAGCTGCTCAAGAAATCTTTGTTGACTGAATGAACAATGACGCCAGCCTGCCTTGACCTCCCTGAGTCACTCTGATCTGTGAATGTCCTGTAGAAGGTACTTCGAACTGCATGGCCATTTCATCCTGACCTTGCCCACCCCCCAGTTAAACCATAATAAAATGCTGGGATGGCTTCTTACTGTGGATAACCAGGTACAAAAGGAGACGTCCATAACTGACACTCCAAACCACCGCTGGAGGAATTTATGAACTTTGTCTAACATTCTATCATGGTGGCAAAATTAATTTCTGTGTGAAATTAAAAATTCCTCCCTTTGACAACATTCCCAGGAGTACCTAGAACAGAGCAGGGCTGAGTATTAAACCCTGAACTTTTAAAGTTTAGGAAACGTTGCCCAAATCTCTCTCTGCCTGACTCTGTATTCCGCGGGTTACTTGCTTACGGAAATGACAACAGGCCCTGCATTCCAGGTGAGTCCGTCATACCTAGCTCTGTGTGTCCAAGATGCTGCCAACTTGCCCTGCCGCCTGGCCCAGCCCGCCCCCGCCGGCAGGCCCGTGGAGAACACCCCAGTCTGATATTAAGATCTATTCAACTGGTCAATTACACAGCCAGCAACCTCTCAACAGCCTCTTACTTGTCAACCGAACCAGCCCGACTCATACCCTCTTGCTCACTTTCTCGGTGCCCAGACACACACACCTCCCACCCTGCTCATTTCGTACTCCCTAATACACCAGGATCTTACTCAGTTTGCTCAAGAGCTTTACCAGAACCCCTGCAGTTCTCCATTTTTCCAAAAGCTCTACTACCCCACTCCCCCAAATAAGAGCAGCAGCCAGCTTGGTCTGCATACAAAAGAGTCACCATCAACACCTAGAAACTTGGAAAGGATCCATCACAGGTCACTGTAAGGCTTTCGCTGGAAACGTGGGTGGGGATGGGGGGTAGAAGGATGCCAAGGAAGACATTAAAAGGGAGAGAAATTAAAACCTGTTGATTCTCCCTCTGGATCTACTCGGTGAGGACAAGAATGACACACTGCCTTGTTACAGAGTCTAATACCTGGACTAAGACCGGCCTTGGAATATTCACATGGTATGTCAGAACGTAAGACCTGGGGTCAGAAACCGAAGCTCAAGTCCTGGCTTTCCCACCTACAAACTGTGTATATGCACCAGGGTAAGCTGATGTTTCCATGTCAGTGCAATGGAGTTAAAGAAATTGACTTCCCAGAGTTGCGGTGAGGATTCAGTCAGGTAATATCATGAATGTACCTTAGGAACTGTCAACACTGGATATTTCATACATTAGTTTCCCTTGTCACCAAGTATGTCATTTCTACCTCTCTTTCATTCGAACATTTGTTGAGTACCTGCCATGTGTCAGGCACTGTCTTGTGTGTCAGGGTGTTTATCCAAAGGTAAACAATACCAATCCTGGCTCTTAAAGGGCCAGTGCAAGTCAGGGAAGACAGACAAGAAACAGGAATTTAGAACTTGGTATGATGTGTGCACAAAGGGGTGCTGTGGAAGCATGTGGGGCACTTGACCTGGTCCTGAGCAGTCAGGGAAGGCTGCCTGGAGGAGGTTTCATCTGAAGGGAACAGTAGTGGTTGGCTAGGAAGAGAGGGAAGGAAAGAGATTCCACGCAGAGGGCAAACATGACCAGCTTCATCTGGCTGGACCAGAGATCATGGAATAGGGGAAAGGATGGGGTAATGCCAAAAGATGAGACCAACGCATGAAGGGCCTTTGTGCCATATCACTGGAAAACCCGCTCTTCCTGACTGAGGCATTATGTAGTCAGTCTACCAAGCAATAATAGTCTCACAAGATGACAGATTTCTGGGTCCTGACGGTGCGCTTAAATGATAGGGCCTGAACTTACTGGAAGGCACAATATTAATGAGTTTCTATTCATTTCCAGTAATAAAAGAAAAGGTGATTCCATCATGGGCCACACCTCATCGGTTTTTGGTAGTTGGGATAGTTGCTTTGTTAATTACCTTTTTTGGACATACTACTCTCTGATTACCAAAAGCGCATTGGCTGGAGCCGTGGGGGCAGGTTGTGGTAATGTGCATCATTAATGACAAGCTGTAACCAGGTGAAGATCCAGAGCAAGGTAAGGCACGATAATGCGCAGCTTTGGGGGCTGCATCCATCCTCCCTAATACATTAAAATCACTACAAAAGATAATTGCCTAATTGAAATTGAGTGGCCCCAAAGGATAAAAATACCTCCAAGATATGAGTCATTTATGGAAACTGAATAGGATACAAATTAAGAGCTTGGGTTTAGGAGCCAGACTTCTGTGATTTGATCCTGGCTCCTCCACTTACTAGCTATGTAATCTTGGGAGAAAAAAACTTCTCTGTGCCTCAGTTTCCTAGCTGTAAAATGGGTATAATAATAGCACCTGCCACACAGGATTGCTTATTAAAACAGACAACCAAGTAAAGTACTCGGCCCAGTGCCAGACATATGGGGCCCAGCTAAAAGTGTTACCTACTGTTGTTAGTATTACTAATCTCTTGCACCTGTGTTGGGTCAGGTCCATTCTCCCCTATTGTTTACATGAATGAAGAATTAGAGGCCTGAACACAGAAATGAGTTATTCCTTGTTAATCCTGCCCCCGGAACAGTGAGGCCACAGGAAATACAACCGAAGTGACCTGGAATCCCTGGTTAGTCATGGTTGGTACAGATTAGGTCACAGCTAACTGACACTGTTATCACCACAGTGGTGATGATATTCATACTTCAGTTTCAAATGAGAGGGCTCTCAATTAAATCAGTACATGAAAGATTCCGTACTGGAAAATATCACCCATCTACCTAAAACATTGTTTCTGTGCCCTCTGTTGTTTTTTTTTAATCCCTGAGAGTAACACCATAGGGTGTTTCGTTAGAGTTTTCTCTTCAAGACATCTATCTTAAAAGTTAAGGACGTACCTCACATATCTTATTTTCCTTACAAACCTGTTATATAATCCCACTGCCTGTGAATGCACCCCAAACCTTATTTTATGTTTAAAAACTTTACGATTTAATTTAAACTCATTTTAAAGCCATTTATATTTTTGACATGTTAACCCCTTTGGAGATACTAGGTTCCAAACAGGTACAACCCAGCTTACAAAGCAGCTTTCGTATGACTCCCAGTGCTAACATAACAGGACCTGGCAAATACATACTCAGTCCATAGCATTTATGGTCTCAGAGTCGTATTTCCTGCAGACCTAGCCCGGAAGCTAGATTTTAAAACTAGCTGTGGATTTAGAAGACGATTCATAAACCCTATGCACGGCACGGTGATGACTGGTGGGGACAGCCGGTTCTTACATCAGTCTGCTTTACATTCTAATAGCGTGGAAAATAACAGGTTAGAGTAGTGCTTTGTAACTACCCTCCCCTTGCTTCTGGCAAATTAATGAAAGCCAAATAAACTCCACACTTTAGTATTTGTGTATCTGCAGAGTGAAAGGCAGCACGGGGCTGGGTGGGGCGTGATGGTGCTCGGGAGATGGGCAGA
Organism: Mesoplodon bidens; assembly: GCF_964165515.1. NCBI lineage: Eukaryota > Metazoa > Chordata > Mammalia > Artiodactyla > Ziphiidae > Mesoplodon > Mesoplodon bidens. The sequence continues at coordinate 85,280,149 of NC_138166.1, forward strand.
GGGGTAAGGCTGGAGGCGCTGCGTGTTCAAAGGGAGGGTAACAGGAAATGGCCCGGCGGGTTTGGGAAGCAACAAGCTGAGTCTTGCTGGAGTGTAAAGGCGCGAGGGGACAGTGGCATGGGGAAAACTCGGGTTCTGGAACTACTTCTCTTTTTCCTGAAAATCCCTCACATAGGATATGCCCCTTCTGAATACTGACATTACTAGAATATCAACGTAGACTACGTTAACTTTTTTCAGTATAGCTATCCTTCCATTTCAAAGCACTGGTTGGCTAGACTTCTAGAACACTTTTACATCATCCGCTACGAGCAGAATATTTAGAACAAAGGTGACACTGGACCACAGGATGAGCCTCCCGGAGGTCGAGGAGGGAACATGCTCTGTAAGCAGCTAGTCAGCTAATATGCTTCCTGTGAGTAAGGCTTCCCTCTCTGCGCCGTCTCAGGAATGCCCTCTCATTCCTTCCACAAGGAACTAACGGCTTTACAATTCTAGCCTTAGATCCAGAGTCTGGTGAGCTTCATCGATGGTCTTAACAGCCTGGAAAGTACTATTCAAAGAAACTGGAAAAAACGAAAACAAAAACAAAAAACTGTCTTCCCAGATTTCTGAGAAAGGGGTGAACACTGACCTACATTGAATGCTCTAGATTAAAATCAAAGGTTTAGGATAAAGAAAAAAAATCTTCTATATAATCTAATGAAATCAACTTATTCTGCATATAGGAAACTGAGGCTTGGATGGGGAAGAAAAAGTACAAAAATTAAACCATGGTTAATTTCCAGCAGTGACCACGGGTGAGTCTTTTAACGCAGGTTGTGCCTTCTTCCATCAACTACTTGTTTGCTGCACCGAGAGGCAGACGCGGTAGGTCGGTCTGCTGTTGAGACATGGCTGCAAACCCATCTCTAAGCTGAGATGCTTTCAAGCACCAAAAACTCATGGGAATTTAGGGTGCTCATCATTTAGGCTGGAAAGAGGTGACTAAGCTCCTTGACCTAAGGTTTATTCGTCCTGATCACTCGCTGTGAACCAGGGACATTCAAAGCCAAACGTTAAGCAGGGCAGGTCTGGGACAGGCTGCCCTGGGCAAAGGCAGCCTTCATGCTGAGGGCTCGGGCAGCAGAGCCTGATGGCAGCTACTCGGGAACGTGGCTGACTCCAGCAAAAGCCTTCTCTCAAAGCCCACTGCGGCCCAGCCAGCCCCCTTGCCAGCTGTGGCAAGGCCCACCCACCACAGACTTACACAAGCATCTCGGTGTCTACTGAGGGGCCTTTCTATCCCTTTCTTCAATGTCCCCTTCAGTTCCATCCGAAAAGAACAAAAAGCATCTGTACTGTCGTGGAGGACGGAGCCCTTAACAGAGATGATGTTTGAAAAACAAACCCACCGTGATGTGAAACATCATCATAACGCTGACAAATCAAACCATATCCATGAAGTTAAGAGAAACCAAGCAGTTTCTTTTGGTATCTATTAGGATGTTCACTATTTTACTGTATTAATATAAATTGCTAAAAGTTTCCTGGAAATCAAGCCTACAAGTTAGAGAAAAAACAGAATGAAAGAAAATGTCTTTGAGCCCAGTTTTGAATTCAAATGATTCAGGAGGTTTAAAAGGTATCACATGAATAAATAAATGATAAAGGAAAAAGTGCTAAAACATTAATTGCAGAATCTAGTAGGTGTATATATGGGGGTTCACTGTAACATTCTTTCAACTTTGCTGTGTGCTTGAGATTTTTTATAATAAGATGTTGGAAAAAAAGTATTTTCATATCTCCACTTGGGTGCTAATATCCACCAAAACTCATGGACTCCTACAGCTAGATATAACAGTACAAGGTCTTGAAATATAAAAGAAGCACCAAAGATTAACTGGGTAAATGCAGATGACTCAGCACACAATGTTGATGGATCTACTTTGTGAAAAAAAAAAAAAAAAACCCATTTGGATCTTTTTCTCACACTTCACTTCTAATTTGGTGAATTTTACATAAAAAATGTTTCTCTAAATTTTTAATTAGATGAATATTTTCCAACTTCTGAGTGGGAAGGAATTCCTAAGCCCAAGGTAACAGAAGTCACAAAGGAAAAAAAAAAAAAAACAGAGAAAAATCATTTCATTTTCAGCTAAATTAAAGTGTAAAGGTTCTATATCTCAAAAAATCATAAGCAAAATTAAAAATCAAAGAAGCTGGGAAAAATATTTGCTGCAAATATCACATGCACACGTGTGCACGCACCCACATACACACACACAAGACTAAATAAATTACAGAACAGTTCAAATACATTATAGAATAATTACACCTCAACAGAAAAGTTGGTAATGGACATGAACAGAACATTTACAAAAGGAAACAATGGACTAAAAAACACATAAAGAAGTTAAACTTTACTAATAGCCATTAAAAAATGCCACATGCCTGTCACAGAGTGGGTACTCATCAAATAACTGTTGAATAAATCAACCAAAAATAATGTAATGTTTTTGTCCAAAGATTTAAAAATAGGTAAAACTCAAGAAATTATGGTGAAACGGGCATTTCATCCATTGCTAGAATGTGTGTGACTTGATATAAATTTTCTAGAAAACAAACAGACAAAGGGTATCAGCTCCTTTGCCTTAATAAGTACACTGCAAGGAATCTATCCTAAGGAAATCATTAAAAATATGTCCAAGACGCATGTATTTAAAAGGTTAATTACTGTCACAGCAAAGAAAACCTTCCACAAAACAAAAAGACAACCTACTGAATGGGACAAAACGAAAAGACAACCTACTGAATGGGACAAAACGAAAAGACAACCTACTGAATGGGAGAAAATATTTGAAAATGGTATGACTGATAATGGATTGATATCCAAAATATATAAACAGCTCAACATCAAAAAGACAAACAATCCAGTTTAAAAAATGGGTAGAAGACCTGACTAGACATTTTCCCAAAGAAGACATACAGATGGCCAATAGGCACATGAAAAGATAGTCAACACACTAATTATTAGAGAAATGCAAATCAAAACCACAATAAGGTATAACCTCACCCCTGTCAGAACAGCTACTATCAAAAAATCTACAAATAGCAAATTTTGGTGAGGATGTGGAGAAAAGGGAACCCTTGTACACTGCTGGAAATGTAAATCGTTGCAACCGCTATGGAAAACAGTATGAAGGTGTCACAAAAAAACTAAAAATACTACCACATGATCCAGCAATTCCACTCCTGGGTATATAGCCAAAAAAATAAAAAATAAAAACTAATTGAAGAAGATAACGTGCACCCCAATGTTCATAGCAGCACTATTTACAAAAGCCAAGATATGGAAGCAACCCGTGTCCATCAACAGATGAGTGGATAAAGAAGATGTGGGAGGTGTGTGTGTGTGTGCATGTATGTGTATATACATACACATATATATGTATACACACACACACACACACACACACACACACACTATGGAATATTACTCAGCCATGAAAGAGTGGAATTCTGCCATTTGTAACAACGTGGATGGACCTAGAGGGTATTATGCTGAGTGAGATAAGTCAGACAGAGAAAGACAAATACTGTATGTTAGTGGAATCTAAAACAATAAAATAAACGGATGTAGGGACTTCCCTGGTGGTCCAGTGGGTAGGAATCTGAGCTCCCAATGCAGGGGGCATGGGTTCGATCCCCGCTTGGGGAACTAGATCCTGCATGCATGCCACACCTAAAAGATCCCGCATGCCACACCTAAGACCCGGAGCAGCCAAAATAAATTAATTAATTAAAAACTAATAATAAGTTTAAAAAAAACAAATGAATGTATATAACAAAAAAGAAACAGACTCACAGATTTAGAAAATAAACTACTGGGTACCAGTGGGGAGAGGGATGGGGGGAGGGGTAAAACAGGGGTATGGGATTAAGAGATACAAACTACCTTTTATAAAATTATTTTGTAATAATTTTAAATGAAATATAATCTATTAAAATGTTGAATGACTATGCTCTACACCTGAAACTAATATAATATTGTAAATCAATTAAAAAAAACTTCTCAGGAAAATTCTAGCCAAAATATAATTAAAAGTTTTATACTAAAAACAAAAGGATAATTATTGTAATGTAAAAATAGCTTTTAAAAAAATGCAAGCAAACTGAATACCCCCAAATTAGAGAATAATGCACCATTATTTAAAAACATTTTAAAATGTTTTTAAAGCAGTTTAAAGCATGTGGAGAAGATGTGCATTTAATGTGAGATATAAAAATGCCTATACAGAATGATGCTGATCTTGCAACTGTGTGTGTGTGTGTGTGGGTGTGCACACACATGTGTGCATATTCAGAAAAATATTGGAAGGAAATAAATATACATAAATATTAACAGAGCTTTGGGTGATGGAATCAGAGGTAATTTTTATTTCATCTTCATCTTATTCTATATATATATATATTTTTTTGCGGTACGCGGGCCTCTCACTGTTGCGGCCTCTCCCATTGCGGAGCACAGGCTCCGGACGCGCAGGCTCAGCGGCCATGGCTCACGGGCCCAGCCGCTCCGCGGCATATGGGATCCTCCCAGACCGGGTCACGAACCGGTATCCCCTGCATCGGCAGGCGGACTCTCAACCACTGCGCCACCAGGGAGGCCCTTATTCTATATATTTTTAAAAGTTTCATTACAAGCTAGTCAGAAAAAATTTTAAATACCATATAAACAATTTGGAAGAGTGACCCACTGCTTTAGCAACAGGTCTTCACACAAGTCAAGGCCACCACCGACTTCGAATTGTTGCTGCTAACCTACATTTCAAGGTCCACACCCATAAAAACCGCCTTCCGGCCCGCTTGGGCTCTTACACCTCGGCCTGCTCCATCCACGTCGCCTTGTCTTCCCCTCCAAACTGTTTTTCCTCTTGGATTTCATTCTGTGGTGATCGATACCAACTAATAACCTAAGCCACTAACCTTACTTCACATTTTCCCGGTTTTCACCACGCTCATCTCTCTGGAATCCACAGCCATCGGTGTCCTCGTCCTTTCCTCACTGGATGACGAGAGCTTTCTTTCTATCTGGTCTCCTCGCCCCTTGCCTGACCCATCCCCTCCGCCCCCAACACACACACACACACACACACACACACAAACAGGCCGCTCCCTCCAGGGCAGCCCTGTGATCTTTCTGAAGAGTACATCTGGCCTCGTTACCCTCCTAGGTGGACACCTTCAGGCAAACACGGCACAACGCATTCGACCCCTCTATCAGTGATTCCTTCTGCTTCACCTTCTCTCATCATTCCTTTCCCCACATCCTCCACCATACCACCTATTGCTCTGAGCCTGTGCCTACAGTGTTCCTCCTGCCTGAAGCTCTCGCCACAATGCCTGCCTCCCTGGTCCAGCTAACTCCTTGAAGGCTGTCCTTTAAGGGTGAATTCAGACACCACCTCCGCTGGCAAGACTCACGGATGGTGGCTGAGTGTTATGAGGTCCTGCGGCATGTGCTGTTTTCTTGCTGCCAGAGCACTAATCATACACTGTGAATCTGTTTTTGTACCTTTGCCTCCTCTATCAGATCGTGAGCATCCAGCAAAGGAGGCCCTCAGAGCTTGTAGAAGGAATTAATCAGTGTTTCCACCGTCTAAAACAGAATTCCCTATTCTCATCTTGAAAGAGATCCCAGAGATTTCATAACTTCCCTCAGCCACTCGTTTACTTTATCATCTTGGCAATCGAGATTTTCTTATCTATTAATCAACAAAGAAGTGTATTTATTATATACTTTATGTCCTGACGACATCTCTTTGGCTTTACTTGAATTTATTTCACTCTGGCCGAAGCTACCACAGAAGTGTTACAAGTGTCCCTACACAGGATAGCCATTTAAAGTACTGCAATTTGCTGAAAGCAGGCAGTGTGTTACAAAGATAAATCAGACTGTTACTACTTAAAAACCTTTAGCAAGAAATCCTTTAGCCTTTTGGGGACTAAAACCTCTGGTTACTTTCTCTTTTGCTAGAAGGGTATATAACTTGCTTGTATATCGGAGCTCTTCACAATTACCCAAAATCTTTTTTCAAATGTGACTCACATTGGACATAATAATGAGTCTGACTAATGCCAAGTCTTATTTTCTTACTCTTTTATGTCATACTGATTTTAATACACTCAAGAATCATGTCTATTTTTTTCCACAACAGCATTACAGTACTGACTTAAATTTAGTTGACGGCCTATAAGGGCTACATTTTCTTTTTAATGGCGTTTTTTTGTGTACTCAGCTAAACTACCTTATATCTATCCCCACCCAGCAACCACAGAGAATGACTTCTTTCCGACTTGGATGCCTCCTCTTTTAAATTCTCGTGTTCGCTGGGAAGCCAGGGAATGGCAGAGTCACGGTGAGGTCTTGCTCTTGGCGGGGCCCTTAAGCGGGGCCCGTGGATGAGCCCCGCTGTGGCTGCAAAAGCGCCTTAAATGCGGGCGAGTGTTTGTGTATGAGTGTGGGAAGAGGATTTGTGGCTTCCATCACAATCTCAAAGGGGTCCTACACCCTGGCAAGGGTAAGAGCCCCACCCTAAGGCATTCAGACATAAAGCAGTAAATTGGATAAACAGCGCCAGCATGACCGAATCAACTCTCTCCTCATCCATCTCCAAAGAGAATGAGAAACTCTGTAGTAATTATACACTAAGCATCTTTTGCAATAGTGAAGAACAGAACTTGAGGGTGTGATTTGGTGGACCCATCGTATATGAAATTACACAGAGGCCATAATCTAACACTTTAAATACCAATCACTTCAAACACCCTCAGCTTCTACTTCTATCCAAGTACAGTATACTTACTTTGTTCTCTTTTGATACCTTTAGCTGATTCGATAAAACTTACTTTAAAACCAAAACATCAAGAATCAAAAGTTTCTCTGCATATAAATATTATGTTAGTAGCCAAAAATATATGCCTTTCATGAACTATTAGTAATTATATTATTTCTGCTAGAATATACTGTTACCTTCCATACTTGTGTTTTAAATAACATTACCAAAAAAATCACTTAATTGTGTCAAAATCGAAACTGCCTTCATATCATTAAGCTGCAAAAATCTATTCTATCAAAATATATCTTCAATCTTAACTTTCATTGCTGTCTACCGGTTATGCTATCTCTTATAACTATCACCGCACCGAGTGTATTTTCTACAGGTCAACATAAAACGTAGCATAAGTGTGCCAGGAAAAAATGCTCTTTAAAGCGTTTACTTGGATAAAATGCCCTTCAGAAACTGAGAAGCAAAAACTAGTAAAACTCAGAAACTGCTGTCATCCGTACTCACCACTGAACAGCCACACAAAGGATCCCCAAGCACAGGCTAGACTTGTCCTGGAAGCAAGGGACTGAATTCCATTAGGAGAACAAGCAAGTAGAAACAGCAAGTGGCCACACTACCTTTCTCCAGCTCATCTTATTTGCAGACACACAGACTTTGGAATCCTCCAGGACTAACAATGAAAACCACACTAGGTTGTTTTCCCCAATTCCTATGAAATGAGTCAGTAGGTCAAACAACTTCTCCGCTCAGGAGAGAGAACAATTTCTGAAGCTGCACTCACTGTTTCCAGTAACTGGATTCCCTCTCTTTGCCCCCTCGATAAAAGTGCTGCCAATAATCTATGGAAAGCCCACCGGGTTCTGGGTGAGACACATCGCAGATACTGCCAGAAGGTTAGTCTTTTTCATGGGGTAGTTTCCCCTTGTGAATAGTCACGAGGACAAAAATCCAGTTAGGAGTAACACGTGGATGAAGTTTCTTCACTTAAAGAGTTGGCATAACTTTTTCTCTGTTGAAACCATGTAGTCATTTCTTTCTTTCACACAAGAAGATGGAGTGATACTTAAAATAAATATAGAAGAGAAGTAACTGCATCTCTAAAAGCCCCCCACAAACTGCTTCCTTCTGTAAAACATCTTTTCTTCCTCAAAAGGACTAGTATATTCAAAAGATTCAATGATTATGCAATTAACCCATGTTCTGAAAAACCTTTCACAGGCTTCCATGAGTCCTGCAGCTCCATCCATTAAATCATACAAAGCAGAAGTATTTAAGAGCTTGCTAGCAGTCCTCTGAATCCATGACTCAAGAGGATGAGCATGGGGTTAGCAATAATCTTCAGAATCTACCACCTACTCACCGCACGTACCATTTCTTGTAGTTAGCCACCTTCTGCGGAGGAGATCACCAGCTACCGGCAATGAATCCGTAATTCCAAGGACTCACACGTTCAGGCAAGTATATGGACGTGTATCTCTAAATACAAGTACAGAGATCTTCTGTGACAGTGCGTCAGGAGGAGACTGGAAATACTTTTGCTTTCTGTATTGAGAGTACTTTCTTTCCTTTTAAAGAGGAAGTTTCGTTTTGATCTTGAGAAATTCTCTCTGATAAAACCACCAACTGAAAACCTGCCATTATGAACGAGGGATTTCACAACCTTCATTCCAAAAAACTGTGGCTATTCATTTCTGGAAGTGATTCATTGCAAAAGAATCGTCGTTGGCGGTGGAGGGAGCACTAATTTTTAGAAGACAGCCCGCCCGCCCTCTGAGAAGTGAGCAGAAACCTCAGAAACGGCGGCAGCCACGTGCCTCGCTGACCCCCCGTCACAGCTCCCTGAATCACCATCCACCAAGATGACGCGCGATGACCAATTTCCTCCTGTAACTCCCTCAGTACACAAAAACCCTTTGGTCTGTACACCCGGAATATTCCCGGGCTCTGGCAGAAAGGTTCAAATAAATCTGGGAGGAGGGCAGCAGCACTCTCCACCTGTCAACGCTCAGTTGCTGGCGAGTAACCAGCATATGGATACTCACTTCCTGTGAGTACTTCTAAAAGAGCTTATGATATTTCCTTTGGAAAGAAAAAAAAAGTGGGGAGGAAAGCAATACAGGGAGGAGAAGTAACTCCAACAAGCATTCAAAGCTAAAAGCATGCAACGTGATCGCTGTTTACCAGCCACGCCTAATTTTAATTTGGTTTTTCAACCCCTGTGTAATTAAGACAGCCAAGAGAGAACAGCATCAGGAGAAAGAAAAAAAAAAAAAGACATTTCACAAATGCTTAGACCTTCAGTGCGCGTGACCAGAAAAGTAATTTTAAGATTCAAGTGAACCAATCTGAAGCTGTTTAGAACATTAACCCTTCAAGGAAAAAGAGCTATTTTCGTTTGTCCCTACATTTCAAATACGGAAATCATCTTCCCCGCTGGGTGCTGAGACACTGAAGACATAGCCTCTGAGTGCCATCCCCAGGGTTTGGGAGAAGAGGGAACATTTTCAGATTTGTCTGTGATGGGGGCAGAAAAACACCTATTTCTAACACCCCTTCACATTAACAGTGACCACGTGATTTTCGCACCAAAGCACCCCTTGAAAACCGACCACGAAGGGCTAAGATGTGACCTTTTGTATTTCTCTTGGCTTTAGCCAAACCTGATCACTTAGAGTAGAATTTCTTGATAACTGGGCAAATTAAGAAAAATTGCTTTTATCCCATTTTAAAGAGCATCAGTGTGACACAGCTCATTTTCTGAAGAGACTTGTAGACATTTTGCTAAATGAAGAGCTTAAAAAAAAAACCTGTCCTTTATTTTCAGGCTGTTTATGTGCTTCTCTATCTTGGGTGGGAATGGTGGGGTACAGGGCAGAGGAGTTCATGCAGGCAGAAAGAGAAAAACACGAGCTTCCACTTAATGGGACTGAAGAATAAAAACAAACAGATCCAATGTGTTCACGTTATTTGTTACGTGGCACCGCTCAGCCCTTAATTTCTTCTACCCCAGCTCCTGTATTTCTCATTTTTGAACACTCAAGATAAACATAAAGAATATATGTGAAAAATTTTAATAAAACCGTCTGTGTTTTATACTCTGGAAGGAAATTTTCACGAATGTGAAATGCTTTTACAATTTTACCAAAACTGATATTTTAAAAAGAAGAGTATGGAAACCATATGCATGGTGTGAATATAACCTTCAAATTGAGGATGAGTAAGAAACAGCACCAATAAATGTCCTTAAGGATTTGATTCAAACCAACAATACTACACAACAGTCATCCCCTGTCCTCACTCCCAAGACCTCATCATGAACTTGCTCAACGTAAAGAGGACCTCTCTGTATGATGTCCAAAGAACAGGAACCCTAGAGGGAGTGCAGTTTTAAATATCTACAGCTTAAAAAACTCCTATTGATACTGAGCTTGGTGAATGATTAGAGGCCAGACACTTACTCAAATGTTAGAACATCTAATTTCCCCTCCCACTGTGTCACGTTCATACACATGCTCGAAGTTCTCAAAGCTTCTGTGCAGTTTGTTCCTGTTTCAGACTGTGCGTTATGAAAGTTCCTCTTAAGTCCCGGGTGGCCAATGCAGAGGTTTCAAAAAGAGAAAGGAAAAGTAGAACAAAACAGAATAAAGATCATTAAAATACACGCGGGGACAGTATGGAGAATATGACCCCAACCCACGTGGCCGCTGCCAAGAAGCCGTGGCCCTCTAGGAACTCCTGTAAGTGGGGAAGGCTGAGGGGACCATTTCTAAGGGTGGGTATTCAGAATGTGATTAAGCTACAGGAACTATCCAGGTCCTGCTCTAATTTGCTATGCTGTGGACATCCTGCAAGCCCAAGTTTACAGAATCAGTGTTTGCTCTCCAGACCTCTGGGCCCATTGTCCCCCCATCCCCCCCAAACAAAACAAAACCCTGTCACAAATGTTCTTCACAGCTGACGTCTACTCAAAGTTTCCTTTTAAACAACGGAAAGGAGTGCGCTCTTTAGTGGCCCTTTTATAGAAACGTTGGGGTGTGGCCTCACACAGGAAGGGCACCAGACCCAACGCGGGAAGTCGGGAGGCCTCGCATTGGAGTTCTGCCTCTTCCCTCGGCGATGCTTTGCTCTGGTCCAGGTCACCCAGCCTCTTTCAGCCAGTTTGTCCATGGTGACAGCAACGTGACTACAAGGGCTGGTTTAGGCACCTACACGGATCTACTCATTCGATCCTCACAGCAACCCTACAAGCTCAGTTCTTTTGATTATTCCCATCCTACAGGTAAGGACAACTGAGCCTCAGGGGCTTTAAGGGTTTGACCACGGTCACACAGTTGGCAGGTGGTGGAGTCAGGGTTCAAAGCCAGGGAGCCTCACCTTGACCACTCTGCTCGGAGCCTTCCATCAGCACGTCCGCCCGCCACACCAGGCTGTGGGGTGTGTTAAGAAAAGCCGCCCTGAAAACTACTACTCGAGGCAGACTTTTACTCATGTCACACGCAAATATATTCTCCGCAGAACTGAAAGAAAACTAATGACAACTAAGTACTGCTAACTCTAACACATCAGTTTGTTCTCTGAGAACAGCTTTGTATAATTTGCAAACGACCTCTTTGCAAAATTTGTGATACTGAGTTTTGGAGGCAGAAGGGATCTAGAGATCCCTTCAGTCAGAGTGGTGGAGTGAGGATCCCCGGCACAGAGGCAAGGTTTGCCCCTCCATCACAAGGCGCCGCACCACCGCCTCACAGCCGCCCGGAACTGGGAAGCACTTCTTGAGTATTATTTTGATCTGTCAGGCATTCATTCACTCACGTGACGCATGCACGTGTAACATCAGTCCTCAGAAATGTGTCAGATAGTTTCTTCTCACTACAAGCTCCTCAGGCTTTAAGAAGAAAAGAGAAAGATGAGGGGGAAAAATCTTTTCTTCCTGTTTTTTCTTCTTTTTTAAGTCAGGGAAACACAAAGCCTCTATCAAAGTTCTCCTATGATGAACATAACTCAAGTTCTATCCAATTCTTTCTTTTCTCTGTAAACTTGCTCATATGCAGACCTGATGTTAAACAAACTATCTTTCCCATGTGCTTATGGAACGTGGAAACCAAAGGAATTGGAAGCTCGGGCCTCCTTGGCTTCGATGGTGATTGATAATTTGGTCATTTACTCTTGAAGGAAAAAGTAATTTCCTACTTAAGGTATTCAAACTTTTCATGCTATTTATTCTATAACCTTTGACCTTATTATATTCACTTAGATTTTTTTTAATGGTTCCGTGTCATATTGGGTCACATAGATTTTTTTTAATGGTTCCGTGTCATATTGGGTCACAACGAAATACCCGAAAATATCTCATCCTAAAACAAAGACATCTGTGGACAAGAAAAGTTAAGAAGGGAAAGAAATAAGACCACATTCTGGTTTTATTTCCCCTTAAGAGAGCAAAGATTCTGGGAAATTTATGTACGTTAAATTTATAAGCGGGCACTTTTCCCCCCAAAGATTTATTTGGCATGAAAAGTTACTTCCTGTAATCGTAAGATCAAATGTTATTTACTCCTGTCATAACCATTCACATACTTCCTGTCATAAAAACTTGAACTTGGCTGGAATATTAAATAAAACATGCAAAAAACTACAGGTAGGAAGTGACTGTATAAATATATATTATGCTAAGTTCATAGTCCAATCTAAGAAAGGGACGAATCACCTCTTCTTGGAAAAACTAGTATTATGCTTTATCATCTTGGCTGACTAATCCCACAGAATGAACTTGGAGGGTAGAAAGCTTTCTCTATTTGCTGAGCTCAATCAATAGTTTTAAGGTGGCTTTAGGATGCCTCCCAGGGGTACTGTATGTGCATCGGGCTGCGATGTTCTTGAGGAGTTCATGGCCCAGAGTTAGAATTGTGAAGAGTCAAAAACTTACACAGGGTAGATGTGCACATTTTAAATGCATGCCCACATTTTTCTTTGATGGCTGCATATTTCTAAAAGAAAACAAGCTTCTAAATTCCTAGGCTTCCGTGTGTCTGGTGGGGAAAGCAGAGCCAGTGTACACATACAATGATAGAAGAAAGTGTGTGTGAGCAGATTTGTTTACAAAACAGGGCCCAGCAAAGTCTGTTTCTCCATGCCACAGCAGGATCCATCCAACAAAACAAACACAGAGACACAGAAGAATCTATGGGAATAGCTCTTCTTTCTGATGAAGGTATAACAGTTTATAATTATAACTGAGCCGTAAGTTATAATGTGGCTTAGTCCTGAATTGGGAATATGTCACAAAATCCAGTTTAACACACACATGCGCGCGCACGCACACAGAGGTGCGTATACGTCTATACAGCACGATGGTTTCAACGCTCCTTCTTTGGCATTAGAATCTCAAAGTTATTTCTTCACACAGGCGTCTTTCTCCTACCTTCAATCCTACATACTTCCATCTGGACAGGGTGGTCCTTTCAAACTCATCAGGAAACAACAAAACCAACAACGTCTATTTATCTTAGCTTAATTAATTGTACGGCCATAGGACCAGGCTTGAGAACTTGGACCCTAACCCTTCTTCAGGGAACAGAGCTGAGCCAATCGGTCGCCAAGTCTCACCAGCATTTGTTTCCAGTGACTGCTGCCTTTGCCCTCTCCCACCCATTCCCGATTCTAAAAAATATGTCGGACCTCTATCACTTTGTTCCTGGACAACTATGACAGCCTTTTTAATTGGTTCACTTGCCAACAAGCAACTGCGTGGCAGAAAAACACAGTAAAGAGTAGGAAGATTGGGTTCTGGGTTTGGCTCTGCCAGATGCAAACCATGTGGTCCTGAGAAAGTTATGCGGTTTCCTTGGAACTCGGTGTTCTCATCTACAGCATGAAGAAAATGGCTATCAAATGATATGATCTAATCTGGGACATACACAGTCACCAAATATGACCTTCTGAAACTTAGTTTCCTCAGGTAAATGCACACCTTAAAAATCTTCAGTGACTTTGCTAAAGTTTAAGTTCTTCAGCCTGAACTGAATGTGAAAGTCTCATAAAACGTACGGCACTGCACAACTGCAATAGTGACCCTAACAGGGATCATTTCTTGAGCTACATGCACTATGCATTACCCAGGAATTTTATATACGTGGGCTCTAATCCCCATGACCACTCCACAAGGTTGGCTTTTGACTCTATATTACACACCAAGAATCTGAGGTTCTGAGAATAACTCACCCAAGATTATAAAATCTATTAAGTGCCAGGAATGGCATACAAATCTACATGTGGTTGATTATAAAGCCCACTAAGCCATACTGAGTGCTTTAAATGTACCATAATACGGGGCGGGGGGGGTGTCCCTGACTACTTGAATGATCATTCTCTGAGTCTCTGTAGCTACCAGGATGCAAAAGGAAGCACCGATCATCAGAATATAAAAAACAATGACAGGGGCTTCCCTGGTGGCGCAGTGGTTGAGAGTCCGCCTGCCGATGTAGAGGACACGGGTTCGTGCCCCGGTCCGGGAAGACCGCACATGCCGCGGAGCGGCTGGGCCCGTGAGCCATGGCCGCTGAGCCTGCGCGTCTGGAGCCTGTGCTCCGCAACGGGAGAGACCACAACAGTGAGAGGCGCGCGTACCGCAAAAAAAAAAAACAATGACAAAGTGATCACTTAGTGTTTAGTACTCGTTAACATCAGCATCTATTCCTGCTCACTTTCTTGGCCGCTCAGTACTACAGAATAAAAATGCAAATACAATGTAGTTCACTTGTAACAGAAACTGCAGTTTTACACATAGCTGATAAAAGTGATGCTGGGGAACTGTGTGAGTCACACACAGTCACTGACAAATAAGGATCAAAGGGAGTTTGAACAGTTAACAACTGAGGAAGCAAAAGTCAACAGAGATGATTATACCAGAGGTAGGCTCTTCAAGAGAATGGTTTGTGTATCAAAAGATTAAGAGAGTTCCTTGGGGAAATTAAATGCTTATAACAAAAATCACCCTCTTTATGATTCTGCCACAGAAGTGAACAATCTTTGGTCCAAGAAATAGCCTGTTGTTGCATCATAGCCCAAATTTCTGTTATATAATGTAAAACAAACTGAGATTCAACTTTTTTTAACTTTTCAAGACTTAATCCCAATAAAATCTTTTTTTAAATTTTACTGTTTGTTTAAAATATCTGATTCGGTTTTAAGTCAATTCTCTCAAAGTAACAGTTTTCTTGGAGCGGTTATCTTCAGATAACAAGGACCTCTTGAAATGGGAATAACAGAAAAAGGAAGAATAGAAGAATTACTGATATGCAAATAGTAGTGGACAATAAGAGAACTAATTCTCCAGCCCACAAATGGGAAGTAATGTCCCAGGTCTCCTCTCATTTCAAGATTCTCAGGCTTACCCAGCCCAAAGCCCCCATAGAGAAGACCTGCTCATCAGCTCCATGCCCTGGTCCCACCACTGTATCTATGGTGGCATGGATACAGCATTCATATGGCATTAGGCTAGCCTCTGGGAAAGTCTGACTGTCTAGGCAAAACTAGACCGCAGTCTAGTAAACTGTGTAAATCCTAACTTTACAAGATTCACTCCACCTATTCTATCTTTATCTAGTTACCTGAAGATCTCTACTTTTTTCCCCAGAAGACAAGAGTTTATAATCTGGAAGAATTTTGTCTTATGATAATTCAAGTTATAAAGGCCTCAACGTGTTATCAAGATCCCGCCTGACACGTGTATATACACCTCTGTATAAAATTAAATGGTTTTGGTTTCTGCAAATATCCTTCAATCAAGCGTTCAGAGAAGGGTTGTTCTGAGAAAGATTTAATGGGATTTGTAACATAAAACCTCAAAAGCATATTATTGACTTAACCAAGACAACGCTGGAATACAAAATGTGATTGCTGTGCTTTTTCTCGTAACTGTCATGTCTGCCTCCAAGAATCTAATAAAACAATGTTGTCTCTGGTGCCAGAGAAACCCAAGAAGGCACACCCTCGGGAGACTGAGTCTTAAGTCGGTGAATTCTGAGGCATGTAAGTAAGTGATCAGAACATTATATTAGTGAGCTTCTGGCCTTGCAAGACGGTTGTTTGCTGTAGGGATCTTGGCTTGTTACTAAACAGAGAGCGGTTTTGTGATACTTTGAAAAAGCTCCTTCTCTCCGAAAAGCAAGAGGTGTTCACTCTTCATAAGGAAAAATCCAGAGCCTGTGATCTACACCTTATAGTAGAGATTCTTTTTCATATACATGCAGAGGCTATACAAGCACAAAAATGCACCGTGAGAAATTTAGTATGTACATAAATACAAGAGCTTTCTAGAATTCAGAAATCTGAAATTGGGGAACAGAGTGAACAGAAGTGGGATGGGAAGAACCGGTGGTAGTTCAGCGGTTTTGAACTTCTGACTGTGATTCCGAAAGATTTTTAACACAGCACAAAAAGGGTTTTGTAGCACTGACCCCAAAGGCAGCATAATGTCTTGTTGCAGTATATGTTAATGAAGGCCATTGTTAATGATATACTCTCTTTTAAGACTACACAGAAGCTGCATATGCAAGCAGATAATGCAGAGCAATGCTGCAGCTCCATTTACAGTCCTCGGACGCAGTGAAGCCTGTGCTTCCGAAGCTCAGGGTGGAATGCTTGTTTTGGAGAGCATTCAACGGAGAGCATTTGGTTTCCTCCATTTAACCAGGTCACCCAGGCATGGAATGCACAGCTCTGCCAGACAGAGAGCGTTGTGGATGCCTGAGAAACAACGGCTTGTCCAGGCTACTGATGCGAAGAGAGGCCACGGTTTCCTTTTTCTCTGCTTTGAATGGCAGCCTTGACGTCACAACAGCTAGGAACCGCTGGAGGGACAAATAAAAAGGCTCAAGCCAAGAGTGCCCTGCTCTGTTGCAGGGCCATTTTCATCCCGTTCTGGTATCTTCTGTGGCTGCAGAAAGTCAGCAAGAGCAGAGGTGAATGGCTGGAGCTTAAAAACAGAGGCGGCCTCTGGGCGGATAAAACAGACCTTTGACCATGTTAATCATCACCTCCAAGAAACCTGGATAAACTACAGCTCTTGCATTAAGCTTGTTTCTGACCCAGTGGACTCCCCAGGGAATGCCTGGAGTGATGTTGCTCACGGTTCAGACCTCTGAATTTTCCCTGAAGAGCTGAACTTCCTGTATTTCAAAGCGGACCTCTTCTAAGAGGGACTGCCACAAACATCCTGAGAGAGGCAAGGACCTCAGGGGAGCGGGCAGACAGTTTTTGCAAGAGACTTATTTTCTACGATAAAAACATCCTTTAGGGATTTTATAATTTAAGTTCAAGCAGTTACACATGCACGTTTAGCACCCAACTGCAGGTGTCTGAACAAATGGGTGAAAAATGTTCAGATGGCTGGCAGGCTTAATTCACCGTTATCTGAAATGAGTTGTCTGTCTAAGTCGTCACAGCAGTTTGAAAAGCATGATCTTTCATGTTTCAACCTTACCTCAAAATTATAAATTATATTTAGCTACGTGAGTGTCGGATCACTTATGCTAACTGTCTGCAGGCAGGACTGAAAGCACCATGGAACAGAGAACAGCGTTCTGTTGCCACATGTTTCCCCAAGTTTGCCCTCTGCCTTTGAAGCAATAACAACTTTCACCAAACCCCCACCCTAGCCTAAAACCCACAGTGCTTGGGGTCCTGTGGGACGGCCGAAGCTCGAAAACCAGGAGCCGATGGGACGTCTTTGAGATGTGTGTGTTGTAGCAGCACAACACACAGAGGGCAATGGGAACACCTGCTCTTATGACGTCTGTGCTCATATTTAGAGGTTCAGCAGAAGGAACAACACCTCTGAGCTACTTGGCCCCTTTTATAAGCTCTTTCTTTTCTTGATTTTTTTTTTTTAATATTTATTTATTTGGCTGCACCGGGTCTTAGTTGCAGCATGCATGCTCTTAGTTGCAGCATGTGGGATCCAGTTCCCTGACCAGGGATCGAACCCAGGCCCTCTACACTGGGAGCATGGAATCTTAACCACTGGACCACCAGGGAAGTCCCTCTTTTCTTAATTTGATGAGCGCTCCCAAAGCATAACTTCCCTGTGGTCATCGGGTCCGTCTTGTTTCAAGAGAATAATCTGCCGTGAAGATATACTCACTTTCAAAGATAAAAGAGGGTATAATTCTGATACAAAATTCTCATTTAAGAACTCCTACAACAGAACACACCCCTTCTTGCCTTCAGGTTGTCTTGAACATCTCTCGTCCCCTGCAGGTATCTGAGGCCTGTTTTGCAATCTGGTCTTTGGACTCAAATGATCTTTACCTGGGTAGAGAACAAATTCCATGCCTTGTTTCTGCTGTTTAAAAAAAAAATCCAAGTATCTTCAGTGATTAAACAATGGAGAAGATACAGCAAAAATTATTTGTTAACTGCATTTTCTTTCAAATGACAGTTATGCTCAAGAGGTGAAACTTATTCTAGCCTTACGCTTGTTTTTATTTTATAAGAGCTTTTTATAGTTTAAGAACTGTAATTAAATTTCTTCAGAACTGATTAATTAAACTTAAGTTTTCAAGAAGAGAATGATGGGTTTTCTCAAACTATTAAGTTTCCAAAAGGAAGACAAATTATTTTTATTCTAATATAAAAGATGAGAGACTGAAAGGGAAATTTTTTTCCATCTGTATTTTGATTAGAATTTTTTAATGTCCAAATTCTTGGTTATAAACCACAGTAAACAACCAGTCATTCATTAAGAAGCAACTATTGAAAGGGCGATATTTAAAGGAGAAAAAATAAAACATGATGTGATTAAAACTCCACGCACGTCTTCACTTCAAGGCAAACGCTGTGCCCATCTGGGTATTTAGAAGGTGCCAAATATCATTGGGATCTAGATTTAATTCATGTCATAAAGAAAGTACTGTGTTTAATTTGTTTACAAAAGACCTAGAACCTCATGGAAATGATGGTGGTGATATGGACATGAAGTGAACTCAACATTAAAATGAGGTACTGATTTTTAAATTATTTAAATACACAATCAATCACAAACATGAACAAACTTTCAATGATCTAGTATTCTACTCCTAATGAGAAAAGGTAATTTTAAAGGTAACCTTCAGCTTTAATAGGTTTCTGCTCTAATTTTCTCCTCTGTTCGGAAATCTTTAAAGTTAGTCAGTCGGTTTAAAAATCCTGGCTGCTTTTAGTCAGAAGGGCCAAAGAAGAAGAGACAAGGTCTGTCCCGAGGGGACTCAAAGATGGATTGTGAGAATTTAAACCCTGGACATGTTACCTGAACTGAAGGCACCGTCTCTGCTCGCTTTAGTGGTGAGACTTGGGAAGGACCCGAGCTCCAGAGCCCTCTCTTCAGGTGACAGGAAGTACGAAGTGCACTGATCCCAGCAGCTCCCAGCACATGTGCAGAGGTATCCACCTTCAGAAGTTAAGCCTGAGCTGGCCGACCTGCCGGCCAGGGTGGCCACCGTCGGTGGGGCGGTGGCTTTCCTTCCACACTCTCTTGCCCACTGAGTCTTACATGAACAGCAGACCCGATCCCTGATTTCAGTCTAAGGACACTGATGGGAATTTTCCATGAAATCTTCTTTAGGAACAGACAGCTATCGTAAACACCACAGAAATGAGCTCTCCCTTTCCAAATTCCTCTGAGAGTGGCAGAGAATATGTACAGCCTTTCTCTAAACTTATTTGTAACAAATAAAATAAAATAAAATAAAATAAAAGCTTCTCCTCCAGGTTATTACAACTCTACCAACAGTCATCATCCAACCCTATAATGCACACGTGGGACCTATATGGAAACAAACTCATAATACTAATCTCCAAGAGTGATTCCGCAGTAGGTAGCTTTATAAAAACCAGTCCCCCCCACCTTTTTTTTGGCCATGCCTCGTGGCATGTGGGATCTTCCCCAACTGGGGATGGAACCTGTGCCCCCTGCAGTGGAAGCACGGAGTCTTAACCACTGGACCGCCAGGGAAGTCTCTAAAACCAGCCTTTATGCTTATAAATCTACCCTCCAATAGGTGACAACAGAACAGCTCTGTCACTCTCCTTAATTTCTAATATGTACACAGAGAGGCAAACACAAGGTTTTATTGACACTCTTACTGTACATGCTTCTTTTCTTCATAGCACATCATAACTTGCAGTTGCCTTTGTGCATTTGTACACTGCCTGTTTCTTCCACTAGTCTGTAAATTCCATGAAGGCAGGATTAGTGTCTGTGTTATCCTTATATAAACACCATGGGATGGATGGAAGGAGGGTGGGGAAGAGGTGGGGAGGGAAGAAGAAAGAAGTAGTAAGAGGAAGGAGGGAGGGAAGGAAAGGAAGACAATAGTTGCAACAGCAGCTACACTGGTTTTAGCAAAGACAAGGAGTACTTTTACAATTTCATCAGATTTTTCGTTTATAGAATTTAGAATTCTTTATAACTATTACCTCATCAAATCTCATAATAACCCCAAGTGATCTTTTAGCATGAAATTAAAATTATTATGTATGTGACACGGAGGCACAAAAATAAGGAATAATTAGCTCCTAGATCTTTCATGTTTTATCTGTACAACAGCCACTACAGCAGGTAGTTCTGCTCACTGACTTTTCCGGTTATCTGTGTGTAAATACGGAGCTATGTTTCTTAAGTGAACAGTTTAAGAACTGTGACCAAGGTCCAGTATTTCCGCCCTTTTTATTCATTCAACATCTCTTGGAAACCCAAAGCCCCACTTTAACTTTGGATATAGCTATGTGAAGGCAGAACTAGTTCTCAAGCAACTCTTCTCATTTTTACCACCTACATAGAAATGTAGCTTCTGGCAGAGGATGCCTCTCAATGAGGAAATCATTTACCAATAATAAGCGGGGTCACTGGGGGCAGAGGACAACATCAGACCTGACGGCTAGGAAGGCAGGTAGTGTCACTAAGATGATGCTCGAGATCCCTCCCATCACCTGGCTCCAGGGGCAGCATCCGAGGAGTCCTTTCCTCACGCAGCGTATCCTAGGAGGGTATGATGGGCACTGTCGTCAACACAGGGCTGAGGAGGACTCGCCTGAGTTTACACAGCCCGTGACTGACAGCGTCAGGACGCAGCCCCACGTCTTAAAGGCTGCGTCTGCTGCCTCAGCGGGCCGCCAGGCTGCTCACTGCTCAGGCTCTGAACCCGCAGGGCCGCAGGAAGTGGCAACAAAATCATCTGCACCACAGAGAAAGTGTGAACACAGACAAGCCCAAACCGATCATCATAGTTTGGAAGCATCTTGTCTAGGAACAGTTACCGACAGGAAAGTTAACCTGCTGAGCCAAGCGCAGACCTGATCAGGTCCGTTTTTGCCACAAATGCCTAAAGCCCTTCTGTCAGGGCAGAGACGAACCTCGACTCCCATCATCTGTGGCTGCCGTGGGAATTACGAGAATTAAAAGAATTAAAAGAAATAACGCACCCCCTTGTGGCACCTTAACGCTGTGGGTCTCCTGCGCAAACTACATTCAACCCCAGCTCCCATCTGAACACAACCAGACCAGCCTTGGCAAGTCAGCTTTCATCTTGCTCAATCCTTTCTCAGTTTTTCTCTAAGAAAAATCAGTTTATCACAAGTGTTATTGGTTGAGGGTCTACAATACATCTAGCATTCTTCTGATGACAAAATAAAAAAATCACTCCCTGTACACTCTGCACTCAAGTACTTTATGATTCAGATTTTTTTCTCCCTTCTGGATGTCTATAATTTCTTCTTGACTGACTAGGGTTTAGAAAATATGGCACGTTCACAACCATAGGAAGTTAACTGCACGGCACCCACCACAGAGCAAGAAAGTCAGAAAGGTGTCAGTTCTGACTGCTGGGCTAATTCACCTGGGTCCTGACCTGTATCACCAATGTCCCAGGAATGTAACCTTCTCATCACACCCCCGATGGCAAGCAGCTGTGACATGCTGATTCTGTGGGTAGGACGTCATGCGTTCCAGCTTCATTTGCAAGAGTATTTCTAGGTCCAACTGCCGCCTTGTGGCCACAGCAGAGGTCCTGACCCCGTCAGCCAGCTCCACTGGGAGACGGAATCAAGGCCAGCGATCTATGATCTAATCCCAGTGCCAAGGTGAGTTTGTCAAAGGCCCTGAGAGCAAATTATGTTTTCCCTGCCTGGGGCTTGGTTTCTACGCTTTAAAAAGAATTCTCAGTATTTACTGCAGTAAAATTAAGCACTTTCAAATTTCTGCCAGATGCCCTGGAGAAATACGGTTTATTAACACAGAACAAATGCAGTGCCTGAAAGGCAGGAGACCTGGATCTTAGTCCCTGGCCCACTACTGATTCACTGGGTGGCTTCAGGCAGGGAACTTAAATCAAGTGCATCATTTTAAACGGGCACAGAGTGGACACTTGGCAGGTGGGCAGTAGCCTGTGAGGTCTGAGGCTGGTCCAGTGGCGCAACTAAGTCAGTGCAGACGAGGCCCTTTGCCAGGGCCCAGGGCCTTGAGTGCTGTTTTGTAGCTGGCTCAAGGTGGCCACGCTGAAATGTGACCATAAAATTTGTGAAAGCTTGAAGCTGAAGGAACTGGTTGAAACCTGTCCTTGAAAAGAGGGGCAGTCCCACATATTAGGTAAGAGCACAGCTTTTAGGAGCCAACTCTGTGGATTCGAATCCTGAGTCTACCATGTTCGAGCTTTAGCTTTCTCGTCTGTAAGATATGAATAAATACCATCTACCCGTCACAGGCTGTTGTGAGGATTAGATGTGTTAATTCTTGTAAAGTAAACACTAGGTGAACATTAGCTATTAGCTAAAAGTTAACAAGGTATTAAAATCAAATGTAATAATTTATTAAGTATATATTTTTTCAGTTTCCAAAGCAAATTTATATAGAGTTCCAGTTGGAATGAATGAAACTCCATGAGAGAGGTAATAATAAAATACCTAACCTTCTACACCCCTTTAGAGTTTGCAAGACACTTTCCCCTGTTTTCTTTGAGGCTCATATTCTCCTCATTTATTCTTTTACAAGTCACACTTCAGCAAAGTGACCAGGCAGACTGGAAAGACCAGAAGCAAAAAGATAAACACTTTTTTTAAAATAAAAATCTCAATCAATAGGTTAAATAGCATTCCAGAAACGGCCGGAGAAATAATGCTTTAGAGGCCATCTGCACGCTGGTATCTCCATCTGAGACCTCTCCCCTGAAATACAAACTTGAATATCCACTTGCCAACTCAACATCTCCACTGGAATTGCAACAGGCATCTCAAAGTCAACATGACTGAAACAGAACCTCCTTCTTTTTCTCCCCTCTCCCCATAAACAAGATAATGGGTAAACTGTGATACATTCACACCTCTGGAACACTGCAGCAATGTATACAAAGGAACTGCAGCTATACTCCCAACAACATGGGTGACTTTTATAAACATAATATGGGGGAAAAACATAAGCTACAAAAAACTACACATGGTGTGACACCATTTTTTACGTATCTCAAAATACCTTTAGCAATGCACATTTGTGTGATAAAATTTATATGTTTGTTTAAAATAAATCGAGAGAATTAAAAACACAAATTTCAGAATTGCAAGGAAGCTGGAGAATAGTGGGAAGAAAGTTCACAGAGGGATCCAGAAGCATCTGTAATGTTCCAGTTCTTAAAGCAGGTGGTGGGTCACTGGAGTACATTTTTTAAAACTGTGCTTTAGAGCTTACTTGTATGTTATGCATAATCTTTTGTATATATCAAATAATCAACAAATTAAAAAGACAGAAATACAACCCGTAAAAATGAACTGTGTTGAAAGTTATACTTTAAAACAAACTAAGCAGTGAAGGAGAGTAAATCTTGCCAAAAATATGAAGAAATTAATGTATACTAATAAAGTTGGGTTATGGAATATAATTATTTTTACAAGGATGAATAAAACACATATGTAATACATGGATCAAATGCCAAGGGAAAAAATGACTAGGTTTAGAGGTCAGAAAAAATGTATTTATCGGGGATCTTTTTTCTATTTCGCTGGGCTTTCTTTCTTAAAAACAAAATGGATTGATTGATTGATATTACTTGTTTAGTGTTCCCTGTTTAGCAGGTGGACGATCCAAGGGCTGCTAAGGATGAGAACATCTCCCTCTCCTGCCCGGGCTTGGGTCTCTTGAGGCTTGTCCAGGAGAAGCTCAGCACCTCACCTGGTGAAGGCCCATGATTTTGGAGTTACCCTTCTCTCCCCCATCAGCACTGATAGCGGCAGTTTATTGTAGACAGACTTAAAATATATGCTTTCTTTTTTCTAGAGCGTCTAAGTTGCAATTCTTAAAACAAACACAGCATCAGAGTCTATTTTAGAAGGAAGTGACCAAGCTCAAAGCAGCACTAGGCATGATGTGCCTTGTTTATTTATCTGTTTGAACAGGCAATGAAACAAAAAGAGGCCTGTGCATTTCTTGTGCTTTTCAAATAGGAACTGGATCTATCTGAATGGCCAGGGAGGAGAAGACAGTTTGATTTAGATTTGGCATGGGTTTAGGGGAAGAAATGTCTTTGTAACTGGTCCTAAATATTATGGCAACTTGGACTGAGTCAGTCTCCAAGGGAGAAGTCGCCACATGTTATAACAGAAGCCAGTGGGCTTGGCAAGGAAGGGAATTAAAGAATTACAATTAAAGCAACACCATTTTTCCATCATGGCGAAGATGCGCTGGCCAGGACCATGGTCTGTCCTCCTTTTCCATGGCTGATCAAACTAAGCACTGCCCTTTCAAATCAGTCTTTATCATCATATTCTGAAGAACACTAAATGCTGAGATTAATGTTAATTTCTAATGAATTCTTAAGGAGAACTTTTTCTTCCTCCTTACTAAAAAAAAGAATAAACGATTCAGAACAGAGATTCAAAAAGAGGAGTGCCAGCAAAAATTCTGTTAAGAAGGTTGACAGAGTACATCTTTCAAATGTACTTATTAATTTTGGAGCTCCAATAAGATAAGATTGTGATCTGTTTTGATGCATGCTTCCGTGCCCCCCCCCCCATTTAAATTTCTGAAAGTTAGATTCTTGCCTATCTGTCTTGCTATTTTAACTGGTCATTCCCAAACATAAACTGCCCCACTTTGAAGCTTTCCAAAGCCAAGAAGAGGTGAAGTCTGGCACAAAGCAGGCTGTCAGTGAGTGTTTACTGAGTGAATCTGCATTTTTGCATGGCCTTGAGTTGGATGTAAATTCTAAGGCTTCTTACATTAACAGTAATTTTTCAGTCAACATCATCATAACTTACTATTTCCAAGAGGAAAAATAAGCTTGTATAAATGCTACTGAATACAGTATCTAGTTTTCATTTATGAGAAGCAAAGGAAAGGAATTTGAGAAAAAAATGAGACAAAATATAAATATAAATCATACAGTTTCAGTTTACAAAGTGGTTTTTCCAAGTAGACCATGTATTTCACTAAAAAAGAAAGGAGATATATATGTCTGTGAGATAGGTAGGTGACAAACTAAGGGGTGTGTGTATGCATGTGTGCAAGACCAAGAAAGCATGAGAGAAAGACACAGACAGAAAGAGAGACAAAGAGGAACCTGGAATAATTGAAGAAACAGAGAGTTTAAGGAATGTTTTAAAAATACATTATTGATGATTCCTTAAAAGCACCAGAATTCCTTAGATGTTGCCCTAGACCAGTGTGGCATACCAGCTATGAAAAGTCGGTCCTGAATGCTTAATGACAGGGATGTACACGGTATCATGCAGATTTCTTTTGGGAAGGAGTGTTACCGACAGAGCCATGTAGCACTGACTGAAGCCCAGGCTGATAGGCTCATCTTGAGGAGAAAACATCCTCAAATAGGTGCCCAAGGGCTAAATCCACATGCCTCCATAATACCCTCTCTCCCCATCCCCATGGCTATTTGGGAGTGATCTCAGAGAACAGAGTGAGTCCGTCTGTCACTCAACATACATGTATAAGAACCTACTACGTGTCAGGCGCTGCACTTGGTAGATGCAGAAATACGATAATGAACTCAGTGAAAAAAAAAGTTCCTGCCCTCATGGACAGCAGGGAGCTGGCGGCAGAGGTGCAGCAGAGTGACTGAGAACACGGCTGGGGGCATTAGATGAGGTTTAAATCCTGCCCTGTTTAACTCCCTCATTATTGCTTTCTCTATATGTAAAATGGGATGATAATGTTGAGAAGATTCCAGGAGATCATGTTTGTAAAGCACCTAGAACAGTCCCTGGCACACTAAAGGCCCCATAAATGACAGTTACGAGGGTTACTTCCTCAGAGAACTGAAGGACACACACAAAGAAGTTTGCCATCTTCTTCCCCAGAACACACCCCAAATTGTTGGACAAGGAACTAAGCCACATCACCACTTGATCACATTTCTGTATGACTTTTGGCAAATCAGGTAGCCAACAGTGTCACTGAGCTAGACAGGAAAGTCTAGTCGCTAAAAATATACCCCAGAAATAATATACCCCATACTGTTGCCGTAATGGGAATGTTTTCTGTTTCTCAAGGAGGTAGCAAGAGAGTATCACTGGAAGGCCTCTTGAAAAATCAATTAGAGCATTTCTCTTTTAAAACAAGCCCTACCAAAGCACCACTAACCATGATGAAGGTTCCAGATGATGGCTCCAAAGCGACAGATGAGAGGCTATATTCAGGACATCTTAGACTGAGAAGCAGTAGAGCAGAAGGGTTAGGAGCATAGCCTCTGGAGCCAGGCTGCCTGGGCCCCACGCCTGGCTCTCTCACTCACCTGCTGTGCAGCAGTGACCATGCTGCTCACTGGGGCTCGGTGTTTAAAATCGGTAACAGGGGGTTAATATCAGTCCCCATCTCATTGGGTAGTTGTAAGAATTAAAATCGCTAACATCTGTGAAGCAATTGAAGCAATTATGATAGACCTGAGCCCTAGAAAAATAGTCTATAAATGTTAGCAATAATTATGCCTGGCAAACCCAGTAACTTTATTATGCTGCTAATAAGCATGTGACAGCCCAACAGCAAGAGAGCAACCGAACCACACCCGAGGAGTCGGGAGTCCTCTCCTTGGCTCACACATCTTCTTTCTGCATCACACTGGGTGCACCACATCCCTTCTGTAATTCACGCTCCTCATCTACACGACAAGCAATATACATCTCCACCAGGAATGCCTAGAGAGGCCTGATGCCGTTTTTTGCTAATAGCAACAGCAGCTGAACAGTTTAAATTTCTGTATCTTCCTGTCTATATCAGTCAGAGTTTTCCAGAGAAAGAGAGCCTATAAGATGTGGTGTGGAGGGGGCGGGGGAGAAAGAGACAGAGATCAAGAGATGGAATTTTAAGGAATTGCTTAGGCCAATTCCAGTGGGGTTTGACAAATCCGAAATCTGCAGGGCAGGCTGGTGACCCAGGGAAGAGATGATGCTGTGGTCTCAAGCCGTCAGGCAGTCTGGAGGCAGAATTCCTTCATCCCTGGGGGACAACAATCTTTTCCTCTTAAGGCCGTCAATGGACTGAATGAGGCCCACATACCTTATGGAGGGTAATTTGCTTTACTCAACATCCCTGATTTAAATGTTGATCTCAGCTAAAAATACCTTCAACAGGTATTTTTATACACCTTCTTGACTGGTGTTTCACCAAATACCTGGGTACTGTGACCTAGCCAAGTTGACACATAAAATCAACTATCACACTATCCTTTCAGAAGAGATGGTGTTCAGATGATTCTTTGCTGCAGGAAAAGCCTCTGAGAATGCACAGCAACTTCACTTTCTGAGACCAGATTAGAGGCAAGAAATTCAGATGAGGCACCCATTTCTTTAGAAATGAATTCTAAGGCTGAAGAAAAACCTTGAAAGCAGACATAGAAGATGGTATCTGAATAGTTAAGTAGGAAGAGTCAGGAGAATGTACTCCAGTCCACAGAAAGGACAAGCCTTTAGAACAAGGGCTGCAAACTCAGGACCTATAAGGGCCAGACAGATAAGACAAATGAGTGAAACGAACAGGGTGGGGGACATGCAGAGTGCACAGTGCACACCCCATGTAAAACTGCTCCCCAGCTTCTGGCCGAGGAAGGCTCCAAGTCCAACTTTCTTTCTGCAACAGCCCGAGGGCACACACAAGCATGATCCAGTGGGAGGACAATCAACTTTCGGTCAGGTCAAAGGAGCCCTGTCTCTCTATTCTACCACTCATCAGCAGCATGACGTAGAATAAGTTCCTTAAAACTCTCCAGGCCTCTGTTTTGTTTGTAGAATGAGGTCACTGCCACTTACACTACAGAATTATTGTGAACACTCAGGGAAAAGTGCCCAAAATGTGACGGTTGATATACATGCTTCCTACTTTGCTTTTATTAACCACCATTTATATGGCACTTACTATGTGCAAGGCACTACTTTGCAGCTCATTTAATCCTCACAACAACCCCACGAGGCAGGTACTCATTTTACACATGAAGCAGGGAAAGGGTAAATAATTTGACCAAAGACACACAGCAGAGAATACTAGAAGACTGTCAAAAGATATAAAACAATAGGACTATTAGATGCTATAATAGATTCTATCCCTCCAGCTACCAGAAGATTCTCTGTCTTTTCTTTCAACCTAAAATTTGTTGCAAGTGTAAGTGACGTTTGCTGCCGGTACCCATTGACTCCCACTCACTCCTCCACATCTTGCATGCCCCGCCCCCACCACTCCATGAGCCTCTCCCTTAAAGGCACTCGTGACTCTGGGCTCAGCAATCCGAAGGCCTCTCAGTAACCCCCTCCTTACCCCTGCGTTAGTGGGGCACCTCTCAACAGTTCCTCTCCGCAGCACCAACATCCACTGGCCTTCTAAGGCTCTGAAGTTCCCCGTTTTCCCCTTTGGAAGCTCCTCCGCGGTCTCCTCCCACCCCTTATCTGCCCCCAGAGGTGAGTCCTAGGGCCCATTCACTCTCTCCTCGTGCTCCTCTTCGCGCTCTGACGCTGTGCACGCAGTCCGTGGAAATCACGTTTTCAACTCACACGCCTCAGTGCCCAACCTCCAAACCTACGCAGCAGGTAGTGACCGACCTACACGCTGACCCTCTCCCCTCCAAGTCCCGCCAGCAACCTGTGTGACTTTAACCTGCACATGAACACCCGTCCAGCACGCGTCTGTTAGCTCCTTAACCTCCCCATATCCCACGGCCAGCTCTCCCCTCCTCTGGACCTGTCTACTCCAACGACCTTGCTCTCTTACTATCACTTGAACTGCTTCACTTCTGAACTAGTACATGCTGATGTCCCTCTCTCTGACCACGATCCCCTCTCCTTCAGCTCCCTTTACTAATTATTTAGGACACCAGTTGGTTACGTAGGATAACCAAACCTAATAATCCTAAACCCCACATCTGATCCTTCCACCGTGTCCCCTAGGAAAGTACCAGCAACAACCCAGCTGCCCAGTTAGAAACTTACATGTTAACTTTTATCCTTCTCTCTCCCTTATCCCCCATATCCAACAACCCCGCAAATTCCATATGTCTACCATTCTTTTTTTTTTTTTTTTTTTTTTTTTTTTTTTTTTTTTGCTGTATGCGGGCCTCTCACTGTTGTGGCCTCTCCCGTTGCGGAGCACAGGCTCCGGACGCGCAGGCCCAACGGCCATGGCTCACGGGCCCAGCCGCTCCGCGGCATGTGGGATCTTCCCGGACCGGGGCACGAACCCGTGTCCCCTGCATCGGCAGGCGGACTCTCAACCACTGCGCCACCAGGGAAGCCCATGTCTACCATTCTTAAACGTCAACCAGAGTCTCTCTATCTGGATCACCCTCACCTCTTGTCTAGAATCCTCTCTCCAATGAACTCATGACCAGTTTTCTTGCTTCTGGTACTTGCTTCCCTAAAATCTATTCTCCAGCAGACAGAATGGTCCTTCTAAAACATGAGTCTAATCACATCACCCCAGTGCTTGAAACCCATGAACACTTCCCATGTCCTTAACGAGATGATCAGATCCCCTAATACAGCTTCTGGGGCATTTCTTGATCTAGCTGCTACCCACCCCTCTGGCCTTATCTCCTGTTTTCTCCGTTTCAGCACCACATAATTTCCAGTTCTTCAGATGTATCATGCTTCTCTCTTGCCTCTGGGGTCTTGGTACATTCTAGTTCCCCTACCCGGAATATGCCTTTTTCTTCCTTTTTACCTTGGCACTCATCATGCGAGTGTCATGTTAAGGACTATAGCTTCCTTCAGAGACTTCCTGGTCCCCAGACTTGGTTAGGTGCCCCGGGTCGGTGTTCCTGTAGCAAATCTGCACTCCCCCCGCCCCTACATTACAGTCACCCCACAGTATGGAGTCTCCCTCGCCAGCCTGTTCTGTAGGGTAAGACTATGGCTCTCTCGTTCAGCACTCTATTCCCACTGCCACGCGGTGCTCGTCCATAAGGACGCTCAACAAGTATGTGTTGAATAAAGGAGCACGCAGCTGATTCTTAAATCCCTGTCTCCAATCCTCTTAACTTTGTCCTTGAGATTCAGCTCCACAACTCCAGTTGCCTGATGGATGTCTTACCAGTATCTAAACTGAACATGTACAAAGTGGATAGGGATCATCTTCTCTCTCACATCTGCTCTCTTCAAAACCTAGTACAGTAGAAAGAGAACAGGTATGGAAATCAGGGACGCCTGGAATATGCTGCTCTATATCCTATTAGCTGGGCAGCTTTAGACAAATCTTTCTCCGAGCCTTAGTTTTCTCATCTCTGAAATAAGGGCAAAAATACCAACCTCATAGGATTAGTCTAAGGTTGAATGAGATAATGTATGTGAAATGCCTGGCAAATGACATAGAAATAACAAATGGCACCTGAGTTCAAAAATCTGGAGTAGGGGCTTCCCTGGTGGTCTAGTGGTTAAGGTTCCGCACTCCCAGTGCACAGGGCCTGGGTTTCCTCCCTGGTCAGGGAACTAGAGCCCACATGCATGCCACAACTAAAGAACCTGCATGCTACAACGAAGACCTAGTGCAGCGAAAATAAATAACGAATATTTTTTTTAAAAAATCTGGAGTAATTCTGCTTCTATCCTCCTCCCCGCCAGGCAACCCCTCTCATCCAGGCCCAGTTCAGCCGTGCCCCCTCCCTTAGGCCCCCTGCACCTCTCTCCTGGACTATCACAGAGGCTCTGCTGGGCTTCCCTGGCTATGGTTTTCCCACTGTCCAGGCCACCCCACACACTCATTCCAGAAGATCCTATTGTCGTTCACCTGACCGAAATTCTTCAACTGTCCCCGTGACTTAGTATCCAGTCTAAATCGTTTAGTCATAAGCCTTCACAGCCCTCCTGGGTCAGCCTCAACTGACCTTTGCTGTCTTCTGTTCCCGTTAGTCACTTATACACACACTGTTGCCCAGCAATGACACATTAGTCACTGCCCACTCTGCGCACCAGTACTTCCCATCCCTTTCTATATGTCTCTGCTCATGTGTCCTCGGACTCAGACCCTCGCAGTCCTCAAGTCCAACACTACCTTTCTTTGTCCGGCCAAAGCCTCTTCAATCCATGATGCATTTCTTGATGGCCCAGCCTGAGAAAAATCTCTTCTACAGATGTGTAGTGTGTTTGATTTCTCTCTTTTCTTTTACACATTTTATCTCTCTTCTCTATGTTTATCTGTGCACGGAACCTTAGCTCCAAGCTCTCCGCAGGCAGCATGACGTCCAGGCCCACACTGTCATGCTTAGGAAAGGCACCCAGGAAACAGCAGCTGAATGTGCACACCCACAGGGTCCTGCTGCGGATGTACCAGCACCTGGGGGGCTGCAATCATCAAGCTTCTGCTCAGCTCCTAGAACAGTGCCTGGCATACAGTGGCACTCCACAAATAACTGTTAAATGAACTTATCCACAGAGAGATCACCTATTGGCTGTGGGACAGAAATTCTGTCCCCGCGGAATAAAACACGAAAGAAGACCTGAGGAAGCCTTTTCTCTGCCACCATATACTTAGGATGCAGGCCAGTTTCAAGTTCACTGTCTCCCGAAAGCTAGACAGCTACTCTCAGCAATCAATATGGCATGTAATGCTTTGGTATATTTAATGGGTCAAAAGTACTCAATTTCAACATGTAAGTAAGAATCATTCCTCAAAAACAGTCTCCTTTGGAGAACACAGAGTTATTCTAACAATGTCCAAAATCTTTTTCAGACCTCACCTTTCATATAGCCACAACTTTTGTTTAAAAAAAAAAAAAGATGTCTATTACAGAATGAACACCTTTTCTCATAAGGCTTTCAACTAGCTGAGAATTAAAGAATTTCAGAAATAAAATTCCCATCTCCTTATCCTTAAAGTAGAAGTTGTTTTTCAGGGCTTTCATTTCCAAAATTCTATTATGTAAGCCACTTTATAAATCATGTACACAACAATCCTCATTTTTCCATCAAGTTTTAACTCCCCCGCTCCAACCCTGCCAGGCTCTGGCAACACCATGCACCACGTGTATCTCTGTTATAGTACTTGTCAATCTGTGATGTTACCTCTTTATATGTCATTTATCCCACTCAACTGTCCTCCTGGAGACAGGCCCCTGACATGCCCGTTTCTGAATCTGCAGTGCTGACTGCTGGAATGTAGTCAGTGGCTCAGTAAATGTTTACATGAATCAGTGATTCAAATCAGTTACTGGATCATAAACCTTTTCATCAGACCTAACTACTGGTTCCTTCCTACCCTCCAAGGCCAGAGAATTCCCATCACTGTGGATAATAAAAAAGGATGGGAGGCTTTTAAGGCAACGGTGAAAAAAAGTTTTGAACATGTCCTTGGCAAAGATGGCATCGCTGTAGGAGAAGTTTAAATTCTTCCCAGCTAACACAGTACTTTAAGAAGGCAATATCCATTTGCATGTCTATGTGTCTTTTGCTAAAATATTAATTGCATTACTTTAGAGTCACACCTTATACATGTGCTTCATTTAATTCGTTTATTTAGTTGCCCTGAAATATATACTGATGGGTAAAAACAAATTAGTGTAAATCACAACTTTAAAAAGATAGTTAGGGAAGCATCTAGTTCAATGTCCAAATTACATGAAAAAGCCAAAAAGACCCGCCCACTCAGCACCGTGTACCCTTCAGTGATTAGGAAATGAGCTACTTTTCAGGTATCATCCAATCATACAAACTGTTGTCAGTGTCTCCAGAATCTACAGACTGCTCTTCCCAACATTCAACAACATAAGCACATCTTAGTTTCCAAGAAACCTCATTACAGGTTGATGACAAATTTGAAAAAATACTCTAAATAAAATTACAGACAATGACTCTGACATTTGGGCTTTCCAAACATATTGCTATGGGTTTAAGAAACACATTTCCACGTCACGCAGAGTTCCAAAAATCAGCATATTCTGAGAAGTCCATTATCTACTGCTTGGGGAGGCTTAACAGAGTGTGTTAAGGACCAAATCTTTTAGATAACTACTGGCACTTTGCTAGTTTTTGTATATGAAAACTGAAAACAAAAATAACCAAAGATTTCAGAATTTTTCAGTGATAATAAATTTTCTATCAAAGACAGAAAGTATTATTTCATATTCTCTTAAATATTTTTAAAAGCAGCACATATTTCTTACATTTAAAGGTGTGGAAACCGAGGCAGGAAAGCTCAATCATTCTGTTAGAATATTCTATGTTTCAAAAGCAGTTAAAACCATGACCCCAAACTACAACTAAACTCTCCAATAACCTATTCTCATGAGAAAAGGTTTAAAAGGCTTATTGCTTAACTGAAGGATAATCAATGTAAGTTATTTCAATGACTGGACCAAAAAAGCTGCAGTAGACCAGTAGACCACTGAGTATCTTCGAGATCTGTTAACCTCTTTGTCCACAATTTCCCTTGTGATTATATATATATATATATAGGTATATATATATATATTATATATATAATATATATATATATTATATATATTATATATATATATATTTTATATATATATATATATATATATAATAATTAACAGGTGTCCTTGGTTTTGATAAGAATAATATTCCCGTACATCCTCACTGGACAGCTACATGCTGCCATCTTCTACATTATGCCCGGTGGAGTGTAAACAATTTTTCATGAAAAAACAAAATCAATAAAAGTAGAACCTCCCACTTTTTCTGCCAGTAGTGCCCTCAGCGACAAAAGGGGCAATGACACCAACAAAGGGATTACAATACTCTCAGACATAATTCAAGCAGAATTCTAAATGGATAAATTCATGTTATAAACTTTTTTTTTTTTTTTTTTTTGCAAGTGCCTTGCATGCTTATGTTACTATTCATTCTGAGATAGAAAGATCATCAATGACCTTCTGGGTCACTGACTAGGGAGAAAGCCGACTATAAAAAAGAGTGGGAGAAAAATAAGAGGGGGGGTTGCTTCCTTCCACCCCAGACCCCCTACTGCCTTGAATGAAAGAAGACAGATGGCAGCCACCTTCCCCTTTAATTAGGAGGGGCAGCTCAGAAGGGGACAGCCCTGCTCACTTGGCACCATCTTTAACAAACCGTTTCGATGGTAATGCTCTGCTCATTCACCCTTGTTTCAAACTGTTCTCAATCTTTGATTTATAAATCAAATCTCTGTAAATTTAATTGTGAAAAACTATAGCTCTGAGCACAACACTGAAAGTACCTTCAGAAAGAAGGTATTTAAAGATGTTTGCTGAATTAATAATTCACAGACATTCATATAGGGAGCCTGGAGTGTTTCAAATGAAATACAGACACCTCAAGTCCTACCATCACCACTTTGGGATAAAATGGGAACTCCCACGGCACAGAAGCCCGCACTTAAATTCACACACTGTATTCCACACTAGATTTAGAAGTAAGACCCCTGACTTCTGCTTTCCAACGCCACACTACAGACATGCTGCCCCTTCTACCTTCAAAGTGTCACTGTTTAAGTTCAGAGAAGTCAAGAAAATTCTCCGGTAAAAGCAGTCCATTTTATGAGGAAGGATCATTTTAAATACAAATCACAAACCACTCTGCATTTCTATTCGTTTTGCATTTTCAAAACCACAGAACTTTGTATTAAAAATTTATCAAGCCATGTAACATCTTTGGAGACAGGATCAGCATAAAAAACAAACAAACAAAAATGTAAGACTGGCCAAGTGTCAGAATTAGGCTGATGTCACAGAATCTTCTGTGTAGGAGATGAAGCCTCTTAATTATTATTTTTTAAAGTTATTAAACATATTTTCTATAAATCTACAAGGCACGAAACTTTCTAACATGAAGGAAAAATTCGGTTAGGACTTTACACATTTTATCCCATTTTTATATTAATTTTTTTCCCCAACATCATTAAATAACTTGTATTCTTCAGGTCCTTTCCATTTCCTGACAGGCTTTAAAATTACAGCCTTTTATCCAAGAGCCATTCCCACCTAGTGTCTGCAGTTCCCACGTGCAGACACCCCCGTCCTCATACCTGTCTTGTACATGCACCCTTCCTGCTTCCCAATGGAAATAAGGGCAATGAACTGGGGCTGTTTTGCTAGATGTGCTCCTGGCTGTACCTCGTAAAAAGCCTTGTCTGTGTCACTGTCATTTAATTAATGGCAAAGTTCTTGAACCATTTAAAAAGAGAAAAAAAGAGAACTTTTTGTTTTCTCATTGATGATAAATTTGTCTCTTTTTACCTCTTAACAAGCCAGCCAGCACACTAGATACAGGAAGAGAGGCAGAAAAGATAAAAGAAGCAATCAGCTATTTAACAAACTTCATCTCCTACTTCCCAATGAAAAGGAAAAAAAAAATCTTGGCATTTGCCAGATACTGAGTGTTTAATAATGTTAGCAAGAAAAACATGTAGAGAGACTGACTAAAAACAAACAAAACTTACTTTGTTTTCCAGCACAGTAAGCAGGTCAGGAACGAGATGAGGGTAATTCCCTTCCTCAAGGCCCCTGCTTTCACTTTATAAGCTGTGTTTACACTTAACATCCAGGTTTGCTGTGGAACTCCAAAATGCCTGCGCTTCTCAGGATGCCCCAAGTTCACAGTTCAGCTCAGAAGCTTCACCGAGGAAAAGGAATCTCCAGGACAGACCAAGGCGACCTCTGGGCGCCACGTGGCACCACTGCTATTACCACACGCACGCCTGGGACACCCACTTGTTAGGTCAGGAACCAGGCCACCAGCAGATAACGGCTCAGACGAGCATTCAGAGACTTGAGCCTCTGGCATTCTCAGGTTCAAGGTTGGAAAATGTATTAAGACGAGAACCATGCAGTCAGCAGCATTCTGCGCCATTAACTTTCTCGAACGTAGACGCCTGTCTAAATAAGTGCGAAAGGTACAAAATTAGAAGGAGTGTTTTACTGGTGATGGTGATTGGCGTTTGCTGTGTGCTGGGTCATATCTTGCTCTCTAAAACTGCATTTAAGAATCCTAGATCAGAAGTATTTTCATTTCCTCTGTGGAAACTACAGAGAATCAATTAAAAAAACAAAACAAAACAGGAAAAAAGTATAATTCTGCTTAAAAATGTAACCCTTACTAGATCTCATCTGGTTAATTTTTTTTTTAAATCCAAAAAGTAGGAAGAAAAACCCAACATATAAATTTGATGTTTGTTTTGAAAACTTACTTCATCCATGTACTGTCCAGCTCATAAAAACAAACCTTCTTCCAGCAAAACGGGACACTATGACCTTGTTTACTGCAGTGTTTTGAAACTGCTGTCTCGTAACTCCTGACATCACTGGACGTGTATTAGCACCTTTGCTGCTGTTGGCTGCACATGCTGCTACCCTGACTGTCTTGAACCACCTCTGGTTGAACAAATAGTCCACACAACACTAGGGATACTGGCCTTAGCATTAAACCCACAGAACTCACATGATACCTTTTGTAAGTCTCACATCTCTCTGATCACTTTTACAAGAAAACAAAAGCATCCAACATCTGATACGTTTTCAAGTCCCAGCATCCAGACCTAGTACAGACCATTCTTTCTTCTGACCCTCTCCTTGCCCAAGAGAGGGGCTTCTTTCCTCACCGATCGCCATATTGGCAAGAATTTCTGCCACAAAGCTTTACTAACGGAAGATCCTGACCTACTTTCTCCCAATAAAAAAATTCCCACAAACTTTCCTAGAGGATAATTTATTTTAGCGTATTTTAGAGTTTCAAAGAGCACTGTTGTTGCATTTTCAATTTTGATAAAGTCAGATTTATCCATTTCTTTTTCTTTTGTGGAACACGATTTTGGTATTGTATCTGACTGCTGCATTTTTAAAGAAATAATTTTCTCCTGTAAGTCTGACATTTTCCTTCTGTGTTCTTCAGTTCTTACTCTGGATCTAGCAGAATTAAACAAAAAAATTAAAAAAAAAGAGGATAGTTG
Source organism: Mesoplodon bidens (assembly GCF_964165515.1). Taxonomy (NCBI): domain Eukaryota; kingdom Metazoa; phylum Chordata; class Mammalia; order Artiodactyla; family Ziphiidae; genus Mesoplodon; species Mesoplodon bidens. The sequence continues at coordinate 85,317,376 of NC_138166.1, forward strand.
CAACACAATTTAATTGTGTTAAGTCACAGTAAAATTTGAGCAAACATCTCCCATAACCCATCTCTTTAAATAAAACTAAATTCTGGTCCTACAACGGTAGTGCAATTTTACAGAGAAGTATTTAAAAACCCAAGTTTAAACTATCTGAAATCAATTGATAACATTCTCGTTCCTTTCCTGAAACAACTTGCATCAAGTCCTCAAACTATAGTCACCAAGAAATAAAAAACACCAAATACATACTTGAGCAATTATGGCCCTTGTTTGTCAGAGAAGAATAAGAAGAAAAACGTCCAGGGTTAATAAAATTAATTAACTCTAGCTAAAGAACTACTAAAAAGACCCTCCAAATATCATGCCGTTACTATGACAACTTCAAAATTGCTTTGAGAAAATGTGAGGGATTTTTAGATTCATGATAAACCAAGTGTCATCCAGACTGCTAGAAATTACTTTCATTTATATCAGGCAGCAGAAAGGCTAAATGGCCATTTACAACTCTGAAATATCAAATCGTTACCTTTTGAGAGATGCTGCACTCTCCATTCAGATCATGAAAAGAATAAGTAAATGAACAGCTCTCTCAGTAATCGGAACCATTTTGATTTCAGTCCTGCAACTACACCACTCCTACGTTCTATCTACTTGGTACTTTATTTTTATACTGAAAGCAAACTCTAATGCAATCTGAAAGGGAAGGGACAAAAGAAAAAACAAAAACAAAAACAAAAAACCACCCTAACAGTCTCTAGTTTCCAAATACAAATAGGCAAACACACACTCCGATTTTTTTAGGCATCAATAATGAAACAGAAAAAGAAAACAGCATTTTTCCCTTTAAATTCCTGCTCTGAGGTATTTAGACTGATTTACATTTTACATAATCTTAATGGCTCAATCAGGAAGTGAAATTTTTAAGTGCGTGTGTTATGGACGGGAGGAATCACGTGACCCATAGAGCACAGAAAATTATGCAGTAGACTAGCATGCTAAGAAAAATAAACTTAACAGGAGTTTAAAAATACTGTCTTTGGGATTCATTGAGCCATGAATATATCACGGCTTTTAAGAAATAAAAATTCATTTGGAAACCTTGAAAATAAACCCTCAGGATGTTTTAAAAAATATTACGAGATCAAAGCAATGCACTACGAAAAACAAAATTTAATTAATAAAGAAACTGTTTCTACGAAGATCATAACCATTCAAGGTTTATTTTAAAGATGATTTTTCATGTTATTTGAAGATCAGGCAAGACATAATTGTAATGAAACGAAACATAGTTGCAGCTATGTATAGATATTTGTGCTTTATTTAATATATACTGCTGTGTGCTCCTGGAGCACAAAGAAAAAACTGTTTAGGTTTATCCAGACTTCACACAAGTTTTATAGATTTCAAGTGGTTACTGTATTTTATTACAGCAAATACATTCTTAAGAGGAAAACATCAACACCATAGAAATTTTCGTCTGAGGTTATTTTACTCTGGAAACCAAAAAGTGGGAGATAAACATTAAAACACCTTAAAAAGTGTAATGGATTGACTAATAGATGACTTCATCATATAAAAACACTACTTGACCATAGTCTCTGTGCTGGTTGTCTAAAACAGAGTATGTTAACATAAACATATTTGAAATTCAAAAGGTTTGGCCTGTGACTGTTTTGCTTCTCAGTGCAATTTCTATTATTAATTCGTTAATAAATAATAATTTATTAATACCAATAAAAACAATTAACACGGTTGAGAGCAGGTATTTGTACCTCATAACTATTACTTTTATCACCTAATGCTTCACATTTTTCAAAATGCTTTTCATATCTTTATTTCAGCTTTTTAAAAAAATTTATACCCCAGGCAAGTGGCAGGGCAAGGTCAGTGACAAACATCAGTTCTGAGTGTTTCCTGATTACTAGCTCATCTTTTTAAATTCTTAAACACAAGAGGTAGCTGGAGAAGACATTATTAGGGAAGACAGAAGACTCTCAGAAGGGAAGCTTGAAATAGACTAGGAATGGTCAGGAATGGTAAGAAGCAGAAACCCCCCAAGGTGGAGTATTACATGATACTGTGATATTCTTCCTAAACTTTGTATCATACTGGCTGACTGGATTAATAAGGAAAGATGAACTAGTTACCAAGAAATGTTCCCCAACAAAGTCGTAGCACAACCTAGCTCTGCCACTTGCCAAGCCCATAACTTATTGAGACTAAATCTCAGATTTATTCTATAAATCAGGAAATTAGAGAAGTTAAGAGACTTTCCTGTTATACAGATAGTTGACTGACAGCTGAAACTGGACCCAAGCTCTCTGACTTTCCCAGGCTAGGACTATTTTTTCACCACGTGCTGCCTTACAGCTATAACCTGAGGTTCAAGTAAGCCTCCAATGAGCCGAGCCCTGGGAGCTTATCTTAGTCGAGGAAAACTGAAATGAGGTCAAGACTTCGAGAGGCTCACTCTGGGCTACTTAGTCCCTAGCTCATGGGCCCCCATCCCTTATTACCGCTGCCATCTCTGTCCCCCACCAACCTGTGTGGAGCATCATACTTCCTGAGCCGGAAAGAGACATGGCAAGTTCTGAGCTGAGAAGTAAAGCTATTGATCCTGTCCACAGGTATATCGCAGCCTCCTCATTTTTCTCAGTGGGAAAAATCAAGGCACTTAAATAACAAAAAGCACTTGTTTCGGTTCACATCACAATTTTACTGGGATTTTGGACAAACATGAGAACAAGATAATATTCTTGAAAAAATAATATTAGCTCCCACTTTATAACCTTCATCAGAATTAATTTTGTGGAGATTAAAGAGTTAAATGTAAAAGGGGAGAAAAAGAAACAATTAGAAGAATATATTTCTGAACTTGAGATAGGAAAAGAAGTCTTAGCTTTACAAAAGCAATGGAGAAAAAGCAACAAAAGGCAAGGTAATCAATTCCATCTGACAACATTAAAATATTAAAATCTGTAGCTTCAAAACCGGCAGACAAAACTGCAAGGTAAACAAACAAACAAAAAATACTTGCGAGAGGATAATATATTTTATATTATTATAAATGTAAAAGGTAAAAGATATTAACAAACAATTCACCCCAACATATAAAATGTCAATTAACACGAAAAAGTATTGAATTTCACTAGCAAACACCAAGATTTTTTTCATCAATCAGAGTCACAAAAATGCACAACAAAAAGAGCAAAGCAGGTGAAGTGAGGTGAGACAATCGTTTCAGGAAATCAGCAATATCTTTTTACAAACCCTCAAACTGTTTTGACTGATAACATGTCTATAAATATCTCCTGAAGAAACAATCACAAATACACAGGAAGATAACTATACAAGGACACGCATACAATAACTTACAATAACATAAAATGGGAACAACCTAAACATCAAAAATTGGAGTAGGGCTTCCCTGGTGGCGCAGTGGTTGAGAGTCCGCCTGCCGATGCAGGGGACACGGGTTCGTGCCCCGGTCTGGGAGGATCCCACATGCCGCGGAGCGGTTGGGCCCGTGAGCCATGGCCGTTGGGCCTGCGCGTCCGGAGCCTGTGCTCCGCAACGGGAGAGGCCACAACAGTGAGAGGCCCGCATACAGCAAAAAAAAAAAAAAAATTGGAGGAAAGTATGTGACTAAATAAATTAGCAAATTCGTATGTTTAAATCATGGTTTTTGGAGAATACTTAATGACATTGGAAATCACAAAATATAATGTTAGGTAAAAATGCTGGATATAAAATTGTATATAAATATTATATCAGTGGAGAGAGGGACAGACAAACGGTGGGGGGCGCGGGGGTGTAGAGAAGCTTATCTCAAAGAGAGACTGGAAAAGGATACATTTAAAAAGCTTAAGAAGGGGTGGGCAGAGAACTTAGATTTTCATTACTTCTTTGCAAAACTGAGATATCTGACATTTTGTATGAGAAACATTATTTTTATAATTAGAAAAATGTTATTTAACCTAATGAACACTCTGTAAATATCTCTCAGTCATATAAAATAATTAAACTATTTACAAAGGCCTAACAAGAGAATGCTTACACTTTAAGTGCAAAAAAGAAGTGCAAGACAATATGATCTTAAATAGATAAAAATTCACATTAAAAAGACCAGAAGAATATGCATCAAGATGTTAACAGTGGCTGCTTTTTGATAGTGCTATTGTGTGTAACATTTTTTCTATACAAGTTTTCTATGATTGTCATATATTGTTTTCATGAGGAAAAATAGATAGATATCAATATCACAACTATAGGGCTGATACATCAAGAAGATGCTACTATTAAACAGTTAAATTTCAAAATACAGATGGTCAATAGCCACAAAAATCTGCCCTGTCACTAAGGTGTCTTTTTTTTTAAATTTAGGAACCACTGGTATGTCTTCAGAAAATAGCAGGAATTGGTGGGTGTCCAGGAGGTGGGCACAAATAATATTTCTTAGCTGCCAAACTGTTTTCTCCATATAGCAGCAGCTCTGTGAGGGCCACACTGAAGCACGAGAATCTTGACAGTAGGACGTTCGTTATTAAGCAAAATGGCAAAGAAGATTGATGGGCGAGGGGTGGTAAATGGCCAAAAGAGGAAGGCAAGAGTTCGTGAAAACAACAAAAGCATCAAGAAAGAAGATTCAAGAAATCATTAGATCCAAAATAATTAAAAGAAGGGTCTCAAAGAGTTATTTGTATACCTATGTTCATAGCAGCATTATTCACAATAGCCAGAAGGTGGAAGCAACCCAAATATCCAATGAATGGATAAACAAAAATGTGGTCTATACAAGCAACAGAATGTTACTCAGCCTTAAAAAGGAAGGAAATTCTGATACGTGGTACAACATGGTTGAACCTTGAGGATATCATGCTAGGTGAAATAAGCCAGTCCCAAAAAGACAAATACTGTCTGAGTCTACTTATGAGGTTCCTGGAGTAGTCTAATTCACAGAGACAGAAAGAACTGTGCTTGCCAGGGGCTGAGGAGAAGGGAGAATGGTGGGTTGGTGTTTCATGGGAATGTAGTTTCAGTTTTGCAAGATGAGAGGGTTCTGGAGATGGAGGATGGTGATGGCTGTTCAATAATGTGCATGTACTTAATGCCATTACACTTATTAACAATGGTTAAGATCGTAAATTTTACATTGTATGTATTCTACCACAATTTAATAATATATGTGTGTGTGTGTGTGTGTGTACACATACCATTAAAGGAAAGAAAAAGAGAAAAGAATAAAGAAAGAAAGAAGTCATTAGAGTTAGTAGTTCTGAAGAAGGCTTTTGACTTGGCAGGAAACACAGTTTAAAGGATGTCAAGGGTGCAGGCATCAAAATAAAATAGACCTTATTTCTGATACATCTTTAAATACAATTATAGAAGTCAGCTCAGAAACAGAGACAATCAGAAGTGAAAATCAGAAGGAACGTTATGTTTAACTTGAAAAGAACATACCAGACCTCTCTGTGGTTCTTTGAGACCCTCTCATTATGGCCAGCTTGAAAAATTCCCCAGGACTAGGAAAGAACCTGCAAAGCCCAAGAAACAAGATGACATTTTCCCACCAGCTAACAGGAAAAAACATAACTATGAGGGAAACCCTGAGTGTCCTAAAAACGTACTCTATCCTTACTGCGCCCTGTTATCAGAGAATTGAAGAATTCTGGAACTGGACAAAGGCTCTCAGGCAGAGCTGCTCCAGAGACACCGACACCCAGAGAGCTTGCCCAGGCTCACTCGGTGATGCTGGATTTAAAGACAAACCCCTGGAGCACAGTTATGTTTTGTTTGTCATGTTTTATTTTTCAACAGGCATGCTTTGTATTTTAAAGGCAGCTTATTAAAGGTAAGAAGTATAGAATATTTGGAATACTCTTTTTACAAGTCATTTGATTAATTCTCTTCAAAAAATATTTATTGAGCACACAGTACATACCGTACACTGTAATACCAGGCACTGGGCTAAGCGCTGAATGGTGAACAGGATGCCACCATCCTTCCTTCACCAAGCTAGCAATTATGATTTAAAAGAGGCATAGGATGCTATTGGTACACATAAGAGGGGGCTCCCATCTGGTCTAGATAGGTTGAGGATGGAAACCTGTATGAAGTGACATTTTTAGTAACAGTAGTAGTCATTATTATCATTGTTGCAAACTTGATTGACTACTATTGTGGGTCAGAGTTTTGGCATTTTTTTTTACATTTTTTAAACATCTTTATTGGAGTATAATTGCTTTACAATGGTGTGCTAGTTTCTGCTTTATAACGAAGTGAATCAGTTATACATATACATATATCCCCATATCTCTTCCCTCTTGCGTCTCCCTCCCTCCCACCCTCCCTATCCCACCCCTCTAGGTGGTCACAAAGCACCGAGCTGATCTCCCTGTGCTATGCGGCTGCTTCCCACTAGCTATCTACTTTACATTTGGTAGTGTATATATGTCCATGCCACTCTCTCACTTCAGATGGACTTTTAAAAGCACTCTCCATGCACAAATTAATTTAATTTTCACTATAAAGTGGAAATTAAATCTTATAAAGTGGAATTTTAAAGATGAGAAAATTGAGGCACAGAGAGGTCACCCAGTTCTTACATAGTGGAGTCACACCAGACTGTATCCTTTTCACAATCTGCCCTGAGGGAAACCCAAACTAAGACAAGACAGGGATGAAACTCAAGGATCAGAACATTCATCAAAGAGCTGAGCTCTCTGAATACGGGGGTGGTAAATGCAGTAGGAATACTACAGGTAGGAGCGGATGGGGCTGGGAGGCATTACCAGGTGAGCGTGGGAGCGTGGGAGGAACATGAAGCCCCCGATCAGGAACCTTGGAGGGCAGCGGTGAGTGATGTCCAGTCGGGATTTTCATTAGGTTCTGCTGTGTGGAGGGGGAAGTAAGTCTCTTCTGCGTCCCCCTGTGAATCCTAGTGTTTGATGATTTGTTTACAAGGACACATATTCTATAGGGCCCCGATCAAGTTGGGTACAGGATATCACAGAATCGGGTCAGAGTTAAGAAGAGAAGTGACATGATGAGGCTGCTTTTCAGAAGCACCACTCTGAATGCAGTCGGGAGAATGGACTGGGGAAGAACATCAATAAGCAGGGAGTGGGATGCTAAAATGCAATAACTTAGGTCAAAGGTGATGGTAACCAAGAAGGACACACTGGAGACAGAGTAGATGGATTTGAGAATGGCTGAGATGTGGAATTTTGACCAGATTTTGTTTCTTTGTGGACTTGGAAGATGAGGAAAGAAAAGGCGCAGTAAATCACAGGTTTCAAGCTTGGGTAACTGGGATCAGTTTGGAATCTGTTGGCTATGAGGCGCTAGCAAGATATCAAGTGGGAATGTCCAGCTGGCATCTGAATACAAAGCATGGCGCTCAGAGACGGACAGAAAGAACCTGCAGAGGGCAAGGAGGAGAAAAAGGCAGAGGGGCAGGGCAAGCCAGAGAGGAGAGGACATCAAACAGGTCACAGAAGATACAATGCTAAATATATCTGGCGAATGTGGCAACAGAAGGATAGGAAGACAACCATCAGCTTTGGCCAGAGCAATATCAACTTGGTCACAGGTGCAGAAGCCAGACTGGAGGAGCCCGAGGAGGGGGCAAGGGTGAGGAAATGAAGGAAGCAAATTCACACAATTCTTCCAAGAAATTTGGCCCTGGCAGGGGACGTGAATGGAGAAGTAAGTGAAAGGGAAGGCAATATGAAGGCCGGTGGTTTTGTTTTCAATGGGTAAGCCTTGAGTAGGTCTACACGCTCATGGGAGAAAGTGGTGGCTGGCAGGTAAAGGTCAGAGAGAGAAAGTCTCTGAGGAGGTGAGAGGGGATAAGGTCCAGAGCGTGGACACGGGGAAGGGCTCCTCTTCCAGTGGAGCAGGAGGCAAGGAAAGCAAGGCGGGTGCAGAGGAAGTGTCGACTGGGGCCAGAACCTGAGTGAGTTCACCTTTTGGTGTCTGTTTGTCTCTGTGCACGGGAGGCTGGGACAGCTACAGAGACCGAGGAGTGAGAACGAGCACCAGGGAGAGGGCTGCCGAGAGACGACAGGGACCTAGGGCAGCAGGGAGCAGCCATGCTCAGCGGAAAGTGACCTCCCGGAGTCAAATCATGACAGCCACATGCCACCGCTCTGTGCCTCTGCGGCATTTACCAAACAACACTGGGAACATAAACAAAAACCTGACGACACCGAGTGGACCTCGTGAGAAGTCCACCTTTCAATACAGTAGGGTTGGGTAAGTCAGCTGTAATAACATCAGTCTTCCTTAGGCCTTAACCACATACGGTACAACGAAGACACATGCTTCCAAGGCATATGATGGCCTTCCTGTGACAATGTGTGGAAAGCTCACGCTTCAGTCTATAGTCAAACTCGGTTTGTATGTGTAACCAAAACGTCATATTTCAACACCATTAACGGCGCATTAGCAACCTTCGTGTTTGGTCTGAGCTGGATTTTGCTTTCGGGTATCTCCAACCCTGCTAAATGGGCACACGGATTACAGTGAGGGTCGGACACACCCCTCCTCCCAGAGTCGTGCGGGGAAGCACGGTTGGGAAAACAGTCCTGTCACAGTCGCTTCTCCCAGACTCGGCTCTAGTTCTTGCTCTGGCCAGGAAATTGCTAGAGAAAGCAAAAACAGGGGCCAGGAACTGATCACAGCGGTACAAGTCCAAACACAGACTAGGGGAGGTGGTATTTCAAGTGAGCAACTGTTGTGTTTTACTTGAGCTCAGAGCCAGGTAGGAGGAGAGGAAGATGCGGACTCAAAGAATATCTTTCCCTGTAAAGTCTCTTTGTAGCAACAAAAGGAATTCTAGTAATTAGTATGAAGCACCTCTTGTATTTCCAGGGCATACACCTCCCAAGAAGCTCAAAAGAAAAGTCTTTAATTCAGCATCCTTTGGGGGGGAGAATTGAAATTAACAGTAAAACCTGACCAGTTCAATCGACTGGGGAGTGTGCTACAACTAGTGAGATATCTGGACCGTAGGAAAGTAATGTACTTTTGTTTTTTAGTTTCTTCTTTTTAAAAAGATTTCCTTTTCTTGTGCACCTTTATTATAAAAGTAATATAATATTACTACCGGCCAACAGTCCCCATGGTGCTCACCATGACTCAGGCACAGCTCTGAGCCTCCTGCCTTCCTTGAACTTGAGGAAGGTGCTGTGATTCTGCCGGTTTTAGGGAGAAGCACAGAGGGGCTGACTCCTTCTCCGATGGGGACCCGCAGAGCTGGTGTTCCAACCCAGGCGGTCCAGCGTCAGAGTCCTGCGCTCAACCACTTTCCTGCGCTGCCATACTATGAAAACACGAATTCTAACACTCGAAAATTCAGGGTGTCAGAAAGAGATAAGCATCATTTATTCTACCCCTCTAATGGAATAATGCGGTGTGTTTCCTACTCTGTTCATCCTTCGGTTTTCAAATCAAGGACTCTCTGAAAAGAAGATGGTTTTTAACCATATTCAAGTAAAAACACTAGATAAAACTGTTTACGAAAAACCTTTCCAAGCAGAGATTCTACTCGTAGACAAAACTTATTTAAAGTCAGATCTATTTTTGTGTACAATATGCACAAACCAGCAAAACAATTTTTTCGTCACAAGTTTCTTTACGTTACGAAAAATTTTCTTAAGAGTAGTATTTTTTTGTCTGACCCACACTTAATTATAATGAGTTCCAAAATCAGTCATTTTGAATCCATGTATATCCAAGTTTTCAAATAAGAAAACTGAAGTTCAAATATTTTGTTCTCTTTGAAGCTACCTGCAGGCTCACGTTGGATTGTGCAGATTTGATGGTATACTTCTGTGCAGATAAGAACCTGACCTTCAGTGTGGGAATGCTGGAACTTCTAGAGGCCTCAGCTGGGTTAGCTTTATAAAACAAACAAAAAATGGCCCCCAAAATGGCCCCTGCAAAGTTTCTGTTAGTGACCTTTGACGCAAATGTTCCATGATATGTAAGTTCAAGACTGCCAGTCACTTGAGGCTTATTAAGGTTGACCAGTGTGAACTGTTATTTCCTAGACTTAAGTGCATGCCACATGTGGTCTGCACAAACATTCTTTAGGGTTCCTTTGAAATAGACTCACACATATATGGATAACCAATTTTCAATACAGGTGCCAAAGCAATTCAATGAGGAAAGGGAAGTCTTGTCAACAAATCATGCTAGAACTGAAGAAACATATGCAAAAGAATGAGCCTTAACCTCTACCTTACCCAATACACAAAAATTAATCTGAGATGGATCATAGACCAGAGTATAAAAGCTAAAACTATAAGGCTTCTAAAACAAAACACAGAAGGATATCTTTACAATCTTGAAGAGGCAGATTACTTAGGAAACAAAAAGTACTGATAATACATGAGGAAATTTGATTAATTAAGTTACTTCAAAATTAAAACCTTCTGCTCATCAAAAGACATTTTTAAGAAAATGATACAGACTGGGAGAATATATTTGCATTACAAGTTTCTGACAAAAGAATTTTATTCAGAGTATACACAGGAAAAAACCTCCTTCCTATCAATAATAATAGGGACTTCCCTGGCGGTCCAGTGGTTAAGATTCTGAGCTCCCACTGCAGGGGGCACAAGTTTGATTCCCTGGTTGGGGAACTAAGATCCCGCATGCCATGCAGACAATCATCATCATCATCATCCAATTTTTAGAAATTTATTCATTTATTTATTGGCTGCGTTGGGTCTTCGTTGCTGCGCGTGGGCAACTAACTCTTCATTGCAATGCATGGGCTTCTCACTGCAGTGGCTTCTCTTGCTGTGGAGCAAGGGATCTAGGTGCGCGGGCTTCATTAGTTGTGGCACGTGGGCTCTAGAGCACAGGCTCAGTAGTTGTGGCACACGGGCTTAGCTGCTCTGTGGCATGTGGGATCTTCCAGGACCAGGGCTCGAACCCGTGTCCCCTGCATTGGCAGGCGGATTCTTAACCACTGCGCCACCAGGGAAGTCCCCATCATCCAATTTTAAAATGGCCACAAGAAAAATAAAAATGGGTAGAAGATTGAACGAAGGTATACAAGTGGCCAATAAGAACACGTTAGTCATCAAGGAAATGCACATGAAAAATCACAAAGAGATACCACTTGCCATCCAGTAGAATGGCTAAAATTAGAAAAACCGACAATAAACAATTGTTAAGAAGGAATTGGAACATCTGGAACTCTCATCCACTGCTGGTTGGAGTATAAAATGGTATAATTATTTGGAAAATTGTTTGGAAGTTTCTTATAAAGGTAAACACAGATCTACTGTCTGGTCCATCAACTAAGCCTAAATCCAAAAAGGAATGAGACTGAGAGAGAGAGGACTTGTTCATAGTGGCTTAATGTTCATAACAGCCAAAAAGGTGAAAACAATCCGAATGTCCATCACCAGGAGAACGGATCAAAGAATTGGGTCCATTCATACAACAGAACACTACCCAGCAATAAAGGAAGAATGAACTAGGGTACACACAACAACATGAAACTGTTGTGTGAAGGAAACCAGACACGAAAAAGTGCATGCTCTGTGATCCCATTTAGATGAAGTTCAAGAACAGGAAAAAACAGTGATATAAATCAGAAAGTGTTTGCCCATGGGGGTGCAGGCTGGGGCATGAGAAAACCTAGGTGAAGAAATGCTCTACGTGTTAACCAGCATTGGGTTACATGAGTGTACTTAACATCACCAGCATTGCACCGTGGTCGTCTCGTTTCTTTGGGACCATCCATATAAGGTATTTCCTCCAGAGGAAAAGATAAAACTTGCTGATTTTTCTCTCATCCAACAGTAGCAGTCAACTGATATGACAGGTCCCAGAACCAGTGTGACGGTGCTCTAAATTCTCAGTCATAGTGTCCTTTTAGGCCCATCATTTTTCAGTAGACTACCGACAAGCCGCACTCAACACATTCCAAGTGGATATGGATAGAAGGGCACGTGGAACAAGCTGAGGATATTTGTTCTGGCCAATACCAGAAATAAATTACAAGCACGTTCTGGGAGCTTGCATCCTTGGAGCTCAGGACATTTCAGCACTCTCCACATCTGTTTCTAGGGCATGGCCTCACAGGGCCTGCTCTTTGATCTAGAACAGTCCAGAGGCTCTAAACTGGTAAACAACTTACAGAATACAGAGGTCAGATACCAGAGGATCTTTACTATCCTCAATTACGTCTAAGCCATTACACAAAGGATAATTAATATGCAACAGTACTACTTTGCAAATTCTCAAGAAAGATTTGGGGCTTCTAGTATTGTACTAGAGATCAGGATAGAGCGAGAAGATTCTGTGGTTAGGTTCAATCACATGGGAGCAACCGGCCCTAACTGTGGGGACCTCTGGGGAAGATCTCCAGGGATTCATCACAGGGAAACAGCTGCTTTTTCCGAGTAAAATGAGGCAACGGTAAGACTGGAAACATCAGTTCAGAGTTTCTTCTGAGATACAAATGGATACCCTTGTGTGAGGGAAGTTAAAGGACTAATTAGTTAACATCTGATTTTTCCCATCTTCATGGTATCTACTATGCATTTTCAGGAACTATGGGACAAATACGAGAAAGGAATGATCAATAAGAATTTGGAGCTTTTTTTCACAAAGGAAATGGAAAGGGAGAATATGAGATGCTTCTTACAAGAACAGGGAGAAGTATGAGGGTCTATCCGCTAAGGAGTAAAAGTTATAGAAACGAAGGAACGGGAGATTCTTTCAGAAATTCCTATGTCTAAGGGCAGACAAGAAATTAAAAAGTAAGCATATGCACATTTATACTTGTATTAAAGATCAGGGACAACTACCACTACTTCTATAGATTTTTTTTTTTTAATGACTAAGTTGCATGTTTCACAAGATGCATCTTTTCTTCTAGCAACAAAGCTAGAAGAGTGTCTTGGGGTGTTCTATGATGAATGACTATAGCCTCCACAGCTGGAAAGCATGTCTTTGTATAATAATGTCAGCTCACTGTTTCTTCCCAGCCAAGTTATTTTTTTTTCATTTTTCTTGGAGTACAGTTGATTTGCAATGCTGCGTTAGTTTCTGCTGTACAGCAAAGTGAATCCGTTACGCATATAATATATCCACTCTTTTTTAGATTCTTTTCCCATATAGGTCATTACAGAGTATTGAATAGAGTTCCCTGTGCTATACAGTAGGTCCTTATTAGTTATCTATTTTATATATAGTAGTGTATGTATGTCAATTCCAATCTCCCAACCTATCCCTCCCAGCCAAGTTATTTTGAGGGTTAGTTTTTCCAAACCCCAATACCCACTGCAGTTATCACGCCCTCATTTAAACGTTTTCCTGGCTAAATGCATTTCTGACTTAATTCTTCAGATGTGCTTTTGACAAATCAACAAATGAAAGGACTTCTCATTTGTTATGGACTGAAGGTTTGTTTTCCCCCCAAATTCACATGCTGAAATCTTACTATGATGCCTTTAGGAGGTGGGGCTCTGGTGAGGTGATTAAGTCACGAAGGTGGAGCCCTCATGAATGGGATTAGTGCTCTTATAAAAGAGACCCCAGAGAGCTCTCCCGCCCCCTTCTACTATGTGAGGACACAACGAGAAGACAGCTTTCTATAAACCAGCCTCCCGAACTGTGAGGAATAAATTTCCATTGTTTATAAGCCACCCAGTCTATGGTACTTTGTTACAGAAGCCCAAACTAAGATACCGTTTCAAAATGGTGGTCAGGGCACATGAAAGATCCCATTACAGTTATAAAAAAAAGTATACATACCCACCGCAGTTAAAAGACTATCATGGGTCTGAGAGATTTCAACAAACATCTGGAAGCAATAAAATGATGAAGTCCTGACGGATGAAGCTGAGCAGAGGCAGCTCACGGCCCCAGAGGTTGTTCTCTGAGACGGCTGCTGCTGAGGAAGGCAATAATCCAGTGAAACCTCAAAGCGGCTCTAGACTCAGAAAAAGCAAGGACCGTACGGGCCAGAGATGACAAAAAGGGTAGAAAGGAGAAGACTAGCTGAAAAGTCTAAGTATCAACAACTGTTACTTCCGTGCCTAATTCCTATCTTTATGAGAAACAACAAACCTTATAGCCCCCCACCCAGGCAAAAAACTAAAAATTAGAAAAGGGAAATGATTCTCTAAAGAAATTAAACACAACGTCTAGTGAGAACTAAACAGCTAGTATGGTTCTGAAAACCCCAAAGTCAAGCCCTCTTCACTCTGATACTGAGCCACTCTCCACACCGGGGCTGGCTCTGTGCCGCCAGAGGGACGCAAGACGCACCCAACATAACGAGCCCTGGCAGCCTTAAGGCCACCTCATCTCTATATGAGTGAAGAGTTAAGCATAAATATACAATTAAAGAAAGCCTGCCATGTGAAAGTGGAAAACCAAGATACACAATAAAAAGACCCTGGAAGAAACAGAAAATTCAGAAGAGTGAAGATATTTCATCAAGAACCCTCAAAACAACTTTTATTAGTGTCCCTAAAAAATATTTCAGAAGCGATAATTACATCCACATAAGAATAACAACAACCAAAAAATGCACAAGAAATAGCAATCCAAGAAAAAGGTCTACAGATTTAAAAATGTGGCCCCAAACAACAAGTATCAGTGAGCACTGCATGCATGTGCCTGGGTACCCTGACCTCACAGCTGTGACTCTGATGATATAATCCTGTGTCACAGACAATACCTTACCTAAGATGCACTATATTTACAGCACACAGTCAGAAGTCTAACATGGCACATGCAGAACATGTCCCTGGGAAGAAGACAGTGACACAAAGCCCCCTTGTTCAAAAAAATCTGAGTCTGTTTTTAACTCCTCTGATCGTTTGCAAGATGACCTGTAAGCTTCTCTCCATACCTGTCTGTCCTTTCCTACAGGAAGGGAGAAACCAAAGGTGGTGTTTTTAGAGTGACCTAATAAAGACTCCTGGAAAGTATTAATAAGAACTAGCTTAACATGAAGACCTCAAGATACTAAAACATATTACTGTAGTACATGTGAAATCTTCCCTGGAGATCTTCACATAGAAGATAAACGTCCCTCCCATCTGGGTGATTTGCATACTGTCCTTCCTGGAACTACAGAGAGGAACTGAATCACTGGTTCAAAACCCCACTAGTCCCAAAGCTTTCTTTTTATAACCAAAAAATTCTGTAATGCCCTATTTATATTTGCTATTCTGAAATGAAATTCATTGGTAAACATTACCTGGTATACACATATTTTTAAAACATCAATATAATACCTTAAATGTAACGTAAAGCAGAACCTAAAAGCAAAACAATTTATAATAAAAACATGACATATTTCAATATGTACATAACTTTCAGGTCCCATTAACTATGTAATGAAATAGATGTTTATCACTTACTTATAAAGAATACCTGGATCAATAGAAGTCAAATCAGAAGCTTTCCATATTAAAAGTACAGTAAAACAAAAGAGGAGAGGTACAGGTGAATGAAAATGAGTATATCCTGTGTGTATTTAAAGTATGCCAAGGTTATCTTGTGTTTTTATGTAAAATGAATTTAGGTCTAAGCTCGGATAATTATAAACTAATTTTCACTGCATGAATATCCGACAGGATAGTTGAAACTCATGTGGGATACAGGGCAGTTCTTTCTGTCTTTTCCACTGTGGGACATTTAAAATCTCTGATTCAAGGCCCTTCACTGCAGAACCAAACAACGTGCCAAATTTCTACTATGTCCTCTAGGGGACAGCACTGTTCCCATGAGAACCCCTGGCTAATGACCTATGGGAGTTTTCCTTCCAGCCTTCATATTCTACCACAGAGAATCAAGTCCTAAAGAACAAAATCAGTAACATACCTAAGAAAAATATTAATAAGGAAAATGACTATGAAGAAACTAGTTTAGGTTTATGCCATCAACTATAGCCATATTCAACATTATTTCCTCTTTATGAATTCAAGATAACTAGTTACTTCATATAGAATATGGAATGAAAAGCTGTTATCTCCGTGACATTTATTTAGATAGCACAAAGTGATTCTGGCTTTACAATTTTTAACTTTCCAATCTAGTTAATTAATGATGAACAGGGAGTTTTCCATAGAACTCTACAACTCTCATTTCCTCAAAACAAGAATTAATGCATTCTTTCATATGTGGTCATTACAGGAAGGGGGGAGGGAGCCATTTACTGTAAATGCCTTTCTGATGCAATTCTACCACCTCTCTCAAAGAGAGAATTCATCTAAGAAGGCTTACTCACTTCTTCAAGAAAAATGCCGCTGCACTGAATATCCACAGTCGGAACCCCCTGCCTGAGGAGAGAACTGGAGCTGGTCCCACCAGGAGTAAACATGGGGGGGGTGGCAGGGGGAGAGGTCTCACGGCTCCTTCATCAGAACAGATTAAGCAGTGTGCCTCAAAATTTGGCCTTTAACACAGGGAAAAGTCTGACACATTTGTAACGTCATTGTTTCATAAATCATATGCAAACACCGATTCTCCCCGCCCAACTTTTAAAGCATACTCCCTAAAAAAACATGAGACTTAAGTTAAGAACTAGTAACCTGTGTGTAATTAGCATCTTAGCAACTAGAGTTCTTTTATTTTAATTTAAATATTAATTTAATATTATTTAAAAATTTCATGCACAGAAAGAGAAATGGAATCCTATGCTTAAAAGATTTGAAAATGAAACTACACTTTGAAGAGGATGGATTTCACATCAAAGGGAATGATGACATACAGGGTAATCCTAAAAAGCAACTCAGAGGGAAAAACTTAAGACAAATAGTTCTGAGCTCTTCTCAGAGGACTAATTTTTCTAAAATCTCAAATCCACCCAAAGGAAAACAAGGAACGATTTCTCCAATCTACCCTTACCTGGATGCCCATTAATTCTTCTAACAGCCAGATGCACCCCTTGCTTCTGTGGAGGAGTCAGTGCCAAGCCCAAAGCCCAGAAGTCTCCCAAGACTCAAGGCTGTTTCCTGCTGGAGTCCGAAATCCGCCTGATGAGTGAAACTGCACATCGTAATATACACGTTCTGAGCAAGCTATTGGCTAAGTGAAGGCAACGCGTGTGGAAGTCTGATTTGCCACCTTTGGGGCATGCCTCTCATATCCCATCTCAGAAAGAGGAAAGACACACCACGTCTGAGTGAGTCAAAACTAGACAGGGTTCTTTTTTTTCTGTAGCATTCTCCCTAGCCCTACGGAAACCACCGGGAGAACAAACCACAGTGAGATAGGACTCCCTCATCAGGCAAAGTCAATGAAGAAAGAATTATGTCGACGCTGCAATTTAAAAATAAATCTCATGCCACTGCCAAAGTTTTCTGTGTTATGCAGCTGCCTAAGAGTTACACGTAAGTATAGGCACGGTCCACATATTTTTAAGCCAAGAATTCTAAGCCATGGTTTTGGGGCTCAGAATTACCAAGAAGTGGTAAAAATTCTCAAAAGAAATTTAGTCTTTATGCTACACTGATGATCAACGAAGAATAACGGAGCAGTGGTGTAACTGATCTTAGAATTAGGGGTTTTCAGCACACAGCTCTTGGACCACGTGCATCAGAATGACCTAAAGTTGACTCAGAACTCTGGGGTGGAGCCCAGGGATCTGCATGTTAAGAAGCATTCCAGGTTATTTTTAAATCCTTTAAAGCTGGAAGATGATTTTTTCCTGTCAGTGGAACTGAACAGTTGATTTTACAGCTGCTGCCATCTTCCCTTTCATTCAGTTATTTTGTCTTTGACTCCTGCTGAAATCAGGAGCGATAAGGATGCTAAAGCCACCTCAGTCCTGAGGCTTTAACTCCAGGGGAGAGGAGAGCCTGCCTGGGTTCACCTGGCCTCTCCTCCCCACCACCTCTCTACCTGAGAGACAAAAGCTCAAGCTGCGGGAGCTGAAAAACACAGTACTTGATGTTGAATGTGAACATTACATTAAAAGATGTTACCAGAATAAAACATGCTGCTAAAAACAAGGGGAGGAAAATGAGGAGAGAGGACACTAACGTTTACTGACTGCTCATGATGTTCCAGGCACCACATCAAGAACGTTACAGACAGTTTTCCTTGCCACAGAAGTCTCACCGAAACAAAAACAAACACAAAAAACCCTGCTTCACAAGGGTATGAACACACGGAGTCCACGTCCAACGGCAGGGACCTACCGGCAACGCATTCTCTATGTCAGACTTCACGTTGGCCCTGTATGCCCACCTCCACCCCCATTATCCTCTGAACAATAAAGGATTTTTAAAAAGGAGACTGAGCAACATTGTCAGAAATGCACTTTAAAATGGTATCGTCTTTCCATATTTCTTGTTCTTGGTTCCTTCTTTATCCACCACAAGACTGTGTGAACTTGCAGAAAACTCACAGTCCTTTTCCATCAGCTGTGCTCCATTTTAAGCAGTCAGTTCACTTCAGTCCAAAGTGCTGGGCAGCAGGGTGGCGGTGGCAGTGGGGAAGCACCATCATTACAACGTGCATAGAGAAATGTGATTTGAACATCACCAGCGAGTATAAATATTATGTTTCACTGAATAAAAAGGGTTTACCTGTTCCTCCAACATGCATAAAGTTTCTAAGGGAACTTTCTGGATGAGGGGAGCCCAACTTAGAAAACAGTGTGCTTGCGAACAAGCTTTTCCAAGTGCCCCCCGCTGTGCCTCAGGATGACTACACACTCTGACATCCTAACACAGACAGGGCTATAAGGAAGCCGACCTCCTATCTTTAATTTTACTATGAGTTGACCTAGTGTATTTGGTGTTCCAACTATTATGCCTAACAGGTACAATTTGCACCTGTCAGAGCACCGGTTCTCAAAATGTAGGTTAGCGCTGGAAGCCCTCCCCCAAATGAAATCTTAGGTGAAGCCCAACATAGGCACCAGATGAAAGCAGAGCATCCTCGGTTGATGTGGTGGGCTAGAGGATGCAAAGCCCTCCTGATCTGGGCCTGCTGACTCATCTCAGCCCTCAGCGTGGCTACCGAGGCAACACTGCCAAACCCCAAGGGCTCTGTTTTATCTTTTCTCAGACCTTGATGATTTTTAAAAATGTATACTTTATTATTATATTCTATGTATGCCTTTATGTCTCAAAGTTGGGCATATATAAAAATTGTTAAAAGCCCTAAGTCCAAATGCTGCTTATTTACTACATTAAGCTTAGGAATTCTGTTGCATATTTGGCTTGTGTGGACCCAAACAGAAAGATTATAATCTCTACTGGTATCTCTTTGTCAACAATACTCTTAGCGTATCTGCAAGTTCAAGGTCATTTTATAAACACAAAATTGTGTCAAGATAATGCATCTTCAATGAATGAGAACATATTCATGATGTACAAGACCCCTTGCCATGATTTCACTTTCACCAGGGGCCTTTAGCTTGCTACCTACAGTACAGTAAGTTTCAGACTATATACTAAAACTCAAGCAAAAGAAAAATATTACCCTGAGATTAAAAATGAATAATGATTTTGAAAAGTTGTTTGGTAACCATTATTTTAAAAGGTATAATACCAGGTCGGCAGAGAGAACAAAGATTGAAATGCCTTCATGAAGACCCAAAACTTTAAAAATTCTACTAATAGGAAAGTGTACTAGCCTTTTCTTTTTAAACATTTTCTGACTGCTGTTTCCAAGTCTTCAAAAAGATAATGTGTTTCATCAGCCAAAGCCATCACATTTCAAGTGTACATGTGAGAAAGTGGCCAGAGTGAGAGGGCTGTCCTGAGTCACCTGGGACCACCAACATGAACTGGGGAAAGGCCCCAATGTTCTTCATTCAACCTTCCCTCAGAATAAACGTAGTGTTTGAAAGTAGTAAACTTTTATGTACAAGAGAGTGTCATAAACACTTATATATACAGAAGTGATAAAAGTGATTTGTCATTTCAAAATCCATGCTTAAACATATTCCTATTTTCAGAATACTCTAAATTTTCCTATGATTTCCATTTTAAGTTGTTATTGAAAATAATTATGGAAGTTACTCTACTCATACTACTCTAGTAGTACTTGGGTGATTTTAAGATAGTCAACCTTTTTCCATGAACAGAAGCATGGCTAAGAGAAATAAAGACATTAAGTAGTCCTCAAATACCTGGTTACATACCCAAAACGTACTTAACGTTGGTGGGTTAGAACTGGTGCCGCTTTTCCCTTAGGATTGATGCTGCTAATGAAAGTTAGTACTTTCAGAGGTCATTCCACAGAAACTTATTTCACTCATAATGTATCTGTAATACAATACTATATAAATATAAATACACATACACACACACACATCTGAAATGAGATGTACACTGCAACTGTGCTGCAATACTAACAATTATATGAGGAATAAAATAAACTAAGAATGATGTTTATTTCTCTACGCAAGTGTGTAAGAAGGTATAATCAGAAGAGGATGAACCAGACTAAGACACTTAAAAGATCTGAAAGTTAATGACACTGACTATCATGCTTTATTCTACCTCCAAATATACTACGCTCTTTCCTCTTGATAATTATTATATCCCTACTCCTGACTTACCAGCTACGACTGGCACCACTGGGGGCTCTCCAAAATCAAACAGAGGGAAGAAAGAAAAAAATCTTAAGAGATTTACTTGAAATATGGGGGAAATATGATAAAGAAGTAGGTATGGATTTAATAACAAAGACTACGACCTAAAGGGGGATGGGCAGGAAAAGAAGAGAATGTAATATTCAGACTTTCACCAAGTTCGATGGAAAAGGTGCTGGATTAGACACAGCACCTGAGCCAGGAGAGCTTGGCTGCTGTGTGGAGCAGGGGCGTGGGAGGCTGACCTAAGGCAACGTGCGGTTGGTCACGTGTAAGGCCTTGTGTGGTAACCTTGGTCCGAATCTGGCTGTCAAGCTTTCAAAGAAGTATCAACAGTTGTTTGATCTGGCTGGTGGCTCAGTTGGTGAGAACAGAGAATCAGGGTTCAGCAGGGGCAGTGGTGTATGTTCAGCTTCATGGTCACAGGGCATGAGCAGCTCTAAACAGTAAGAGCCCAACAAACGGTGCTGGCCGAAGACGGAACACACTGGAGACTATGGACAGCTCAGGACGCCAACAGCTCTCAAGAGCTCTGTTCTACCAATAAAGTCACTTTTCTGCATATGTTCTTAATGCCTTATTTAACTGGGGAGGAGTGGGGCAGAGAAGTCAGGTATCACAATCTGAAAAATCTGTTACTCTTGTCATACCTAACCTTAAACACCTTCCTGAAAGTGATTATTGGATCCTACCTTATAGTGATATGAGCTCTATGTATTTTTAATATTACAAATGTGCTGAAAGTGAATCTGAAATACAGTAACACTTAAAGTCCTTTTAAATGACAATGCAAACTTTGCCCTTGCTAAATAGGTTGGTGGCATTTAAATATATGGGGGGGGGGTGTTTAAAGCTGGTGAATCCCAGCTCCACTCTGAGGGGAAGTTAGGAAAGAGAATGAAAAGGAAGGGAGTATTGGTTATAATCAAAGGTATCCCCACTTTGGTTCTAGACAAGTCAAACAGGTTTAATGCAGTGTTCTTCAAACTGTAGGGTAATTCATTAGTGGGTTGTGAAATAATTTCAATGCGTTGCAAGCAGCACTTTTACAAAAATGAAACAAGAGAATAAAACAGAAAACAAGAGCTCACTGAACTTAGTGTAACTATTCTTTCATAAAGTTAACTGCTTCATTTACGTGTGCTGCGTGTACTTCTTCATGATGTAAAACACAATCCTTTCCGTGAGTTCCAGGAAAGAAAATGGTTTATTAGAAAGAAGATAAAGCACCATGGTTGAGATGAGGTGGGAGGATCGTGCCTGGATGTAATTTAATCAGTGCGGTGCGGCCTTCTGTTGAAAACTAACCAAGTTAGTTTACAAAATGCATTTACATTACCACTCAATCATTCTAAAGATACCATGCAAGTCATTATTCACTCATTCACCCAGTTAAGTGTCTATTCTCCCTACATAAGGGTCATGGAGAGAGGATGAAATTTTAAAAATTAAATAGGGTCACATATCATAACAACAGCTAACACACACTCAGCGCTTACTGTGTGCCTGATAGTGTTCTAAGCACTTTACATATCATTAACTCATCTGATCCCCTTAATAACCCCAGAAAGGTAAATACTAATATTATCCCTGTTTTTTTTTTTTACAAATGAAGAATCTGAGAAATTCAGTCAGTTGCCTAAGAGGCGAAGCCAGTATGTGAACCCAAGAAGTCTGGATCCAGGCTCCTCAGTCTTCATGTACAGAATCCTTACCAGTTAAGAGCATAATCATCCATAATTGAGAGTCAGACAGTGGCACTGGGGAAATGGGAGCCCAGAGGCAAACTCAGGCCGTCAACACTACTGCCCAGGCTTTGCTGTCTGTCCTCATTTCTCCTGCTATTAAAGTACAAGCCACAGTCTAGGCCAGAGGCAGCTCACCTCTTTTACACTTTGATATCCTGGATGCATTCTGAACATGATTCCCAGCAAATCAGTTCAGACTCCATCCTTTCTTCTGTCCCTAGAAAACATGTTAAGAACGCGACTGAGTAGGTCCCTACATTGCTGTAATGAGTGTAACTCTCATTTATTTAAAAGTTAAAAAGAATTCATTCTCAGGTGCTGGCACTTAAACTTTTCTATTAGCCAAACATTTCTGACACATCTTCCATGTCTTATCTCCACGAACCAGTGAATCCTGTAGCTGCAGTGAGCACTGCCAGTCTGGGTGATACAGAGCTCGTAGGGGTACCTCTTTCTTCGCACCCACTTGTGTTACTCCCCTCACTGGTTTTCACATAAGATCCAAAGAAACTGCAGGTGTAATATACACTGTGGCAAGTGAACCATCGTGTTTCAGAAAAATATGAAAGAATTATGTACTAAAGATTTCTTTTCCTCCCGTCTACCCACCCTTGTCTTCCGCTTATATACTAAGCCCTATAGGTAGGGCCTAAACAGATAATAAAATAAGTAAAAATCAACATAATTCCTGGTAGCATGGTTACCCTTCCTCAGCTACCTCAGAACCCAAAACAGCACCGTTTAAATGCTGAGTAAACACTATATGCTTCCACATATTGAAAGGAGAAGGCAGTACTCCTCCTCCTCTTATTTAATCTGAATTAAAACAGCCAGTGCAAATGAATTCTGGAACAAAAGCAAAACAACATTTAGGTCTCTGTCTGACAACTACACCTGGCCACACAATTTGAAACCTCTCATGAAAGCATCTTGTGACAAAACAAACATCATTATCTTTCAAACTTAAAGAAGTTATAAAAAAATTAATGCATAATGAAGCACTGTACATTGTGATGTGGAGGATTAAATTATTAGAATAATTCAGGATTCTTTCAAAATGCAGTGAAATACTCAGATAACTAAGACAAACTCTTGAGGCTTCAGCGTACTGTGACAATGATTTACCACACTTTGCTACATAGACATTCTCTAAGGAGTCTGTCAAAAGTAAGGCAGCGGTTTAACACCCTCTTGAAAAATACATATGAGGTAGAGTGCTGTCAAAATAAAATTTCTAACTGAATACTAACTGTGTATATGCTGGCGTCAATATAATACTAGAAGCTGGAACTATGATTTTACTATTTACCACTATCACAATTTTTAGGTTAATTTTAGGTATATTTAGGTTACTTCTTTTCCAGGTCAGATTAAACTGTTTACTTCTACCAGGTATTGTGTCTAAAACCAATACTTTTCACATGGGTTAGAGGGTACATTTGCTGTAGTTAAAAAAAAAAAGGATGAGTCAAGTATAAAGTATATACCAATCTAGTCAGTCAGCTTCTAAGAAAGATACATTTTTGGATAAAAGAGTGGTAAGATCTGCACTCTACTAACATGACACTTTTGACTAGTGGTATTACACATGGGGATTTTTTTTTTTTTTGGGTGATGATGCTCATTTTCCTGCCCCATTTACCCTGTCTCATTAACTGTACTTGGAACCAAGAGCATTCATGTGGTCCCATGCAAATGATAGTAGTACCTGGTTCTAAGAATTCGACTTTAAATTAAATTGGGAAGCAAAATGATTTACGGGGTAGGGGGAAAGAAGTCCAACGTAAATCTGTAGCCTCAGCAAGCTCAGCGCACTAACACAGTAAGTTAATTGACAACGCTAAAACTGCCTCTCTACCAGTAAAACATCATACAGGTAATAATATTCTAAACAGGAGGGGATCTGCCAGAAACCTCCCTAGAATACAGGAATTAGGGGGTGGTATTTTCTGGGTTGGACATGGACACAAGTAGCTGAGAAAGACATTGAACTTCTCAGGGAGCAACTATTTCTAGAAAAGCAGGTGGTTCCAGGTTTAAAAATTATCCCATAAAACCTTCATTGTCACTGAAGTGACGATTAGGCCTCTCTCTTCCTTTCCTATCTGTACCCATCAGGCTGCCCCCAGTCGAGCAGAGTGGAAAAAACAGTACCCACGGTATGAGTGGGCTTTGCTTTCCACTACCTTTTCCCAAGACACACACCTTCCAAGTAGTGTGTTAAAAAACAAAAAGCAAAGACAAAAAAGACTGCGGTTTACTATTAATTTCTGAAAATTATTCAAGTGAAGGTAATCCTTTCACAAGGTATATGTTCATCAATCATGACGTTGTACATTTTAAACATTTTATAATGTTTATAATCTGTCAATTATACCTCAATAAAGCTGAAAAAAATCATTAAAAGTCCCCGTTGAAGAAGTGCTATCTACCTGTCAGTATTAGTTCTGCCCTTTAATAACTCTGTGGCTTTGTGCAGTCCTATCAGCTCTCAGAAACTCAGTTTCCTTGTCTTTAAATTGAAAAGGTTAGTGTAAGTGACTTCTAGCCTTCCTTCCCATTCCAAATTCAAATGGTTAAATTTAAATTATTCTGTGACTTATTCTCCCCTTCAAATATCTTTGATCTTCATTCTATACTAATTTCACCTTTAAAAAGATAGGAATAGTGGGGGATGGGAGACAGGAGGGCTTGTTAAGATAGATTCAAGTGTTAATTAACCTGTTTTACCCTGGACATTTATAGTTTTAAGAATAGGCAAATGAATTTGAATCTACAATGGAAATGTAATAAAATCCATAATTCAATTGTGTATTAATTTAAACTTTTCACAATATTTACAACTTATTTTAGATTATAGGGATATTCCTCTATGTTACAAATATATGTTGAGCCACTTCCAAATCCACTGCTGTCTGCTGTGCATTCCAGAAAGCAAAGAACCCAAAGCAAAACTAAACAAGAAGATGAGTTACTGTGAAAAGAAAACTTTTTTCTTTTTAAAGAGAAGTAAGCCTTTATTTCCTTGTTACACAAAAAAAGCTGGCTGAGTTGGCTGCTGAAAACTTTTGATTAGCCATGCTAATGTTCCCTTCCATTAAGGTGGTAAACTGAAAATTGATTTTACATATATATATTTATTTGCCTCTTCAATCAGAGGTATTGGATTTATTCTCTTCCAATTATTGATGTGGACATAACATACCCCCAATATGGAAATCCTTCAGAATCTGTCTGCCTAAAAGGTCCATTTCCTACTGAAATCACAAGATGTATCATGTACAACTGAAAATAGCAAATATTCAGGAAATACATGAAACATGTTGATTATATACATTTAAAAAGGGAATATTACTTTCAATTTTCTTATATTACACTATTCTATCCCTGAGGACTAGATTGTAAATTGCAAATAATTACTTTAAAATCTTTAACCTCAAGAATATGAAAGCAATGCTACAAACTTAGGAAAATCTGAGTTACTTTTTTACTCTGTGAAAACCCTCTCTTTTAATAAGGAGTATTTTCCTTGTGTGGCTATCACAGCTAATCAACAATGTAAAGCAGCTTTTTAAGCCTTTAAATATTGCTGCAACATTACTTAAAGCCAACTACCATTTGGTTCTGATGAGACTATGGTCTCTGCTGGGAACTGACTAGAACCTTCTGTTATCAAACACATTCTGTAAAACTGGGATGGTGGCAGTGTCTCCCCTTACACTCATCACCCAATGCTTAGCACGTAGGAAATAATAAAGGCTATTAACCTCACTGTTTTCTTTGCCATACAAATTATCACAAAAAAATAGGATAGATCAAAACAAACCCATCCTGAACTATAGGAAACACGACTAAAAGAATGTCCTGAGAGCACCACTGAGTATCTTTGTATGTGTCAACAATATCAGCTGCATGTCCTTAGCACTTAGAATGAACCAAGCATTTCACTTACTTTTGGTTGTTGTTGTTATTTTTTTATTTGGCCACACCATATGGCATGCGGGATCTTAGTTCCCCATCCAGGGACGGGGACCTACACTGGGAGCACAGCGTCTTAACCACTGGACCGCCAGGGAAGTCCACACTTACTTTATTTCTTGACAACATAAATACTTAGGCTCTAGTGCTATGAAGGACTGAAGTTCAAAACTAGCAACCCATAACACACTATGTCATATCTTGTTGTTTACTGTCTTCTGTTTCTTTTTTTTTTTTTTTTTTTTTTTTTGCGTTACGCAGGCCTCTCACTGTTGTGGCCTCTCCCGTTGCGGAGCACAGGCTCCGGACGCGCAGGCTCAGCGGCCATGGCTCACGGGCCCAGGCGCTCCGCGGCATGTGGGATCTTCCCGGACCGGGGCACGAACCCGTGTCCCCTGCATCGGCAGGCGGACTCTCAACCACTGCGCCACCAGGGAAGCCCTGTCTTCTGTTTCTTTTATTCATGCTTTTAAAAGAAGTGCTTGGCTACCTGACGTGACTTCTCATGCTTTTCACAATCAATCTAGGTGAATTAATAAAGGGGATAAAAATAATTTCTATTTTCACTTCAGTTTCCCCTCACAGAAAATGAATAAAGGAAAACGGCCAGAAAAACTGGACAAGTATGAAATAAATACTTTAAAAAAAAATACA
Organism: Mesoplodon bidens; assembly: GCF_964165515.1. Taxonomy (NCBI): domain Eukaryota; kingdom Metazoa; phylum Chordata; class Mammalia; order Artiodactyla; family Ziphiidae; genus Mesoplodon; species Mesoplodon bidens. Next base: position 85,344,343 of record NC_138166.1, read on the forward strand.
TGTTGTTCTTGTTTGGGGGTTATTAAACTCACGGTAGTTTATGTTCCCAAATACTGTTCAGATTTCTGCCATAATTTGTCCCCTGGAACCATCAATAATATCCTTTTCAGCTGTGCCATTCTCTGAAGCCAGTACAACCTTGTCCGATGGTAACGTGGTTTACCTTCTGAAATGGGGGCACGGGGCAGGGCGGGGGGCGGCACAAATGCCTATGAACGGAGCCAGGCAGGGGGCAAGGATCAACTCCTGCTTCTGTATACTCTCAAAGCTGCTGGTTAAAGGGACTAACAAATATACATTCTGGTGTTTTTCTACTGATTTCCAGGCATGTACTGTGCACTAGGACTAAACAGGAGCAGGCTAGGAAACAGACTAGAATTCACTCTTTTTTTTTTTTTTTTTTTTTTTTTTTGCAGTACGCGGGCCTCTCACTGTTGTGGCCTCTCCCGCTGCGGAGCACAGGCTCTGGACGCGCAGGCTCAGCAGCCATGGCTCACGGGTCCAGCTGCTCCATGGCATGTGGGATCTTCCTGGACCAGGGCACGAACCCGTGTCCCCTGCATCGGCAGGCGGACTCTTAACCACTGCGCCACCAGGGAAGCCCTAGAATTCACTCTTAACAAAAAGTTTTTTCCTAGTTAAAGGCCTTTTATGGTTTCTTAATTTTTTTCAAAAAGTAGGGATTCAAGTGAAGTAGTTTTGAAGTATTTATTTGAACTCTCTCTTTCACTACCTTCTAGCACCTGCCCCTGCCTATGCTGTGCTAATGCTGTGAGCTCACTGGTCAGGAACGGAACGGGACAAAGGGAAGACCCAGGGCTCACACCGAAGTTTTAGGATTGCTTATACGGTTACTTGGAAGAAATCATCGGGGAGGTAAGAGAACATGTAGTAGCTGTCTCAAAAGGCAAGAGTACAGAGAATGGAAAGGAATGAAAATAACCCCCTCTAACGGTAAACACATGACCGAGGTTGGCGCAGTCTCGGTGGCAATGGGGATGTGATGAGGGAACTACAGAGCACTGACTGCCATCTTGGGAGAGGCTGGAAGGATTTGTCCTCATGGTTTATTTCTATATGAGCTGCTTACTCAGTTCTTCCGAGACAGGATCTTCCATTAGCTCTATGCATATTCCCTTTTGTTTTTCCTCAATTTAGAGAGGGTTCTGAATCACCTACCAGTACAGCCCCTCTGGCATCTTCCTAGGACTGGCCTTCAACTGCCTGGAGATGATATGACTGCCAGAAAGGTACCACTGCATCACCTGCACCTTCCTAGGTCCTCTTCCATGCAGAGATGATGCATTAATTGTGTCCTAGCCCAAATGATATAAATGCACATGGCTGTAGAATACTGCACCGATTCAATCAATCTTCAAAGAAATTAGTGAGTAAAAGAAGGAAGAATATATCTGAGGAACAGTCGTCCAGGAAGAAGTTAGTGTTCCTTAATTAATTAAGACTAAGAAGAAAACATCAGAAAATTTAATTGTTGTGCATGCTCTATTTATTTAATGGAAAAAATACTTTATGATTCATTTAAAATTGCCTTAGAAAGTAAAAAAAAAAAAAAGAAAAGAAAAAAAGGGAAATCAAAATGAAATCCTAGATAATGATTTTTGTCAAAGGATTTTGGTAAATATACCTTAACATCTACTAGCTGTCAAAGTCTGTTTTATTCTCTTCTCCCAATACTTTCAAACCCTAGATAGGGCAAAACGAAGCAATCCAAATTGTGCTATATGGCATTTAAAATCATTGTAAAGTATAGGAATGTGTATTACTTGGCTAAGTAATATTATAACAATATAAAATAATACAATATAATAATTTAACATTTGGCTAAATTTTGGCAAATATGCTATATTTATAATTACATGGAAAGGCTTCATTAATCATGACTGAAATTAGAACATACTCAAAGAACCAAATGAACTTTGGCTTGGCTTCAATAACAAAATATTTAGAAACTTCTATGACTACTCAAATTAGATCTTTTTAACTCAGCAAACTGGGATATTCTGTCTCATTTATTGCCTATAAACCTTAGAAAGAATCTTCAAAGACAGGTGAATGCTGGTTTATCTTAGGTTAAAAGAACCATTTTGCACATTATAACCATTAAAATTTATTGTACATACTAAGTAATCTTAGATGTATATAATTATGATTCCTTTATAAATAAACTTGTCTCTGAAATCAGTGAGAATTTTGCTGCACAGAAGTCACCACGATATTGTGATAAGGGGTTCAAAACAGATAAAGCAATAGATTTTAGCTTCTTGTTTTTCCAGCACTAGCCTTCAAACTAGAACCAAATGTATCTCTCATCTAACAAATCAAGCTGCAAACCTACAACATTTAAAATGAAGTTCTTAACTATCTTGGAAGAGTGAATTCTCATTTCCAAAAGTTTTGAATAGATCCTGGCTTGTTGGGTGCTTTACTAAACTATCATATTATAGTCCCGTTAAGAAAAAAACACATGAAGGTAAGGAATCAAATTTTACCATGAAATCCTTTTCCCTCATTACATATCAGCTCCCTGACTGAGTGATATAGCATGAACGCATTTCAGTTTATTAGATGCTGAGCCAGAAATCCTAAAAATGCTTAAGGAGATTAAGTGATTAAAGTGGGTAACTTCAATGCATTCCAATATACAAGCTTTCCTGCACACTATGAAAGTTTAGTAAACATTGAAATTAATGAAAAATACATGTGTTACTTTTTAAAAATTACATTTAATATGCAAGATCGAATAGCACAGAGGTATCTATTTCATTTGAAATAGTAATTCTTGTCTATTGGTCAGGAGAGGAATGTCAAAGTTCAAACAAAGAAAGTTGAGGAGTGAATGGTATGTGACAAAACAGAAACATAAGCTAAGTTACAAACGAGGGAGGGAGTTTCGCACATAAAGAACTAAGTTAAGGCAAGTTGGGGGGCGGGGCGTTTAGGGATAAAAGATACACACACCTTACCACAGAATGTGGACAGAAAGGCAAGAAAGCGGGTGCCCCTACCATAGCACAAAAATACAGCAAGTCTGTCAAAGCACTACTGACTAGTAGGTTATGAAACCCATTTAGTAGGTTATGAGGAACGTTTAAATGAAGCGAGAAAAAAGAGAAAAAAAGAAAAAGTGATAGAGAATACAATAGACTAGAAAATTCTATCACACTCACATATAGTGAAGATGTATCGGGAAACCATACATCCACGTGCGCAAGTGCCTGCACTGGGTCCTAACGTGACACGTATTTCTTCCTGTGGGTTCCAATAAAAAGGGTATGAGAACCACTGACACACTGAGCACACCACGAGTGCCCGCCTCCCTCAAGTTCATAATGTCACACTTCTGAATAGAAAAGTAACTTCCAAAGATAATAATATCCCCAAATGCCAGAGGGGAAGCATAGCAAAACACAAAACCACGGAATATTTAAAATGAACTATGTGAACTCTGACACAGAAGTCCAGGGAAAGCAGGCCTTCTAGAGAAATGTCTAACACTACCAAACCAGACTGCGGGGCCTCCACTCCCAGAGTTTTTCTCCCCACCCTGAATAAAGAGTGGAGGGAGTGGAGCCGGGGGAGACAGAAGAGCTGAAGGTGGGAGGGAAGGTGGGATCTAGAGCATCACTCTGGCCAGGAGACCCCAGTCTCGCCCCCAGTGAGGTAAAGAAGGCAGGAACCGGTACAGATCCAGAGAGATGGGGTGGGTGAGGAGAAAAGTGACATGTTCATCTTTGCAGTCTCAAGGCCAAGCACAGCACTGGGCACATAATAGGCCCCTTATCAATGTTTGTTGAATGTGTCAGTAGGTCTTAATAACACCGTCAGTTTTGTGATGTGAAGGCAGAGCCTGGGCTGGGTCAATAGTTTGAAACTTCTTATTCCAAGTAACCTCGGCATCATCAGAAAATGTGAGTTCTGTTCTGAATGCCATCCTCTCTACCTTCACTAACTATCCACAAGCCACTTCAGTGGCCACCTGTAAACGAAGCCATCTCCACAAATGATAAGCTCTTCGAGGATTGTAAAGCAGCTTGTTTTGTTTCAAAGAACTGAAACTGATCTGACACAAGGTCATCATGAATTGAGTGCTCAAAGATTAAGAAATTAAGTTTCTCAGGCCACTGTAAGAGGTCCCACAGAGACCATGTGATGTTCACACTTGCTTTAGGGGCAAATGGTTTGTTTTTGTTGGGTAGTTTTTGGACGTATGACTGGTTTGTTTTAGGCTCAGGTACAGCTGAAGGAACTTAATAGTAGTGAACACTTATGTAGTTATTTACTGCGTGCAGGTAACCTTCTAAGGACTTCACAAATATTAACCCTAATACATGTGTACACAACCCCTGATAATGTAGTTACCTGTTCAGTGGTTTATTCTGTTCCATTAAAAGTACCTCCGTTTTTTCCATTTTCTCCTGCAAAAGATGAGGAAAATATTGTTAGTGAGTGGTCACAAATGCACACATAATGTTTTATATCGTTGTTTGATATCTTCCGGACTTGAGAGTACCAACGGGGCTTCATTAAACTTTAGTGAATTATTTCAACTGCCTAACTTTACTGAGTTCCTAAATAAAACCATTAAGACAATATCATTACATGTATCGATAAAAGGAGATTGGAAAAACAAATACTTTATGATTTCAAAAGAAATCAACATGGCATAATAATAAACAGATAGACGCATAGGGAAACAATGTAGGGTACGATTCTCCTTGACTCTGAATCCTTCTACATTTCATATGCCTTTTCAAACTACATTCCCTCTGAAACTCTTTTGTAGGTGGCAGCACCCTTCCCCACTGGGTGAAATACTTTCTGTTCTAAAGGTAGAAACAACTGGTGAATATAGCTATTCATAGTACAGATTTACTTTAAATGTTTAAAAATGATAATGGAAAAGCATTCATAAAAAAGAGGGTGTTGGGGCTTCCCTGGTGGCACAGTGGTTGAGAGTCCGCCTGCCGATGCAGGGGACACGGGTTCGTGCCCCGGTCCGGGAAGATCCCACATGCCGCGGAGCGGCTGGGCCCGTGAGCCATGGCCGCTGAGCCTGCGCGTCCGGAGCCTGTGCTCCGCAACGGGAGAGGCCACAACAGTGAGAGGCCCGCGTACAGGAAAAAAAAAAAAAAAAAAAAAAAAAAAGAGGGTGTTGCTTAGGAAAGGTAGCAGTTCAGAGAGTCTCCACCAGGTGACATTTACCTCGGGGAACTCACAACTGTCCAGGTTCTGTCCCTCCCTCTGCTGGCTCCAAAAGTCTATCTCACTAAGGTTTCAAAAATGATCATGTTTGTCAATACTGATTCATGTTAACAAAGCTCATAAAAGATTGACAGATAAGCCACAAAGCCTATGGATTCATTTCCAATGAAAAATATGTCATCACACAGCCTGGACACTTGCTCCATCCAGCTTGACCAACATACTCACATTTCTTTGGTCAATAAATACTGCCTGAAATCCCAGGTATGGGTACCAAACAGGCAGATCAAGCCAAATTAACAGCAGATTGTTGGGTGAGCATGTCAGAGCAATCACAGTTCAGATGCCAGTGGCCTCCAATATTCTCTCTCCAGACGAGTGTTCTCCTATCTCCTCCACTACCACCATCCTAGTCCAAGCTGCTATCATCCTTTTCCTGGACAAACATGAAACACTTCTTGCTATTTTCCCAGCTTCCGCTTCCTCCCTTCCAATCTATTATCCACAAAGTGTCCAGAGTAAACATTTAAAAATAGAAATCAGGTCATGGCTCAGCCCTACTTCGACTCCTTTAATGCTCTGCACGGGTCTGATGATAAACACCCGAGAGCTGACTCTCAAGCCTTGGTCTGGCCCAGCTCACCCCTCCAGCCTCCTCCGTGCTCACTCTTCCTGTCACCCTCACATTTCAGCCACACTGGTCTCCTCTTTTACTCTCTTAAATGCAAAGATCCCTCAACGCCTCAGAGATGTTGCACACCTCACTTCCTCTGGCTAGAAACGAATGCACATACTCTCCACTTTCCCCACAAAGCACACACGTGCCTAGTCATCTGCAGCTCCTAGCTCATATGTCACACGACCCCAGACTAGGACACTCCCTTATCTTAAGCTCCCATAGCATCTTGATCTTCTCCGTTGTAGCACTTACTACCGTTTATAATTACACGTTTATGTGATTATTTAATTTCGTTTATTTCTCTCACTAGACTGTAAGATGCTCCATAAAGGTGAATACTGTGCTCATTTTATTAGCATGTCCCACAACAGTGGACACTCAAGAGATATCTTAATGAATGAATGATGGCTTTGGGCCGTTAGAACCTGCTGCATCCATCGCCAAAACAGGGATTATTTTGCCAGGCAGACCATATGGCTTTCCTGAACGGGCTCCATCCTCCCTGATGTGTCCTGCCCCTGGGGGGGTCAATAATTAGATGGGCACTGTCTAACTCACTTCCGTAACTTTACTGTTTCCTAGACTTCCATAGCCAAAATAAATCTTAAGATACTAAAAGAGAAACGGCACAAAGTTCAAGATACATTTGAGTAGCACCTCTGCAGACAGGACTTGTAGCAGTGGGCTACTAAGAAACACTATAAACAAAAAGGAAAACATAAATTGCGGCCAAAGGAAACCCTTGCTGAGACAACACTGGAAAACAAATAAATATACACGCACGCATGTGCACAAGCACCCAAAGCAGTGGTCCTCGGAGGGGGGCATGGAAGGCTTTGAGTTTGCTGTGGGATGCCTCCACGACTACGGGGCCGACAGCAACGAAGTGTGCAGCTCTCTGAAGGAGGCCCCATACACTGCACCTCCTCCTGTCCCTGGGGCCTGACTCTGCACACTCGGCACACAGGAGACCTGGTGTGTACTGACTGTGTCATTCTCCTATTTGCCTTACAAATCAACAACTAATCGACATTTCCTAACTCGCCGCACAGAATGTTTTAAATGGCTCACAGCTGTGGTTTACACTTTAAAGATGTTCTAACATTTCAGTCCTCTTATGTAATGAGAATGAGAACAAAACTGACAGGAAGAAGTTCCACAATGCCCTTGACTCTACATTCACATCTAGTCATCGGGGGCTAGAAAGGGCCAACTTCACTCACTCATTCAACAAACAGCGTGCACCTGAATAAGCCAGGCATGGTTCTAGGTGCTGTGGACACAAAATGAACAAGACAAAACCCCTGCTTCTCAAGGAGGTAAAGTTCTAAGAGGAGACAAACGGTGAACATATGTTAAGTACGGGTATACCTTGGAGACATTGCAGGTCTGGTTCCAGACCTCAATAAAGCAAGTCACACACATTTTTTGGTTTCCCACTGAATACAGAAGTTATGCTTACACTATACTGTAGTCTATTAAGTGCGCAACAGCATTATGTCTAAAAAAAAACCAACATACATGCTTTAATTTAAAAATTCCTTATTGCCATAAAATGCTAACCATCATCTCACACAGAGTTGCCAGAAACGTTCAATTTGTAAAAAGACAACATTTGCAAAGCACAATAAAGCAAAATGCAATAAAGCAAAGTGCAATCCAATGAGGTATGCTTGTAAAATGTAAAATATGTTGGGGGGGGTTGTTAAATTTTAAATAGGATGGTCAGGAAACGCCTCACTGAGAAACTGACATATGAACAGAGAGCATGACCTCTTTTGGAAAAGAGTCATGTAGACACCTTGGGAAAGACAGTTCCAGACAGAGGATCAGCAAGTGCAAAGGCCCTGAGACAGAAATGTGGCCTGTCTGACCCGGGGCATGCATGGGAGACAGTAGTAGGATGTGGGGTCAGAGAGGTAAGCAGTGACCTTGTTAGGGTACCCAAAGGCCTTGGGCTTTTATTTTGAGGGCCCTGCAGTGCAACAGAGGTGTTTGGGGCAGAGGCAAACAGGATCTGGCTGCTGTGTTGAGAACAGACTGAAGTGAGAGCAAGGGAGGGAGCAGCAAGACCAGTTCTTAGGCTTCTGAAACAGCCCAGGCAAGAAATTACAGGGGCTTGGACTGGAGTGCAGCAGTGACGCACAGCAGTGCTTCTAAAAAGCTGACAGGTTCTTCATGAAACTTTAAGAAAATACCCTAGGATTAGCTCCAACTCATTTAATGGCTGATTTTAGCAGTCAATCTTTTTATCACTAAAGGGGTTTTTTTTGTTTCAGTTATTACTTTTATAAAAGAAAACTTAGTGCATTTTTAGCTATGAAGAAGTAATATATGATCATCACAGACAGTGGAAAAGATTGAACAGACAAAAACATCATCACATCACATTACAGAAGAATTGAATATTCAAGTACTTGTGACACTGGTCACCACTATGTATTAGCATTTTTCGTTTACTCTGAAAATAAAAGGCTCCTCTAAGTGAGGAGAAAGATCATTGAATACATGTGGCCATGGGAGTTAATGACTATTTAACATGAAGATATTCCAACTGAAGATCTGTTGATGTACAGCAGAATAAACACCAAACACAAGTATTCTTCTTAAAATCAGGCTTAGGCCAACATGGTCCAGCGCTGACCTTTGTCAGCTGTGCCAGTTTGAGCTTAGCCCAGAAGGAATGTTGCACATCACTGAGGAAGCTACGCTTTTCTGCACAGACTTTTCCCCTGAGAAACCCATGATGATAACATGATGTAAAAAACGGACACGACGCATTCTAAAAAAAAAAAAATTTAAGTATTCTTTTAATTCTCTGCTCTGTTGGTTAATGGGGTGGGGGGGAGGTAGGGGGAGATCACAGCTCATAACTGTCGTCATGGAAACAATTCCACTCTAGGGCAGGGAAGCAGCTCTTCACTCGCTATCCAAGCCAGGGGGCACATCATCTGTGCAGTAAACAGAACCCCGTCCTCCCCTAAACAGGATTTGCTGTTTAGTCAACTGTGACAAACAAAATTAAACTCTGATTCTCAACATTTAATACTTTTGGCGGATATACCTTATTTGTTCAGCTTTTCTCAAAGTGTGCTAAGACAGGTAAATCGCTCATGGTGAATCAGTTACTGTCATCACCCACCAGAGCAGTCCTTCTCAAACTTCAATGTGCACAGGAATTGCCAGGGGGTCTGTTAACATGCAGATTCTGATTCAGAAGCGCTGGGTTGGGGCTTGAGACTCTGCATTTCTAGTAGGCTCTCTGGTGATGCTGCTGCCGCCGGGCTATGGACCACCATTTGAGTACACAGGGGTAGAATATTTATTATCCTCCCTCCTTCCCCTCTCCCTACTATTCCCTTGATAAGTACCACTGACGGAGACTGAAACTACTGCACTGAAGACTAATTGTTTTCTTACTCTTACATTAAACATAAGAATTTGCCCTCCACGGCGTAGGATACTTAAATCCCAGCAATAAGCAAACAGTCTCTTCTGGGGCATCCTTAGCTAACTGATTAGATCTGAAACTTCTACTTGAGCAACCAAATATGGTTTTCTTTTTATTCTCCCTTTTCTTCACTCATCCTTTCCCCACGTGGAAGAATGGTTCGCACAAAGGATCACGGCTATAGGGTAAGCTCCCGGCTTCAGCACTAGGTGAGGGTGTGAAAGAACCAAAATTACTGAACCTTTTCCATCTCGTCCTTTTTTTGTAAAGAGGATAATCCATAGACAACCATGGCACTGGCACTGGCTTGGAAAGTACAGAATTTTTATCAAGGGGTTAAGAGTGGTCGACTAATGATTGCTTACAGGTACCGACATTACCGGCTGCCATCATCAAATAGGCTTTGAGAATCTCTCTCTAGGACCCACCCAAACCCTGCACTTTCAGACAGAAGGGTCTCATATTACACACATGGCCAAATCTCTCATTCAGAACATAACTGATATTTCCAAATTACAGATAATTCATGTGAAAATGTAACCTGAGCTTTAACATGCCTCTCTCAACCCTTAACTTCTAAGCTATTTTAGTTCAATCCTAATTAATTTTTATTAGCATTTCACAGGTACATATTTCTTTCTTAGTTTGCCTCTCAAGTAAAACATAATAGTTATAAGATTGTAAAGAAAAATACTGTTCCTCTAGGACAAGGATCCCCGGCATATGTGTGAGAAAGGCCTACTTTTTGTTTCTCTAAAGCCATAAGGTGACCAAAAGGAAATGGTGTGGTGGGGAAGAAGTGGAGGAGATGCTGGACTAACACCTCTGATTGCTTCCTGCCCTCTGGGATCCTGTGAAACCACAGAGGGAGGAACCTGGCAGAAACGAGGCCGACAGACAAGAGGGTACAGCAGCAACAGCAGCAACAGCTGCTTTGGAGATCTGTGAGATCAATCTAGGCAATCACAATCAACTGTTTGTAGATTCTAAAAGGACCAACTGGAATTATCATTGGGTTATGTTAAGGAAACAAACGACTAACCAAAACCTATTAAGAAGGACAAAGGTATACACAGCCTGGGGCAAGACATAAAGAAGCAAAACACCACTTACACATAAAGGCAGGTGGCAAAGAGCAGGCAGGCTCATTCTGGGCTGCTCCTGCGGCTTGAACTCAAAGGTAAAACAGAAAAGGAGACAGACGTGGCACAATACAAGGAAACACTTTCTAACAAAATACAGTTCTCAGCCAGAGAACAGTTTTTCTTTCTTTCTTTCTTTCTTTCTTTCTTTCTTTATTTTTTTGCAAAGCGGTGAGCTCCCATCACTGCTGAGACAGCCTCATCCTGCTGCCCTCCTCCTCCCCAGCATCAAGCACCACAGCTATGCCAGGCTGCATGCGTGCCACTCCCCAAACGTGCTTTCACGACTCTCACACAAGTACCGTGCCTGGGATGCTTTTTCATTTCTAGGCCACCCCTTCAGGCTTGAAAGCTCAGCTTCCACATAACCTCTGTGAATCGTATGCTGTCTCTCTTCCTCCAAACAGGCTGAGAGTGGGTGCCTCTCACCCAGGTAACCTCACACGCCTCCTCCCTGCACATCCTCATCCTGCTGTACATACTTTTAGACTGGGAGGCCTCTGAGGGAGGGGTCATGAGTATTATTTACCTGTGTATCTGCAGTGTCTGCCATAGTGAGCTGGACACAGCACGCATCAGCTGGTAGGTGAAGGAAGGAAGAGGAGAGGAGGGAAGTGAAGAGAAAGAAGATGATGCCTAAATTATCACATCTTGGGCTTCCCTGGTGGCGCAGTGGTGGAGAGTCCGCCTGCCAATGCAGGGGACACGGGTTCGTGCTCCGGTCCGGGAAGATCCCACATGTCGCGGTGCGGCAGGGCCCATGAGCCAATGGCCACTGAGCCTGCGTGTCCGGAGCCTGTGCTCCGCAACGGGAGAGGCCACAGCAGTGAGAGGTCCGTGTACCGCAAAAAAAAAAATTATCACATCTTAGGCACGTTGCAGAAGGAATTCTGACATTGGGAGAGAAGTTAATTTGAATGAACCTTTTCTACATAGAAAGACATGAATTACTGTGGCTTTAAGGTTTATCATTTTAGGTATGTTTTGATCTAATTATTGTTAATAGCTGTTTAGAAACAGTCCCAATATTTTGCTTTTATTTATGTATCTAAATACACGTATTTACTATGCTATTTAATAATACAAATAATTTTCCCAAAAGTTTAAAAAATATTAAAAAAAAATCTTCCGTAGTTACTGGGAAGCCTGCAGAAAATGCATCCATGGCATTTCCCCCAAGTTTGGAATAAGTATATCACTAAAGCAAGTACAGGGCCACTACTGGCAAAAGACCTTGGCGATACTTTGTAAGCCTTTATGCTAAAACGCTGCATACCAGAAAGAAAACTCTGTCTTCAAACTTTTCCTAATTCATGCAAGCCTTTACCATCAGTTCTTGTCTTCCTAAGCATCTACACCCAATTAATCTGCTCTGTACACCACCAGCGGCAATTCTCAAAACATGACGAGTATGTGAAGGGCCGTTCTGATGGCCTCAGGGGAGTGACAGGGCCATGACAGGCAGGTGAATACATCTGGGAACTACAGAACCATTGCTAATGACCATAATTACTCTTTGGGAGGATTTCTATAAACCGCACCAGCACCCTTCCCAAAGAACAGATGACGACAGGTGAACCCACACCTGAGACCAGAAAACTGTCCGCCAGAGCCTGGCTCTGCATCAGCCCCAACGTCTTCCCCCCACAGACGACTATGAACACACTGCCACCCTTGCCTCCCGCACAGCCCGCTTCCTTAAGTCCCACCTTCTTTCCCGTGCTGCTGCCCTGGGTGGCAACAGAACGGGTCTGGGCTCTGTGGGCACCCACCCGGCCAATTCCCGTGGCTGTGGGGCAAGGCTGAGGAGGATGCTGACCTCCTCGCAGTGGGTGGCGGGGTATCTGCATATGAACTGCTGCCCTGTTTCCTTTTTATAGAGGGAGGCACAGTTAATCGTCTCCATGAGAACGTTAGTCTAGGAGTGAATGAAGTCTTTTTTTTTTAAATAAATTTATTTATTTATTTATTTATTTATGGCTGCGTCTGGTCTTCATTGCAGTGTGCAGGCTTTCTCTAGTTGCGGTGAACATGGGCTACTTTTTGTTGCAGTGCGCGGGCATCTCATTGCGGTGGCTTTTGTTGCGGAGCGTGGGCTCTAGGCACACGGGCTTCAGTAGTTGCGGCGCATGGGCTCAGTAGTTGTGGCTCACGGGCTTAGCTGCTCCGTGGCATGTGGGATCTTCCCGGACCAGGGCTCGAACCCGTGTCCCCTGCATTGGCAGGCGGATTCTTAACCACTGCGCCACCAGGGAAGCCCCTAGGACTGAATGAAGTCTTTATTGCACTTCATGAGACTTAAAAAAATAGCTTTGAGATATATATGTATTTCAGAGGACAGCAGAAGTCTTCTGGCCTAACATCAAGTCATACAATCGATAAACCTATATTAGCATATCTTTTTACCAAAAAAATGCTAGATTTGTAAAATGGAAAAGGGCAGGATGGTGCAACAGACTGGCCAGATGCAGCTTTGATCATATTGATTTCTTTTCATCCTACAGGTTTTACAGTGGCAGTAAGAGGTGGCCTGGGCTGAGTAACAGAGGACACGGATATGCTTCAAGGTGAAAAATGCCCGTGCAGAGCCCTGAGCACAGCAACACCCGAGCAGGGCGGCTGCCCCAGGAACGACCAGCAAACATGCTGAGGAACAGGATGTCTGGTGGTTACTCGTGATCTGAGGCTGTTTGTCAATAGAGTAGAATTTTCAAAACAAAATTTTTTTTATTTTTAATTTTGCCAGTTCTTCCTTATATCTGAGCAAACTAGAGGGGAAATAAAGTGGCAAAATTCAAAGTGGGTTTTTGCGGCCCGCCCCCTGCTCCAATTCCTCAGCCGGCCACGAGGGAGAAGGATGCTTCTTTCAGGAAGACCCACCTAGGCGCTGACTGAAGGGCAAAGGCCCCCCAAATATCAGTCTCCCATCCTGACACCTGGTCAGGTCATTAGGAAGAATCTGCCAAATACCTACTATCCCCACAATAAGCCTGGGTTCCATAGTCCAACAAAGAAATGGAGGGAAAGGAGCCGTTACTGAGGGCTGCCTACATCCCACACAGTTTCATGTTCACCTTTTATTTATTTATTCAAAGTTTGTTTGTTTGTTTATGTATGTATGTATGGCTGTGTCGGGTCTTAGCTGCAGCATGAGGGATCTTTGGTTGTGGCGCCCAGGCTTTTCTCTAGTTGTGGCGCGCAGGTTTGAGGGTGTGTGGGCTCTGTAGTTTGTGGCACGTGGGCTCTCTAGTTGAGGCGCGCAGGCTCAGTAGCTGTGGCACGCAGGCTTAGTTGCCCTGCAGCATGTGGGATCTTAGTTCCCTGACCAGGGATCAAACCCGAGTCCCCTGCATTGGAAGGCGGATTCTCTTCCACTGGACCACCAGGGAAGTCCCCAATGTTCACCTTTAGAACAACCCATGGGTAGATTTAAATGGATGGGAGGTGTGAGTACGTAGGCTCAGAGAGGTTAAGTAACTTTCTAAGCTTAGCTCCCACCAAGGAGATTTCCCGAGGCCTGAGAGGCCTCTTGCCACCCTCTCCCAGGATGCCTCCTCCAGGGTAGGCCCCAAAACAGGCCCCCTCTCACACTCAGAAAAAGAACACACCTGCTCTAATGACAGGACTTAACTAGGACAATGGGATTGAAGGCTAAATAGGCTAACAATAAAAACACGAACCAAGCCAGGAATAACTGAAGGTCACACATGTCCCGATGTGGCGCACTTCACAGGAACGGGAAAACAAGCCCCTCTCTGCAGTGCTGTGTGGAAAAACCCCTCACCAGTCTCCTCAGGATACAGACAGGAGACAGCCTGCAGGAGTACCTGTGATATGCCCCAGTGCAAAGGCAGGGGGGCCTCTATCCCTGGTTACAAGAACTAACAGAAAATTCCAGGACATTTCTAGAGGGCCTTGCCCCAGACCCTGAAACTTGGGATCCATGCAGGGAGTCCTACAGTTCGTCATCTTATGCTGCATGTTGCCTTCCTGGGCTTGGGAGAAATTTGCACAAGTGCAATACCAAGGGACAAATAAAGACCCAAACTTTAGTGAACAAACAAGCAGGAAGGTGGGGGGGCGGGCAGGGTGGAAGTTCCCTGGAGTCGGGGAAAGGAGAGAGAGAAAAGCATTTTTTAAAAAATAAAAATATTTGTTTCTCTAGAATTGAGAATGAAGAGAAATGACCAGAAAGCACTGGTGAGCAGAGGAAGAAGGGTGACACCACAGTCTCAAGCCAGAACAGAGAGTTCACATAAGCCCGGGTGTGTGCTTGCTTCCATTCCCGCCCACCCACGGTTCCTGGGGCAAACAAATTCTTGGCTGAGCAGGTATGTGTGGGAGGCCTGACTTATTTTCCAACCACTAGAGCTTTGCCCAGAACTACTTAATCATAATTTTTCAAGGTCATACATTCAAATATGATGTTACTACCTCACAAAACAAACAACTCTAGGGTCTGTGGAGTAGGAGGCGGGGAAAGAAGGAATTATCCATCCTCACTTGAACTATCTTCTTATCCACTCTTACTGGGTATCTCTTATATGTTCTCAGAAAATCAACAAACTGCCAAAACGCATAGCTAAAAGAAATAATAGCTAACTTTAATATAATGCTTACACTCTATGGCAAGCACAATTCTAAATGCTCTGTATATATTAACTTATTTGACCTTCAGCAATTCTTTGAGGTGGGTACTATTATCATTATTATCCCTATTTATAGCTGCATCCAGAGGGTAAGTGACTTGCCCGGCTACCAACAGCAGGGCACCCTGTGCACCTGCCCTGTGCTATACTCCTTCCTTCTCTGTGTTCGGCTCTCTGGCACCCCCAAAAGGCAAAATTGTAACAAGAGCTCTGTTCCATTATGGGATATCTAACTGATTTTCCCTGTGCAGTAGGGCTTTCTTTAAGCTACTTTTCTGAGAGGAATATTATCAGAGCCAGTCCCCACCTTTAACCCTGCTGCTCAAAAAAGCCATATAAGCTGGAAAAGTCCCAGAGCTCAAACCACAATTTCCCTTACATGCTGCCTGATTAGAAGCAGTTCGAAGCAAAGCTTTGATCCCTGTTAAAATGTAAAAGCTCTGGGAGGTGTACTCTTTATGCTGTTATCAGTTTGTAGCGAAAGTTGCACTGTTATCTTTTTAATGGTAAGTTTAATGATAAGAACTTCAGGTGGTTTCCAGGCATCCAATCCACCTGTCCAGTTTGGACCTGTTCACTGCTGGGTGCCTAGAACTCTCCAGGACCTGGCACATTAACAGTTGTTCAATATACCAGCGTGGGTGAACAACTGAACAAATGAATGGCTATAATTCTTGCAGAGGTCAGTTTTAGGGCACATTTATGATGCAGGTAGGTCTTAAAGTGGCAGCCAGGTTGGGCAAAGTATCACTGGAAAGGTCTAAAGAACAAGTAAATCACTGTCTCACAGTAATGACTTTGAAAGAAACCCCAGGCATATTTAAATATATAAAAAGGATCTCTCTTTGAATTTATTAAGAATGGATTATAGTTTTAAATGTATATAGGGCTAATTTATTAATGAAGAAGGTAATCTAAGAGGGTAGTGATATCTACATCATCTTCCTCTACAATTACACTTTCCCAAAAGATGTGGTGCCCTAGAACAACATCTCTTCTCCTTAATATTCTCATACCCAAGTCCTGTATGTCCTCAAGGGCCTCCACAAATGTCTTTTATTCCAGGAACCCTTCCCTGTGTTCCTGGCCAGAAGAGGTCATGCCCCGCTTTGTACTCAAAGTTACTTTGCTCTTTCTTTTGTGTGCATAAATGCACTTCCTGAATTGTTGTATTTTTCTCATCTGCACTACCTGGCTGTCCCCAACTCTATCTCCGTATTCCACAGGGAACCAAACATTTTTCCTAACATAATCAGCATCCAGTCAATATCAGACTAATGTTTTTAAAAAGACTACTATGGAAATGCTCCAAGGATACACCACCATCTGTTTCTAATGTTCAAATACATTTTAGGTATTTTAAAAGCTGTAATTTTTTAAAAATGACACTGAAATGGTTTATACGCAAGCTTCTCACCCACTGTGGACACACAGCATCGTGTGCCAAAGATCCTGTCTGGGAGATCCAGGCGATCCCTGTAGCAGGCTCCCCTGCCACCTCCATGTGCACATGTGGACTTCTTGTAAGTGTGACACTGGGAAGGGAAGCTGTAGCTCCACCCGGTCGTGTGAAAAACACTGTGTGCACAGTCTGCTCTCAAGAGGTTGTTCAAGTAAGCACATGAATACAAACCGCACCCCAGTGTCGGCTGCCCTTAAATGCGGGCGGGGCACCGGGGGCATCTGGTCGGCCTTGCTTTCATCACAGTAGAAAGTCCTTTGTGATAATACCCTACTTGAGAGCGGGTAAATATTTATTCTAAGAATTAGATGTTTCCTGTATGACTTTAGATTTATGATAAGGAATGTGAGCTATTGTTTCCTTACGTTTAGTTACAGGGTTACGATTTTGAAACAAATATTCCCTACCTTAGATTGGTTGAATTGAAAAACATCCTGGGATCCCAAGGCAAGTTATTTAAAAACAAAACAAAAACAAAGAACTCTCGTTATAATTTGCAAGTAATTATCTATGAGAACAGATTTTTTAAAAAATATATGATGCCTTTAAAGCAAAGTATATGTTTATTAAACACAGCTGATAACGTGAATACAGCTATTATTATACAGTTATCATCAACACCAGATTTTTAAAAGTGTTTCATTATATCTTAAGAGCTTCATTGCTCTTGCTGACTCTTCAGTAAACATTATAAATGTAAACTCCAAAAAAATTTATAGTACTAGGAAATGTCACTTTATCTGTTTTATATGGTAGAGTTTCATTTCATTTGATGAAAGGACTCCCTGCCCCCGCAAAAGTTTGAAAACGTCTGTTAGTTTTTCTCAAATCCCAGTCTAGGGAGCGGCTGCAGTAGACCTGGATGAGCTTTTTTACCATATGGTTTTTCCTGGGCTCTTTTCTCAGTAGTTCCCTTCGGATAGGCATAAAGTGAGGTGAGAATATGGCAAGGGGTGGGGAAGCAGGGCGGGAGCGGGGAGGGGGGATAAAAAGGAAACCACTGATCTAATCAGCACATAACTGTCTTCATAGAATTTTTGGTCAAATGCTTCAGTAAAATCAAGACAAAACAAGTCAACAACATGTGAACTTTTTCACAAAAGGAAACAAAGTTAGTTTTATATTATTTGTCCTTTAGTGAACTCATACTGGACCTACTAATACCATATACTTTTCAAAAAGTTCACAAATCATCTATTTAACTCTATGTTTTGTTGGTGATCAATAGCCAGAGCATGCATTTGGTTTCTAGAACCTCTTGCTTTATTTAAAATTTGGAAAAAGGTTGTTTTTCTCCTGTCTTCAACCCCTTTTAAATTCTGTATGATGTGTCAACATTTAGTAAACACTGAGGTCTTTTGAGATATTTGCAAGCTCCTTCAGCAAACTAGAGAGTTTGAGAACCACTAATTTATAACAGTCATCACTGGCTATCTCCTCCACACTGAGCTACACTTCCCAAGACACTGCTACAGTTCTGTACACTTTACAATTTCAAAATCATTCTTCTTGCTGGAAAAGATTGGAAGTAAAACAGCAGTTAGTAGGATCACAGATTTTTTTTACACAGAAGGATACTTTGGAATGTAACTACTCTACTACACTGATTTTTCTTAAGATAAGGAAATACACTTAAGAAACATACCCAAGATGAAACAGTCATTGGCAAAGTGAGAACTCAGCACCCACCTTCCACAGTTTAGTAATCAAAGACCTAAGGTCATATTCAGATTCTTCTACTCACTAGCTGCAGGCGCCCTGGTCAAACCCCATAAGCCACAATTTACTTAGATATTAAAATGGGAATTATATCTTCCAGGGTTGTTAGGTATATTAAAATGAAGATACTTAATGGTCTTCTGGAAAAGCATCTGACTCCAAGTAAGTACACAATAAATGTTAGCAGCTGTAAACACATTTTTTTTGGCTGGAGTTTTAGAACAAAAGAGAATTCTCCAGGTATGCGGTAGACTACCCTGGAAAACCTTTGCGTTCTTAAAGTGGGAACAAAAGGAATTAAGTGCTAGAATATTCTCCAGTGCTATGGGTATGAAGGTTGGGGGCTTGTGGTCTTGAAAAAGGGAGTTAACCATTGGGGATGATTTCTCCAAAACTGGGAGAGGAAAGGGTTAGGGTCCCATGAAGGGCAGAGCCCTGACCCATTCACACGCCCACAACCTTCATACCCATAACCCTGGGGGATTCTAGCACCTTGATTTCCTATTTAAACAGTAAAAGAAATGGAGAGCATTTGAAGGTGGGGGAAAGAAAGGTGACTGGCCAGGAGAGACCAGCCCCTTCCTGGCCACAGGTCAGTGGAACCTCATTACTTTATATAAGATACATCAGCCACCTGCCAATTCCAAAGAAGTGCCTGTCCTCAAATGCAATTTCTGCTAAACATATTTCTATACAGAAATTTCTCATCTATTGTATAGCTCTAGAGTAGATGGGTTTAACATCCTCTCTTGTACCCCCAGTGGCAGTGCAGCACCCCCTCCAGCTCCTGCAGGTTCTCCTTGGAGCAGCAGAGCTAAGCAGGGGTTGAGGAAAAGGAGAGGGTTCGTGAACCACGCACCTCTTTAGGGACAGTCACCAAGTTAATTTCTTCTTCTCCACATCCATGGGTAATATGCCCAATGTAGCACTATAAAATACCAAAGCTAGAGTACTAGTGAAGTTCCTGCCAAGCTATTTTATCATTTCCAACATTCTTGGTAGCAACTACCATACCTGAACCAAAAAGAATAGGCCATCTGAGAACACACACAGGCACTTGGCAAGTTTCTAAGAAAACTATTTGCAGATCAGTACAGATATCCATCTCCAATCTCAGTCTTTGACCAGAAAGTTCTACTGCACAACAATAGTTTTTGAAAAGACACACCTTTTAAAATATTTATCTACTGCTCTAGACTCCAGCTCCACCCATTCAAGCCCTACCCATTCTTTTACTTTCTGCACAATTGCCACCTTTTGTATCGAAACTTTCCACAAACCATATCCATTCTTCTCGGGGAGAAAGGAGTGAACTCCCACGGCACTCTGTCTCTAATGTCCCAATAGCACCATCGTTTTCTACCTGCATGGCTTTATTTTCTCTTTAAGCAACATGGGCATAGGACCTGTATGGTTCTGACTTTCTTCT
The DNA here is from genome assembly GCF_964165515.1 of Mesoplodon bidens. Lineage (NCBI taxonomy): Eukaryota > Metazoa > Chordata > Mammalia > Artiodactyla > Ziphiidae > Mesoplodon > Mesoplodon bidens. The sequence goes on from NC_138166.1 coordinate 85,364,097, forward strand.
AATGCCCAGCATCTTGCACATACACCATGCGTGTATGTATATATGAGTGTATGTCCTGGGAGGACACGTGGACACACACCAAGATTTACTGAGCAGCTACTATGTCCCAGGCACTGTGTTTTACCTACAACATTGGTTTTTATGTGAACAACATCTCTATCAAGTAGTTCTTATCAGCCCCAGCTTGCAGATGAGAAAACTGAAATTCAGAGAGGTTAAGGCTTGGCCAAAATCACAGAGCTGAGTTTCAAACCCAGGTATGACTGACTCTAAAAGCCCATGCACTTATAAAGTTAATATCCAATAAGCATTCAGTAAATCACTTAATGAAAAGCATTTCTATGCAGGATATTGTGCTGAAAACTACTGAGAATCAAGATGCTTTAAGTTCAGCAACTGTAAGTAACTATACTACAAAGTAGTAAGTAACAAGGCCAAGAAAAGAGTTTACATAAACATGAAGGATGTTCAGAGGAGTGTGAGACCACTGTTTTTGGAGGTGGAGCAGGTAAGTGGAGGGGGTGGGGGGAGAATTAAGATAATCATGAAGAATATGGCAGACCTGAAACTTGGATTTAGACAAGCAGAGATGAGAGGTAATAGTATGTCAAAGATTAAATGAGCTTACCCTAATATTCTTCCTAAAGCAGGAAAGTGGACTAACAAATTACATTCAATAAGTTTGTATCCTTGACAGCAAAGACAATGCCATATACTTGTTTTTTATGTAATATTCATTCTGGAAACATTTAATAACTATTTAGTGATGGAGAAAGGACAGGAAAAGGGATAAGGGGTGTGGGGTTTGTAGTACTCCTTAGAGTATTTAATTAACTCAGACACACTGTCCCACATGCAGTCTGGTTTTATAATACATATTAATTAAATCCTATTCCAGTCATTAACAATCTTTCACTAAGTTGTATATGTTTTCTACCCAATCATAAGTCTTTATGGGTACTTCATATTCACAATGACTAGCCCAAATCACTGTTACCAGTTTTACTCCCAAAACTAAGCACAAATGTATTTTAATCTATTTATCTGTACATCAAAGAATTTTTCTTTGGAAAATAGCCTAGTATTTAAAAAAAGGTAAAAATTAACAAAAGGTGCCCATCTACCTAAAAGAGAAAAGAGGAGCCATCTACATGCAAAGCAACATAATAGAATTACAAAGCCAAACTTAAATGCAACATCTGCTTCTAAAGGATATGTTGGCAGAGAAAATTAACCAGTTGTATTATGCCTTAAGCAATGAAAACCTGTTTCATTTCCTTCTTGTCCTTTTGAAAAAACAACATGTCACAGTCAGACTTTTTTAAATAACAGCATCCATTCTTGTGACAAATGTTTGCCAAGGGGGGCGGGGAGGAAGGAAAGGAATAAAAAGGAAAAGAAAGAGGAAAAGACATAGGAAACAGTAAGACGCCACCTGCTGACAAAAGGGAGAAAAAAAGGGAAAGAAATTTGAGAGCACCACTTCCTGACTAGTGTGTTTGAAAAAATGTCAAATGAGTTTTCCAGTCATCCTCATGAAATAGAAAATGTTACTACAAAAATATGTGGAATAATTTTTTTTACTTTTGTAAAGTTCATGTCCTAAAAATTTACTGTTACTACTAAATCAAATTATAAAGACCACCATTCCTCGAGTGCAGACAGAACTACACCCGAAACTACTTTAGGCATCAGAGGAGTATTAACACTGAATGAACTAGAAATATCCCAATGATATATTTCAGCTTTTCCAGGCAGGGTCAGCTAAGGGATGATTTCTTTGGTTAGAAGCAGTCATCTAAATTTTAAGCACACCTGTAACAGCAGAAGACTACAGAATACTAAAGGATGATCATTCTCTACAAATAGGATGTTGAACATTATTCACCACTGATTACAAGCTAGCTAAGCAATATATCAATTACTCATTCTATGCTACAAAAAGGTGTAACAAATTATAAGAAGTAAAAGCTCAGTGGCTGTGAAAAAAATTGAAACTAAATGATAAGTCTCAGAGCTGAGGAGAAAGGAGAAAGGGAAAGAGGGGTTTACTTGCCTGTACACCTTTAAGAAATTGTAACAAACTGGTTTTCTTTTCTTTTTTCAATTAACCTGGCCACCACACACACACACACACACACACACACACACACACACACACACACACACCCTCTACCTGTTTCCATTTCAACTACACTCACACCCTCTACCTGTTTCCATTTCAAACACACACACACACACACACACACACCCTCTACCTGTTTCCATTTCAAATACACCCATACTCCCAGCTGAAATAAGACATCTCAGCTTGACAGGCAGTTTCTTTCAACACCCCAATTTTCGGTATGCGGCATTTTTCAGCATTTAAGTACTACTACTATGTATTTGTATATGGAGCACCTGAAGGCCAGCTGCACACCAAAGGACGAAAGTACCCAGTGGACATCACTGTGGTTTTAGAGCTGCAGCATGTTGTCTGTAAGTTCTCATTTCACAATACTTGGGGTTTGTTAGTTCACTACACTGATAACTTCAGGCATTTAACCTTCAAAAATACATGGTTTTGGGGCTTCCCTGGTGGCGCAGTGGTTGAGAGTCCGCCTGCCGATGCGGCGGACGCCGGTTCGTGCCCCGATCCGGGAAGATCCCATGTGCCGCGGAGCGGCTGGGCCCGTCAGCCATGGCCGCTGAGCCTGCGTGTCCGGAGCCTGTGCTCCGCAGTGGGAGAGGCCACAACAGTGAGAGGCCCGCGTACAGCAAAATAAATAAATAAATAAATAAAAATAAATACATGGCTTCCATTGATTTGTCTATATACTATTTGATTGTTTTGCATTAAACAGAATTTAAGAGATATTCTGGGGACTTCCCTGGTGGCGCAGTGGTTAAGAATCCGCCTGCCAATGCAGGGGACACGGGTTTGAGCCCTGGTCTGGGAAGATGCCACATGCCACAGAGCAACTAAGCCCGTGCGCCACCACTACTGACCCTAGGCTCTAGAGCTGTGAGCCACAACTACTGAGCCCGCATGCCACAACTACTGAAGCTGGCGCGCCTAGAGTCCATGCTCCGCAACAAGAGAAGCCACCGCAATGAGAAGCCCTTGCACCGCAATGAAGAGTAGCCCCCGCTCACCTCAACTAGTGCACAGCAACGAAGACCCAATGCAGCCAAAAATAAATAAATAAATTTATTTTTAAAAAAGATATTTTGTTACCAAATCATGGTATTTTTTGTTTTCGATTGTGGTCTTAAACTCTGTGTACAGAGGCTACAAAAGCTCAAGAAAAGTGGACAAAGAGCCATATTACAGGGAACATAATGTCTTTTTACCTCATGTTATGGTAACTATGCTACTCCTTGAAGCAGTTATGTCAGTTTCTAACTGAATGTAGTGTTGTGTTAGTATAAATGGATGTCAGTTTGAGGGCTTAGGATCACTAACATTTTTCCTATTGAAATTATTTAATTATTGACAATTTTTGGGGGGGATTTTTTGATGTGGACCATATTTTAAAGTCTTTATTGAATTTGTTACAATATTGTTTCTGTTTTATGTTTTGGTTTTTTGGCCCTGAGGCATGTGGGATCTTAGCTCCCCAACCAGGGACTGAACCCGCACCCCCTGCATTGGAAGGCGAGTCTTAACCACTGGACAACTTTTAAGAATTTATCCTACAACGATTTTTCAGAACAAATGACCCACATAATGTTGAGGCCAACTTATAAAACACCTCGGAGGGAAAAAAATAAATGTGGGTTGACCCTAATATATTTTAACAGAAGAAAAATGCACTAAGGTTTGATGATCTATGCAATTGCCATGGTTTAATAATGATACCTTAAAGCACCAGAGTCCTCTGAAGTGCTCTAATGGAGGGTACCAAAAAGGGTTAAGGACATGGTACCAGTGACATAAAACTACAGAAAAGATCCTTCATTAGGGAGGACACACGGTGCGGTGCAGGGAGTACTGAGCAAGCAGTCGGAAAACCCTGATTCTTATTCTCAGTCCCGTCACCAGCAACCTGGATTTCCACCCCTGCCTCTCAGTCACCTCGGTCGACAAAGGGAGCTTAGTCCTTCCAGCCCCACCTGCCAGTTTCTATCAGCCCTATTAGCCAATAAAACAAGCACACACTCAAAACCCAAATCCCATATCTATTACTGAGAATAGGATCCTAGACAGTGTCACCTCTAAAGATGATTGAGGACTATTAAATCACATATCAGCAAGAAAAAATGGGCTCAGCTCAAACTACTATTCTAAATTTAGTGTGCATCAATCCATGGATGTCTTCATATTTTTACCACTTATTATTTCTGCATCCACAAAAGTTAAATAGTGGTGTCTTCCTGCACTTGTCTCTTTACACACATGTTCCAAAGTTTCTCTAGGGTATATTCCTGTAAGTGGAAAGGCTAGGTAGGGGGTCTGCCCAGATTTAACCTTACTATAATGCCTTGGTCTATGTCTCTGGTCCAGAATGGCTTCTTGCATTGGAATCTACTCTTAATTCCAATTCCTGTTGGTCTCTGACTTTACCTCCCCTTGTCCCATTTATAGTTTTTTCCTTCATACTTAACACTCGGCCTGGCTTTTACTGTATGACTTTACCTCCCCTTTTTGATCATCGATCACTAGGTACTACTCCAGCTATGCTGTCTCCATCCAATCCAGCCTCAGGACCCTTTTGCCACACAGCCAGTGCACGGTGTGTGAAAGGCACTCCTACAGTTACCCCCTATTTCCCAGTTTCAAAGACCACTGCTTGCTACTTCGGAAGTCAGCAAATATTTATTAAGTCTTTACTCTGTGCAATGCACAGAGACCCAACATACATGTGTATGTGCAGGGTTTGAATATCATTTGCTTTCCCTACATAGACTCAGTGAGTGCTCAATTAACAGATTACAATTAACCAGCCATAAGAAACTCCAGTCTGAAGTCGGTGACATTTTCAGAGAAGAGGAGGAAGGGAGCAGGTATGCATATGATAAGAAGGCGACCTTCCTGTCCCTACCTCCCACCCTATTTCGAGGTATATGTTGGATTAAGGGAGATGAAGAGTAGATTTTCTGTGTAGCACTGAGGATCCTGGAACTTGTTCTGTCAAGTGTCATCCTGCTCCCCTTCCCCCCGCTGAAGGGCCACTGTAGACACTCAGCGTTACTTGTTACATCGTGACCCTGGCAAATCATTTCATTTCTAAAAACACTGAGGATCTCCAGTTGCTAAATCTCAGTCGCCTTATCTGTAAAAGGGAGGTAAATGATACCCACCTGCCAGGCTTTTTCTGCAGATTCCGTGAGAATGTACAGAACAAGCATATGTAGTGGGGCTTTGTGCCTTGCTCCAAAACCGGGAACACAGGCCAAAGTCACCATCAGACAGACGCCTACTGAGTATAAAGAAGAACTTTATATATAATAATTAGAGCAATCTAAAGATAGAAGCAGCAGTTAGGTACCAAAGTTCAAGCAGGGGGTTGTAAGGCCTACTCATTCAAAAGGATTTTTCATAAATCTCCCTTCCATAGGAAGAATTATCCTAGTTCAAACAGGAGAAAATACTGTGCTTAGTTATCTTTCTCTCTCCATCTGGATATTTCATGATGCAAAGGACTGAACTGTCAAATAAGCAGCCACACGGCTCTGTCTGCACCAGGCACCACTTGCCCCCATCCACACTCCCCAGAGGGGCTTCTCCTCTGGGCTCCCTGCTATGCCTGCCACTGCCGGCCCATCACTGCACCTCTCCGCCAGAGGGCTGTGCCACATGCATGCACCGGGCGCCTGCAGGGCAGGAAGAGTAGTAGAAATGAATGGCAACACCCTCCTCCTGCCCTCAAACAGGGGCTGACCAGAGCGGATGTGTGGCTGATCCAGCTTCTACACCCTCAGGTGGGATCCAGTGAGGCAGGTTCCTCAGTCGGCCTCCCAGAGGCCCAGCAAAGCTGGGCTCCAGCTGCCCACTGTGGTAACTGGCTTGGTAACACACTATTGGTGCTTCTGGTGTTTCCCTCACCTTGCAAATAAACTACAGGCACAGGCATCCATGTCTCTCTCAGGGGAACTCAATCTAAGAAAATACGTCATACCACGAGGACTTGAAGAGACATATTTACAAAGCACAGAAGGGTCTTGTCTTAGTTTCTTCTTAAATCTCCTTGCAACAAATAAATAAACTTCAGAGTCTCGGGTTTATCACAGAATTAGCAACACACAATCTAGAGATATTTACGTAATATTAAGATAAAATATCAGTGGTGTTTTTGTGATGACCAAAGAGTCCACTGGACTCACAAAAGTAATTCAGAAAAATACTATTATGAATTTTTTCAATTTGGATAGTGAGTTCATTCTAATTCAAAAAGATAAAATCACTTTGATATAATGAGAAGAAATTCTAAAACACAATTTTATTACGTGGAGAAGCTCAGTTCCAGAAATAATTATTGAAGACCTACTAGTTTCCAGACATGAAGACAACCCAGGCCCTGTCTCCAGAAAACTCAGCGTCTAGAAAAGGGAGACAGACATGTAAGTCAATAATTACATTAGAGTCAAAAAGTGTGGTAATTAAACTGTGAACAAAGACACTAGCGGAAGTCCGTCTGGATGGAAAAGGATCAAATAAGGTTTCCCAAGCAGGTACTGTTGGAACAAGGTTTTCCAAGATGTCTAGGAGAGTTGACTAGGCATTCCAGGAGTGAGAGAGAGAGCACACCAGGTAGAGGGGCCAGCCTGTGAAAAAGGAGAGGCAAAAGCAGCTCTGTGTGTTCATCAGGCCCCGGCTCCTGTTCAACAGATGTAAAATCAATACTCATGTGTAAAAGAATAACTTTTTCCTCCAAATTGTAAAATCCTCACAAGAATCACTTGACAAAAAAAAAAAAATCAGACAAGTTTTCTGCTTCAAAAAAGCCTCTGGGCCCTCACGTATTATCCTTGAAGCATAAATAAGAGAAAAATTGTCTGACTCGAAATACGGTTACTGGCTACACACTATATGATCCCAACTATATGACATAAAACTATGGACACAGTTAAAAGATCAGTGGTTGCGAGAGCTGCAGGGGCAGGGGGATGAACAGGTGGAGCACAGAGAATTCTAAGGGTGGTTAAAATACTCTATGTGATACTATAATGAGCGACACCTGTCATTATGCATAGGTCCGAACCCAAAGAATGTACAGCGTCAAGACTTCAGGTGATTAAGATCTGCCCTTGTAGGTCATCAACTGTAACAAATGTACTGCTCTGGTGGGGGATGATCATGGGGGGACCTGTGCCTGGGGAGAGGGGATGTATGGGGTATATGGGAAATCTTGGTTCCCAAAATTGCTCTAGGATAAATTCATATATACATATATAATCATAAATGTTCATTATTACTTGTTAAAAGCCATCAGATCTATAGCCATGGGAAGAAAACTACTACTTTTAGAAATAAGACTTATTCTGTTATCTTCTGCATGTGTGGTTCAATTTAAACTTCTTCTCAGAGTTTCAATAAATATTGATTGCTACCGCCTCCTTTTACTGAAGCAAATCTTCTCTTTCAGTTCTTTACAGGAGAGGAGAGGCTGCAACAGGGACTAGAGACGTTAGAAATGGTGTCCCAGAGTTTGGCATTACAGGAATGTTCCTGACTTATTTAACAGAAACACAGCAATGCTACAGTCTTAGGATTCTTTTTCTTTGCCTGGGCTGTCAGGGAGAAAACTTAATATCCTTACAGTTTGAGGTCAGATGTGCAGCTTTTATTCTGAATGTAGCATCTTCAAAAGGGGACATGTAAACAGAAAGCTTTGGTTATAACACATAAGATAGTGTTGTTTCACTGTATGACTAGAGATAGCATTTCATAAAACATAAGAAAAATACTCAAGATGAACTCCACAAAAATTAATGACAGGTGACATTCTGATACTTAATAAATAAAACAGAAAAAGAACCTCGCACAGCAATAAAGGATTCAATTTCAGGGTCTACTAACTTCACCACGAAAGAAAGAAAATCTAAATCAAAGCAAAATAATTTGGACCCTAATGATGTCAATACCCTAGGCCTCGTTAGAAAAAAAATTTCCAGAAGTCATTCTTTCCAAATCCTTAACTCCATGAAAAACAGACAAGTGTTTCTTCTGGCAGCTGATGAGCATTTCCTGATGGGCTCAAGGCAGCTGCCACCCTATAAAATATGACAATAGCAGCAATACTGTCTGCTGAGTCGTTCATCTGTTTATTGCTTAGGAACCACATGGAAGTAACTTGAAAAGACAGCTTATTTTAAGTCATTCTCAGCCACACAAATAGGATAATTTTTCAGAACACTCCTGAGCCGGGCTCTTGCTTTCCTTTGCAGGACTTCTTTTACTGAGCTCCATCTCTGCCTCCATGGGCTTGCCCCCTCTTTTGCTCACTTTACCTCTCCCAAGCCTTGACAGGAAAGCAAACATCCACTCTTTTGGTCTTCTCCCATCCTAATCCAAAGATATCACTAAAAAAGTCTTGAAAGTAAGGAACTACATACCTCAAGTAATTTCCACTAGGAACTGACTAATGGTGCATTAAGAGATCTTGGCCACAGCATCCTCACTGATTTATTAGCTGTTTAGCCTTTGGCAAGTGACTTAATCTTTCTAAATCCTACTTTCTTCAACTAGCAAATGAAGAGGCCGAATTAGACGACCTCAAAGGGCCTTTCAGGCATTAAAGTTTTTGCTTCCGTGAAATATACACAAGCAGAGATGCACTGAACTTTAAGGAACATGGCCTGGCAGATAAGAGCAGACAGGACACCAAGAAAAGGCCCATGTTGTTAAGAGTCAAATCTTGTATTTCCTCAGGGACTCAGCCCACTCAAACAGCAACTTCCAAAACCATTATTAACTGCTTATGAAAAGAATCATGAAGTAGGTTCCACAGGACATTAAATTTTAAGATACAATTTCTATTTTCAAGTAAGTTTCAGAAACTCTGTAAAGTTAAATAGATTTCTCAACGTCTTAGACTTTGATATGCTGCATGTGCACTGTGAGTTTCCAGGAGAGCTATCAGAACACAGCATTTTCCCAAACTTATTTGCCACAGAATCCTCTTCTATACAGCAAATCCTGCAGATCCAGTGTTCCCAGGAATACACTCAGAGATTACTGTTCTGAACCAATTAAATGTCTGCCCTGTGATGAGTGAATGAACTTGGAGCAGCACCCAGGGCACCAACAGGAGCCTGGGCAGCAGGTCAAGATTCCTGTCTCTGCTGCAGGTTCTGCTGCCAAGTGGTTGTTTGCACTGGACCCAGTTCACCAGCCTCCCCAGACCTGCTGGGCCCCACCTGCCCTCCAGGCATCAGCTGCCAACCTGCCCACTCCAGCCCAGCCCGGAGCAGCTCGGCATGCAGCCATCCCAGTCTCTGTTCTGTATCTACTCTGAAGAAAATGCCGGCTGCAGAGGCTGCCTCCATGTCATCATCCAGATAACCTGTAACCTTCATTCCACCGTCATCCTAATTTCTACATTATTACATAACAAATATGGGGGAATGGTCTAGAGTTGCTGCAGAGTAAGAAGAATTCTAAAAAATCCCCAATTTTCTTCCACATAGACATAACTAAAGAAAACGAACTACAAATCTCTTTTCGAACTATTCTCTTTTCACAGAAATGTCCCAATTAGCAAATTACAATTAAGCAAATACTGGTAATTAGAGGAACAACACAGGTTTCTTTGAATTAAAAAAAAGAAAAAGCTTTTCTTATAAGTATTATTGACTGAAAACCTGTTGACATGTTTGTCACATTCAAAAAGCCACAAATGAATTTCTCTGAAAAACCGAACGTCTATTTAAAAAATCCACAAAACTGGGTCTGTGCCAAAGCGTGAATGTTACAAAACCATACACCACATGCCCTTCTCTATGTTTCGTATGAATTACTAAAGCAAGGATTAAGCTTTTGGGGGTCTGATGTCAGGAAGATCAGACATGGATTCAAATGCTGGCTCTAGCTGGGTGTATTTGGGCAAGTTACTTAATTTTTATTTAACCTCAGACTCCTAACCCATTAAATGAGAACAAGAATACCTAGCTCACAGGATAATTAGGAGTTTTTGTTTTTTTGTTTTTAATTAGGAGTTTTAAGTAAGATAAAACTGAATCTTCCTAGCAGGTTACGGACCTGCTACATTACTTAGAATTAGGTTTGGCTGAGAATGACAGGAAGCTCAAAGTACCAGCGGCTTAAACAAGAGAGGTTTCTTTCTCTCTCAGGAAAACGTCCAGGAAGGCAAGTGGGGCACTCCATCTGTTTTGTTGTTCTATCACGTGTGACCCAACTTTATGGTCCAAGATGGTGGCATCTAAATTCCGGACAGCAGACTGGGAAAGATATAAATAAAGAGAGGGCAAGAGGGGCACATATTGTCCCTTAAAGAAGGTTCTGGAAAGGATCACATAGTAACACACTTCCAATTAACCAGAATTTAGTCTCATGGCCATAAAGCTGCCAAACGCTCCAGTTGTGAAGTAGGCTCCAGTGATTCTATAAAGAGGGGGGTCATGGATACTGGGGGACAGCAAGCAGGCTCTGCCCCAAAACCCAGGAATAGCTCATCTCCCATCTCAAATGGCTTCACCTTTCGGCAGGGGTTACATCCAGCCTGTACACATGGGTACAGCCACACCAGTTAAGACTGGCATCCATTCTCAGTGTCTGGATTCCCATGCCGTACTGATTGTTAACTATTTTGAAAATTACCCTTGCCTTTGGGAAGCTGTGCCTTAAAACTCCACAACAAAGACTTCCTTTGTAACATATGCAGTTTAGGACATAATTTTCCCCTAACTAGTTTTTTTCCCCTTAGTTTTCTTTCCCGAAAAAGCACAGATCCTAGCAACTTGCTCTAATAGAAAAAGATCAGTTTTGCTGAATGATAGGGTTCTGTTTTTGTTTGTTTTTTTAACATCTTTATTGGAGTGTAATTGCTTTACAATGGTGTGTTAGTTTCTGCTTTATAACAAAGTGAATCAGCTATACATACACATATATCCCCATATCTCTTGCGTCTCCCTCTCTCCCACCCTCCCTATCCCGCCCCTCTAGGTGGTCACAAAGCACCGAGCTGATCTCCCTGTGCTATGTGGCTGCTTCCCACTAGCTATCTGTTTTACATTTGGTAGTGTATATACGTCCATGCCACTCTCTCACTTTGTCACAGATTACCCTTCCCCCTCCCCGTGTCCTCAAGTCCATTCTCTAGTAGGTCTGCGTCTTTATTCCCGTCCTGTCCCTAGGTTCTTCATGACCATTTTTTTTTGATTCCATATATATGTGTTAGCATACGGTATTTGTTTTTGTTTCTGACTTACTTCACTCTGTATGACAGATGCTAGGTCCATCCACCTCACTACAAGTAACTCAATTTTGTTTCTTTTTATGGCTGAGTAATATTCCATTGTATACATGTGCCACACCTTCTTTATCCATTCACCTGTCAATGGACACTTAGGTAGCTTCCATGTCCTTCCATGGCTATTGTAAATAGTGCTGCAATGAACACTGTGGTACATGACTCTATTTGAATTATGTTTTTTTCAGGGTATGTGCCCAGTAGTGGGATTGCTCAGTCATATGGTAGTTCTATTTTTAGTTTTTTAAGGAACCTCCATACTGTTCTCTATAGTGGCTGTATCAATTTACATTCCCACCAACAGTGCAAGAGGGTTCCCTTTTCTCCACACCCTCTCCAGTATTTACTGTTTGTAGAATTTTTTTTTTTTTTTTGCCATACGCGGGCCTCTCACTGTTGTGGCCTCTCCCGTTGCGGAGCACAGGCTCCAGATGCACAGGCTCAGCGGCCATGGCTAACGGGCCCAGCAGCTCCATGGCATGTGGGATCTTCCCGGACTGGGGCATGAACCCGTGTCCCCTGCATCGGCAGGCAGACTCTCAACCACTGCGCCACCAGGGAAGCCCTGTTTGTAGAATTTTTGATGATGGCCATTCTGACTGGTGTGAGGTGATACCTCATTGTAGTTTTGATTTGCATTTCTCTAATGATTAATGACGTTGAGTAATCTTTCATGTGTTTGTTGGCAACCTGTATATCTTCTTTGGAGATATGTCTATTTAGGTATTCTGCCCATTTTTGGATTGGGTTGTTTTTTTGATATTGAGCTGCATGAGCTGCTTGTAAATTTTGGAGATTAATCCTTTGTCAGTTGCTTCATTTGCAAGTATTTTCTCCCATTCTAAGGGTTGTCTTTTCGTCTTGTTTATGGTTTCCTTTGCTGTGCAAAGGCTTTTAAGTTTCATTAGGTCCCATTTGTTTATTTTTGGTTTTATTTCCATTTCTCTAGGAGGTGAGTCAAACAGGACCTTGCTGTGATTTATGTCATAGAGTATTCCGCCTATGTTTTCCTCGAAGAGTTTGATAGTGTCTGGCCTTACATTTAGGTCTTTAATCCATTTTGAGTTTATTTTTGTGTACGGTGGGCACTTCATTTTTGATGTCGCAGTCTCCTAAAGGCTGATATACAGAGACTTGATGGTGCAAGAAAGCAGCTCCATCCCCACTGCCCATGCCCCCCATGCTGCTGGGCCTCGTCACCTCCTGGTCACTGACAGTAGTTGTAAGCTAAGGATGAGAAGGAGAAGGAGCAGTGTAGACTATTAAATCTCCACTCAGTGCACATGTGACATATGCGGGCGGCATGTGCTGAATAAACTGTACCCCATTCACCATTCCAATTAAAGCCAGTTAACACCAGTATTCATCTTCTTGAAAAACTGGAGCTGAAGCAGAGTGCCCCAGACCAGATCTTTCTGGGATAGTAATTTCAAAGAGTTTAAATCCTAAGCTGTGTTCTACAGGTGTCAAGAAAACTTGAATGGAAAAAAAAAAAATTCAGTATTAGGAATATTTTTCCTTCTAAAATGTATTAAATTAAATGTAACAAGAAACCGTTTAAAATAGCTTTAATTGCTGTAAAATAACCAGCCTGTAAGAAATGGTGTACCAACCCTAGGTCCTGGTGTGCTGTGAAAGCTCTGGCCAGCCCTCTGCTCTTATTCAACTATTTAATTCTTTCTATCTTAAGTGACCCTTACCTCCTAAACAATCTGTTCTCCATCCTGCACATTTTAAGGATGTGCTTTATTTTTTCCTTAATTACTTTATTGATTTTTTTTTTTTTACTAACAAGCACATAGTTACAAGGTACATTAAGAATACACAGTTAGGGCTTCCCTGGTGGCGCAGTGGTTGAGAGTCTGCCTGCCGATGCAGGGGACACGGGTTCGTGCCCCGGTCTGGGAAGATCCCACATGCCGCAGAGCGGCTAGGCCCGTGAGCCATGGCTGCTGAGCCTGCGCATCCGGAGCCTGTGCTCTGCAAGGGGAGAGGCCACAACAGTGAGAGGCCCGCCTACCGCAAAAAAAAAAAAAAAAAAAGAATACACAGTGAAAAAGTCACCCTGTTCTCTGTTTCCCTTACACTATTTCCCTTCCCAAAGGGAACTATTCTTCCTGTTTCCTGTGAATTTGTCCAAATTATGTATTTTCTAACACAAATGTCAACATAAACACATTCTGTTTTGCATTTCCAATATTCTATTCTTTTCACATTTTAAAAAGCTTAAACATATTTTTTGTCAGCACTCACTGTAATTTACTTTCTATTCTAAACTGAACAGTAACGTTTACTGTATATACAGGTGCTATTTAACAGTGTGTGTGCACCACCAATTATCACAAAGTAATAGTCTTACCTTGAAAAGCTCTTGGTACCAATTTTCTTTCCCACAATTAACTTCTATGGAACACTAATTCTCAACAAATAGCTGGAAGAACATGCGTCTTCAGAGGGAAGAATTTAAAAAATCTTGAATGGGAAGGGCATGAAAGTACAAGTTCTCCACCCACCCCCAGAAATTCTGCATGTCCCCCTGGGCCGAGTCCTCCATCCATCACCTGTGGAAAACTCACTGAATTTAAGGAGAAAGGTATCTGAAGAAAGCTTCTAGTGCAACACTGTCCACATGAACGTTCTGCAAACTAGCAATACTCTATATCCATGCTGCCTAACACCCATATCCACCAGCCACATGTGGCTAAATGGATACTTGAAACATGCCTAGTACAACTGAGGAACTGAATTTTTAGTTTAATTTTGTTTAAATAACCACATGTGCCTAGTGGCTACCATTTTGGACAGTCCTGGTCTACCTAATAGTGGATAAACAGAAAAAGATTACAATCCCTGTTATAAAACAGGGACAGTAGGAAACGTGTGTGTATGAATACGTATGTTAAGCATGGTAGAAGCTCAAGCTACATCTCCTGAATCTTCTTTCTTTACATACCCAAAGCTGAGCGGACTATTTCAAAAAATATTTTTTTTTTTTTGCGGTACGTGGGCCTCTCACTGTTGTGGCCTCTCCCATTGCAGAGCACAGGCTCTGGATGCGCAGGCTCAGCGGCCATGGCTCACGGGCCCAGCCGCTCCGCGGCATGTGGGATCTTCCCGGACCGGGGCACGAACCCGCGTCCCCTGCATCGGCAGGCGGACTCTCAACCACTGTGCCACCAGGGAAGCCCAAAAAATAATTTCTTTAGTTAAATTTGGAACAAGCCTTAAAGCTATGCTGCAGCTACCTTTAAGATCTGAAATTGAAAGAGTTTTAATTTACTGAAACTCTATGTTTGATGATGCACTCTGTTTTATAATTTTCCTGGCATGATGTTACATGTGCATCACACTAAATTAACAGTTTCTCCGTTAGGTGGAAAAAACAAATTGCAGAAGCGTATGTACAATATTATGCCAACTGCACATATATATATATGCATATATATATTTATATATATACATGTTTGTGTATGAATAGAACTTATCTAAAACGGTGCTGCTCAACAGCACATTCTGTGATGATGGAAATGCTCTCTACCTACCCTGTCCAACATGGTAGCAACTAGTCATACACAGCTACTGAGCGCTTGAAAGATGGCCAGTATGACTGAGGAACTGGACGTTTACTTATATTTAATTTTAATTAATTTAAATTTAAATAGCCACAGTGCCTTCTCTGGTGGTCTAGTGGTTAAGACTTCGCCTTCCAACGCAGGGGGTGTGGGTTCAGTGCCTGGTCGGGGAGCTAAGATCCCACATGATCCCACATGCCTCGCGGCCAAAAAACCAAAATATAAAACAGAAGCAATATTTTAACAAATTCAATGAAGACTTGAAAAATGGCCCACATCAAAAAAGTCTTAAAAAACGGAAATCTAAATTGCCACAGGTGGCAAATGGCAACTTTGTTAGATGGCATGGGTCTAGAAGAATAAACCTCAAACTGTTCAAAGGCTACTTCAAAAGGTCTTAAGATCGGAGGGAAGAAGACAAAGTTTTACTTAAACTTTATACACCACTGTAGTGTTTGAATTTAATTACCTAGTTTTGTACAACTGGTACGTATAGCTCATCAAATGAATAAATACGAAGGGAAGGTGTCTCATTAGCTCGCGCCTCCGTAACAAATTCCACCGACTGGGTGGCTTAAACAACAGAAAATTTTCTCTTACAGTTCTGGAGGCTGTTAGGTCCAATGTGAGGGTGCCAGATGGTCGGGCTCTGGTGAGCGCTCTCTTCCTGGCTCGGGGACAGCCCCCTTTTCACTGTATCCTCACGGGGGAGTGAGGGTGGTGGGGAGCAAGCTCTGGTCGTCCTCTTCTTACAAGCAAACTAATCCCTCATGGGGACACCACTCTCTAAACCTGTTATCTCCCCAAGGCCCCACCTCTGAATACCGAACACTGGAGGTTATTAGGCCTTCAATATATGAATCTGGGGGACACAAACATACAGTCCATAACAGAAGGACACAGGGAAGAATGAAAAATTCCTTCTACTTTGTGCATCTCTCTACTCCATTCACTTAGCTCAGCAGGTGCCCTAGAATCCGTACTTTTAGGTTTCCGACATCCGGTTCTTGAACAGCTGGGACAACGGCATTTTCAACTGAGAAGAGTGTGGCCAGTCTCAAGACCTTAAGATCTTACAAATTCCCATTTGAAAGAACACGTGAATGATTCAATGTTCTCATCTCTTTATGTCATTTCTTGATGCCCTCAACAACTGAATGGTGGTGCCAGATGTATGACAGGCAAAGCTGGAAAGGCCACTTCACATGTTACCTTTAACCGTGCTTGTTCATAGTTGTGCCAGAACGAGCAGAACTGCCTTAAACCCTCTGGGTCACCTCAACACACTCATTTTTCCCAGATCATTTGCTGGGAAGGTACCTTTTTGCAGGGGAGAGGACAGAGTCAAACTCAGCTTCCCACAGGCCCAGTGCCTTCTCCTCTCTGAGTTCTGGGGAACTTCTGCAGCTTCCCACAGGTCCCAAGGTCTCGAGGTACGGGGTTGGGGTGAGGGGGGGCAGCTGGTGTTCCCAAACAATGCCTGTAAACAGCAGGTGTCCCAAATCCAGGCTCCCTGGTCCAAAGCAGCCTGTGTATTCACCCACCATTAAAGGTGCTTTCTTGTGCCCCATAAAAAAGGTGAAGATGTGAAGATGTTTGCCAGGGCTAGGAAGAGGGCGAAATAAGGAGCGACTGCTCAACGGATACACAGAGGTTTCTTTTGAGGTGATGAAGATGTTCTGGAACTAGACAGAGGTGGTGGCTGCACAACGTTAATGTATTAAATGCCACTTTTCACTTTGAAATGGCTAACCTTATGTTATGAACTTCACCTAGAAAAACAAACAAAAAAATAACCAAAATCTATTTTTAAAAATATAGGAAGGGGGCACCATCCCATCACTCAAACACAGACCTACACTACACTGAGGGCGCACTGGCCCCGCACACCTCTGTGGGACGATGGGCAGTGGTGGACCCCTTTCCTTTCCATTTTCAACCAATCCTTGTTAGCTCTCCCTTCCCCCAACAAAGCTTTGTCCTTTACCCATGCTCACTGACACTGCAGAATGTGCCCTAAACCCTGGGAAGGCCCATGAGGAAATGCACCTCGCTGGAGAGGCTAAGTGCATTCTCTCCAACACTCTGTATTCCAACTCAGCCACTGATCTATCTGTTGCTCTCAGGTTATTCCCTGTTCGTATTTTTTCATCTTGTTCTGCTGTTTCCTACCCGTATTCCCTAAGGACCTCCCACTCAGCATTCTACCAGAATCTAACATTGAGGGCAAATGCCATCTTCCTGTTCTGTAGTAGTAAGAGAATTCTTCAGGGAACTTTGACTGCACTCTTGATTGCTCTGGCTTCAACCAAACACAGTGGTTGACTATATCTGAACAGTCAGTGCAATCCTTATGGTTGTGGTTAATTAAAATGTCAAATCAGGGGCTTCCCTGGTGGCGCAGCGGTTGAGAGTCCGCCTGCCGATGCAGGGGACACGGGTTCGTGCCCCGGTCCGGGAAGATCCCACATGCTGTGGAGCGGCTGGGCCCGTGAGCCATGGCCGCTGAGCCTGCGCGTCTGGAGCCTGTGCTCCGCAACGGGAGAGGCCACAGCAGTGAGAGGCCCGTGTACCGCAAAAAAAAAAAAAAAAAAAAAAATGTCAAATCAGTTGTTTGAATAAACTGACAAATGGTTGGACTGAATTAACTGTTTTTTTTTTTCTAGGTACCACACCAACATTCAGTAACTGTTGGTGGGAATATGGATAGTTAGGAGGAAAAAATTAGGGAAATAAAGAAAAATGGTTTTCTTTAGTCTCTTCCCTGTATTCTGTCATATCTGCACCAGCTCTCCGGATCATGCTCTAGAACCATTTTTCCAAAACGTATTTGACTATGAGATCCTTTTTCACACCAACATCTTTCCCCATCAACCCTTACTTTCCCCATCTCAGTAAATGGCACCTTCCTCCACCTAGTTGCTCAGTATAAAAATCTCAGGGTTCTCCTTGGCTCTTCTTTCATTCATACCCCACAAATGATCTATCAGCAAAATGTACCAGCTCTACCTTCAATGTCCCCAATCCAAGAACCTCTTCCCCAATCCAGACTGAGCTACCAGCCCATCTCAGGCACACCAGCTCTCCCCTAAACCACCCCAGCTTCTACTTTTGACCCTCAACCCCACAGCATCCAAAGTGACCTTTTAAAATTCTAAGTCCTAACACGTCTTTCCCCTGTTCAGAAAGACTCCTCATGCCTGGGAATCAAATCTAAACTGCCCACCACAGCTATTAGCCTTATGTGGACTGGACCTCGATCTCTGTCCAACTTCATTTCCAAATGCTCTTTCCTTTCCTGCCTGTTCTGCTCTGACAGGGCTGTCCCTCTGACAAGCCAAGCCCAGTCTCATGCCAGGGCCTATGAACTTGCAATTCCCTGTGCCTGGAATGCTGTTCCT
The DNA here is from genome assembly GCF_964165515.1 of Mesoplodon bidens. Taxonomy (NCBI): domain Eukaryota; kingdom Metazoa; phylum Chordata; class Mammalia; order Artiodactyla; family Ziphiidae; genus Mesoplodon; species Mesoplodon bidens. The sequence continues at coordinate 85,382,487 of NC_138166.1, forward strand.
CACTTCACTCGGTGCTGTGGACTGAGTGCTTGCGTCTCCCAGAATTCATATGTTGAAGCCCTAATCCCCACTGTGATGGTATTTGGAGGTGGTGCCCCTGGGAGGTGATTAGGTCATGAGGGCAGAGTCCCCATGATTGGGATTAGGGCTCTTATAGGAAGAGACACAAGAGAAATGATCTTTCTCTCTGCCCTGTGGGGATACAGCAAGAAGGCAGCTGTCTGAAACCAGGAAGAGTCCTCACCAAGTACCTGCCCGTGTTGGCCCCCTGATCTCAGACTTCCAGCCTCCAGAAGTGTGGAAAATAAATGTCTGTCGTTGAGCCACCCATCTATGTTTTATTTGTTACAGCAGCTCAAACTGACCAAGACACCCAGGTCCGTGGTTAACTGTCAGCTCCCCAGAGAGGCCTGGGATGCAGTGAATACAGCAGCACACACCCGCTTCCCATTTCTCCCACCCCTTTACGCAGCTTTACTTTCTTCCCAGGATCGACCACCATCTGGCTTCGCAACGCATGTTTATTGGTTTCCTGGGAGGCTCCCACACCAGAACAAAAGCTCCAAGTGGGTAGAGGTGTTACTTTGTGCCCTTATCTGTCCCCAGCACTCAAGAGTGGTACCTGGCTGGTAGTAATGCTCAATAAACGTCTACTGAACAAATTAATAACTAGTTCTTACACAACAGTCTCTCAGATGAGTGAGTTGCTTCTCTAGAGTAAAATAATAAAAACAAAAGGAGCTGAGTTGGGAGAGAGGGTAGGAACTATGACGTCGGGACACAGGAGCCCTCCACAAAGAAGTAAAGGCCAGGGCACATCTGTGCACAGGACAGAAGCAGCTCAGGCTCCTCAGTAGGATGCAGAGGGGCTAGTTCGCAGCTGCCCATGACACATAAAACTGGACTGAACTATCATCTTCAGTCATCTCAAAGGGGTTCTGATATACCCTCTGCGACAGACAACCTATCTTTTTTCTCTTTAAGACATAAAAGGCACTGAAGATATCAGGCTTGTGGTGAAGTATGTCAAGGCATAAGTCTGAAGTTGGCCTTAGACGGTAACAGAGGGGCAAATAAAATATTTTGGTGAGAATACGTTACGCATGAGAATCACAGTGATAACAAATGCACCATAAACTGAATAAAGGTGGTATGAAAAAACAGGATTTTTTAAAAGACTGTATGAAATTACATAAATATAACGCTCAGCACAGACTTTAATAGTCTTTATTATAATATACTGGAATGTCACCGTCAGATGTTTTCTCCCTACAATCACCACAAGGGCAGTACTATGTCATGCTCATAAGCTTTGCATCCCTGAATGCCCAGCTCTGGAATGAAATAATTAATAAATCAGTGAATAATGTCTACTAAATGTTCCCATTTTTATGTGAAAGCCAACCAAAGAGATGAGACAAAAGAAGAGAAGGGGGAGAAAATGAGAGAAGTGCAGAGCAGCAGCACACGGGAGCAGCAGCATTTACAAGGAGCAGCAGCACGGGGGAGCAGCAGCATTTACAAGGAGCAGCAGCACAGGGGAGCAGCAGCATTTACAAGGAGCAGCAGGAGAGTGGGCAGCAATCCTCCAACAGCGGATCAGAGAATCAGCACACAGAGGCGTAGACGAGAACAGAGCTGAGGTTGACCTGGCAGAGGTGGGAGCCAAATCTCTCACCTCACCGCACCTCGATAATCTGCAAAGGTGAGCCATGCTGAAGACAACGCTTTTAGAACACTGTAATAATAAAACTGATCTATCTATGAAATTCCTGCCCATTTCTAATCTGAAAGATGCCAATCAAATTTTCTACTGCACGTATGCAGAATAAACCCTAGGGGACCATCTCTGCAGAGCACACAACCATCCAGCAGCCGAGGGAGGTGGTTCCTGTGTAAGGCTTGGCACTGCATCTGGCTAAGGTCACAGAATGAAGGTCTGTGGCCCATGTGAGTGCTCACACACACACAGCACAAGAAAGCCAGGGGCCTGCCACCCTCCAATAAATTCCAGCAGAAGGCAAAGGACAGAGGCACAAAAATGTTTTACTGTACTTAGGAGAGAAAACAGATGTCTGTACTCGTCTTATAACAGAAGTCAGTTTGATGGAAATGAAACCTACAAAGACAATTAAGACAGTATAAAAGGTGGATGAAAAACCAGGAGGTCATCAGGACCAGAGAAGGCTCCGTGGCAGGTGGGACAGGGAGTTCCACTGCAGGAACTCGGCTGACTCTCAGCTGATGAGAGTAAGCGGGGAGGAGATGGATCATGAGTTTGAGGACTGGACTAGCTTAGTAACAGGCACCATGAAGCACGAGAAGGACAGTTCACCAGAATCATGCAAGTGCTGTGCAGTGTGGGGCAGCACCTCAATTTATGCACACAGGTACCAATCTACCTCCTCGTATGATTCGCTCCAACACTGCTCAGCAGCCTGGATGCGAGCAAAAGGACAAAAAGGTCAGGAGGTGTAAGCTTTTGGCAAGAGAGTGACTTAAAACCTGGACCATGGATTCTACGTGGATAAGGAGGGAAATAAAGACAGGAAGGAACTAATGGCTAAGTACAGAGCAAAGGAGTCCGCCGATTAGGGAGGTCTCAGTGAGATCAAAGGAGAAGCAGAGGGTGTAACTCTGTGGGACAAGGTGGATGGACAAGAGGATGTGGTCAAGGAGGGAACTTCTGACTTACTGACCTGAGCCATGAGTAGACAAGGTCTAGGAAGTGGGGAACTGAGGGGAGTTGGGGACATCACTGGTGAAGACAAGCCCCAAAACCCATGCAGTCAGGGAAGGCGGTGGGTCATCCCGTGAAGCTGGGGCAGGGTGGAGAACAATGACGCAGTCATCAGTGATGAGTGGGAGTAGTGAGGAAGTCAGCAGAGAAGACTTACAGCGGGGTGGGGGGCAAAAGGATGGTTAAACACACGGCTGATGCTCAAAAAAGTAGGGGATGGACAGGAAGGTGGAAAAGCAAAGACCCAGTGCAGCCAGGGCAGGCATGGGCGCCACCAGCCCACCTTCTGAGTAGTTTTTCATCTCTGTAATGATGAAACTAACTTACCTAATCAGGTAGTTCTGCCCATTTTTAATCTGAAAGATGTTAACCAATCTTTCCCCTGCATTTACACAAATAATTACTAGTAGTAGACCATTAGATTACTACAGGTTTCCCAAGATAAAATCTTCAGTGATTGGGCATTCATTTTAGAATCTTCAAAAGGATCACACATTTATCCCACATGCTTACAGAGTATAAGTAAATTAACATTTCTATTAGATTTTTTTAAATGCCAAGTTTTTACCGTACTTTATACCAATTGAAAATAAGCGTTCGCCTCAAAATTGGAAACCTTTTTCCTTGTCATTTAAATTGAAGATGCAGGGATCTGGTATATTTTTACTATCTCCTCATCTTCCAGTATTTGTCACTGATTTGACCTATGAACTCATTTATGATGCACCATTTATGTTAATAAATATTTCAAAGAGGAATTTGGCTCTTCCACCCCACTTGTTCAGGGATTGTCTCCTTTGGGAAGATGTCACTGATACCACATCTCCATTCCCCATTTCCCCAGCTGGATGCTCCCCTGTTCTGCCAGAGCATTCCATAGGCAGCTCTCTTTCTGCACTTAACTACATTCGACTGTCAACCAAAACAAGCTTTATGACCTTAGACAAGTGCTTAAGCTCTCCGGGCCCTAATTTGTTTTTATGTACAATAGAGAAAACAATAGTAAGAACATCATAGGGCTTTTTTATCCATTCATGAGTTAAAGTTAATGCCTAGAAAGCACTTAGAACAGTGCCTGGCATATAGTAAGCACTACAGAAGTGTTTTCTATTCTTATAACAATATTTATTTATGCACCTCTCCTTGTGTACTTGTTAGCACCTTTAAAGTAAGAGACTAGGTCTTAATCTTTGTATCTCCAGCACTTAATACAGTGACTGGCAAATAGGAGACATTCAGTGAATGAATGCATGAATCAATTGATAAATCAATTTTTATTTAACAAAAAAGTCACAGATATTAAAGATAATAAGCCAAATTATTATCTTATTTATAACCCCAGTGTACAAATAACTTAAGGAAGTTCGTGGACTACAGCCTGACATTTCAAATATGAAATTAAATGAAAGAAGTTAAAATTAAGGGTAGAATTGCATCATCAGTACCACTAAAAGGTCATTGTCAAAATGGACTTAAGAATTAAGTAGCTTAGATACATTTTGACTCTAAGAATTAGTAAATTTTCACTTTCACTATAGGAAAAAAAAAGAGTCCAGAGGCTTGACTCTAGACCAGGGATTTGTTATAATTTCTTCCACAGATCTAGGTACCCAGGGAGGAGATAAAAAACCATAACAACAAAGTTCACCTACTTAATCTGTCACATTTCTGCAGTAAAAGCCTCAAAGTTGCTGGCGATAGAAGGGAATCGACTGAGGTATCCAAAAGAAAATTCAAATTATTGTGGCTAAAAGTTGAAAATGTTCATGAAGCCCTCAGGCCCTCAGAGTGGGGAGGTGGCTTCTCTCAGTCTCCAGTTAGAAACCAGCCAATCGCTAGATTTCATCTTGGGTTTAACATTCTACAGAACACCTGATCTAGGACCACAGCATAGCCCTATTTAAAATTAGCACCACTAATGATTTAATATTATGGTTCTCTTCAGATTATCTCTGACACTATTGAAAACGAGCCTGTCATATAACTAGTAGGACTTTCCTCTTTCACTGGCACATGAAAAGAAGCCACCTTATGGAATTTAGTGCAACTCCATGTTTTGTTTTCATTTTTGTTTTTGTTTTTAATTTTTATTTTAACATCTTTATTAGAGTATAATTGCTTTACAATGGTGTGTCAGTTTCTGCTTTATAACAAAGTGAATCAGCTATACATATACATATATCCCCATATCTCCTCCCTCTTGCATCTCCCTCCCTCCCACCCTCCCTATCCCACCCCTCTAGGTGGTCACAAAGCACTGAGCTGATCTCCCTGTGCTATGTGGTTGCTTCCCACTAGCTATCTATTTTACATTTGGTAGTGTATATATGTCCATGCCACTCTCTCACTTTGTCCCAGCTTACCCTTCCCCCTCCTCGTATCCTCAAGTCCATTCTCTAGTAGGTCTGCATCTTTATTCCCATCTTGCCCCTAGGCTCTTCTGACCATTTTCTCTTTTTTTTCTTTTTTTAGATTCCATATATATGTGTTAGCATATGGTATTTGTTCTTCTCTTTCTGACTTACTTCACTCTGTATGACAGATGCTAGGTCCATCCACCTCACTACAAATAACTCAAGTTTCGTTGCTTTTTATGGCCGAGTAATATTCCATTGTATATTTGTGCCATATCTTCTTTATCCATTCATCTGTTGATGGATACTCAGGTTGCTTCCATGTCCTGGCTATTGTAAATAGAGCTGCAATGAACATTTTGGTACATGACTCTTTTTGAATTATGGTTTTCGCAGGGTATATGCCCAGTAGTGGGATTGCTGGATAATATTGTAGTTCTGTTTTTATTTTTTTAAGGAACCTCCATACTGCTCTCCATAGTGGCTGTATCAATTTACATTCCCACCAACAGTGCAAGAGGGTTCCCTTTTCTCCACACCCTCTCCAGCATTTATTGTTTGTAGATTTTTTGATGATAGCCATTCTGACTGGTGTAAGACAATATCTCATTGTAGTTTTGATTAGTGCAAGTCCATGTTAAAGAAAGTCTGGGAGCGTTACTGTTTCACAGAGGAAGAGAAATATTTATCATATCCTCATGGACATCCAAGTAGAAACCTATTTAAGAAGGATGAGAGTGAAGAGCTGGAGGAAAATCTTTAGCAAACCGAGGTTGTGTCTACTTGGTGGAAGAGTCCCTCACTCCCTTCCACATTTTCCCTCAAGCCATAGAGCATTCCACTTCAGCAACCATCTAAGGGAGACTGAAACAACTAACACATAAGGAGAGATATAAATTTAAGTGTGAACATTGAAAGAAGAAACAAATGATTAATAGATTTCCCTGGTCCCCATGCTGATATTCTGATAATAACAAACTCAGATATAGGCATGTGAGAGATTATCTGCTTTTCCAAATAACTTCACAGCTAAATGAAATCACTTCAAGCAGTAACCTTCTATTCTGCTTTCCCAAATAAGCCAGCATTAATATATACAAACACTCCCATCAGAGAAAGAGCATCAAGAAGATACAGCACAATTGACATATATACACTATTAAATGTAAAATAGGTAGCTAGTGGGAAGCAGCCACATAGCACAGGGAGATCAGCTCGATGCTTTGTGACCACCTAAAGGGGTGGGAGGGAGACGCAAGAGGGAGGGGATATGGGGATATATGTATACATATAACTGATTCACTTTGTTATACAGCAGAAATTAACATACCATTGTAAAGCAATTATACTCCAATAAAGATGTTTAAAAAAAAAAAGACAGCACAAAACATACATATACCTTAATAGTGTGTTTTTCTATAATTAAGTATGAAGCATTTTTATTTACTTATTTTAAATGAAAAAAATGAAAACTGAGGTTTTCAATCTGACAGGGATTGCATCTGAGGATTAAAATGTCCAAGTACATACCTCTTAACTCCTCATCTTTTAATTGCTGCATAAATGGTTGCCGAGGAAACGTCCCGACTGGATGAAGAGGCGCAAGTGAACTCTCGTTTCCAAGCTTGCAGGTATGACTCACTACCTTTGCTCCCACAAAGTAGGCCCTCCTGAGTTCTTAGAGGCAGATATTTTTGCAACCTGGATGACAATTTTAAAAAAGGAGAATAATTATTTATTTTGAATATATGTTTCTAACAGGAATAGAAGTTAAGGGCAAGTCCCTATTCACATCAAGTTTAGAAGAGAAGTGCGTATTCTCAAATATGCCCGTACAATTTATAGCAAGTAGTTATGGAGGGTTATTTTTATGGCAGTATGTTAACAAGACAGTGATTAAACATTATAATGAGAGAACAGAGAAAACACTGGTACAGTAAGACCACAGAGACACCTGCCAAAGAAGAATCCGGTTACAGGGGTACGACCCCACAAACCACTGAGACTTAGCCCAAGTTCAGGTTCCCTGAGAATTCTTGTAACCTAGCTACACCTGTGCACAGAATGACACCATGACATCGTTAAAGAGTGACAAGAAAGCACAGCGCAGATCGTCACATGCCAACAGGTATGCAACCTGGGGCAAGGGCACTTCTGAAGGTTCTATTTTAACCACAGCAGATGCACGGAAGCAGCCCGAAGTAGTAGGTTCAGCCTGCAGATTTCTGAGGAAGGACAGAACCTTATGTAATTACAGCATATTAGGGCAGAAATGCTGAGGACAGCCTCAAGGCCGAGGCCAAGTGCAGCTGATACCCTGGGTTCTGACACTGCTTCTGGTGTCTCAGGACAGAGATGGACCATGCCTGGAAGGAGAGGGTGGGGGACCAGGCACAGGGCTGGAGGCAGAGGGGGCCCACCGCCCACTGGAAGGGTCTCGACTCTCCTCCCTGAGTTCTTCCTCTAAAATCTTTTCACCTTCATCCTAACATAACCATCTTTTCTTTTACTGTGGTAAGAAAATTTTTCATTTAAATTTAAAAAGTTAAAACCGACTCTTCTGCAGGAAAAGCAACTGCTAATTCCCACCTCCACCCCGCAGCTATGCTTCTGCCTCAGAGCTGCTCCAGGTGGAGGGGCTGGGGAGGAGGGGGGCAAAGGAGGCGACAGACTGAACTCAAAGCTCTCATTGTTCCCCTGGATAGTTAAAATATTCTACTAACTTCCACCCCTGCTGCTACAGCCTCACACTGCAGCTAATCCCCTCCCCACACTGATGGGTGGGGTCGAAGATTCCCTCAGTGACTCCCTATTGCCCTCAGGAGAAAAACCCAAACTCTCCTCAGCTTAGGTTACCAAGCTCTTCACCAGCAAATCCCTGAAAACTCGAGTGCATTCCCCTGTGACCTTGAACCTATAAAAGAAAAACTGCCCCAAACCTGGTCTGGAACAGAACCAAATTGCCTACTGTAAAATCCACAACATCCTAGTGAAAAGATATCAACAGCATTCCAGATAAAATGCTTTTTTCTATGCAACTTTCTAATGAACTTTAAGAAGATTAAGGTTTGTCCTAGGGAACTCACTACCACCCACCCAGTTGACTGTCAACTAACAGAGTCTAAGGATTTATAACCAGACATTCTTTTCAATGATGATTTCATCATTCTTCCTACCAAGAGTGACTCTCTGAATACACCTACCATGGGCCTCTTCCCTTGCGTTGCACAACTGTAATATAAACGCTGGCACGTGCTCATAACTCAACTGAGAAGTTTTCTTTAACAAACACTAACCTCAAGCAGGTCCTAAGATCCTGCAGTTTCCAGCATGTTCCTCAGTCTCTAGACTGTATAGGCCTTTGAATAGGCAGCAACCTCCCCCGGGAGCACCTCCAGAGCCTACATATCCCCTGGCTTTCACTCTCCTTCCTTTACCATAACCCCCGTCTTCTCCCCCATCTTGCAGCCTCCCAAACCTAGGTCATCTATCAGTTTCTCCAGAACCATCTGCCATGAGTGTCTGGCCTTCCCAGGCGCTTCTATATCAGAGCTGTTACCACACTGCACTCTATCTATCTCCCTAGACTGGAAGCTTACTGAAGACAGTGCTGGGCCTTTTTATTTCTGTTCTCTCTCACCTTATCACAGAGCCTGGTTCAAAATGAGCACGTAATAAATGTTTGTTGAATGAATGAATGTAGGAGAGAGATGAAGCTGAAAAAAAAATTTTACTGCAAGAGGTATCCACTGTGCAGCTTCAAAATCGCCCCTGAGATGCAGTGTGGTTCTGGACTGAGGGGGGCTGGACTCCACAAGGCAGCCCATGCAGCGCTCTCCAGCAGACCTGCTCAGAGCAGGCAAGTAAGGACCTTAAGGACTGTCCCAAGTCCACTGGAGAGCACAGACAGCTCAGCAGGAGGTGGTTCAGATGCACAATTCCCTGAAGTTTTGCAACCAGAGGAAAACCACAGGGGATCTTAGAGGAGAAGCAAAATAAAAAGGGGGGCAACAGAAGATGGGTAACAGTTTCAAGGTACCCTCACAGATGGAATCTTCCTGGCATAGGAACACCAAAATTTAGTTTTTTGTGAAAATATGTTAAGTAGGGTTTTGAGATATAAAGACCTGCGGAAGCACCAGGGAAACTCAGGAGAAACTTTTGTTGTTGTTGTTGTTGTTGTTTACTGCTGGCTGGCTTTTGGATGGGGCTGGGAGGACTTGTAAATGCTTTAAGGGAAAGACAGCCTCTGTTCCATGCCCACCTCCCTCAGTACTCCGTATCTCTTTCCCCAACAACAAACCCCACCGAGGCCCGGGCATGGCATGGAGGACGAGGCAGAGGACGCCCAGGCACCCTGCCTCCTGTGTGCCAATTATGAGATTTCCTCTCATTGAAGACAACTTCCATTCGGTACTAAGTTGTTTTTGCAAGTGCGCGTGCAGAGTGGTGGAGTGGACGGCCGCCTCCTGTTTGCTGCTGGGGTTCTCACGTGTCCCTGGCGGGACAAGGTAATGGAGTCAACGGGAGTGTAAACATAACCCTGTCCCCCCCAGAAGCCACAGCTTCGCCCACGCAGCTCAGGAAAGTGCAGTACAGTACAGGTGGTCCACACGCACGTTCTCTGACTGCCTTCTTCGGAGTATACCAATTACCTATGGTATGTCATGGATCTTCAACCTGGTATAGTTTCCCCAAAATGGCTCAACATTTAATACCTTTTTGAAGAGCACTTCTAGTCCTTAGGAATCTGACCTGACGGTAAGTGCAGGACACATACCTGCCAGATCTGAGCAGTAAAACTCTGCCTGACTCTGAGCATGAAGGACAGGAGAGCCTGCAGCTAACCAGAGAGGGGCCGGTTCGTGCAGCGAGAGGCAGCTGACGGGGCCTCCTGTCTCCAAAGCTCTGTAGAGTTTTCTTTACTTACTGCAGAAAAAAGAGCTAGCATATGTCCAAAGATCTTACATTTAATGGGCCTTTAACCGACCTGAGAACAAATTAACTTTTTCTATTTCATTTTATAAAGCTCAGCCTTTCTCATTCTTGCACATCTATACTTAGAAAAAAGAATGAGTAATATTAAAACACAGTACCAGTACGCTGAACAGCACTCACACAACAGATAGGAAACGTACGCAGTACTGTCCTCCATTCCACACATATATGAAAGCTTCTAAAGAGACCTATTATAGAACACGTGGGAATTCCCCACATGAATCTAAGACTCTTTTGACTGACTGAAAGTAGAATTGAGGGGCCAGGGAAAGGACTTCCCCTGCCGTTGATTAAAAACATTATTCTGTTTTTGAGTTGTCATACTGAGTTGACCATGAAGTGAACAAAAGTCCCCTTAAAATGTACTTTTTGAACTTTCTCTTCTAATACTGGATTCTAAGATGGACTTATAGACAAAATCCTCTGACACACTAAAAACAGTTTCTTAAGTAAGTTCACAATCGTAAGAAGAAGGAACATGAAGTTCTAATGTTCTGAAAACACACATTAACCAGTCCACCTTAATGAAACGTGCGCACCTATGGATGAAATGAAGTGTCTGCAAATGTGGATTTGCAAAGTCAGTCATTTTTGGCATCACAAACTTATTACAGGGTTTTTTTTGAAATAGCAGGTTCCTTAAGAGCACATACAATGATGATCTGATGAACAGAAACAATTTTTACATATATCATTTCAAGAACGTTCCTATTATATGCCAAAACAATAAAATATTCTTCTTCTTTCATTCTTCTTTAGAAATGGACTTGAAGTGAAAATGTAAAGTCATTTGAGTTGAGTTCAAAAAACTAATCAGACAAAAAAAATCAAATTAATTGAGAATTTCACCCCACAAACAACATAACAAGCGATCTGTAATGTGAATTCCTAAGGTTTGAACAGAGTAGCCCACGTGGTACAAGGATGTGGCACACAGAATGTGAAGATTTTTAAATAAAACCAATAAAGCAAATATACAAAGACTAGGAGAAACATAGTTACTAACTACTTCAAGTCCCTTTTAGGCCTAGGCAGTTTTTATTTATTCTTTTTTTTTTTTTTTTTTTTTTGCGGTATGCGGGCCTCTCACTGTTGTGGCCTCTCCCGTTGCGGAGCACAGGCTCCGGACGCGCAGGCCCAGAGGCCATGGCTCACGGGCCCAGCCGCTCCGCGGCACATGGGATCCTCCCAGACCGGGGCACGAACCCGTATCCCCTGCATCGGCAGGCGGACTCTCAACCACTGCGCCACCAGGGAGGCCCTATTCTTAAGGCTTTAAACATAAAGTACAAAAAATAGTACGAGAAATAATAGGCATGGTTTAAATATAACAGGGTCCAGACACATAGGACAATTAACAAGTCTCTTAAATTGGGACTACACTCTGCTTACTGACTTGCTTCCAAAGAGTAGAGTATGCTAAGGGGTGGGGCGGGGAGACTACGTTTACAGTGGAGGAACCTTGCAAACACTACCCTGGCCAGGTAACCAAGGTCAGCAACATCAGGGATAAGTCATGATGATGGCATGTTCCCTGCACACAACATGATAAGAATGTCACTTCACCTCTGTGGTCTTCCTCTTAAAACCCCACAACCCCAGACTAATAATCAGAAAAACAGGAGAGATATCTGAACTGAGGAACGTTCTACAGAACATCTTACCAGTATTCCTCAAAACTGACGCCATCAAAAACAAGGAAAATCTAAGAAACTGTCACAGACAACAGGAACTTAAGAAGACATGATGACAGGATGTAATATGATATCCTGGGTGGATCCTGGAACAGAATAAGGGTATTACGGAAAAACTAGTGAAGTCTGAAGAACATGTGGATTTTAATTAGTTAATACTAATGTACCAATGTTTGTTCCTTAATTGTGACAAATATGATAAGGTAAGAGTTATCAACTGGGGTAACTGGGTGGGGGACATATGGGAACTCTCCGTACTATCTTTGCAACTTTTCTAAAAGTATTCTAAATAAATAGCTTATTCAAACTTTTAAAAACTCCGTCCACGGCACCAATGCCTGGTGCTTCAGGTGGGTGCTGCAGCACTGGCTTGCACCAACAGGGACAAACACAGGCTAGGACCCCGGCCACTCTGTATGCTGACCGACTTCGGCCAATCTGGGAACCTAAGATGCCAGGGACCACAGATGGTGCGCATGTGAAACAGGAACAGACATCTCCGAGTGCCTAACACCCCCATGTGAAGTGAAAAATAGGCAATTTTATGCAAGAAAAAAAGACAAAGGCTAAGTGGGTTGGCCTGGAGCCACCAGTGCTCTGTGAAAACACACGACAAACCAGCCTCTAGCCTTCACTTAGCAAGTACCACTGCCAGAATCCAAGCAGGTGTGAAAAAGAGATATGCAGCCTTCCCTCCCATACCCTACAGGTTCTGTGTCCTATTTCCTTACCATAAAAAAGGTAAATCAGAGAAGGGGAGGCACAGAATTCCCTTAAAGATTTGTAGGAGGAAGACCATTAAAAGACTTTTCTGGCCAAGGAGCACACAACTCTAGCTTCAAGAATCTGTCCAGCCAGGGCACATGGTACCGTGTGAGCCATGTTCTACAGGGGGGAGGTGAAGCCCCTGAAGTGCTGCTCAATGTAGAAAGACACTCGTCTACAGAATAAACACGTGGCATGACTCCGTTTGCTGCGATGGATTTCCTTCATTGCCTTGAATTTTAATCGAAAAAGAAATCTGGGGATTTATCTTCTCTAACCAAAAAGTTCCAGAATTCATAAGCTGGATGAATATGCAGTACTCGTTAGGCCAGAAAATTAAAATACAAATGACTAAATTTTTTTCAGAAAACTAACACACTGTCAATCAAAATCCTAACAGTTCTAGAGGGAAAGTGACCAACTATTTAAAGTTTATCTGAAAGAGAAACGATGTAGAAATATCCCAGACAAATCTAAAAAATAATAACAGTGCTGCTGCTGATGAAGAAGGGTGCTCTAACAGCTCTCGTAGTTAAGACAGTGTGGTATATATCTGGAATCAACAGACGGACCCATGGAAGAGTAACATGCCCGAAAATACAACAAATATTAAAAATTGGTTCATTTACTCAAACGTCTATCGCAGTATGGGCACTGCTGATGGTTCCTTGACAGTGAAACAAAAAAGGCAAAGTCAGACCAAAAGGACAAAGTATGTGAATACGGCCAACCCCATGGGGTAAGTTAGATGTTTTTCTCACATCTTACATCTGAATCTATTCCAGATAAATGTTTAATTATATAACAGCCTGGCATTACGAGAATAAAACACAGGTGAATATTTATACATAATTTATTGATGGAAAAGATGTAAGTTCAAGAATAATCAGGGCTTCCCTGGTGGCGCAGTGGTTGAAAGTCCGCCTGCCGATGCAGGGGACACGGGTTCGTGCCCCGGTCCGGGAAGATCCCACATGCCGCAGAGCGGCTGGGCCCGTGAGCCATGGCCGCTGAGCCTGCGCGTCCGGAGCCTGTGCTCCACAACGGGAGAGGCCACAACAGTGAGAGGCCTGCGTACCGCAAAAAAAAAAAAAAAAAAAGAATAATCACTGTGAATTGTGCTAACCTAACTGTCAACAGGGGCATGATCAAATAAATGGATGGTTACGTAGACCTTAAACTGTTGATTAAGAAATGTATTTATTAACATGCAAAATGTCAGTATTTAGTAAAAAGGTAAGGTATAAAAATTATGTGTGCAGTACAAATGCCTAGATATAGATATTAAAGATGACATTGACAGGAAACATCTATTCTGCAAAGATATCAAGACTCCTCAAATTAATCTATAAAGTCAATGCATGAACTCAATCCAAGGAAGATTCTTCTTGTAGGTCTAAAATGCATGTCAGACAAAAGGCAAAAAGTAGGGACAATTTTAAAGATGAACAAGGAGAAGGGAGGATTTACCTTACCAGACAGTAAGATACAATAAAGAAATAAAGGTATCATAAAGTGTAGAAGTGAAGCAAGAAAAAAACCCCAATAAAACAAAAAAGACCTATATAGATGGAAACTTGACGTGGCAAGATGGCACTGCACGTCAGTAGAGAAAAGATGCACCATTGATAAATGCTGCTAGGAAAACTGGCTGTCCACGGGAAAATAAAATGAGTTAACTACACCTCACAATATACACACAACTCCATTTTAGATGGATTGCAGGTGAACCTGTGAAAAGCAAAACTTTAAAACTTTTAGTAGAAAACAGAGGAGAATATTTTTATATGACCTCAGCCTAAGGAAGAATTTTTCAAATAAGACACAAAGAAACAATGCGAAAAGGACTGATTAAATTTGACTGCATAAAAGGAAACTCCTATTCAAGAAAAAGCATTATTTAAAAAGTGAATGATCAAGCCCTAAACCAAGAGAAGATAACTGTACACATACAGACAGCAAAGAAGGGGTAAGAAAAATATATAAAGATTGTTTAAATTAATAAGAAAAGGAAACCAATAGGAAAAGGGGGCACATGACTGGCATACACACTTCACTGAAGACACTCAAGTAGCTACATTCTCAATCTCACTAGTAATCAACAAAATTTTTATTAAAACCACAGTGAGATACCATTTTATACCCATCAAATGACAAAATTAAAATGTGACAATGCCAAGTGTTTGTGAGGATACGGAGCAAGGTACAAGCACTGTAGAGGGCAGTTTCATTACAGTTACTCAGTTTGAAGTGATGCACATTCTAAGACCAGGAATTTTCCGGTTATATACCCCAGATGAACTAAGGACATGCACTCAGGAGATACAAACAAATTAAATGAGTGACTACAGCTATAGATATTAGCATGAGTAAATCTCAGAAACATAATATTGGACCAAAAAGGCAAAAGCTCTGATGATGCACATGATATGTACTAAGTGATGGATGCTGAGATGTGCTGCTTAGGTCTCCCTTTATGGATGAAGGGCTTATTCCCCCAGCTACTGGGAGTGCTGCAGGCTGACAGCCCTCAGCTGAAAAGAGTCACCTTGTCAAAGTCAGGTCCCCTCTCCGGGGGCAGCCTATGCCAGGTAACTGGCCACAGCGAGGCTACGAATGCTTGGCTCCTTGCCCCAACTTAGGACAATTCTGAAGGGCTGTCCCACCTCCAGTGCTCCCTCTGGCATCGGCTGAGGCCTTTCTTGTGACTGCACTGCAGCCTAATTTCTCTCTCTCTGCCCAATCCCACATCCTTCTCTCTCACAGGTGTTAATCCTAAAATCTCCTTAATAAACCTCCTGCCTGTTAATCTCCTTCTCAGAGTCTGCTTTCCTTGGAACTCTCCTTTCAACAGATACAATTTATATCTTGTTTGAAAACATGTACCACACAAATTTAAGAAGACTGAAATCATACCAAGTATTTGTTCTGACCACAATGGAACAAATCTAGAAATCAATAGAAGAAAAACTGGAAAATCCACAAGCATGTGTAGATTAACACAGTCTTGAACAACCAACAGGTCACAGAAGAGATCAAAGGGGAAATTAGAAATATCTTGAGACAAAAAGGAAAACACAACGTACTGAAATTTATGGGATATAATAAAATCAATACTAAGAGGGAAGTTTATAGTGGTAAACACCTACATTAGAAAAGAAGAAAGATTCCATATAAACAAGCGAAACTTATACCTCAGGGAACTAGAAAAACAAGAACAAACTAAGCCCAAAGTTGGCAGAAGGAAGGAATAATAAAGATTAGAACAGAAATAAACAAAATAGAGAGTAGAAAAACAATAGGAAAAAATTAACGAAAGAGTTGGTTTTTTGAAAAAAATCAGCAAAACTGACAAAACATTTAGCTAGACTAAGAAAAAAAGAAAACTCAAATAAATAAAATCAGAAATGAAAGAGGAAACGTAACAACTGATACCACAGAAACAAAAAGGATTGTAAGAGACCGCAATGAATAATTATATATCAACAAACTGGATAACACAGAAGAAACAGAAAAATTCCAAGAAACCTACAACCCACCAAGACCAAATCATGAAGAAGACCAAATCTGAATAGTGTTAAGGAGGCTGAATCAGTAGTCAAAAACTTCCCAACAAAGAAAAGCACAGGATCAATGGTCACTGGTGAATTCTATCAAATAGTTAAAGAAGTATTAAAGCTAATTCTTCTCAAACTGGTACTGGCATAAAGACAAACACGTTGACCAATGTAATAGAAGAACCCAGAAATAAATCCACGCATATAGGTCAGTAGATCTTCAATAAGGGTGCCAAGAATACACAAAAGGGAAAAGACAATCTCTTCAATAAATATGTTGGGAAAACTGGATATCCACATGCAAAAGAATGAAATTGGACCCTTATCTTATGCTATATACAAAAGTCGACTCAAAATGGATTAGACTTAAACATTAAGACCCAAAACTGTAAAACTCCTAGGAGAAAATACAGGGGAAAAGCTTCATGACACTGGTCTTGCAACAAAACCAAAAATAGACAAATATCTGTACATTAAACTAAAAAGCTTTTGTACAGCAAACAATCTAACAGAGTGAAAAGGAGTACCTACAGTATGAGGGAAAATATTTACAGACAACATATCTGATAAAGGGTTAATATCCATGATATTTAAGGACTGCTACAACTCAGTAGCATAAATAAACAGATACACAAATAGATAAATAAATAAGTTAAATGATTAAAAATGTGCAAAGGACTTGAATAGGCTTTTCCCCAAAGAAGACATACACATGACCAACAGGCATATGAAAAGATGCTCAACATCGCTAATCTTCAGGGAAATGCAAATGCACAATGAGATGTCACCTTACACCTGTCAGAATAGCTATTATTAAACACACACACACACACATCTCCCCCAAAAAAGCAAGTGTTGGTAAGGATGTGAAGAAATTGGAACCCTCGTGCACTGTTGCTGGGAATGTAAAATGGAGCAGCTGCTATGGAAAACAGTATGGGGGTTCCTTAAAATATTAAAAATAGAACTACCATATGATCCAGCAATTCCACATCTGGATATTTATCCAAAACAACTGAAATCAGGATCTCAAAGAGATATTTGCACTCCCATATTTACTACAGCTAACAGGTGAAAACAACCTAAATGTCCATTGATGGATGAAGGGATAAAGAAAATGTGTAATAAAATATTAATCAACCCTAAAAAAGAAGGACATCCTGTCATGTGGGACAACATGGATGGACGTTGAGGACATTATGCTAAGTGAAATAAGCCAGTCACAGAAAGACAAATACTGCATGATTTCCATTTGTATGCGGTACCTAAGGTATGCAAACTCATATAAGTTCGAAGTAGGATGATGGTTGTCAGGGGAAATGGGAGTTGCTGTTTTAGTGTGTATAGTTTCAGTTGTGCAAGATGAAAAAGTTCTAGAGCTCTGCTGGACAACACAGTAGTTACAGTTAATAATGTACTGAACACTTAAGAAATTTGTTAAGAGCGTAAAAAAAAAAAAAACAGGTACCACAATTCTATCTATGTTTAGGAATACATCCATATGTAATAGAAGCGTAAAAACATTCAAGAGAATGATAAACACCAAATTCAGGGTAGTTACCTCTGTAAGGTAGAAAAGGAGACAGGCTTAGGAAGAACACACACAGTGTTTTACTAATTACGTAACACTTTAATTATATACTATTCCTTATGCTTTCTTTATATGCTTGAAATATTCCATAATTTTGAAAAGTAACTTTAAAGGAACAGCTTGCCCCTCTATCAGCTGTTCTCTACCTTCTTTTTACCAAAATAAAGAAGACAGATGACATTCATGTGGACAAGAGTTTATCACGGGGTGTTCCCACATTTTGAAACAAGATCACATTTCACGGTGAAAGCAAAGAAAACAGAGCTACAGAGTTCTTTTTTCTTTTACATTCTTTCTCTTTAAAATGTTGCAATCTCAAAGTATTTAACATGTTTTTAACTCCTTAGAGTGTACCAGGAAGATCGTTTGAAATTTGCTGCCACACAGATAAAGTGCATCATTTTCTACAGTATTTCCACTTCTCTTTCTCCTGCTCAAGAAACTATCAGATTCAAATGAGAGAGAAATTATTAGGCTAACTTTGCTTTTGTCACATTTCAAACTCAGTAGTGCGATAATTTGAACCTGGGCAGTCTGACTCTGAACTTGGATAGTGTTTATTACCAGGAACAACCCAGAGAAAACTTCTAAAAGTAAGATTCAGAGTAAAAGGAGATGCCTATGGATCATTCTTTCTAAATTCAGAACATTTTCCAATACAAAAAGTGTTAAAAGTATAATTACAGTTATGTAAAACACAACACGCTCATGATTTTTGTACTTATAATAAAAAATACTAGCAAAATAAAGGGACTGCCTGGATAATTTAAATCAAAGAACACATTCACATGAAACAGTCACATAGATGAGATGAAATGATTTCCCTAAATTTATCAGAATAATTCCACAACTGCCAGTGTCACTGTATTTGTATAGCTCTGATCTTGTCAATTGTAAAGATTTCACTGTATATTGAAATTAGTTCCACGTCCCTAGGGTTGGTTCACAGAACAATGTTCTTCCTTGTCCCCCACCCAACTTTCTGAGCTATGTATGACAGCAAAACATCAAAGGACTCAGAAACTCAAACAAAGGGAAAAAAGTGCATGGAGGGAGGCAGGATGAAAATATTCAAATTTTGCTAATTTGGGGCAAACAGATTTTGTACATATCCAAGGCACTGAGAACAAACAATCCAACTTATCTTTAACCAACATTAATCACTCAAGACCACTACTAAGAAACTAAACTTTGGGTTCTATATTTGTTTGATATAACCGATTTATAAACACATTTGCAAAGAAGGAGGAAAACAAAATAAATAAATAAAACTTCTCAGATATAGGCAAAAAAAGAAAAAAGGTTGTTGACTGGCAATGGAAATCTGTAATGATCTATGTCACGAAAGTTTTCACATCTTAAAGGGATCCTATTCACAATCCTTCCCTTTACATCACGTGATGTTTCGAGTACCTCTTTCCCTTGACACTGTCAAAATAATCTTTTTCTTTCACATTTTCCCAGCAATCTACTTGTCCCTAACTTTTCAGCCACATCTTGCAAAGGAATTCAGGGCTCAGCTCTGGTTAGCAACAACGCAGGCACGCCCTCTTGTGGCACAAAAGAAAACTGCCTGCTTACACTGGCACTCATGCCCAAGTTATTTCTGTTTTAGAGCACTGGAGCATGTACCTCATTGCCTGTGTTTTTATAGACAAGGAAACAGCCTAACTGAGGTCCAGCAACTTACTTCCTCAAGGTACCTCGACCAAGAGTACATTTAAAGCAGGATCTGACCACATATTATTAAAAGGTAAGTTGGAAGCAGTAAGTAAAACCTAATTTTAACTTCTGTTTTATGTAGTTTCAAAGCAACCGTTTACGTAGTATCTTTGGCTTAATGTAATATATTCATGATCATTAAAAAAGACAGGAAAGTGCAGAGTGGGCAAAAATTTTCAGAAGGAAGCGGAGTTATTTTCCAAATTAGTTTTCAATATTCTCGAAAAGTATAGAGTATTATTTTGTGTATCATGGATCTATTTGTTACCAGTGTACTTCTTTCAAAAGGACAAAGTAGAAATGATTAGAATTTCCAAAATAATAATTTGTCATCCTCATTCACATGCTAATGTCAATGGATATGAATAAAAATTTATGCTTTGTGTTTAGGCATATCAAAAAATTTTAAACCCGTTGATTTCAAAATACTTTTATTATTAATCTTTATCAAGAATTAATAGGATTAAAAGTACCTCCTTTACAGGGTTATTTTAAAAGTTAAATGAGCTAATACATATAAAGGATGGAGCAGTCTTTTCTAAAATTTACCCTTTTAATCTTCTTTGTACCAAAGAAGTATAAAGAATGTACTTTATATATGATAAAAATGTGGAGACAAGAGGTCAAGTAGATAAAAGTAATAAAAAGGAATTACTAAATTCTTAAACGTGATAGGTTTTCATGTCCAAGCATTATTCCACTCTGTAATTGCCCTGAAGTTTTCAACAGTGATTTTACCTGTAAACATGAGACCCACTACAGCCCGAGATAATGAACAAACACAGACACCCCCAAGACCACGTCAGTTTTCACTTTCCTCCCTAATGCTCCACGTGTGTTCCCCCAGTGGATGAGGGGTCACAGAGGGGCATCTTTAAAGTTCAGTGAGGTGTATGCAAATAGCTGCACTCCTCTGATAAAACCTCTAGAGTGAATTATTGGTTTCCCAAAGCAACAATCAAAACACATAAACCTCCTGGGTGTCTTGTATTCTCACCTTGTGTGAATGGTATCACCACTTGTTGAGATGGCCAAGGGCAAAGTTGAACTAATCCTTGATGTCTTTTTCTCCTACATTCTTCAAATTCTGCCAGTCACAAAGTCATGTCACTCAGGCTCATTGCATCTCTTGACCCTATTCTCTCTTCTTTAAACCCAATGCCACAGCTTTAATGTCCTCCCAACTCCCCCCCCAACACCCGACAACCTGGCTAACAGCCAAGTCCTGTTCATCCTCCAAATCTCCGCTTTCTACATTCCCTGCTCCAAAGCTTCCCCAACCTCTCTCTGAACGCCCCTCCCTCCAAGGAGGCAGGTTACATATCATCAGGCCCCCACCCTCAATTCCATGCTTCTTTTATCCTTGTAGGTATATCTTATCTTTGGTGTGCTTGACAAAGATGAGTGTTCCATAAATCTTTGTCGAATAAAGGATTTGTTTTGGAGGGGGGGAGGAAAAAAAAGAAAAAGAAAAATTTAGTTAAATAACTGGTACTTTATTTGGGAAAATGGCTGAATGAATTTCAGGTAAAGAATTGGGTTGTTTCCAGAATAAATTTTTTCTATTTTAATAAACTTAGGCAGAATCACAGGCAAGATGTTCTAGAGTTGTTAATTTTTTCATTAAAATTAGGTCATTTTCTGATTTTATCTAAGGAAGTAAAAATTCAGTCTCCCCAGGGATCTTGATTCGTACTCTGGTGCAGAACAGGGCCAGACCCAGCTGGAAAGTGCTCCAGGGGAGCTCTCTCGGTTGCACTCTACCTCCCATTCCCAAGGACCTTATGTCCAGATTACTTGCTGTCTCCACATATATGGTGTTGGCGACAGGTGGGTGGGCACCTAGAAGGATGTGCTTCTCTGCATCTACAAAATGCAAAGGTGTTAAGCTGTCATCAGTTTCCTTTGTGAAGAACTAAGAGGTGGAGGATAACCTACACGTTTGAACTACTGTGCACGAATAGAGTATCAATCTAAGAAACTACCATTTCTTCTGGCCGGAGGTGGGGGGGTGTTAATAGTTGTTACACATAAAGCCAATCATTCTAAATCAATGTTCACATGCAAGGGAAATGCAGCTGTTACTGTTCACTAAATTCTGGGAAAGACAACTAATAATGATTTCTGTTTCGCAATTAGAATTCAAAGAACATCTGACACAGAAATTAATTCAATAGGTCTCACCAAAGTATTCCAAAGCAATAGAGTACAATGAAATCAGCAATACCGTCCCATTTCTTGAATGGTCCTCTTAAAGAGGATTTAAAATTTTGAGTGGCCACCCATTTTTAATGGCTTTATTGAGGTATAATTTATATGCCATGAAAGTCATCCATTTTAATGGTACAATCAGAAGAGTTTCAGTAAGTTTATACATAAACAGCCACACGACTGTCAATAAGAATACTTCCATCATCCCAACAGCTCCCTCCTACCTGTTTACAGCCAAACTCTGCTTCCACCTCTGGCCCCAGGCAATCACTAATCTAATCTATGATTTTGCCTTTTCTTAAAATTTCATATAAATAGCATTATACAACATTCAGTCCTTTGTTTCTGGCTTCTTTCAACCGGCATAATATTTTTGAGGTTCATCCATGTTGTACTATGTAGCATGAATTAGGAGTTCATTCTTTTTCATGACTGAATAATATTCCACTGTGTGGATATCACACATTTTGTTTATCCATTCACCAGCTGATGGATTTGGATTGTTTCCAGTTTTTGTCTACTGTGAATAAGCTGCTATGAACATATGCTTGGTTTCTGAATGGACATAATTTTTTTACAACCTTATTGAGGTGTAACTGATACACAATAAACTGCACATATTTAAGTATACAATTTGATGAATTCTGATGTATGTATACACCCATGAAGCTACTATGCATAATCAAGATAACGAATATATACATCACCCCAGTGTTTCATTGTGCCGCTTCCTTTGGAATCCTTCTCTCCCTCCTCTCCTGAGCCATCCTCAGGCAACCATGGATCTGCTCTCTGTCACTACAGATTAGTCTGCATTTTCTAGAATTTCAATTAAATGGAATCAGACTGTATGGCACTTGGGGGCGGGGGGAATCTGGCTTTTTTTCATACTGCATAATTATTCTGAGATTCATCCATGCCATTGTATATATGAATAGTCCAATCCTTTTCATTGTTGAACAGCATTCCAGTGTATGGATTTATATATTCATCTGCTGATGGATACTTACATTATTTCCAGTTTTTGGCAATCACAAATAAAGCTTCTATGAACACTGTATACAAGTCTTTGTATGGACATATGCTATTATTTCTCCTGACAATATATTTATAGGAATGGAATTGCTAGATAATTTGTTAAGTGTATGTTGAACTTTTTAAGAAACTGCCAAACTGCTTTCCAACATACCTGTACCATTTTATATTCCAATCAGCAATGGGTGAGGATTCTGGTTTCTCCACATCCTTGCCAACACATGGATTGTTAGTCTTTTTAATTTTAGCCATTATAGTGGGTGTGCAGCAATATATCATTATGGCTTTAATTTGCATTTCCCTAATGACTAATGATGTTGAAACTCTCTTCTTGTGTTTATTTGCCATTCATGTATCTTTTTTTGTGAAATGACTCTTCAAATCTTTTGTACATATTTAAATCGGATTGCTGTCTTATGACTGAATTTTAAGAGTTCTTTATTTTTTTTCTACATACAAATCCATTAACAGACATATGTTTTATAAATATTTTCTCCTAGTATGTGGCTTGACTTTTCATTTTCTTAAGAATGGTATCTTCTGAAAAGTAAAACTTTAATTCTGATGAAGTTCAATTTATCATTTTTTTTTATTCTTCATGCTTTTTATATCCTATTGACTAAATCTTTGTCTAACCCAGGACACAAGACTTTCTGCTATGTTTGCTTCTTTACATGTTGGTCTATGATCCATTTTAAGTTATTTTTGTGTATACTGTAAGGTAAATGTCAAGGTACATTTTATTTCACATGGAAATCCAACTGTTGCAGCGCTGTTTATTGAAAGGACTATGCTGTCCCTATAGGGTTACCTTAGTACCTTTGTACTAAGCAACTGACCACATATGTATCTATTTCTAGATATTTTGTTCCACTGATCTATATGTTTACCCATATGCAAATACTACACTGTTCTTATTATTATAGCTTTATGATAAGTTTTGAAAACAGGTAATATAAGTCCTCCAACTTTCTTCTTTTTTCCCCAACTTCCTTCTTTTTTGAAGTTACTTTGACTATTCTAGATCTTCTGCATTTCCATATAAATTTTAGAATCTGTTTGCCAATTTCTATAAATATATTTCTACAAAAGTCCTGTCTGAGACTTTGGCAATGACTTTGTTGAGCCTCCAGATCAATTTGGAGAAAACTGCCACATCATCAATACAGAATCTTCCATTTATTCCCACTTATTTAGGGATACTTTAATTTCTCTCAACAAAATTTCGTAGTTTTCAGTATGTAGGACTTACAGTTCTCTTGTTAAATTTATTCCAAAGTATTTTGGTTTTTTGGATGCTGTATGAATGGACTTGTATATTCCTGGCATTTCACATAAATGGAATCATACAATAGGTGACCTTTTGTGACTGTCTTCTTTCACTTTTCATGTTTTCAAGGTTCATGCATGTTCCAGTATGCATCAGTACTTCATTCATTTTTACTGCCCAATAGTATTCCATTACATGGATATACTGCATTTTATTCATCCAGTCATCAGTTGACAGATCTCAGTTTTCTAAGGGTTGATGGTTCTTTTAGTAAGTAGCTTGAACTTAAACTGTAGAATCTGTCTTCCCCCCATGAAGTGTAGCCTCTGATACCTTTGCTTTGTTTTTAAAATTCCTATTTGTTTTCTGGCCTGGTTCCCTAGAGGTATACCTCTGTGTCTGCATAGACAATAAGCAGTGCTCACATGATGTTACCATTCATTACCTTTCATCTTCTCTCCCCATCACTCACTTCCCTCCAATCAATCACCTCGCCTCCTACAATTCAAACAAGCCAGGCACACTCCTGCTATTCCCTCTGCCTAGAACACTCTTCCCCCAAATATCTATAGGGCTCTTTCTCTCACCTTCTTCAATTCTTTGCTCAAATAACACCTATTCAGTGAGGCCTTCCCTGAACCATCTATTTAGAATTGAACCCCTCCCTTGCATTTTCTCCAAAGCACTTACTGCCTTCAAATAGATTATATATTTTACTTATTTATGTTTTTAGTCTAGTTTCACTAATGGAATGTTAACTCCATGAAGGCAGGAAGTTTTGTTTATTTTGTTCACTACTGTAACACCAGTACCTAGAAGACTGTCTGGCACATAGCAGGTACTCAGTAAATATTTGATGAATCAAAGAATCATATTCTTAAAACAATATAAATTTATATTAATTGATCCATACACAGCCCAGAAGGGTCAAGGCTTACAGAATGCTGAGTAATGGATGACTAAGTATATTGATCATATACAACAGGCCAGTTCTGTTCACTGGAAATATAATGTAAGCCACAAGTAATTTACAATTATCTAGCAGCCACATTAAAAAAAAAAAAGTAAAAGAAAACAAGTGAAATTAATTTTAATAATATTTTGTTTCGCTCAATATATCCAAAATATTATCATTTCAACATGATTCATACAAAAATTATTAATAAAATAGCCTTTTTTTCATACTAAGTCTTGAAATGTGTGTATTTTATGCACAGCACATCTCAACTGGGACCAGCCACATTTCAAATGTCAATAGCTACTACTGGCTACTATACTGAACAGCTCAGATACAGACCAAAATTAAATAACCCCATTGTAGTGGGAAGCATCTTGTGTATTTATTAATTGTATTCACCTCAGCATTCCAAAAAAGGCCCTGGTACAGCCTCATAGTTTCCTAGTTTTGTCAAAACAGATTCAATGGATATAACAAGAGAACTAGTAGCTTTCATACTGAAAAACAGTTTATATCAAAATGACTGGCTCAACTCTTTAAACTTCACTCAGAAGTTTTAATTAGAAAGAATGAATGCCCTTCTTTCTCAGTCTCTTTAATTAAGAAACAAAGTCAAAATCCAGAGAAATTTTGTAATCTTATCTATATTAGAAGGAAAAAAAATCTTTATTTTCAAATAGAACTTTTAAAATTCTACTTCCAAGAAACAAACCAGTATTTATTTCAAGTTAGCCAAAATACATTCCGTATTAAAATACAATTTTTATATACATAGAGTTGCATTTAAAAAATTCATAACAGTTGTCTTACCAATATTTTTGCATTCATAATATAAAAGCGAAATAAGGCACTAAGGAGAGTGCTCTTAAATTTTTAATATATACATTTAGGTCCTCAATATGTTCCTTAAAAGCTAATGGAAAATGTTTTCATTAACTTTTTTTTTTATCATCAGGGGATTAATTTCTTCCAGAATCCCATTATTTAAAAACATTCACTTATTGGAATTATAATAATTGACATCACTATTCAACAAGAAAATTTAAAGAACCCAATTAAAGTACCTGATAACTTAAAACTTTAAAGTCATAAAATTTTCCTTTTTTTTTTTTAAGCAATAAATCAAAACACACCACAGCATCTACTTACTCAGATGTTAGAGGGTGTTTTCTATCATCTCCCATAAACTGGCAGGTTTGAGCTTAGATCATCAGCGAGGCAGAGAAACTCCAGATGATAAAATATCCCAACTTTTTTCTCCCTGAAAAGCATAAATAAAATGCCAGTGTGAGAAAGAAAACTCGAGTTACAACCAAGATAGAACTCTCAGGAGTGGCTTGTCTAGATAGGGAGTAACTTCTGTTTCTTCGTTTCTTTTCTTTTTTTTTTTTTTTTAAGTGAGAGCTCACAAGAAGTTAATTCATGACCCTGGAGTTGTGGGTGACCTGATATAGCGATACTTGGTATTACAACTGCCCTTCTGTTTTAAGAAATCTCTTTGGGAGGAAGTCTAAATTAGCGCAATAAAATATGCATCCTGTACTATAACTTGATGGCTTTTTTACCAGTCTGACCCTTCAACTGGAGAGAGCCTCTATCTCTAATCACATAATTTATCAAAAAACTTAGATACTTTTGAAAGTGAAAAGGGTAACTTTTTTTTTTTTTTTTTGCGGTACACGGGCCTCTCACTGTTGTGGCCTCTCCCGTTGCGTAGCACAGGCTCCGGACGTGCAGGCTCAGTGGCCATGGCTCACAGGCCCAGCCCGCTCTGCGGCATGTGGGATCTTCCCGGACCAGGGCACGAACCCGTGCCCCCTGCATCGGCAGGTGGACTCTCAACCACTGCGCCACCAGGGAAGCCCAAGGAGAACTTTTGAAATATTTATTTATTAAACAATAAACTGTTTTTATTATACAGGTTTTTTTTCTAAAAAAAAATAAAAATAATGTACATCCGCTACATTAAAGGAAAAAATTTAAGGTTTCTTTATATTATATGAACACTTAAAATATCATAAGTAGATTAAGTATTCTTGGTGTATATTCAGTACTTTAATCCATTTTCTTAAAGAGTCTGTCTCTAATATTGTGTCACTGGTATTTTTTCCGGAAAAAAAAGTTTATTATTTGAAATTTTTCACCAAGTTACTGCAATCTTTTTTAAAGTTTCATTTTATGTTAAGCAATCTCAAATCACTGACATCTTCATCTGCCTCTTCTGTGTTGATATTATTTTTAACAAGAAAATGCTCTCTTCGCAGGTGCTGAGAAACCTGGTAAGCTCAAAGCAAATTCTGCTAAGTAGAGGATATTCTCAATTCTATTTTTTTATAAGAAAACTGTAAATATCTCAGTCTCACTGTTTTACAGATAACTCTCCTTTTGCCTAAATTGCAGTTCTTTTTTCCCACTCTTGCCGCCTCCAATCCAGCACAGGTAGTTTTTTCCACCAATGCAAACTTATCATGTCACTTCCCACCTAAAAACTTTTCAACAGCTTCCCATTGCTATTAGGATATAATCCCAAATCTTAGAAGGCCTCCAAAGTCCTGCACAACCTGGTCCCTTCCTACCTCTCAGGCCATACTGATGACCTCTCAAATCCTCCAAAGCACCAAGTTCTCCCCTGCTCCAGGTCTCTGCATGCTCTGTTCCCTCTGCTTGGAATGCTTTTCTTTTCAGTCCATCTTTTCTTCTAGGACCATCTTTCCTATCTGAGAGGCCTTCTAATGCCACCCAATTTAAAGTACACCAAGGCATTCTCTCTCTCTCAAAAGTATTTCATACTTTTCCTACGAAGCATTCATTGAAATCTGTATTTATTTATTTGTGTGTTTTTAGGAAGCCTATCTCCACCAGACAGTAAAAACTCCACCAGAGAGTGTATAGTTTGTTTGTTTGATTCACCCCTTAATCACTGTTTTTTACCCAGCCCCTGGCTTGATCCTTGGCACCTTGTGAACCTTCAGTAAATATTTGATAAATGAATGAATGAAAGACTGAGAAGAGAAGAGACAAAGGACAATCTAGTTATTTCCACCAACCTGTTACTTATGATCAAAAAAACTCATTATCTTAAATCTAACTACATCATCAAGCTCTCCCCCTATACAGGATTATTCTCATCAGCATTTAACAGTCTGTACTTTCTCCCAACCTAAAAGAAAGAGACGGACAGACACACACACACACACCTTTCTCCTGACCCCACATTCCCATGAATAAATTCCCCATTTCTCTAATGCAATTTCATAGGAATACTCAGAAGAGCTGACTATACCTGCTGTCTCCAATTCTTTCCTCCCATTCTTATTTGAACCCATTCCAACCAGGCTTTTATCCCCATCGCTTCCCTGAAACTGCTCTTGTTAAGTCACCAGTGACCTCCACCTTGAACCACCCAGTAGCCAGGTACTGAGGCAGGCACTTTAATGAATTCTCTCATCCATTTAAACAGTTCATCACAGCCACCTTTGAGGCAGGTACCATTTGCTATCCCCAGAGAGAGGATCCTCTCTTTTTTTAAACACTTTCTTGCTTGGTTTCCAGGACAGGACACCACACTGCTGCCTCTCCTCCCTCCTTCACTGGCCATTCCTTCTGAGACTTCTCATTATCTCAGCGTCTTGATGTTAGAGTGACCCAGGGCTCTCAGTTCTCTGTCTTCTTTTCTATCTATACACCCTCCCCTTGGTCGTCCCAATGGGTCTCATCACTTTAAACACCACCTACAAGAGCCTAAACCTCTTCCCTGAACTCAAGGCTCATATTTTCAGCTGCCTGCTTGACATCACTCCCAGATGTCTAACAGACATCTCACACTTAACATCACCTCATGACAAATTCCTGATGTTCCCCCCTAAGGCTGATGCTCCTACAGGATCCCCCATGTTAGTAAATGACAATTCAACCCTCCAAGTCATCCCTGACTTTTCTCTTTCCCTAACACCCTGTAACCAATCCATCAGCTAATCCCACTGGCTCTACCTTAAAAATATATCTAAATTCTGCCTACTTCTCCCTACTTCCACCACCACTACTGCCATCTAAGCCTCCACCATCCCTATCTAGATTATTGCAATAGTCCCCCAGTGGATTCTTTCCTTGCCTCACTGCATACTATTCTCAAAACAAAAGGCCAGAGTCATATAGAATAATAAAAAAAAAAAAAATCAGATCATGCCACTCCCTGAAACCCACTAACTGTTTCCCTTCTCATCAGAATAAAAATCATTTTTCTTTTTTTCTCTTCCGCCTGTAGAATTTAAGCTTCTTAAGGGGAAAATTGTTTGTTTTGTTCAATACTGTATCCCTCCAGTGGCATGAAAATGCCTGGCACCTAACAGGTCTCCAATATATACTTACTGAATAAAAAATGGGTGAAAACAATATCATGGATAAGCAATTTAACTAAATCTCCAGACTCTACTGCTCTTAACAGCAAGCTTTTGGAAAGCATGGACCATGCAGTTACAATTAAATTTTGCACAGTAACTTGCACACAAAGTCTTAATATAATTTCATCATTGATATGCTGTATTTCCCACTGAAATTTTAGTTTCCTATATTATATGAATGTCAATAACTTTAAAACTTAAGCAGAACATCTTAAAATATGACATCTGGGTCTCAACTTACACTGCAACTACCCAGCCGCTCCCTCCTCCGGGGAGGTATATGCTTACTTATTAATGCTCTGCACTGTGTGAGCACTGTCTTGACCGTTGCTCTGGAGCTCTCACTGTTACGTTATTTGCTGCACCGTCTGTAGGGGGACCTCATAGCCATGCAGGGGCTTAGACTGGATGGCAGGAAGAACAGTGACTGAGAGCCCAGCTCTGGCTGCTTTCTTTTTACAGAGTTCTTCTTTCAACTTCTGGGGTATATCTATTAATGCTTTAACTCTCTCAAAGGCATTGCTCAGCCAATAGCCAAATGTTTCCAAGGTCCTTTTCATGAGTAAGCCTGTCTTCTGAGAGTTCTATGACTCCTACAGGCTGTATCAGCCTACACACACTTCCATTTCCAATCCCCAGACTCCAACCTCCTCTTGGTTCTTACTGGACTCTATGTAAGAATATTTTATCAATGCAGTATCTTTATGTGATAAATTATATTTCACAGATAAAACTAGAGCAAGTTGAATTCTGAAACAATTATTCTACTCTCGAACACTGTTAAACCTTGTCTCATTCCACCAAGAAATTCAAAACCATTTGCATTATTTTTTAAATTATCATCATTCTATAATGAGACTATACATTTTCAACACATGTTATTAGTGCTTTTCTTAAGTATCAATATAAAACAACACTGCTAAAATCAGGATAGATCCCAACATGCCTAAAAATATATATTTATTATGATCCAGCATAAAAATTCTGGAAGAACTTTAACGTATGGCCATCATCAATAACATGAGAGGATGATGAACTAACATTTATTAAGTACTTACTATGTACCAGGCATTTTATCCACATTATCATATGTAATCCTTATAATAGCCTTGTATGATAAGTATATATCACCAGACTTCAAACCCCCCCAAGACGCCTTCCTAAAGCCCAGTACCACATCTTCTTATGTGCCAGACACTTGTGACTCACACTTAAGAAGCATTGGTCAGTTTTTACCAAAATGAGCAGCTAATAAATCAACATCTATATTAAAACTATTGTATCTGGTAAACATGTAAAGGTCACCTTATAACCTACAGGACAGGCTTAAGTGTTTTAAAATTTTTTCAGTTAATTCACCCTAGTAGATCCAAGGGATACAAGCATTCTTTAAAGAAATTGCACTATGATGACGATACTGAAGTTTTTCATGGAAAAGATGAATAGTTTGTTATATCTGGCCCTTACATATTTCAGGCAAAAGCTGTTTCTTCCATGTCACATAAGTTGCGAAGTCACAAATTACTCTGTTATGAAAACTTATATTAATGAGCAGATGCTCCTTGAGGAAAAAAGAAAAAAAAAAAGATTCCCTTGTTGACCTTCACTCTGAAGTGAACTAGACTTCTGAATGGTCAAAAATACAAGCCCAGCTCTTGAAATTCCATAAGAAATGTTGCTTGCGTCCTTCAAAGCTTAAAAACGTCACATTAATCTACAGAATAAAACATCTCCACTGAAAGCATTTGTCTGAGAACTTGAGGACGAACAGAATAAAATCAGCACTGATACAAAAACCACGCTGACGACACCAAATACTTAGAGAAACAAACAGAAGGGTGCTATTGACGATCGAGATTTCTGAAGCCCCTTCCTTAATGGCGTTTCCCCACAGCAGAGGTGCTGGATTCCGCGCTCCCAAAGCCACCGCCCCCAGCCCTGTGGCGCACGCACCTCCCAGCCCTGGTTCCTGCAGCCTCCTCAGACTCTGGAGAGCCCAGTCCACGTGAGCTGCACCCCTGGGTCTTTCACATAACTGTGGTTGAAGATATTTTTCACGAGGTTCTTTAAACAATGATTCACGTGATAAATTTCTGCTCGAGTTAGTTCCAGGAAATGTTTGGTTTCTGCAGATGTTTGTATGCTTCCCGTTGTCAGTACATGAAAACGATAGAATTCTGTGTTTCTTTTTCTTACTTGAGCAACTAGAAAATGTGAAATCAAATATATTGTCCAAATCTCTCAACACTGACGGATGGGAATACTTAATCCTTCAACTTCTTTCAGGTGAGATTGGTTTTATTTTTATATCAAGTTACTTTACTTTTGGCCTGAAATTTGTAAGTTGCTTTAAGTGTTTGCAGAAGCAAGGAAAGTTGCAAAATGTTTAAAACAGGAAAGACGTATCTAATGTTGACCTGCTTATAAGTTCCAGAATACATTTTTAAAAAAAGAGAAAAGTACACTGAGAAGCCACAAATGCCCAGAATTAAATTCTCTGTTATCTAAAAGATACAGAAGACTCCACAAAGAAACAAAACAGTCCTCTAGTCTCTGTTTAAGCCCAGTTAACCAGTTTGAATACTCAAATAGGTTCTTGGTTGAACCTCCCTAGCAATTTATTTAATTTTAAAAGCTATATTAGAAGGGCAAACACCTACCCATTGGATCATACAGGTCTAAAACATTAGTTATCAAACTTTTTTTAGTAGCAGAACCATTTCTGAGTTGGCAAACAAAAACCAAACCTAATACATAAAAAATTAAAATGGTATATTCTATATATTTATTATTGTAAGTTCAAATTTATAATATTAATTTGTAGTCAATGTGAATATGAGTTTTCCAATGGGTGAAAACTAGAAACTGAAGGTTATAAGTGAGAGTAATAAACTCAGATCAGCCCCAGTAAACACTTACTTCTGTATTTTGCTTGGATGCACTGTGCACTGCCCATGTGGGACTTCTCTCTACACATTCTGAGCTACCCACTTACCAAAGGCCACACGTAGCAGCCATCTACTCAGAAAGCATAAGAAGAAAACACAGCATGCCAGCAAGGCAGTTTCAGGTATTCCTCCTCACGGGAAGAGTCCACCTAAGAGTCCACATGGCCAACCAGGAGCTATTCTCTTGGGCATTCAGATGACAGCTCAGGTGCAAGGAAATGAGAATCACAGGGTAAGTGCAGAGTCACACTGGCTTAGAAGCCTTATGTCCCAAATAGAAACCAATACCTCAAATAACGATCCCAGCCACAGCTTCCAGGGTCCCCATGAAGTTCATACCCATCTCTGAAAAGTGCCCCAGGGAAGCGCAAAGCTACTGCTTCTAACCAAGAATTTAGAGTTCATGCATAGTTCCTCCCAGTCCAAATATATTTACCAAATAAAGATCATTTTTACCATAAGCAGTGTTGCCTAGTAACATGGCTGACTTTCCCCTTTATCGGGATTCAGAGAAATTAAGTAGAAAGTTCATCCAAGGTCAGGTTTGTCCTTAGAGAATGAGAATGGTTTGGTTAATTCTTTACCCACCTTCCTGATTAAAAAAATAATAATCCTAGCATATCAAGAATAGAAAGAACTTCCTTAGTTTCACCAAAAACCTATAACAAAACCATACTTAATGATTAAATAAAGTATTTCCTTTAAAAGCCAGGAAATTAGACCAAGAAGACTACAACTATCAGTTCTATTCAACAGTATAGAGGTCGTCAATGTAATAAAATAAAAATGAGATATAAAATTTTAAATTAAGTGACAAAATTTCTCCAAGTGATCATTATTTATAAATAGAATTATGAAGGCAAGCTATTAAAAGTAATATAAAAACAAGTTCATCAATGTTGCTGGATATAAGGTCAGTATACAGAAATGAATGTAATTCCTAGAAGTCAAAAAACACCACTTTGTAATTTAATTAGGAAAAGCTACCATTTAAAATGGCAGGACTTCCCTGGTGGCACAGTGGTTAAGAATCTGCCTGCCAATACAGGGGACACGGGTTCAACAAGCCCTGGTCTGGGAAGATCCGACATGCCGTGGAGCAACTAAGCCCATGCACCACAGCTACTGACCCTGCGCTCTAAAGCCCGTGAGCCACAACTACTGAGCTCACACGCCACAACTACTGAAGCCTGCACGCCTAGAACCCATGCTCCGCAACAAGAGAAGCCACCGCAGTGAGAAGCCCGTGCACCACAACGAAGAGGAGCCCCTGCTCAGAGCAACTAGAGAAAGCCTGCATGCAGCAACGAAGACCCAACTCAGCCATAAATAAATAAATAAAACATATGTATTAAATAAATAAATAAATAAATAGCAACTTTAAAAAACCCCTAAGTTCATGGATAGAGCAAACAGACCTGGTGGCTGCATGTGGTACAGGGGCGTGGGGGGGGAGCAGGGTGCAAAACGGGTGAAGGTAATCAAAAAGTACAAATTTCCAGGTATAAAATGAATGTCATGCGGATGTAATGTACAGCATGGTGACTACTGTTAATAATACTGTGTTGCATATTTGAAAGTAAGAGAATGGATCTTGAAAGTTGTCATCACGAAAAAGAACTGTGTAATTATGTATGGAGATAGATGTCAACTGAACTTATTGTGGTGGTCATTTTCCAATACATAAAAAATGAAAATCATTATATTGTACACCTGAAACAAATATAATGTTATGTCAACTATGCTTCAATGAAAAAGAGAGAGAGAGAAAAAAGAAAGAGAAAAAAGGAAAAAGAAAAGGAGAGAGAAAGAAGGCAATTAAAAGCTATAAGCTAATAGTAAATTTCTAGTAATAAAACTAACAAGAAAGTTTCAAGCACTCTACAGAGAAAATTACAAAGTTGAGTAAATGAGAAAACAAACCATGTTTGTGGATGGAAGACCTGATAAATATTCTTAAATGGAGTGGGATTTCAATCTGATTCTAATAAAACTCTCTACAGGATCCTTCTTAAGAAAAAGAGAGCCAAGAACAGCCTTGACAAACTTGAAGAAGAACACAGGTAACATGCCCTCCAAAATGTTAAGACATATTAAACCACGGTGACACAGTACAGACAAATGAAAGCAACAGAACACCCAGAAAAAGACATATACGTTTGGAAATTTGATATGTAATAGAGGTAG
Organism: Mesoplodon bidens; assembly: GCF_964165515.1. NCBI lineage: Eukaryota > Metazoa > Chordata > Mammalia > Artiodactyla > Ziphiidae > Mesoplodon > Mesoplodon bidens. The sequence continues at coordinate 85,416,917 of NC_138166.1, forward strand.
TACTGTAAATCAGTGGGGAAAGGATGAACTATTGGACAGTGGTGCTAAGACATAGGTCATCTGTAAGGAAGTACAATGAAATCCCTGTTTCACACCATTGAGAAACATTATCAAGCTAATTAAAGACATAAATGTGAAAAAATTTTTGAAAAATTTTAGAAAAAAAATCCTTGCTATAATGAGGGCTTTAAAAAATAAGATACAGGGCTTCCCTGGTGGCACAGTGGTTGAGAATCTGCCTGCCAATGCAGGGGACACAGATTCAAGCCCTGGTCTGGGAAGATCCCACATGCCGCGGAGCAACAACGCCTGTGAGCTACAACTACTGAGCCTGTGCGTCTGGAGCCTGTGCTCCGCAACAAGAGAGGCCGCGATAGTGAGAGGCCCACGCACCGCGATGAAGGGTGGCCCCCACTTGCCGCAACTAGAGAAAGCCCTCGCACAGAAACGAAGACCCAACACAGCCAAAAATTAATTAATTAATAAACTCCTACCCCAACATCATAAATAAATAAATAAATAAATGGATGAATGAATGAATGAATGAATGTAAAGAAGCTCATATCTATGACCAAGCAATTCCACTCCTGAATATGTGCGCTAGAGAAAAAACTGGCACAGGTCCATGAGGAGGCATATGTAAGAGTATTTGTTAGCACTGTTTGTAACAGCAAAAAACTGGAAACAACTCAAACATGAATTAACAGGAGAATGGATAAACATATGGTGATATATAGACTTATAACGAAATACTACATATATTTAAAAGAATCAAGGACAGCTACAAATACCAAAGATAAATAAATGCTACCAAAAAAACCAATGTTAGTTTCTGCACAGCCAAAGAAATAATCAACAGACTGAAAAGGCAACCCACAGAATAAGAGAAAATATTTGCATATATATATCTGATAAGGCATTAAAATCCCAACTATATAAGTATCTTCTACAACTCAATAGCAAAAGTAAATCATGTAACCCCCTATTTATATAGACTTTTCCTTAAAGAAGACATACAAATGGACAACAGGTATATGAAAAGATGTTCAACACTACTAATCATGAAGGAAATGTAAATCAAAATCACAATGAAATATCAGCTCGCACCCATTAGGATGGCCATTATTTTTAAAAAACAGAAATTAACAAGTGCTGACAAGTATGCGTATAAACTAGAATCCTTGTGTGCATGGTGGGAATGTAAAATAGTACAGTTGCTGTGGAAAACAGTAATCGTTGCTCCTTAAAAAAATCAAAAATAGAACTACCATATGATCCAGCAATCCCACCTGTGGATCTTTATTCAAAAGAATTGAAATTGGGATCTCATAGAGATATCTGCACTCCCATGTTCACTGCCACATTATTCACAACAGCCAAGAGGTGGAAACAACCTAAATGTCCATCAACAGGTGAATGGATAAAGAAAGTGGGGTGTAAGCATACAACGGAATATTATTCGGCCATAAAAAGAAGGAAGTCTTGTCATACGTGACATGGATGAACCGTGAGGACATTATGCTAAGTGAAATAAGCCAGATACAGAAGGACAAACAGTGCATGGTTCCACTTATATAATAAGGTAGCTAAAGCAGTCAAACTCATAGAAGTGGAAAGTAGAACAGTGGTTGCCAGGGACTGGAGGGGAGGGGGAGATGGGAGTTGCTGTTCAGTGGGCATAGAGTTTCAGTCATGCAAGATGAAGAAGTTCTAGAGCTCTGCTGGACAACATTGCGCTCAGTTAACAATAATGTACCATACACTTAAAAATCTGTTAAGAAAGAAGATCTCATGTTATGTGTTTTTTACCACAATAAAGAAAAAATGTTTGAAATCATATAAAATATTATATGTATGTATGTATACAGTTGTATACAAAGGCAGTAAGAGTATAAAATACGTGTGGAAATGTTAAACACTAAATTCAAGATAGTGGTTTCTACTAAGGAGGAAGAGAGGAGAATAGGGTCAAAAATGCTAAACAGGAAGCTTCTATTTTGTCTGTGATATTTTATTACTTAAATAAACTAAAGCAAATATTATAACTGATATATGATTTTTCATTTTCTATTTATTTTTCTGTATGTGTGAAATATGTTATTACAGAAACAAATTTTTTAGAACCTAATAAATACGAAGAACACTTTCTTCCTTTTTAAGGAATGGGTATAGTTTGTCTTCTTTGATAACAAAAGGTTCCATGGGGAAGGATGGGCCTGAAATTATAGCAAAATTGCGTTTGTGTGTGTGTTCACTCTTCTCAGAAGAGAAGCCACAGATTTCATCAAAGGGGTCTGCAACTTAAAATGTTAAGAACCACGAACATAATTGATGATATCTGCCCTTTTCCAGCAGGAGACAATAAAAAAACAGAACCATTGGGTACCATCTGAAGAAAATGAAAATACCAACTCAGAAAGATAGATGTACTCCTGGGTTCACTGCAGCATTATTTACAGCAGCCAAGATATGGAAACAACCTAAGTGTCCACTGACGAATAAATGGATAAAGAAAATAAATAAATAGTATATACACACAATGTAATATTATTCAGCCATGAAAAAGAGTGAAATTTTATGACAACATGGATGGACCTCGAGGGCATTATGCCAACTGAAATAAGTCAGACAGAGAAAGACAAATACTGCATGACCTCACATATATGTGCAATTTAAAAAAACAAACACCAAGCTCACAGATACGGGGAACAGATTGGTGGCTGCCAGAGGTGAGGGGCAGCAGGTGGGCAAAATGGGTAAAGGGGGCCAAAAGGTACAAACTTCCAGTTATAAAATTAATAAGCACTGAAGATGTATCGATAACGTACAGCATGACAACCACAGTTAATAATATCGTAGTGCATATTTGAAAGTTGCTACGAAAGTATAAATCTTAAAAGTTCTCATCACTAGAGAAAAAAATCTGTATGGTGACAGATGCCAACGCGACTTACTGCTGTGATCACTTCCCAATACATGCAAATATCAAATCATTACGTTGTACACCTGAAATTAATATAATGTCTGTCAATTATACCTCAAAAAAAGAAAAACCAGAACCAAATCTGAATTTAAATCAATCAGCATGTTTCTCACCTTTTTCTTAGTTCTGATTTTCTGTTATATGCTTTTTCATTTTATGTATTTTTGCTGTAGAGTTGCCTCAGACTTTCTCTGAAGAAAGGCAAGCTATCAATAAAAAAAGAAACACCCTTTAAGAAATCCCACCAAGGGCTTCCCTGGTGGCACAGTGGTTGAGAGTCTGCCTGCCAATGCATGGGACGCGGGTTCGGGCCCTGGTCTGGGAAGGTCCCGCATGCCGTGGAGCGGCTAGGCCCGTGAGCCACAATTACTGAGCCTGCGCGTCTGGAGCCTGTGCTCTGAAACAAGAGAGGCCATGACTGTGAGAGGCCTGCACACTGCAATGAAGAGTGGCTCCCGCTCACCGCAACTAGGGAAAGCCCTCGCACAGAAATGAAGACCCAACACAGCCAAAAATAAATAAATTAATTAATTTAAAAATGAATAAGTCATTTAAAAAAAAAAAGAAAGAAATCCCACCAAATCCACGTAAAAAACACGAAATAGAAGAATCATTTGGAATAAATGTAAACACTGACACAGCAGCCTTGGGATCAGGTGTGAAGACAAATGGTTCCATTAATAACTTTAATAGGAAAGGCTACACAGAAGGGATTCAAACACAGGGCAGGCTATGTCCGGGTTCTCACCTCCTTTTTGGCCACAAAAAAACCAAATGCCTAAGGCATATGACAGTTAACAAGAGCAGGTCAGAATCTGGGGGTAGGAAGTATATTGTTCAGAAAAAATTCCCCCACATGATTCTGCTACACTTTCCCCACATCCCACCACTAAAGCCCCCAATCCCTGCCCCAGTTGAGATCACTGGGTTGAATTTATTCTTTTAAATTGTTCAACACTTAACAAATAGTTTACTGAGCACCTACTCTATCACTGTCATGAAGCGAGTATTTTTGTACTTCTGCACAGTTAGAGATTTCTGCGAAAATTTACTGAGACCTGGGTTAAAGGACAAGCCTTAAAACTTTAGAAATGACTAAATAGATAGTAAAAGATTGATCTCCCCTGAGGTATGTGTTCACATTTCAGAAAGATGATGAAACCAGGGTCATGGAGACATTCCAGAGTTACAAACTCAGAGCCTCTTGTCTTAGGTTACTGACGTAAGTAATAATCTATCCCTGCCTCAGAAACCCTGTGTCTACTTTCAGGGTAATATGAACAAGTATAGATATTAAAAACTTATCAGTCACCAGGCACCAGGCTACTTCCTACGAACACAACTGTGAGTAAGAGAAAGTTCCTGCTCTCCCAGAGTTTGTGGTCAATTGTGGTACCAACAATGATCCATCACAGCACAGTACAGCAAGTCCATGACAGGAGATGTACATGGAGCTGTGAGAGACTGAAGGGAGAGGAGTTAGCCAAATGCCTCTGTCTGCAAATCAGAGAAAATCCCCAAACAGAGATTCTATTAGAAAAGAAGAGAGTGGTGAAAGGTCGCAGGGAAAGCGGCCAGAGTCATTAAGGTAATATCTCCCTTTTTAGAATATTATATTTAGCACTAACAGGGAATGCAGAGAAATAAAAGACCACCTTATTCTTTTATTATTTTTTTAAATTTTGCATAGTTTTAATATATATTCAAAAACCATGAAAACAAAATAGTTTTGTTCAGAGACTTACAACAATTCTTCACGTTATAGACAGCAACCCTCTCCCTGGTATCATTCTGAATTCCTAGCTGTCCCCTTCAGAATAATTCTCTCTCTAATTGTAAGCATCTTACTACGTCAGTTATGCATTGTAACACGTCATTTAAAATTAATTATTGGGCTTCCCTGGTGGCGTAGTGGTTGAGGATCTGCCTGCCAATGCAGGGGACATGGGTTCGAGCCCTGGTCTGGGAAGATCCCACATGCTGCAGAGCGACTGGGCCCGTGAGCCACAACTACTGAGCCTGCGTGTCTGGAGCCTGTGCTCCGCAACAGGAGAGGCCGCGACAGTGAGAGGCCCGTGCACCGCGATGAAGAGTGGCCCCCGCTCGCCACAACTAGAGAAAGCCCTCGCACAGAAACGAAGACCCAACACAGCCTAAAATAAATAAATAAATAATTTTTTAAAAAAATAAAAAATAAAATTAATTATTTATTTAAAATTACTTCTCCCTAGGTTACAGTTCAGGCATTATATAGGTTATTTTTGGATACAGTTCTTTTATCAGATAAATATATTGCAAATATTTTCTCCTAGTTCATGGCTTATCTTTTAATTCTCTTAACAGCTTTTTGAAAAACAGATGATTTTAATCCTGACCAAAATATAAATTAGGCTTAATATTCAGTGTTTTTGGTATTCTGTAAAAAGTGTGCCTATTCAAAGTCCACAAGGATGTTCTCCTGTTTTGTTCTAGAATTTTTATGATTTTGCCCTTATGTCTAGGTCTATGGTATATTTCAATTAAATTTTATGCCTGGCATGGGGGAGGAGGATTTCTGTTTGTTAGTTTTTGATATAGGATGCCTACTTGTTCCAGGAGCATTTATTAAAAATATAAAGCTCTTTGCCATTGAATTACCTTAAAGTTTGTTAAAAATCAATAGCTTACATATGTATAGCTCTGTTTCTGGACTCTTTCTTCTGTTATGTTGCTCTATTTTCTCCTTACATAAACACCATGTTGTTTACTGTGGCTTTATATTGCCTTGACATTAGGTGGGTGTAACTCATCTAACTTTATTTTTCTTTTTCAAGACTGTTTTAGCTCTTCTAGGATCAATAGATTTTGACGTAAATATAAGCATTTAAGCATGATCTTGTCAATTCCTAGAAAAGGCATGTTAGGATTTTGATTAGGATGGCCTTCAAGGTATAGATCAAGTTGGGAAGAAATGGGCATCTTAACAATATTGAGTCTTCCAAACCATGAACATTTGTCTGGGTCTTTTGGGTTTGAAAAAAAGGTTTCTAGTCAGAGGACACACGTGACCAAAACTATTTCTGATGAAAACTCTAATTTTCAATAAGTAGAATGGACTGGAGGAAAATGAGACCAAGTGTCATCCATTAAGAAGCTACTGAAATCACCCAAGCCTAAGGTAGTCAGGGCCTGGATCCAGAGGTTCAAGAACTAAAAACCAGAAGTACAATTTTAAAAAGTGCATTTGTAAGAATACACACTTTGCTTATTTTATTTACAAACAACGTCACAAGCATATAAAGAAGCAGTGTTGCATATTTTCAACTCACTTATCACTGTGTTATGAAAACTAGGATGACTATCTAGTTTATCTGTTCCTAAATTTTAAGTTTTTACAGCACATCAACTGGGCTTTTTACCCTAGGTTTCTTTTTCAACTCCAACAGGAAAGATGCACGAACCTGAGTGCTTCAGAATCACGGTCTCTGTGGCCTCCTAGTGCTGGCCGTCGATAATGACAGCTTCTGTAGCAAATTCTCTATGAAAACAGGACAGACTCATTCTGTGCTCTAGTTTTTCTTCTGCACGTAGATAAAGTAATTATGACATCCCCCCAAATAACATCTCAGACACTATTCACAAGCATACCAGGTCTATGACGGAGGTAAACAAAACATCCACAAAGCTTAGAGTCACTGGATCATTCATGCTTAGGTCTCCAACATGATTTCTTACAACGATCTCTGAGAAGCTACTGCCAAGGGTTTTTTCTGTTTTATTTTTGTTTCAAACAAAATTTTAATTAATGTCTGCTCATATCTTCTATGCTATTTATTCTGTATTTCACCCTGGCAACTTTATTTATCCACTCTCCTTCTATGACTATTCACTATGAAAGATAACCAGTGCTTCCACCTGTCAAAAGACTCAAGTATATTTCCCTAATCAAAGAATCTCTGATCTTCTGGATGGACTGAGGGTATTGCTAGCTTATTATGCATGCTTGACACAGCTTTTGCTGACTAGCCGTCTTGGTCACACACAAGTGGGGCTCCACTTCCAGCCAGACCTTGAGTCCCATGCCGCCCCGGAGCAGAGACGCTCCAGCTACCCAAGAAAAGACCACCAAGGTCAGAGAGGAGGGTTGTGTGCTGGCTGGCCGTGCTGTCCACTAAGGATGTGATCAGCACAAAATATCCAGATGTCTGTTTCATGCAACCATAAAGTTTTAAAGATACAAGTAGCATAAGTCTTCATGTCGTCTGGACCTTTCACACCATAAATGACAAAATATTTTAGCTGAAGAGTTAAACAACTGGGTCAAGGTCACATACCCTAACTATATTTAGACATCTGGGGAAGAGTTTAGGGAGGAATAAGTGACAAATACATAAAATCTAAGTAAGCAAACGTCTTCTCTCCAAAAAAGACAATTATTAACACCAGGGAAAACAAAAAGCTGTGTTGGAAAGAAAAAGGAGCCATGGATTATATTCCTCAGCTGTGAATAATGTTTTCATGGTCATAATAATGTAAACACTGATTTTTATTCAAAATTTAATTATAACGAGAAGGTAGGAGGGTTCTGCACATAGAATGAGGGTGCATAAGAAAGATAAATCCTCTTCCCCTATCATGAGAAGTCAAAGGTAATGCCTAAGACTGAAAAATTAAAAACTGGAAAAAGAGCAACATGCTATTTGGAGATTTGGAGGTAAATAACGAAACAATTAGGTCTCAGAGTTGAACTTCAGAGAGCAGGGACTGGGGTGGGGGTAAGAGTTGGGAGACTGCTGAGTTTTGTATCAAGCCTTGTACAACCCCTGGACTCTGAATTCTGTGCATGTATAACTGAGATTAAAATTAAATCTAGAGACTAGAACCTACGATTTCTCACTGTGTAGTATTTTTTTTAATTACATATTTTTTCACTCAAAGAAAACATAGAGAAAACACTGATATTTTAACTAAACAATTTAATTTTATATTATCTTGTTGTGGCTATTGTGTCTCCATTTTATGGAAGCAAAAAAAAATCAATAAATCAAATATTCACCAGCTGAACTGGAGACATATGAACCTGTACTAGGTGCTGGGAAACAAATACTAATAAGACCTTCCCTGCAAAGAGTCACTCTGTTTTAGAGAAACAAACACACAAATACCCAAAAGCAATGAGATAAGCACCCTAACACTTAACTGTTCTGTGAGCCTTGGTTTCCTCATTTGCAAAACGCCTCATCAGGTTTTCGTGAATATTTAATGATTCAGTACATATAAAGTTCTTGGAACACTGCCTGGCAGATCCTATGAAAAATAAGGTCCAAAAGACAAACCTTTGCCTGCCTGATTTTAAAGCCCACATTCATTCCACTACATCACACTTCTAAAATAATCCTATTCTTTTCAAAAACAAAAAATTTTTCCTCCTCCAAATGGTATCCAGTAAATGGACAAATTGTGACTCATCACATATGCAGATGTAGATGTAGAATAAAATCTGAGGATAAAAGAACTTTCCTAGCTCTTTTTTTTTTTTGCGGTACGCGGGCCTCTCACTGTTGTGGCCTCTCCCGTTGCGGAGCACAGGCTCCGGACGCGCAGGCTCAGCGGCCATGGCTCACGGGCCCAGCCGCTCCGTGGCATGTGGGATCTTCCCGGACCGGGGCACGAACCCATGTCCCCTGCATCGGCAGGCGGACTCTCAACTACTGTGCCACCAGGGAAGCCCCCTAGCTCTTTTTTTTCTGGTTATTTTTAATTATTTGCAAATATTTGGTTTATTTAGGAATAGTCCCCTAATATGTCTTAGGAGTTAGGCATGATTAAAAATGAAGTTCTTGATTTATCAAGAGGTAAAATGTAGTAGCGATCTTCAACCAGAAAGTAAATTATTTGGCATGATTAAAAATGAAGTTCTTGGGACTTCCCTGGTGGTACAGTGGTTGAGAATCCGCCTGTCAATGCAGGCGACACAGGTTCCATCCCTGGTCCAGGAAGATCCCACATGCCACGGAGCAACTAAACCCATGCGCCACAACTACTGAGCCTGTGCTCTAGAGCTCGCAAGCCACAACTACTGAGCCCACGCACCGCAACTACTAAAGCCCGAGAGCCACAACTACTGAGCCCATGTGCTACAACTACTGAAGCCCACACGCCTAGAGCCTGTGCTCTGCAACAAGAGAAGCCTGTGCACCACAATGAAGACCCAACGCAGCCAAAAAAAAAAGAAGTTCTTGATTTATCAAGAAGTAAAATGTAGTAGTGATCTTCAACCAGAAAGTAAATTATTTATCACTAGATGGCACTGTACTGGATTTTTTTTTGTCTTGTTTCTTTTAGCTCGAGGTTCAAATTACTTATCAAATGAAAAGAATTCTTTCAACAGAAGAAGGTAAGATTATATTACTCCTGTTTTAAGTTATCTCATGGCTTTGAAAATAAAGATATAGTTTAATGGAAAAGGAAACAATGATATAATCAAGTTAAACTCTATTTTTAAACTATTCTGGTATGTTAAATAACTCTTCTGATATCTTCTAAGCAGAAATAATTCTGAATGTCTCTCTTGTTTACAATACAACAAACAAGTACAGGAACGTGTGCTGGTTTGTACTGTATCAACTCGACTTAAGTGGAACTACATTTCCCAGAATCCCTGGCCACAAATGGCTCCAGGCAGAGTTGGCCAAAAGAGCAATTCACTTCAGACGGAGGAGGAGGAACTGCGGCAGCCGCTGATTCTCTCTTCTTGGTTAGATGTGGTGACAGACACCGATGCCAGCTCGTCCTCACACCCCTCTGGTCCGTGTCCAGCTGTTTTTCCCAAACACTAAACTGACTGACCAACAAAGACCCCAGGCCCACACCGGATGCTTGGCAGGAGACAGAGAGGTGGCGTTCCGGAAATATTTAGTTATTGACCAATAATGTTTAGTAAGCTGTAATAATGCAGTAAACGAGTTAAGCTCCTCCTCACACAGTAGCTTCAATGTATTGATAAATGTTCTACTAATTTATAGAGTTATATAACCTTTTGCATGTATCAAATATTATGTAACTTTTTTTAAAGAATAAAGCACGTGACAGGGCAATCAGTGATATTAAACATTTACAGATATTTAAATAAGTTGAGACCACAATGTCTGAACAAAATAGTGAGCTAAGAAATCCATCTCCACCACATCTTTATTATTTACCAAATTATTATTTAGCAGTTTCATTCATTGTGCATGAAAACTCTCCAACATCTATAGCCACCTATCTTTAATAGTCAGCCAAACTCCTGAGTTTGACAGCTAACCACCCAGATGGCTTCTTAGTCTGTTTTGTTTTCAGTACTGAAGAAGTAGATCTAGTGCTAGAACCCATGACAGGTGTATACAACAGGCTCAATAACTGTGTGTTAAAAAGAGTTGATGAGTTAAGTCATCTTCATATTGGTATCAGTCTGATTCAACTCCCGTAGCATCTGAGTTACCACAAGGTAATAAAACAAAACATCAAAGAAGATAAATATAATTGCTAGTCCACTTTTGTGGATTTAAAAAAAAGGTAAGATTCTGTGTTCTGTCCTGTTATTTCTTGTGCTTATCTCTGGCAATGTCATTCAAAGTCATACAGTCTGGATGATTGCTTCCAGAGAGATAACTCCCCAAGTCCTATCTCTAACACTGAACTTCCAGCAAAGTCATAATGCCCTAGACCCATAGGGCAGCATTCTGTTCAACTGTGTGTGCTGCCAGTGTTTACAGAGGACTTCCTAAGTTCCTGAGTTCACAAACTATCATCTCCAGCACTCCTATGAAATAGGTACTACTACACAGACCCTGGTGTTGACATGTACTAGGTGTGTAACCTTGGAAGGCTTAAAGAAACTGAGCAGCTTTTTCCAAGGTTATGTATCTAGAACATGTCAAAACCAGGATCTGAACCCAGGTTGGGTCTGACTGCAGAACCCAAGTTCCCAACCCTCAGTCCATCCTCCCCTCCCACTAGATCAACTTGAGAATAATGTCTGCCTCTGATTTCATCATAGTATCCACCCAAAGCAGGCAACGCACTTGTATTTAGTATGTGTCAAGAGTTATCTCTTGGGGCTTCCCTGGTGGCGCAATGGTTAAGAATCCGCCTGCCAATGCAAGGGACACGGGTTCGAGCCCTGGTCCGGGAAGATCCCACATGCCGCGGAGCAACTAAGCCCGTGTGCCACAACTACTGAGCCTGTGCTCTAGGGCTTGTGTGCCACAACTCCTGAGCCCACGTGCCACAGCTACTGAAGTCCATGTGCCTACAGCCCGTGCTCCTCAACAAGAGAAGCCACCGCAATGAGAAGCCCGTGCACCGCAATGAAGAGTAGCTCCCACTCGCCACAACTAGAGAAAGGCCGCACGCAGCAACGAAGACCCAACGCAGCCCAAATAAATAAATTTTAAAAATAAATTTATTTTTTTGTAAAAAAGAGTTATCTGTTGACTAAACATATCCTGATTGAGGAAGTTAGCTAAGGTGTTGCCTGATATCAAAGAATAATTCCTGCTCCAAATTAGAGAATGCTCTACTAAGTTTCATAAAACATAACAACAGTGCAGACAATGAAGACAAAAACCAGAGGATAATAAACTAAAGCCATGTAACCTCTATACCTCAAACTTATCCCAGTGTTTAGGATTCCACTTACACTAAGGACAATCATGTTATATTATCATATCTCCAGGTTCTACATTCTATGTTTCCTACTGGGGTTCCTTCCCAAATGAACGAATAAACTCCAGATCTCTACCCTTCCTGGACCTATGGCAGTTTAAGTGGGCCAAATCCAGCCATGTTCTGAGAGATGATAATTAGAGAATAATTTTTAAGGATCAAATGCTATACAAAAAAAGGGTACTTTTCTGCCCCTCTGAGATTTCACACTTGGGTTTTGTCACCCTACCTGAATTAAATGTATCGGAGTTTTGTCCTGTGAAAGTTTTATCCTGCTCTCTCTTGTCTGCTAACAGGAATCCCCTACTTGGTACTCCGTAGTGAATAACAGACTTGAGAGTTTGTTCAAATACACCAAAAATATTTACTACATGTGTATCTCGGGAATACAAATGCTATCCACTTGGATTAGGTTTTAAGCATCATAGTCTCCCAGTATGCAATTTCATGGTAGGTTTAGAACATTAAAAAGACTCTCCTAGGCCTTCCACGATATTTCCTTTCCCTCTGGGCGGCAATTCCCTGGAGTCAGTACTCTCTGTTAGGCCACTCTACCTCCACTCCCAGACGCAGGCTGAGCTCTCCTCTCAAGTCCCGAGGTAAAGAAAGTGAGTCCTTTTCCCTCTGGGCCCCAGATCTAGTCCTCTCAGTTCAAAAGCTTTCTCCTCAGCCACTGGACCCACCACCTAACCACTCAGGCGTCCCCCTTCCAAAGAATTCCTTCTCCTTGAGCATATTCTCAGCCCCACTCCTGTTCTCTTTAGCCTGGGTCCTTGCTAGAAGTCATTTTTTTTCTACAACTCTCTCCTCCCAGCATCACCCACTCACCTGACTCAGCAAGGGTCACACAAATTGCATACTTTAAAGATTTTGCTATATCTTGAGCATTGTTCTTTCTTTTACATCTGAACAAAACAGTAAGGCATGAACATTTGATTACAGTTTAAGTCCCTGACTCTAGGTAGGGAAGTGCCCGCTTTATCCGTGACTTTTACAATGAGAAATTTTTTGCTACAGATATTAATTAGTTGCTCTTAAATGTATGCAGTCAGAACAAGAGAAGAGCATTGAAATAAAGCAGAAGAGATCAGGTACTTCTTAATCACCTGGATACTAAAACACTTAAATGTACCACTGATGGGGGTTGTAAAATTTCTAATTCTGTCAATCTTCAAGAAAAAAATAAAAAATAAAATGGAGAGAAAACAAGTATCTGTCTTTGATGATTTGGTATCATTTGCCTGAAGGAAGAATTTAGAGTGTTTCATAGTCCCTCTGACTTATTCTTTGTTTTCATCATTACTTTAGAAGGTAATTTGATCCACTCTAATAGTCCCAGAGAACCACTTATCCTTTTCCAAGCATCCACTATAAGACTGAACCTGGCTTTGGTACTCCTCTTTCTTTAAACTCACTCTAAAAATGGGCTTCAGAGAATGACTTTTCTAAAGTCAACACAAACTTCAGACTTCGGGTCTCTATAACAATTGGTCACAGAATGCAGATGAAACTCAAAAACTCAGTGGTGTTCTCAAAGTTTTCAAAACAAAACAATCAACAAAGATGCAGAAATAAGCACAGCCTTCAAATGACACTGAAACCCACTGGCTTACTTCCATGAAGCTCCTGAGTTCTAGAAATTACCGTTCTGTAAATGACTTTTTTTACTTTGTCAGGATCATCCACTCAAACAACCCTGGTATGTCACCATCAGTGCTTACATCTTTAAAAAAAAAATGTCTTTCACTGGCACAGGACAGGTGATTCAAGAGTTCAGAGAAACATTCATAGGTTAAAAGAAAACATCTTCAGCAAGGCGTGTATCAGATTGTGGCTTTCAGCATCAAATACTGTAGTCAGATTTCTTGAATAATGTTTTGTGAGATCCTTAAAAATGAATGGTTATACATTTTTCATTTTTAAATATAAATTTTCTCATTTCCTACTTGTGATTAGGATTGAAATATAAATTCAGTCCAAAAAAAGTATTTTTCTTCAAAAATCTGTGCTATAAATCTATCAACTTAGTTCTGTAAACTACCTCAGATAAATTCTAAGTTGGACAAATACACCAGGTAACATCAATAAATAACTGTTATTTATATTAATTACACCAGTAATTCTCCACTTTGGGCAAATGTTTGATTCTGTTCTTAAAAGCTTAACTACAAAACAGCAAGACTTTAATGCTACGAGGAGCCAAGGACATTTGCTGAACACCAGGAAAACTTTAAAAAGCACATCTTCATTCAGTTCAAAGCAAAGAGATTTGACTCCTTCAGAATAATAGAAGTGGAGACAGGACTACGGAGAGACTGAAGGGTTTTAGAAAGAGCACGGAGCCTGGCATCAGGAGGACCAGGATCTGAATCCTGGCTCAGTTACGCGCCAGCTGTGTGTCCTCGCCCAAGCTTCTTCAGCTCCCTGAAATTCAGTTTCTTCAGCTGCAGAGTAACAGGAGTATCCACCTCCCAGAGCTGCTGGGAAGACTGAGTCAGACAAAGCATTTGCAACCAGTGCAGCACCTGACACACGGTAAGTGCGACGACTTACGTTCTTCTGCCTGCCTCTCCCCTGTAAAACCAATGTGGCGGGTCTTGAGAACTTAGAATGGCTGTGGAATAGTTGTGTTCTTTAAAAGAAAAAAATGTGTTTAAATCATATTTTAAGAATACTGACAGGGATGTTGATACAACATGGATGAAGCTTGAAGACATTATGCTAAGTGGAATAAGCCAGTCACAAAAGGACAAATACTCTATGATTCCTCTGATGTCAGGTCCCTAGAGTAGTTAAATTCACAGAGATAGTAAGTACAACAGTGGCTGCCCGGGGCTGGGGGCAGGGGGAAATGAGCTGGTGTTTAATGGGTTTCAGTGGGGAAGACGAAAAGGTTCTGGTGATGGATGGCGGTGACAGTTGCAAAACAATCTAAATGTTCTTAATGTCACAAAACTGTACCCTTAAAAATGGTTAAAATGCTCAATTCTATATGTATTTTACCACACAGAGACTACTGAAAACCACTTGTTATTTAAAAGAAACTTATAATAAGTTCTTTTGACAAAAGAATGATTTATAGTTAAATAAATAGTCATGTTGTAGTTTACTTGTTCCAGCTCCCAGGCTAAGGAGAGCACTATGGGAGAAAATTCAAGTACCTCTCTCATTTGGTGGAAAAACTTGCTTTCCACTTCAGCCAGGCCCTCGCTGCTGGGCAATACTCCATAACCTGTCCCTAGTCAGCTATCTCTTGATTCCTACAATTGCTGTTCCAAGCATGTGTAGACAGTCAGACCGTCAAAGTATACCTATACTACCTTATGCCAAAATAAAGACCCTCCCTCTACCCTTTTTCCGTAATCTACCTCCTATTTCAAATTGTTTTTTAAGATGACCTATACATACTCACTGCCTGTACTCATTAATACCCGCTGCACTTAGCCATTGGAATGAAGTTTCTAATGCCAATAATACAATTTTTATCACTGAGAGCCTCTGACTTGACCAAATCCAATGACCTCATTCTACTTCTCATCCCAACTTGACCTCTTATAGTGGCATCTGATACTGACTACTTCCCTTTTTGAATCTGTTCTTTGATGGGCTTTTCCTGCCCTTTAAATGCTGGAATGTCCAGAGGTCCTCTGCTTGGCCCGCCCTCGTTCTGCTCAGGTAGCTCCCCTTCTGTAATCTCACCCATTCACGCACATATGACTCCACCCTCCACATCTTTCTCTCCTAAACTTTGGAGTCACGTTTCCAATGGTCTGCTAGTTGTTGCCATTTAGATGCCCCCTTCTCAGATGTTCAAAACCAAATCCAAGCTTCCTTTCTACTCTCTCATCCAATGACTAGAGGACTAAAAAAATGTACAGCCATTTGCTATTCTTCCACCTCTCTCACAACTGCTCTATGGAGCTCCAGTCAATAAGCCTCACAAACTCTACTTCCCAAAGCATACTCTACACTGCCTCCTCCTCCTCATCGCCACTGTCAGTGCCCTAATCCAGGCCCTTTATCTCGCTCATCTGGACCGCTGCTCACTGCGCCAGTCTCCTAACCAGTCTATCCTCTTTAGTTTTCTCCCTTCCAGTCGAATTTTCACACTGCTGCCAGGGCATTTTTCTAAAATGTGAATCTGTGCCATTCCTCTGATTTTAAAATCTCCAATGGTTCCCCACAGTCAACAGGGCCAAGACCAGATACTAGGACTACAGACACAGCTCCTTCCAATCTCATTTCCCACCACGTGCCCACTCCCCAACTCCCATGAGCCTCAAGCTCCTTCTCAACGTCTCAAGAAATGATCCTCGGACCTCTATGGCTGGTACATGCTCCTCCTTCTTCTGAACGTGGTGAGCAGCTACATATCCACTTCCCAACCTCCCCAGGCCGCACTGATCACAGGCTTCCAGTCTGCCTGTGAGGCCTCTGCTGCAACACTTAACACACAGCGTCTCATTTACTTGGCTCTTGCTCCCAAGCCATCACTGAAACCTACTTGGTGGAGCACCTCAAGATCAGGAACTCCACCCCCCTCATTTTTCAGTCCACCCCAGATTCTCTATAGCTAACGTGATCTGTCTCCCTCGTCACCAGATCTCCTGACCGTCAAAGCGCAGCGACTCCACTGCCATGCTGATGTACCATGGTGAGTGTGTCTACTACAAGGCGTGGAAATCATTCATTTGTTCACTCCACTAACACTTTTTAGACATGGGGATACACAGATGAGTAAGACTTGACACCTTCCACTAAGGAGTTCACGCTCCAGTAGGGAAAACAAACATGTAAACAGACATTTATATAACATTTTGGAGGAGCCCAGTGACAGAGTGATTTCCAGGACATTCTGGAGTGGAGGGGCCCAGAGGAGGACAATGAACCCAGCAAGTGGGGGGAACTGGGTATGAGAGAGGCCACTGGATGAAGCTTCTGGGACTGATGGTGCCCGAAGAGAGTCCCAGAGAACATGAGGGAAAGAGGAAGGGACAGGACAGGTGCGAGACAGGAAAAGGAAAACACAGCAATTAACCACACTAACTTTTTGTCCGCGGCCCAAGTACAAGCAGTAAAAGTCATAACACAGTCCTCGCAAATATGTCCAGACATTTAATTGTGAAAACAAACAACAAAATTGTCGACCTCCCAGGACACTCTTTCTCACTCTCTTTTTATCTGTCCCTCTCTCTCATATCCACTGACACACGAAAAACTTAATACATGTAATGAAAATTATATGTAAGACGAGTCATGGCAGTATTGACACGTTTAGAGCCCATGTTTTCATGTCCGCTTCAATAGTCACTTCTTATCTGTGCTCTCCACGCCAAAGTTTCTCAGACTTCCCTCACTCCTGCTGGCCTTCTCCCCAACTCCCTGACCCTTTCAGCTCTTCCTGTGCTCACCTTCCATGCGCAATGCAGAACTAGGCTACATCATTTAATGTTGCCCTATTTATTCAAATATGACGTTACCATGTCAGTCAGATCTTTTTGTGCTAAAAAGAATTTATCAATACATTTTTTCATAGCATAAAGTCTACACTTTAATTTAGAACCACAGTTACTATTGATATACTGGTTTCATTTCTTTAAGTCTTTAGAAGACCCAAAGTTATTCTTAAAGGAAAAATAGCCCTATCAGAAAAAAAATTAAAATAATCATCATCACACCATATAGCAGAGAAAACTCAGATTTCATTTTTGGCTATGTCGGTGTTTTACTACATAATTCCTTGGTCCATCTGATCTCAAATCCTTATAGAAATCTTGATATATACTATCTCACATAAAGTAATTTTTAAAATATTTTCACATTTTTGTTCCATCTTATTGACAACTATTTTACTAATTTGAAAACTGATTAAATACACGTACCGAAACGTAACATAAAAGAACACAAAATCATCTTTCAATTTACTATTTACATTTGTCAGCAGCTATCTTAATCATATTTACTAATCATCCCTGAAAGTTCAGTTAACAAAACCTATGAATAGGGCTTCCCTGGTGGTGCAGTGGTTGAGAGTCCGCCTGCCGATGCAGGGGACGCAGGTTCGTGCCCCGGTCCGGGAAGATCCCACATGCCGTGGAGCAGCTGGGCCCGTGAGCCATGGCCGCTGAGCCTACGCGTCTGGAGCCTGTGCTCCGCAACGGGAGAGGCCGCAACAGTGAGAGGCCTGCGTACCGCAAACAAAAACAGAAACAAAAACAAAAACAAACCTATGAATAATAGAACTGCACTTAAAGTTGGGAGGTAAGGAAGAGGGAAAACAGATGATCCCTTGTCTTGGTTCTGATCTTGAAGTCATACTAACAGGGGGAAGGGAAAGGAAGGCAGGAGGGCGAAGAGCACAGATAAGAATAGTTAAAAACAGTGTGTGAAGTAAAAAAATTATAAAGTAAGTTGATTTCACTCACAGTTAAGAGTCCCTGAAAACAAGTGAAGTAAAATCCTACTCCATCCCTCAGTCCAAGAACTGAGCAGAAGTTCCCTTCCAGGGAGGCTCGGTGGTGCTAAAAGGAGGCAAGAAGGATGTGAGATCTCAAGATCTAAGTGACGAGAGGCACGCCAGCCATTCATCCTCCCACTTCAGGCGCTTTGTAAAAAAAAGCTAATCATCGAATTAAATGTTATAATCCAATTTCCAAAATTGTTCTACTCCACTTAAACTGCCGTCACCTCTAATAATCTTACAGGCAAATGCATTCATTTCAAAACATCATTCTCTTCCGATTCTGCGATATCTGAAGCTCTCGATCGCTCCACCTTTTTTGTTCCTGCCGGGAATACAGCGGGCTCTTTCTCTAACGCTATAGATCTAGCCCCTCTTCCTAACTGTACTCCAAACCACGGTTTCCCCCTGAGGCTTGGTCCTCAGTGCTCTGGCCTGCCTCCCTGCATACGCATCCCTTAAAGAATTTAACCCTCACTTCTGGGATGACAAATGTGAAGTTTCCCTCTTTGGCTAGACATTTCAACATGAGCCCTGGTTCATGTTTCAACTACTTAGAAATTTCCCCTTGAACGTCTAAAACCAGACGAGCACCTTTATCTCCTCAAAATTGGTTTCTCTTACCAGTTATTACATGCCTGATCATCCTGCAGGCATTTTTTTTACTCACATCTTCCTCTCTCTCATTTTGCTGCACCCCTCATGTGCATCCTACCTTCTCCTCTCTCATCTCCCCCAACTAACTCCATCAGTACTCTCCCGCTGGATTATTTCACTCGGGTCTACCTCCTATTTCTCCCTTCCTTCAATTCATCTTTGCCACTGCTACCAGATTCATCTTCTGCTAGATACCATGGTATTCTTCTTTTTCAAAATCATACCACCATTCTTCTTCTTCAGAAGACAGACGGTGTGGTGGTTTTAAAATGCTCCAAGACTCTTTGACACACCTCTCCTTAAAAGGTGGAAGCTAATGCCCCTCCCCTTGAATGTGTGCTGAACTTACTGGCTTGCTTCTAAGGAATAGAATGTCGCAAGACAGCTCACTGCTCCCAAATCCCTGACCCACAGAAATTGTTAAGAGATCGTAAATGCTTGTTGGTGTTTTAAGCCACTAAATTTGGGGGTAATTTGTTACATGGCAATAGATTATTAATTCAGAAGGCCTTTCTGCTGCCGAGTGGATCAAATCCAAACTCTCTGGGCACCCAAGGTCTTCCAGTAACTGACTTTATCTTTATATACAAACACCTGCTTCAGCCTAAGGCCAGTTATTTCACTGACTTCACATGACATGGTAAAACTCTGCTTCTTTAGCCTATGCTAGTCTCACATGAAACGTCTTCCTTTGATTCTGCCTACTAATCTATAAATTTATTTATTTATTTATTTTTGGCTGCGTTGGGTCTTTGTTGTTGCACACGGGCTTTCTCTAGTTGTGGCGAGAGGCGGCTACTCTTCGTTGCGGTGCGCAGGCTTCTTATCGCAGTGGCGTCTCTTGTTATGGACCATGGGCTCTAGGTGTGTGGGCTTCAGCAGCTGTGGCTCGTGGGCTCTAGAGCGCAGGCTCTGTAGTTGTGGCGCACAGGCTTAGCTGCTCTGCGGCATGTGAGATGTTCCCGGAGCAGGGCTCAAACCCGTGTCCCCTGCACTGGCAGGCGGATTCTTAACCACTGCGCCACCAGGGAAGTCCCTGCCTACTAATCTAAATTCAACACTTTCCTTTTAGGCTCAGTTCAAAGTCCACCTACCAAAGAAATTTTTCTATTTTCTAATGCATATAAATAAACATATATCTGATTTCCAAAACTTTAAGTTATTTAAGGGAAAAAACATGACTTTGCTATCTTTATATTCCCCATATTAATGGATACATAGATATACTTTTTGTTTAGAATTAACTTTTATGACCTTTCCTTCAAAAAAAAAAGTTTTGAATGTCTTTTAAGACAGGACATATACAATAAAGTTTAAACTTTAAAAAGTGTCAAAAATAGTTTGAGACGATAATTTGGTAGAATATATTACCAAAAAAATCTACATGGCTTATGGATAAGCAATTCCATTTCCAAGAATCTATTTTACAGATATAATTATACAAGTAAGCAAAAACAAAAGTACTAAGGTATTTTCCACAGCATTGTTCATAAAAGGGAAAACTCAGAAGCAACATAAAATACATCAACAGAGAAAAAATTAAATTAGGGTACAATAGACTACCATAGATCCATTTCAAAAAATGAAATATGTCTACATGTACTGACCTGTTCAAATTGCCATGATACAGTAAGTGAAAAGAAAGCAAGTTTCAAATTTCACAAAGAAAATAAAACATTTAAGAATAAATTTGACAACAAATGTATAATATCCATCTGAGGAAAACTTTAAAACATTCCTAAAAAAGACACAAATGAAGACTTTAACAAATAGGAAGACATTTCTTATTTTGAAAGAGAACAAGCCAACATCATAAAAATGTCAGTTTGTTGTAAATTAATTTATCACTGTAATGTGATCCCCATAAATATACCAGTAATTCTTTTTACTGAAGCTGGATAATTGATACTGAACCGCATATTAAAAATATATGTGCAAAAATAGCCAGGAAAACACCAAACGGAAGAGGGGAGGACTAGTCCTACTAGACATTAAATTATACTATAAAGCCTCTCAATGAAAAGTGTGCTACTAGCCCACAAGTAGACAGACAAATCAGTGGAGTAGCATGGAAAGTTCAAAAACAGACTGAAGTACAGATAGAACTTTAGTACTGTGTATGATAAAGGGGGCGTCTAAAAATCACTGGGGCAAAAACTGACTTTTTAATAAATGGTTAAAGCAGTTGATTAGGGCTTCCCTGGTGGTGCAGTGGTTGGGAGTCCACCTGCTGATGCAGGGGACATGGGTTCGTGCCCTGGTCCGGGAGGATCCCACATGCCACGGAGCAGCTGGGCCTGTGAGCCATGGCCGCTGAGCCTGCGCGTCCGGAGCCTGTGCTCCGCAACGGGAGAGGTCACAACGGTGAGAGGCCCGCGTACCGCATAAAAAAAAAAAAAAAAAAAGCAGTTGATTAGCCATTTGGAAAAAGATAAAATTAGATCCATTCTTCATACCATACACAAGAATAGGCTCCAAATGAATGAGGGATCTAAGTGTAAAACAATGAAGTCATACAAGTACCAGAGGTGGGGAAATAGTGAATTCTTCTCCAACCTTGATATAAGGAAGGGCGTGCTAACTATGACTCAAAATCAGGAAGAATAAAAGACTGATAATTTGATTACATAAAAATGTTTAACAATATTTTTCTGTATGGCAAAAAAATTATTAACCAAAGACAATAGATATAATAGGAGAAAATATTTGCATCATATCACAGATATCCACAATAAAAAACACTTAAAATTGAGGAAATAAAAGACTAGTAACTTGACAGAAAAATAGGCAAAGGACATGAATATACACACACATACATATACAGACATGTATACATGTATACACATTACAGATACACACATGTATATGAACATATGAAAAGATATTAAATTTCACTTATAAAAGAAATACAAATTAAAACTACACTGACACGTTATTTCTGACCTATCAGATTGGCAAAAATTAAACCATGTGAAAAGTCACCCTTGGCCAGGATATGGAGAACTAGGCACTCTCATGCAGAGCTCCTTGGAGAAATGGCCGCTTCCGGGACTGAGGCAGAGAAAATAGACAAGGAGGACCATTCTGTGTCAGAAAGTAAGGATGTGTCAAAGCACGGTGGGGGTATGCCAAAAGGACACAGGAGCCAGCTTGAAGAGGCTCCCACTGGCCAAAGCTGGGACAATTTGAGCTTCAAAATAAGTAAAGATCGTAAGATAAAGGAAGAATTCATGAGTCTAAACTGATATTTTTAAAAAATAAATAAATGAGAGATAAGGGAACACTCTTTGTGGAAGAAATCCAATGAATAAATGAAGAGAGAATGATGAAATGTTAAATCCGATTGGGCAACCATTATAAGGCTAATTGAGTCAGGCAAGAATCATCCATGGATTCTAAAGCCTACAAGTAAAAATCTGAGGAGTAACAGGTTATTAATGAAAGACATCACCCCACAAGATAGTTATCGTCTGAAAAGGGGGAAAGAGTAACACTGATCAAACCTGGCAGGCTGGGCCTTAACCGAAGGATCAAAGTCAACATGCCCAGAAGTGGGACAAACAGACATTGTGTGCCTCTGAATATGATGAACTGAGAAGAACACAACGTCCCCTGTGCAACATTTCTGCCAGAAATGCAGAACCTGAATCTAAACATGTCGAAACTTCAAACAAACCAAAATTGAAGGATATGTTAATAATAATTGGCTAGCACTCTTCAAAACTGTCAATGCCATGAAACACAAAGAAAGACCGAGAAACTGTTCCAGATGAAAGGTGACCAGCTGCAATGTATGGCCCAGGATTTTCTTCCTATAAAGACACTTGGGGAATAACTGATGGAATCTAAGATCTACACTTAGATAATATTATTGTATCAGTGGTAATTTCCTGATTTTGAAAAAGAATAAACTTAATAAAGAAGGAGAAAGAAAAGGAAAATTTGGCTGAGAATGCATAACCTGCCTCTAACGATGAGGAAACTTCAGACAAACACAAAAGGAGGAATTTTCTACTATTTCCCAAAAAAAGGCACTATATTCTTCAAAAAATGTCGATCTGATAAAAGACAAACTGTAGAAATATTCTAGAAGAAAGGACAGTAAACAGATACGACAAGTAAATGTAATATATAACCCTAGACTAGATCTTATACCACAGGGGAAAAAATGTTATAAGGGACAGTACTAGGTCAACTGACAAAACTGTGATATGGACAGCAGATCAGATGAAAATATTTTAACACAAATTTATAAAATAGTTACTGTTGTGTAAGTGAAAATTCCTGTTCTTAGGAAATACACACTAAAATATGGGTAAAGGGCTATGATACATATAACATTCTCAAATGATTCAGAAAAAAATATATACATATACACACATATACATACATAAATACACAGCAAGAAAATATACACAAATGATAAAGTAAATGTGGGAAATGTTAACAGTAAATGAATCTAAGTAAAAATAGTTTTTCTTTGCATTATCCTTGGGTTTTTTCCAACCTTCTTCATTTTTAATGGTTCATCCTCTAAATGAAACTACTACTCAGAATTACCATAAAAGAAAGACCAGCAATCTTCAAAAAGAAACTACGCTAACAGTTACTGCTTAAATATTTTAACAATAACTGTATTTCCTAAGTGTTCACTTGAGAGATAAGGAGTCTCAAAATGGCCATGCTACATCCTAAGGAAAACACAACTGGAAAGAAGCTGAAACGTGCAAAAGAAATTCTATCACATGTGGCTAAGATCATAAGCTTCTCTAGAGTCAGGCTACCTGGCTCTGAACTTGGGCTCCAAGCCCTGAGCCTTCCTAAGCTTTGATTTTCTATAAAGTGGGAATGATGATACTATCTATTTCCTAGGGCTGTTGTGCAATTAATGGAATAATCAGAAAAAACAACAACAACACATTTTAGCAAAGTGCCCAACACATGGTAAGCCCTCGTTATTATCATTACTATTATTTCTCCTTTGTATTGTAACATATCTGCCACAGGGTAATGGGGCTCTTGGTAACTAATTACAAAGAACATCAGAGAAGAATTCATTTTTATCCAGCACCACACAGTAAAGATGCTCTGACTTTAAGGCCCAGTTTTTAAAGTAGAACAGCCCCTGGAGCGAAAAAAAGTCCTCCATCAAATTCTCATGACTTGATGAAAATATCAGTTGAAAAGATCCCATTCTTCCCCATCGTATTTCTATGTTTCCCAAGTAAAGTTATGATCCAAATTTTACCCTTTCGACCCATCTACAACTGACCACAGTACACCTCCCTTGGCAAGTTAGCTCACTGGGATATCCAATCTCCCGTAAGCTTGTAAGCTTGCTTAGCTTACTTATCACATCGTTCAGTCTCACAGTCCTCAGCGCTGAATGAATTGATAAAAATCAAAATTCTTCACCTGCAAGGTCACACCCTAGACACCCAAACAAAACATGCAGAGTTTCACTCCTCTTGAAGGCCTGCCTGAGCAGTCAGCGGCTTCCCTCCCTGACAGGAATGCAACTACCACTGTTGACATGTTAACTTTCCAGAAGCATCTATCAAGGGTGGACCATCAGTCTCCATTAACCACAGGATGCCTAATGGACACTGGGAGCAATTCAACACTCACTGATTAATAAACACTGGCCTTCAAGAGAAACAGCACTGAGTACCAATCGATACCTTTGTGTTAATCATTCAAAAACAGAAAAAAAAATTGTGGCTGAGTTAACTCAAATTAAATTTAAACTTTCATGCAACATATTTCAAAACGCTTCAAAAGAGCAATTTTTAAGCATAAATATCACACAAATTCACCATATAATTACATCAAAACGATCACACGAAATAATCAAATTACTATCAAATGGAAATAATTTACTAATAACATATTTCTAGTACTTATTCAGTACGGCTTTCTTTTCATCTTCACATAATCTTCAGTAAAACCCAAGAATCTCTTCTAAAAATAAAGAAAATAGCCAGCCCTTATTCCTAAATGTTCATTTTCTCTTAGCAGCTTTTTTTTTTTTTTTTTTTTTTTGCGGTACGCGGGCCTCTCACTGCTGCGGCCTCTCCCGTTGCGGGGCACAGGCTCCGGATGCGCAGGCTCAGCGGCCATGGCTCAGGGGCCCAGCCGCTCCGCGGCATATGGGATCCTCCCAGACCGGGGCACGAACCCGGATCCCCTGCATCGGCAGGCGGACTCCCAACCACCGCGCCACCAGGGAGGCCCTCTTAGCAGCTTTTTAAATGTACTTATCTTCTTTCATCATCAAAGGCGGCATGAATATATACGCAATGTAAATTCTGTGTCCCCTTTGCCATCTTCTGTACTTTTCTACTGAAACAAACTATAAAATTCTCTTCTGGTTTCCCATTCTTAGACGAGAAAAAATTATTCAAGAGTAATAAACAAGCTCCTTCTACATCTTCCTTTGTGCTTCCTGTACAGAATTCCCAGACTTTCTGGACACCGGACCCCCCACCAAGTCCCAGCAGTTCCTGAAAAAAATATATTCTTACACCAGGAACATCGTTTTCCATTAAGTGACACAAACATCAAACTTCAAAATTTAAAAGATAAAAAATTTCCTCCATCAGGTCTCATTCTCCAAATTTCTTTAAGACATAAAGAGAACTATTGTCCTACACCCTACAAGGTTAATAACAGTACCAATGTAAGTCTATGCTTACTTACTATTTATTTTTGAATAAATAATATGTTCAAAGTTCAAAAGGTGAAAAAGAGTATTCAGGGAAAAGTATCCCTGTCCTCCAGCTACCTACTTCCTTCTCCTAAAGGCATGAAATGTTACAGTTCATTTTTTATCCTTCCAGAGATGTTCTTTCTATCTACCTATCCATCCATCCATCTATCCATTCACAGCTGTTTTTAAGTTCTTCTTTACGCTCTTCTATGCCTTGTTCTTATCTAAGATTGTATCTTCAAGGATCTATCATATCAGAATACAATGAGCTTCCTCCTTCTATCTTAATGGCTATACAGGAATTTTAAAATATGTAGAAACCAGTTTCTGTGGCCCTATTCTCTTGTCCCACAAATTCATTAAATATGCATTGGGCCTGACAAGTCCACCTGATTTTAAATAAATAAATGAATACACATTCCACCCCCGAATGTAAATATTTTCTATATACTAGACCATGTTGTTATATCAATGCAAAACTTGTTGGGTGTGATAACTGTATTGTAGTTATACAGAAGAATGTCCTCTTTAGCAGGTATTTAGAGGTGAAATGTCATAGTATCTGCAACTTATATTCAAGTGGTTAAGCAAAATAATACAAATGTATATACCACATTTGATTCAAAAACATACATACACAGAACATGAGGCAAGTGTGACAAAATGTTAACAACTGATTAATCTAGAAGAAGAGTAAATAGGTGGTCATAGTACTGTTTTCCTAAAGGTGTGACATCTTCAAAATAAAAAGGGAGTAAAAAGGCTCTGGTAGTCCCATAGGGTCCCCTCATTTGCTACCTTAAAGCATAAAATTGTCATTTCCCAACTCCCAGGCCTATGTCCTAACCTAACCCAATCTCATCCCTCGTACTCTCTTCCAAAAGAAAATTAAAACAAGTTCTTTAGCTATTCTTAACTCAAATTGCTCAAATGTCATAGCTCCTTGGGGTCTTCCCCTACTGCTTGAGTCCTTCTCCCTTCTCTCTCCTTGTCTAGCCACTCTTTGGGGCACTCAGACATTTACTGCATCTTATCTTGGCCTAAGCATTGGGAACCCAGCAAGAGAGTAAATACCTAGAGCATGAAGCCCTGGATGAATAATCCTTTTGTAATTCCCACAGCACCCAGCTCAAAAAGCGTTTATTGAGAGAATAGGTTTCTCCAAACAAAGAAGGTCAAGGGAACCACCGCTAAGCAATGAGGGAAAGGTCTCAAAGCTCAGTCTTCTTAGAAAAGCTTCTCCAGTCTCCTCAGCTTTTTTCTCCAATATGTTATGAAAACTCATCTCATCTTTCCTGTCCTTTCAGATTGCCACAACTGTCTGCACCCTGACACGACAGATTATCCTACTGAGAATGGAAAAACCTGTTCCACAATCCCAAATAAAGCAACTCTAGAAGTTAGAGTAGCCAATTCTCTTACATTTTATTTATTTGACATTACTCTCTAACGCTGTAATAAACTGTCAACAATTTGGAAAAAAAAAAAAAAAAAGCACCTCTCAGTCATCTGTCTATGGAATATTCCTGCATGGTACTCTCCCACCAGTTTGAAACTAAGGGAGACCAGCCTCTGAATGTGTATTTACCTCAGTTAATCAAGGTGATGCCAGAGGCAGCTATCATGTTGACTAAGACAACAACCTGTGTCTAACAACAATACACTTTGGAAAAGTTGATAATAGGAAAACATACAAATGATACCTACTAAAAAATAGGAGTGCTTCTTCTTGAAATAAGACTCAAATTGAAATTTTACAAATGTAAAATAGGAAGATTCTAAATCTATTTCGCTTTTCTCACCTGAGTACAAGTCACAGAACTGGAAGAGATCTTTAAGTTCAACCCTCCAAAAAAATGAGATCCAGAGAGGTTAAACACCCAGTCCAACATCCCATCACCAGCAAATGAAAGTCAAGCTAGGTTTAGA
Organism: Mesoplodon bidens; assembly: GCF_964165515.1. Classification (NCBI taxonomy): domain Eukaryota; kingdom Metazoa; phylum Chordata; class Mammalia; order Artiodactyla; family Ziphiidae; genus Mesoplodon; species Mesoplodon bidens. The sequence goes on from NC_138166.1 coordinate 85,444,343, forward strand.
ACTCATATACTCTTCCCAGGCTTCTCTGTCCATTTTACCTCTTAATTTCATAAATTTAACTTTCTGTCCAAAAAAAGCAGAGTGGATAGGGAAGTGGAAGGCCTAACTGTGGTCAGCAATGCCACTAACCAGGTGTGTAAAATTAAGTAAACTGTCTCATCTACAGAATAAGAAGACTAAATTAAATTAGCTCTGAAGCCCCCACAGAGCTAGAATATACCCTGATCCTTGACAGTGGCATAAGTAATAGTTGTGTATTTAACACAAATTTGATGCAGTCACATTTTTTATACCAAACTTAGTTACAGCTTAAGCAATTTAAAAACATTATTGTAACCCAAACCACATCTTTGTTTACCAAAAATTTCAAAAACACAAAGAATCCTGAAATTCATTACCTATATGATTACTAGCACCTGAATTTTGGCAGGATGTCCTTTAGCACAAAATTTAAACTTCAATCTAAAACCTATTTGAATGCCTATTTAAATATCCTGAAGAGTTTGGGAAGTCATACATTTCACATATATTTTCCATTCAGCATGGCATCCGCTGTATAAACATACTCAAATCTTTAGAAAGAGTCTGCACCAGCATCTTGTCATAGTAAAACCTGTCTTTGGCTCTGGGCTGCCATTTAGTCAGGCTAAAAAAGTGCCTGTGGGAACTGTCAGCTGTTATTGGCTATTCATACGGTGAATGGAAAAGACAAAAGGGAAAGCAAGAAGAACAAAAGAAACAAAGAAGAACCCAAGAAGGAAAAAAAAAAAAAGGGAAGGAAATCAAGAGTAAAGAACATGGTAAGACAGAAAGAAAGGGGATAAACAAGGAGAGGAATGGCCCAAATGGCTTGTCAGCACCCCCAAGGACACAGGGTGCCAGCATCCACAAGCCTTCAGACAGACTGCAGACACCTTTAAGTGTTCTTGTTCGTTCGTTTCCTTTCGTTCAGTTCTGGACAGAAAGTTTGCCCAGAGAAGACGTTTACTTGTGCCTACTCCTAGTCTCCACGTCGACGATTAGGAGGATTCCAATGCATGAACAGTAACACAGAAGAAGCCATGATCCACAATATACTACACTGTTTACCAGGAATGTCCAGGACCTGACATGTTCCTGATGAGTCATTTTTCCAGAGCTTGTATCTCAACTCTGAAAGAGCACAATGATCCAAAAAGATGTTTTACCAAGTACTATGTATATCTATACAAATGCAATTCAGTGCTTTCAACTGGTGCTGTCCAGAGACAACAACGAAATACAGTCCGAAGGAGGGTATTTCCAGTCATATCCTCTGGATGCCACTGCAGCCGTCCCTCAACCACACGGGCCCCTTCCTCAATCAAAGGGCTGGGACCTCGGATACAGAAGGAGCCTAGGATATCAGGCCACCATCATGCCCCTCACACACGGGCAAACGCAGCTATAATAAGGCATGGTTTCTTATACAGATGATCACTTTAAAAATCTTTTTAAAGCAAATCTGTTGTTGGAAATATTTGTTTTTTAGGATCTCAAATAATCTTCTATTACGAAAAATATGTATCTTCAAAATACTCTGCAGTTGACATGAAATGACTAAACAGATTATTGATTCACAAAGCTAATGAAGTCTTTGTTCCAAACTGCTAGTTAGGTAGTAACAAAGATATACATACGGCAAAGAACAAACTCCTCTGTTCATTTTCAGAAGAATTAAATTAATAGCAGAAGGAATTTTAATTTTGAACCCTTTAAAAGTTGGAGCAAAGGAGGATTTTGGTATCTTTTTCCATAAAAATAGGAGAAGCCTGCATAGTAACTTCAACAACTAAAAGGCATAAAATAGACAACAGATTTCAAAGATGAAATCCAAAGAAAGGCTATGAATGGCATTTTATTTAAAAATACTTTTCATCTGTTGCTATCAAGTACCTGCGTTTTCAGGCAATAATCACTAAAGACTGAAGAGCCCTCACAAATTCTTTTGGGGCAGAGCCTATGAAAAGTAGGTATTACACAATTTTGAAGAGCTAAAAATTAGAAAAAGCTGAAGAAACATTAGTGACACTAAGGACAAAGCTAACAAGGTAAGTGTTCCTAGCATAGCTAACAATGATTAATCTCTCTGGAAACACAGAGAAACAAAAAAAGACAATCGTAGGTTTTTAGAAAATGGACAATATGTGCCATGAGTGCATGATACATCAGTATAAAAGCAGAAAGCAAAACAGTTGTCAATGGCCTTGACAATGAAGAGATAAGTGTGGTTGTGAACATTATGAAAAGATTCAGTATTAACAAAAATTCCCCTGCAAATAGGAAACAAGCACTCAAGGTCACAGACCATGTACAATTTTGCAAGAGAAAGACCTGGGGTAGCATTTTTTTAATGAGTTGTACAAGAATTAACAGAAGTATTAAGCAGGTTCCCAGAAACTCCCCTAGTGGTCCAAATATCGCCCAGTGCCTCTATCATGGAGATGAAAAGAAGCAGAAGAATATTCCAAATTGGGGGTCAACAACCCTTCCAAACTGGAGTGTTGAGGTTCAATTAATTTCCAGGTGTTCTGATGTAGATAGTACAAGAATGGAGAAGGGTGCCCTCGAGACCCATCCCTAACTTCAGGGAGTCCCTGATCTCCTGATCCTGGGACTCAGGAGCAACGCCCCTACACTGAGGCCAGTCTTGATTAACATGGATCTTTCAAAAAGCTAAAGTACTCCTGTGAGGGTTTACCATCCTACCACAATGGGAAAAAACTCAATCACAGCACTTTAGGGCCAGAAACACCTTACTCCACATTCCACCAAGCCCTAATTTTACGGACAAGCAGCCTGTGGCACAGACTTGGACACTCTCCCAAGTTCTGTAGCGAGTGGGAACTAGACCCTAGTGGAAAGAATACAGAGCCCCTAGCACAGCATCCAAAGAGGCAGGTACACACTAATTATTATTAGAGATAGTAACACTATTCTAACCTCAATACTCTTTCCACCAAACTAAATAAGATCAGCCACAGCACAGACCTAGAAAGAAAAGGAAGAAGCACGTAGAGGTAGGACCATAAAGGACATTCATGGGTGGCTTTGGTCAACTAGAGGCCAGGCACCTGGCTGTCAGAGAAACAGAAATGTCAGAAGCTGGAAGACAGGAACCTCAGGAGATGTGGGAAGACAAAGACAGATGTTGCCAAGTGCTAGTGTGTTGTGTCTTAACTCCCTAAAGCACAGGAAGTTTTTCAAAGGTACTGGGGGTGGGGATGGGGGTGGAGAACCAACGAAGAGAGATGGAGGGTGGGGTCACACAGCTGAACCTCCCTCCCTCTGGCTGCTCAGTGAAAATGGGCCCATGGGCCTTCCCCAGAACTCCTGTCATGTAGACCGCCAATCCCAGCCTCAAACTGCCAAGTCTAAAGAATCCAAAACTGCTTCACAGATTTAGTTACGAAGATTATACCACAGATATTCGAGTCAAGAAATGACTGCAGATCTAAATAGCAAATCACATGCAGTTCTTTTCAAAGAAATCAGCAGTAGATCAAAATCTAAGGCTGCATCCATGAAATATAGTTTAAAATCAATTATATGGATGCTAAATCAACTCTAAGATTTAATATGCAACCATTTTATAAAAGAAGTCAGAAAATAAAGAATTTCAAGAAAAAAGTAAACTGCTAGATGTGCAAAGCAGGGAGATTTCGTGGCCTCAGCCCAGCTTTGTGGCCTGTGCTACACAAATGATGTTTCCTAATCCATAAAACACATCCATAATAAGCACCACGTGTGCCTTCCAGGAATTTGATTTAAACTAGTTAACGACTATAAAGCAATCTAAAAATGTAAGCACTGCATGAATTCTGGGCATAACTTTGGAAAGGCATTTGATTTAAGTCAAGTAATAGCATCTGGTGATAATTTGAAGGATTCACCGGAAATGAAAACTCATTAATTTATTTTCTAACAAAAGAAACCTGTGCTATTACCTAGCCTTGACATACCCACAAAAAGGTTTAGGACATATAATACTTAAAACCTTTCATTGTCATCCTCCCATTCCTTACTCCTTACCCATTTCTTCTTTTTTATTTCCTTGCTCTCAGATAAGATTATATTTTCCTCCAAATCTTACTCTTCTTTCTTCTCCAATAAATTCACTCATATTAAAATGTACTGTCAAACCTCACTTCTAGTCACTTCAGCCTTGAATCATTCTGACTCTGGGAGTCTAGTTTAATCTGGAATGCTTCCAGAGCACCACCTGTTAGGATGCCTTGGCATCTCCATGAACCCCTCCCCTAAGTCCTCCCCCTCAATCCTCCCCTTCTTCCCCCTCCACCCTGACCCCAGCCTAGCAAAATAAACATATACTCTGGGTGAGAACAGTGTAGCTTGCTCTGCAAGGGCTGCTTTAAGACATCTCCTGGCATCTCCACTGCCTTCCTACCAGATTCTGGCCCCAGAGCCCCTTCACTGAGAAACTGCAAAGCCTCCACTCTTCCCCAAAGTCCTCAAAATAGGGAAGGGCCGTGCCCTGGCTTACCCTTCATCTCCTGATGCGTATCTCATTCCTGCAACCAGGAGTCTTCTACGAGGCAGTTATCTTCAGAGGACAATGCCCAGGTGAACGCTATCAGAACCCACTATGGACCCACAGACTAGCTTTAACTAGGAAAAGAACTGCATCTCATAAAAACCATTTATTTAGTAAGTTCACAATTATCTAATGTGATATATCATGCTCCATAGCTGTATATTAAGAGGCACTTGGTTAGATTTGATACCTAAACATTTAGGTTTAGGGAGCAGCAAACAGTTTTGTCATTTAATGACATCAGTAATATTTCAATATGTTTTAACTGGAGATTTCCACTATTGGGTAAGAATACCAATGTGAGTTTTTAACAGACTCAGAGTTTTTGCAAAATATATGGGATTCTGAAGAAACTCTCAAAATAAAATTAATTTAATCCATTTTAAACTTTTAAACCTCAGTTTGCCATATAGCAATCTTTAAATGAAATAATTTTGCAGAAGTCCAAGGGTAGGTGCTACAACTTGAAAAGGTAGAAAAAACAGGCATAGAATCATAGAACTTTAGAAGAGATGATCAAATTCTATGGTTCTCAAAATGTAGTCCTCTGACCAGCAACATCAGCGTCACCTGGGAACTTGTAAGAAACGCAGATCATTAGGCCCACCCTAGACTTACTGAGTCAGAAACTCTGGGGTGGGTTCCAGCAATCTCGGTTTTAACAAGCCCTCAGTGATTCTACACACACTGAAGTTTGAGAACCACTGACCCAATCCCACCACCCCACTGATGAGAAAGAAATGAAGCCAGCAACTTCCTTCAATTCTATACCAAAGTTAGTGACCGAGGTCACTAAAGACAGTTCTCAATAAACCTTCAAAACGATTCTTAAACTATACACCTAAATCCAAGTAGCCACACAGGATCTTCTAGGCTGACTACATCTTGATCTACCACAAGCAGGAATTCTTATATCACTGCTAAATACTTAGACAGGCAGATATAGATTTTTTTGTCACGAGTAATTCACATTTAATACCTAAAAAAAGGCTTCACATTATTGGCCTCTCCACAAAAGCAACAACTCAAATCTCTTAGGCTTTCTTATTTGTTCGTTTGGTTGGGTGGGCTAACTTTTGTTGCTGACAGCAGTGGTGGGTTTTGTCTTGTTATGGTTGTGTTTGGTTCCATTTTGAGGGCAACAGCAGGAATTTATGAGACACATGGTTGATAGTTTGTTTTTGGTTCGGGGGGCTCCCCACTGCCACCACCAAAGAGGTTCACACACCAAAGGCGTTTGAAAGCAGTCATAGAGGACTAAGAGGACAGAAACTGCTAAAAGATCCCCCTCAAAAAACTTTACATTTTATCTTGGGATGTATCATATGATTTTTTTAGACAACAGATTTATATTTTCAATTATGTTTTACTTACCCTAGTTTAAAATTAGTTTTCATATGTGCAACACATAGTGGCAGAATGATAGGAAGCTAGCCTCTGTCCTAGGAATGATGACAGGGTTATAATCCAGGCACACATAACCCCATAAACTAGGTAAGTCTGACGCACATCACTGAGAGGCGAGTCTGTATCATCTTCTACAAGTACCAGACCACATATGGGGCTGCGTCATCAACCCACCAATATAGCATCTACCACGTGAAATGAAATCTACAATTTTCCGCTTAGGGCTCTCGCTCTAAACAGATGTTTGATGTATCTCATACCTTTTTATATAAATATTTCAAAGTCTGGTAGTGGTTATCTGAACAACTAAACATCTGTTTCTATTTACATTTTAAAATATCCTCTTTGAGACGTTTATCACTTGGGTGTTAGGATTACCACAGAGTGAGATTTAGAGGTTTAAAGGTTTCCATTCCTGTTTCTCATATAGAAGCTGTTTTCTCAATGTCATGCCATACAAGAGCTATTTTCGGTCCTCTTTTCAGACTCTATTAACATATATAATTACCTTCGATTTCACAAACCAACTAACATGGCTCAGCGCATGACTATTTGAGGAAGAATCACGGACAAGCACACAAAGCAACAGAAACAACTACTTCGATTTGATTTACACTTCCAACCCCCTCTGTGTGACATGAGCACCAAATCTTCCTGTGACTTTATTTTTCTGTCATTAATTAGGGGTAACAATTCCTGCTATATATATACTTACAGAAGAGGAATCAAAGTCACTGAGTTAAGGAGAGTGCCCCTGGAGAGACTGCATTCATTCCTCGGAAGAATTGTAAATTACAGTGTAGTTATTGATTCTAGGCCTCCTCTTCAGTTCCACAACACACCCTATGAGGCTAAATTAGAGGGGTTAAATTATTTGAACGTTCCTTCATTGAACAAATATTTCTGAGCACTTGCTATGTGTCAGGTACTATACAAGGACATTGGGAATATAATGGCCAGCAAGACAAACGTAGCGCCTGCTCTTCAAAAAACATCTTAGGGAAGTGTTAGGTTTTTTTTTTTAGGAAAGTGTTGATTAAGCTCACAGGACTTCCAATCCGTTTATACACCAAGGGCTCAATTCCATTTGATTTTTTAAATAATTACTCAAAATCATAATGACTCATAATCACTCCACTCTGCTCCTAAAAATGGGAGACCACATGAACTACATGAAAAGCCCACAGATGCTCTACAATATGGAGGCCTTACAAAGGTCAAAAATATCACCCTGGGACTTCCCTGGTGGCGCAGTGGTTGAGAGTCCGCCTGCCGATGCAGGGGACACGGGTTCGTGCCCCGGTGCGGGAAGATCCCACATGCCGCGGAGCGGCTGGGCCCGTGAGCCGTGGCCGCTGAGCCTGCGCGTCCGGAGCCTGTGCTCCGCAACGGGAGAGGCCACAGCGGTGATAGGCCCGCGTACCGAAAAAAAAAAAAAAAAAAAAAATATCACCCTGGAAACACCTTATAACCTATGAACGGGAAGCATGTTGCTATGCCCTATAAAATGAATTAAAATTTTTCTTTTAAAGGCAGAACACTGTAAGCTAATGTTTACCTATCAAACACTAGACTTAAAGCTAAGCAAATCCTCTGTAACTGTGCTGTCCAATGCAGTAGCCACCAGCCACTTGTGGCTATTTGCATTTAAATCAATGAGAAGTTCAGTCCCTATGGCACACTAGCCACATTTAAAGTGGCTCACTAGCCTCAAATGCTTAGTGGCTACCACTTATAAGTCATTATAAATATATCACTGTAAGTCCTTTCTATCATTCCAGAAGCTCTGTGGGACACTGCTGCTCTACAAATACCTCTGCAATACTAAATCTGAAAATTGCAGTGTAATGAAATGTGATGATGCATCCGTATTCTGCTACTACACATAAAAAGCATGTTCATCGGTAATACAGTGCCACTTCTTTCTTCCTAAATAAGTTGAAAAATGATAATGTTGAACATCTCTCCCAGTGTACATGAGTAAACAATTGGCGAATTGAGAATAGAATTGGGAAACAAGTGAAAAGCTGATTACATTTAGCCCCTTCCTTCCTATTCCTTTTACTAGAATGTGTTGATGGTACTCTGAATTCTGTGCAAGGACGTGTGCTTTTAGCCTAGTAGCTAGCAGACGTGAGGACAGTTAAGAATGAAGATGGGCGATCAACCCAAATAATGCAACTCAAATTCAATTTAGACTGACGCAACAAACTTGAGTGCCTACTGTGTGCCAGTGATACACAAATAAACAATCACCATTTCAACCTTTTATGAAGTCAATTTAGTAGAGGTGTCCAACGTATAAATAAAAACAATATATGTTGTGAAAAGTGCACTGAGACAAGTACGTGCAAGGCATAAAGGTGACACAGGAGGATATTTCTAAATGTCTTCCGAGGAGAAATCAGGGGAAATTTTCTGAAGGAGGCACCCTAGGAGCAGAAGACAAAGCTGTGCAAAGGAACCACAAGTGGTTTGGCAATGCTGGATTAAAATATCTTTGGAGGTCAACAGGGATGGAGACGACAACGGAGGGAGGGAGATGGGGTTAGAGATCTATTTCCATGCCAGAACGTGACCACTCGCAGTTATGTCAAGCTTGCCCTGGTGGGTCTATAAGCTTTTCTCACCAAAACTGCAAGTAATGTGAAAACCAATCTCAGAAACTTGATAGGTAATTTGCCTATGTCTGCCATACAGCTAACAATATTAGACAGTAATCATTAGTAGGAATAAAGAGATGTCACTTTGTTACATAGTACCATTTAATAATATGTATTGGTCACAAAAACATTGTAATTGGAACTCTTTGTTTTCAGGGGAAAACCTCTGTTGCCTGTTTTATTTGGAACATCCTTAGAGTATATATCAATGAACACATTTTCAAAACAGGTGGATTACCCCCGCATCTAAATATTCCCAATAAGAGTTTATCTGACAGAGAAGCAAATGAAATAAATAAAAGAAGTAGGACACAGAAGCAACACTTTTGTACTCCAGACCAGAGTAGTTGCTTTTTCCTCCCAAATTTTCATAGCAAAACTTCTGCTACTCTGTATACTGACTGCCTTGCACTTTCTGCTACAACCAGCCTATGACCAACAAAATTATATCATGTCCAGCAACCTAAAGGACTTCTGTGGCTGCTCATGTAAATCCTTGGAAATTATCTGCATCTTCTGGACACTCCCCTTCACTTTACACGTATGTTCAAGTCTCAAAACAAAACCAAAAACTTCCACGGAATCAGTTCTCTTCAAATTACTGGGATCCTCTCTCCTCTCTTCACAATAAACTTCTAGGAAATGTTAGCAGCCTAGAGGCCTTAACGAATTTACCAAGCGATTCTCCTCCCTTTGGTACAAGCAAGACTTTTCAGATAAAAATACATATATAAATATACGTAGATAAACTGGCTGGTCCTTAGGCAAACACAAAGTATTCCTATTCGCACGAACACCTGGCCTTTAGGTAAAGGGAGATTTCCAGGGCAGCATATGTAATGATTGAAAGAATGGGTGCTGGAGTCAGCCTCCCTGGGTACTAGTTAGTTACGGGTCGTCACTGACCAACTCTTACTTAACCTCCTGAGCTTCCATCTCGCCAACTGTAAAACAGAGGTTACAATGTTTAATCAAGTATGTCCCCACACATAGGCACAGATTTAGCCCTATCTAGTGACAGATAAATACGTGTTAGCTATTTCATCCCTAAAGACGGATGGTTTCACAGCTATCTATTCCATCCAGCAAGCTAGTTACCTCTATAAGTTCTCATCCCTCACCGTGCATCAAAAATACTTAGGGAGATTTTTTTTTCAATACATTATGTTTCGGACCTATTTGGATTTGGTTTCGATTGGGCCGGGAATCGGAGTTCTTTCTAAAGCGCTCCAGTCGCTTATAACGTGCAGCCTGGATTGAGAACCACATATAGGTCTCTATATGCCCACCGATACACACACCGACACACTGTTCGATTTCTAACTGAATCAGCGCAGGCCGGCCCCCCAGCCCGAACGGACCAAGATCGCCTAGATGCTGTGACAACGAACTCACAGGGTGGTGGGATTTACACCCACGTCTGCATACTGCTCACCGAGGATCAACTCCCACAAACTCCACCAGATGCGGCCTTGACGCCCGGCGCGGTCCGGATCTGTCTGGGGCACACGCCCCCTCGCCCCTTTGGCGACAGCCCCCGGCGGGCTGCCGGCCCTCCAGACGCGTGCGTCACCACGCCCTCGCCTCCCGCGCCCCAGCCCCCTCCCGCCCACGGCACGTGACTCGACACGCGCCAGCTGCACGCGGGCTCCATCAAAACAAAAACAGAGAGGGCTGGCCGGCCGGGCAGCGGGGGCGCGCGGGGAGCGGGCGCGCACCCGACGCCACTGCCCAGCGCCGCGACCGCGCCTCCGCCGCCCTCGGCGCCGCCGGCCGCGCGCCCCGGCCGGCCGGGGGCGGGAGGGCAGAGGGCGCCACCCTGTTTACAGCCGTCGCTCCGGGCCCGGGACCCCGCCCGGAAACGGTCTCCCGGGAAAAGGCCCTGGCGTGCGCACCCACCCGCGGCCGGGACGCCGGCCCTGCGTGGGAGGCTCCGGCCGCGGCTCGGAATAAAACCGTCGCCACGGCGATGGGGTCGCGCCCGCGCGAGTCTCCGCTCCTCCTCGGCCCGCCGCCCACGGCTGCTTCGTGTCAGCCCCGGTCACGACTCTGTTACGCACTTCACCCCCATCTCTCAGCTCCGGCGCTTCCGCAGACCCTCCTCACGTGGCCGCCTCCTCCCGGCCCCGGCACTCCCCCACGACTGGGCTGCGGAACCTGGCGCACTTCGGGACCCTGAGCTGCTCCCACCGCGAGGGACGTCACCCCTCTCGGACACCCCCAACCCACATCTTCCGCCCCGGGGGCGGGGGTAGTAGCCACAAGCTGTCAGAAGCCTAGTTTTCCACATGACGAAGCTCACCCCTCACCCTTACACATCTCCACTCACCCTTCAGCCTAGCTTCGAGCTGAATCAGATATTTAACACGGGGTAGGGGGTGGTCTTGATTTTTCTCCCTAGTCGGAAAAAAATAAAAGACGGCAGCTCTGCCCATCCACTCGCTTTAAGACTCCCCACGTCGTCCCACCAAATGCAAGACTTGTAGAATACAAATGCCCACCACACACCTGCTACGCCACTCGCTCTCTGGAAACCTGGAGACCCACCCAGCCCGCCTTCTGGAACCTGCGCCGCGGGGGGTGGGGCGGGGGGTGTTGGAAGCGAAGCCGTCCGGTTCCCTAAAGTAAGAGGGAGTGAGAGGGGAATCAGGCACCCCGGCCCCGCCCGGGAGAGCGGTCCTCCGGTCCCCCAGCTCCAGAGCACAGCACCGCATCCTCCGTCCCTCTCGGCGGAACGAGGGAGGTGGCCAGAGGCCTGGGTGCCAGGGGCTGTTTTTGCCTTTAGAACCCAGACACCGCGTCCTCTACGAGCACTCCCCCCCACCCCGCCCCCCGCAGCCGCCTTATTTCTGGTCGACAGCAAAGGTAGGGTAGGTGGGAGAAAGGAGCGGGTTCGGGATGTTAGTCTCCGCGGAGTGAAGAGGTGGAATCTCGAAATGGAAACAGTCTCCCCCCTCCCTCCCCTCCTCCTCCTCCTCTTCTGTTTACCTCAAGTTTGAATTTTATCTGCGCAACATTAGCTGGAATGCGGACATTGAAAAAAAAAAAAACACACACACACACACTCTCAAACCGGCAGCAGCTCCGGAGGAGCCATGTGGCATCAAGCCACCTCAAAGGGGAAAAAAGTGCTCTTAGCAACACAAACATGGCGAAATCGCCTCGGCATTCCCGGATAACGCCACAACCCCTACCTTCGCTCGCGCGGCTCGCCAACATCCCGGCCGGGACCTGCGGCCCCTTCCGGGGAGAGGCGAGGGACCCCGGGGAGTCCCAGGGTGGGACCGCCGGGCGTGCGAAAGAGGAAATAACAGAGTCCACAGAGTGGAAATGTTTCTGCTGGACCATCGAACCCTCCGCCTCGCCAGCAGCGAGAGGATGCCTCGTTCACCTCGAGAGGTCCAAACGGAGAACATAATTCCCATACCAAAGTCCTGCTGGGCCGGCTTTCCCCACCCTCCAGAACTTACCTTGGGGCTGAACACACGTTGCTGCTTAAATCCCTTTCTCTTTCCTTCCTCCGGAGCGAGACGCAAGGGGGAAAATGATGCGCATGTATATTTGTAGAACATATTCTTCCAGAATGCCCCTTTGATCATCACGAGGAGCGATGGAGGCTCCGGAGACAGGTGCAGTGCCGGCCGAGGCTGCCGGCTAAAAGTTGTTCTCTTGGCGGTGGGCAGCGGGGTCCCCGGGCCGGGGCTGGGGACCGGGTCTCCCTTCCCCCCCGGCGTCGCCCACTTCCCGCGGGCTGCTGCTGCGTGCAGCTCGGCTGCAGGGGAGGTGGCGTAGTTTCTCTTCCTCCCACCTCTTCTCACTCACTTGTTTTTGTAGCCGTGGGCTCCCCTAATGCTTTCCTCTCCACAATGTTGTTTCATTATATCATGTCCATCATGTGACACCGGAGAGGCCTCTCTATGGAAACTTAAAGGGCCTCCCACGTGACTGCAGCAGCAACAACAGCAGCGGCAGGACTGGCGGCAGCGGCCGCAGGGTTTGTACCACCACCCACCGAGCGCCCCTCGCAGCATCCCGGAGGGGCTTCTGGCGCTGCAGAAGCCCAGATGAGTGAGCCACAGCATCCGGGAGCTGTGGCGTCTGTGCGTGCGTGTAGCCTTTGCTCATTACATAGGAAACCGAACAGAAGGAGCGTCCTTAAATCCTTTCCTACAGTCACAAAACCCACGCTCTGTTAAAATTACATTTCGTGGCTCCTACTTTATTTTCCCCAAGAGCAATGAGTTTTGTATCAGGTCCGATTAAATTTTACCAAGGGAAAAAGAAAAACTGGATTTGTCCCTCTGCGAGTTCAGCCTGCTCTTGAGTAGATCAGAAATGACAAAATAATAACAGAAATAGAATCAGGTATTTGATACATAATTACCATCACACCAGCTTTAAAGCTTTTCTGGAATTACATTCCTCCGGTAACTGTGTTGATGATGCTTGCAGGAGGCAAATGCAATGCAGTTTTTCTCTTCCGCAGCTATATTAGGGCTTTGTTGCTGACAACAGTAAAAACTTGTTTGTGTCAGGAAGTGAGGTACGACGATATGACCTGGAAGGTACAGACAAAACCACAGTGACAGTTTTTGCATTACTTTTCTGACCACATTCTTTCAAATGGTGAGAAGCAGCTGATCTGCTGTAAAATGCGTAGTGTGTGTTTGGTGGGAAATCAAATAATCAGAAAAACACATTTTCCCCTTAATCATTGCAGACATGCAAGACACTAGAAATTATATATAGATTTACATATACATTGTATATGTGTGTATAGAGAAAAAGGAAAGTGTATGCCTTTTTATGACATTTTGAACCAATGATTTTGTCATCATTTCTAGCATTTAACTGAAGCATTTAACAAAAACTTTGAAAGACTTAAGTCCAGTGATGTGGAAACTGTAATATCAGCTTTGAGTGCCTTCAATGTTATTGAATCACAACCCCCAATCCTAAATCTCTGCCTTCAAAATTGGGTGGACCATGAGATTTTATCCTGTAAATCTAAGCTAAACGGCTTTTTCTATGTTTTAGTTCATGCTTTTCCATTTATAAGGAAAACTCCCTGTTGGTTTGGCAGAATTATGAAAAACTTTATAGGAAACTGAAGAATGGAACGGAAGATCATCCTTTCTTTTTGGCTTTGCCTTGACTGTATCTCTTTCCAGCTCATCAGTTTCCCTCATCAGCCATGATGCATGATCTCCACTACATCCTTTCTGATTCCTTAATATGTCCCCCAATATTTACCTTCCTATCTAACGCCTAATTCTTCTATCCCTTTCCGCTTTTCTGCCTTTGCCTCCCAATTCAGCCCAGTGCTGCCTGGATACTTAGCTCAAGCCTCCCCATATATTCCCTCCCAGTCCTTCCCCAGCAGGTCCCCTCCTCCCCTTCCCTGCTCGCTCTCCCTTCTCAGCAACTCTACCTCCTTACCTCTCTTTGACCTCCTTTATTCTCCTTCACAGTCTGGCCCTCGACTTCTCGGCCTCTTCTTCCCCTTCTTTACCTGCAGTGTCCTGCCTCAACTGGGGTCTCCTTCACACCCTTCTCTCTGGTCCCATCCCTGAGAACGCCGAACCCCAGCTTCCCTCAAGGGCTTGGCCTGGTCGGTTTTAGCCTGATTTTGTTCCCTTGCCCCTGAGCTGGGAAAAGAGTGTGTGGCGCAAAGTGGGGGCAAGAATCCCCCTCGGCGGTGGCCCCAGCCTGGTTCCCTCTCCGCCCCTCCCGAGTCCGGGTTGCGGCGCTTCCTGGGCGGATGGTTGGGACTTGCTGCGGCAGCTGCGGTTCTGCTGTGTCATGCAAGAAGGAGGCGGCGGCGGCGGCCGGAGCTGGAGGGGGAGGAGGGGAGGAACCTGATCTCTCCAGCAGCGAAGGGCTGGAGGCAAACACCGAGTTCCCCCAGAGCCGCCCGGGAGCAGGGAGGGTTCCGCTACCCCGGGGAGCCCTCCCCGCGGGGCAGATGGTAAGTGGGGCGGTGCAGGTGGTCGCCTTGGGAAGGGAGTGCGCAGGGGGGTTAGGTGGGGAGGCGGGGAGAACTAGGAATCACCCCGGCCAAACTGAGGGAGTCCAGTGTCCAGCTGAAAGGGACCCAGGCCACGATAAGGATGACCCGCGGCAATAGTTACCGTTCGAATAACGCCCCGCAGTTGACCCAGGCTACACAGAGGAGTTGTGCATCCTGAACCAAGGACCGAGCTAGAGGCAATGATTCAGAGTTAGAGAACCATCATCCCATCAGCCGTGGCGCTTTAGGGTACAGCTGACTAGCAAAAGTCAACATACACCATATTCCTATAGCCTGGCTGAGCGTTATGGGTTGTCTTGTTTAACACTAGGAAAGGCTATGGAAACCTGCCCAACCTCCCTTTAGCCATGAACATAATGCTCTTGGCCAGTGGCCTTGGACAAACAGCCTCTGGTGCAATTAAACAATCAATAGGAAAAATAGCTTCATTCCCTTCACCACCCTCCTTCCCCAAGCAGCTTCAACCAGGGTAATTTACTCTGCTTAAAGGAGAAAGAAAACTGTGCCTTACGTTCCCTCCCCCCACCCAGCCCCACCCCCGTCAGACTCGGTCCTACACAAACTGCCCACCCCACTATGCACTCCACTTTCAGACTGTGATTTATGTTGGTTAAGGGGACTGCCTTAAACTCTGAACAATTTCACCTCTGCACAATTTCACCTCTGCTGCCCTTTACCGGGAGGGGATTCAGAGACCTAGAACTGAAAGCAGTGAACAAGGGGACAGGCTGGGCATATAGGAACATTACTTCTTTTACCTGAGTGCAATTCTCAGGACAACTTTTTAAAAAATTATTATTCTTTTCCATTTTGCTTCTGGAAATTTCAAAGCACTTTCTGCAACAGCTTTTTTTTTTTTTTTTTCTCTTTAATGTCAGTCATACATTAGCAGTAAGGGGTTGGCGGGATTAACTGAAAGGCTAATGACTGCCTCAAAAGCACATGCTGTTGCTAGGGAACTCAAGCTCATCCTGCTCTCCAATCACTAGCATGTTATGTGGAAATCAAACTTCTCAGGGTGTTATTAAAATGAATGGCATTTGGTTAAAGGCGTTCTCGCTTGTGTTGTAGCATCCTGGATTATTATCGATTGCCTCACACCCACCTATCTTGTTTTCCTAATTTGATTTCTGTATGTGCGTCACTGCCAGGGACACGCAGACTAGACCAGTTAGGTTCACTTCCTGTTTCTCAGAACTGGTTTATATTTGGTCTCGTAGCTTTAGCTGGTAAAACATTATCAAACTGATCCTCTTGGAAAGAAATCTGTGCTTTCCGTGAAAACAAATTATCCCAATTAAATTCTAATTCCCATGGAAAACGTCATCATTTGAGGAATAAAGTAGACTGCCAGTTGTCATTTGAGAAAACAATTCTTGAAATGTAAAGCCTAGAAAAACCCATCATCTTTATTTCTCTTACCCAGAATCTTGATTCCTCAGCATTAGAACTAAAACAAACCCAATTTGAGAGGAGATTTAAGTATGATATTTATAAAATAAAGCTCAAAAAATACACATTGAAGCTGAGGGAATCATTTAGACTAAATAAGGCATAGAACTGAATAGAATCCAGGCCCCAGAAGCACAAATAAGCTTGGTTTAGCATTGGGGCACTCAGAGAACAGAGTGTGATTACAAGGCTACACTACAAATAGGAGCCCATTTCTTTGTACTAATTGTCTCTTTTACCAATTCTCTTATGTTCCTGGATAAGACAGCCTTGCTTATTTTTCAGTTCCTTCCTCTTTATAACAAGGATATCACAAAGGCAATATCATAAAGATAAGCACTATGTAAATAGATAGGTTCCAATGTAGATAATTTGTTTAGATGGAAAATAATAGGGTATCTATGGCATTGAGGAAAGATCGGCCAACTGAAAGTTAGGAAATTCTATAGACTAGATGACCTTGGGTGAGCTATTACAGGTCTTCTCGTGTCTGTTACCTCATGGAAGCTTAACAAAAGTGCTGGGCTAAAGGATCTCTAAGATTCCTTCCATTTACAAAACTCTGTGATTATAGTGAACTCACTACAAAAAAATTTCAATTTTAGCTGAATTTTGCAATGTTAAATTTTCACACTGAAACTTTAATACCCATAGAGACCTTGGAGGAAATGATAATGGGAAACGGTTTGCTGTTGACACATCACTTTTTAGTGTCAGTTGCCAGACAAATAAAATCGACCCGACTCCCAATGTATTTACTCTCTGCTTGCTTTTTGGTGCTGTGGAAGCAACAGGATAAAAGGTAGAAAGGATATAAAAGTGTATTGAAAGATCTTTCAGTCATTTTAGATATAGTTAACCCAAAGTACTTTGATGAGCAAAACGGTGGAATGATGAATAAGGGCTATTCAAGAAATACATGGTTAACTGAACCCTCATGGAGTTAGTAATCTATTTGCCTGTATTTTAATTAGTGATAGGCAAAAATGTAGCATGGATTCTTGAAATTTTCAGATTCAAGATGTTAAGAAGTAGGATAAAGAAATGTGAGATTTGTGCCGAAGAGAGAAGATCTGACTTTGAAACCCAACTCTTCCACTTTATTTATTCATTATTGAGTGCTTGCTTTGTGTCAGGTACTGAGCAAAGCACTGGGAATACAAAGATGAATAAGACAGTCTGCTCTGAAGGATCTTGTAGTTTAATGAGGAGACAGATGAGTACATAGTTGATCACACAACAGTGAGATGCTAGCAACAGGGGAGCTCATTGGAAAGGTACTTAACCTTGACTGGGCATAGTCAGGGTCCCTAACCATAGAAGATGAATTCAGAGAGGAGTTCGGAAGCA
This sequence comes from Mesoplodon bidens, assembly GCF_964165515.1. Lineage (NCBI taxonomy): Eukaryota > Metazoa > Chordata > Mammalia > Artiodactyla > Ziphiidae > Mesoplodon > Mesoplodon bidens. Next base: position 85,461,819 of record NC_138166.1, read on the forward strand.
TAAGTAGAATAATCCAGACAAGTGAGAAAGTTAAAGAGAAATGTAGTCCAGGTGAAGAAAGTACTATGTGTAAAGTCCTGGGGGTAAAACAGTGTACCCATAGAGTTGAAGGTGAAGGACAGTGCCCAGCAAGTAGTAGATTCTGTCTTGTATGAATGCATGGTGGAACCCAGAAAGATCAGCAAGGTCTTGTATTATGAAAAGTCTTTTATGTCTTCCTAAGAAGTTTCAACTTATCCTAAGGCCAGTGGAGAACTACTGATGAATTTTAAGGAGCATAGTGAAGCAATCAAATGTCCATTTTATAAAGGTCACTCCAGTTGGGAGAATTTATTAGTGTGAGTAACACTGTAATCAGGGATACTAGTTAGGAGGCTGTTTCAGCATCACGGGGAAAGAAATGATGGACGTCTAAACTAAGGCAACAAGAATGGAAACAGAGAGAGGAGAAGAATTCAAGAAATATTAGGGACATAGAACCAACTGAATTTTATTATTGGTTATATCTGCAGAATTAAGGAATAGGAGGAGATTTATGGTTCAGGTAAATGGGAAGATGGTGTTACCATTCACTAGGTTGGGGACTTCAGGAGGAGATGTAGGTTGAGGAGGGAAGGTAATTAGTTTAATTTGAAACATGTTGAGTTTGAAGTGTCCATGGGATATCAAAATGAAGCTTTCTACTATATAAATGCACAGGGGAGTCTAGAGCTCAGGAGAGAGATTTATGCTGGAATCATCAGAGTGAGTGACAGTCCGTGGAGGTAGATGGAATCCCCAAGAGAAAAGGTATAGAGTAAGAAGAGAAAAGGACCTACTCTGGAACCTTATGAAAATGCAAACATTTAAAAGGTGAGGAAACAAAGATACAGGAAAGAACATCCAGAGATGTAGGAGGACCAGGAACAAGTAGTTTCAGAGAAGCCAAGGAGGAATTGTCAATAGTATTAAATGCTAGAGAAAGGCCAAGAAAAATAGACTGAAATTCCTTGGTTTTAGCAGCAAGGTCAATGTTGTGTTTAGCAAGAAGGAGATGATTGGGATAATGGGGATAGTAACCAGATTGCAGTGGATTGAGGAGTGGGTAGGAGCAGAGGAGGTACATAGAGGACGTTCTTTTGGATAAGAAGGACTAAAGTCCAAGTAGGGAAGGAAAATGAAAGTATTGGGCAGAGAAAACCATGATCTGTGAGGTTAAGGATGCATAGGGGAAGAAAGAAATAATATAGTAATACGAAGTTCTGGATTCTTTCAGCCTTCTTCAAATTGAATGGCATCACCATCTACCATTGCTCAAGCCAAAAAGCATGTAGATGTTCATGATTCTTCTCTTTTCCTCAGTTCTCATGTCTACTCCATGAAGAATTTAGGTCAACTTTAACCTTCAAAACATTTCCACAATCTGTCTCTTTCTATCTCCAGTGCCATCACCCTAATGCAAACATCATCTTCTGGGCTCCTGTAATAGATTCTAATTGGTTTTCCTGTTTCCACTTTTGCCTCCTTTCTCTACAGCACAGCTAGAGTGACATAGATCATAAAAAATAAATCAGATCATATCGCTCCCATCTTAGAATCCTTCCGTGTCTTCTGATCGCACTTGGAATAAAGTCCAGACTCCTCTGCTGGCCAGAAAGGCTTATGTGGCATCCCAGACCACCTCTTTAATCTTGTCTCCCACCACTCTCCCCTGGCTCCAGTTGCAGTGGTCTTTTTTCTATTCCTGAAACACATTGGATTTGCTCCTGTTTTTAAAGGACTTACCCTAGATATTTCCTTTTCCTGGAATACTCTTTTGATTATTCTGATCTCTTTTTAAATGTCACCTCCTCAAAGAGGCCCTTCCTGCCCCCACCCCGCTGAAAGTATCCTTTCTTGCCCCTTCCTACCAATCTTATATATATTTTTTCATAGTAGTATAACTTTATGACTGTTTTTTTTTATTGCTTATAAATGTGAACCCCTCTAAAATGTAAACCCCATGAGAATTCCTGGCACATGGTAGCCGCTTAAAAATGTTCATTGGATGTTTGTACAAGGCAAAAGAGAAGAGCAATTGATTCTTAGAAATCAGAGGTATCAAGGATCAGAGCCTGGTATGGCTGAAGAATGGCCAGTGATGATGGATTACTAGGCTTTCAAGGTTCCAGAAGTAGAAGAGTTATTAGCTGTGGGACCCTGGACATTCACATTCTCTGAGCTTTACTTTGTAGTTAATAATAATACATGCCTCACAGGGCTGTTAGGAAAATTAAATGAAATAATATAGGTATAGGTATAGGTATAAGGCAGTCTTGTCAGTCTCTTTTCAGGGAGTCTGGACTTCTGCAAATCTATTCATAACCTCTACATTGAGCTTTTCATGTGGGCTCCCCTATAATGGAGTTAACGTTTGAGGATTACTTATTATTAGGGAAAATTTGACAAAATTGTGACTTTTTTAAATACTAGGATTCTGAAAGAATCTGGTAACTAGATTATTTAATAAGAAATCAAAGCACTCCTACAAATCAGTAAGAAAAACATCAAAAACTCTGGGAGATTGGGCAAAGGGTATGACAAATAGATAGCAGTTAAGGAAATACAAATGAGTCTTTAAAATATGCAAAAATACCCACCCTTTCTCATAACAAGAGATATGCAAATTACAACTGCAGTGAGATATACTTTTTACATATCGGGTTGACACAAATCAGAAAGTTTAATTAGCATACTTGGTTTGCCAGGCTGGGGAGCAGGCACTTTTTTACATTGTCAATAGCCTGAAAATTGGTACAGCTTCTGAGGAGGGCAACCTGGCAGTATTTATCAAATTTCTAAATGTACAAAGCCTTTGATCTAGAAACTCCATTTTTCTATATTTATCCAATAGATGTACTCACCCATATTGAAGAATGACTCTTCTAGTATCATCATTGAAGCATTATTTATGGTAGATAAAGACTGAAACAACCTACGTGTCCATCAATAGAGAAGTGGTTAAATAAATTATGATACAGTTATACAAGTGAATGGTAGTCAGCTGCTAAAAATCGTGAGGCAGTTCTAGGTGTTCTGATGTGAAAAGATCTTCATGATAAATTACTAAGTAAAAAAAAGATTAGGATGAAGGATGAGGATGTGGATTTTGCTAGCATTGTGTTTCTTTCTAAAGACTATTTACATTTTGGGGTTTGTTTTTTTTTTGCATTACGAGGGCCTCTCACTGTTGTGGCCTCTCCCGTTGCGGAGCACAGGCTCCGGACACGCAGGCTCAGCGGCCATGGCTCACAGGCCCAGCCGCTCCGCAGCATGTGGGATCTTCCCGAACCGGGCCAAGAACCCGTGTCCCCTGCATCGGCAGGCGGACTCTCAACCACTGCCCCACCAGGGAAGCCCACATTTTTGGTTTTCTGCCTGAAAAACATTAACTGTGAGAAGATAAAATAAAGCAGAGCAAGAATAGATGTGGAGAGACCAACTGGGAAGGTATTTCAGTGATTCATGTGAGAGATGATGGTTTCCTGGTCTAAGGTGGTAGCATGCTCAGGAAGAGAAATGATCAGAGTCAAGAGTTATTTTAAAGAACTTGACAGTTCAATGGAAATGGTGAGTTATGGAGAAGGAGGTAATATCATGATTGATTTGAGATTTCTTCCAAGATCCAATGCATGAGCAGAGATGTCAATTACTGAGATGGAGAACCCTGGGATAGTATCAGAAATGCAGGGGAAGATCAGAAGTTCTGCCTAAGGGGAGATGCCTACTGCAGATCTGTGATATGGATTAGAAGCTCAGAAGAGTTGCTAGAACTGGATTTATAAATTTGGGAGAAGATTGCCTAAGGAGGGTAGATATAATCAAAAGAAAAGCAAGCCCACGACTAAACTCTGATCATTTAGAGATTGGATAGAAAAAAAAAAAAGAGCTGGCAATGGAGACCGAGAATCAGAAACCAGAAAAATAAAACCAGGAGACTATGGAGCCAAAGGAACCTAGAGAGGAATATATTAAGGAGAATCAACTCATGTTAAATGCTTCCAGAAAGTCCAGGAAGATCGTTTTAACTTGTTTCTTTCATAAACCCTAAGCTCCTTGAAAGTTGGGATTATTTGATTTATTTTTGTATCCTCAGGGCTTGTACTGTGCCTCACACATATAATCAATGATCAGTACATTTTTGTTAAATTGGATAGAGAGACAAAGATACAGAGAGAGAGACAGAAAGAGATACAAAAAGACAACAGAATGTGTCTTTGTGTCTCGAAAAATAAATAAGTAAGGCATATTCCCTTGAACTGTACTGCAAACCAAACCTGATCTTAGGAAAAGTAAGAAGTTCTGCTCCCTTGCTTTTACTCCTGAGCTAACACATTGATTGAGCTCTCAAAATCCCACCTTGCTGGGAATGTTAAGAGCCTCCTGAAAACATTTTGATAAGTAATATTCACCAGTGTCTCGTCATTCTGAGTCATTTTTGTCTTTATTTAGGTCCTGGATGATGATAAAAAGAGCAATTTGCTTTTCCTCACCTGTGTGACTCCATCATACCACCTTGAAGCAGTTGATGGAGTCTGGAGAATCCATTTCGGTGCCACTACAGTTCTGTAATACACTGTAACCACTCATAAGGATGCCCAGCCCCAGTTTCCCATCAAAGAGAAAGATGACTTTGGGCAGGAAGAGACATATCACCTCTTAGAGAAACCACCAGCTTCTCAGTCCATTATTGTTTTTGCAGAAAGGTGCTACTGCTATCAGGAGAGAATATAGAGGATACCAAAGGAGGAGAGGGTTTGACTTTGTCCTGAGAACATGGAAACCTTCTACACAGCAAAAGAGATGTCATGACTTTTGAGTCCAGTGTCCTTTAGTTAGAAACCAAAATAATAGATGTCGTTTAAACAATATTTAAAATATTATGACATCCTGTATTATTTAGTTAGACCAGAGGCTAGCAAATTTTTCTGTAAAAGGAAATATTTTAGGCTTTGTGGGCCACACAGTCTCTGTCCCAACTACTCAGCTCTGCCATGGTAGTGCTAAAGCAGCCATAGACAATAAGTAAATGAATGACCTTGGCTATGTTTCCAATTAAACTTTATTTATGGAAAATGAGATGTGCATTTCATATAATTTTCACATGTCATGAAGTATCATTCTTCTTTTGATCATTTTCAGCTACTTAACAATATGAAAACCATTTTTAGCTCACAGGCCATGTGAAAACAGGGGTGGGCTGTATTTGGCCCACAGACAATAGTTTGGCAACCTCTGATTCAGACAAACAAGAAGATCATGTCATGAGAGAGATTTTCAGATTCAGAGTTCTGAAGAAAATAATCTGTTTCATATATACCCATTACTTTAACTTCTCAAATTTATTTGAACATATAAACACATTTGCCTACATCTGACTTAGTTGGGGATAAAGTGTGTCTCCTCAGTTCAGTATTCATTTAACACTTGGCCCCTTCTCATCCATGTAATGATTCAACGTGCATGAATGTAGTGTTTCTATAGAGCAAACTGAAGAATTCTTACCGCTTGACTATGTATATACCCAAACCAAGAGAGGATATAGTCATTCTAATCACATTTTTTAACTGTATTAATTCATTCAGTAAGTACTTACTTTTTTAACATCTTTATTGGAGTATAATTGCTTTACAGTGTTGTGTTAGTTTCTGATATATAACAAAGTGAATCACCTATATGCGTACGTATATCCCCATATCCCCTCCCTCTTACATCTTCCTCCCACCCTCCTTATCCCACCCCTCTAGGTGGTCGCAAAGCACTGAGCTGATCTCCCTGTGCTATGCGGCTGCTTCCCACTAGCTATCTGTTTTACATATGGTAGTGTATATATGTCCATGCCACTCTCTCACTTCTCCCCAGCTTACCCTTCCCCCTCCCCATGTCCTCAAGTCCATTCTCTACACCTGTGTCTTTCTTCCTGTCCTGCCCCTAGGTTCATCAGAACCCTTTTTTTTTAGATTCCATATATATGTATTAGCATATGTTATTTGTTTTTCTCTTTCTTTCTTCACTCTGTATGACAGACCCTAGGTCCATCCACCTCACTACAAATAACTCAATTTCGTTTCTTTTTATGACTGAGTAATATTCCATTGTATATATGTGCCACATCTTCTTTATCCATTCATGTGTCGATGGACACTTAGGTTGCTTCCATGTCCTGGCTATTGTAAATAGTGCTGCAGTGAATATTGTGGTACATGACTCTTTTTGAATTATGGTTTTCTCAGGGTATATGCCCAGTAGTGGGATTGCTGGGTCATATGCTGGTTCTATTTTTAGTTATTTAAGGAACCTCCATACTGTCCTCCGTAGTCACTGTACCAATTTACCTTCCCACCAACAGTGCAAGAGGGTTCCCTCTTCTCCACACCCTCTCCAGCATTTATTGTTTGTAGAATTTTTGATGATGGCCATTCTGACTGGTGTGAGGTGATACCTCATTGTAGTTTTGATTTGCATTTCTCTAATGATTAGTGATGTTGAGCATCTTTTCATGTGTTTGTTGGCAATCTGTATATCTTCTTTGGAGAAATGTCTATTTAGGTCTTCTGCCCATTTTTGGATTGGGTTGTTTGTTTTTTTGATATTGAGCTGCATGAGCTGCTTGTATATTTTGGAGATTAATCTTTTGTCAGTTGCTTCGTTTGCAAATATTTTCTCCCATCCTGAGGGTTGTCATTTTGTCTTGTTTATGGTTTCCTTTGCTGTGCAAAAGCTTTTAAGTTTCATTAGATCCCATTTGTTTATTTTTGTTTTTATTTCCATTTCTCTAGGAGGTGGGTCAAAAAGGATCTTGCTGTGATTTGTGTCAAACAGTGTTCCGCCTATGTTTTCCTCTAAGAGTTTTATAGTGTCTGGCCTTACATTTAGGTCTTTAATCCATATTTTTGTGTATGGTGTTAGGGAGTGTTCTAATTTCATTCTTTTACATGTAGCTGTCCAGTTTTCCCAGCACCACTTATTGAAGAGGCTGTCTTTTCTCCATTGTGTATTCTTGCCTCCTTTGTCAAAGATAAGGTGACCATATGTGCGTGGATTTGTCTCTGGGCTTTCCGTCCTGTTCCATTGATCTGTTTTTGTGCCAGTACGATACTGTCTTGATTACTGTAGCTTTATAGTATAGTCTGAAGTCCAGGAGCCCGATTTCTCCAGCTCCATTTTTCTTTCTCAAGATTGTTTTGGCTATTTGGGGTCTTTTGTGTTTCCATACAAATTGTGAAATTTTTTTGTTCTAGTTCTGTGAAAAATGCCATTGGTAGTTTGATAGGGATTGCATTGAATCTGTAGATTGCTTTGGGTAGTATAGTTATTTTCACAATGCTGATTTTTCCAATACAAGGACACAGTATATCTCTCCATCTGTTTGTATCATCTTTAATTTCTTTCATCAGTGTCTTATAGTTTTCTGCATACAGGTTTTTTGTCTCCTTAGGTAGGTTTATTCCTAGGTATTTTATTATTTTTGTTCCAATGGTAAATGGGAGTGTTTCCTTAATTTCTCTTTCATATTTTTGATCATTAGTGTATAGGAATGCAAGAGATTTCTGTGCATTAATGTTGTATCCTGCTACTTTACCAAATTCATTGATTAGCTCTAGTAGTTTTCTGGTAGCTTCTTTAGGATTCTCTACGTATAGTATCATGTCATCTGCAAACAGTGACAGTTTTACTTCTTTTCCGATTTGGATTCCTTTTATATCTTTTTCTTCTCTGATTGCTGTGGCTAAAACTTCCAAAACTATGTTGAATAACAGTGGTGAGAGTGGGCAGCCTTGTCTTTTTCCTGATCTTAGTGGAAATGGTTTCAGTTTTTCACCATTGAGAACAATGTTGGCTGTGGACTTGTCATATATGGCCTTTATTATGTTGAGGAAAGTTCCCTCTATGCCCACTTTCTGGGGAGTTTTTATCATAAATCGGTGTTGAATTTTTTCAAAAGCTTTTTCTGCATCTATTGAGATTATCATACGGCTTTTCTCCTTAAGTTTGTTAATATGGTGTATCACATTGATTGATTTGCATATATTGAAGAATCCTTGCATTCCTGGGATAAACCCCACTTGATCATGGTGTGTGATCCTTTTAATGTGCTGCTGGATTCTGTTTGCTAGTATTTTCTTGAGGACTTTTGCATTTATGTTCATCAGAGATATTGGCCTGTAGTTTTCTTTTTTTTGTGACATCTTTGTCTGGTTTTGGTATCAGGGTGATGGTGGCCTCATAGAATGAGTTTGGGAGTGTTCCTTCCTCTGCTGTATTTTGGAAGAGTTTGAGAAGGATAGCCATTAGCTCTTCTCTAAATGTTTGATAGAATTCGCCTGTGAAGCCATCTGGTCCTGGGCTTTTGTTTGTTGGAAGATTTTTAATCACAGTTTCAATTTCAGTGCTTGTGATTGGTCTGTTTATATTTTCTATATCTTCCTGGTTCAGTCTCAGAATGTTGTGCTTTTCTAAGAATTTGTCCATTTCTTCCAGTTGTCCATTTTATTAGCATATAGTTGCTTGTAGTAATCTCTCATGATCCTTTGTGCTTCTGTGGTGTCAGTTGTTACTCCTCCTTTTTCATTTCATTCTGTTGATTTGAGTTTTCTCCCTTTTTTCTTGATGAGTCTGGCTACTGGTTTATCAATTTTGTTTATCTTCTCAAAGAACCAGCTTTTACTTTTATAGATCTTTGCTATTGTTTCCTTCCTTTCTTTTTCATTTATTTCTTATCTGATCTTTATGATTTCTTTCCTTTTGCTAACTTTGGGGTATTTTGTTCTTCTTTCTCTAATTTTGGGTTATCATGTTTTCATTGTAATTTGTCTCTAGATTTTTTAAATTTCTTCAGTGATTTCTTGGTTATTTAGTAGTGTACTCTTTAGCCTCCACTTGTTTGTATTTTTCACAGTTTTTTTCCTGTAATTAATATCTAGTCTGATAGCGTTGTGGTCAGAAAAGATACTTGATACGATTTCCATTTTCTTAAACTTACCAAGGCTTGATTTGGGACCCAAGATATGATCTATCCTGGAGAATGTTCCATGATCACTTGAGAAGAAAGTGTATTCTGTTGTTTTTGGATGGAATGTCCTGTAAATATCAACTAAGTCCATCTTGTTTAATGTGTCATTTAAAGCTTGTGTTTCCTTATTTATTTTCATTTCAGATGATCTCTCCATTGGTGAAAGTGGGGTGCTGAAGTCTCCTACTATTATTGTGTTACTGTCTATTTCCCCTTTTATGGATGTTAGCGTTTGCCTTATGTATTGAGGTGCTCCTATGTTGGGTGCATAAATATTTACAGTTGTTATATCTTCTTCTTGTATTGATCCCTTGATCATTATGTAGTGTCCTTCTTTGTCTCTTGTAATAGTCTTTAAAGTCTATTTTGTCTGATATGAGAATTGCTCCTCCAGCTTTCTTTTGATTTCCATTTGCATGGAATATCTTTTTCCATCCCCTCACTTTCAGTCTGTATGTGTCCCTAGGTCTGAAGTGGGTCTCTTGTAGACAGCATATATATGGGTCTTGTTTTTGTATCCATTCATCCAGTCTATATCTTTTGGTTGGAGCATTTAATCCATTTACATTGAAGGTAATTATTGATATGTATGTTCCTATTACCATTTTCTTAATTGTTTTGAGTTTGTTTTTTGTAGGTCTTTTCCTTTTCTTGTGTTTCCTGCCTAGAGAAGTTCCTTTAGCATTTGTTGTAAAGCTGGTTTGGTGGTGCTGAATTCTCTTAACTTTTGCTTACCTGTAAAGGTTTTAATTTCTCCCTCGAATCTGAATGAGATCCTTGCTGGGTTGAGTAATCTTGATTGTAGGTTTTTCCCTTTCATCACTTTAAATATGTCCTGCCACTCCCTTCTGGCTTGCAGAGTTCCTGCTGAAAAATCAGCTGTTAACCTTATGGGGATTCCCTTGTATGTTATTTGTTGCTTTTCCCTTGCTGCTTTTAATATTTTTTCTTTGTATTTAATTTTTGATAGTTTGATTGATATGTGTCTTGGCATGTTTCTCTTTGGGTTTATCCTGTATGGGACTCTCTGTTCTTCCTGGACTTGACTGACTATTTCCTTTCCCATGTTAGGGAAGTTTTCGACTATAATCCTTCAAATATTTTCTCAGACCCTTTCTTTTTCTCTTCTTCTTCTGGGACCCCTATAATTCGAATGTTGGTGCATTTAGTGTTATCCCAGAGGTCTCTGAGACTGTCCTCAATTCTTTTCATTCCTTTTTTTTTTATTCTGCTCCCTGGCAGTTATTTCCACCATTTTATCTTCCAGCTCACTTATCCGTTCTCCTTCCTCAGTTATTCTGTTATTGATTCCCTCTAGAGTATTTTTAATTTCAGTAATTGTGTTGTTAATCACTGTTTGCTCTTTAGTGCTTCTAGATCCATGTTAAATGTTTCTTATATTTTCTCCATTCTGTTTCTGAGATTTTGGATCATCTTTACTCTCATTACTCTGAATTCTTTTTCAGGTTGGTTGCCTATTTCGTCTTCATTTATTTGGTCTTGTAGTTTTTTACCTTGCTCCTTCTTCTGTAACATATTTTTTGTCATTTCTTTTTTTTTTTTTTTTTTTTGGATGGGTGGTGCTGTATTCCTGTCTTACTGGTTGTTTGGCCTAAGACGTCCAGCACTGGAGTTTGCAGGCAGTTGGATAGACCTGGGTCTTGGTGATGAGATGAGAACCTCCAGGAAACCTCACTCTGATTGATATTCCCTGGGGTCTGAGGTTCTGTGTTAGTCCAGCGGTTTGGACTCGGAGCTCCCACCACAGGACCTCGGGCCCAACCTCTGGCCTGGGAACCAAGATCCCACAAGCTTTGTGGTAAAAAAAAAAAAAAAAAAAGAAGAAAGAAAGAAAAAAAGGAGCAGTATAATATCAAAGAATAAAAAATATATTAGGAAAAATAAAACTATAATTGAAACAACTGCAACAAGGTAAAATAAAACCACAACAGAAAAAAGAAAAAAAAGGGGAGGGGGAAACAAACCAAAAGGAGAGATCACTAACAAAGTATAAAGAATAAAATAAAATTAGAAAAATAAAAGATTTATCAGGAAAAATAAAAATATAAAAGAATCGGGCTTCCCTGGTGGTGCAGTGGTTGAGAATCTGCCTGCTAATGCAGGGGACACAGGTTCGAGCCCTGGTCTGGGAGGATCCCACATGCCGCGGAGCAACTAGGCCCATGAGCCACAACTACTGAGCCTGCGCGTCTGGAGCCTGTGCTCCGCAACAAGAGAGGCCGCGATAGTGAGAGGCCCGCGCACCGCAATGAAGAGCAGCCCCCGCTTGCCACAACTAGAGAAAGCCCTCACACAGAAACGAAGACCCAACACAGCAAAAATAAATAAATTAATTAATAAACTCCTACCCCCAACATCTAAATAAATAAATAAGCTGGATGTTTAAGTCAATATTTAAAAAAAAAAAAAAAAAAAGAATCAACAAGGTAAAACAGAACCCTAATCTTAAAGAGGAAAAATGAAAAGAAAAAGAAAAAGAAAAAAGCCTTGGCTATGGCGGTGGAGTTTAGGTGGGGGGTGGAACTTAGGCAGGGGCAGGGTTTAGGATGGGGCAGGACCTGGGGGGGTGATGTTTGAGCATGGGGCGGGGCCTAGGCGGGGCAACATTGAAGCATGGGGCAGGGCCTCTGCTTAGGACTGGCCCAAAGGGGAGAGGCAGCATGTGGAAAGGAGGGCCTCTGGAGTGTGGAGTTCCGGTGTTTGGAGGTAGGGCCCTGCATGTGGGTGTGTGAGTAGGGTTTAGGCCCAGTGCATTGGAGGGGGTCTCCGAGTGTAGAGGTGGGGATCTGGGTGGGTTTGCAGGGGCAGGACTTGAGCTCTGTGCTGCAGGAGGGAGGCTCCGAGGGCAGAGGATTAGGCCTTGGAGCCGGACAGGCTCCCCAGTGCCTAAGTGGACAGTGAAAGCACTGGCCCCATTCCCTTCCGTTCCTTCGCGCCCCCCCCACCATCTCCCCCAGGGTCTCCCCCGTCCCTGCTGGACCCCTAGCTGCTGGACCCCTAACCATGGGTGGGTCCCACTGGGTGCAGGAACTCCTTCCCTCCCCTAGCCACCCCTTAAGGGTGCCGGTCCCAGAGGTCCAGCCTTTACTTTTGCTCCCCCTTCTCTCCCTCCCACTCCCCTCAGGACCCCCGTGGCTGGAGGGGGTCTAGGTGGGCAGAGGATCAGGCCGGGGATCTCAGCAGGTTCCTGGGGGTCCAAGTGGGCAGGAGAAACCTGGCCACGCTCCCTTTTGATCCTCTGCCCTCCCAATGGTTCCCCAATTTCCCCCCTCAGGCGTGGGATCCCTTCCCCTCCACTAGCCGCCCCTCAGGGCCGCCAGTCCCATCCCGCCTCCACTTCTCCCCCTTCACTCCCCCCACACCCCACATCCTCTCTGGTCTCTGGGGGCTTCTCCTGTCCCCTTAGGTATCCACGGTCCCCCACTGGTGCCTGGTAGGTGCCCTAGTTGTGAGGAGACGCGAATTCCGGGTCCTCCTAGTACAGCATCTTGACTCCACCTCTCAGTAAGTACTTATTAATAATCATTTTTACATAGTGCAGTACTGAGTGTTAGAGAGAAAAGAGGTTAGAAGATAGATAGATAGATAGATAGATGAAAAATCTAGTGGCTGATAGGTGTCAGTGAGAATTGTCTGACAGTAATTGTATTACAGTATAAATGTAGTCATTTAAGCCACAGATAGGCAGTTAGACAAAACTAAATTTAAATCCGAGCTCTTTTGTTTCCCTGATGTGTGACCTTGAGCTGATTACATAAACCATATAAGCTTCAGTTTCCTCTTTTTAAAATGGGCATAATAATACCCACCTCCCAAGGAGGAGGTGTGGGAATTAAATAAGACATAGTGTATGTAAATCAGCTAGCATGGTACCTGTACATGATAGGTAATCAGTAAACAATAGCTGTTGTATTACACCAATATGAAGGTACGTAATTTGTTCAAAAGAAGCACACAAAGGCAAAGTAGAGTAGCCCTGTGAGTCAAGAACTTATGGATACAAATGAAAACCCACAAACCTGAAGGTTGACGCCTGGTAGAGAAGATTTGGGTGAAAATAAAAGCAGAAGTGACATTGTCCCAGGAGCTTACAATAAGGCAGCTGGCTAGTTGTCTTGCCTTTGCCTTCCCTAGGAACCAGCTGCCTGATTGTCTAAGGAGCTCTGCCTATAGGTCTAGCTCTCCAAGTTCCCCAAGACTTAAATGGCAGTTCTGACTAGTGAGAAAGTGTGTCATCAGTATCAGCCCCAGTGTCGTGCTTCCTTCTACCCAGGTCAGCTGTGAGCTTTGGATATCTGTAGGTCCCTCCTATTATGCCTCCCACTCCATGTTTGTCCAATTCCGGGCTTCCACATTAACCTCCACACCTTCAGTCTCTGCTCATTCTGCCTTGCATCCAGGCTTCCTGTAGATTTGGGACTCTCTTGAACCCTGGTCTTTTTTATCATGATTCTGATGTCTTGTTTAAGCTTATCTCTGACCAGTCCTCTTTCCAGAGGGCTGTATTCTGCTGTTCACACCCCTGCCGTGATCTCCTTAAACTAAGATACACCCGTGCCTTACCTTTGTGCTGGACTTCTTAGTATTAATAGCTTCTTGAACTTCACCTTGGTAAGAGACATCAGGTCTTGAACAGCCCAGCTGCCCTAATCCAAGCCAGCTTCTGTATTCACAGCCCATGCCCTGAGGAGAGCTCTCCACTCCCTTTGGGGCTCATGCTCTCTCTCCACTGGCCATGTATTGTCAGCTAGTTCTAGCATGCTTTGTGATCCTTTTATGGCCACATCAATAATGCTTTCCCAATACAAATGACAGAATTAATAGCACAGGGCCACAATGTAGGGGTAATGGAGAACTTCAACATCTACTGACAAGCTCATTCTGCTGAAAAGTGAACGTCAAGGTTGGCATGACTTAAATTTAAACTAATTGCTTATTGAAAAGGTACTATTCTATGCTTAATTCTAACCAGCTAAGAAGAATGTGTTGGTGAAGTGGAAGTGACAGACAACTTAAAGTGACCACAGTATCCTTGAATTTGTAGTAGCCAGAGAAGGCAATTCTTCACTTGCTAACTGGATACAAAGAAAACTTGAGCAAGTTAAGAGAATATATGGACATAAGGCTCTATCTGGCCAGGAACTAGGAAAGAAAGCTCAAGAGGAGTAAAGTGACTTGAAATTTAAATTCTTATGAAGCCAGTGATTTCAATAAAGAAAAGGGAGCATCTAAAAAAGATCAATGTGGCTGCTCAAGAAGTGTTCTGATTAGCTCGTATTTTTAAAGGACATATACAAAAATAGATAGCAGGAGGGGGAGGCCTCACTCTAAAGAAGGACTCAGACCTGTGAAAATAATGCCAGAGGACTTAAAGTCCAGAGAAAACTAGACTCTGGGAAAAGTACTGAAGACAGTTTTTGTTTGTTTGTTGCTTATGGATATAGCAAGAATAATGATAAAGAAGGGGTAACACAACCCAACTACTGAATGGGGCAGACTCTCTGATGTTAATAGGTAGCTAAAACCCAAAATCATTCAATTATAGCATTTACTAGATGCTAAGGTACAAGGCTTTTCCCACACATTTTTAATAATTCTAAAATCAGAAAGTGTCTTCAATAGATGTATTGAACGTGGTAGTGTTTTGTGGGGAAGGCTCTAAAAACAGTAAGTGATGGTGTATCATACAAGGAGTTGAAGAATAGAAGAGCAGCAAGTACTAGAGACAGGACTGAGACAAGAGAGGAAAATTGTGGTCAAAACCTCTAAGAAAGGGTAAAAAGAGACTTCTCTGGGCCCACAGAAGCCAAGTCACTGTACAGGTATGTCACAGAGGCAGGGGGGATGATGTCTTTGTCAGTTGGAGCTGCTATAACCAATACCATAGACTGGGTGACTTGTACAAAAAAACATTTATTTCTCAGTTCTGAAGGCTAGTAAGTCCAAGCTCAAGGTGCCAGCAGATTTGGTATCTGATGCAGAGGAGCACCTTCTTGCTGTATCCACACATAGAGAGAGAGATCATCTCTCCTTATAAGGGCACTAATCCCATTCATGGGGTCAGATAATGGCTTGCCCTGGGCAGGACATTTTGAACTGTGCCTGGCACACAGCACATGGGTACTATTGTGTCCTGCCTCTTCTGAATCACTGCTGTAGTCGACATAAAGCCCCAGTGCTCCAAAGTCCAACTTAGTTAGCTATAGTTAGCCCTTGGAGGGCTCCTCTAAGAAGATATTTAGGTCAAGATATAGGTCTCAGGTCACAAACCAGGAAAAGACATTGCAAAGTGGTATAAGACTTCTAGATTAAAAAAAAAAACAAAACAACGCAGGAATGGTCCAAATAAGTAACCAGAAAACGAAGTAGCCAGGAGACAGAGACTTTGCCAGAATGAATTCAGGGGAGAATTGGAGCTATGGCCTTATTTCTTCTACTGAGTCTATGTAACCTGTTTAAAAGAAGGAATTCAGAGAACCTATAGATTAGTTGGCCATGGAGGAAATTGTTCCAGTCACATATGATTAGACTTTTAGAAACTGTGATGTGCCCAGGTGGTCCCTATGCAACTTGAATTTAAGGGGTTTAGTACCTAAGGAAGGGACCATGTCCTTTCATGATTTTAACTCTAGTTTCTATTACGTTAATGGTAGTAGAACCAATGTTTTCAAATGGCAGAGGATTTGTCATTTTCTATCAAAAGCAATGATCTTGATACTTAAAGATGTAGTCCTTACCTTAGTTGTCTTCTCGCATGAATCCCTCTTTCTCAGCTGCCCTTTCTGTAGGACATCCATGTAGTTTTGAGAAAGCTGACTCCACCTTTATCACCAGGAGATAGGGCATGTGGTCCAGACTAAGTCAATGAGTGAATTTCATCCCCTTGGCCCCAGTGACCACTTCATGTATGGGCATGTAACCTAAGTCAGTCCAATCAAAGAAAGAGAATGTCAGGATTTTTGTGCTAAGACAAAGACACTTTCCTCTAGAAGTGAATGCAGAAGCATGTAACCTGGGAGTTCTTGGACACCATCTAGGGACAGGAGGGGAGAGTCTCTTGGGAGAGTCTATTGAGAATGGAGCTGTCACCAGGGACTAAAGCAAAGAAATGAAGAGGAACCATCAAGTCCTCTCCACATTGTGTGATGTGTGGGCCACCTAACCATACGTGGCCCTGAAGCCTTTGAACTTTTCTACTAACAGGAGGCAATAAATTCAATATTTTGTTTAAGCCAATTTGAGTTAGATTTCTCTTTCTTGAAACCAAAGCATCATCTCTGATTCAAAAGGATAGAACAAACATGATTAAGAACGAATGGGGGACTTCCCTGGTGGTGCAGTGGTTAAGAATCCACCGGCCAATGCAGGGGACACGGGTTCAAGCCCTGGTCCGGGAGAATCCCACATACCATGGAGCAACTAAGCCTGTGTGCCACAACTACTGAGCCTGTGCTCTAGAGCCCACAAGCCACAACTACGGAGCCTGAGTGCCACAACTACTGAAGCCTGTGCACCTAGAGCCGGTGCTCCACAAAAAAGAGAAGCCTGTGCACCACAACAAAGAGTAGCCCCTGCTCTCTGCAACTAGAGAAAGCCCACGCACAGCAACAAAGAGTAGCCCCCGCTCTCCGCAACTAGAGAAAGGCTGTGCGCAGCAACGAAGACCCAGTGCAGCCAAAAATAAATAAATAAATAAATAAAATTTATAAGGAAACAAAAAGAAGGAATGGAATAAATTTCCAATGGATTAAAGAGTTAAATATGAAAAATGACCCATACAAGAGAAGTGATATGTCTTGAAAAGATGAAAGTGGTGTAAGCATTTCTTGACCTTAGAGTGGTAAAAATCTGAGTGAAAAAATAAAGGTTTATGATTTGTAAAAGAAAAACATTTATAGATTTGACTACTTAAAACTTTTTAGTTTATGTAGATGAAACAGTACCACAAACAAAATTAAAATAAAAATGAGAGACTAGAACTTTTGCAACTAAATATATATGTGACAAAGGGTAGTGTCCTTAATATATAAAGAGCTCTTACAAATTTATAAGAATAATACAACATCTCAGAAGAAGTGTGGGTAAAGAACACGAAAGCCATGTGGGTAAAGAACATGAAAAGGCAAAAAGAAAAAAAGGAATTCGATTGGTCCAGTCTTAGTAGTAATTAAAGGCAGACTGGAATGGACCAAGTGAAGACTCCATAAGTAGAAATATAAAGTAAAACCAGATGTCTTTGTACCTAACAAATTGTCAAGAACTTTAAAATGATAACTTCCATGGATAAAGATTCAGGGAAATAAACACGCTTATACAATATGGGGCATGTAAATTGGTTCAAGCATTCTAGAGAGCAATTTGGTATTGTGTATAAAAAAATTTTAATGTGTGCAAACTATTTAACACAGTAATTTCATTTTTAAGACTTTATCCTAAGAAAATAACCAGAAACACTCACAAAATTCAATGTAGAAGAATATTTAGTAGACCATGCCTTCTTTGTAATATTGAACACTTGGAGATAACCTAAGAGTCCAAAAAGAAGTATTCTATAAATTGTAATATATTCCTTTGATGAAATCTATGCATCCAGTAAAAAGAAGATTATGGAAGATGTCATGATATCAGAAAATGTTGGTAATTTATTTTTAAATATATCTGCTCAGAAAAAAAGACTGGATGGATACACAGAAAAATATTGTTAGTGGTAATATCTCAATAGTGGACTTACAATTGATTTTCTTCTTCATGAGTTTTGAATATTTTAAATCCACCTCAGTAAGTGACCGTGTCGTGAATATCTTTTTAGGCACTGAAATGCCAAGCCCAATGCTTTAGACAGAGCAGGCACTCAACAAATATATGTTGAACTGTTCAGGATGATCAATTGCTAGTTAAAAATGCAACAAGGGGGCTTCCCTGGTGGTGCAGTGGTTGAGAGTCCGCCTGCCGATGCAGGGGACACGGGTTCGTGCCCCGGTCCGGGAAGATCCCACATGCCATGGAGCGGCTGGGCCTGTGAGCCATGGCTGCTGAACCTGCACGTCCGGAGCCTGTGCTCCGCAATGGGAGAGGCCACAGCGGTGAGAGGCCCGCGTACCGAAAAAAAAAAAAAAAAAAAAAAAAAGCAACAAGGTTGTCTTGTGGGGTAGTGAGCTCACAAGAGTTGTTTAAGCAGAAACCAGCTGGCTGGCTGTTATACTGAAGCCTTCCATTTCATAAAAAAAAATGCTATACCTTGCCCAACTCCATTTTCTTCCCAGCCATTACCTGCTTCCCTTACAGCCAAACTTCCAAGAGGAGTCTTCACTTGATCCATTCCAGTCTGCCTTCTAACGCTGTAGAAACTGTGCTCATCAGATCTAATTACAAACCTTGTCACTCATACTACCCCAGAGAGAACTGTTGATCATTTCCTCTTTGAAGGTCTCTTCTTCCTTTACTTGCAGACCTCTGTCCCATTCTTATGCTATCTCTCTGCTCCTTCCCAGTCTCCTCCCCTGGCTCCTCTTCCTCTGACAGCCGCCTGAATGCTTTTTTTTTTCCAAGGTCTTGGCACTCTTCTCACTGTAAGCCCTCCTCAGGGTATCCCATCCATTCTGAGGACTTAACTACCAGTGGACACTGACTTATGAACCTATGTATTCAGTCCAAACTTCTCTCCCGATCTGCAGACGTGTCTTTCATTTGCCATTGGATATCCTATAATCACTGCAAATTTAATATGCTACTCATCCTCCTCCCCCCACCCTCTTGCTCTCCTTCTCCTATTTAGCTTAGTTAATATCATTATACTTCAACCTTGGCCTCTCTCCCCTACTCCCAAATGCCTATCTTAATCAATAACTATGTCCTCAATGCTACTTCTAAATCTCCCTGGGATTTGTCACTACTTTTCATCCTGCTGCTGCTATGGTGATTCAGACCATAATCCTTTCCTTAGACTATTACAGTGACCTTCTAATTGGCTTTCTTGGCTCCAGTCTCCCCTTACTCTAGTTCAGCCATCATCTTGCTACTAAACTTTTATGTATTTATTTTTAATATGAATAATCACATCCCTTCCCTATTTAGGAACCTCTGATACCTTTCATACTTATTGTCTTCAGTGTAAAGTCCAAGTTCCTTAGCTGTAAATCAAGGTTCTTCTCAATATGGCTACATTCTACCTTACCAGTTAGTTTCAGCCCACACCAGACTTCCCTCTCTTCTCTGAACACAGTTTGCCTTTTCACACTTTTGTGCCTTTCCCCATCCTATTCCCCTAACTATCTTCTCTCCTCAGCCAACTCATTTCCTCCTTCAGTGCCCAACCCAAACTTCACTGCCTCTAGGAAAAGAAACCCCCTCTGCAGCTTCCAAGTCAGACATTAGGACAAAAGGTATGGTATTTAAAGCAGTGGATCATATGATATCGCTTACATGTGGAATCTGAAAAAAAAGGGTACAAATGAACTTATCTACAAAACAGAAATAGAGTTACAGATGTAGAAATCAAACTTAAGGTTTTCAGGGGGTAGGCGGGGGATAAATTGGGAGATTGGGATTGACATATACACACTACTATATATAAAATAGATAACTAATAAGGACCTACTGTATAGCCCAGGGAACTCTACTCAATACTCTGTAATGGCCTATATGGGAAAAGAATCTAAAAAAGAGTGGATATATGTATATGTATAACTGATTCAATTTGCCGTACACCTGAAACTAACACAACATTGTAAATCCACTATACTCCAATAAAAATTTAAGAAATAAAATAAAATAAAGCAATGGACTGGATGGGAAATTGCAGAGGACCAAGCCCAAGGGGGCTCCCAGCATTCAGAAATCAGGAAGGACCCACTAAAAGAAACTGAGAAGGAATAAACAATGAGGTAGAAGGAAAGCCAGTGTGGTGTGATGGAAGCAAAGTGAAGAAAATGTTTCAACAGAAAGGGACTAATCATTAGTGCCAAGTAGCTGCTCAGAGGGCAGTGAGGTGAGGATGGACAACTGACCACTGGATTTGACAACAAAGAGGTCACTGCAACCTTCACAGGTGTGTTTGCAGTAGAAGAATGGGGGACAAAGGCTGACTGGATTGGCTTCAGGAGAGTCCGAAATGAGGAAGTTGATGTTCCTTGAATGGGTGAAGTAGTAGATGAATGAAGAAATAATGTCTTAGAGGGACTTCCCTGGCGGTCCAGTGGTTAAGACTCCATGCTTCCAATGCAGGGAGTGCAGGCTCGATCCCTGGTCAGGGAACTAAGATCCTACAAGCCGCATGGTGTGGCCAAGTCAAAACGAAAAAAAAGATATCTTAGAGAGGATTCTATAATTGGTCAGGAACCAAAATAGATTAGTTATTTTGAACTCTTAGAGTCTCTGAAAAGTTTCCAAATAGAAACAAGGATGCAATTTGGTGGTGCAAAGTTTTTCTTAAGTGACAAGGGAATTCAGAGTAGGATTACCAAGGCAGTAGGGTTAGTCTAGGGAAGGTTCTATGTGAGTTCTCTGTAATGGTTGCATTTTATCTATTACTGACCTGGTTCACAAAGGCCTTCATGCAGGACTTCTCAGAAGCTTCAGGAAAGAGCTGTCCCTGCAGGCAGTTGGGTGTAGAATTTTCAGAGACTATTTCCAACACCTCTTGCTGGTGTGTAGAGGTGCTGATAAGAAGTCTATAAGGCTGGCTCTCATGCTTTTGGAGGCTGGGCAGCACCAAGGCTGAATGATTGGGAAGAGGTAAACAGGAAATATCTGACTCACACAATGCAGTGCATTTGGAAATGCTGCATTTGGAAGTATTTCTATATAACAATTTTATACTGAAATCATAATGGAGGTGGACTAAGGATTCACCTACCTATATTTGATGAATAGGTAGTCTGTTCTTACCTGCCGCCTCCTAGAGATGAAATATGGAGAATACAAACTTTGGGTAGACCAGACACAAGCTTTGATTTTGTGCTGTTACCTATGTGACATTTTTCAAATTGTCAGAGTTTCAAAAAGTACTTTGATACAGATCCCATGTAGAATGTGTTTTTACTTACATGACTGAAGACAACCCATGGACCATATATTCCCTTTATAGAATTATTTATGTTGACATCTAGGGCCTGGATTATGGAATAGAACCAGTTATAGAATATTGAAGAACCTCCTGTTATACCATGTTTCCTGTGGTTCCCCAAATGCACAGGATGGTCTTATATGTGTCTTTGCTTGTGCTGTGCCCTCTACCTGGGATACCCAAATCCCCTTCTTCCTGGCATGCTTAGATCTAAGAGGCCTTCCTCACCCTCTCAGACAGAGATCAATCCCCTCTCTGTGCTCCCCAGACTATTTTCATGTGTCACTCCATCTCTACACCAACCACACTTAACTACAGCTGTTCACTCTTCTGGCTCCCTCATTGGGCTGTTTCCTGAAGTCAGTGATTTTGTCTTCCTACTTCTATCTTTTACATCTAGAGTAGTGTTTGCACATTTTGGACACACAATCCATGTTTGTTGAATGGATGCATGAGTGCCTGAGAGTATGAATAAATGAATGAGTGAGTGGATGAATACATGAAAAGATTAGAAAAATGTTACACCACAGATGGAAGTTCATACAAACATGAAAGTGTCAAAGACTTTACATATACACAGAATTAGTGCATGGAATCATACTTTCCAAGTACAATTGAGATGACAAGATTACTGTAGCATAATGCATGTAAAGAGGAGAGTGATACACACAAATGACTCGTAACATGTGTGGCACAAGATGGCGAGAACTGTGCTGATTAAAATGAGTTGGGTGGGCTTCCTTGGTGGCACAGTGGTTGAGAGTCCACCTGCCGATGCAGGGGACACGGGTTCGTGCCCCGGTCTGGGAAGATCCCACATGCCGCGGAGCGGCTGGGCTCGTGAGCCATGGCCGCTGAGCCTGCGCGTCCAGAGCTTGTGCTCCACAACGGGAGAGGCCACAGTAGTGAGAGGCCCGCATACCGTAAAAAAAATAATAATAAATAAATAAATAAATAAAAGGAGTTGGGTGATAGGAATTGATTGGTTTTCATATAGATTTGGGAGAGAGATTTGATCTGTGGAACAGAATGAACATTTTGGCCCTTGTGATTTCTTTTTTTTTATTTTATTTATTTTATTTTTGGCTGCGTTGGGTCTTTGTTGCTGGGCGCAGGCTTTTCTCTAGTTGCGGTGAGCAGAGGCTACTCTTCCTTGTGGTGCGCGGGCTTCTCATTGTGGTGGCTTCTCTTGTTGCAGAGCATGGGCTCTAGGCGCGCAGGCTTCAGTAGTTGCAGCGCGTGGGCTCAGTAGTCGTGGCTCGCGGCTCTAGAGCGCAAGCTCAGTAGTTGTGGCACACGGGCTTAGGTGCTCCACAGCATGTGGGATCTTCCCGGACCAGAGCTCGAACCCGTGTCCCTTGAATTGGCAGGCAGATTCTTAACCATTGCACCACCAGGGAAACCCCTTGTGATTTCTTTTAAGCAAGGTATTCTTCATCTTAAAATTTAAGGGCAAGGTACACCTTAATAAGCTTGTTTATCTAAAGCATGGCTTCATTGTAAAACAAAACAAAAAAAAAGAAAAGGAAAGACCAGCTATTACACCTTTAAAATGGAAGTTACGTTAAACTAGTCATTTCATTCCCGCGTGCCTCAGTTTCTAATATGCATACTTTGTATGCATGATAATAATAAATGATAATAGCCCTTACTAGTATTTACACTATAAAAGGGTTGTTCATGTAAATTAGATAGTATAAAATGGGTTATGATGTCTTCTTTGAAAGACAAGCACTATACACAAATGGGATATTATTATTTAGTTTTTCCTTTTCAATCTCGTTAAATGAGAATTAGATGAAAACTCTGCCCCTTAAGCAATATCCAGTCGGTAAATGATTATTGAGTCGAGTAAAATGAAAAAAAAAATCTTCAGCTGAAAAGTCAGTTTGTGCAGCTTAGCTAGTCTGTGCACAAGACAAAAATATTGTCTTTATCTGATGTTTACCACTGCTTTTAATCTCCTCTCTGTGCTGTAATCACAAACTGAAGACAGTTAAGCCTTCCAGTTCAGTCAGTGTGTGCATTTTAGAGAACATAGATATCCTGGAATGATTACAATTGAGAAATAATGTTTCATTTAATCAAGCCACACAGCCAGTTTTGCTATCGATTTAGGGCTAATTCAGCTACTAGTTCTTAGGTTCAGGGTAGCTATTACTGCAACCTTCTCGGGTTAGTTACTGCCATTGCCTCTGTGCGCTCCCTGTTTGCACCATCCAGGCCAGAGCTTCCCTATCTTCTCCTTGGAATACAAGTTACTAAGAGGGGTTGAGGGTATAAGATTTTGGGAGTCGTGCACGTCACAAACGTCACTTCATTGTCATGAAGGTGCAAGAACTGAAACAACGCAGTGGAGGATTCAGGATGACAGAGCTGGTAGTGATAGGGCCACCTGTCCAGCACAGCTGCGCCTGGCCTCTGTGTGCGTAATAGCTCCAGCCTACTTCTAGTTCCTGGTCCCAGTTCTCTGCCTGCTCCCTGCTCCTCCTCTCTCATCCAACCCCCTTACAGTGTTCACCCATTGTATCTAGGCTCACCTTCACTCCCTAGGACCAACCTCAGCACTGCTGGTAGTTGTGATCATCCGTTTTCCCCCAACCCAAATCCAGAGCTTTTGGCTTCTGGATTTTGCTCTCAGAGATGACCCCTGCCTAGCCAGCTGTGGGTCAGCTATCTGCTCTAAGGTGACCAGACTCCTCTCTCCTCCCTCTGATTAGCCCCAATACATGAGCTATGGCAATAGGTGTGACAGTTGTGTCTGATCAGGATTTTATCAGTACCCATGAAGGTCATTTCATTGGTGGGCTGCTCAGAGAGGTCAGAGCCCAGGAAGCCTGTGTGAAGTTTAGAGGCCTAGAGAAGGGGCAGGTGCAGAAGAAGAGTCAGGAGGAGAGCATGGAAGGCAGATGTGGTTTACTGGACAGTTTTAGCCACTTCCAGCACCAGTTGCAAGACCACAGCCCAACACAAAGGCCATGCCTACCAAGAGCATCGCCATGTGGTAACTGAGCTAATGTAAAAGTGGTGAGGGAGCCTTCGTAGTGGCACCATTTCCCTACCTTTGGGAAGAAAATCTAGGGATTATATCTTCTACTTTTAAAGCAAATTGTTTAAAACAGTTGTCTACATTCAGGTTCCATTTATTCCTCAGCTTCCTGTGGCCTGCCTTCTGCCTCCACTGACCCCGCTCTCACCCAGCTGGTCAAATACCTCCTTGGTTCTCCCTCCATAGGTGCTTCTCTACTTGATCTCTTGACAGCATTTACCTTTGTTGACCATAACCTACTTGTTGAAATGTGCTTTTCCCTTGTTCTCTATGATATCTCATTCTTTTTGTTTCCCTCCTGTCCCTCTGGCTGTACTTTTTTCAGGGATCCTTTCTCTGCCCATATATATATATTTTAAAATTAATTAATTTATTTAGTTTTTGGCTGCGTTGGGTCTTCGTTGCTGCGCGCAGGCTTTCTCTAGTTGCGGTGAGCGGGGGGCTACTCTTCGTTGCGGTACGCAGGCTTCTCATTGCGGCGGCTTCTCTTGTTGCAGATCACGGGCTCTAGGCATGCAGGCTTCAGTAGTTGTGGCTCACGGGCTCAGTAGTTGTGGTTCATGGGCTTTGCCGCTCCGCGGCATGTGGGATCTTCCTGGACCAGCGATCGAACCCATGTCCCCTGCCTTGGCAGGCAATTCGTAACCACTGCACCACCAGGGAAGTCCCTCTCTGCCCTTGTTTTAAGTTTTGGTGCTCCTCTGGGTTCTCTTCTGAGCCCTTTTCTCTTCGGTGACACTCTCCCAGTGTATCGCTTTCATCCCCTTGGATTCTATTGTTGCCTACCGTGTACTGATGCTTCCTAAGCCTGTATTCTCAGACTTCAAGATCAACCTGCCTACTCGTGCCCAGAGAGTATTCCCCAGGCATTACAAACCAAACATGACCATGGCTGGTCTCATCCCTTAAGTAAGTGTCTTAGTGAGTGATGTCACTGTCCACCCAGTTGTTCAAGTCAAAAACCTGAGTGGCAGTTTTGACTTCTTCCCTTCAAAACTCCAGCATTCAAGCAATCACAGATTTCAGCAGATTGTACCTCCTCTATGACATGGCTTGTAAGGCTCTGTATAAATTGGTTCTGTTTACCTTTCCATTCTCATCTCTGACCACTCCGTCTCAGCTATCCTGAACTCTTTTCAGTACTCAGATAATCAGTGATTTCTGTCGCCTTCAAAACGTGCATCCTTCACTGAAACAGATCTTCCTCCACTGAAACAGATCCACCCCACCTCTTTATTTGACTAACTCCTCGTACCTTGTAAGTCTCCACGTAGAAGTTACTAACTTCCAATTCTCCCAAATTCCGGGTTAAACGTCCCTCCTAGAGCTCTTGGTACTCTTCTCTTCATAACACACTGCTTTATAGGAGCTGCCTTTCCAGTTTCTACCTTGCCCTCTACTGCAAGCTCTACTGGAAGGTGCCTGTAAGCAGGAACCATGTTTATCCTATTCACCTTTGTACTCGTAGCACCAACAAAGTATCTGGTACAAAATAGACGCTCAGTGAATGAAAATAAATATTAGAAGTATCACTGTGAGAGTAGAAAATAAATTTCCAATCAGAGGTTGCAATTAGGATTTTACAAAACAAAGATTTATCAAGTCCCTCTAACATCAAAGGGATTTGAAGATTATCTAAAACTATTCAGAAGAATTTATCAACATTAGAATCATGAGCAGGGAGTAGTTAATAGAGGTAGATTTCAAATCTGTCCCTTATGGGCTTCTTTTCTAGAGTTCAATATCCAGACTCTCTGAGCCATGTTTTGGGGTCACCCAAGCATTCCATCCTCCTGACTTCCCATAAATTTTTGGATTCATAACCCACTCCATACTTGAGAACATGGGGATTGGAATAAGGTAAGTGTTAGCTTTTCTGTTTTTTCCTCTATTATTTCATTTTCAACCATATACTATACTTGTAGAGCAATAATTTTTAGTCTCTCTCTGGAGTCTTGATCAGGGGGCATGACCAGCTTCCCTGCTAGTCTAGCTGGCCTCACAATGTTTGAATATGCTATGCAAAGAAATGTTGCAAAGTCTCTTGAGGTATTATGTCCTTTCATATTTTCTTTTTTATTTCATGGCTATCTAAATTCTTTATCATCGTTCTAATGATTTTTCCTAATATGATTCCACACAGAAAAAAGTGAGTTTTGAGAAACCAGAAAGACTTGCTTCCCACTCTGGGACACCTTTTGGGCCAGATGCACAGTAAGAATGCAGGGCATGAGCAGTGCAATCAAACTTCAAAAACAACTCTGCTTTAGTCACACTGCATATAGGTAACTGCTCACTGCACCTCCACTGTCAACATTCGTGAACCCCCTTCCTGCTTTAGTTTTTCATTTAAAAAAGACTTATTATTATTTATTTATCTTCATATTTGTTTATTGCTTATCCCCTAACTAGAATGTAAGCTTTATGAGAACAGGGATTTTTTTTTTGGTTCACCATTATATATGCTCAGCACTTGGAACAATAACTGGTACATGGTAGGCACTCAATAGATATTGTTGATTTAATGAATGGTGCCTTTTTAAAAAAAATTTAAGAGGCTGATGCACACCCAGGCCTCTAGGGATCTAACGCAAATCTGGTTTGCAGCTTTGTTGCCCTTAACACTTTGATTGATGGCTAAGATGATAACATTGACTGCGTGCTGAACAAATTTACAGATGATGCACAGCTAGAAAAGATAACAAATAAGTTGGATGATGCTATCAGGATTCTCCTCCCCCTTATCAAATCCTGAAAAAATATAATAATGAATCACATCTAACAATATAAAGTTTACCAGGGACAAATATAAAGTACTCAAAGATCTCCAAATTCAATTGTACAAGTACAGGTTGGGGACAAGGTGACTTACAATAGCTCACGTAGGAAGATTTAGAGCCTTCTGTTGATTGTGAGTAGATGATGAGTCAACACATCATCACGTTGTGATGTAACTTCCACAAAACAAAAATCAATCTTTTGTTGTATTAATAGAAATATAGTGTTCAGGTCAGGGAGTAGTTCTCTAGTTCTCACTGGTGATCAGGTCACATTTGCTCTGTTTTATGAATTCTGATCTTCAGCCTTTAAGAAAGACATTGATAAACAAAAGGTTATTCAAGAAGAGTAAAAAGGGTAAAATGGGATTTTGTAATCAGTGTCATATCAGAAATGATTAAAGGATCTAAGAGTCAGTGTGGGTGTGTGAGGAGGATGGTGATAGCTAGCACATGTAGCTGCCTTCCAAAGTTAAAGGGGCTGTCCTGCAAGGAGAGATTAGATTTCGTCTGGGTAATCCCAAATGACAGATGGAAGACCCTTGAGTAGAAGATGTAAGTATGTGTATTACAACCTGTTAGAATTTATCAGCAATTCTGTTTTGCCCAGTAATCAAGTGGGCAACTGGTGGAGGTTGTAAGTTCCCTGACCCTGGTGGTATTCAGGCAAAAGCTGGGCACTCATGCCTCATGTCCTGAATACACTTGTGAGGGAAGTTCAAACACTGGGGTGAGGGATTGGATTAATCACAGTAGCAAACACATACTAAGTGCTTACTCTATGGTAAGTACCATAAAAAGTGATTAATGTGGGTTATTTTTTGGCTGCGTTGGGTGTTTGTTGCTGCGCACAGGCTTTCTCGAGTTGCAGCGAGCGGGGGCAACTCTTTTGTTGTGGTGCGTGGGCGTCTCATTGTGGTGGCTTCTGTTGTTGCCGAGCACAGACTGTAGGCATGCGGGCTTCAGTAGTTGTGGCTTGCGGGCTCTAGAGCACAGGCTCAGTAGTTGTGGCGCATGGGCTTAGCTGCTTGCAGCATGTGGGATCCTCCCGGACCAGGGCTTGAACCCATGTCCCCTGCATTGGCAGGCGGATTCCCAACCACTGAGCCACCAGGGAAGTCCCTGGGTTATTATTTTTAATGTATCAATCTTACTAGCTCCATCTTAGAGATGAGAAAACTGAGGCTTAGAGGGGTTAAGTAACTTGCCCAAGGTCTTACACCTTGTACATAGCAGAGCAAGGATTTTAACTTAGGCAGTCAGATCCCCAACTTTAACTTATTGTTCTATAAGGACTCCCACTTCTAAAAAACCACTCTTTCCCACCCTGAGATTCTACCACTCTAATGAAGAAATCAAACCGAGGAGCTTATTATCTTGTAAATGATTCTATACTAAATAGGTTCTTTCTGCATAGTATGTGGTGCTAAATTAACCTGGGCAGTTGCCACTTGTGGTACACTGTATGGAGCCCAGCGTATTTATTAAGGGAAAAGGATGGTGAATGCAACCACACAAGCTGCATTAGAAATGACAGAATCTCAATATATTGTGTCTGAGGAAAAACAAGCACATTTCTGGGTGGTCTACCAAGGATACTTGGCAAAAAGTGATAATCCATCATTCCTGGCAGAGGCCTTGTGAATTCCTGCTCAGTTGTTTGGACAATATTCATTTAAACAAATATTTATTGAGTACCTGTCCTGTGCCAGGTATGTCCAATGTGCTGAGGGTGCAGAGGTGAATCAGAGGATGCCCTGTTAGTGGGGGAGATGGACAGGTAAGCAAATTCTTATGATACAGTGTGACAAGTGCTTAGCAGGTGTATGCATATGTTTTAAGTATTACAGGGACAGAGTGGAAAGGAACTGATTCTGCTTGGTTGAAGGAGGTGTCCAATACTTGATTATGTTTTCAAAATGACTGTCACATACGTTGCATGGGTTTATTTGGTCTTCATAAAGACCATGTGAAGTCATGATCCCTTTTTGGACATAAGCTCAAATAGAGTATCACAGAGGTTAGGTGAGCTCCCCAAGGTCATGCAGCTAGCAATAATAATTGCTGACATTTATTGAGTGCTTAGGCTACCTGAGGTTCTCTTCTAAGCCATATTAAGATGTTTCATTTTCACAACTCTACGAGGTCATTATTAATATTATTACCACTTGACAAGTGAGAAAACTGAGGCACAAGATTTAAATAATTTGCCTAGAGTCCCATAGCTAGAAAGTGGAAAAACCAGGATTTGCACCAACCCATTCTGGCTTTAGCAGGCACGCACTTACCCAGTGCACTAAATTACCTGTAACTGGTCCCCTGAAGAGCTGGAACTCACACTTAGATTCTGATTGCAAGTTCAGCTTTCTTTCGAGTGACCTTGCTCTTTAGCAATATTACATCCAAATGAGAGAAATGGTGTGTGTCTGGCTGCAAGGAGAGGTTGTGTAGGTCAGGCATCCCTGAAAGTGTTTTGGGAGAGGTATGGTAAAACCTAGAATATGCATTAGTTGTATACGCGGGGGTTTTCAGGGCAGCCAGAATTTGGCCTCTTGTTCTCCAGCGCAGCAGTCTGGGCTCTAGGGACTATGATTTGTTATACATAGGAACTAGACACCAACACTTACTCTGTAGCCTTTTAAACTTTAGTTTAAATTTTTCTAAAAGAAAATGACAAGATGTGAAACATCAAGAATGAAGCAAGTTAAATTCAGTACCTTATGGAGTTACAAGAATGGAGTTACAGAAAAGGAGAAATGAAGCACATAATTGCTTAAATTATCCAAGTTTTATCTCCATAATAAAAATTCTTGGATTGAAAAATAGTTCAATACAATATTACTGTACCTTAATAATTAGGTTGATTTGGCTCTGTGGTAAATCTGAGAAAGAATTGGTTATTAAAATGAATGAAGTAGATCAGCCTTCCCTCAGTAATTACTACTTCAGCTAATAAGGATATGACCTATGTGATTGTATCTACTGCATTTTTAAGACATCCATCTCCCATAATTTTTGGAGATTCAATAATTTAAAAATCAGCAGTGGGGCTTCCCTGGTGGCGCAGTGGTTAAGAATCTGCCCGCCAATTCAGGGGACATGGGTTTGAGCCCTGGTCCAGGAAGATCCCACATGCCACAGAGCAACTAAGCCCGTGCACCACACTACTGAGCCTGCGCTCTAAGCCTGCGAGCCACAACTACTGAGACCGCATGCCACAGCTGCTGAAGTCCACGTGCCTAGAGCCTGTGCTCCGCAATGAAGAGAAGCCACTGCAATGAGAAGCCCAAGGACCACAACGAAGAGTAGCCACTGCTTGCTGCAACTAGAGGAAGCCCGTGCGCAGCAAAAAGACCCAACACAGCCAAAAATAAATAAAAAATAAAAATCAGCAGTGGGTGGGGATTTCTGTGGTAGGCAGAGGGCAGAAAAGGTCAATGTTCTTCAACATTCTTTCCTTCACAGCAAGTGGGGTTTTTTGGTTTCCGCTGGTTTTCAGTGTTTTGTTTTGTCATGTATGGAGACCTAGGAGATGCAACTGATTTATCTTAGCCTTTGTGTTTATAGATTTCTGTTTTCTTGGCTTCAGGTCCTTGGAAACATTTGTTTTGATGGTGGCTGGAGAGTTAGTCATGTTTTATTTTTGTTGTTCCTATTTATTTTTAAGATCCTTTAGTTCAAGTCCACTTACAAGGTGTTATATAACCTGTATTTATGTTTCCACAAATAAAATATTCCTAGTAGTAATTTCTAGTACACTCTTATAAAAACAGTTAATAATTTGATGCCCATCAGAATGATTCTGTAATATTAATAAGCTAGAACAAAGATATGCTTTGGAAAATTGTGTTTGAAATTTATAATTGGATTTAGCACTTAACATGTGAAATTTCAAGTTTCTTACATCAATTATTTTTGAGTTACCAAGCAGCCAAATTCTTATAAACATATTTTTCCTTTTCATCCCTGAGTCAACAAAAGTTGGGAAATTCTTTTCTCACATATTCCATTCTTTAACTAAGCCTGAAGGCTTTTTAAAAAAAACCACATCCCAAACAAACAGTTTTACATGAGGTTATGAGTAATCAGTAAACGAACAGAGTGGGCTCTACTGGCACTGGGGATGTACGTCTAATTAGAAGTGTCAGTATTCCAAACATATAATTTACTAACGTTGAGGTTTTTAATTCTTAACTTTGAGTCCATTGGGATGGAAACAAGTGACCCTTGGTGGAAATATGTCAAGAATCAACTTTCTCAGGTTGACCTTTAGTTTGTTGGTCAATGAATCAAAACATTGTGTATTCCCAGGCTTAAAGATGTCTGTACCTTGTTAAATTTGTTAAAAGATCAAGGCAGAAAGCTAGCACTGCTTTGCTGCTGTGAACAGGTTGCCCTCTCCCTTCTTCTTGATGCCTCTTCTTCATGAGAGATGGTCCATCTTAGCTGGCTCCATGCATGAAGCAGTATGAAGCACATTGCATCTCCTGCACATCCTCCGGAGTGGGTCTGGGTGTGGGGGGAGGTAGAGAACTCTGTTTTTACAATGAGACAGGTGAATATCAGCTTTCGAACTGACTTGGCATACTTTTTAGTCCAAGGCTCCATACTAGGCACCAAAGACTGCTACAACTGCTCTCAATCACCAATGTTCATGACTTAAAAGTAGTCACATAAGATTTGCAATCAATTAGATTACTGTCTGACCTGGAGCAAACAACTTAACCTCTCTCCAAAATAACTATTTCACAGTGTTATTATAGTAAATAATTGAGATTATATATATGAAAATACTTAGTGCAAAGCCTGGCACATAGTTGCAAGTGAAGGCTGAATTTATGTGAAGTGTATAATTAACTACCCGTGGAACCTCAAATGGACAAATGAACCCAAATTGACATTATCTGTCTCTAGCCAGTTTTAAGTCAGAAAATTTCACTTCCAAATGAATAAACTACATCTACCAATGACTTTGCTTTAAAGCCTACATTCAGAACAAAATGTTATTTAAGTGATAATCTGTTAATATATTTCATAACAGGAGCTGACTATGGTTTCTGTAGCAGAAAATTACATGTGAACAAAAGGAAGAAGGAAAATTAGATAAATGAAAAGTCTTTATTTCAAAATAAATGAAGATGGGACAGTTATCTGATTATAGAACATTCAGATCATGGTATAATTATTGTAAGTCTACATGTAATTACAAAATATAATTGTATTTATGTTCGTTTTTAAATTTTTTTTCTGATCTTAAAGGACTAATTTTCTCATAATTGAATGACAAACTCTGCAGTACCTCGTATTAACTATTAATATGCTAAAAATACCCATTAACTATCTTTTTCTTAATTGCAACTACTGTCTTGGACTTACATTTATTTAAGCAATACAAAAGGAATGATTTAAACTGCTTGCTCTTCCACATATTAGAAAGTAGGAGAAAGAAGCATTCCCCCGACCCACTTAACTATGAAAAAAGGACTCTCCCAAGTTGCCAGGAACTAACACGATAGTAAAATTACAAGAAAATTTTGTTAAGAAACCTTTTCTCATCTGCAAGTTGTTTGACTGAAACCTGAGGTGCTGAATTTCAGCACAAAGGTGACTTTGGAGGAGAAAGTTTGTGCCAAACTGGATCAGTTGTTTTTGTGTTATGTAAGAAGGAGAAAAAAAATTAACTGTTTCCTCCTAAGCTATAAATTTAAGATTACCCTATTACACCAAATGAGAGAATTTCCAGACCTCAAACTTTACTTCAGCCTTATATTTTCATGAACTATTTTCTGTACCCTCTCAAAACTAAATATAATTAAATATTAAGTCATTTGCCTGGCCAATTATATTTTAAAAGTACGAAGTTATTTTATTCATTACATCGGAAGTGAATTCTAGTTGAATGGTAAAAATGGTATTGTTAAACAATTTAAAACATTTTCTTTTAAAATATTTTTTCCTGATTATATAGAATATAAGTGCAGTGTAAAAATATAGAATATACAGTAGAGTAAAAACAAAAAGATAAAAATCACTAAACTACCCACAATTCTATCATCCAGAGATAATCACCAGCAATATTTTGCTGTATCCCTTATAATGGGTGTTCACACACACACACACACACACACAAACCCATTATATGTAAATGTATATTAATGTTTTATTATAGAAAATTTAAAACATAAACAAAAGTAGACAGAGAGCATAATGAACCTTACGTACCTATCAACCTATGATGACCAAACCAACTCATCAATTCCCTCTTCTTCTTTCCCACTTATTCTGTTTTAAAGCAAATTCCAGAAATTGTATCATCTCATCCACAAATATTTCAATATGGATCTTTAAAAGATGAGGCCTTTTAAAACAACCATCATCACATCTAAACTAATTAACAATCATATGTTACTAATATGAAATAAGTCATTGTTCAGAATTTCAATTGTCTCATGAATGTCATAATTTTTTTTAATAAACTTATTTATTTTATTTATTTATTTTTGGCTGTGCTGGGTGTTCGTTTCTGCGCGTGGGCTTTCTCTAGTTGCGGCGAGTGGGGGCTACTCTTCGTTGCAGTGCACGGGCTTCTCATTGCAGTGGCTTCTCTTGCTCAGAGCATGGGCTCTAGGCGCGCGGGCTTCAGTAGTTGCAGCACGCGGGCTCAGTAGTTGTGGCTAGCGGGCTCTAGAGCACACGCTCAGTAGTTGTGGTGCACTGGGCTTAGTGGCTCCGCAGCATGTGGAATCTTCCCAGACAAGGGATCAAACTTGTGTCCCCTGCTTTGGCAGGGGGACTCTAAACCACTGCACCACCAGGGAAATCCCATAATTTATTTTTATAGGTTGTTTGAAGCAGGATCCAAATAAGGTTCACATGATGAGATTGGTTGATATGTCTGTTAAAGGTTGATATGTCTGTTAAATCTCTTGAAATATAAATGGGTTTCCACTCAAATGTTTTTTTTCCTTCCACTTTAGTTGTCGAAGAAACCAAGTTGTTTGTCCTGTAGAACTTCCCACAGCCTAGATTTCTCTGATTGCATCTTCATAGTATAGTTTAACATGTTCCTCTGTCCTCTATATTACCTGCCACTATCTACAGGGTTTAACAGATTCAGTTGTGGTTTCTTTATTTTTTTTGGCAATACTGCTTCATAGGTAATGTGTTTTGCCATTAAGAGGTGCATAATGTGTAATAATCTCTTCTTTTACATTGTTACCTGGAGTCATTAGTTTATTAAGGATTGCAAAATGGCTATATTTTTAATCCTATTATTCCTTGAGTTGATTTTCTGGTATGTGCCAATGGTGGCTAAATAGATGTGTTGTGATTTTGCTTTTTATGTTTGTTTGTCTTTAAATTATCATTCAAACTCATTAATTGAAACATTTAATTTGTTTCAACACATCTTATTTATTATTCTTATTAATGCTGAAATTAACCTTTATTTGGCCTGTGACAGCATCTTCCAATTAGCTCCTAGTTCTGACATGACCCTAGGAGTCTTTGATAGTGCCTCTGCTAGTTGGTATAATAAGATGGTCTAGGCTAGGCCTTTCTAGTTATGTATAATACTGCAACAAAGCATTTGTGCACATATTATTATTTCTTTGGTACAAATTCCTATAAGTGGAATTACCTGGCCAGAGGGTAGGAACATATTTAAGCTCTTGATTAGTATTGTCCAGTCGCTCGCCTCTAGAAAGGTTACACCAGGTTACACACCAAGCAGCAGTGCAGGAGAGTGGCTGCTTCATCCCGTGAATAGTTACAGACATTCACATTGACATGTTTCTGCCAGTATGATCTAAGTCAGGTGGATTCACTCTTGTTTTTTCTTTGTTTTTCCCTCTTTGGTAGAGAAACTTTAAAAATTAAGAATACCTCATGGTTGGGGCTTCCCTGGTAGCGCAGTGGTTGAGAATCCGCCTGCCAATGCAGGGGACACGGGTTCGATCCCTGGTCCGGGAATATCCCACATGTCACGGAGCAACTAAGCCTGTGCGCCACAACTACTGAGCCTGCACTCTAGAGCCCGTGAGCCACAGCTACTGAGCCCGCGTGCCACAACTACTGAAGCCCGTGCACCTAGGGCGCGTGCTCCACAACGAGAGAAGCCACCGCAATGAGAAGCCCACGCACTGCAATGAAGAGTAGCCCCTGCTCGCCGCAACTTGAGAAAGCCTGCGCACAGCAACGAAGACCCAACACAGCCAAAAATAAATAAATAAAATAAATAAATGTATTAAAATAAAAAAGAATACCTCATGGAAAAACTACACTAATGTAACATTTTCATATTTATATTATGAATTAATAACTATATATCAACAAAGATTAGAATGGCCTTATCAAACTAAATGTATTACTTATAAATTAACGTGTGGAATTGGTAATACTTTAGTTGCAAACATACATATAATGGCTGAACATTAATTTTTATAGCTTTTTGGTAATTTGGTAGCTACTTTTAAAATTTCTGGGGTTTTTAGTTATAACCTTACCTTTGTAGAACTCATTATATATAAAGTTTTATTTTCCTGATATTTTAGAAAGTTAAGTAACTTGCAAACATTACTTACATGTACCTTATGTATACAGTTTCATATAAATCATGAAAGCAAAAAAAGAAGTAGATTACAGATTTAAAAAACAGACTGTTAGAGCTAGAAGGATCTTAAAGGTGATCTGGTCTAACCGCTTCACTTTATATTTTGGGAAGCTAAGGCAAAGGGCAGTTATGTAACTTCCCTGAGGTTATACAGCTAATTTGTGAAAGAGTAAGATAAAAATCCAAATCTGATTCAGTATAGTGCCCTCTCCATGTAGCTTCTCAGAATTAGCAAAACTTGAAGGCAATATGCAAAATTAAAATAACTGTTGTGTTAGGGAACTGGCATTTGAGGTATCGTCCTTTGAAATTCTACTGTTACACTACCTTTTCAATTAAAAAAATCTATAGAAAATAGACCAAAAACTACATTATAAAATCAGGTGAAAGAGAACTTCTGTTATTTGGAAGCTAGAAATAAATTATTCTAATTGTAGGGATTTATAACAATCAACATACACAGCATATGAATGCTTTACACACACACACACACACACACACACACACACACACACTATTGCAAGCACTTCAATGGCATTATCTCATTGAATTCTAACTATTATCTCAAGTGCAGAGGTTATACGACTTGCCCCAGGTAATCTCGTGAGTGTCAGGGTCGGGATTTGAACCCGGGCAGTCATAGACACAGTGGATTGTTTGCAGTTTCAAGCCTCAGTGGTCAATTTCATTGCTACTAAGGGGTGCTGTGATTGTCTGACTCTCCCCAGCTCTCTCCTTATAGGGTCAAACTTTCCACCTTAGAAATCCATGTGTTTGAATAACATGATGAAATTCCTTAGGGCAAAAATTTTTAGAGACATTTCTCCTAAACCCCTTGTCTACCACTTGATAACTATGTGACTTTTCATTCCTCATCTATAATGTGGGTATGACAATATCTACCTCATTGGATTATTGGAGGATTAAATAAGATAAATTGTATCCACTTCTTAGTAGAATACCTGGCTCACAGTAAATATGCAATAAGCAATATCTGCTATCATCAGCTATCATTGCCATCAGCAATATTATTAATATCATTATTAACATTATCATCATAATTTCTTTCCTATTGACCACTTTTTAAATGTAAAATCCTACAGAAGGGGTAATACATTATTCAAGGGGCTAGTGACTCATTGGTTGTTTTTCTCCTGACAGGAGAGTGCAGAGGTAGTAAAGCTCGGGGAAGGAAAAGGAGATATGGAAAAGAGAGGTGGGAGACACTGAAGACAGAGTTTTACCTCCAAGTAGTTGGGATAAGTTTACAGAACAGTTCATTTGAAGTCCAGTGCTCTTCTATGGGATCCTGTAATCCTTACCAGGTTTCCAGAGGGTCTGTTAGGGAGTGGAGAAGACTACTATTCCCAGGCCGTGGAGACAGTCTGTCACTGCCCGAGGAGTCCCACGCACCATGGCCACCTGCCTGTCCAGGCTGCAGCGGGGGAAGAGGGCAAACAACCTTTAGCGAATTCTTCTGTTTACTGGGCCTGGAAACAGGCCTTTTGCCATGGAAAATTTTCTCACTGTACCCATAGGTACAGGGTACATATTACACAATACGGAACATCTTTTTTTTTTGTGGTACACGGGCCTCTCACTGTTGTGGCCTCTCCCGTTGCAGAGCACAGGCTCCGGACGTGCAGGCTCAGCGGCCATGGCTCACAGACCCAGCCGCTCCGCGGCACGTGGGATCCTCCCGGACCGGGGCACGAACCCGTGTCCCCTGCATCGGCAGGCAGACTCGCAACCAGTGCGCCACCAGGGAAGCCCCTATACGGAACATCTTATTAAGACTCCTTCCTCACCTGTGTGCATGCTGTGCTTCAAGCCTAGGGCTGTGCGCCATTTCTGAGGTGTCATTCCACTTTTTACTCAGGGGTAAGGTCTAAAGGTGGCTTGCAGGAGCATCTTTACACAGATCACAGATACCTGAAGTCTTCCTGTTTTATGCTACCAGCTTCTCCTCAGGTCCACGTACCCTTTATTTTTCAGTATTTTATTTCACACTTTTCATGGTTATGACAACAACATAAGCACCCTTTTGCGTATGTTCAGTGAACAGTATATCTCATTCCCATCCCCGTCCCCAGTGCCATGGCCCAGAAGTAACCACTGTCCATTCATTCATTCAGAAAACATGGTGGAGTGCCTTCTCTGCAGCAGACACTGTCCTGGATGCTTAGGGACGAGTAGCAAACAGACAGGTAAGATCCCTGCCTTCTAGTAGGAGTTGATGGGCCACGAAGAAGATACAAAAGCAAATTATCATATAGAATATTAGAAAGTGATAAATGCTGCAAACAGAAACAAGCAAGGGAGAGGGATAGAGTGATATTTACACAAGGAAAGAGGGAAGGAGCTATCATGAGGAATATTCCAGACAGAGGAAAGCACGCTCTATAGCAAGGTTGGCATGCTGTCGGGACAGGGTTTTAAATATTTATTTACTTTTATTTATAAAACACTTATAAAGTATTTACCACAGGTCAGGCATTCTCCTGAGTACTTTCTATATGTTAATTCTGTTAATCCTCGCCACAAGCCCAGGCACTCTTATCATCCTCACTGTAAAGGGGAACTGAGCCACAGAAGAGTTAGGAAAGTTGCCCAAGTCATAAAGCTAGTGAGTAGTGAGACCTGGACTTTTACACAGGCTGGCTCATGTCTTAACTGCTGCACTCTCCTGCCACACGGTAGGCAGGTGGCACTGGAGATGTGTGGGGCCATCCTGAGTGTGAGATTGGGGTGATGGGAGAGCCTTGAACAGAAGAGTGACAGGTACATTCTTTCAGAAAATTCTGACATATGTACATGCATTTATATTTATGTACATGTGTGTGTGTCCTTGAGGTTTGTGCTTAGTAGTTAATATGCTTAATGTTAAAATGTAAAACAATTTTAATTTAAGAGGAAGGAGAGAAAAGATGATATTATGTGTGCTGTAGTTAAAGATGATATCTTATCAAATAATATTTTGGGCACAGGTGATCTCTTCTATTTTTAAAGTCTACAAATACTTCTCTATTCTGGGGATTTGGCAATACTTGTGTATCTGACCATGCTTCCCTAGGACAACAAATCAACTTTCTTTTTTTAACAATTCAGTGGTTTTTAGTATGTTCACAGTGCTGTACAACCATTGCCATTATCCAATTCCAGGATATTTCCAGCATCCCAAAAGAAACTCCATACCAAGGGGCCTCCCTGGTGGCACAGTGGTTGAGAGTCCACCTGCCGATGCAGGGGATACGGGTTCGTGCCCCGGTCCGGGAGGATCCCATATGCCACGGAGTAGCTGGGCCCGTGAGCCATGGCCGCTGAGCCTGCGCGTCCAGAGCCTGTGCTCCGCAACGGGAGAGACCACAACAGTGAGAGGCTCGTGTACTGCAAAAAAAAAAAAAGAAAGAAAGAAACTCCATACCTGTTAGCAGTCACTCTCAATTCTCCCCTCCCCACAGCCCCTGGAAACCACTAATCTATTTTCTGTCTCTATGGATTTGCCCATTATGGGTGTTTCATGTAAATAGAATCATGCAATATGTGGCCTTTTGTGTCTGGCTTTCACTGAGCATCATGTTTTCATAGTTCATCCATGCTATAGCTTGAATTAGTACCTCATTCCTTTTTATTACCAAATAATATTCCATTGTATGGATTTATCACATTTTGTTTATCCATTCATCAGTTGATGGACATTTGGGTTGTTTCCACTTCTTGGCTGTTATGAATAATGCTGCTGTGTACATTTGTTTACAAGTTTTGTGTCAACATGTTTGCAATTCTCTTGGGTATACCAGTGGAATTGATGGGTCATATTCCAACTGTATGTTTAATTTATCAAACCAACTTTTGAGCACAGTGTATTGCATAGCACCTCGATCCTTATAAGGGGAAAATTATAGGAGCAAGTGGTTGCTTTAGCAAATGTCCTATCCTGTCCCATTTATATGAGAAGGTGGCAGATTAGTGGTGGTGCCTATTTCTTGGGGTTTAATGTGTCAGTATCTAAAGGTCATTGGCACTCAGTGGATATATTCTCCATGTAGATCCCACTTTTTGTGGCCCTCTCCTGACAATAGTTGGGGGTGGCCACGAGGAAGTGGTCTTTGAAGTAACTGAAAGGCTCAGCTTGAGTAACCTAGTCCATCCAGGTACTCCTAAGAGCATCATAGCCAGGTCCAGTCTCTCCTGGAGAAGTGAAGGCTTTGGGAAGATTACAAAGTTCTCTAAGAATACTAAGGATAATAAAGGAAGCCCCAACACTTTAGCGTTCACTACATTCCTAGCATAATGCTAAATGCTTTACAGCTTTTTTCTAGACCTGAACTTTCCACTGTGGTAGCCACTGGCCACAGGAGGCTATTAAGTGCTTAAAGTGTGGTTAGTTTGAGTTGAGTCAAACTGTACATGTGAAATACACACTGGTGGGCTTCCCTGGTGGCGCAGTAGTTAAGAATACGCCTGCCAATGCAGAGGACACGGGTTCGAGCCCAGGTCCGGGAAGATCCCACATACCACGGAGCAACTAAACTCATGCACCACAACTACTGAACCCGCGTGACATAGCTACTGAGCCCGCATGCCTAGAGCCCGTGCTCCGCAACAAGAGAAGCCACTGCAATGAGAAGCCCAGGCACCGCAATGAAGACCCAACACAGCCAAAAATAAACAAATTAAAAAAAAAAAAAAACGCATTGGATTTTGATGACTTAGTACAAAAAAGGGAATATAAAATATCTCACTAATAATTTTTACATGTTGAAATGATATTTTGGATATGTTGAGTAAAATACATTACTAAAATTAATTTCACCTGTTTCTTTTTACTTTTCTTAATGGGGCTACTAGAAATTTTTAAATTACATACATGACTCACATTTGCAGCTTGCATTATATTTCTATTGGATACCACTTGTTCTAGACTGTTCTTCATAGTAATTTGATCAGCTGGACTGTATTACCATCCCCACATTATGGGTGAGGAAATTGAGGCTTAGAGAACTTAAGTAAATTGCCTGTGATACAGCTGTAACTTAAGCACTAATCTGTCTCTAAGCCTGAATTCTTACCCATTATTCTGTGCTGTCTCCCCAGAGTCCAGAAACATAACCCATGTGATACAGAAATGGTTATGATCATTAGATATGGCAAAAAGCTGTTTTCACGTCTCCATTGTGGAGCACAAGAAAAATTGTCCATGCCACTCTGTAAGGCAGAATTTAGGTTGTAGCTGGGGAAAATTGCCTATGGGAAAGTTTCTGAAATACTAGTTCTTTGTTTGTAACGGTTTGGGGCTTACTTGTCAAGGATAGAAGGTAGATGAAACTACTTCAGAGGTTACTTTCATTTCTATGATCCTATATTACAATTCATGTCAGATTCTCAGGTCAGTCACTGCTGTAATACTCCGAGTGAGATGGAGTAGAGGGAGATGAATTAGTGCTTCAGTTTCATCCTTTTTTCCTGTAAAATGTAAGGCTTTAATTTTATCCCATTTCATTTGAATTTGTGAAAACCTCAATGGGACATTCTTCATAGCAATGCTTCTGCCTTCTAAGTTGCAATGACGAGAAGATGGCAAAACACCTTCTTAGTTTAGGAGAGAAAGAGTTACTCCATTTCCTTCCCCTCACCCCCACCTTAAACCATTCTCTAACATGTGTTTTAACTTAGTCAAATCTTCCTTTTCCTAAGACATCAGTGTTCATCACTCAAAAGTAATTTTCATGTGTGCATATTAATACTAGCTATTGCTATATTGTAAATACTATAACTTAATTTTACTCTCATTTTACATATACTTGTGTATAACATGTATCATGAGTATAATTCACTTTTTAAATTTCAAATACCAAAGGGGAAGCCCAGTTTAGAACACTAGTTCCTTAAGATATTTTTTCAAGATGGGAAGGCAAGGGAAGGATTGGGATAGGAATTATGCTTCGTCTCAGGGTCTCGTCCCAAATGTTTAAACCCTCTCCTATTTTTAGGGGCTAGATATGTTGCTGTCAGCCATTAAGCAAAATCACACACACTTTTTTCTTTTGTCCCCAGACTACAAATCTACAGCATACTGAGAAACATGGCAACTTGACTCCTAAAAGATTAAGCGCAGCTCAAAAATCAAACCCTAAGAAGCTAAAAAATTCTCTAGATCTGTATGCACCATGTTTTGTTTTGTTTTTTAATTCAGAGTCAAAATTTTAGTGCCTCTAAATTAGATTCACTTTGGCTTAAATAGCTACATGGAAAATAAATTTCAGCGTTTGTTTTCTGTTTAGTCATCCTTCCTTAAAATTCCTTAGCGGTTTCAAATGTACTTCAGATGGGATGACAATGAACCATAGAAGTCGGAAAGATAGAATGGTATTGGGAAAGCAATATGGATCTGGGAATCAGATGACCTGAATTCTAGTTCTGTTTCAACAGCAAGGCTTTTAGGTATTTAAGTTCCACAAACATTTAATGGACACCTACTAAGGTCAAGGCATTGTAATAAGTGCTGTAGGAGTTACAAGGATAAACAAGACATGGAACTTACCACCTAGTAGGAAAGAAAGCATATTCACAAAACTATGGTATTATATGATACTGAATGTGTGGATAATGGAGTAGAATTTATGGGAGCACAGAGGAAGTAAGCATAATTCTAGCCAAGGAGTTTGGGGATGAAGAAGGTGATGATTGGGGTGGTCCTGGAAGTATGGCTAGGATTTCTGGATGGGGGCTGGAAGGGAAGGGTGCTTTAAACAGAAGGTGCAGGGAAGGGAGACAATGTAAGCAAAGGTGTAGGTTAGAAAGTGCAGAGCTGGTTCAGGAAACTTGTCAGACGGGAAGGCACAGTTAATTCTGAATAATAATGGGAGATAATCTTTGACCACTAGATTAGAATCAGATTGTGGT
Organism: Mesoplodon bidens; assembly: GCF_964165515.1. Taxonomy (NCBI): domain Eukaryota; kingdom Metazoa; phylum Chordata; class Mammalia; order Artiodactyla; family Ziphiidae; genus Mesoplodon; species Mesoplodon bidens. The sequence continues at coordinate 85,504,278 of NC_138166.1, forward strand.
AGGGCTCGAATTCCATTCTGAAGAATCTGGACCTTATTTGGGCGGGGGGAGGAAGGGGCAGAAAGATAAAGAGTAGACCAGTGAATGATCAGCTTTGCTAGGATGATTGCTTTGATAGCATGGGTAGTACGAGTGGTGAGCAGAAAAATAGAAGGCTGGGGGATGAGTTAGAAACTGTCATGGTGGGGTTCAGGTAATGGGAATGGATAAAGAAGGCAGATGCAGGAGACATTTTGGAGGCAGAATTGACAGGGGTTGGTCATGATTGGTTTTGAGATGCGAAAGATGACTGCGGTTTTGAGCACTGATAGGTGAGAGCATTGATGGAGATGCTGAGAATGTAGGAGGTTTGCTAGGAAAGATGTTGTTTGGTTTTGAGCATATTTAATCCATTCCGAACAAATCAGCTAACCATACAAAACACAAATCAATTCCTGACTCACCTCTTTCCAAAACCCTTCAATGCCTTCCCATCCTACTCAAAATAAAAGAAAAATCCTCACAATGTCTGATAAAGCTGTACATGTCCTGGCTGCCCACTTTCCCTTTGCTCTCATCTCCTTCCCCACCCCCCTCTTCTCAATACACAGGAGCCACACTAGCCCTCTTGCTGTTCCTCCAAGACTATCCAGCGTGAATTCTCCTTAGGGCCTTTCTAGGTGTTTTCTCTGACCCTCTTTCCTCAGACCATTCTCATACCTTACTCCCTCACCTTCTTCAGCTTTTACTCAAATACCTGTGTAGAAGAGTAAAGTAGGAACCCTCAAGGTCTTTCCTGATCATCCTATATAAAATCCTGATCATCCTATATAAAGGCCTTTCCTGATCATCCTACATAAAACCCTAAAAAATAGGGTTGGGTTCCCAGCAACTCTCTCCCCTCCTTGGCACTTTCCCGCTCACCACTTTGCTGTTCTCCAACCCTCTTATCACTACCTGACATTCTATGTATTTACTAGTTTATTTTCATAGCCTGGAACTGAAGCAGTAAAAACAAACTAATAATGAAACAATCCAATGTTTTCAAGGGTGCAGTGAGGTTTGGTACTCTCACCCACTATTTTTAGGACTGCAAATTGATATAATCCCTTTGAAAAGTAATTTGGCAATAAATATAAAGAGTCATAAAATGGTGATGTCCTGGAACATTTTACGTTTTGGAAATTCTGAAAATCAATTCTAAGAAGATAATATATGGAAAAGAAAATAGGCAGGAAAATGTATATGGATACAATATTTATAGTATCAAGAAACTGGAAAGATTCTAAACATCTAACAATATAAGGAGATAGTTAAATTAAGTAAATTACTGTTCATTTACTAAATGATATATTATTCACTGTTAAAAAGATAGTTATAAAAAGCTGGTTAGCAACAAGGAAAATGCTTATGAAACAATGTTATATTTAAAGGAACAGGATCCACAATTGTATACAGTATGATTAGTTCTCTTTAAATATGCATACAATTTTACATTTGGTAGTGTATGTATGTCAATGCTACTCTCACTTGGCCCCAGCTTCCCCTCCCCCACCTCACCCCATGCCCTCAAATCCATTCTCTATGTCTTTGTTTTTATTCCTGCCCTACCACTCGGTTCATCAGTACCATACACTACCAAATGTAAAATAGAGAGCTAGTGGGAAGCAACAGCATAGCACAGGGAGATCAGCTCGGTGCTTTGCGAGCGACCACCTAGAGGGGTGGGATAGGGAGGGTGGGAGGGAGGCTCAAGAGGAAGGGGATATGGGAATATATGTATACGTATAGCTGATTCACTTTGTTGTACAACAGAAACTAACACAGCAATGTGAAGCAATTATACTCCAATAAAGATGTATTAAAAATATGCTTATGAAAAAAGACTAGGAGGAAATGAACGCAAGTGCTGATATCAAATACATTAGGCTAATGGGATTATAGGCTTATTTTTTTCCCTAAATCTCAGATTTTCTGTATTTAGGTTATATCCTTTCTGTAATGTGGTTATGTTATTTTTTAAATAATCATTCTTTTAATGATCAAAAGAAACTGAGCTGGTACAAGTCAACTCATCCTCTCGACTGCATTGTCAGGTGTCAACGGGAAGTCTGAGCTGCTCAGCTCCCCCACCTCCTCACTTCTGACTTCTTCCTCTTCTCCACTTGCCTGCATAATTTTAGCCTGTGTCCTCCTGCTTATGACGATCACAGTCATGAAACAACAAAGGCGGAAAGAACATAACTTGCCCTTTGCTTCTTGATGTTTATATGCAGGGAGTGAGGCTAAGTCACCTGATCTATGTCTCCTTCTATTTTTTCTTTCTTTAACTACCACTTCCCCCATCGGTAGACCTTTAGGGTTCCTATTTTGCTCTTCTATACAGAGTTTATCACCATCTGATATATTATGTATTTACTTGTTTATTATCACAGCTTAGAAACTGAAGTGGTTAAAAAAAGAAAAAAGAAATAATACCATGTCAACCTAGTAAGTTTCAGTTAAGCTCTTTCCTCATTTTATTCCTCATATGTATTTCCTCATTTTATCCTTATAAATCAGCAAGATAAATGTTTCTCATATTTTAGGGATGAAAAAACTGAGGCTTAGGTTAAACAATTTGCCCAAGTTCACTGATCTAGGAGGTTACCAAGTTGAAATTTAAACCCTCATCTTTCTGACCTCAAATCTTACGCCCTTAGCCTGTACATCGATGAACACACATTAATTATTAAGATAGCCTAAGTTAATTTATTATATACACATTGCCCAGGTGAAGTAAGCAATTGAATAATTGAGTAATTCAAACTGAAACTCTCAATTAATTGATGTTGAGAATCTTTGTATCTAAATTAACCAGCTCATTGTTTTAGATTTTCTCTGTGTATGTCCACAGTGTCTCAATAACTATTAGAGACCCTAAAATTATCAATTTGAAGTATTTTGGATATCTGCAGTATTCTAAGCATTTACATATTAACCGAAATAATTTTACGTGATTTGATTAATGGCCTCCATTGGAGGATTTAGAAGCTCTCTTTTGGGACCAATAGCAACTTTTTTTGATAAAATAAAATCTTTGGTTATTAAATATTAAGTTAGATGTTTTCAATTGGTTATTTGGACTAAAGAATTGAGACTATTAATAGAAGACATGTAAGATGTCAAAAGGAATATAAAATCCAGTTATGACTAATACTATTTCAGAGGAAACTTTAACAAAAAGAGATTTTCCATTTAATAACCCATTTATTTCAAGCAACAGTCAGTTTAATAAAGATTCTAAGCAAATTTGTTGTAATGAGATTGAAGGAACTGAATAGAATTTTCCAAGGAATGTCACTCATAATGTTCACCATTATAATAATATCTCAGCAGTGTTCTTTCTTGTCTGCCTTCTTTGGCTGAAGTCCCTTGTAGAAAACCCTTTCAGCTCCTGACATAGATGTGAGAAGCCATAACATCATCATCCTCATCATCGCTAATATTTTTGAGGACTTACTATGAGCCAGACTTTGCTGCATACTGCACTTGATTATCTCATTTTAATGCTCAGTATCCAATAAAGTAGGCACTATTATTATATCCATTATTATATCCATTTTATAGATAGATAAAGAAACTGAGGCATAGAGTATTAAGTAACTTGTTGAAGAAACAGTATTTGAAAATAAAAGAGAAGACCTGTTTTACTGGTTATTTTGCCTTCTCTGTGATCTGAGAGAATAACATTTTTAAAAGGAATGTCAAGTGTGACTTTACAGCTTTTATGTTAAAAGGAAGAGTGAAAGGCTTTTTTTGAATTGCTGTGGCTGTTATGCCAGTGATTAATTCCATTGGAGAAGTGGTTCAGTGAGAGTTGAAATTTTAGATCTAAAAGTCTGAGAGAATGTGTTTTCCTTGGATAGTCTGTGCTTCCCTTACAACTCTTTCCCCCATCAGCCTGTGCTGAAAATGCCCCTTCACTATAAGAATGTTTTCATCTCTGAGGGTTTTTTACTGGTGGAGCTGTCCTTGGTCTGAAAGATCAGAGAAGAAATATTTTGCCTGGGGTCTCTGACTTCTCACAAAGTTGCTGGGCTTCTCAGTTGATTTGTAGAAACCTGCCAACCCATCATGTAGAACAGATTGGGAGAATTCTTAGGAAAGACCATGAAAACTCTAAAGTACTTCATTATAGTACATTTTAATTTTTCTCTCCACTTAAGCAGAGCTTTCCCACCTTAGGTCAGGAAATGGGGAACCTAAAGTTCACTTACCCCAAGAAAATAGTTTTGAATACCTACATAATACAGTTTTTTTTTTTTTTTTTTTTTTTTTTGCGGTACGCGGGCCTCTCACTGTTGTGGCCTCTCCCATTGCGGAGCACAGGCTCTGGACACGCAGGCCCAGCGGCCATGGCTCACGGGTCCAGCCGCTCCGCGGCATGTGGGATCTTCCCCGACCGGGGCACGAACCCATGTCCCCTGCATCGGCAGGCGGACTCTCAACCACTGCGCCACCAGGGAAGCCCCATAATACAGTTTTAACACCACAAAAGATGAAGGTAAGTTCCTTCCCTCAAAGACTTTACATTCCAGTGATAAGACTCACATTTAATAAATATAGTTTAAAAACCCAGTGTCATAAAGAGATGGATCAGAAGAGTGGCATGGATACCAAGAGTTAAAAGTTCAAAGCAGGGTAATGAGGGATGGGGGAGGATGCTAAAGCAGTGAGGGAGGCTCCAGGGGAGAGAGAAAACTTAATATAGTTCTTGAAGAGGAGGAAGCTAGCCACCAGAGTAGGTAGTTTAACTGCACTTACCTAAAAATGAAATAAACAAAAACTATATGTGTATTAAATGCATACAGAAATTGTTGGAAAGATACCAGCAAATTGGGAGGTGGGAGTGCAGTCAGCAGGTGATGGGGGAGGCAAAGGGAGGGCTAGAATTCGTAGGGACTTTCAGTTTTTGCTGTACGTATACTTCTATATTGTTTGAATATTTTCCTAAAAAGAATGTTGCCATGCATTATTTTGTTTAATTAAAATGCACAAAATTTACAAAGCAAATGAGTAGTCTTGGATTTGTAGAGCAAAAGGAAGAAGATATTTCAGATGAGAAGAACAGCTTGAGTTAATGCCTGAAGGGGGAAAGGTACGGGGTACATTTGGCGAACAGTGAGTAGGCAAGTGGAGAAAGGCTATGAATGCAAGGCCTAGGAGTACGAGCCTTTCACCTTTGACCAGAAGCAATGAAGAACCTTTGAAGGATTTGGTTTGGGGTTGATTAATATAGCTGTAAAAGGATTAATTTAACAGTAAGCATAATTGATGACCCAGAAAGTTAGATAGTATGAATTCAAGTCTGCCTATCTTGCACACCATGAATGGCCATGAAAATGTCTCCTACAGTAACTGTAGCGAGAAAGGCTCTGACTTCCGTAAACCTGTTGTTAGACTTTTCAGGAACCATTGAAAGATAGAAATGCTGTCATATGCAACTGGGGAGCAGCCACTTATACTTGATCCACAGTATTAATTTCACCATAAATCTTTGTGTAATGTTTGACATCTATGATGAATAATTCAAATGTATGAGGGAGATTTCGATCCCTAGCATATGAGAAATGACTGACTCAGATTTGTAAAATTTAAGTAAAAATTACTTGATTTTAAACATGAAAGTCAGGGACTTCCCTGGTGCTGCAGTGGTTGAGAGTCCGCCTGCCGATGCAGGGGACACGGGTTCGTGCCCCGGTCCAGGAAGATCCCACATGCTGCGGAGCGGCTGGGCCCGTGAGCCACGGCCGCTGGCCGCTGAGCCTGCGCGTCCGGAGCCTGTGCTCCGCAACGGGAGAGGCCACAACAGTGAGAGGCCCGCGTACCGCAAAAAAAAAAAAAAAAGAAAGTCAGATGTATTCTATAATATGGTATTTGTTTTATTTAGTTTGTCCTTTCCTTGGGTGAATTGGAGAAATCAATATTTTCTCTAAACATGTGTTTATAATTATAATACTATTCAAACACTATATATGTACACATTATATTTTACTCATACACACACACTCACACACATACAAACATATTTTTACAACAGACACAGTGTAACAAAAATCTATAGCTACCTGGGAGTGGAGAAGAAACTAACCTACAAGCCAATCTTTAAGGAAACATTAAATCTAATATGAGGAAAAATACTGTTGCTAGTTGAATCTTGAGTCATGCATTGTGATTTATTTTAAATGATTGGATTCTGGGTGAGAAGAATTTCTTTATTGACCAATAAATGGAAGAGAGATATATCAGAGACTAGAATGATGATGTGAGTTAGGTTTGTAAAAACATGGTCTTCATCTACTGCAAATTATCTTGTAAACAGAAGTGATGTTTGAAGAAGAAACTGACTATTAAATTTCATTTTTTCAATTTTCACTTTCTTCCTTCTTCAAACTTTAAAGACTTTTAATCCCCCATCTTTCCCCTCACCATCTCCACCCCACTCAGTCTGTCCTTTTTTAGAGAGGCAGATGGCATTCTTTTTTTTAAAAAAATAAAGTTATTTATTTATTTATTTTTGGCTGTGTTGGGTCTTCGTTGCTGTGCACGGGCTTTCTCTAGTTGTGGTGAGTGGGGGCTACTCTTCGTTGCGATGCACGGGCTTCTCACTGTCCTGCCTTCTCTTGTTGTGAAGCACGGTCTCTAGGAGTGCAGGCTTCAGTAGTTGTGGCACGTGGGCCCAGTAGTTGTGGCTTGCAGGCTCTAGAGCTCAGGCTCAGTAGTTGTGGCGCACGGGCTTAGTTGCTCCGTGACACGTGGGATCTTCCTGGGCCAGGGCTCCAACCCATGTCCCTTGCATTGGCAGTCAGATTCTTAACCACTGCGCCACCAGGGAAGCCCGCAGATGGCATTCTTAATAGGCAAATTTGAGTTTCCCTGTCTGGTGAAGGGAAAACAAGTACCAGGGGACAAGAAAGATCCAAAGAAGCTTTATAAATTCCGTGGAAAGAAAGATTCCTGATTTCATATGTTGGTTGCATTTTTGTGAACCTCTTCTCTGTTTTTTCTTAATCCTTCTTTATCCTTTAAAATTACTTTGTGGCATCTCTTCCCATCATGAGGATGAGGGCAGCACAAGGTATCTGACCTCTGTGTGTTGGGAGCAGGCAGAAATGCAAGATGATCCCGTGCCTTTCATGATTAGACTCATACAAATTTTAGGAAGACAATTTTTGGAATTAAAAAATCCTTACAAAATATCTTCTAGACTAGAAAAAAAATCTTCTCATCATTTTGATGTAGTTCTTAACATTGATTTTATCAATTTAATCCAGTAAATATGTACTACTATCTGCAAAGTTGAATTTTTAAAAATTCATGTAGTCCTGATAGAATTGTGCTAATCAACAGGGTTACAGAAGGAGTACAGAATCTCAGCTTCTAGTACAATTCAGACAGAGGAAGTCTGTTCTCTGCCTCTCTCCTCTCTGTTTCGATTTCTCTCTGTCTCTCCTCCCCAATCTGTCTTCCTCCCTGATAGATGGGCACCCTATATGTGTCTTCATCTGGGAAGCAATGCATTGTTTGAATTGTATCTGAAGCCTGAAACCCCATAGGTGGAAAAAATTGCTTCCTGAGTTTGATGTTCTCTTACACATGGAAAGAAGATGGAGCTTCTGTGAATGACAACAGCTTAAGCAGAGGCGGAGAAAGGATATTTATGAGTGCCAGAGTTGGCAAGAAGGTCATTCTAAGCAGAAAAATGGGAGCTGATTTTGTAATCACACAAAACCTTTTTTAAAGAGAGGAAGGAGTGGGGATTGGTGAAGAATTGATACACTAAGATAATGCTGAGAGAAATTAGCACCAGCCAGAGAGTTAGGAAATATTTTGGACCAAAAAATTAACCACCCTCAGTTTATCTATTTATACATCAACATATTTGAGATGAAACATGGAAAATATGCAAAAACATAAATACCACTCTGATGATGGTATTACAGGTCCCCAAAAGCAAAGGAACAAATACCCCATTCATTCCCAGTTGACATCAGTTTATCAATGGTTTGAGACGTAAAATAAACTTACTATTTTCAGTCCATTTTTGCTTTCCCTCTAAGTTTAGGGATAAAACTTTGAAGTTTCTTATTTATATAATATTTTTCATTAAATTTAATTTTATTAAAAATATATAGGGCTTCCCTGGTGGCGCAGTGGTTGAGAGTCCGCCTGCCGATGCAGGGAACACGGGTTCATGCCCCGGTCTGGGAGGATCCCACATGCCGCGGAGCAGCTTGGCCCATGAGCCATGGCCGTTGAGCCTGCGTGTCCGGAGCCTGTGCTCCGCAACGGGAGAGGCCACAACAGTGAGAGGCCCACATACCACACACACACACACACACACACACACACACACACACACAAAAAAAATATATATATATATATAAACATATTCAATACTTATCATTTATAACATAGCCTACATGTTTATAATTTACTTTTATGAAATAATTATTATAATATACAATTAATAGTATTTTCTCTGTTGTATTTATAATAGTGTTCTTATTTTCATATATTACTGTACTTGCTCATGAAAATACTATCTTTTCTTGACCAATTAAAAAATATTATAAATACCTCAATATTTTGCTTTTGTGATTAAAAAATGTTTTATTTGGTGGGTTTAAAAAAAAAGATTGAGGGCTTCCCTGGTGGCGCAGTGGTTGGGAGTCCGCCTGCCGGTGTAGGGGACACGGGTTCATGCCCCGGTCCGGGAGGATCCCATGTGCCGCGGAGCAGCTGGGCCCGTGAGCCATGGCTGCTGAGCCTGCACGTCCAGAGCCTGTGCTCCACAGCGGGAGAGGCCGCGACAGTGAGAGGCCCGCTTACCACAAAAAAATTTTAAAAAAAGAAAAAAAAAGATTGATATGTGTTTTTTCTTTTTGTATCTAGTAGCTAAATTTAGAGATTCTGCCTTATGTCACAAATGATCCTTGTTGGTACAAAAAGTTTATGTATTGGGGGCCATAGATAATTCTTGTCTTTTAAGCTTTATTTACGAAGTTTTTGTCGATTGTTTCCTAATGTCCTCCATATTAGCTTGCCAGGAATAGGCAAAAATAAAGCTGGGACTGTGTCAAAAAAATTCACTGGACCACATTCATCCTTTTTCAGTAGAGTTTACTCAGTAGTGTTCCCCATTCAGCTACTGTGCTAGCCAATGGAAACAGCTAGTTGTTGTTTGAAATGAAGAATAATTGGAAACATGGTGCCTGTTTCTTTTCCTGCAAGTAACAATTCATCCATTTAACATTCTTTTGGTGCTCTTGAATTCTGTGCTAGACAGCATTGTGTTCACTGTTCAGTTGAGGCCAAATGGAGAAATGTTAACCCTCTATCCAGCCCTGACCCTCCCAATGGAAACTGTGACCAATGACAGCCATCTGATGGCCTGGCACCTCTGCCAAGAGTTGGTTATAAGCAGCACTAGCAGCTTTATGTAGGTAAATGGACATCAACCTGGAAAATGCTAGGCCAGGAGGGATAATAATAATTATAGAAGATATTATTTCTAGCTATTAAGAGTCTTACTCTATAGATAAAGACAGAAAGCCCAGCAAGGTTAAGTGTCTTGCCCAAGGTCACTCTGCCGGCAAGCTGTAGGACAGACCGTCTGGTTCCAACATCTTCTGCACCCAAACCACAATATGCTTTCACCTTTTATGGCCAAATACATGATTGATTTTTTTTTTTTTTTGGTGGTACGCAGGCCTCTCACTGTTGTGGCCTCTCCCGTTGTGGAGCACAGACTCCGGACGCGCAGCCTCAGCGGCCATGGCTCACGGGCCCAGCCGCTCCACGGCATGTGGGATCTTCCCGGACCGGGGCACAAACCCATGTCCCCTGCATCGGCAGGCGGACTCTCAACCACTGCGCCACCAGGGAAGCCCTACATGATTGATTTTGTAAGCGTTCCATACACATATGAAAAGATTGCATATTCTCTTTTTGTAAGGTAAAAATTTATAGTTTTTTACTGTATACCAATCACACACATATACTCATATATACATGCATGTATGATAAACTTATAGATTATAGTCTTCTATATTCTCACTTGTTTTTGACTTCATGTTATATCAAATTTTGAAAGAGGTATCTACTGCTATGGTTGTCATCTCATCACAAAATGCTTGTCTTTCTAGCAGTTTTGATTTTTTTTTAATTTTGTACTTTCTTTGGTTCTGCATAGCCGAAACTATTATATTTTTTTCGTGTTTATATCTGTACTGCAGGAAATTGAGCTGGCTGCATATAAAATGATACCCAAATAATAGTGGCTTAAATAAATAGAAATGTGTTTTTCTCAAACATGGAAGATACCTGATGGTAAAAAGAAGTCCAGGGCTGGTAGCAGGGCTTCGTGGTCATCTGGAATGCAAGCTCTGTGTGTCTTTCTGCTCTGCCACCTTTAGTAAGTGGTGTTCGTCTCCAAGTCATCGTTGCAAGATGGTTCCTGAAGCTCCAGCCATCACGTACATATTCCAGTCAGGAAGGAGGAAAAAGAAGAAGGCAGAAAGGAATAGCTTCCAGCTGAATTAGACTTCAACAGGCCCCACCCATTAACCTCTGCTTACAACTTATTGCCCACCCTTAATTGTAAAAGAGGATGGGGAAAATAATTTGTATCAAGACAGACTGCTGTAACAAATTAAAATGAGGTTTTGTTAGCAGGGGTGACAAGGAATGGGCATAGGCATCTAGCAATCTCTGCCATAGTGCCTTTGATCATTCCATCCTCTTGTTCCTACTTAACACTTTTGGCCTTGAATTCGTTATTAAATTGCCATTCATGCTTTTGGATTTGCCCAACCATTTATTTTCAAACCTCCCTTATCACTTTATTTGAAGTGAATTTCTTATACATAGTTTAATTTTGGGTTTTTTTGAGCCCAATCTGAAAGTTTGTCTTTTGAAAGGGAAATGCAACTCATTCAAATTTTTAGTGGTAATTGATATATTTATTTTTATCCATTTCTTTTTCTTTTTATTACTTATTATACTTCATTGCTGTTTCTTCCTCACTCCCTTTGCTCTCTTTAAGTTTACCGGCTTGACCCTTTTTATAAAGTTTTTTACTCCCTCTGTTAAGTTGAAAGTTTTCCTTTGAATTGCTTATTTCTCTTAAATAAATACATGCTCATTTCTGATTAAGTAACCATATCTCCCTGTATCTCAGAGATTCACTGTGAATATGCTGAGGAAGAAATGCAATTTATTTCTTCCATAGTGAAGTAAGGTCATTGGTACCATACACTAATTAAGGAAGTTTGTTTTCCTCATTCCCTTCAATATCACATGTAGACAGCAATGAACTCTCTTAAGCAGAGCTGGAGAGGAGCCCAGTTTCGACTGAGAGCCACTCCTGTGTGCAGCACTTTCCAGATTCCTTGCAGAGTCTAACTATTGAAACAAAAAAGAAAGCTGTCTTCCTGGATTCTAAAAGTCCACATGGGAATGAATTATGATAAGTATTCATCCTTACATTTTTCTGGGTCTTTGCTAGAAGCAAAACAAGTTACCGTGGGTGATAAAGCAAACAATAATGAGTAACATTGCACTACACTTTGTGGCTTGCTATCCCCATTTCATTTGTTTTTTTTGGTTTTTTTTTTGAGGACATGGGGAGGGGGAAGGGTAAGCTGGGACAAAGTGAGAGAGTGGCATGTACATATATACACTACCAAATGAAAAACTGATAGCTAGTGGGAAGCAGCTGCATAGCACAGGGAGATCAGCTCGGTGCTTTGTGACCACCTAGAGGGGTGGGATAGGGAGAGTGGGAGGGAGGGAGACACAAGAGGTAAGAGATATGGGGATGTATGTATATATATGGCTGATTTACTTTGTTATAAAGCAGAAACTAACACACCATTGTAAAGCAGTTATACTTCAATAAAGATGTTAAAAAAAAAAGCATTAAAAATAAATAAATAAAATAAAACCAAAACAGATTAAACCCATTGCATTTGTTTTAAAAGAAGTTTTAAAACCTTTTACCATGGAAGGCTTGAGTTCTACAAAGTTTGTGGTAGTTCTATAAGGAACCTGTCTATGAAATTTAGCTTTAGATTACTTGGTGAGATTATTAAGTCTTTTTTGATAACTTTTACGTTTACATGAATATATTACCTCTGAAAGGAGCCTTCTTTCTCTCATCTGGCTCCAAATTATACCTTCCACTTCATGCCACAGCAGTATACTTGTTCCCAAGAGCAATCAAGGAACTTACAATTGAAGGAATGGTATGTGTTACCATCTAGGTAGGAATTTTGCTGTTTTTACCAAGGGAACAGTATAAAAGAAGAAATCAAAGTTTTGTTAAAACCATATAACTTCTACCTAACTTCATCATTATAATTTATGTCTTGTTTTTTGAATTTTTGAAATTTATTTTTTATACAGCAGGTTCTTATTAGTTATCTATTTTATACATATTAGTGTGTATGTGTCAATCCTACTCTCCCAATTCATCCCACCACCACCACCACCCCTGCCAGTTTCCCCCTTTGGTGTCCATATGTTTGTTCTCTACATCTGTGTCTCTATTTCTGCCCTGCAAACTGGTTCACCTGTACCATTCTTCTAGGTTCCACATATATGCGTTAATATACGATATTTGTTTTTCCCTTTCTGACTTACTTCATTCTGTATGCCAGTCTCTAGATCCAACCACGTCTCTACAAATGACGCAGTTTCGTTCCTTTTTATGGTTGAGTAATATTCCATTGTATATATGTACCACATCTTTATCCATTCATCTGTCGATGGGCATTTAGGTTGCTTCCATGACCTGGCTATTGTAAATAGTGCTGCAATGAACATTGGGGTGCATATGTCTTTTTTTTTTTTTTAACCCCATATTTGTTTATTTATTTATTTTTTTTTGGCTGTGTTGGGTCTTCGTTTCTGTGCAAGGGCTTTCTCTAGTTGTGGCAAGCGGGGGCCACTCTTCATCGCGGTGCGCGGGCCTCTCACTGTCGCGGCCTCTCTTGTTGCGGAGCACAGGCTCCAGACGCACAGGCTCAGTAGTTGTGGCTCACGGGCCTAGTTGCTCCGTGGCATGTGGGATCTTCCCAGACCAGGGCTCGAACCCTTGTCCCCTGCATTAGCAGGCAGATTCTCAACCACTGCGCCACCAGGGAAGCCCCATATGTCTTTTTGAATTATGGTTTTCTTTGGGTATATGCCCAGTAGTGGGATTGCTGGGTCATATGGTAATTCTGTTTTTAGTTTTTTAAGGAACCTCCATACTGTTCTTCATAGTGGCTGTATCAATTTACATTCCCACTAACAGTGCAAGAGGTTCCCTTTTCTCCACACCCTCTCCAGCATTTGTTGTTTGTAGATTTTCTGATGATGCCCATTCTAACTGGTGTGAGGTGATACCTCATGGTAGTTTTGATTTGCATTTCTCTAATAATTAGTGATGTTGAGCAGCTTTTCATGTGCTCCTTGGCCATCTGTATGTCTTCTTTGGAAGACATTTAGGTCTTCTGCCCAGTTTTTGATTGGGTTGTTTGTTTTTTTAATATTGAGCTGCACGAGCTGTTTATATATTTTGGAGATTAATCCTTTGTCCGTTGATTCATTTGCAAATATTTTCTCCCATTCTGAGGGTTGTCTTTTCATCTTGTTTATAGTTTCCTTTGTTGTGCAAAAGAAGTTTCATTAGGTCCCATTTGTTTATTTTTGTTTCTATTTCCATTACCCTAGGAGGTGGGTCAAAAAAAATCTTGCTGTAATTTATGTCAAAGAGTGTTCTTCCTATGTTTTCCTCTAAGAGTTTTATAGTGTCCAGTCTTACATTTAGGTCTCTAATCCATTTTGAGTTTATTTTTGTGTATGGTGTTAGGGAGTGTTCTAATTTCATTCTTTTACATGTAGCTGTCCAGTTTTTCCAGCACCACTTATTGAAGAGACTGTCTTTTCTCCACTGTATATCCTTGCCTCCTTTGTCATAGATTAGTTGACCTTAGATGCGTGGGTTTATCTCTGGGCTTTCTATCCTGTTCCATTGATCTATATTTCTGTTTTTGTGCCAGTACCATATTGTCCTGATTACTGTAGCTTTGTAGTATAGTCTGAACTTAGGGAGTCTGATTCCTCCAGCTCTGTTTTTTTCCCTCAAGACTGCTTTGGCTATTCGGGGTCTTTTGTGTCTCCATACAAATTTTAAGATTTTTTGTTCTAGTTCTGTAAAAAATGCCATTGGTAATTTGATAGGGATTGCACTGAATCTATAGATTGCTTTGGGTAGTATAGTCATTTTCACAATATTGATTCTTCCAATTCAAGAACACGGTATATCTCTCCATCTGTTTGTATCATCTTTAGTTTCTTTCATCAGTGTCTTATAGTTTTCTGCATACAGGTCTTTTGTCTCCCTAGGTAGATTTATTCCTAGGTATTTTATTCTGTTTGTTGCAATGGTAAATGGGAGTGTTCCCTTAATTTTTTTTTCAGATTTTTCATCATTAGTGTATAGGAATGCAAGAGATTTCTGTGCGTTAATGTTGTATCCTGCAACTTTACCAAATTCATTGATTAGCTCTATTAGTTTTCTGGTGGCATCTTTAGGATTCTCTATGTGGAGTATCATGTCATCTGCAAACAGTGACAGTTTTACTTCTTCTTTTCCAATTTATATTCCTTTTATTTCTTTTTCTTCTCTGATTGCCATGGCTAGGACTTCCAAAACTATGTTGAATAATAGTGGTGAGAGTGGACATCCTTGTCTTGTTCCTGATCTTAGAGGAAATGCTTTCAGTTTTTCACCATTGAGAATGATGTTTGCTGTGGGTTTGTCATATATGGGCTTTATTATGTTGAAGTAGGTTCGCTCTATGCCCACTTTCTGGAGAGTTTTTATCATAAATGGGTGTTGAATTTTGTCAAAAGCTTTTTCTGCATCTATTGAGAAGATCATATGGTTTTTTTTTTTTTTTTTTTTTTTTTTTTTTCTTTTTGCGGTATGCGGGCCTCTCACTGTTGTGGCCTCTCCCGTTGCGGAGCACAGGCTCCGGATGCGCAGGCCCAGCGGCCATGGCTCACGGGCCCAGCCGCTCCGCGGCATATGGGATCCTCCCAGACCGGGGCACGAACCCGTATCCCCTGCATCGGCAGGCGGACTCTCAACCACTGCGCCACCAGGGAGGCCCAGATCATATGGTTTTTATTCTTCAATTTGTTAATATGGTGTATCACATTGATTGATTTGCATATATTGAAGAATTCTTGCGTCCCTGGGGTAAATCCCAGTTGATCATGGTGTATGATCCTTTTAAAGTGTTGTTGGATTCTGTTCGCTAGTATTTTGTTGAGGATGTTTGCATCTATATTCATCAGTGATATTGGTCTGTAATTTTCTTTCTTTCTTTTTTTTTTTTTTTTTTGCGGTACACGGGCCTCTCACTGTTGTAGCCTCTCCCGTTGTGGAGCACAGGCTCCGGACGCGCAGGCTCAGTGGCCATGGCTCACGGGCCCAGCCGCTCTGTGGCATGTGGGATCTTCCCAGACTGGGGCACAAACCTGTGTCCCCTGCATCAGCAGGCGGACTCTCAACCACTGTGCCACCAGGGAAGCCTCTTTTTTTGTAGCATCTTTGTCTGGTTTTGGTATCAGTGTGATGGTGGCCTTGTAGAATGAGTTTGGGTGTGTTCCTTCCTCTGCAGTTTTTTGGAAGAGTCTGAGAAGGATTGGTGTTAGCTCTTCTCAAAATGTTTGATAGAATTCACCTGTGAAGCCATCTGGTCCTCGACTTTTGTTTGCTGGAAGATTTTTAATCACAGTTTCAATTTCAGTGCTTGTGATTGGTCTGTTTATATTTTCTATATCTTCCTGCTTCAGTCTGAGAAGGTTATACCTTTCTAAGAATTTGTCCATTCCTTCCAGCTTGTCCATTTTATTGACATAGAGTTGCTTGTAGTAGTCTCTTTTGTTGCTTTGTATTTCTGTGGTGTCTGTTGTAACGTCTCCTTTTTCATTTCTAATTTCATTGATTTGAGTCCTCTCCCTCTCTTTCTTGATGAGTCTGGCTAAAGGTTTATCAGTTTTGTTTATCTTCTCAAAGAGCCAGCTTTTAGTTTTGTTGATCTTTGCTATTGTTTTTTTTGTTTCTTTTTCATTTATTTCTGCTCTGATCTTTATGATTTCTTTCCTTCTACTAACTTTGGGTTTTGTTTGTTCTTCTTTCTGTAGTTCCTTTAAGTGTAAGGTTAGATTGTTTATTTGAGATTTTTCTTGTTTCTTGAGGTACGCTTGTATTGCTATAAACTTCCCTCTTAGAACTGCTTTTGCTGTATCCCATAGGTTTTGGATGGTCGTGTTTTCATTGTCATTTGTCTCTAGGTATTTTTTTATTTCCTCTTTGATTTCTTCAGTGATCTCTTGGTTCTTTAGTAACTTATTGTTTAGCATCCATGTGTTGGTGTTTTTTACATTTTTTTCCCTGTAGTTGATTTCTAATCTCATAGCATTGTGGTCGGAAAAGTTGCTTGATATGATTTCAGTTTTCTTAAATTTACTGAGGCTTGATTTGTGACCCAAGATGTGATCTATCTTGGAGAATGTTCCATGTGCACTTGAGAAGGAAGTGTAATCTGCTGTTTTTGGATGGAATGTCCTATAAATATCAATTAAATCTATCTGTTCTATTGTGTCATTTAAAGCTTGTGTTTCCTTATTAATTTTCTGCCTGGATGATCCGTCAATTGGTGTAAGTGAGGTGTTAAAGTCCCCCACTATTATTGTGTTACTGTCGATTTCCTCTTTTATAGCTGTTAGTGGTTGCCTTATGTGTTGAGGTGCTCCTATATTGGGTGTATATATATATTTATAACTGTTTTATCTTCTTTTTGGATTGATCCCTTGATCATTATGTAGTATCCTTCCTTGTCTCTTGTAACATTCTTCATGTTAAAGTCTATTTTGTCTGATATGAGAATTGCTCCTCCAGCTTTCTTTTGATTTCCATTTGCATGGAATATCTTTTTCCATCCCCTCACTTTCAGTCTGTATGTGTCCCTAGGTCTGAAGTGGGCCTCTTGTAGGCAGCATATATATATGGGTCTTGTTTTTGTATCCATTCAGTGAGACTGTGTCTTTTGGTTGGAGCATTTAATCCATTCATGTTTAAGGTAATTATAGATATGTATGTTCCTATTACCATTTTCTCAATTGTTATGGGTTTGTTTTTGTAGGTCCTTTTCTTCTCTTGTGTTTCCCACTTAGAGAAGTTCCTTTAGCATTTGTTGTAGAGCTGGTTTGGTGGTGCTGAATTCTCGTAGCTTTTGCTTGTCTGTAAAGCTTTTGATTTCTCTGTCGAATCTGAATGAGATCCTTGCTGGGTTGAGTAATCTTGGTTGTAGGTTCTTCCCTTTCATCACTTTAAATATATCGTGCCACTCCCTTCTGTCTTGTAGAGTTTCTGCTGAGAAATCAGCTACTAACCTTATGGGAGTTCCCTTGTATGTTATTTGTCATTTTTCCCTTGTTGCTTTCAATAATTTTTCTTTGTCTTTAATTTTTATCAATTTGATTACTTTGTGTCTCAGCGTGTCTCTCCTTGGGTTTATCCTGCCTGGAACTCTCTGTGCTTCCTGGACTTGGGTGGCTATTTCCTTTCCCATGTTAGGGAAGTTTTCAACTATAATCTCTTCAAATATTTTCTCGGGTCCTTTCTCTCTCTCTTCTCCTTCTGGGACCCATATAATGTGAATGTTGTTGCATTTAATGTTGTCCCAGAGGTCTCTTAGGCTTTCTTCATTTCTTTTCATTCCTTTCTCTTTATTCTGTTCCATGGCAGTGAATTCCACCATTCTGTTCCACGTCACTTAACTGTTCTTCTGCCTCAGTTATTCTGCTACTGATTCCTTCTAGTGTATTTTTCATATCAGTTATTGTACTGTTCACCTCTCTTTGTTTGTTCTTTAATTCTTCTAGGTGTTTGTTCTTTAATTCTTCTAGGTCTTTGTTCAACATTTCTTGCAGCTTCTCAATCTTTGCCTCCATTCTTTTTCCAAGGTCCTGGATCATCTTCACTATCATTATTCTGAATTCCTTTTCTGGAAGGTTGCCTATCTCCACTTCATTTCATTGTTTTTCTGGGGTTTTATTTTGTTCCTTCATCTGGTACAAAGTTCTCTGCCTTTTCATTTTGTCTATCTTCCTGTGAATGTGGTTTTCCTTCCACAGGCTGCAGAACTGTAATTCTTCTTGCTTCTGCTGTCTGCCCTCTCTAATTTATGTCTTTTTTAAAAATTATTATTTTAGTTTCCCTATGGATGTGATTTGGCTACAAACTGTATACATTTTGATAAATCTTAGAATAATAATTCTATACAGCAAACTATTTGTACTCTGCAAAAATTTATTTATACATATAATCAAATAAATAAGTAACCTGTTAGGTACAAGAAACTCTCCACCTTGAAATATTTGGGTTGTAATATTTGCCCCCAGGGCTCTCACTCCCTTCAGTATCAAGAATGGAATGACCCCCTCATTCTGCCACTTGTTATATAGTGATGGAGCAAAGTGACAAAGTATCAGTTCTGTTGTTGGAAGTGCTTCCTTTCCATCATCACTATTTTCCTGTAACATTTTAGGCAAGGGGAGCAAGGCGCAGTGTCACAGGAAGAGAATAAGTATCAGAGTAATACACTTAAAATCTACCACTTCTTTCTCTTCTTAAGTATTTTTCCTCTAGTATTGACTATGGAAGGGGCTGGCCTCACTTCAGCCCTGGGGAAGTGAGAGAAACTTAAGAGTGAGAAAGAAAAATGTGTGATGAAAATAAAATTATTTTAGGAAAATATATGTAACTAAACATGTTATTGTATCTGAGCATTAAAATTTATTGGCATATAATGTGAGTTTAATTTTACTGGCTACTAATGTTGAGTGAACATCAGGCTTCACAAGACTGACCATATGTTGAAGCTGGATGATGGGTTCAGAAGAATGGAAGTTGGGCGCATTTTTACTCTTCTTTCTACCTTTGGATATGTTTGAAACTTTCCATAATAAAAACACTTGGAAAGAAAATAAGGTTTCAGAAAACTGTTCTAGATTGGTTAGTTCTGAAAAAGAGATTCCTCTTTTTATGCTGCATAAAAAGAGCATCATAAATATCTTCATCATTGGAGTTCAGAACTGGTCTGGATTCAATATGCCAATAAAATGCTTCACTCCTGTATGTAAGTCCTACAGTTGACACTCCATAATTGAACCTGGAAAAAAATAGGCTTGCATAGCTTTCATGAATTAATTGAAGATAATAAAAATTTAAAATTTCAGTAAGAGATGACACCACTTACCAGAAACAAGTCATCAGTTCTCTAGTTATTTTTACTTTCACATTATGTGGATCCAGAATATTAGATAGGGAATCAGAAATCTATATAAGCTAATCCCTAGAATATACAACTTATTTTATGTCTTAGCATCTCCATTTTTTCCTTGGTTAAATGAGAAGAAACCCCGCAACTAAACTTTAAATCTTCCAGAAGCATTTGAGGAATAACGATGTTTAAAAAAAAAGATTTTTCTAATATATCATATAAAATTCTATTACTACAAGGGGACTGTCTCCTCTGCTAAGAATAGAAAATAAAGACTATAAATGAATGAATAATTCTAAAAGTCTGTTTCATAGTGTCATCTCTTTGTAAAATTTCTCATACAAGGTGTCATGTTTTTCATTTTCTTCTCAGCCGCCCTGGGCTTAAAGCAATGATCTGCCAGTCACCTGTATCAAGTATGTGCGAGAATATAGAAACATACATAATCCTTGCTTCGGGTACAATTTGAGTGAGCCGATATAGCACAAGGAAGTCTCTGAAACCCTAGTGGGTTACAAATGCATTGATCTCCTGGAGCCCTCTGTGATAGATGTGACCATGGCATGCTTTGTGACTTTTTTGGTTGGTTTGCTTAGACTTCAATCAAACTTTAAGGTAACTATGGGGTGAAATGCAGTAAGGGACATTTCACACAGCTTCAGGAAGATGTGGAGTGGCTTTGCCACTCAAATAAAAATAAATCCTGAGAAATAACCCCCCTAAAGGAACAGAATGTAGGGGAGAAGGGAAGACAATGCCTTATCATTAAAAATTAATCAGATATTTACTAAATGCCTCTTCTGAAGATTTCTTACATTTATGTAGCTAGCAAATCTTGGTTTACAGAATACTTTCACATACGTTATCTTATTTGATCCTCCCAACAAACCGGTAAGGTAAGCAGGGCAATCTTAAGATGAGGAAATTACATCTCAGAGGCTTATGTGCTTCCTGCAGCTCTTATTCCCAGCTGAAATGTGCAGGGGCAGAGAAGCTACCCAGGCCTCCAGACATGGTCCTCTGGTCATTTTCCACTGACCACCAGTATTGCGCTCCTCCATTCTGTGTTTGGTCTTGTGGGGGATTCAAAAGAAGTAAAGATCCCTGCCCTCAGTGAGTTTATGATCTAGATTGGAAAAATGCAAGTTTTACATAATGAAACAAACAGAGAACTAAGCGTTAAATTGTATGAAATGGGCTATAAATACAGTAACATTTGGATTCTTTTTTTTTTAAATATTTATTTATTTATTATGGCTGCGTTGGGTCTTCGTTGCTGCACACGGGCTTTCTCTAGTTGTGGCGAGCGGGGGCTACTCTTCGTTGCAGTGTGCGGTCTTCTCATTGTGGTGGCTTCTCTTGTTGTGGAACATGGGCTCTAGGTGTGTGGGCTTCAGTAGTTGCGGTGTGCGGGCTCAGTAGTTGTGGCTCGTGGGCTCTAGAGCGTAGGCTCAGTAGCTGCGGCTCAAGGGCTTAGTTGTTCTGTGGCATGTGGGATCTTCCTGGACCAGGACTCGAACCCGTGTCCTCTGCAATGGCAGGCGGATTTTTTTTTTTTTTTTTTTTTGCGGTACGCGGACCTCCCACTGCTGTGGCCACTCCCATTGCGGAGCACAGGCTCCAGACACGCAGGCTCAGCGGCCATGGCTCATGGGCCCAGCCACTCCGCAGCATGTGGGATCTTCCCGGACCGGGGCACGAACCCGTGTCCCCTGCATCGGCAGGCAGACTCTCAACCACTGCACCACCAGGGAAGCCCTGTGTAGCCACTTTAATATTGAAGATGGAAAAAGAAAAGCAACATTTTCAGCATATTATGCTTTATTATTTCAAGAAGGTAAAAATGCAACTGAAACGCAGAAAAAGATTTGTGCAGAATATGGAGAAGGTGCTGTGACTGATTGAATGTGTCAAAAGTGATTTGTGAAGCTTCCTGCTGGCGATTTCTCACTGGACGATGCTCCACGGTTGGGTAGACCAGTTGAAGTTGATAGCAATCAAATCGAGACATTACCTGAGAACAATCAACATTACACCACGTGGGAGATAGCCAACATATTCAAAATATCCAAATCAAGCACTGAAAAATCATTTGTACCATCTTGGTTATGTTAATCTCTGTGATGTTTGGGTTCCACATAAGTTAAGCGAAAAAAACCTTCTTGACCGTATTTCCGTATGTGATTCTCTACTGAAGTGTAACGAAAACGTTCCATTTTTAAAACAAATTGTGATGGACGATGAGAAGTGGATACTGTACAATAATGTGGAATGGAAGACATCATGGGGTAAGCGAAATGAACCACCACCAACCACACCAAAGGCCGGTCTTCATCCAAAGAAGGTGATGTGTATATTGTAGGATTGGAAGGAAGTCCTCTATCATAAGCCCCTTCTGGGAAACCAAACGACTAATTCCAACAAGTACTATTCCCAATTAGACCAACTGAAAGCAGCACTCGACAAAAAGCATCCGGAATTAGTCAAGAGAAAATGCATAATCTTCCATCAGGTAATGCAAGACCGCATGTTTCTTTGATGACCGGGCAAAAACTGTTACAGCTTGGCTGGGAAGTTCTGATTCATCCACCGATTCACCAGACGTTGCACCTTCGGATTTCCATTTGTTTCTGTCTTTACAAAATTCTCTTAATGGAAAAAACTTCAATTCCCTAGAAGACTGCAAAAGGCACCTGGCACAGTTCTTTGCTCAAAAAGATGAAAAGTTTTGGGAAGACGGAATTATGGAGTTGCCTGAAAAATGGCAGAAGGTAGTGGAACAAAGGGGTGAATATATTGGTCAATAAGGTTCTTGGTGAAAATGAAAAATGTTTTTTACTTAAAAACCGAAGGGACTTTTTGGCCAACCCTATACTTTATAATCCTGCTTGCCACAGGGAAAGTCAAAACAGCAGTCACGTGCTGGCAGAGTTGTACTGGAGTCGTCCCTCAAGCGTCAATGCTTGCCCACTCAGAGGAGGAGAGGCGGTGGGAGAAATCAGCTTGGAGTTCAGGATGCAGCTGTAACGTTTTGTGTGTGAACGTGAGGGTGTGCTTTGGAGGCACCACCAGCACCTCCAACAGCACTGGTCACTTACACTGAGCACCTGGGGGCAAATGTGAGCACAGTTCTATCTGACTCCTAGGTCCAAGCACATAACTGCTACCATTGGACCATCCATGTCATCAGACATGTACCCTTTGAATTCCTTTTACAGGAGTGGCAATGGATTTATGCTGAGTCACTCAAGCTTTCACTTCATCCAGTGGTTGTGAGCGTGGACTCTGGAACCAGATCTGTCACGTGCTAGCTGTGTGACCTTGGGCAAGTTACTTAAAAATTCTCTATGACTCCAATTCCCCATGTGTGAAAGGGTGGTCATTATACTAGCCACCCCATAAGTCGTTATAAAAATTAAATGAGTTTAGACATGTAAAGAGCCTAGAACATTGCCTGGCACATATTAGCTACTGCATAAGTGTTAGCTATTTTCATTCGTTCATCTAATATTAATTTAAATTCTCTGCTCTGGACACTGTTAGGTGTTGAGAAGTAAAAACAAATAAGACACAGTGTACTTTCAGTGGGCTTCTACTCTATAGTATAGGCTTGTGTTTTATTTATCTTTTTGTGCCTAGCACAAGAGCTGTGAGGTACTCAATATATGTTTTTGAATGTGTGATTGGATTGGGGAAACAGGCAAGTATACCACTAACTTCAGTTAAATGACTTTATTTAACAGTGTCTGGCACATAGAAAGTGCCTGGTAACATATATGCATTATAAACTATTTTAATTATTAATTTAGTAGAATAAATGCTGAGACTGAGTGTGCGTACTGGAGGCTGAGGGTGAGGAGGTGGAGGTGCGCTCAGGGAAGTCTTCCAAGAGGCAGTATCATTGAGCTGAGTTTTGATCAGTGAGTGGGCGTTAGCCAGTAAGAGAAGAGGGCTAAGTGTGTTCCAGGCAGAAGGAACATTGTGTGCAGAGCTAGAGAGGCGTGAAATAGCACAATACATTCAGGGAGCTCCGAGTAGGCAAGTACCACTGGAGCCCCATACAGTGTGCATTTGTTAAATGAGTATTTGAGATTAGAGGCTGGGAAATGAAACAAAACAAGTGAGACATCACTTGTGTCACCCTGGCCTTTAGCATTAACTAAATAACCAGTTATGGACTAAGTGGCTAGGGAATTTTAAGTTGCTCAGTATAGTCCTTCCCCTGATACAAATGCTGTTAGTCTATACAGCATTGCTTTATTGTCAGCCCCTTCTTGTCTTCTGATAGAGGAAGTAAAGTCACTTAATTTACCTGTTTTTTTCAAAGTAGTTGAGATGAATTACAATAAAGTTGATGGGATCATGGTGTAGGTGAAGATGTTTTTGCATAGTAACATAGATTGCTCTAGATCAGGGGTTAACAAACTGTGGCCTAAGGGTCAAATCCTATCCACTGCCTGTTTTTATAATTAAGCTTTTTTGGAACACAGCCATGCCCATTTGTTTACATGTAGTCTAGAGCTGCTTTAGCACTACACTGGCAGAGTTGAGTCATTGTGACAGAGACTGCATGGCCTGCAAAGCCTAAAATATTTACTGGTTGGCTCTTTAGAGAAAATGTTTGCCAGTCCTGCTCTAGAGTCATCTCTTCTAATCTGATAAATAAAAACCACCTAAATATTTAAAACAGGGGATTGATTTGGATTTAGAACCAACACGGCAAACAACAGGTTATTAGATTTTTTTAAATTCACTACCAAGGAGAGAGAAGATTGCAAATATGTTAGCCATAAAGGTACAATAAACATGAATAAATCAATGAACAGATTCTGTGACTGGTCTTCAAATTTGACTCTGAGCTTCCTGCCAGTCAGGAAAAAAAAAAAAAAAAGAATGGAATTGGTTATCTGTATTAATTACTTACTGCTTCATAACTTATTGCTTAAGACTTAGTGGCTTAAAATTTACTATTTCTCATGAGATTGTGGGTTGGCTGAATGGTTCTGTTAATCTAGCATAGGCCTGGCTGATCCTGGTGGGCTTGCTCATGCATTTGTTATCAGCTGGTGTTAGCTCTGGACTGGCTGGTCTGGGATGGTCTCAGGTAGGATGACTCCTCTCTACCCCATATGATCTCTCATCCTCCAGCAGCCTAGCTGGGGCTTGTTCACACAGCAGTGGCAGTTTCCAGGAAAGAAAGAAAATAGTACTGCACACTTGAGGCTTAGCCAGGAACTGGCACATTGTAACTGGTTTTGCATTCCAGTGGCCAAAGCAAGTCAAACGGCCCAGATTCAAGGGGTGGGGAAATAGACTCTAACTCTTGAAGGGAGGGGCTGCAAGGGGCAGGGGAACAGGAGGGAGAGAACCGAGGCCATGATTAAAATCGATCGGCATCTTAGCCCGCATGTATTCCAACCATAAATTAAAAAAAGACAAAGTTGTCTCTGTGGTCTAAAGTGGAAAGGAGTATTCATCATATGTCTATTCAGCCCCACCCACAGATATGAATCATCATTGTCTTTAACTAAGAGGACCAATATCTTCTTGCTAATGACAGATGCAGAGGAGTGGAAAGAAGCCTGTCAGAAATGTGGCACATACCATATGAGACCCAGGCCCATATTAAAATACCATCTTGATGAATTTCACCAGGGAATCAGACTCAGTTTTAATAAGTTAAGGGGATAAGGAAAATCGTTATCACAGAAGTAACCAATGGCTAAACCAAACAGCCTTTGAGACTACAGACCTACAGTATTCTTGCTGACCATTCCTATGCCCCCCCACTTCCATTATCAGGTGGTTTTAAAATTGGTCACTGTCAAAGGCAACATTGCTATCTATGGATATGGATATGATTGAAAAGATGGAATAAACAGTCTTTTAAAAACTCACTAGCCTGGGAAGCTGCTGCATAGCACAGGGAGATCAGCTTCATGCTTTGTGACGACCTAGAGGGGTGGGATAGGAAGGGTGGGGGGGAAGCTCAAGAGGGAGGGGATATGGGGATATATGTATACATATAGCTGATTCACTTTTTTGTACAGCAGAAACTAACACAACATTGTAAAGCAATTACACTCCAATAAAGATATAAAAATTTTTTTAAATTAATAAAAGGAAAAAAAAATATCTCACTAGCCATGTGTTGATTTTTAAAAATTTATTGCTGGAAAATCTTCATTATTACCAAAGTTGCCTTAATAAATAATGTTAAATATAAATAGCAACAATGATGTCAGGAATCTTCCTTAATGTTTCTTTTCCTAGTACCATGGGCTGTCAGTAAGAAAAGAACATAGGTAACCCTCGTTGCTTAGAGCCTATTTAGACTCTACTCATAATATCCCAAAGCTCCAAAAAAAATAAAAGGCAAAGCCTTAAAAACAAAACTCAAACTCCCAAACCCTTTCAGACAAAGCCACACAACCTAGGTTTGGGAATATTCTCTCTGGCCTAGAGCCAGTCAGCGTGCTTAAGCCTTGTTCACAAGAAGCTGACACCTTTACACGTGGCCTTCCATGGAGCTGCCACCATCAGACTTCTGCTGTAGCAGCAGTAGTGCATGGGGAGGTACATGACAGAATTTAGGGACTATTAGATGCCTGTTGACTCAGACATCAGGACCAGCTGTGAAGGGAAATCTATTTCAACTTAGATACAGTGAAAAAGAACCGAGCTGTTGACATTATTGAAGAGATGGGGACGAAACTTTCAGCATGCTTGAAGATAACCAACCTCTGGGCGGGTCTGGGAGAGGTAAGGCTGTCTCAGGAAGGACAGATGAAGCTTTCAAAATTTGGTGTGCAGGAAATCAGAAGTTAACCTTGGGCGGGCCACAGAAAGGTTAAGTGATATAACATATTAAATACCTGGCAGGGTACTTAGAAAAGTAGATCTCAACAAATGTTGGTTCCTTTGCTCTCTCTGTATCTCCCCTCGACCTGAGAGATTTCTTAAAAAATGACCTGCCAGCCAGCTGCCATTGGAACGATAGGATAAGCTACTGATAGGCGGTTAACAATCAACAAAATTCACACTCAGGTAGACGGAGCAGGGCATGTCACCTTTCCTACCCCTCTCCTCATCACAGCCTGGAGGCAGCACAAAGGCATTCCTTCCTTCCTGCAGAGGAAGTGTGTGTGTTCTCTCAGACCTACCTTGGCATTCCTTGATGTCTTAGAGAAACAGATGACCCCGACTGAGTAAGACAGTCAGCAGAACAGCAGTCCTTGATGCTGCAATTGGAAATTTCCATTCTTTGCTTGCAGCTCTGGAAAAAAAAAAAAAAAAATCTAAAGAGCCCAGTAGCTGGGAAATTTCCACAATGGAAAATTTTAACATATTCTTTAGCTCTAAACTATGCAGGTTTATAGAGACAGTTTTTTTCTTTTGGTAATTTCCTTCTTTAACAATAATTTATGAACATGGTAACACTACAGCTGTGGGAATAGGGAGGGCAAGATGACTTGGAGGGGAATGGATATGGTTTGGTTAGTGGGAGGCTGTGCTATATAGGCGTTTGACCACCTGAACCATAGAAATGCAGATTGCTACAAGACCCACTGGTTGGGAACTCATCCAAAACAGAGATAGTTTGCCCAGTAGCACTGCAGAGAAATCTGTTTAGAGACTGGAAGTGGAAAGTGAATGGAAAGAGCTTTGAACAGGAGATGGTGAGTCCTGTTGCTGAAAAAAACAATCTCAGGCAGATCTCTTCGACCCCTGCTTCTTAAACCTAAAAGTGCATATGAATCACCTGGAAATCTCATTAAGCTGTAGATTCTGATTCAGTAGATTTGGGATGGGACCTGAGACTCTATGGTTCTAACTGGTTCCCAGGTGATGCTGTTGCTGCCTTTCAGTGGCGCCCTTCTAAGGACCACTCTGTGAGTAGCCAGACCATAGACAACAGGTCCTCATCAGTGTGAGGCCAGCTTGCCTTACGTAGCAAAACCCAGTCAAAGGACAGCTGGAAGTGTGCTCCCTTGGGGTTGTTTTCTCAGATTACAATGCTACGGTCTAAGAGAAGAGCTGAATGTCTTCTGGAAAGGTGCTTCATGCAAGTCTGGATAAAGTGGATCTCTTGAAAGTGTGGGGATGCAAGCAGTTACCAGAAACCTACTTACTCCAGCAGGTTCAAGTTGGTGGTTTCTGGAACTCAGTGCCTTTCCAGAGAAATCCCTATAAGAAGTTGGTTAAGATCCCTAAGCTGGTCCTGTCTCCTGAGTGATTCTCCAGCATTGTGGCATATGGGGTGAAACATGGATGAACTAGCTGCAATTACTGAGGGAATACTGTTGGCCAGAAGGGTATAATGGGGGAAAGGAATCTGTAAAATAAATTACACCCATCCCAGCCAGAGTAACTGTCTCACTTTTAATTGAAATAAAATAAAGTGGGAATAGGAGAATTTTCACCTTTGTGCTACCTATTTTCCAGAAAGAGACAGAGAAAGAGAGACTGAGAGAGAGACTGAGAGAGAGAGAGATCTGGAATCTTTATTCCAGGGTGCTGCCTCCAGTTGAGCTGTAATATATCTGCTGTGTGTATCTTTCTTTTTTTTTTTTTTTTTTTTTTTGCAGTACACGGGCCTCTTACTGTTGTGGCCTCTCCCCGTTGTGGAGCACAGGCTCCAGACGCGCAGGCTCAGCGGCCATGGCTCACGGGCCCAGCCGCTCCGCGGCATGTGGGATCTTCCCGGACCGGGGCACGAACCCGTGTCCCCTGCATCGGCAGGCGGACTGTCAACCACTGCGCCACCAGGGAAGCCCTGCTGTGTGTATCTTTAAAGCAACATTTGTCCTATTTTTCATTTTCCATTCAGTTGAGTTTTGGATGGGTTATTACTACTTACTTTTCAAATAAAGTACACAGGAGCATATGGGGAAAAAAGAGGAGGGAGATTACCATCATGAAAATGCAGTGTTGAAATCAGAGTGTAACAAGCATTAAATGAATTTGATATTAAAAAGTATTAAAATATATATTAAAAATAAATACCTATGCTAGTATCCTATCATTACATAATATTTATATATTCTAAATGGCTTATAGGATTATTTAGGGATTTGGACTTTTAGAATTTCTAGGAGATTTTAAAAAATCTTCACTGTGGGGTTAAGGTAAGATGATTCAGCATTGAAATAGATTTCCTAATTAAGCAAAAGAGATCAGTTTTGATTTTTTCTTACTATTGGTCTCAATGAGCAATTATTCACCTAAGAGTCATCTTACAACCTATAGCCAATCAAATAGAACTTGCTTGATCCACCTAAAGTCACATCTACTTAACAAACACAATAATTATAATAAAATTTAATATTATGGAGTACTTACAACAAGTGAGGCATTTGATCCTTACAACAAGCTTATAAGATGGGTACCATTGTTGTATAGATGAGAAACTGGGATTTAGAGAGCTTAAATGAATTGCTTGGGATCCATACATTATGGCCAAACAGGGTCTCTGGCCAAACCCACTTACTCTAGTGCTTTTTCCAAATGCCACAGCTACATCTCAGCTTCATTTCCCTTACCACAGACAGATGGATAGATACTCCTTCTCAAGTTTAACAACTTCACAGAGCTTGATTCAGATACTGAATGTGTTGTTAGTTGCTTACAGCTGCTATTTCTCTAGCAGTGCAGTAAGTCCAGGCAAACTCTTTTGAAGAGCTCATTAAAACTGCTAAAATAAAGTCTTAGAAGCAGGTGCATTCATTAGCTGAAATGCAGACGATTATGTTAATATCGCATTCAGGTGACAAATTTAAAGCCATCGAAATCATGGAGGATAAAAGGATTTTTAAAGCTAAAGTTAACTTTTACCTTGCAGGGCTCTTCTCTCTGTTAAACATGTGACTGCCTTTGCAGCTGTCAACCTGGGGACCTCCAATGTTACCTCACAAAAATAAAGTCATTTTTGCAGTATCATATTTCCTTTACAATTTCTTGGGTGTCTATTCAGGTAAAGAAAGGTAAGGAGTTGCCTACAAGCCTACTGCTATTTCCTAAATAGGAAATTTGGCACTTGATTTAAATCTAATGTCAGGTTGAGCCCAAGGGTAGAGGAGACATGATCAAGAAGATGGTTAAAATATTTGGGTGATAATTTCAGGTTAGGATCAGATGGACAAACAGCTCTTTCACTTTGCCTTTTCTTTTTTCTCTTAAAGAAATACTGAGCATGAAATATGTATATGACCATACATATGTATTTAGGAGGCTGTACATCAGAATCTGAATAGTTACGCCAGGATGATTTTGATTTTCTTTTTTTTGTTTTTTGTTTTGTATTTCTCAAATCTTCTACAATGAATACGTATTACTCTGTAAATTTAAAAATTATTACAAATTATTACGGAACAGTTAGCCTCTCCACATTCAGTTATTTTACCTATAAAATTGGGTTACTTTTTAATTGCCTAACGTATGGGAATCGGATGAGATGTTTTCCCAACACCCTTTCTTCTCAAATCTGGGATGTCTGTGGAAACACTGATTCCTCCTTTCAGAAGAAAATATAAGAAAAAGAGGAATAGTATCCAGCCACTTATAAGAAAGTTATAAACATGCTTAAAGATTTTTTTTTATAAGTCTTCAAAACCTCCATCAAGTGGGAATTCATCAAAGTGAATGCATCTGCCACTTGCAAAGGGAAAAAGACGGCAACCTTTTTAGGCCAAATTTATTTAAGATTTTTTTGAAGTTATACACTCTGGAAAGTCTTTGTAAGCTAAAACTCTACATATTGTTTTCGTTTTTTTTTTTTTTTTTTTAAAGTCAGAAATATTTATTAGAATGTTTAAGAACCTAATGTCATCATCAACTGTTCGCGGGCCTCTCACTGTTGTGGCCTCTCCCTTTGCAGAGCACAGGCTCCGGACGCGCAGGCCCAGCGGCCACGGCCCACAGGCCCAGCCACTCCGTGGCATGCGGGATCCTCCCGGACCGGGGCACGAACCCGTGTCCCCTGCATCGGCAGGCAGACTCTCAACCACTGCGCCACCAGGGAAGCCCTCGTTTTATTTTTTTTTAATGGTGTGATACAATGACTGTATTACTGATTGCAAAATATAAATAATGAAGCTGCTATAGAATTGAACCCATCTATTGGGTTCAATACTATAAGGCATGTTTACATATTGTGTGTGTGTGTGTGTGTGTGTCTAAAGAGCTTAAATTAACAAGCTGAAAGACTGCTTGTACAGTGTAATAGTCCTATTTTTGCCTGCCTTCCTCTTCAACTCTTCTTCCATCTTGCCCTGTACATTATTACTTTCCTTTTTCCTACACAATTTAAAAGACAACCGACCTCATCTAAAATGAAAAGCAATATAGAAAGCAGGAAAAATCTCTTCAGGATGGGGCTGGGTAAGCATATACTTCTACATACATGTAAGCATACTGAATACATGTACACATAGCTGAATCTCTGCTCCAAATTGCCGTTAAGCCTCATTAGTTGGTCCTTTGACTGCTGGACAGCTCCGAGTCTCCTAGGAATATTTTCCCACCCACTTCATCTCCTGTTTAATTCTCAGAGCTGCCACCTTCTGAGAAGCTGCTGGTTCAAGACAAAGTGAGGAAGGTGGCCGGAAGAGACTCCTGTCCTTTCTATATGGCGCATCACCACCCTAAGTTTAAAGGGTGAACTTCAGAGCACAGAATTTAAAGATGAAAGGAACTTAAGAGGACACATTAATCAAGTTTTCTTTAAATGTATGTGTCTCTTGCAGAGCATGACTGATAGTCATCCAGCCTGACCTTGAAATTTTCCAATATCGAAAGTGTCTTACTTTTTTCATTTTTATACCAATAGATGAGTAGTTAGAGCACAAAAAGCGTTCAACCACAAGGCCAAAAAGGAAAAAAAGAAAAAGAATTATTCCTAATCCTGCCACCCTTTAAAATATCAACTATTTTAAAATTTCTGTTACTGATCCAGGACCCCCCAGTCTCAAGTAAATATAACCCTTTAGGGTCCACGAGGAATGTAAAGAGAGGCTGAACCATTTGGCTTAAAGACATTTTGGAGATTTTATTTGTCCACAGTATCAATCACACCATAAGAGACCTTGAAAAGGAAAATTGTGTAAAGAATTTATAAGCCTCACAACTATACCCCAATTAAAAAAAAATGTATAAGCCTCAGTAGCACAGTGTTTCCTGAGTCTCTTCCTAATTCATCCCCTTTTGTCACTCTGACACCCATACAACAAAAGAAAATTCCTCAGATTACCTTACTGAGGGATCTTTCCAAAATTTACAAATACTATCTAAGTTGAGAAATGTGTTCCCAAATTGCCTAAATTGTACCATATAACGGTATTCTTTTCAAAGGAAATTGGAGAGTTCAGCAGTATTCTGAAACAAGTAGGTGTGACAACACAAAGAACAAAAATAACAAAAGAAAATCCTTCAAAGATAGTGTGCCCTCCAGAAACAGATATTCTGCCTTTTTACATTGGCCATATGCGAGAGTCTTTTAAGCTGAATTGCAATGGTGAAAATGCTGTTGAGTTTTAGGGAAGCAAATTTAGAAAATCAATTAGCTAATAGAGAGGATAGAAGACTGTGAAATATAATTTTGGCTAAGTAAATAGAATGGAGAGGTTTCTTTTAATGATTATTATTTTAATGAATTGTAAAGAAAAACTATTAAAAAAGTCAAACCACACAAAAAAATACAAGAAAGAAAACAAAAACTACCCCACATCCCACCACCTAAAAATAACTGTCACAAATGTTACAGGAATATTATTCCAGACATGGGAATAAGCGATATCTTAGAATTTTAAAAAGCAACTTGCACTCAGGCAGCTAAACATGGTCTTCTTGATGATGGTCTAAAAAGACCCCAAACCTGATTTTTAAAAACGTCTAGTTCATCTGAAAAATGATGAGAAGTGAAGAGAGGAAGAATGATCAGTCCATAAGCAATTATAAGAATGTGAGTTCATAGAAATAAGCAGATACTTTTATTTCATCTATATATCTGTGATCTGACCCTCAATCTGGCTGCATCTAAAACATATTACAACAAGATATGTTTCCATAATGCTTTCAGTTTACAAATCAACATTACGCTGACTCTCATGACCATATAAAATAATCAGAGTTGATGCTAAGCTGGTACGTATTAGTTTGGCCATTCCAGTTGTTTATGGCAAAGTGTCCATTCTGCTTAACTGGACATCTATTTTGATTGTCCAGTGCTGGCAGTCTACCAGTTATTAAAAATTTTGAACATCACCTTTGGAATAGGAAATGATAGGCAAACCTAAAATCTTGTCTAGCACTTTATAGTTTGAAAAACACTTCTACTTATTTATCATCTGATGCCTACATTCTCACCATTCTTTCCCTTGTAGCAAATACTCCAGCAAAACCATCTACTTGTGGTTCTTTGAATACACAAATATATTTCCATATCTTGGCAATATATTTCATTCCCATGAAAACAGCTTTCCATGGGGCAGGGGTGGGGAAAAGAAAAGGCAGATGCACAGCACCTTGGTCTTCCCAGGTGAGGGACCAGTCATTTTGCCTTTGCTTCAGGCCAGAAAGGCTGTAGCAGGAGCTCAATCCAGCAGGTGCCAGGATTTATGGAAATCACATTATTCCTGGCACAGGAGATTCTGCCTGCTCTTATAGTTAAGTTCCTGCTCATCAGTAAAGGCAAATACACATACACACTCTTCAATCCAAACCCACCACTTCAATATTCACCTGAGAATATTTTTTTTAATTGAAATACAGTTGACAAACAATATTATATTAGTTTCAGGTATACAACATAGGGGTTCAACATTTATAAACATTGCAAATTGATCACCACGATAAGCCTAGTTAACCATCTGTCACCATGCAAAGTTACTACAATATTATTGACTATATTCCCTATGTTGCACATTACATCCCCATGACTCTTTTTTTTTGGCTGTGTTACGTCTTCATTGCTGCTCGTGGGCTTTCTCTAGTTGTGGCGAGCAGGGGCTACTCTTCGTTGTGGTGCGCAGGCTTCTCTTCTGATTGCAGTGGCTTCTCTTGTTGCGGAGCATGGGCTCTAGGCGTGTGGGCTTCAGTAGTTGCGGCACATGGGCTCAGTAGTTGTGGCACACGAGCTTGGTTGCTCCGTGGCATGTGGGATCTTCCCAGACCAGGGCTCGAACCTGTCCCCTTCATTGGCAGGCGGATTCCCAATCACTGCACCACTCATTTGTTTTTTAACTGGAAGTCTGTACCTTTTAATCCCCTTCACCTTTTTCACCCAACCCCCTACCTGCCTGCCCTCTGACAACTACCAGTTTGTTGTCTGTATCTATGAGTCTGTTTCTCTTTTGTTTTGTTTGTTCATTTTTTTTGTTTTTTAGATTCCACATATAAGTGAAATCAAATGGTATTTGTCTTTCTCTATCTGACTTGTTTCACCTAGTAAAATACTCTCTAGGTCCATTCAAGTTGTTGCAAATGGCAAGATTTCATTCTTTTTTTTATAGCTGGATAATAATAATAGTCATGTATTATAGAGCCACCGCCCTCTGCCTCTCCCAGATTAAGCCCTGCTGGTTTTCAAAGCCAGACATTATGGGGGCTCATCTTCCTGGTGGAGGTCCCCTGGGGGCTTGGCTCCCTCCCTCCTCAGGGAGGGAGCTCTGTGACTTGTGATTTCCCTCCTGATGGTGGGTCGCCATACGAGGGGAGTGGGTTCTGACTAGAGTGCATCTCTGTCCCTTCTACCCATCTTAGTGTGGCCTTTTCTGTATATCCTTAGTTGTAGAAAATCTGTTCTTCTAGTTTTCAGGTCATTTTCAGAGATAGTTGGTCTTTGTGTAGTTGTAGTTTTCGTGTGTCCAAGGGAGAAGGTGAGCTCATTATCCTCCTACTCTGCTGTCTTGATCTAGAACCCTTCTAAGAATATTATTCTTGCTTAGCCAACCCTCCTTCCCCTACAGGAAGAATAAAGAAGGGATTGCTTTTCATTATAAGTAAAACTATTCAATAATGGGGAGGCCTTTATATGTCACATCAAGGCCCAGTTTAATGGTTATGCCTCTTTCTCTGAGCATACTAAATATTTCCCTGAGCCAAGGCTTATTCTTTTTTTTTTTTTTTTTTTTTGCGGTACACGGGCCTCTCACTGTTGTGGCCTCTCCCGTTGCGGGGCACAGGCTCCGGACGCGCAGGCTCAGTGGCCATGGCTCACGGGCCCAGCCGCTCTGCGGCATGTGGCATGTGGGATCCTCTCGGACCGAGGCACGAACCCGTGTCCCCTGCATCGGCAGGCGGACTCTCAACCCCTGCGCCACCAGGGAAGCCCCAAGGTTTATTCTTATAATTGTCTCATGTTTGATTTTTTTTTAATGTGTCACTGTTAACTTCATCTATTAATGAACATATCCCATAAGATTCCTTCTCTTGCAGAGGTGAAGTAATTTTTATTTAATTGTTTCTTTATGGAAAGGGAGGAGTAAAATTCCTCCTCCCGTACTCCTAAACTACCTCATTAAACTCACATTTGGGCAAAAACTTAGCTGGAAATTTTCAAATTTGAAGGAAATTTTGTTCCTTTATGTTGCAAAAATCAGGGACATTGTGGTCTCCATTATGTGTGTAAATTCAGGGAACACTGATGCTGATTGTCCAAATGGCAGATTATCCCAGTTATTTTTATTTAAAATTTTTATGCTAGCACTGCCCTCCTACTTACATTTGACTAATGCTAATACAAAATTAGATGCCATTTCCTGACTTACTCACCAACTTACATTGAGAAAATGCAGGTCAAATAGGTGGAAGAGGAAAGCCAATATATTCCCTTGGTAACCCGCATATCACAAGTGAAGGTAATTGCTTAATCAAAAGTACAGATTTTTTCATCTAGTAATAGCTCTGTTTATCTCATAAACACTAGAATATAAGACTACCTGATCCATTTTCCAGAAAAAAAAGTGTCAACAGTTTTAGTAAATTAAATATTTTTTTCACTGACATATTCTAATTTAAAGATATAATTTCATTTTAATTGAGAGTGGCACTTCACCATTCTTTTACTATTGATACTGGTGTAAATCAAGCAGTAGGCTCAAAGTCCATGCCTATGCCACTTGTTTTTACTTTTATTGTATATAAAGAGCAGGAGCCACATTCTATGTAGGAGTTAAGGCCATATTTCAAAACTCTTCCTCCTTCCTTAAATTCATTAAGTGGTCTCCTCAGTGTTTGGATGTTTGAAATGTCATACTTCATTAACATTAGCTGATTAGGCACATTAGAGAAAGGACCAATTTGAATTAGTGAAAAATTTGAATGCTGCATTATAAAAGTACATAGTTTTATCCATTTATGGTACAATATGCCACTCAAGCCGTCTGTAGTGAAGTATTTCCAAGAAGAAAAGCTACTGCTAGGACTGCTTTAACGATAAGATTCCTCAATATTGTGCACTTTAAGCTTTAAGCAAGTGAGTGTTGCTAGGTTATCTGAATATGTTCAGTTCACATTCACTGAGCAGTTACTATATGCTTGGCGTCACGCTAGAAAAATTTTGTCCTCTTGAGTTAAGAGTTCACTCTAAATTATCATTCATTTTGCCTAGTGATACTGTATCTCATGCTTTATTCACCACCTGTCTAAATTTACTCCTTCATTCAAAAGACATTGAACAGTTATAATGGGTTAGGCACAGGCACAAATTCAAAATGACTGGGGTTGTTAGGGTGAAAGTCATTTACCATGTGGACCAACACCAACAATCATCAATCAATCAATCAATCAGTCAATCAACCAGCCCTTTGTTCTAGGTAATTTAGCTAGTTGAGAGTTTCTCAAGCTTGGCACTGTTAGCATTTTGGATCAGATAATTCTTGTGGTGTGAGGTTGTCCTGTGCATTGTAGGATGTTTAGCAGCACCCTTTGCCTCTTTTCATTAGATGCCAGTAGCACCCCCATTTCTAGTTCTGGTCATCAAAAACATCTCCAGACATTGCCACATGTCCCAGAGGTGGGGTTGGTGGGGGGGAGGGGGGAGGCAACATTGTCCCTGGTTGAGAACCACCAAGCTAGTATGTACTTTATACCTTCTTTACTAGATTATAAAGACCTTGAGGGCAGAGACCCAGTCTGATTCATCACTCTACCGCCCTCTCCCCACCAACTAAATTTAGTTTCTGGCATAGAAATGCTTCCTGATAAATGTTCTGTAAAGAACAAAATATCTCCAGAGTACCTATACTGTTGTCAGCCCTGCACAAACCACTTTGGTAAATCCAGAAGATGAATAGGTAACCAGCGCAAATCGTCTAACGAATTTTTATTATTTGAATAATCACTCCCTATTCACATCATATTCCCACTTTGGTGCCAAATGCCTACATTTGTATAGGGCTTTAATGTGTATGAAGCACATTTTACATAATGGCATTTGATCCAGATACAAAAATAATCACCTCTGTTTATAATTCAAGCTTCCAAGTCCCAGAACATATTCTCAGGCAGGAGTGGGAGGTATTTTGATTTCAGTGGCATCGCTTTGGTTATTAAAACCAAAAAAAAAAAAAAAAGAAGACAAAACTCTTAATTTAAGATTGGTTTAATAATGTTAAATTTAAAGTTCAGGATTTTTTTTTTCTATGTTAGAAGTAGAACATCTCAAAGGCTCTCTTGTGATCTAAGTGATTCTGGTTTACTTAGATTCCTGGAAATTGCCAGAGGGGTTTAAGGGAGGAAAGAAAAAAAGAGTGAGGAAATTTTCCCTGTGGGCAAATGGGGAAAACAAAAATATTTTTGTGCTGTGGAGACTTCTCAGGAAAGAAGGATTGGCGAGCAGCGGCATCTGTACAAGGGGAATTTCCACATTGGGGAAAACATGGTCATAATTAATGACTTAGGAAAGCCAAGAGAATGGACCATGTTGGAAAAATATGATCTTCAATGGCCAAGTCATTGTCAACTGATTGGCCAGAAAATTGTTTTAGAAAAAGATTTTTATTTGTGGATATTTGCCTACCAATCCTTCCTTCTGTGGCTCTAATAAGTACCCTGCCCTTGCCTGGGGAATCAGCTTCCCCTAGCCAGACCCACTCTCTCTGTCCCTCCCTGCCCTAAGGGAGTGTTTGCATTAGACTTCTGGCCTGGACACTGGCCTATAGTCTTTCCCTTTGAACGTGATGCTTTGGACTAGCC
This sequence comes from Mesoplodon bidens, assembly GCF_964165515.1. Classification (NCBI taxonomy): domain Eukaryota; kingdom Metazoa; phylum Chordata; class Mammalia; order Artiodactyla; family Ziphiidae; genus Mesoplodon; species Mesoplodon bidens. The sequence continues at coordinate 85,541,837 of NC_138166.1, forward strand.
AGCAGGGCTATTAGCATCCATTAGAATAGAGATGATTATCCAGGATTTTTGGACAAGGGCGGAAAGATGAGATTGCATGATCTTAATGCAGCCATCATTTATTGAGGACTCCATGTCCTAGGCCAGGTGCTAAGAACATTGAAAAACTATCCTGACCTAGACATGAGGAACCTGAGGCTCAGGGAATTTAAGTAACTTGCCTAGGGTTGTGCAGCTTTTAATTATCAAGCTATACTGGCTTTTGATTACCAAGCTATACTTCTCATTTTGTATATATAAAGTCTCCCCCCCAAACTGGAATGTCCTTACCCTGTACACAGCCTCTCACTTACTTAACTATGACCCCCTTCCTCTTCCTCTTCTCCAGATCACTTTGTTTAAATTAGATCTGGTTGTGGGGTTGTGCTCATCAGAGAACTCCACGGTTACCTATGATTCTCAAGAGGAGAAATCTGGGTTAGCAGGCTTAGCACCATTTGTATCTCTGTTTACTTAGGGCATAATTATGTGGTCAGAATGTTCTTGCCCCACTTTTTGGTTTTCTTTTATCTCAGTGATCAATTTTATTAAAACAAGTATGATCATTATTTGCCTCTTCTCTTACAATTTTCTCAGGATCAGAATATAGCTTGCTGAATTTCACCGTATTTGTCAAGGTGGAGGTCAAGATTTTTAGAAAGGGAACTACAGCTAAAAAAAAAAAAAATCCCTATATTTGACATGTAGATGTGGTATCCAGTAGAGCATCTATAAAATGCAGCACTTTGTTCTGTGAAATGAAAACACTGCAGGTTCAATCTTGTCCCCCTGAAGCTACAATTCCACGCTCTAAACTCATATGACATGGCTTCTAAAGTCAGCCCTGTCCTGCAACTGCAATGAATATGAGAAAACAAACCTAACTACTATTAAAGAGTCCAACTGCCCTGGATTGAACCTCAAGGGGTATTATAATTAGTTAAAAAATAATAGCCTCTTGGAAATAATTCAATATATTTCTTTTCAACTTAAAACATATTAATTAATCTTATTAATATTTGTTTTCTGAGTGCTTCTTGGACTAGCCAGACGTTATTACTTTTATTTAGAGATGTGAAAACCAAAGGGATGGGCTTCCCTGGTGGCGCAGTGGTTGAGATTCCACCTGCCAATGCAGGGGACACGGGTTCGTGCCCCGGTCCGGGAAGATCCCACATGCCATGGAGTGGCTGGGCCCGTGAGCCATGGCCGCTGAGCCTGTGCGTCCGGAGCCTGTGCTCCGCAACGGGAGAGGCCACAACAGTGAGAGGCCCGCGTACCGCAAAAAAAAAAAAAAAAAAAAAAACCCGAAGGGATGTGTTAGTTTTCTACTGCTCTGTAGAAAATTACCAGAAACTTCGGGGTTGGAACAACAGCTGTAGGTCAGAAGACCCGGTAGGTTTGGCTGGGTTCTCTGCCTGGCGTCCCACTGGGCGGAAATCAAGGTGTTAGGCTGGACTCTTATCTGGAGGCTCTGGGGAAGAGTCTGATTTCAAGCTCACTCAGACGGCTGGCAGAACCCAGTTCCTTATGCCTGGAGCACTGAGGTCCCTGTTTCCTCTGGCCCCTAGAGGCCCCACACATTCCTTCTCACTGGTTTGCTCTGTCTTCAAAGCCAGCAATCACCTTGGAATCTTTCTCATGTTTCAGATCTCTTTGACTTCCTCTTCTGCTACCAACTGAGGAAAACAATTCTCTTAAAGGGCTCACCTCATTGGGCCAGGCCCACCTGGATTATCATATCTTAAAGTAAACTGACTTGGGACTTTACATCTGCAAAATCTCTTCACAGCAGTATTTAGATTAGTGTTTGACTGAATAACCAGGCCTGGTAATCTTGGGAAGATATCTTTAGAATTCAGATAACCATGAGGAAATAGAGTTTCCCAGTTAACCTGAGATATGATCTGGATATAGGTTCCCAACAGTATCGAATCAAAGAATTTATTTTTTTTATTCCTTCCTTAAAATATATATATATATATATATATATTTGAATATGGTTTATTTTTTAATGTACATATTTTGGTGCTACACATCCCCACATTTTTTACTGATGCATGATCAAAAATGTTGCAAGGCTGTATGGGGACATGTGTTTCAGGAGCTTGTCAATGTTCAAGAGATTGTAATGTGTAGACATGGAGCTGGACATGGGTGTGGGGTGGGGGATGGTGATGGTAGGTGAGGAAGCAGGAGGGGCTGAGGCTGCAGTGAGTACAGAGGACCAGTTTATTCCTGTTTTTTAAAAAAAATATTTATTTATTTATTTATTTATTGGCTGCATCGGGTCTTAGTTGCGGCACTCGGGATCTTTTGTTGCAGTGTGTGGGCTTCCGTCTAATTGTGGTGCACAGGGTCATTAGTTGCGGCCCACGTGCTCTCTGGTTGTGGCATGTGGGCTCCAGAGCACGTGGGCTCTGTAGTTGCAGTGCGTGGGCTTAGTTGCCCCGCGGCATGTGGGATCTTAGCTCCCCCACCAGGGATCCAACTGGTGTCCCTTGAGTTGCAGGACCGATTCTTAACCACTGGACCACCAGGGAAGTCCCTATTCCTGTTTTTAATATATTCACTGAAGAACTTTGAAGATGAGAATCCTTTTGTTATTTTCTGTTGGCAAGTCTGGAAGTTCAAAAACCCAGGGATTCTTTGTGTGTAATTTATGAGCAGTATTTGAAGATATTTCTAAACACAGGGGCATTTTGGAATATACTGGATCAGCCTCATTAGGATGCTGTGTCCCTAGTGTAAATGTGAATGTCCCAAAGTTTTTGTTGCACAATTTAAATGTGCCATGGCCTGCCAGATGCACAGGAGGCCTAGAATGCAGGCTGAGCCTTGGGCCCAGCCAGCTGCTGATCCAGAAGCCTACACCTGCAGAGAGTCACCTCGGGATTGAGATGGTGTGGAAAGGGCTGAGTGGATCACAGAAAAGGAGATGAAGGAGGATTGCATATTAATTTCTCTGACTTTAGCATTTTACCTGGAGGACAGCCTGATGAAAAATCTGGTCTTCTGGTGAAGGGAGTGGAAATGATTTTAGCCTTTAGAAAGAACACATACAGAAATGTAAAAACATCAGAAGAAGGCAGAAATTTCAGATGCTAAGTATTTCTCTCTTTTTCCAAGAACATTTGGGTTTTTCCCTTCTTGAAATCTTGGCCAAAATCAAAGGAGAGAAGGATGTTCCCCAAATGTTTCTTTTAAATTGTCCTGGACCTTCAGAAAATAGTGAGAAAATATAATCATATTATTAGGCAAAAGGAAAGAAGTCAGGGGAGAAGGTATTCAATAACTGCATTGATAGAGTGCTAAGTTAAGAGTACATGTGGTGTGTTTAGCTTTCGAAAGGAAGACAGGAGGAAAGAGGCTGGGTGGGAGAAATTATTGTTGCTTATTAATTGTGATCTCTTTAAAGCATAAAATACTTTATATTCTTTAACTAACAAAGTGATTTTGCTCTATAAAGGACAATGCTCAGGATGTTGATAATATGTTACAGATGTTGTTTTTATTGCTAAAGTTTCCACTTATAAATCTTTCCCTTCATTTATTCATTCATTCAGAAATAGTCAGTGAGAGTCTACCATGTACCTTGATCTAGGTGCTAGGACTATAGCAGTGAACACAATAGACAAGGTGTCTGCTCTCATAAAGCTTATATTCTAGTGTGGAGGAGTTGGAAAATAAAGAAATAGTTGTATTTCATGACATGATACATAAAGAGATAAACAAGGTAATGTTAGACAGTGATAGGTGCATTACAGAGAAACAAAATAGGATGAAGTGATGGGTGACTAGAGGACTATTTTAGTTTTGATGTCCAGGGAAGACTTCTCTGAAAAGATGACATTTGAACAGTGATTAAATGACAAGGAGGAGGACTTTCTGGTGGTCCAGTGGTTAAGACTCCGTGCTTCCAATGCGGGGGGCACAGGTTCCATCCCTGGTTGAGGAAGTTCCACATACTGCGTGGCCAAAAATAAATAAATAAATAAATAAATAAATAATAATAAATGACAAGGAGGAACTGGTGGTGAAAAGATCAGAATGAAGAGCATCCTAGATGGAGAGAATAGTTGGTTCAGAAGTCCCCAAGATGGTAATGAATTTGAGTTTGAGGAAGAGAAAGAAAGCTTAAGTGGCTGGAACTTAGTGGCAGACAGATAAGTGGTTACAGGATGCAGTTGGGGGCTTCCCTGGTGGCGCAGTGGTTGAGAATCCACCTGCCAATGCAGGGGACACAGGTTTCAGCCCTGGTCCAGGAAGATCCCACATGCTGTGGAGCAATTAAGCCCATGTGCCACGACTACTGAGCCTGCGCTCTAGAGCCTGTGAGCCACAACTACTGAAGACTGTGCACCTAGAGTCTGTGCTCCGCAACAAGAGAAGCCGCCCAGGCATGGCAAGGAAGAGTAGCCCCCTCTCACTGCAACTAGAGAAAGCCCCGCGTGCAGCAATGAAGACCCAATGTAGCCAAAAATAAAATAAGATAAATAAATTAAAAAAAAAAAGATGCAGTTGGACAGGTAGAGCTTAGACCTTTTAGGCATGGAAGATCAAAGGAAGGAATTTGGATTTTAGGTGAGATGGGAAGCCAATAGGAGGTTTCAAGCAAGGCAGTGTTTTTCTGTATGGGCAATGAATTGTACAGGGCAAGAATGAAAGCACAGAGATATTTAGGAGGCAACTGCACTAATTCAGGTGAACAGTGGTGACTTGGACTAGGATGGTAGCAGTGAACGGGAGAATACAGTGCATTGTGGGTATATATGGGAGGTGGAGTCAACAGAGCTTTCTGGTGGTTTGTACGTGGCACATCAAAGAAAGAAAGGAATCAAAGTTCTCTCCTCCATTATTGGCTTGGGCACTGGGTGGATGGTGATGCTATTTAGTGAGACAGGTAGGCTGGGAATGAGAAGTGTGGCAGACTGTTAATTCCCTCCCCAATAGCCATTCCTCTCTTCCTCTTTTTTTTTTTTTTGCGGTATATGGGCCTCTCACTGTTGTGGCCTCTCCCGTTGCGGAGCACAGGCTCCGGACGCACAGGCCCAGCGGCCATGGCTCACGGGCCCAGCCGCTCCTGCGGCATGTGGGATCCTCCCAGACCGGGGCACGAACCCGCCTCCCCTGCATCGGCAGGCGGACTCCCAACCACTGCGCCACCAGGGAAGCCCTCTCTTCCTCTTTGCTAACAGAGCCCTGACTTGGTTGAGGAGACAAGATGTCCAGCCCCAAGTGATGAATCATGAGTGGTGTAATTCAATCATAATAATTACATTTTCTTTTGCTAGATATTCAATTCCCCCATCTTCTTTGCAGCTAGGGGTGATTCACTTCTGGCTAATGAGACCTAAGTGAAAGCCTTCTGGGAATAGATATGGCTATCTTGAACACCATCACAATGCCTGGAGTTACAGCAGGCTTCTTATGAGTACAAGACAAAAGACCTGATGATGTTAAAGATGGTGAAGCAGGAAAAAAATAGAAATTGCCTGGGTCCTTGATGGTAGAGTTGAGCAGCTGAACCAACACCAGCAATCATCTAGTGCCAGACATCTTGTTTATGAGAAAAGCAAAATTCTGTTCAAGCCTCTTGTTATTTGATATAAGAAGATTAAGGGAAAAAAAATCAAGAGTTCTTTTTTGGCCGTTTTCAGTTTGAGATGTCTATTTGATATCCATGTGGATGTGACTGTGTAATTTCTTGCCTAATACAAGGGATAAAAATTTCTAGACATTTTTATCTTTTCATATTACTGTAATACTAGAAAATGTGAAAGGATAAGTATAAAAGTGAACAAAGTTGCAGTGACCATGTGGGAGCTCAAATCAAAAGCTGACCATCAATATATAAAACTGACTCTTAGCATTAATAGGTTAGCAAAGTAGAAGCTGTTAAAACAGGAAAGCTGGGGTGATGGAGAAAGCTCAGTTTCAGGACCAGTTAGGTCCCTGCATTTCCAAGTACTTTCCATCACTTTGGTGGAGAAACGTCCTAGACTAGAGTACATATTTCTATTAAGATACTTTCTTACGTCTATATCACAGTGTTCATGTATTTCTTTATTCCCTCTACTGAATATAACAAATAGCCTCATGAAAATTTCCCCACTCACTTACCCAGGGAATGTAAAGTAGGCCAAATTGAGCTTTTAGCACAGTTTCTGGTTGCTGCTAAAAATCAGCATCTACAAACCCAATTGCACATATTTCCATTAGCGCTATCATCCACCACTAGACATATAGTTTTGTAGATTAAAAGTTTACCAACCCACATATATTTTTTCCTAAACATTTTACTGTATGCTGGATGGTTTGGACTCCCATCTATAGAAGAGAAGAGCACAGTTTTGTTTTGTTTTTTTTGTCAGTGGCCCATCAGAAACAGCTATTGATTTTGTGTGTACAGACAAGTAACCGAGTCTGCAAAATGGACTTCACAGGGTATCTTCTATTCTGCCCATATTGGGAGTCTATGTTCTCCTGAGGTTAATTGGCTCATCATATTCTGCTTTCATGTTCCCTAGTTTATCACTGTGCTTGGGATTTTTGCCCCTACACCTTTCCTTTTGTTTTTCCATCATGTACTACAACCAACCCTTGTATTTTTTAACGGTTTTGGATCTGCATTAATTTTGATGTCCCCGGAGGAACATTATGTTCCCAAACATTATGTTCTGCACTCTCACGCTCATATCACTTTGTGTTGTGCCAGACACCTCCTGGGATCTCAAGAAATGTTGTTTCTTTTTAAAAGATAGGTGATTACTCTGGGATGCCCATAAAATATCTTTCTCAGATGAGTTACTCTCACTGTTTATTTATCCCTAGTGGCTTAGGTAAAAATATTGGTTAATAGAAAGAACCTAAGTCTTTGGAGAAGCGTTTCTAGTCTCTCCCCATCTCTGTAAAAGCAAGAGGTGGATATCGACCGGTCTTACAGTAGTATTGGAAAGAATTTGCGAAAGGCGTTAGGAATAAGAAACTTTCTTTAAAAATATGAAATGCTATAGGGAGATGACAGTATCATCCGTACGAGCGGACCTCAGCGTGAGCGGAGCTCTCACTCCTCTGCGAGATGCTCTTCACCACGGTTACGAAGGATGGCTGTCTAGCAGGATTCCCTCTGCTGGTAGCATCTATGGCAGACTGTCAGAACTGTTTTCCAAATACTCAAGATCTGCTGTACCCACAATATTTCCTCTTCTCTCAGCTTCTTAGCTTTATCTAGAACATTTTAATGTCTTCCTACAAGGCAAATTTGAGCCTCCCTCTAAATTCTTCCAAGGTTGTTTGAGGGAGAGGAATAGGACCATGGACAGAGGTATAGCCTAGCAGTCACTGGCGCAGCAGGAAAGCCAGCTCTCATCCTGCCAAGAATCCCTGGGAGGGGTCTTTAGCTGAATAGACTCTTTTTTATTCAAGGGTCACTTTCCCCTTCTCTAATTTTCCTTTGGAGGGACACAGTTTCTTCTGGAAACACTGGCTCCCTCTACCATCTCCATGCTCCTGAGACACACAAAGAATACTCATTCTTGCAAATGCAGCTCATAAACTAGTTTAAAATGTTGTCATTATAAAATATTCCAAACGAACAGAAAAATAGTGAACATAGTTTAACAGACATCTGAGTATACAACACTCAACAAATCAATATTTGACTTATTTGCTTTAGGGTTTTTTGTTTGGTTTTTTGTAAAAGGTTTAAGTACAACTTGAAGCCTGATCCCGTTCATTTCTCTGTTTTTCTCCGTTTTTTCTCCTTTCCTCTTTTCCCCAAAGTACTCACTATCATGAAGTTACTATAAATCATCCCTATGCACGTTTTTATACTTTTCTGTTATATGTGTGTATATTCATAAACAAACATGGTATTGCTTTGTATTTGTAAAATGTAAAGGAATACTATATCATGCTGTACATAACATTCTGCAATGCTTTTTTAGTTATCATTAATTTTTAGATTTACTCATGCTGCAACCTGAAGAACTAACTCATTAATTATAACTGTTGTACATTATTCCCTTGTTAGAATATGCACGAGTTCCTTATCCATCCTCCTGCATATTGACATGTAGGTTGTTTTTAGTTTGTTATTGTTGTTTGCTGTAACAAATAATGGAGTTAACGCTTAAATAGCAGCCTGCTGGTGTACAAACACCATATGAAAGTTTTTCTAGGCCAGGATTTTTCAACCTTGGCATTATTGAACTCTTAGGCTGAATAATTCTATGTTGTGGAGTAGGATATTAAGCAGCTTCCCTCACCCCTACCCACTAGTTACAAGTAGCACCCCCCACACACACACAGGTGTGAAAACCAGAAATGTCCCCAAACACTGCAAAATCGCTGCTGGCTGAGAAGCACTAATCTAGGCAATATACCTAAGAGGAACAGATGGGTCTTAATGATTTCTACTAACATACATCATCATTTTGCTTCCTAAGAGTATTGTTTTCCCACATCACGCTAACTTTTGGTATTTTCAGAATTAAAATTTTTGCCTACTTATGGATATGAAATAGTAACTTTTTATTATTTTATTTCATTTTCCCTTAATTTCTACTGAGATTTCACATCTTCTTGTATGTCTGTTGACCATTAGGGTTTTTCTTCTGTTAATTGGCCTATTCATATCCTTTGCCAATTTTTCTTTCTAGGTGTTTCTTTTTCTTTTTGCTTTGTAGGAGTTCTTTATAATTTTTGAATACTAATACCTTGATTGTTTTATGTCTGGGAAAATATGTTTTCCCAGTCTAAGACTGTCTTTTCACTTTGCTGATGAATTCTTCTTATTTTAAATCAGTAAAATGTATCAATCTTTTCCTTTATATTTTATGCTTTATTTAATAAATCTTTCTATCCCAAGGGTGTAAAGATAATCTCTTATATTTTTTCTAAAAGTATAAAAATTGACAATTCACATTTAGGTCTTTAAACCAACTTAAACTTCTTGTGATATGAAAGAGAAAATACACATATAATTATTCCAACACATATTTCCTAAATAGTTCATCTTTTCACTCCTGGTCTGTTATACCACCTCTGGTTTTAAATTTTGATATTTGAGGGGGAAGGGGAGTTGAACTGGGAGATTGGGATTGACATATATAGAGTACTATGTATAAAATAGATAACTAATGATAACCTACTGTATAGCACAGGGAGCTCTACTCAATGCTCTGTGGTGACCTAAATGGGAAGGAAATCTAAAAAAGAGGGGAGGGGATACATGTATACATATAACTGATTCACTTTGTTGTATAGCAGAAACTAACACAACGTTTAAAGTAACTATATTCCAATAAAAAAATTTTCTTAAAAATTTGATATTTGGTAAGGCAACCCCCCTGACTTATTTCTTTTCAAAATTGCCTTGGATATTGCGGTTGGTTATCTGACCAAAGAATATTGTCTCTTTCTCCTTTCTAACTTGAACCTAAATTGTTTTCAAGTGTCCATGAACCTTATCTTATAGTACTCAGGCTAAGCCCATTAAAGTAACTTCATTCCATTGGGACTGGTTTGGCCATAAGCATATGTTGCATCTCTTGACAATGAGACCTAAGTGGAATTGCGCTAGAATGGAGATGGGATTGAATAGGTAAGTTTTCTTCTCACTTAAAAATGTACATAAGAGGACTTCCCTGGTGGCACAGTGGTTAAGAATCTGCCTGCCAATGCAGGGGGCATGGTTCGATCCCTGGTCTGGGAAGATCCCACATGCTGTGGGGCAACTAAGCTCATGCACCACAACTACTAAGCCTGCACTCTAGGGCCTGTGAGCCACAAATACTGAGCCCACAAGCCACAACTACTGAAGACTGCACACCTAGAGCCCGTGCTCCGCAACAAGAGAAACCACCACAATGAGAAGCCCGTGCACCACAACGAAGAGGAGCCCCCGCTCGCCGCAACTAGAGAAAGCCCGCACATGGCAACAAAGACCCAACGCAGCCAAAAGTAAATAAATAAATAAGTATTTTAAAAATGTACATAAGGAACAGACTTGCCCTGCCTCTCTTTGTATAGATTTGGAGGAAAATGTAATGTCTGCAACTGTGGCAGCCATCTTGCCACTCTGAAGAAGGGACGAGTGTAGTCCAGCACGCCAAGAATGGCTAAGCAGACAGATGAAAAGGTCCCTGATTCCCATGATGTCATTGTGCTGCTGAATTATCCAATACTGAAACCACTTATCAGTGGACATCCTGAGATGCAAAATAATAAACCTCTTATTATTTAAGCCACTTTAAGTTTTACATTCTTTTACTTGCAGCCAAAGGAATCCCCAACTACTATAATAAGTTTGACCCTTTACTCTTCCACATGAATTTTGTGATCATTGTTCCATGTTACTTAAGCAGGTTGGGATTTTTTAAAATATAAATTTATTTATTTTATTTTATTTATTTATTTTTGGCTGTGCTGGGTCTTCGTTGCTGTGTGCAGGCTTTCTCTAGCTGTGGCGAGCGGGGGCTACTCTTCATTGCGGTGCATGGGCTTCTCATTGTGGTGGCTTCTCTTGTTGCGGAGCATGGGCTGTAGGCACACGGGCTTCAGTAGTTGTGGCTCGCAGGCTCTAGAGCGCAGGCTCAGTAGTTGTGGCGCATAGGCTTAGTTGCTCCGCAGCATGTCGTACCTTCCCGGATCAGGGCTTGAACCTGTGTCCCCTGCCTTGGCAGGTGGATTCTTAACCACTGTGCCACCAGGAAAGTCCCTGGGATTTTTAAAATTGGGTTTGCATTGAAATTAAATGTTAACTTTAGGAGAACTGACATCTTCATTATAATGAATATTTGAATTCATGAATATGGTACATTTCTACTTATTTAAATCTTAGTTAACTTTTGCCATAAAAGTTTTTTATATATAAATCCACATTTTATGTTTTTGTTATTCCTAAGCACTTTATTGTTTATTAGTATTAAGAATAGTGTCCTTTTTTGCTATTAAATATTGTCTTGGATAAATACTGAGGTATAGGACTGCAATTGAATTTTGTATGTTGATCTTATACCCAGCAAACTTGCTGAATTGTCTTTTTAGTTATAATTTTTTTTCAGTATAGTCTGTTTGATTTTCTTTCTAGACAATCATATCATCTATAAAGAGAGTTTATCTATTTTTTCCCTTACTGTGTTGATGGAGATGTCATAAGTCAGTCATGGAGGTCTGTGGTTGCTTGATCCAGTTTCCTATCATGTGTCCTGTCTTCCTGCCTCATCATTCCCTCATGAAATGCCCATCATTAGGCAGTGGTCAGCTCTTTAACAAGCTAGTTTGTGAGTATGGGAATGAGGGTTCACAGTGTAGTCCATAGTTTCAAGCAGTGAATCTGGTCTGGTTCCCATCCAATTCCTTCACCCCATGCAGATCACTTTTAGTCTCCCTTCCCCTGCAGAAGTCCCTTTAGAGCATTTTCTACCTCCTTTCATACCTGGAGGCCAACAGGCCCATGTCTTCCCTCTCATTCGTTGATTTGCATTTCTGGCCCATAGAAAAGTTTATACTTGGGGCCAACTGTGTCTTTCGTTTTTCTCTTTTACATTTTAAAAACCATTGCTTTATGTTTGGAGCTGAACAAGTACCCCAAAGATTTGTACAACAATGCTACCTTGACCAGAAATCATAGTTCTAAATGTCTATTTTGTAAAGGACTTACAGAGCTAGCGTCTGAAACTGATGATACTATTTATAGTAATTATCATCAAATACAGTGCTACTCAGAATTTTCACAATGTCTTTCAGCTCCTTGTGTTTTGTAAATGTTAGAGTTGTGTCTGTGTTTGTCACGTGGGTAATGGGGAATGGAGGTAAATACTATTTTCTACACCCGAGAAAACTGAGGCCTCTTACTTAATTGTGGCCAAGAATAAGATAGATTCCTCCAGAGGTAGGGCTGTGCTTTGTTCATGCTGTGCCCTGTAGAAAATGACCCTAAATGCAAGGTTTTGAGCTGAGAAAACCAAACTCTAGGCCCATGCCTAGCTCTATTCATGAGGATGTCCCCTGAATTAAGGAGACCCATAATGAAGTCCTCAAGATCTATGCAATGCTATGACTTGAGGAAAAGAAAGAAAAGGAAGGAGAAAAATAAGAGCAGCAAGAGTTGATTTTAACCAAAGTGAGTGGGAAGGAATTGTCAGTAGCATTTCATCTAAAAAGTGAATTTTGATTGAGATTTAGATTTTTTAACACTAATCCCCTTATATAAACTAGCTTAGTATGTAAATATAATCAAAATAGCATTCATTAAAATTGCAAAACTTAGGGCTTCCCTGGTGGCACAGTGGTTGAGAGTCCGCCTGCCAATGCAGGGGACACGGGTTCATGCCCCGGTCCGGGAAGATCCCACATGCCACGGAGTGGCTGGGCCCGTGAGCCATGGCTGCTGAGCCTGCGTGTTCAGAGCCTGTGCTCCACAACAGGAGAGGCCGCAACAGTGAGAGGCCCGCATACCGAAAAAAAAAAAAAAGAAAGAAAATTGCAAAACGTATTTATTAAGATATGTAAAACAGCCAGCTGCCGCACTAGTGACTAAGAAGTGTAAAAATAAAATATTTTGTTCAAGAAATATTTATTGAGTTTCTACTATGTGCCAGCACTATACAGGAAGTTGGAATGCAAAGATAAATAACACAGGTCCTTGTGCAGCTACCCATCTAGTTGGCCCAACTAATGAGCAAATAATCCAAATATGATGGGATAAGCTCCTTAAAAGAGTGTTAGTTCAAAGACATATTTTACACCCATGTTCATAGCAGCATTATTCACAATAGCCAAGAGGTGGAAGCAATCCAAGTGTCCATCAACAGATGAATGAATACACAAAATGTGGTCTATACATACAATGGAATATTATTCAGCCTTAAAAAGGAATGAAATTTCAACACATGCTAAACATGGATGAACCCTGAGGATATTATGAAATAAGCCAGTCACAAAAAGGCAAATGTTATATGATTCCATTTATATGAGGAATCTAGGGTAATCAAATTCACAGAAACAGAAAGTAGAATGTTGGTCGCCCCAGCCTAGAGGGAAGGGGAAATGGGATTGTTTAATGGGCATAGTCTTAATTTTGCAAGATGGAAAAATTCTAGAGAGTATTTGCACCACAGTGTAAACATACTTAACACTATTGAACTATACACTTAAAAAGAGTTAAGATGGTAAATTTCATGTTATGTGTAATTTACTACGATTAAAAAAAAAAGTGTTAGCTTTATGAGGACAGGGGCCTGCCTGTTTTGTTCACTCTTGAATTTCTAGCATCTAGCAGAATGCCTGATACATAGTAGGCACTTGACAAATATTTGACCTTCCTCTGGTTTCTCCTCCCCATTCAAATCCTACACAACACACAAAAGCCAAGTCATCTGTGAGCCAATTCAGCAAACAAAGGCACCTCTCTACTTAGGGCCCGGAAGGGGAAGAATTTAAAATATTTGTGATTTGGTATTTGTCCTAGTCACACCAAGGATCCAACTATTCTTTACTTCTTTATTATGCTTATCTGAGCTTATTTGGCAGTTAAGTTTCCTAAAGATAGATACTGTTTCTACTTCCCAAAACAGAGCTGTGATGGACTTTGTTAAGCAAAAAAAGTGGAAGCAAGTCCGTGAAATGAAATCATTATTAGGCTGTGGTACAAATGGCTCTGGGGCCATGCCTGCAGGTCCCTGAGGAAGGGTGAGGTAATTAGCGTGTATTTGCAGGTCTGCTGACTCTTCCCTCCCTGCACTGGCTCAGTCTGATTCTAGTTGCTCAGTTTATTCTCTTGTGTTTGTGTTTTTCACTTGATCAAAAATAGACAAAAAAAGTTTCCTTGCACTTACTAGAGCTTTTCTACTCTTTTCCGTGTGTGTTAGGTCTCCTCTTGCCCCGATCCTTCTTCCTGCCACCTGCTCGTTTCTCTGCTTTTCTACCTTTCTCAATTAGGGCTTTTCCTTGTGTTCTGTAACCCTGGCTTGGGGCAGCATTTAGTGACAGCACAAGCAAGGAGCCTGACAAGGGCTTGGGGGGTTTGCAATGAGGAACTCCCATTTCTGGCCCAGGCACCAGACAGAGCTCCCCGTTGGTGGTTCTGGCTTGGCCTCAGCCCTGGGCATGCACATTGTGAGGCTTCAGAGTAGAACAAAAGTGCCTTGCCTAGTGCTTGAGGGGAAGCCCAGAGGTGAAAGGTTCCAGGGTATCTTTCTTCTATCTCCTCATGCTGGTATGATGGGAGGGTAAGTGCAGGCCAGAGCCAACCAAAGGCCTTCTTGGAGACAGGGTCAATCATAGAACCAAGTGAGGTTTCCAGGCCTGGAGATTTGATTTGTTACTTTTCACATGTAACACTTAAATAGTTCTTGCTATGACAAACACTGTTCTAAGTGCTTTTAAATATTAACTCATTTAACCCTTTAAATATTAACTCATTTAATCCTTATAACAACCCTGTGAACTGAGAACTACTATTATCTGAATTTTATGGATGAGAAAACTAAGACCCACAGAGGTTAAGTCACTTGCCCAAGGTCACAGAGCTAAGTGGTAGTGGCAGGATCTGAACCCAGCCAGCCTGGCTCCTGAATCTGTGTTTTTTACCACTATACTATGTTTCCTGTCTGGTTTTATGTACGGTCCCCCAGGATTTCCCTTGAAAATCTCATGTGTGATTTTACAAAATATCTTCTCCAAGGTATAACACCCTCTGGTAGGTGCTGGGCAATGTGTGTATCCCTCTGAAATTTCTGTGCAGCTCTTGGGATATCTGCTAGCAGTCGTGTGTTCACAGGCTACCTCCTGAACAAGACAGAAGCAGACTTTCTCTCTCTCTAGGGATAAGGGTGCAAAAAAGCAATTTCTACTCATACAAATTTTAAGAAATAAAATTTCAGTGTATGTTTAATACAAATAAAATATCAATAGTCCTCTTATGAAGTTTCCCCTCATACCCACACACACATAAGCAAGAATCTTACCCTGGGATCTGTCTGTCCTGAATCAGAGTGAGCTTGCAGGGAACCATCCCCACATTCTCCACCCAGGCCCTTACAAACAGCATCATGAATTTTTTAGATGGTTGGCTGGACTTGGGGGTGCAGCTCAGAGCTGTAGGACAGATCTTCTTGTGGGAGTAGCAAGCTAGTCTGGAGAGAAGCCCACGACCTTGGCCTCTTTGCTATGGGAGACCCTGCCCTGGCCCTGAATATCTGCAAATCCTCTGACCTTCCCTGTCATCCTCTGGCTGTGCCCCAAATGGCTTTCCCTGCTAAGAGCTGGGTTAGCAGAGAAGAAAGTTTCACAAAACATTAAGATGAGCTTGGCTTTCAGCTGCTGACTTATGTTGAGGTGCCGGTCTCAGTTGTCTCTGGCATCTTCTGTGACGCCTGCCAGCTTCCCTGCTTATAATTTCTGAGGCCTCTGCCCATTCTCCATCTCCACAGTGCTTGTCTGGATCTTCCTCCCACAGAGCCCTAGTTCTAATCTGGATGGAATTGATAGAAAGTGAATTCCTGCTAAAAAATTAGCTGATTACATCTCAGACAAGGGCTCTCCTCTGGGTACTGCATTTGCATATTAATAAGGACATTCCAAACCAAAAAGTTAAGAAACTCAAAGGAGTGACTATCTAGGGGTAGAATGTCAGGCTCCTCTACACAGAGAGCTTGATGGGGTGGTGGGGGTGGTGCTTGTGTCTTGTAGATCTCCCCATATTTGTGTATGCGTCTAAAACTGGCCCTAGTGTCAATGTCAGGTCCACAGACATCCTCAAATCCAGAATAAAAACATTCACTTTGGAGCAACAGCTATTTCTCTCTGAGTGTGTTCTTAGGACTCACCAAATCTTAGGGCCCAGATCAGGGCATGCTAATGAGTTCAGTTTATTGGCAGCTGGAGCAGGGTCCTTTGTCAAGTGGGGTATTTCCTCTGACGTCACTGGACTGCTCATCAGCTCCAAGGTGGGTCTTTGCCAGGAAAACCTGAATCGAAGAGGAGGCTTGGCCTTCGGGGAAGAGAGCCTGTGTCCTGGCAGCTGGGTGTGTCTGCTTCAGGCAGGCCTCTCAGAGCCACTGATGCCCTGGGTTAATGAACTTTTGACCCAAGAGGGGAAAAAAAGGTATAAAGAGTAGCAGCTACAGCAGTCAGCTCTTACAGGGTGGCACTTGTGAACTGGTGAGATCATGACAACCTTAGCCCTACCCACCTACCTGTCTTCCCTGCCCACTCTCCTGCCTTCTTCCCTCCCCTCGCCCACTACTTCTCTCTCTATTCTCTTGAAAAGCAGCTTCCTAGGTGATACCTTTTGTTTCCAAAACCTTCTTTGTAGTTCTTCCTTGACTCCTTTCTCAAAATATTCCCTCTCTTTCCTCCTTCAATGTCAGTCTGTTGGCATCTGTCTCCCCATCTTGCGCAGGCTGCCCATCTCTGGCTCACCAAGGTTTTATTTTTATTTTTTAATTAATTAATTAATTAATTTTTTGGCTGCGTTGGGTCTTCGTTGCTGCACGCAGGCTTTCTCTAGCTGCGGCGAGCAGGGGCTACTCTTTGTGGCGGTGTGCGGGCATCTCACTGTGGTGGCTTCTCTTGTCTCAGAGCACGGACTCTAGGTGCGCAGGCTTCAGTAGTTGTGGCACACAGGCTCAGTAGTTGTGGCTCTCAGGCTCTAGAGCGCAGGCTCAGTAGTTGTGGTCCACAGGCTTCGTTGCTCCGCGGCATGTGGGATCTTCCCGGACCAGGGCTTGAACCCATGTGCCCTGCATCGGCAGGCGGATTCTTAACCACTGCACCACCAGGGAAGTCCCTCACCACCGTTTTATAATTGCCTCTGGTTAAAGTTTAAATAGATGGGTTTCAGCCCAAGAGAAAAATGTAAACAAGACCTTTCTGCAGTCTTTCAGAACTGCTGACTTCCAGTGCTTTTGAATTCTGTGCTAGGAAATTCATTCACTCTCACCGAGGAACTGAGAACCGCCACTGGGCTTTCAGAGACGTGAGAGGCACTCTGAAACCATTGAGAGGCTTTTAGAAGATCTACCCTCTTTCTTTTAACTCAATTAAGCCATCAGGATCCAGTTCCCATTCTAGGATGTTTGTCTGGTGTACTGAGGTGACCGAACAGTTAAGCAATCTTCACAGGCTGACTTCTGAAGAAAGGAAGGAAGTGAGGGGAATTTTCATTTCCCTGTGGGAATTTTTCCTTTGTGGGGGAGGAAGGGATTGTATTTGTTGCCCCAGGTCTTCTTGTTGATGAGGTAGTCTTAGGAATCAAGACAACGGGACCACCTTTGGCCAAAGCAGAAGGAAGAGGGCAGGTGGGGTTTGAGCTGGTGATTCGGTCACATATCCCTTCATTTGCTGTTTCCTCAGAAGTAAGCAGGCCACTTTGTTGAGTCTTGAATGAGAATATTGATTTTCTATATTTTCCTGTTTTGTGTACTTTTTGTACTTGTGATTTGGTGTCAGGATGGATTCAGCAATACTTTCGGATGTTTTAGTCAAGGATTTGGTTGGATCCTTGGCTTCCCCTATTTAAAAACCTTCAGTAACTCCTCATTTCAAGTTCAGACTCCTATTCAAAGCCTTCCACGGTCTGGGTCCAACCAACCTTCACCCTCCACTATTCCAACCATACACCCCTGTACACCGACCTCACTGAACTTGTCACTCCACTCCTGTTATATGTTCCCTTCCTTACTCTGCAGCACCCCAAAGCTTGCTGAGTCCTCCCTGGTCTCCTCAAAATGCCATCTTCCCGTGTTTTGTGGAACATTCCTCGCCCTCCACGCATGACCAGAACCAACCACTCCTTCCCTCAGTTCTCAAGCAGCTCGTGACACCTCCCTTCACAGTAGCCCTGATTTCATCGTCTATTGTTCAGCCCATGTTTATGTGTCAGCTTCCTGCACTAGCTACTCAGCTCCTTGAGCAGAGGATGGTTTATTATACTACCATGCTGCCCTGCCTTGTGTGTGGCCTGTCATCAGTGCTCAATACATATATTTTTCAACCTCTCTGAAAACTTAAAGTCAACATTTAAAAAATAGCTCTTGAGGGACTTCCCTGGTGGCACAGTGGTTAAGAATCCACCTGCCAATGCAGGGGACATGGGTTCGACCCCTGGTCCGGGAAGATCCCACGTGCCTCAGAGCGACTAAGCTCATGTGCCACAACTACTGAAGCCCGCACACTCTAGAGCCCAAGTGCCACAACTACTGAAGCCTGTGCACCTAGAGCCCGTACTCTACAGCAAGAGAAGCCACCGCAATGAGAAGGCCGTGCACCGCAATGACGAGTAGCCCCCGCTCTCTGCAACTAGAGAAAAAGCCCACACACAGCAACGAAGACCCAACGCAGCCAAAAATAAATAAATAAATCATTTTAAAAATTTAGTTAGAAAGAAAAAAAAAATTTTTTTTAATTAAAAAAAAAAGAAAAAATAGTTTAAAAAATAGCTCTTGGGACTTCCCTGGTGGCGCAGTGGATAAGACTCCGGGCTCCCAATGCAGGGGGCCCGGGTTCAATCCCTGGTCAGGGAACTAGATCCCACATGCATGTCGCAACTAAGAGATTGCATGCCACAACTAAGAAGCCCACCTTCCGCAACTAAGACCTGGTGCAACCAAATAAATACATAAATATTTAAAAATAAAATAAAATAAAAAAAATAAAAAATAGCTCTTGAGAGGAACCAACAGTAAGAAGGATTTTGGAGTCAGACAAATTTGGGTTCTAATCTAAGCTCTGCTAAGTATTAGTACTAAGGTGGCTTCCCAATTTTAATCCATTCCAAGCCTCACTTTCTTCACTTATAAAACAAAGACAATAAGATTTCTTTGTGAATTAAAATGAGATCAGGCAAGTAAAGAACCCAACACAGTTCTGTCTTATCCTTACCCTTCCTTGATGTTAAAACATTTAAAATGTTCCAACATTTTACTCTGGAACATGAATCATGTTCATCAGTTTAACATATATGGGCCACATTTTCCCATTCCTAATACAACCTTCCTTGATACCACACTTTCTTCTCATTCACACTTGCAAGTTTTTCAAAGGCTTACCTTGTACATAGGCTTGGACTTGTCTGTTGGTCACCTGAAGAAATCCCAGTGATAGGGACAATGATGAGACAGCTGCTCTGCTCGTTGCTCAGTTATTTTCACACATGGAGGGTCATCCTCACAGCATCATGCTGCCCTCTTTACTTCCAGTGTTAACTTTAAAGAGGAGAAAATACACCATTAGGACACCCTTTTCTTTCCCCCTCCACCAAAACTCAGTTGCTACTTTCACCCATGGGAGGGGAGCAGTGGACTCTGTTCATCCATACAACATTTATTGAATGCCTGCTATGTGTCAGGTACTGAGATGAATCAGCCAAGGTCCATGCCTTTAAAAGTTTCAATCTAATGGGTTTTGGGGGAGTAGGGGAGAAGATAAGCATCTAAGCGAACAAGGATTATATGGGAACAGAGGAAAGGACAGTCAACCAGTCAGGAAAAGCTTCAGAAAGAGGTGATACTTGAGCCGAGTCTTGAAAAATCAGTACATGGCTGTCAACAATGAAGGCAGAGCGCTTCAGGTAGAGGAACCCCAACTCTTTTTCCTCTCCCTCTGATCCCTGTATGCAGCCTGACGCATCTGGCTCTACCATCTTTACCCTATACAGTTGTCTTCTCCTTGGTCTAGGGGACTTAAGTTCTTCCTTGGCAGCAACAACATTATTAGTGCTGGTTCTGATCAGAGAACTGACATTAGAAGCTTTGCTGCTGCTTTTGTTGCCAAGGCCAGAAAACAGCTGGAGTACTTTGAGCTCCCTGGGGGAGGGTGGAGGAGTTGAGCACACATGCGTATACCTGTGTCTGTGTATGTATGAGTTTGAGAGTGTGGAGGTGTGTGTCCATCTGGATGGCCAGCTAGATGTTTATCTGCAGGTGTTGCCACCGAAAACAGAAGTGGATATTCAGGAAGCAAAGTGACAGCTTGGGATCTCACAGACAGCTGAAAGACTGCTCAGAGAAGGGAGAGGTTGAAATAACCCCGACCAAAACAAAACGAAACAGAGAAGGAAGTTACATCAGAAGAGGAAAAATGCCAGCGTCATGCTGGAGAGCCACAAATGTCACAAAATAAAAATAAAATGTGGGATTCTTATTTTACTTAGTCAAATACTATTACAATGTTTTCTTCTTTATAGAGCATTATTAAAATTACAGAAATAGTAATATTTAGTGCAGCAAACATGGAGAACACAGGAAACACAAATTGCTGTAATTTTTTAAAGTTATATTCGTAGTATCTTATTTATTTGGATCAGTGATTGCTTATAACTTTGCCTTCTACTTTCATATACGAGTTGGTTTTTTCCTTTGGCACTTAAAAAATACTAAAAACAAGTGCTGAGATTGACTTACTGAGGAACATGTTAAAAGTCTCATTATTAGCACAAATCACACTATTTTGATAAAGATACTCTAATAAATAGTTAAGTGACTAAAGGTGTTAGAGCAAGAAATGTAGATCCCAGAGATGTTAAGTTTTTCGTTTCCATTCATGTTAGTCTCTTTACCAAAAAGAAGTGAAAGAGTAGTTTTCCTTTTGATTAAATTCTTGTAACCATACAAATGAAAATTTATAGAATTGGCTTTAGGTGAGAAGGTTTTATAAGAAGTTAATATAATATCGAAATAAGCTTGGCATCAGATCTCATATGAATCTTTTTAATTTATTACTTTATAAATAAAGCAATTGGCTTTCCATCACCTTCTTAGAATTATAATGGCTTCAAATGATTAACTGATTTTCCAATCTCACAAAGAGTTAAAAGCATATGGAGAGGAACGAACTACTATGTATAAAATAAATAAGCTACAAGGATATATTGTACAACACAGAGAATATAGCCAACATTTTATAATAACTATAAATGGGATATAATCTTTAAAAATTGTGAATCACTATGTTGTACACCTGAAACTTGGATAATATCAAACATCAACCATACCTTGACCTCAAAAAAAAAAAAAAAAAAGCATGCACAGTTTTGGGCAGTGAACTAGGGAAATTGTGTGTGCTTTGGTTATAGTGCGAAACAGTACTTCCCAACTGGATGAACTATTAGTCCATATGCTATTTTACCAGATAACTAGTGAATGGATTTGGGGCGGACAGAGTTGAGAAGAATTGACTAGGGAAAGAAAAGTACCTGGTGAAGAAGAAGCAAAGTAAGTAAGACTGATGCTCACTCTGTTTGCACATAGTAGGTAGTCAGTAAATAATTGTTGAAGGAAGGAAAGAATGAAATGAGTGAATGAATAGTAAGTATAAAGAAAGTGGCATAGGGGCTTCCCTGGTGGCGCAGTGGTTGAGAATTTGCCTGCCAATGCAGGGGACATGGGTTCGAGCCCTGGTCTGGGAAGATCCCACATGCCGCGGAGCAACTAGCCCCGTGAGCCACAATTACTGAGCCTGCGCGTCTGGAGCCTGTGCTCCACAACAAGAAAGGCCGCGATAGTCAGAGGCCTGCGCACCGCGATGAGGAGTGGACCCCACTTGCCGCAACTAGAGAAAGCCCTCGCACAGAAACGAAGAGTCAATACAGCCATAAATAAATAAATGAATGAATGAATGAATGAAGTTGTATAATCCATAAAAAAAAAAAAAGAAAGTGGCATAAACACCTAATTCAAAATGAAATTTAAATTTTGCTTTGTGACAGGGTTATAACATATTTCCCCTATGATACCTGCCTTGGTGATATATAAAGATGTATAATTTTTAGAAGTTCTGAGACCCTTGAGAAAGAAAACATCTAAAAATTAGATGTGGGGGAAACAGAAATCAATGCATATCTAAACTTATAGATTTTCTGAATTTTTTTTACAAGTCTAAATTCACTGTTACTTTAGGAACATGATAACGTATTATGTATAAATTGATTTATTCACAAAGCAATATTGCTTCTGTTTTACGCTTTGGGGATTTTTTTTTTTTTTTTGGCTTCAAGGCATGTGGGATCTGAGCTCCCCAACCAGGGATGGAACCCACACCTCCCCCCGCATTGGAAGGCAAAGTCCCAACCACTGGACTACCAAGGAAGTCCCTCATTTGGCTTTTTCAGTTGAGAAGAAACCAGCAAATATTTAGAAAGTGAAGAAACCATAAACATCACAGAAACTTATATTTTTTTCTAGACCTACTTCTTTCCATAAGGAGTTTATTTTCAGGAAATAATCTAAGGGTTGTGGGCAAAGGAAGAATAAAATAAACAAAACTCATTGATTGCAACTTTTTTTAAGCGAAGTATAGTTGATTTACAATATTATATTAGTTTCAGGTATACTGCGTTATGATTCAGTGTACAGATTATACTCCTTTAAAAGTTATTACAGGATAATGGCTATTGACCGCAACA
Organism: Mesoplodon bidens; assembly: GCF_964165515.1. Lineage (NCBI taxonomy): Eukaryota > Metazoa > Chordata > Mammalia > Artiodactyla > Ziphiidae > Mesoplodon > Mesoplodon bidens. The sequence continues at coordinate 85,564,266 of NC_138166.1, forward strand.
TTTTTCCAAGCATCTACATTTTTGTTTAGTGAGTGAATGCCCCCATATCTGCCAGTTTCCCTGCTTTCTGGGCTTCCACGTCTCCAGGGACCCCTCCAACTGGATGCATTTTCTGACTCAGAACTTGCTGAGGCTCTCAAATCCCAGTCTCAAGTAGTCTCATAAACTCCCTACCCCAGCTTATGTTCTGGGAAACATGTCCTTTCTGATGGTCTGCCTAAGGAATGGGAAAGAGAGAAGAGGATGCCAAGTTCTGTTTTACAGTTTAAATCCATAGATCTTTCCTTCAACGAGTTGCAGGCCATTCTTAATTCCTGCTCCTCTGTATGGAAGAATTCAGCATCACTTCCCATGGTGATCCAAGGAACTTTGCTCTTTGCCCGAAATCTCTCTCTCTCCCAAAGCAATTTCCCCTCCTCTGAGAAATGCTGTCCTGTCAGGCTGCACTGCCCTTGAACCGGACAACTTTCTCTGCTTGTCTTTATCTGTCTAAATAAAGCTAACCTACATTTGCTGTCTTAATTCATTCGGATGCTTGCTGATGCTATTTAAAGCATCCCTTAAGACTCCGTGGAAAACAAGAGGCATTATTCCCAGTAGGGAAACTTTAGGTTTGTTGGTCATTTAAGGAATTCAAGAATCGAAAGAATCCATTCAGTCTTCAGTAGTTCAGATGTGAAGGACAAAGCAGCTCTTTGTGTTTTTTATCCCAGGCAGTCTTCTTTGACTTGTACGTTGCTGGGATCAGTTGATAGCAAAAGAGGTAACTAGAAAGTTAATCTGTGTGTGTGTGTGTGTGTGTGTGTCTGTGTGTATGTGTGCACGCGCATGCGTGTCTCTCCTCGTCTCTAGGCTTCATGAAATTTGCCCAACAGAATGTGTTTTTTATTCTGGATTCTGATAATTTGTTAGTCCATTGTGAGTTTACTTCCCCTCTCAGGGAACAAATGTGAAAGATCAAAAGGAGATGTCACCTTAGTAAACAGGCTTCTGGTGAGTTTTTGGCTTGTCTCCACCTCCCCCTCTTCAGCCTCCATCAGACATTTCATTAGAGAATCCTGGTACTTACACATTCCAGAAAAAAAGAGGAAATTCTAAACAGGGAAAGGAACAAAACATTGGGGTTGTAAATAGGTCTCCACTGTGCACTTCTATAGGACTGGGAGTTCAGAGAGGTTCCAAATCTGTTGACTGTTTTTTCACATCTGGTATTTATGTCAGTCTGTCGGCTTGCTTAGTGGGAGGGAGAGCTGGTACAATGGGATGGTTTTTAACCACCAGTGCCCCGCTTAAGCACAAGCTTTTATCAGCATCCACTTGTTCAGCCACGATTCTGTGACGTCCATTGCAGCGAGTGAGTCAGAAGCCACAAGCTAACAGGTCTGTTCCTTCCTGCCGTCACCTAGGAAACCAATGCATCATCCACAGGAAATGCAGGCCCCAATGGGGAGTATGCCCAGATCAGGTTATAAAGCTGGCAATGAGTTTTTCAAAAGAGGTCAAATAATAATGGGTAGAATCTTAGTCTAGGGTAGGAAGTGGATCCAGCCTCTTAGGCATGGATGGAGGACTGTCAGGCAGAAATACCAGGAGGAATTAGTCAGCTAAAATCATGAAAAATGTCTGCTTTATAAGAAATTGGCCAAGGGCAAGGGGTATGGAGATATGGTTTGATTACCCCAAAGAGCAAATGCATTTATTTGCCAGTTGGTTGAGAGTAATTTTTTGTTGTACGTTAGGACAGTGTGTGAAGTGAGATGAGGAAACTGACAAGACATCACACCAGGCTTTCAGCTGAGTGAAATGTATATCCTCTTTTTCATGTTCTCTCTCCCTTAAAATAGTTATGGAGAGTTCCATCAGAGAAAACCACACCTTGATTGCCCTCATGCTCTCACTGTTTTTTTTCTGCCTGAGCCTTATTTTCTCCCTCCTTCACTACTATAGTTCAGCACAGTCCATTGCCTTAGTGTATAAACACAATCTACCACACACTGTCCACATATCTTATATAAGCTTAATGCAGCTGAGAAAAAGTACCTGTGGAGCTTCAAGTTGTTTGACAAGCTTAATGTTTCCAGGCAGATTTACACTCTCATACTGCTATGGGCGAAAGAGTCTATGTAAAAGTACAACGTGAGCTCTCCTGGAACTTCCTGTTTCAGACTCAAAGAATATTAGAACAGGAAAGAAAAACAACTCAGAAATCACCTGGTCCAACCCCCTCATTTTTCACATGAGAAATGAGTCCCAGAGAGGTGATTTGTTTAAGGTCATCTAGTGAATTAGTGTGTATGCTGGGGGCCAGGAAGAGGAGAGAAGAGAGGTGGGAAGCTTGACCACAAGCTCAAAATGAGTCAGTAGGTGATATGGCCACCCAAGAGACTGTTATAATATTAAGCTGCATTAATTGAGGTATGGAGTACTGACTAAAAGGGGCAATTGGTACCCACACAGGCTGGTCAGTGTTGCCAAGAATATGACATTCTGTCCTGAGTACCCATGGAATGGGGAAGAATGACAAACCCAAGTGTGCCCAGAGGAGGGTAAAGATGGTATTAAGAGCTTTAGTAACTACTGTATAACCTAAGAAGAAAAACTTAAAACATTAGGTTCCTCAGCTTGGAGACCAGAGGATTTGTCACAGAGAGCATAGAAGGAGGTATTGTCAAATAGCTGAAAGGCTGTTTTGAAGAGGGCTCAGACTTATTTTGTGTGATTGCAAAGGGCAGTTACAAATTGGTACAAGTTAGAAGCTGATAGGTTTTAGCTTCATACAAGTAATTTTCCAATCATTCAAGCTGATCCAAATGTATTAAACTGACCAATGGGATAGTGAATTAACTCTCTATCTCCAGAGGTGTGCAAATGTTCATTCATGCATCCAAATACATTTATTGAGTGCCTGCTATATGCCAGTCATTGGACTAGAAGGACTTTGAGGTTGTCATCTGGGTTAATTAAGGCAATACTAGCTGCTGTATTAAATCTGTGTATCAAATCTAAAACTGTCTCATGGCTCAGACATGACAGGAAATTTATTTCTCACTCATATAACATCCAAAATGGGTGATCCTGATGGTGGGTGGCTCTCTTCCAAGTGGTAGTTCAAAGAACCAGGTCCTTCCATCTCATAATTCTGCCATCTTCAACATGCTGTTATAAGGTTGCTTTAGGTGTTGACATCCTGCTGACAGACAGGGAAAGATTGTAGAGGATTGTGTGGGGAGGTTTTTAGGCGATGGACCTCGAAGTGGTTCACGTCAGCTCTGCTCGCATTCTTTCTATCCAGTAGAATTCAGTCACATGGCCACACCTAACTGCAGGGGAGGCAGTCCTGTGCCCAGGAAAAAGAGGAAAATGGTTTGATGACTGACTAGCAAATCTTCCAGCACACTGTCCAACTCTGAGCTTATATAATTATGGTGACAGAACCAAGACAGGAATTTGAAAATTTTCTTGTTTAATGCCAATATCATGTCTCATGTTTACATTAAATGTCTTCCTATTGAGGGCTCCTATTCAAAATATATTAAGTTAAAAAGCAAGGTAGAGAGCAATGTATATGGTATGCTACTTTTGTGAATGAAAAGAGGAATTATAATGACAATATTTATTTGTATTTGCTTGCATATGTATACAGAAACACTGGCAGGAAACACAAGAAGCCATAAGGACGAGGATGTGGGCAGAGGGAGGATGGTGACATCACTGGGAGAGAGCTTCTCCGTGTATGCCCTTAAATATTGTTTAATCCATTAATTGTAAAACTATATAGTTTTTTAAAATCTTTCTTTCTGTTGGAGAAGAGTTTTTCTCTGATTAATCTCTTTTAGTTTTCAAGTTAAAAAAAAAACTTGAGGGACTTCCCTGGTGGTGCAGTGGTTAAGCCTCTGCATTCCCAATGCAGGGGGGCCCGGGTTCGATCCCTGGTCAGGGAACTATATCCCACGTGCATGCCGCAACCAAGAGTTTGCATGCCACAACTAAAGAGCCCTCAAGCTACATGCTAAAAAGCCCACCTACCGCAACTAAGGAGCCCATGTGCCACAACTAAGGAGCCCACCTTCTGCAACTAACACCCGGTGCAACCAAATAAATAAATAAATAAATATTTAAAAAAAAAAAAACTTGAGAAAAGGACTGTTTGGAAAGGTGAGCAGGCATAACTTATGAACCTGAGGTAACAATAGTGATGACTATGGTGTCTTTCCTGTTACAGTGGGCCTATACTGGATTAATTAACTTTTTCGAAAGAAAGTAAAGGGCTTCCCTGGTGGCGCAGTGGTTGAGAGTCCGCCTGCTGATGCAGGGGACACAGGTTCATGCCCCGGTCCGGGAAGATCCCACATGCCACGGAGTGGCTGGGCCCGTGGGCCATGGCCGCTGAGCCTGCGTGTCCGGAGCCTGTGCTCCGCAACGGGAGAGGCCACAACAGTGAGAGGCCCGCGTACCGCAAAAAAAAAAGTAAAATAGTGCAACAGCTTGGTTTTATGGATTCATCTAAAAGTCTCAGAGTGTTGTTGTTCTTTTTTTAAAAAAATTACTTTATTTATTTATTTTTGGCTGCATTGGGTCTTTGTTGCTGCAAGTGGGTTTCTCTAGTTGCTGCAAGCGGGGGCTACTCTTTGTTGCAGTGCGCAGGCTTCTCACTGCAGTGGGTGGGCTTCTCATCGCAGTGGCTTCTCTTGTTGCGGAGCACGGGCTCTAGGCGTATGGGCTTCAGTAGTTGTGGCACGTGGGCTCAGTAGTTGTGGCTTGCAGGCTCTAGAGCTCAGGCTCAATAGTTGTGGCACATGGGCTTAGCTGCTCCACGGCATGTGGGATCTTCCCAGACCAGGGCTCGAACCCATGTACCCTGCATTGGCAGGCGGATTCTTTTTTTTTTTGCAGTGCGCGGGCCTCTCACTGTTGTGGCCTCTCCCGTTGTGGAGCCCAGGCTCCGGACGCGCAGGCTCAGCGGCCGTGGCTCATGGGCCCAGCTGCTCCGCGGCATATGGGATCCTCCCGGACTGGGGCACGAACCCGTGTCCCCTGCATCGGCAGGCGGACTCTCAACCACTGCGCCACCAGGGAAGCCCGGCAGGCGGATTCTTAACCACTGCGCCACCAGGGAAGTCCCTCAGAGTGTTTTGATAGCTGATATCTTTGTTTATTTTTATGGCATTCCTAATAACTATGATACAAAACATATAATTCTTATTTCGTAAGATACTGTCAGAGTCAAGAATAGGAGTTTATTTGTCTACAAATTCATGTTAGACTGTCTACAAATTCATGTTAGACTTGTAGTTTGTCTACAAATTCATGTTAGATTTGTAGTCCAGTCCTCTTGATTTCTGGATAGCATCAACACTAGAAGTATGTGATTAAAATCCTTTATGTTTTATAGTATTTTCACAAATATTTTCTCATTCAGTTTTCCCATCAGCCATGTGAATTAACTGCAATTGGTATTACCTTTAGAGATGAAAAACAATGGTGGTGACTATTATAAAGTTAAAAGGCAAATAAAAAATTGGTTAATATATAAAGAATGATTACAAATCATAATTAAAAGGAAAGTGTTCCAGTAGAAAAATTGGCAAAGGACATGAATTAAAAATCATAGAAAGAGGTCTCAATAACAAATAAATAAACATTAAAAAATGTTTTCTCCTCAAAATGAGTAGAGGCAAAAGAAAAATAGTACCTAATACTGACAAAGGTACATGGAAACAGGAACATTGATATTTTTCTTGAAGGGATATCAGTTGGCAAAATCTTTTTGAAGGAAAATTTAGAAATATATTAAAACTTTAAACATATTCATAACACTATGACCTAGTAACTTTATTCTACTAATTTATCCTAATGAAATAATCAGAGAAACATAACAATTTATGCCAAATGATATTAATATCATAGCATTCTTATGAACTCAGCAAAAAGTGGATCAAATGACAGTAAGGAAGTGGAATACCAAGCTTCCATTGAAAGACCATGTTAAACAATTAGCTAAAAGCTAAAGGAAAATCCCACTGTCCAATGTTAAATAAAGAAGCAAGATCCAAAAAGTGTACAGAGGAATGTATACACACATTTATATATCTTATAAACAGGTGAATTCTGAAAAACTGTAGTAAGACAAAACTGGCCATTAGTGATTTAAGCTTAGGAAGACCTGTCTCTACCAAAAAGGGGCTTGATGGTCCTTCAAAGTTTTAAAAGTAGAGAGCATTCTAATCTCCTTGCTGATAGCCATCCTACTGGGCTTCTTTATCCAAACAGACCAGTCCATATAAATTGAAAGGTGGTCAAGGCAGCCTTTGGTGGGCTTTGCCAAGTGTCATAAAACTCCTTCTCAGCTTCCATAGGGAATTTAATGTTGTGTAGATCTAACAGATCTTGAATCTATGGAACTATCACTGGTTTTCAGCAAAGGATCCAGAATGAGAACTTTTTTTGTGTGTGTGGTACACGGGCCTCTCACTGCTGTGGCCTCTCCTGTTGTGGAGTACAGGGTCTGGACGTGCAGGCTGAGCGGCCATGGCTCACGGGCCTAGCCGCTCCACGGCATGTGGGATCTTCCCGGACCGGGGCACGAACCCATGTCCCCTGCATCGGCAGGAGGAGTCTCAACCACTGCGCCACCAGGGAAGCCCCAGAATGAGAACTTTTACCACACCTGGCTTTTAAATGCTTGAACATATTTTTTAGCCCTTACCTGAATTAATATTTGGATTATAGGAATTCAAAGCTGATGCCAGGTCTCTAATCACAAACTCCAAATTGTTTCCATTTCTTGGATTACTTTTCCTCATTTCTTGCTGATTGTGATGTTCATTGCATTGACCCAGCCAGCATTTTTCACATGTTTTGAAGCTCTCTTTGTCTTTCAGAATCACCCCTATTGACAAATGATCTCTCTCTTACCCACATGCAACACTGGTGATTTTTCTTACCATTCCTAATATTCATTTTGTTAATCTCTTTCATTTTCATTTTCATCATAATCATAAGCCTCTTCTTAATAGCACATTCCACATTCTCATTGCTTTTGCAATTGTCAGACAAACTGGGCTTAATAATGTTGCAAAACACCCCAAATTAAATACAGTAAACTTGCTGATAGTAGAAAACTAGTTGGCCAAGACTAAAACAACCACGTCCAACTGCCATTGCCACCTGTTGGGGGCAGGCAAAGTTGAAAAAATTTGCGTTTGGAGCAACTTATTTTTCACCTTAGTGAAAGTTCACGGGTGGCCAAGCTGGCAAAGAACCCCTGTCTCTTCCACTATCGTGCCATTCTGGTGAAGTATATTTGAGACAATAGTCATCAAATCATATATAAATATGTAATCCACCAAAATTATTTTTAGATAGCTCAGTTGGTTTGCATTGTCTTAATGAGGCTGAGGTCATGGGTTTGATCTCTGTGTGGGATTTTTAGTACACAGAGAAAAACCATGTCACCCAAGTAGTCTATACCTCCATCTAGCCATCTCGCAAATGCATGATCTTTAGGACAATGGTCCCAAACATTTTTGGCACTGGACTGGTTTCGTGGAAGACAATTTTTCGACAGACGTGGGGGGCAGATGTTTCAGGTGGTAATGCGAGTGATGGGGAGCAATGGGGAGCGGCAGATGAAGCTTCGCTTGCTTTCCCGCCGCTTACCTCCCGCTGTGTGGCCCAGTTCCTAGCAGGCTGCAGACCAGTACTGGCAGGGTTGGGGACGCTTGCTTTAGGAGACCTAGACATAGTGTGTGGTGGGACATATCATTTCAGTACAGTCCATATAGGAAAATGCAGCTGTGAACCTTCATAACAGTATATAACTGGAATCTTCAAACTGAAACCTCAATTAGCCATTAATCAGAGAGAAGATGCTTTAGTCATATGTTCAAGTTTTTAAAAAATCTATCATCTATAAGCACAGGTCGGATCACAGTGTTCTCCAAATGTAAAATACTAAAGAAAGAGGCTTATTTTTCTCACTGAGATCATTAGAAAAATGAGAGTGGTACCTGATTTACCTCTACTCCCCAGGAAACTGATGACAATTAATTCCTATTGAATTAGTATTCTAAGGTTTACCAAGGAGCAGGTCAATGTCACCAGAGAATGTTACACATTTGTCAAAGCACAGAAAGCTACAGATTCACAACTCAGTTTTTGGCCTCAAATGCAATTTTCTCCCTCTGTTTTCAGATCCGCTCCTCCCTTCAACACCAGAGCTGCAGGCTGCTCTCTAAATAACACCGTGTCCCTGGCCTCCTAGCTCCCATTTGAACATTTTGGCAGGGCTCCTTTGAGGTCTGCCCCCCACCGTCTCCCCGCTCCAGGCTTGTCTTCGTTTGTCTGAGTCAGCCGTGAGTCACCTCACTCATTAATGGAACTCAGAATGCCTCTCCATTCTCTGGATCCCTTTCGTCTCCCTTCTTGTAACTGGTTTTCTGGCAGCATCAGGTCTGTGGACAACCTTGAAGCTATGGGCTGGGTCACTATTAAAATGGTCTGCTCTGTGAAGAGGTTGGCAGACAGCAAGTAGAACTAAAAATGACGATAATGACAATAATGATGATGACGGTGCACACAGTTGCTTCAGATGCACTTTAACGGCCAGATTTGGTACCTTTGCCTGTGTCAGCTCATTGGACAGCACAGGGGTCCTTAATTCTTGGTCCCTTCTTTCTCTTCCTTGTCTCTTCTTTCCCTCCTCACCACCATTTCCTCCACACACATGCCCATATGGTACAAGGTGAAAGCTTAGAGACTCCACTCACTGGAAAGGCAGATAAAAGAGCAATGTCCTTACATCGGTGGGCATTCTTTTCTCCAGAGTTTTCAGACTTGCTCTCATTTCTACTCATTCTATTTTACATTCCCAATTCTTTCCTTTATGTGAGAGGTAGACCAGAGAGGACAAAAGGGAAGGATTTATGCCCTGTTGGTGCCTCCTGGGCATATAAAGAAGCCTAGTGAAATGATACTGATAATAAACTCTGAATTCACTGTAGAAAACTGCAACACCAAAACACCAGTATTAATTCATTAATCTTACTTAAAGCCCTTTGTCAAATGGTTGATACTTCACTCAACTGGATAGTGACTAGTTTTCAGTAAATCAGATGATTTACTTTTGAAAGGGACCGCAGAGATCACCCTGTCCAGTCTTTCATCCAGTGGGCATGCATTTACTGAGCACCTGCAATGAGCAGACCCTGAGCCACGCCCCCCAGGGCAATGCTTTTCAAGCTTCACTGTGTGTGTATGTTACCTGGGAAACTTGCTAAAATGCAGATTCTGATTCAAGAGGCCTGGAGTCAGGGCTCAAGGTTCGGTATTTCCATAAGCTCCCTGGAGATATCCCCGCTGCTGCCCACGAACCACAGTTTGAGGAGCAAGACTACAGGGCTCTTCATAGAGCCAGACAAGGCTTGACTCTGTCCCTGAGGAACATCGGGGGCCCACAGGCTCTGGGATGCTGCCCTATGAATTCCTTCTCCTCAGCTGCTGATAATTATCTGTGAGGCCCAGACAATGCTGATCTGTTCTTCCCAATGTTTTTGGCTTTCTCATGTCTTCACTCCAGTGGAAGGTATTAAAATTGCAAAACTCAAATTGGGATTAGGGCAAGGAAAAGGCTCATTTATTTATTTATTATAAATTTATTTATTTTATTTATTTATTTTGGGCTGTGTTGGGTCTTTGTTGCTACGTGTGGGCTTTCTCTACTTGCAGCGAGCGGGGGCTACTCTTCGTTGCCGTGCATGGGCTTTTCATCGTGGTGGCTTCTCTTGTTGTGGAACATGGGCTCTAGGAGCACGGGCTTCAGTAGTTGTAGCACGCGGACTCAGCAGTTGTGGCTTGTGGGCTCTAGAGCTCAGGCTCAGTAGTTGTGGTGCATGGGCTTAGCGGCTCTGCAGCATGTGGGATCTTCCCGGACCAGGGCTCGAACCCATGTCCCCTGCATTGGCAGGCGGATTCTTAACCACTGCACCACCAGGGACGTCCAAGGCTCATTTATTTATTTATTATAAATTTATTTATTTTATTTATTTATTTTTGGCTGCATTGAGTCTCCGTTGCTGTGCACACAGGCTTTCTCTAGTTGTGGTGAGCGGGGGCTACTCTTTGTTGCAGTGCACAGGCTTCTTGTTGCGGAGCATGGACTCTGGGCATGCGGGCTTTGTTGTGGCTCGCGGGCTCTAGAGTGCAGGCTCAGTAGTTGTAGTGCACTGGCTTAGTTGCTCTGCAGCATGTGGGATCTTCCCGGACCAGGGCTCGAACCCATGTCCCCTGCGTTGGCAGGCAGGTTCTTAACCACTGAGCCACCAGGGAAGCCCCAAGGCCCATTTATCTTTAACCTTTGTTCTGAAATCTAGTCTAGGCCATTTTACCAGCGATTTCTAAACTCACAGTTTAAGCAGAGCCTGATTAACAATAAAGTATTTCTTTGATTACTACAGAGATCTCATTTTATAATTTGTTAGTTTGTATACTTTGCCAATTTTTCTATTAGGGTCTTTGTCTTTTAATGATTGAGTTGTGATAGCTCTTTATTAAAATATTAAGGAGGATCTCTTTGCCCCTAATAAAGGATTTTTTTGTCTTTTAATTTTGTCTATTCATTTTGGAGTTAAGAATCTTAGACTCTAGGTTAACATTAATTTTCTTGCTTATCTGAGCAAGCCCCTTTACCTGTTATGAAATGGTTCCTTTACCTGTAAATGGAGGCAATAAAGACTACATACTGAGTATATGTTGAGTATAGAACTGTTGAGTATGAAAAGGAAATACATGTGGGATGATGCTATACAATCACAGGACATGGTTACTTTGGTTTCAGAGCTTTTATTAATCTGATAGTATTGTGAACCTAGAGTGGGACATAGCTGACTGATGTTAACAAGTACCAGTTTTGTTTGTTTCATTTTGTTTTGCTTTTAGTTTCGTTTTGGTTAAACAAACAGCTGTTGAGCACTTACAAGTACTCTGAGTGCTGTTCTAGGTTTTAGTAATACGAACATACATAGAGTTAGAAGCTGCCTATTAGCAACTTCAAATGTGTAAAAGTGCTTATGATTTCTGTTTTCCTTTTGCCTCCTCAACTGCAACTTTCTAAGTTGTCAACAGACGAGATCTTCTACCACTCGTAACACGTCCAATTAAGAAACTACCTCAGCACTGAGGCAAATGACCCAGTTGCTCCTTGGTCTCTACATTAACTGTCTCATGTCTACTAGGACGTTATACTTGTTAAAATTATTTATTTATATAGTAGAAGTTATGAGTGATAGTATTCCAATTCAGACGGTTAGGTTTTTATCTAGCTTAAAGAAACAGAAAACGTGTATTTCCACCCTCATTTATGATGTTTAATGCCTTTAAGTTCTCTCCATTACTGCCTGAAAAAAAAAAAAGACAGGCAAGAGAGAAAGAATATAATGAACCATTAATAGTAAAATAGAAATAGAAATGTCTGAAGACAATGTCTTTTGTCTCTAGTTGGTGTTTGTTTTTTGATACAGTCAAAGGAAAGAAACTCTAACAGCAAAATTTTAACTATCATCCAATTAGAGCACACTCCCTCACTCCCACTGGTTCCCCCTATATTCTTCCTACACAAAATCTGCCTTATGAGTCTCTACACTGAGCATAGATAAAACAGAGTCAATATTATTGAATCCCATCCATCCACCAAGCACTGTGCTAAGTGCTTTCACATACATTTTCTCATCTAATGGATCTTTTACTTTCTTACTGCAGGGGAGAAGGTGAGATTGTGCCTTTGCTTTGCTACTTCCTCTTCCTAGCGTCCTTACTCTTCTGTGTAAGCCTTACACTGCAAGCAAGGGAACCCAGTCTGAAGCAAAATCCATTGTTTTTTTTCATTTCATCCAGGTCCACAGCACAAAGTTGACTGGTTTCTCATTTCTGGGAGATGAGAGATGTGTTGATTTAGGAAAAAATGAATGGAACAGGGCTGAGGGCTAAATGCTCTTTTACATACATGGGTGGGCACCTACCTCTGATGAGAAGTCTCTCTTTTTCTGGATTCTTTCCCAGATAATTCATTGAACTCTCCGAGCAAAAGCATCGTATACATCCAACTCCTCCTTTGATTTATTTCTTTATATATGAACACAGGTTCCTTACCACTTCCTTCACCCACCCATGACCCACCAAAAACAAAAAGAGAAGAAAAGAAAATCTCTCCTGCAGAAACATGACAGATCTTATCTATTCCTGAGATTAACTGCCATTTTCTCCTCTTACCATGATTCCAAATTTTGGACTCCACTAATGAAAACATAGCCTGGGTGACATTGCGTAACCAGTGAGAAAGGAATCTTCCCTCAGTAATGAGAGAAGGGCTGAGTCACTATCTCAGCTCTTAGGAATGGCTCTCCAGCTGCTGACTGAAGCCACAAGGGTTCAGCCACGAGGCCGGCAGGGACCTCCCCAGTGACTAACAAAAAAGAGGCAACCAGAACTAGCCAGAGTGAACTGGGGCAACTGACCCATTTGTAGATGTACCCCCAAGGACAGTGGCCAGCAGTCCAAGTCGCAGTGTCCTGGCAGTGTAGCAAATGCCTGATCCGATCTGATGGATGAATGATGCCCGACAACAGAAGACTCTGGAAAAGGATACTTGTAATTAGCACGTGGTGGCATTTTTATTCCAGAGGCTTAGTCTTTATTCTTTCACGTCTACAACAGACATTTGAGTGAATATATTAGGCACTGAACTAGAGGTTGGCATATTCCTTGCCCTCAGGGAGTTGAGAGTTCAGCAGAAAGGGAGTAAACATAGGAGCTCTAAAAGAACATAGAAGAGGCACTTAGACTTGACAGTTGGAAACGCTTCCCCAGGGATGTGAAAGGTTTATGGAGGGGCGGGGGCATGGAGAATGGACACTGCAGGTGAAGGAGGCAACAGTGCAAAGTCACAGAGGCAAGAGAGAACAGGTGGTTCATTGGAGAAGGTAAGTGGTTTGGTGTGGCCAAGATCAGAATATGCAGGGGAAGGGGCAAGAGATGATCCTGGAGAGGTGAGCAGGGGTCAGATTAAAGGTGTAATCTTGTATGTACGTAAGAGGGTCTGAGTTCTATCCTGAGGGCAATGGGAACCACTGACTTTCTGTGGGAGAAGGACGTGTCAGATCTGTTTTTTTAGGAAGTTTTCTCACTGGTTGTAATATGGAGATTGGATGTAAGGAAAGCAAGTATAGAAGTAGGAGGACCAGGTTGGAGGATCTTGCAGTAATTGAAGAAGAAAATAATGTGGGCCTGAACTATAGCAGAGGCAATAGGGATGCAAGAAAGATGATGTTGAGTGATACCAAAGTAGTTACCGACCTTGGTGATTAGCCACAGGTGGGGCCTGTAGAGCTCACAATGACTTTCACCTTTGGTGGGTGGGGAGAGATCATGGGAGCAGAAGGCTTGCTGGAAGGAGATGATGAGTTCAGGTTGAAGCAGAAACCCAGGATGGAAAGCCTGCCATTGACCTGAATATCAATGTTGGAAGGTCAGAGCAACTCAGTGGCATTCAGGACTCCCCAGGTATACCCCAAAGGAGACTTAAGGACAATTCCAGACCCCACCAGCTAGAGAGGATGGGCCTCCTAGTACTAGTTCCTCCTTAGAAGCCTGGCTTATTAAGGCTGAATCTGTGCAGGACTGGGGCTGCAGATGAGAGGTCTTCAGAACCTGCAGCCAAACAGGGCCTGACAAGCTGTTTCCATGGAGACACGGTGTGTGCAGGAGGGAGTGAGTAGGAAGGCTCATCCATTCCAGAGCCTTGGGTCACAAGGCTGCAGTGGCCTGACAGATAAACAGGAAAAAGACATAGTCAATCAGAAAAGGATGTTCAAAACTATTGGCAGTTAGCTGGGGTTACATCATCATAATTCTAGATTAAGTCTAACAATTTAGAAGGATTAGGGTAAGCCACTTAATGATCCTGCTAGTTATTTCAGGTACCACTTAATGAGGATACACAGAAGTGGATGCCAACTCAGACTAACTCCAAATGTACATACACCCTTCTTAAGCCTTTCTGCACCCCTGGACTCTAAGTAGCTACAGATTATTTCCAAGTTTCTGGGGAAACAGGCAGAGATATGGGAAGTTAATTTTTTTTCCGTTCGCCATGCTGTTGGCAGTAATACTCAGGAATCTTTGGAGCTCTTCAGGAACCTCAGGTGCTGGCAAAGCCTCAGATTAGATGTTATTATTAAACAATTTGAGGAACATTCTGGACAGAGAGCCAGCAGTAGTGGGGCCCCAAGGGGGTGTGTGTGTGTGTGTGTGTGTGTGTGTGTGTGTGTGTGTGTGTGTGTGTGTGTGTGTGTGTGTGTGTGTGTGTGTGTGTGTGTGTGTGTGTGTGTGTGGTAGAATATACATAACATGAAATTGACTATTTTGACCCCTTTTTTTTTTTTTTTTTTTTTTTGCGGTATGCGGGCCTCTCACTGTTGTGGCCTCTCCCGTTGCGGAGCACAGGCTCCGGACGCGCAGGCTCAGCGGCCATGGCTCACGGGCCTAGCCGCTCTGTGGCATGTGGGATCCTCCCGGACCAGGGCACGAACCCGTGTCGCCTGCATCGGCAGGCGGACTCTCAACCACTGCGCCACCAGGGAAGCCCTATTTTGACCATTTTTAAATGTACAATTCGGTGGCATTAAGTATATACATAATCTTGTGTAACCATTACCACTATCTCTTTCCAAAATTTTATCATCATCCAAAACAAAAACTCTATAACCATTAAGCAATGATTCCCTATTGGGCCCCAAATGTTTTTTAACAACTTTATTGTGCTGTGGAAACTCTGCCTACCAGTCAGGACAATAGTTTGGCTGCCGCAAGTAAGAAAAGTAGCTCAGTCTTGGTTTGGTCAGTTGTTTTCAATTTAGATCTGGGGTTTTTTGGCCAAAGAGTCCTCGCCTTGTGGGTGAGCTTGTTAAACCTAATCTCTGGAGGGAGACCGATTTTAACCACCTTAATGACTGATGGGACTTACTAATCTTGATCTCCAAGGTATTCAAATGGCTTGTGGCAGGCTTATTAAGAAGTCAGTAAAAAGTAAGTCAGGGCCACAGGCCCTTGTAAAGATCTTACTGGAGGCAAACTTTGTTCCAAAGATAGCTGGAAGATGAATTGTCTAGGAACAACTTCATTTTAAGTGACCAAAAATAATAGTGCCTGGGGAGGATGAGACATGATTCTGGCTTGGAACAGTAGACTAGGACCAAAAGATCAGAGCCAGAAATTCCAAGTTCCCTACTGCCTTTTCTTTCACAAATTAAAACATTTAGTGAGGGTAGGGATAAACTTTGTGATTTCCTTTCTTCATCCAACAAGTTCAAGGTGTTTAGAACATGATGCTTATTAGACAAGACTCAATCTGCAGTTCACAAATCCAAAGCAGCAATAACTCTCAAAGCCCAGGCAGATACTTCCCAGATGCATGATGTCAGTCACAAGAAATAGCAGGATGGAAAAAGAATAGGGAAGATTTAGTGAAAATCACTCCACCATAAATACAATCTAAACTACATGCCCTATTTGGGGACCAGCGGTGAGACAAATATTTGCACACAATATGCTATTCCAGGGAAGTGGAGCTCAGAAGAAGTTGACTGGCTTACTCTGCGTCACCTAGAAATCCAAGAAGAGAGCTAAGATTTAGTACCCTTGTTTCCTGATACCTGGTTTAGTGGTTTATTTTTATCAGTATCTGCTGGTATTCTGTGCTTGGAGTACATAAGGGAGACGGTTCTCAGAGATTCTCTATGAAGTTTTCATCTGGTCAGGGGTGATCTATCAGTACCTTTACCTCAAATTCACCTCCAGTTTAGTCTTCATATCATACTTGGTTCAGAACCCAAATTCTGAACAGTTCAGAAAAATGAGGGGATCAGTATCCAGACCTGCTACAGTATATTATCTAAAATGTCCAGTTTTCAACAAAAAAATTATGAGACATGTAAAGAAACAGGAAAGTATGATGTGACCCATAAAGGAGGAAAAAAGCTGTCAACAGAAACTCCCTGTGAGAGGGCCCAGATATCCAACTTAGCAGACAGAGAGTTCAAAGCAGCTATCATAAATATATTGAAAGAACTGAAGAAAACCATGCTTAAAGAATCAAAAGAAGGTAGGGTAACAATCTCTCATAAGATAATCAATAAAGAGATGGAAATTATTATTGTTTTTAAAAGAACCTAATGGATATCCTGAACTTGAAAACTGTGATAATAGAAAAAAAAATTCACTAGAGGGGCTCAGCAGTATATTTGAACTGGTAGAAGAAAGAATCAGCAAACTTGAAGATAGATAGATAGATGATAGATAGATATTATTTGATCTCAAAAACAGAGAGAAAAGAGGATGAAGAAATATGAACAGAACTTCAGAGGAATGTGAGAATCATTAAGCACATCAACACATGCACAATGGGAGTACCAGAAGGAGAAAGAGAAAGAGAGGAGCAGAAAAATATTTAAAGAAATAATGGCTGAAAACTTCTGAAATTTGATGAAAAACATTAATCTACACATCCAAGAAGCTCAACTAATCCCAAGTAGAATAAACACAAAGAGATCCACATTCAGACACATCATAGTAAAAATGTTGAAAGTGAATATCTAGAAAACAGCAAGAAAAAAACCCAACACATCACAAACAAGGGAACCCAAATAAGACTAATAACTGACTTCTCACCAGAAACAATGGAGGCTAGAAAGCAGTGAGATGCCATATTCAAAATGCTGAGGGGAAAATCCCTGTCAAATAGGAATCTTTTATCCAGTAAACTATTTCTCAAAAATGAAAGTGAAACAGAGGCAATCCCAGATAAACAAAATCTGAGAGAATTCACTGCTAGCTAGAGTTACAAGAAACAAGAAAGTTCTTCAAGCTGACTCAAATCCACACAAAAAACCAAAGAGCACTAGTTAATATAATTATGTAATTAGAAAAGACAGTATATCAATATATATTTTCTCCCTTTTTTCTCTTAAATGATCTAGAAAGCAGTTGTATAAAAGAACATATTTGATAATGACAGCACAATGGAGGTGGGTGGGAACAAAGCTGTAGTGGAATAAGAAATGAGTTACAAGATGGTATCTCAAATCTGCAGGAAAAAAACGAAGAGAACCATAATTGGTAAATAAGAAGGTGATATAAAAAACTCTAAATATAACTTGCTTTCCTTTCTTTTCTCAACCTTAAAAAATGACATAAGATTATATTAATGAATAATTATGACAGTGTATTATTCGGTTTGTAACAAAACTATAAACCAGTTAGACCTAACAGACATCTATAAAATGCTCCAACCACCAACAGCAAAATACACATTCTTCTCAGATGAATATGGACTATTCTCCAGGATAGATTATATTCTAGATTATAAGACAAGCCCTAATAAATTTAAAAGATTTGAAGTTATACAAAACATGACTTCTGACCACAATGGAAATAAATTAGAATCAGTAAGACAAGGAAATTTGGTAAATTCACAAATAAATGGATATTAAACAATTCACTCCTAAATAACCAATAGGTCAAAAAAGAAATTACAAAGGAAATTAGAACATACTTTGAGATGAATGAAAACGGAAGCAAAACATACCAAAACTTATGGAATGTACCAAAGCAGTACCTAGAAAGAAATTTATAGCTGTAGATGCCTATATTGAAGGAAAAAAAAAAGAAAAAGATCTCAAATCAATAACCTATTCTTCCATTTTCAGAAACTAGAAAAAGAAGAGCACACTAAACCCAAATCAAGCAGATGGAAGGAAATAGATTAGAGTGGAAATTAATGGAACAAAGGATAGGAAAAACAATAGAGAAAATGAACAAAACCAAAAGCTGGTTCTTTGAAAATATCTACAAAATGACAAACCTTTAGCTAGACTGACCAAGAAACAAAAGAGAGAAGATTCAAATTACTAAAATCAGAAATAAAAGAGGACACTACTACCAACTCCACAAAAATAAAAAGGATAAAAAAGTGAATACTATCAACAATTGTATGCCAATAAATTAGATAACTTGGATAAAATGGACCAATTCTTTGAAAGACAGAAACTACAGACTTCCCTGGTGGCACAGTGGTTAAGAATCCACCTGCCAATATAGGGGACACGTGTTCGAGCCCTGCTCCAGGAAGATTCCACATGCCACGGAGCAACTAAGCCCATGTGCCACAACTACTGAGCCTGTGCTCTGGAGCCCATGAGCCACAACTACTGAAGCCCACGTGCCTAAAGCCTGTGCTCCTCAACAAGAGGAGCCACCGCAATGAGAAGCCCGTGCACTGCAACGAAGAGTAGCCCCCACTCCACGCAACTAGAGAAAAGCCTGTGCCAGCAGCAAAGACCCAATGCAGCCAAAAATAAATAAATTAATTTTAAAAAAACTACATAAACTATGCAAGAAGAACAGAAAATCATAATAAACCTGTAACAAATAAATTGATTGAGTTAGGAATTTAAGACTTCCCACAAAGAAGAGGTCAGGCCCAGATGAGGTCGCTGTTGTATTTTACCAAAATTTAAAGAAATAATACAAATTTTTCACAAACTCTTCCAAAAAATAGAAGAGGAAGTAACACTTCCAACTCATTCTTTGAGGCTGCTGTTACCCTGATTCCAAAGCCAGACATCACAGGAAAAGTACAGAACAATATCGCTTATGAATAAAAATTGTCAGCATTATACTAGCAAACTGAATCCAGCAACATATAAAAGTGACTATACACTTAGAAGAAAACAGGACAGAGCTTTACAGCATTGGATTTGGCAGTGATCCCTTGGATATGATACCAAAGGCATAGGTAATGAAAGAAAAAATAGATTATGTCTAGAAATATAGAAAGAACACTTACAACTCAATAATAAGATAAATAACCCAATTTTAAAATGGACAGGGAACCCTCCTATACTGTTGGTGGGAATGTAAATTGGTATAACCATTATGGAGAACACTATGGAGGTTCCTTAAAAAACTAAATACAGGACTACCATATGATCCAGCAATCCCACTCTTGGGCATATATCCAGAGAAAACTATAATTCAAAAAGATACATGCACCCCAGTGTTCACTGCAGCGCTGTTTACAATAGCCAAGACATGGAAGCAACCTAAATGTCCATCGACAGATGAATGGATAAAGAAGATGTGGCATATATATACAATGGAATTAGCCATAAAAAAGAACGAAATAATGCCATTTGCAGCAACATGGATGGACCTAGAGATTATCATACTAAGTGAAGTAAGTCAGACAGAAAGACAAATATCATATGATATCACTTATATGTGGAATCTAATAAAAAATGATATAAATGAACTTTTTTACAAAACAGAAACAGACCCACAGATCTTGAAATCAAACTTACGGTTACCAAAAGAGGAACATGGGGGAAGTGATAAATTAGGAGATTGGGATTAACATATACACACTACTACATACAAAATAGATAACTAACAAGGACCTACTGTATAGCACAGAGAACTCTACTCAATATTCTGTAATAACCTATATGGGAAATGAATCTGGAAAAGAATGGAGATACACACACACACGCACACACACACACACACACACCCCTGAAACTAACACAACATTGAAAATCAACTATACTCCAGTAAAAATTTTAAAAAACAAATAAGTAAATAAAGCCATGTGAACCAATCTTAGGACCACACCAGGCATGCCCTACAAAAGCAACCTGGTTTCCTCCCAAAATGGATATACCCTAAGACCCTAAATTGCTTATAAAAACAATTAAAGCCAATCACATTTGATACCCTAAAAAATAAAATGGACAAAGAATTTGAATAAACATTCCCTCAAGGAAGATATACAAAAGGCCAGTCAATAAGCACATGAACAGGTGCTCAACATCATTAGCTGTCAGGGAAATACAAATCAAAACTAAAATGAGGGCTTCCCTGGTGGCACAGTGGTTGAGAGTCTGCCTGCCGATGCAGGGGACACGGGTTCGTGCCCCAGTCTGGGAAGATACCACATGCCACGGAGTGGCTAGGCCCGTGAGCCATGGCCACTGAGCCTGCGCGTCCGGAGCCTGTGCTCCGCAACGGGAGAGGCCACAACAGTGAGAAGCCCGCATACCGCAAAAAAAACAACAACAACAAAAAGAGAAAACAAAACAAAAAAATCTAAAACTAAAATGAGATACCTCTTAATACCCCCTAGGATAGCTATAGTCAAAAAGACAGATAATATTAAGGGTTGGTGAAGATGTGGAGAAATTGGAATCTTCATACATTCCTCATAGGAATGTAAAATGATACATCACTTTGGAAATCTGTCTGGCAGCTCCTCAAAAGACTATAACATAGAGTTACTATATAACCCAGCAACTCCTCTCCTACATATACAACCAAAAGAAATGAAAATATATGTCCACACAAAAACTGCACATGAATGGTCATAGCAGCAGTAGTCATAATAGTCTAAAATTAGAAACAATCTGGAGAAGTTGATTTGCAAACTACGTGCCTGCTTCTCTATTCTTTGGCCATTGAATAAAGATTGTGCTGTTCCAGTCTCAAAAAAAAAAAGAGAGAGAGAGAAAGAGAGAAAACAACTCAAATGTCTATCAGCTAATGACTGGTTAAATAAAATATGGTATATCCATATAATAGATGTTATTTGGCGATGAAAAGGAATGAAGTACTGCAACATGGGTATAAACCTTGAAAACACTATGCTATGTGAAAAAGGCCTGATTCACTTTATATGAAATGTCCAGAAAAGCAAATCTATAGAGACAGAAAATAGAGTAGCAATTGCCTAATTGCTGAGGTTTGATGGAGGACGTTAGGAGGAAATGGGGAGTGACTGCTAATGGGTACAAGGTTTCTTTCTGGGGGAGATAAAATATTCTAAAATAGATTGTGGTTGTTTGCACAACTCTAAAAATACTAAAAAATATTGAGCTGTATACTTTAAATGGGTGAATTGTATAGTATGTGATGTATATCTTAATAAAGCTGTTAGATATATATAGAAAGATGGATGATAGACAGATGGATGAATGGATGGATGGATGGATGGATAGATAGATAAAGGTATATTAGGACAAGGGATAAAAGAATGCCTAAACCCAGGCTTAGCCCAGGTACCACTGTTAGCCCTGACAGTTGAGTCAATAATAATGTAACATTTTGTTAATCGGGTTGCACCTAAAATGCTAATGCAGAGCTCTCTGTTAAACTGGCCTAGATATCATAGCCAAGATAGAAGATTTAGGGGGCATTGTTCCTCGCCCTAAGCCCAAACCTGAGTCTTGCAATTTTATCACCCTCCACTGGGTGTGTAATAAGAGAGCAGTCGAGGGCATTTGAGAGAATGTAGGAGAACCAAATAGCTGAACTTCATGGTGTGAGGGAGAATTGCCCTCCTAACACTGAGGCCACCACGAAGGAGGAAAGAGAGGGAAGGAAAGGGATGGGGGAGAAGAAGGGGGATGCGGAAGGCCCGGTGACCCTACTCACCGTAAATGCGGATCTCTGCCTGCAATTAGAGTACTGTCTCCTCTTGCAGAATAGGAAGGAGAGGATAGAGAGAAGGTTGATGTTCCTCTCCTTGAAGCTTGTAGTCGGAGGAAGATTCCTGACAGAGATACGTATGGAGATGTAGGTAGTGGAGAAGACAGGGTCAAACCAAACCTGAGCAGAATGCCTTGGTGAGTAAGAATGTTTCACAGTTCCATGAAAATCAAAGACCCGTTAGAAGAAGCTGAGTAAGATTTTAACCCATAAGGAAATTGCAGAGTTATTAAAGCAATTTGTGTTTTATGGCAAGGTTACAATCGTTGGTATAAATGAAGTGCTTTGCAGATGTTATCAGGTATTTTAGGCAGGGGAAGCCATGAATTTACTGTATTAGTGCCTTGGGTGGTTCTTTTTTCAGTCTTCTTCCCTTCTGTTCTGAATGCATTTCTTGTCAGGGTACACTAAAGTTCTGTTCACGAAGAAGAATGAGGATGGAGATGAACTTCAAAACTGTATAGAAGAGGGCTTCTCTGGTGGCGCAGTGGTTGAGAGTCCGCCTGTCAATGCAGGGGACATGGGCTCGTGCCCCGGTCTGGGAAGATTCCACATGCCGCGGAGCAGCTGGGCCCGTGAGCCATGGCCGCTGAGCCTGCACGTCCGGAGCCTGTGCTCCACAACGGGGAGAGGCCACAATAGTGAGAGGCCCGCGTACCGAAAAACAAACAAACAAACAAACAAAAAAACTGTATAGAAGAGATACAACCTAGTGGCTTGCTTTATGGTGCATAGTTTTGTAGAAGGGAAATGACCTGCAGTGTCTTTGGTGAAAACAATCCTTTTCCTCTCTGTTTAGCTTCCATAACTGCAACAGTTTGACCTTTCAGTGCAATTAAGCAGCCCAAACCCCAAGGAAGGACACAGGGGTAAAAGGAAAGCCAGTTACAGCTGAGAGCAATGATTCTCTGTGCAGACTTCCTGCCCTCCCGTTTTGGGTTGAAACTTTTTCTTCATCCTTTTGAACTTTCTCATCAGCTTCTTTTCATATGTAACACCTCTATTAGGGTTATGTGACTCTGACCACCAACACTCTTCCTGTGCCACCCACCTCCTTACCCTGGAAAGTCTGGCCTCCCAGAGAGCATCACCTTAGAGTAACTTACATTTCCAATTCAGATCTCCAGTCATCGTTTGTGGTGTCTTATAGAAAGGTGACTTGTTCATGATTCCCTTCTCCTTTGCAAAATTCTAGTACGTAGAAGGAATCAGAATAGTATAATGAACATCCAATATCTACCATCTAGATCAAACAATTGCTAAAATTTTTCCATATATTCTCCATTTTTCCTTTTTCTTCTTCTTTTTTTTTTTGCTGAAGTAATTTAAAGCAAGTTATAGAAACATATATGTTTCCCCCCCTAAGTATTTCAACATTTATCTCTAAATAATAAACACATCTTTATCAGGTAAACACAATTCCATTCTCACACTTCACATGATTCTTATAATTTCTCAATAGCATGTAATATCCACCCACATTCAAATATCCCCTACTTGTTCCCAAAATGTCTTTTTAAAAAATATGTGGTAAAATATGCATATTGTAAAATTTTCCATTTTAAGTGTCCAATTCAGTGGCATTGTCTATTCACAATATTGTGTAATCACCACCACCATTTCCAGAACTTTTTCGTTACGCTAAACAAACTCTATACCCTTTAAGAATAACTCTCCATTTCCCCCTCCTCCCAAATGACTTTTAAAGATGGTTAATTCAAACATATTTTATTTGGTTGTTATGTTTCTTAAGGCTCCTAATCTAGACCTGTCTCCTCACACCATACCCACATGCATTTTATTTTCATGACATTGACTTCTTTTTGGGGGGGGTTAGAATGCAAGTTTTATTTTTGAATCCCCATTGAAATAAATATGTTAATCTTTGAAAAATATTTGGTTATATGCCACTAAAATTATCCCTAGAGCCCCCAGTGATAGTCATGCCCCATTCTGGAAAACACTACCATAGGGAATTATTGGAGGTACCCTGGGGAGGTAGGATGAGGCCACTGTTTGTTGAGCAAGGGTCATCTGTGTCCCAGGTAAGCTGCTTGCTGCTGTTCATAATTCTCTGAGCCCCAGACCTACCAGCATATTTGATCTTATCTTTCCTGGCTGGCAACACTTTGGTGGCTCCCTATTCTCTTCTAGTTAGAAGAATAAATGCCTTAACATAACCTACAAGGTCTTTGGGGATCCTGGGATAGGCCTACCATGGCCCCATCAGGCTGGTGAAGAGAGGAAGACAGAAGACAGGGAGGATCCCCTGGAGGAATTGACATCTGAGCTGAAGTCTAACCGATTTATGGAGAGAACTAGGTGATGGTAGTGAAGAGCTTTTTTAGGTAGAAGGAACAGCATGTGCAAATTTCCTGAGGCAGGAAGGAACAATGTGCATGTGAGCACCTGGCACTAGAGGAAGAGTCAGGGAGAGGAGTTTGCAGGGGCCAGACCCTGCCTGCAGTCCCTGCAGGCATCACAAGTATTGTGATCTTAATGCTGTGCCTTACAAGGAGCCATTCAGAGCTTCAAGAACAGTGACTTCAGTTACTTGAATAACAAATACTTTCTGAACACCTACTTCAGGTGGAGCACTGGGGATTTTAATAGAACAAGACTCTCATGGTCCCTGCCACCAGGAAACTTATATTCTTTTAAAAACAAAAGTTATACATATGCATGGTTTAAAGAAATAACAAGTATTATAAGGTTTTCTATGAAAACAGAAGGCAGTCCACTACCTTTTCCCCCATTTCCACTTTCGCAGAGGCATCCATTTTCAACTCTTTTAGCTGACTGTATTTTGGATTTATCTCCATTATCTCTAAGTAATCTTGGTGGGTTTTTTTTGGATTTTTGAATTTTATTTATTTTTTTTATACAGCAGGTTCTTATTAGTTATCTATTTTGTACATATTAGTGTGTATATGTCAATCCCAATCTCCCAGTTCATTCCACCGCCTCCCCCCAACCATTGACATTGACTTTTGGATGATTCTGGGCTAATTGTTCTGCAGAATGTCCCACCTGCGGGATCTGTCTGTTTTCTCATGGTGTTGTTAAACTTGTTCTTCTGTCCTCTGTATTTCTTGTAAGCTCAAAGTTAGATCAAGGCTTGATAGGAATCAGGTTAAACATTTTGGTAAGAATTCTTCATACGGTAACGCTGTATACTTCCCACTGCCTCATATTAAGTCCTACGTGATGTCTGGTTGTCTCACTACTAATGAAGTTAATACTGATCACTGGCTGAAGGTGATGACAGCCTATTTAAAAATGGGGTTTTTAACATGGGAACTTGACTACTTGCACTGTTTTAAAATGATTATCCCTACTTTGAATGTTCAGATAAAGGGGCTCTGAGTTGTTGCCTGGCACCCAGGAGACAGCATTTATCCTGTGTAAAGGATAAGAGGATTAAGACTGAGGCTTTGTCCTCTTTATGGAGTAGATGCTGGAGTTCATGTTTATCTCTGAGGGTGGTCAATCAGGGCAGAACGTTCTGGAATATGAAGTCTAGCAGAGACTGGGCCCAGAAGAAGGTACTCTGAAACTGGTCATTAGCCAGAATTTAACTATGAATAAACAGATATTTTTGCTAACACTTCTTAAAGGCAGTCAGAACATTTTGGGAGTTCAAATATGGAAGACTCTTTTATGGCATTTTAAAATAACTCTCCCTTCACCTTCTATTCTTCCCCGCCCCCCGCAAAAAAAAAAAAACCCACTTTAAACTCTAGAGTAAAAAATTAAGGAAGAGCATCTTCTTTGGATGCAGAATAGACGGATCTTTAGATGTTTCTTGAGTACTGTTTAAATTCTAGAGTGAGGAAAAAGTATGCATCTATTCTCTTTAGTTGATGTTTAACTCTTATCTTTTAGCTACCATAAACTAAATAATCGGGCTTCCCTGGTGGCGCAAGTGGTTGGGAGTCCGCCTGCCGATGCAGGGGACACGGGTTCGTGCCCCGGTCTGGGAGGATCCCACATGCCGCGGAGCGGCTGCGCCCATGAGTCATGGCCGCTGAGCCTGCGCGTCCGGAGCCTGTGCGCCGCAACGGGAGAGGCCACAACAGTGAGAAGCCCGCGTACCAAAAAAAAACAAAAAACAAAACTAAATAATCCATTGAAAATATAAGCAACTAGGTTAAAGGATTTCATTATTAAAAATAAGAATTTGGGTTTCTAAGGAAAATGAGTTATTTTTTAAATCTCCAAATAAACACTCTCATTTTACAGCAATTAAGTACCCAAGTCAGTTAAACTTTGCTCAAGGTTGCCCTGTATTTCTGGATACCCAGAGGGTTTTTTTTGTTATTATTGCTTGTTTGTTTTTCATGTTTGTTTTTGTTATTTTGTTTTTCAGCTATCACAAAGACAAGGGAGTTGTTGTGAATTTTCTGCATACCAGGACAGAACTTAACCTTAGGATACTGGACTAATAGTTTTCATTTTACTACTGGAATTAGTAATATCCTTTTTCTCCATTTATACTGTAATTTTCAAAGATTCTGGCTTCCAAGTTACCAGTTGGGTAGGGGAGGTGGTAAAGGTCCCTTTGAGGAAATAGTTCTTCCACAATAGCACTGCCGGTGGACCTAGCAACACTTGCCTATTACCTCCATTGGGGGTTACTATATTTGGTGATGAAGACCTCACCAGTAGCTACAAGAAAAGACAATGTAAACGGTCATCCATTCTTTTCCTTTTCTCTTCTTTTTTTCCCTCCTCTTTATCCTCCCTTCTCTCCTTCTTTTCTCTTCCTTCCTCCTCCTCCTTCTGCCTCTCTCCATGTCCCTCTCCCTCTTCACTCATTCTTCTTTTTTCCTCCCTTCTTTTGCCACTCATTCTAGATTGACATACTTTAATGACTCCCCCATTCCCACCAAATTTTGTGTTCCCGAAGGATCCCCTGCTTCACACCAGCCAGTGGTATGTCACTGAATACTCAATAGAATCAAAGGGGTGGGAGAATCCCAGAAGAGGAGGTCTGTGCCTGGATCTGTGTTCTGAACTCCCTCTGTTCAATTTCCATTTGTTTTGAACTGCCAACTCCAGTTTCCATTCTGGTTTTCTGGGATCTCAGAGTTCTATAAGGATAGTAATGAAATTACTTGAACCATGTTCAATACTTCAAAAAAGCCTAGAAGACATATATATATATATATACATATATACATATATATATTATATATATATATATATATATATATATACCTTTTTAAAAATTTTATTTATTTTTGGCTACGCTGGGTCTTCATTGTGGTGTGTGGGCTCTTTAGTTGTGGCCCATGGGCTCCAGAGCGTGAGGGCTCAGTAATTGTGGCCTGTGGGCTTAGCTGCCCCGCAGCATGTGGGATCTTAGTTCCCTCACCAGGGATCAAACCCACATCCCCTGCACTGGAAGGTGGATTCTTAACCACTGGACCACCAGGAAAGTCTAAAGACATTGTATATTTATTCACAATACAACCTGAACAGATTGACTAAGTAATGCAAAGCTTCTTTATTCTTGGGGGAAGCAGGGGGCTGGAAGATGGGGGGAGATTATGCCACACTAATTCATTGTAAAGACTGTATCTTCACAGTAAGAAGTTCTGGTTGGTTGTGTGTGTTGTCTATAGGGTAGAGAAAGTCTGTTGGAAAGAATGTGGGAATGGAGGTAAGGCCAATCAGAGTTTAGTCTCTAGGGAGTTCCCTGGTAGACTAGTGGTTAGGATTCCAGGCTTTCACTGTCATGGCCCAGGTTCAGTCCTTGGTCAGGGAACTGAGATCCCACAAGCCATGCAGTATGGCCAAAAAAAAATTGAGTTTCTAGCAATAAGACTTGAGCTATTTATGTAACATCTCTGAACCTCAGTTTACTCATCTGTAAAATGGGGCTATTCATTTTCATTTTTCAGACTCCTTGAGGATTTTAGATGATCTATGTAAAGCACTCATTAATACAATTCCTGGTACCTAATAAATAGTTAATATATTTTCTTTATGAATGTGATTTATTTAGTAGTTAAAAATCTTTCAAAGCATATAGCTTTGGGGGAAAAAATGAGATCATTGAGAAAAGAGGCTGGGAAGCACTCATATAACATAGTTCTACATGGCCACACAGATCCCTTAAGAACTCCTGCCAAGTCCTGAGGGCTCTGATTAGGGGATATACAAGGAGGTCGCACATCCTTTGTGTTAATCAACAGATCCTGTCTTGAGGGGGATACTCAGTTGCCTAACCATACCTTAGCAACATTTCCTTAAGCCCACCTGTTTGTCTACTGGATTCCTACATGATTTTGACATAGCTCTGGTGATGAGTTTCAAGAAGTGCCAGGTCTGCTCATGGCTATCTAACTGTAGCCAGGGATTTTAGGTGGGAAGACAAAGGAATGGAGCGCCTTAGGAAGATGGACAGAAGATGAAGTTTCAGGAAGAGATGAGGATCATCATAGCTTAGTTTGCACCCCTTGAAAACAAGGCAGTAGAATATATTTCTTGAAAAGAAAAGTACTATCCCAAGACCGACTCTTTCATCTCAGCCCGAAGGGACTCTTAAAAAAAAATGAGACTTTCTCCTAAATCTCTTACTTTTTCATCTCCCTGGGCCCTAACTCTCTCCCAGTTCATCCCTCTCTCTCTGCACTCCCAGGATAGGGAGATCAATTGCCTCTTTCCTATAATGGGATCAGATTTACAGGTAGACGCTATCTAGCATTTTCTAGGACTCTTGTCCCAGGCCCCTGCTACGTTTCACTTGGTAGAGCATCTGCACAAAGATGAACTATAGAATCCAGCTTTTAAGCTTGGTGTTTCTGTTGAGCAGGCCAAATGACTTTGGAATATCCCGTTTTAAGCTGAATTTATCCCTTGTTATTTTAAGAGCTATAACAAGTTGTTTTTTAAAATGTTTTCAACCAGCACATCTTTATTTATTGTCCTTAAGACCCGACGCTACATGAAGAAGGATTTAATTTCCAAAGTCTGATAAGTAAACAAAAGTTTCTCAATAACATCTTCAGGCAAGCACCAAAAGACCTCATTTTTTGCCACAGTGCTCGGTTGGCTCCCCCATAATTGTCCATTAGTATTGGGCTCAACCAAACCTTGCATAATCACATAAAAAATATACCTTCAAACACAGTTACTTACTAATTGAGTTTTTCTTCTTCTTCTTAATTACCATGTTTAGCAAAAAGCAAAAGTAAAACAGGTTTTAAATGTGGTATTATCTGACTAGACCTTAAGCATATAAAATCAAACAGACTATATTGGGGGTTCATATGTTAACTATGGTCGGGAAATGGTTATTCACTGTTCTCGCAAGCGTTTGAAAACGTCCAGAAGGGACTGGTTAGATAAGCAGAGGCTCACATGCATGGCTTCAGCTCTGTGGGAATGTCTAAGCTTTAAAAGTAACTCCAGAATCCCACTAAATGTGATATTCCCTGATGCTGAGCTTTGTCTCTGATACCTTCTTTTGTCTTGATCCTCTGTAGCTGTGGACTGAGACTCCCGAAATTCACCCTAGTCTCTCTTCCTACTTGTGACCAGGAAAAAAGTTGGGAAATAGGGTCGTGTTAGTCAAGATAGGCTAATTGTTATAACAAATGACTTCAATATAATGGTTTGGCCCAATAAAAATATATCGTTCTTGGGCTTCCCTGGTGGCGCAGTGGTTGAGAGTCCGCCTGCCGATGCAGGGGACGCGGGTTCGTGCCCCGGTCCGGGAAGATCCCACATGCCGTGGAGCGGCTGGGCCCGTGAGCCATGGCCGCTGAGCCTGCGCATCCGGAGCCTGTGCTCCGCAACAGGAGAGGCCACAACAGTGAGAGGCCCGCGTACCGCAAAAAAAAAAAAAAAAAAAAAAAAAAAAAAATATATATATATATATATATATCGTTCTTGTCATAGTACAATATAGATTGGGAGGGGTGGGGATGTATGGAATGTAGAGGTCAACGCTATGCAGTATTTCACGGTCTTCTTCCAAGGCATGCTCTAGCTTCCTCTTGGTTTTCAGAATCCTCTCCATTCAGCCAGTGGGTGGGGAAAGAGCCTGCCGTGTATTGCACAGGAGGCTTTTCATGCACCAGACCTGGAACTGGCACCCATCACTTCCATACACATCCTATTAGCCAGAACTCTGGCACATGGCTCTGCCCAACTTCAAGAGAGGCTAGGAAGTTTAGTCTAGCTGTGTGCTGAGCTCATAGCAGTTTCTGCCACAAGGGGGGACAGATAGCTCCTCAGGGCAGGCCAATGGTTCCATGCTTGTATATCATCAAAGGTCTGCAAAATAAGTGTAATGTCCTATTTTTAGGTCATTTAATGCCTATACCTACCATTAACATCTTGGTCAGTTCCTGGAAAAAGTCCACCTGTCAAGATCAGCATCAACGTTGGTACCACCACAAATCAGTCCACACTGCAAACTTACTTGTTTATATTTAGGTCTTCCCAGGGTTTCAAGATACCTGGGCCAAGCCCATACAGAGGTTCTCATTGGAAGTTGCTTATGCACTTGCACTTTGTTCTGCTCGTCAGATGGTTCCCATGACAAAGTCTGGCAAGTAGTCCATTGGAAGCCATTTGTAATGTCTAATCCAAACTTTGTCACATGGGACCTATGAGGAGAATAAATGTGTTATAAACATTTGAAAAAGTGTCTCCCTACCTCTTCAAAAACTATGAAAAACATGTTTTTGTCTCTTCTCAGTCAGTGTATTTTTCAGTTGTCACGACTCTGTAATTGTCTGCACTCTTGCTTCCTGCTTCTCTCATTAACCAATTTACAAAGGCTATTTCATAGTGCAACCATTTTGGAGACATCCATTTCTCCTCATTTACTCACAGGCAACTATTGCCATTGAGATTTTAGTTTCCTCCAATAATGTTTGTTCATCTTTTTTTTTTAATAAATTTATTTATTTTATTTTATTTTTATTTTTGGCTGTGTTGGGTCTTTGTTGCTGCGTGCAGGCTTTCTCTAGTTGCAGCGAGCGGGGGCTACTCTTCGTTGCGGTGTGCGGGCTTCCCATTGCAGTGGCTTCTCTCGTTGCGGAGCACAGGCTCTAGGTGTACGGGCTTCTGTAGTTGCGGCTTGTAGGCTCTAGAGTACAGGCTCAGTAGTTGTGGCACACGGGCTTAGTTGCTCCGCGGCATGTGGGATCCTCCCAGACCAGGGCTCGAACCCGTGTCCCCTGCATTGGCAGGTGGATTCTTAACCACTGCGCCACCAGGGAAGCCCTGTTCATCTTTTTATATAAAGAGGATGATGACATAGATTGTACAAGGTAATGATGGTAAAGTCCTGATTCTGTTCTGCTTTTCTAGTTGTAGTGTAAGTTTTCACCACCCCATTGACACTTTCCTCTTGTAATGTAAGACATGCACTTATTATATGGCTCATGGGATTAAGGGTGCAGTCTTCATTCATTTATTTATCCATTCATTCTTTCTGATATAATTACTGAGTACCTACTGTGTGCCAGATAGTGTGCTAGATGCTGGAGTCAGAGCAAAGAACAATACATATAAGGTCCCTACTCTCATGGAGCTTATGCAAGAGACAGCCTCTAAGTAAATAATAATGCAAAATATTAATTATAATTGTAACATTTGTATGGAAAGCTTATTTTCCTTTTAGCATTATGGATAATCTTGAATCACCAATAATTTTTGTTTGTTTTTTAAACTGAGGTCTTTGTTCCTCTGTAAAAACCCACTTATTTTCCTTAGGGTAACAGTCATTCATTCACTGATAATATTCATCAATTCATTAAATATTATTGTAAAACTACTATTTACTAGGCACTATGCTAAGATTTCCAAATACAAAAATGAAAAGACAATATCCTTGCCCTCAAGGCTCATAGTCCAGACTGACATGCAAACCACACAGTACATTATGTTAATTGTCATAATGGGGAAATGTGAAAAGTGCAGTGAGGCATAGGAAGAGGAGGACCTAGATCTGCCTACATAGGTCAGAGAAGACTTCACAAAGGAGGTAGCACTTGGACTGAGGTTTAAGGGTGAATAAGACTTTGCTAAGAAGACAAATCAAGGAAGGGCATGAGATGGCTAGTTGACCATCAGAGACTCATGCTCTCCTTCCATAGCATCAACTTTTTCTGGGAATTGTCCCAACCAATTTCCAATCCCCTATACATCTAGGTGGAACTAGGTGATCCGTTCTCATTAATGGGATGTGAGCAGAAGTGATGTACATCATTTCTAGACCAGGTTAAGAAGTAGGTATGCCTTTGACTTCCCTGGTGGTGCAGTGGTTAAGAATCCGCCTGCCAATGCAGGGGACATGGGTTCGAGCCCTGGTCCTGGAAGATCCCACGTGCTGCAAAGCAACTAAGCCTGTGCGCCACAACTACTGAGCCTGCGCTCTAGAGCCTGCGAGCCACAACTACTGAAGCTCATGCACTGAAAGCCCGTGCTCCACAAGAGAAGCCACCACAATGAGAAGCCTGCGCACCGCAATGAAGAGTAGACCCCGCTCACTGCAACTAGAGAAAGCCTGCGCGTAGCAACGAAGACCCAACGCAGCCAAAAAAAAAGAAGTAAGTGTGCCTTTTCTTCCTTCTCTTTCCCAGCTGTTAGCTCTGCAAATAAAGGACTCTAAAGCTTAGAGGATGGCAGAGCTGCAAAATAGAAGGACCCTGGGTGGAAGGCGGCTTGCCAGACTGATCTGTTATATGACTAAGAAATAACATTCTAGCACTTTAATGTACTGATATTATATAACTCGTTTGTTACAACAGTGAGCTCTACCTTAATTAATATAAGGCAGTTCAAACAAAGTGAACATTGTGTGCAAAGGCTTACTGATATAAGGTCTAGCACAGAGTACATGCTCAGTAAGTATTTGAAATTGCACGAAAAGTGTTATGGGGGAGTACAAATAGTCTATTACAGCCAGAGTATAAAATACATGATTGGTGGGAGTGAGAGGAGGGTGGCACAATAGATAGGCATGGGCTGATCTCAAAGAACCTTGAATGTCACGCTGAAGAATTTAGGTTTAATCTTGTGATAGGAAAGCCAATGCAGAACATTTAAAAGGTGAGAGGCAAGATATTTGAGAAACACAACACCCAAGAACCTGCTTTAATTTTCTTTAAATGTAAGATGCGAATCCAAAGATGAAAGATAGGATTTCAGAACTAGAAGACATCATGGTTTAATCAAACCTCATTTAACAAATGAGGAAAGTGAGGTCCAGAGAAGTTAAGTACCTTTGCCAAGGTCACCCAGCTAAAATTGGGCAGAGCTGGGGACTAGAAGGCTAGTCTCTTATTGCCAGCCCTACAGCATTGCTCTTTCCACTGTGCCACAGTGCTTCAAAGCAGTTGAGACCAGCTGGTGTGCCTGTGTTTTCAGTTCCCTAATGAAGACATTGGGGATTTGGAGGCAGGGTGTTTACCATGGAAGGTTGTCTTCTCTGTAATTCCTCATCTGGCTTGAACCACTATTTTGGACAAGGTCCATTTTTCAGCATCAGATTTCCCTAGAGGACAATTGGGAATGTGCTTAGTGGCCTGTGGGGTGCCCTTGCACTTTCTGAGTTTTTTGGGGGAGGAGGAGGAGAAGAAGGTAGCAGTGGTTTGAGCTCCTGGAAATGTTCCTGGTCCCTAGGCATCTGGGGAGTTGTTGGCCCTCTCAGTGACTGTGGTTTAGCCTGCCAGCTGACTGTCCTTCAGGGGTCACATCAAAACATCTTTGTCAGCTTGTCTCTTTAAAGGGTCAGCCCCTATGGCTGGCATTTTAATATCATTTTCTGTTCATCAGTTCATTACTTCTGGTTTTCATATATTGTTAAGCTGATTCATTATTCATTATCATTATTTTTACTCCATGTGCCACCCAGAGCCATATGACATACATTTGTTTTTTAATAGCAAGTGGGGGCAAAAGGACAACTGTGCTGAGGCCAGTCTCAGGAAAGCATGACATGTGGTCTGACTTAAGGAGGACTGGGTATTATTGAATAATTTTACAACTGAGGAAGCCAGAGCACAGGTTGGGGGGCAGGGGAGGTCATTTGTCCAAAAGTCCCCAAGAAATCTGGGGAAAACTACATTTCTTTTGGCCTAGCATTTTATAATCTCCTCACTCCTTGTCCTTTGGATGTATCCTGGTTTTCTCCCTTGCAAGCTGCTCAGTTGATAGCGCAGATGGTTGGGATGAAGTATTAACACAGATGAGATTGCTGCCTCAGTCCCTGAGGAGTGCCTTGGTGGCACCCAAAGACAACGTCTTATGCAGTGGAAAGTGCTTGGGCTTTGAAGTCAAAGAGACATCAGCCACTCTCTAAGTTCTTAATGTCTCTGAGCCTCAGATTCCTTTTATTTTTTTATTTTTATTTTTTTTATTTTTTATTTTTTTGCGGTACGCAGGCCTCTCAATGTTGTGGCCTCTCCCGTTGCAGAGAACAGGCTCCGGACGCACAGGCTCAGCGGCCATGGCTCACGGGCCCAGCCGCTCCGCGGCATGTGGGATCCTCCTGGATCGGGGCACGAACCCGTGTCCCCTGCATCGGCAGGCGGACTCTCAACCACTGCGCCACCAGGGAGGCCCTCTCAGATTCCTTTTATGTGAAATGGGAAAATAATGCAAACTCTGAGGGTGGTTGTAAGTATTAAATGAATGAACATACATAAAGCTTCTTTCTTGGTGCTGGGCACACAGTTGGCTCTTAACAAGTGTTATTTCCTTTTCAGGTCTCTGAGAAGTTCCTATTCTTTTCCTCAATCCCTATCCTGGGTTCTGGTCAAGATGTGAAATGAAACAAAAGAGTGAGCAGATGGAGACCGAAATACCACGTTGATTGCTGATAAAGTCTGTTTATTGTGAGAGATAACGGGATACTAAATACTAAATGAGTTTCAGAATTAGGTCGACTTGTTCACCCAGTCACAAGGAACATTTGACCAGGACAGGACTTCTCACGCTGGGAGTAGGAGTGGGAGTAGGAAGGGGACCCTGCTCCCAGAGGAGCAGACCAAGGTGACACCCTCACTGTGGGCAGGTGATACCTAAGTGGAAGAAAGAAGGAGCTGAGCTGAGCCTGCCCTGTGTACTTCTCAATTCTCAAAGCAGATTAAGCCCCTCCGCTAAGGAGGAGGAGCAAGAGAAGTAGACAGACGCCAGGAGTGCCAAACGCCCACAAGGCAGGAAACCTCAGAAGCATCTCCCTCAGCATTTCCCTTCTCTTGTCCCCCTCCTCTCATTTTGTGCTGCTACTTTTTAGCCACCCTGCTCATGACGGACACAGCTGTCAGTAATGTGGGTAGCCTCAGAATACAAAAGGTTGGGAGAACGGTATGGGAGAGGGGGGGAGAGGTTGTGTTGAGTCATTAGTAGAGAAAGAGGGGTGGCCACATAAATCCAGAAAGAAAAGTCTAAGTTCAGAGTCAGGAGTTAGAGGTCTGAAGGGAGGGAGGATCAGTGTTCAGAGACCTGAACTAGACAGGAGGGCACTGCAGGAGCATAATCAGAATTTCTAGGCGTGGGGCAAGACACTATGGCCAGATCCCAAGAGGACAAGTAGGCGTCAGGGTTCCAACATATCTGACCTCTGAGTCCTGGAACCACATCTCCTGGAGATGACTCTCAATCCTAGCATTGGGTTATATACCCTCTACCTCAATTTTTAATCTTCAAAATATAAGCATATCTTGTGATTATAAAACTAATACATGCTCACTTTGGAAAATTCAGAAATACAGAGAGGTATAAAGAAAAACAAAAATAACCCCAAATCTCATCACAAAGAAAAACTAATATTAACTTTAGCTATATTTCTATTCAGTCTTTCTTCTATGCATATCGTTATACAGATAAGGTGATTTTATCTATACTTGTTAAATTTGCATGCAGAATTTTTAACTTAATATTATAATATAATCATTTCCCCATGTTATTAAAAGTTCTCAGTAATTAACATCATTTAAAATGACATTTTCCCTGATTTTAAGCACATCCGGGTCAATCTCTACCAATTTATGAAAATCCCATGGGCCTGGAGAAACCTTCTAAATGTTTACCTTCTTTTGGGTTGGTGAATAGGGCATTCTCAAAGGCCAGGGCTCTATGGGGCCTGTGCATGGTAACTACTACACGGTACTTGATCTTCTGGAGAGTACTCATATTTCTAGCAATTGATGACATGATTGATCAGAAGATGCCACCCTGCAAAATACAATAATTCAAAGCATAGGCCTTTCTTATACACCACATCATTGTTACACACTCAAAAGAACCACTGTATTATTTTGCTATGGCTGCCACAACAAAATACCACAGACTGGGTGGTTTAAAAAACAGAAATTTATTTTCTCACAGTGCTGGAGGCTAAAAGTCCAAGATCAAGATGTCAGCAGGTCTGGTTTCTCCTGAGGCCTCTCTCCTTAGCTTGCATGTGGCTGCCTTCTTGCTGTGTCCTCAGATGTTCTTTTCTCTGGGCATGGCTGATCCTGGTGTCTCGCTGGGTATATTGAATTAGGGCCCACCTTAAAGACCTCATTTTAACTTAACCTCTTTAAAGACCTTACTATAATATATAGTCTTTCATGAACAGCTTCTTTCACTTAGCATAATGTTTTCAAGGTTCATCCATGTTGTAGCATACATCAGTACTTCATTCTTTTTCATGGCTGAAAATATTCCATTGTATGGATATACCACATTTTGTTTATCCATTCATCAACTTATGGACATGGTTTGTCTCCACTTTTAACAGCTGTAAATAATACTGCTATGAATGTTCATGTATAAGCTTTTGTGTGGAGGTATGTTTTCATTTCTCTTGAGTAGATGCCTAGGAGTGGAATTGATGAGTATTATGGTAATTCCATGTTTAGCATTTTGAGAAACTACCAAATTATTTTCCAAAGTTTTACATGTGTCATTTTACATTCCCACCAACAATAATATGAGGGTTCCAATTTCTCTATATCCTTACCAACACTTGTTATTGTCTGTTTTTATTATAGCCATCCTTGTGGGTGTGAAGAGGTATCTCATCGTGGCTTTGACTTGCATTTCCCTAATGACTAGTGATGTTGAGTACTCTTCTTGTGCATATTGGCAATTTGTATAAATTTTTTTGAGGAATGTTTATTCAAATTCCTTGCCCATGATTTAACTGTGTTGTCTTTTTATTATTGAGTTGTAGTATCTTTTTTTTTTTTTTTTCTTTTTGCGGTATGCGGGCCTCTCACTGTTGTGGCCTCTCCCGTTGCGGAGCACAGGCTCCGGATGCGCAGGCCCAGCGGCCATGGCTCACGGGCCCAGCCGCTCCGCGGCATATGGGATCCTCCCAGACCGGGGCATGAACCCGTATCCCCTGCATCGGCAGGCGGACTCTCAACCACTGCGCCACCAGGGAGGCCCTGTAGTATCTTTTTATATATTCTGGATATAAGTTCCTTGTCAATATACAACTTGCAAAGATTTTCTCCCATTCTGTGGGTAGTCTTCTTACTTTCTTGATGGTGTCCTGTGAAGCACAAAAGTTTTTAATTTTAAAGTCCAATTTATCTATGTTTTTCTTTTGTCACATCTGCTTTTGGCAACATATCTAAGAAACCATTGCCATATCCAAGGTCATAAACATTTACTATGTTTTCTCCTAGGAGTTTTGTAGTTTTAGCTCTTAATTTAGGTCTATGATCCATTCTGAGTTAATTTATTTGTATGGTGTAAGGTGTAGCCCAACTTCATTCTTTTGCATGTGGATAGCCAGTTGTCTCAGCACCATTTATTGAAAAAACTACTCTTTTCCTATTGAATTGTCTTGGGTCCCTTGTCAAAAAATCAACTGACCATATATGTGAGGGTTTACTTCTGGACACTTAATTCTATTCCAGTGGTCTAAACATGTATCCTTATGCCTTAGACCTTGATTATTGTAGTTTCATTGTAGATTATGAAATCAGGAAATGAGCATCTTCCAAATTTGTTCTTCCTCTTCAAAAGTGTTTTGGTTATTCTGGGTTACATTTACATATAAAATGTAGCATCAGCTTGTCAATTTATGCAAAAAAGAAAGAAAGAGTGATAGGATCTGGATAGGATTGCCTTGAATTTCATTTTCTGATTATTCATTGCTAGTGTATAGAAATACAACTAAAAAAAAAAAAAAAAAAGAAATACAACTGATTTTTGTATATTGCTCTTATATCCTGCCACATTTATGAACTCGTTTTATCTTATTTTCTTAATCACAATTCTTTACTGCTTACTCTGTGTGTTAGATATTATAGAAAATACAAAAACGAACAAGATATTGTCCCTGTTCTGAAGAAGCGTATAGCCTAATTCAAGAAATAAGACATAAACCTACTGAGTGAATAATAGCCTGTTTCAGCAATGTACAGGAAAGCACAGAATTGCCAAGTGAACACTACAGATAATTAGAGCTCTAGCAAAGTTCAGGGGGTAGAGAGAGACAGTTAAAAGTTGGAGAGGTCTGGAAAAAACAGAGTAGAAAGGATCTGAAGGCTCACTGATATGAGCCATTCCCATAAACAAACTTTTAATTTCAGTAATCCTAAAAATCTCAAGAGATCCTTCTGCTATGGATGACCCTCTGAGTTACCAGTGGAACATATATGCACTATCCAGATTTAATAAATTAAAACAACTTGCCATATTTGCTTAAATGAAACTATAAATACAGTAAGTCCCCTACGTATGAACCTTCAAGTTGCGAACTTTCAAAGACACAATCACACATTCACATGTCCGATCATATAAGTTAGTTCACATGTCTGGCGTACATTGTCATGTGTGTGCATCCTCTACAAGTGGTTGTGCTTTTGTGTACTTTACTGTACAGTATTGTATAGTGTACAATAGTACAGTATCTTTATTTCAAGCCCAGGATGTCTAGGAGCAAGCGTAAAAGCAGCAGTGATGCAGCTCGTACTGCTAAGAAGCGCCAGAAATTGGAGGCCCAGAGAAAGGATGAAGAGAGACAAGAGGAAGAAGTAACTGAAGAATTGAAGAGATTCATGGTGCAGGAAATGGCAAGGGTCTTTATTTGAGGAGGCAATGTTAATTTTTGAGGCACAGGACTGGAACGTAGAACGGGACAAGAAGGTTGCGGCAGCCGTTCAGAATGCAATCCAGTGCTACCGTGTCATCTATGATGAGAAAACAAGAGCTACGACCCAGACATCACGGGATTGTTTTTTTCAAGAGAGTAGAGAGAATTGAATCCAGCAAGGAACCAGAACCTGTGCCATCAATGTCAGGAGTGAGTGAAATTGCAGCTTGCCCTCCGTCTCCTATTGCT
Organism: Mesoplodon bidens; assembly: GCF_964165515.1. Classification (NCBI taxonomy): domain Eukaryota; kingdom Metazoa; phylum Chordata; class Mammalia; order Artiodactyla; family Ziphiidae; genus Mesoplodon; species Mesoplodon bidens. Next base: position 85,603,165 of record NC_138166.1, read on the forward strand.
GACGATCTTTCAGCTCTTCCATCTCCCACCTCCTCTCCCTCCTGCAGTCAGTAACTCTCCTTGCCTGCTCACTCGATGCCAGCCCGTGTGCCAGCTGTGGTACTGTACTGCTGTACTTTTCAAGGTACTGTACTGTAAGATTAAAAATGTTTTCTATATTTTTTGTGTTTTTTTATGTATTATTTGTGTGAAAAGTATTATAAACCTATTACAGTACAGTACTATACAGCCGATTGTGTTCGTTGAGTACCTAGGATAACTTTGTTGGGTTTACGAACAAATTGGACTTACAAACACACTCTTGGAACGGAACTGGTTCACATGTAGGGGACTGTCGGTAAAACATTTTAGTTACAAAAAAAGGCCCTTCCATCCCATCTCTGCTCAGAGATAACCAATCTCTTGAAGATGGTGGAAATCCTTCCCACATATGCTTTTATATTTTTACTAGACAATATGTTTTGGATGTTTGAACATGTATATAAATAGTGTACATATTTTTCTGAAACTTTTTTTTTCAACATCATGTTTTTAAGATTTATCCATGTGACACTTGTAGAGCTAGTCCATTCTATAATATAGTAATAGTATACTATATAATACTGCAATATAGACCAATTGCTTAAATATTCTAGAATCTATTCTATGGATGGATATTTGTTATGTCTAGTTCTTTGCTATTTCAAATCATGATGTAATTAATATTCTGGTGTATGCTTCCTTGGGCGCATGTGTGAGAGGTCTTCTAGGGAATATATCTAGAACAGAAATTGTTAGGGAATAGAATGTGCACATTCTCAACTTTACTAGATTGCTCTCTACTCTCCACAGTAGCTGAACTACTTTTTACTCCCATCAATGATATGTGAGAATTTCTCTCATCCTATATTCTAACCACCACTGTCAAGTTTTTTAAAAAATACACATATCTGGGTCCTATTTTCATAGATTCTGTTAGGGTAGATCTGGAGTGTGGTTTGAAACAGGCCACAGGTGCTACTGAAACACAAATGAATGGGGATTATGAATGAATTCATATCACTGAGAGCATCAGCTCGTATGTATGTATACACAATCTAATACATTGGTATGTGAGTTGGTATGGTGAAAGTGCCCTAGCACTTTGTTGGTAACATCTATGTTGGCTGCATTTAGATCCTTGAAGATAGGTAGAGAAGTACCAACTGCCTAACATACCTTGCAGATGCGTTTTGAATCAAACAGGGGTATGTGACTGACCAGTCCACTGGCTGATACTTAATCTAAAGTCCCACCTTTGCCAGCTGGGCTGATGGGGGACAATGTTGGCTTTCTGGGAGCTGTCTTGCCTCTTCCTAGGTGCATGGCTGGGTGCCAGTAGTTGGGACTTGCCTATGTGCCATTGCTTAGGGCAGGGTGCATGTCAGCGATGTCTGCCAGCCCGCTGGGTGGTGTCACTGTATGGAGCACCTGTGGCTTTTTCAAAGCCCTGAGGAATCTGAGAAGCAAGTGAGAGAATGCTGCATGAAAACAAAAGACAGTGGAAAGAGTGACCAGCCAGCAGGCTCCAGCAGGCTAGAACGCTCTGTCCTTGTTATTACTGCTTCATGAAAATGCCGCCAGCTTCCTGGCAAGGTCTGGAAGGTGAAGGCTTCTTGAGAAAACAAGGACAAGCGATGTGTACTTCTGGTTGCCCAACTTCCTAATTTTCCAGTGGAAGCTGCAGGGTGAGGATGGGGAACCCGCTCCCCCTTGGTGGGTTTAGGCTGGTCTTTCCCTCTCTCCTGGCTGCTTTCCTGAGTTTTCTACTCCTACTCAAAGCAGCACTGTTCTGGTCTCAGAGGTCCAGCAGGGTTGGGCTGGGAGAGAAGTTGGGCCATGCCCCAGACAGAGCTGTTCCTCAAGGAGCAATCTGAAGGTCAGCCTAGGGGCTTCAGCCATCATCCCCATTCAAGGGGGTTTTGCCACAAAGAAGTGCCTCCTGGTTTGGGGCAGTAAGACCAGGGAGTGCTCTCATTCCTCACCTGCTTTCCTCAGAGCTATTCATGCCCTGGTATCACACACTCTCACAGCATAGCCTGCCTCAATTTTCAGAAATGAGGGAGAAGCTCAGGAAAGGTAAGAGTTTTCATTAACTCATTATTGCATGGCTACTTAGACTCATCATTATTGGGCCTGTCATAAGTCAACCTCTCCTTTCCCTCCTGATAATCTCCTGTCAGTGACATATAAAATATCTAGGTGTGGGACTTCCCTGGTGGTGCAGTGGTTAAGAACCCGCCTGATCCGGGAAGATCCCACATGCCGCGGAACAACTAAGCCCATGCACCACAACTACTGAGCCTGTACTCTAGAGCCCGTGAGCCACAACTACTGAGCCCATGTGCTGCAACTACTGAAGCCCATGTGCCTAGAGCCCGTGCTCCACAACAAGAGAAGCCACTGCAATGAGAAGCCCACACACCACAACCAACAGTAGCCCCCGCTCATGGCAACTAGAGAGAAAAGCTGGCACACAACAACGAAGACCCGACGCAGCCAAAAATTAAATTAAATTATTACAAAAAATATCTAGGTGCAAAATAAGGAAGTACTCAGCATTCTCTTCCTCTCTTAAAAAGTAGCTATGAGGATAATGAATAAAAATAGGTCTTTGTGGATACAATAGGGCTGAACTGAGGGTGTGGTTTGCTTGGCAACAGCTCAAGCAAAGTTATTTCTCCTGGTCCCCAAATGCTCTTGACTTTGCTCTGCCTGATAAAGTCGTAAAAGACCAGCTTGAATGTGACGTTTTTTGGTGAAACCTTCTATCAATAGAGTTAATCATTCCCTTCCTTCTGGTCCCATAGCATCAATTTTTTATAAAAAGCATTCATCATGTTGTGTGACAACTACTAACTTGGAATTACGTCTTATTCTATGTGTTTGTGTGTGTGTGTGTCTCCCCAGCATTTATGGACTGTACTTTAACATAATAGTCCTTTTTTTGCCGCGTTGGGTCTTCGCTGTTGCACACGGGCTTTCTCTAGTTGCGGAGAGCAGGGGCTACTCTTCATTGCGGTGCGCGGGCTTCTCATTGCAGTGGCTTCTCCTGTTGTGGAGCACGGGCTCTAGGCGCGCAGGCTTCAGTAGTTGTGGCTCGCGGGCTCTAGAGCGCAGGCTCAGTAGTTGTGGCGCACAGGCTTTGTTGCTCCACAGCATGTGGGATCTTCCCAGACCAGGGCTCAAACCCGTGTCCCTTAACCACTGTGTAACCAGGGAAGCCCCAAACATAATACTCCTTCGATAAATATTTACTGGAGGAATCAAAGCTCCTGAGAAAACACCAATACTGAGCTTTTGTATTTTCTTAATTATCCCCTGCCTTTTCCTCCTTGGGGTGAAACTGCAAGCATTTTTAGCTCTACATGGAACACAGGACACGCAAAAACCAATTTTTTTTTTAAAGGAATTGCTCCAGCAGGAATGGGTGTTTCAGATATATCATTCTGTTACAGGTACAGAAATTGTTTCCAGGGAACACTGCCATTATTATCTCTGAAAGGCAAGTCAGTGGACATTGTTATTTTCCATTTACAGATGGACAAATGGAAGCTTTCTTGCTCATTTACCAATTACAGAATGTGCACTCTGTTCAAAGTACTGTGCTAGGATTTTCATGGGATACAAAGACGTGCAAGACAACTTTCATGTTCTAAAGGAGAATGTTATAATCTGGTTAGGAGGAAAAGATATTTGTATGCAAAAGTAACTATAACTTGGGAGCATTTTATTTGAATTATATGAGTGGTCCAAAAAGAAGTACCACAGGGAATACAGAAGTTAGGCAAAAGAATTTTCAGCCAAGGTGATCAGGGATATCATTGTGCTCAACATGGCATTTGAGATGAATAGATTTTGTGCTGGTTATTCTCCATTTGGCTCCTGTATTTGTTTCCTGTGACTGCTGTAACAAATTACAAAACTGGGTGGCTTAAAACAACAGAATTTTATTTTCTCAAAGCTCTAGAGGCCAGAAGTCTGAAATCAAGGTTTTGGCAGGGCCAGGATCCCTCCAAAGGCACTAGGGGTGAATCTGTTCCTTGTCTCTTCCAGCTTCTGATGGCTCCAGGCTTCCCTGGCTTGTGGCCACTTCACTCCAATCCTGATTCTATGGACACACTGCTTTCTCCTCTTCTCTCTCAGAACTCCCTGCTTCTCTTTTATTAGGATACATGTGATTGCATTTAGGGCCCACCCACATAAACTAGGATACGCTCCTCCACTCAAGATCCTGAACTTAATCACATCTTTTGCCGTATAATATAATTTTCTCAGGTTCCAGGCAGTAGACTGTGGACATATTTTTTTTTTTGAGGTGCCACTAGGTAGTCCACGACAGCCTCCTATCCATCTCTGCCCTGCTCTGTGCCCCGTGAGGCTGTTATCCACAGATGACTCACCTGGGCCCACTGCCCTCTGGCTTACTGTTGGGTTTGGCCAATGGGAGGCATCAGCAAGTATCAGAGGGCAGGAGAAAAAGAGTTTGAGGTATTTCTTCTTATTTTTCTGCTTTAGCGCCGGGTTCTGGCAGTAGCTATGCCTTTTCACAGCTCGAGCTCCTTCGGGACTCCCATAACACCATTTCCGTGCCTTGTCTCTTCAGCCCTGGGCTTCCATTCTTGCTAGTCCTTGGGTGCCTCGATACTTTTAAGTTCCAGAAACCCTGCCTACATCCTTGTAAATAGTGTCTTCATCAAATTATGTTCAAAAGCCCAGCTGAGTGTGCCTTCAGTTTCCAGCCACAATCTTGACTGATACAGACACTGAGAGGCAAAAATTTAATTTCCAGAACAGAGATAGACTCAGGTTGCCTCGATCTAAGTTTAAGTAATGACCAGTGGGGACTGGAAGGTGATTCAGCACACAATACAGCCATAGCAGCTAGGTTATCTTGCGGGCTCTTGGCAGTAAGTATCTGTTGCTTTGTACTCTGATTATCTGCTGTTATTGTGACTCTGCTTCTGTTGCCCTTCCTACTAAGTATTTTCTATTCTTTTTTTTTTTTTTTTTTTTTTTTTGCTGTATGTGGGCCTCTCGCTGTTGTGGCCTCTCCCGTTGCGGAGCACAGGCTCCGGACACGCACGCTCAGCGGCCATGGCTCACAGGCCCAGCCGCTCCGTGGCATGTGGGATCTTCCCGGACCGGGGCACAAACCCGTGTCCCCTGCATCGGCAGGCAGACTCTCAACCACTGCGCCACCAGGGAAGCCCTAAATATTTTCTATTCTTTTCTCTATCTCATAGCTTCTATTGCTTCATGGTTTCTGCTATGTAATGTCAGCTTTCTTCCCTCTGTGGATCTTTTAGTTTTCTCCCCATTGCTAACTCCTGACTATCTTTTTGTATTTCATATTCAACCCCTCCAAAGGGCCTGACTGGTTTGGCTGCTCACCATCAAGTACAGGCAGTTAGGCAGAGCTTCCTTTGACAAGTCATCATATGAGCATAAGTTTATTGCCCTAGGGTAGGTGCCTGCTCCTGGACTAAATGGTTTTGTTTGGAATGGCAGAATAAGTTGATACATAATTTGGTCTCCTGTCAATTAGAAATTCCTGGGAAGTGGTTATGGGTGTGGCAAGCATTCTGATACTTCCCAGGGGGGTTATCAAAACACACAAGTACTTCTGTTGTCCAGTTCAATTGCAGAGGCATGGTGGTCTCAGAAAAGCAAAACACATGTTTGGGAAAAGCAAGCAGCCCAGAATAGCTGATGGTATAATTCAAATAGAGAAACACTAACATTGGTATTAAAGCTGGAAATGTAGGTCACGACAGTTTGTGGAGGGCCTTGAGTGAAGATTTGTTTTAGAAGGAACTTTAGACATTATTTTTTGGGCAGTGAGAAGTTACTGAAGGTTTCTGAACATGGAGAGCAAGATAAAATCAGCTTTTAGGGCTATTTAACTGATGGCAGTGGTATTCAGATTGGATCAGAAGTAGGAAAATGTGGAAACAGAAAGACAAATTAGGAAGGTGTTATAATAGTCTAAGAGAGGATAATGGGGACCCAATCCAGACTAGAAAGGAAGGGAAAGCTAGTTGTGAGAACCTCAGAGCATAAGTGGATTTAGGATTGAGGCTAGTTTTGAGCTACTGGTTTAGAATCTTTTTACCACCAAGGATTCTTTTAATTATTTTTTATTTTCTTCCAAATAAATGACACCTTTTTGGAGGAATACATGAATTCTATCAGGCATACTAATAAGACTGACAATATTATTACCAGCTATTATCTTTTGGAATACATTTTTGGAAGCTTGGCTCTGAGCCAAGGGAATGTAGGAAGTGGTGGTTCCATTGAGAGAAATTGGGTCTGAATATCTTAGCCGAGTGGTCCTCAACCTTTCTGGCACCAGGGACCGGTTTCGTGGAAGACAGTTTTTCCACGGAAGGGGGCGGGGTGGTGATGGTGGTTCAGGTGGTAATGCGAGCGATGGGGGGGGTGGCAGATGAAGCTTCCCTCACTCACCTGCCTGCCGCTCACCTCCTGCTGTGTGGCCCGGGGTGGGAGGGGTGGGGTTAGGGACCCCTGTCTTAGCCTATGTTTCCCAGAAAAATAGAACTCAAACCAAGAATTAAGGCTAATATTTTATTTAGGAGATGTAATCCCAGGGCAGTCAGAGTGAGAGAAAAAGGGAAGAGAGACAGAGAAAGAGGTGAAGCAATGCAAGGTGATGTTTGAACAGCCTACAGAGACAGTAGGTACACCTGCATGTGCATGCAGAATATCTCCAGACATGCGGCATGGCGAAAACATGCTCAGGTAAGTTCTTGGGAAGGAGAAAGGAAAAGTAATCCATCTTCATGGTTCTCTCCCATCTCCTATTTCCCACTGATCAAAATTTACCACACCAGTAGTTTCTTTCCTCATACTTCTACATTATGTCATCATATGTTCTCATTGTTAGTTTCTTAGCAAGCCACAGCCAATGCTCTATGGTATGGCCTTTAGTCCTAGTTGGGAAGTAGAGAGAGAAGCCAGAAATTCATGGAGCGTTGCTGATGAGCCTAGTTGCTCAGTGGCGATCAGGGGGAACGCCAGGCTGGGAAAGTGGTAGATAAGCTCCAGCCCCAGGTAGCAGGACTACCTGTGCCCATACAAAGCAAGTCAGCTGCAGTAGTGGCTGAGACAGAACCACCTCCAGGAAGACAGTGTTCTGAGGGTTACAGAAGGAATAACCATAGAGAATTATATTCCTACACAGCATAGAATAAATGAGTATGAACATGGGCTTTGGAGACAGGCAGAGCTGTGCTTAAGTCACAGCTGTATATGATTTTAGGCAATTTACTTAATCTCTTTAAGCCTTAGCTTCTTTACTCACAACATGGGGATGATGATACTATATAGCTCGTGTTTGTAAAGCATTTGGCATGATGCGAGGCATACAGTAAATGCTAAATACATTATGGCAATTACCATCATTAATATCATTCTTGGATGACTGTGTTATCTTCCCAATGCTTTCTTTTCTCCAGGCTGACTCTGCCATGTGCTGCTCCTAAATCTATCTTGAGCAGGTTGGGTGGCTCAAGCCTGAGTCCTTTAGTTACTCTCAGGGGCAGTTGCCTCTAGAGTGCTCCACACTTGAGGTCATGAAACCCCAGAGAAGGTGGGTGGCCCCCTACAGGGTGCTGACCCATTAAGTCCCAAGAAGGCAGCACCACTAACCCATCACCTTTGGTATGTAGATAGGACATATCTTAAATAACCATTTGCTCCTATAAATATTTTTCCCTTCAAAATAGAAAAACAAAGCTTTTTGGTCAAAATTTTGTCTTGGTGCCCCAAGAAAGCACAGCCAAATACATAAGTATTGCTAGATCCACACAATAAAGAAGTTCCTGTAAGACTTTAAAAACAGAAGAGATCACTCTTACACAAATGGTATTTGATGGGATATCATCTCTAAATTATACATATCAAAATTTCTTTCTTCCCATAAATTGAAATCCTTTTGACTTTACATAGGCATATTAAATGCCCAGAGTAACACATACCTAAAGTATGTAACTACTTCGGAAATTCCTGGAATGACGACAAAAACAGACATATCACTCTTTGGTTCAAAATCCGTATCACTCAGAATAAAAATTCAAATCCTCAATGGCCTTTAATGACCTAGGGGATCTAGTCTCCAGTTATTGGACCTCACCTCTTAGGAGCTAAGAGGCAGGATAGCATACTTGGGTACTCAAGAGCACCAAAAGCCTCTAGAGGCCGACTACCTGAGCTCCAGTTCAACCTGTATCATTTGCTAGTTATGTGATTTGGAGGCAGTTAGTTAACCCTCCTGTGCCTCAGTTTCCTCATCTGGAAAAGAGAAAAAACAGTACCCACATCACATAGTTGTTGAGGATTAGTTAATATTTTTAAGTGCTTAACAGTGCTACGAGTAAGGGCTATCTAAGTGTTAGCTGCATAAAATACTTCCTCTCATTCACTGCACTCTGGCCGCACTGGCCTCCTTACTGTGCCTCCAGCAGGCCAAGCGCACTCCTGCTCAGGACCTTTGCGTTTGTTGTTCTCCCAGATGGCTACATGCCCAATTTCCTCACCTCCTTCAAGTCTTCGCTCGGCTCTCACCTTTTAAATGATGACAACCCTACTTAACATAGCAATCCCCTCCTGTACACCCCTGCTTTATTTTTCTCAGTAGCACTTACCTACATTTAATACTCTGTACAATTTTCAAATTTATTTGTTTTTCACCTATCTCCCCCAAATCAAAGGTAAACAAGGGCAGAAATATTTATTTTATTCTTTGATATATCCCAAATGCCTAGACCATTGAATGGGCCATAGTAGATGCTCAATACTATTTGTGGAATGAATGAATGCACTGTTTTCAAAAAGAAAGTTGAGCCTACGTAGATTGAAAATTGATTTGTAAATGATACTGATTTGTAAATAAGATTCCTATGCAAATGCAAAAGATCTCCCCCAAAGTTTTTCTCTTAAGTTGAATAGATATGATCTCCTTCCCACAATATTATTTAAGAAATTGTTCTTTTTTTCCCCCCTAAGATATTTAAAGGTAAACTTTAGCTGGTACTTAGGTAAAGCTATCTAATTAGTAATGAGCATATTCTGAATTAATAAAATTGATCAACTCCTGATTAATTGCTAGTGGACTCTGTGGCACAGTCATTTATCCAACATGACCTAGAAGTCATGGCCTATCATCAGGATATGGAAAGAAGAGAACTAATAAACACCTGCTCTAGGTTAGATGAGCTGCTGGGTCAAATCTGTGAGTAAAATGTCATCATCCCCATAGTACAGATAAACAAACCAAGGCCTACAGAGGCCCCAGATCACATACCTAATAGGTGATAGAGCCAGCATTCAAACTATGAGCTTGCAAAATCCATGCTCTTTCTAGTATCTCACTTTGAACCTCAGATTTCTCATTTGTAATATGTAGTAACATTACTAAGGCACAGTTATTATGACAATGAAAATAACATATGTAAAGCAAGGCACTCAATAAATGACAGCTTTTTAAAATGGCTATACTTTGGGAATGATGATGAGATTTTTCCCATGGAGAACAATCACGTAGCCTCTCCACGGAGAAAAATATGAGCCCCGATTTATTTGGACATCAGAAGTAGGTCCTATGGGATAGATTAGTGGGAGTAGCCACATTTTAAAAAAGAAGAATTTAAATTTTAATACAAGTTTAAATACTTATTGTACTTTTATTTGTTAAGAGTTGACTTTATGGGCTCTAATTAGCCAAATTTGAGACAATTCGATCACCAAAATATGGTTTGTATGGTTGTATAAAAAAGATGGTTGTAAAAAAAGAAAAAGTCACACATTGAAAGTGATTTAAAAAGTGGGAGGGAGCAAAGAAGAGATAGGGGAGAAATAGGAAAACAAAACCTTCTTTACAGAAAAATGTCAGCCATAAACGTTGAATAAATGATGAGGCTTAAGAGAAACACTGTTGTACAATCCTCAGTGTAATAACTGATTCAATCAAGGACTATCAGTGGATGATAAAACCTTTTGGTGAAGGGTTGATGGGTGTCATGGGTTGAATTATGTTTCTCAAAAAATGGAGCCTCCCCCCAGGCTCCCAGAATGTGATCTTATTTGGAAATAGGTTCATTGCAGATGTAATTAGTTAAGATGAGGTCATACTGCAGAAGGGTGGGATCCTACTCCAATATGACTGGTGTCCTTTTAAGAAGACAGTCATGTGAAGATACAGACACATATGGAGAATGCCATGTGAAGATGGAGGCTGAATTGAAGTGCTGCAGCTACAAGCCAAGGAATGTCTGGGCTAACAGAAACTGGAAGAGGCAAGGAAGAATTCTCCCCTAAGGTTTCAGAGGGAGCCTACCAACACATTGCTTTCATACTTTTAGTCTCCAGACTGTGAGAATAAACTCCTGTTGGTTTAAGCTAGCCAATTTGTGGGTACTTTGTTACAGCAGCCCTAGGAAACTAATACAATGGCAAGCAGGATAGACACAGTGCACCAAAGTATCACCTTGCATATATGAGAAATAGAGCTGTCCAAAGGAGACCTCTGTCAGTTACCACTTAATCGAGTATCACACTTAACATCAAGTATCAAACTTAACATCACTACCAGTGGGACAACCTGACATGTATACCTCCTGATATCATGCAGTTAGAGGCACACAATATCAATTTGATAAACTGAGTGCAACAGGCACATCCCTTGCAATGTGACTTTGCAGCAACTCCCACGAAGAGGTAGCGTTTATTTCTCTACTTGAGTCTAGGCTGGCTTTGTTACCTTCTTTGGCCAACATAATGCCGTTGAAGTGATAGAGTGCCACTTCTAAGCCTCAAAGGACCTTGCACACTTCCACTGTCTTTCAGACCCTTGCCTCTTCCATGAGAACAGGCTAGTGCTAGCCTGCTAAGTGTGACAGATGAATGGGGCTAGGCCCAGTCACCCCAGCTAAGGTCATCTTAGACCAGCGGCCCCCAGTCAATCTGTCAAATGCCTGCAGATCCATGAATGAGTCTAACCAAAATCAGCTGAGCCCAGCCCAGCCCAGATCAGCTGAACTACCTATGCCACGGAGTTTGGGGGTGGGTTGCTATGCGGTAATAACTAACTGTTACAATGATCTATGTTATATCCTTGCTAAATATGTTTAAATGGAAAACTAATCATGAGGAAAGAAAGAATCAGAAAAACCTAGAGTGTGGAACATTCTACGTTACAACTGGTCTGAATACTACAAGTCAGTATCATGAAAAACAACAACAAAAACATGAGGAGACTGTTCTAGATAGATGAGAACAAGGGTTTTCAATCTCAGCACTAACTGACATTTTGGAATAAATACTTCTTTGTTGGGGGGGTTATTCTGTGTATTTTAGGATGTTTAGTAGCATCTCTGGCCTCTGTCCACTTGATGCCAGTAGCACCCATAGTTATGACAATCAAAAGTATCTCCAGGCATTGCTAAATGTCCACCTTGGGGCACTGGATTTGAGAGACAGAATCAAATGCAATGTATGGACCTTGATAAGATCTTGGATCAAACAAAAAAAGATGTTTATAGAAGACATTTTGGATGATTATAAGAATTTGAATGTGGAATTAAAGATATTGAATCATTAATTTTCCCAGATCTAAAAATAGTATTGCAGTTATGTAGGAGAATGCCTTTATCCTTAGGAGATGTACGCTTAATTAATCTGAGTGAAACTTCATAAAGTATTCAATTTACTTTCAAATGCGTCAATGGATAAAAATGTGTTTTTATAGAAAGAGATAAAGCAAAGGTGACAAAATGTTAACAATTTGTGAATCTAGGTGAAGAGTATAGGGGCATTTATTGTATCATTCTTTTAAGCTTTGTAGGTTTGAAATTTTTCTAAATAAAACGTTGGGGGTGAAAAGTGTTAGTCTCACCTCCACTGCTTGACTCTTTACTGACTTAATATGATACAAAGAGCAGGCTTGTTCTAAGTGAATCTGGGTGCTCATTCTGTGTTGCCTGGACAATGAGTTAGCTCAAACCAGGGTATGAGGGGTTGAAGCTGAGGAAGGGGGCTTCTCCTACCCTGAGGAACTGTACACAAGCTCAGCTTCTCATGGGACCACTGGCTTCCTTTCTCTTGTGTAACATCCCATGGGACCAAAAGTCTAGGTGGTGGTCAGCTTGTGTGTGTTTCCCAGACAACTTTGGTAAACAGCTGGCACCAAAATCCAGGCTGCCTGGTTCCAAGACAGTCTGGTTATTCCTTTCACTGATAAGGCTACTCTCAAACTTGCTGTATACTAGAAGGAGACCAAAAGAGGGGCAGAATTCCCTTCTCTAGAAAACCATTCTGTAAGGCCAACAGGTCAGCCAGGGACACTAAGAGGAAGGGGTCTCTCAGCCCTCCCTTCTCTTAAAGACCTTGACTTTGTAAGTTTTTCCAAAGTAAAATCTAAATTTTTGAACCTGTACCTATGATGTAGTGAAATTCAAATCATGCCCTGGTGCAATAAAGTTTAGGCAACTGTAAAGAGACCCATCTTGTAAGAGAGCTAATATTTAAAACATAGACAAAACTCAGAAACCAAAAACGAAAATGCTGATAAATGCTTTAGTGTAAAACACTTAAAACTTTTTAATGGTAAAAACAAATATGACAACAACAACAAGAAAATACCATAAATTGAGCCAAAAGACAAATGGCACAGAAGAAAAACATTAGTTGTAACCCAACAGAAAAAGTGTTTATTATATAAAGAGATCTTACAGTTTTACAAAGAAAAAAATAAACAGAAAAAAGGGCAAAGAATATGAACAGATATTTCATAAAGAAAATAAGAATGGCAAGAACTACTTGGAAAAAAATACTTCATTAGTGCTTAGAAAAATGCAAATCGTAACAATGTGATACCATTTTTATCAGATTGACGAAAGGTTGAAAGTTTGATAAAACTCAGTTTTGACAAGGGAATAAGTGAACTTACACTGTTGACAGAAATGGAACAACTATTTGGAGATTACAATTTGGCAACATCTAACCTGATTTTTAAATGTATATATATATATATATATATTTTGACCCAGCTATTTTATTTATAGGAATTTATCCTAAGATAGAGCCATACAAATTCCCAATGACACATATAAAGATGTTCATGGAAACACTGTTTATAATAACAAGTGGAAATGATTTAGATGTTCATCAATGGGGCAATGGTTAAATAAATTATGGCACATCCAATGATTAAAAGATCTTGGAAGATCTATATATGCTGACATGGAAATATTTCTGATATATTATTGAATGAATAAAGCAAGGTATAGGTGTTTAGGAAAAACTCACTCTTCCTCCTGTGTGTCTCTCCTTCACTCTCACACTACCACACTTACAACATTTCTGACACCAGATATGGGAGTTTTCCCCAAACCAAGCAATTCTCTGTGACAGCAGCGGGGTGTCCTACAATTTAATTCAATCTTGACGCTATCTACCTGGACACTATCCCACAGGTTAAGGGCTCAGTCCCACAAGATTGCCCCCCACCCCACTTCAGATGCCAGTCTCAAGTAGTAGGTTCCCAGCTCACCCACAGCTTCTGTCTGACTTGGCTAAAAACTGGAAGGTCCCATGACTTCCTACCCCTTGGATTGAACTGTTTGCTAAAACAGCTCACAGAACTCAGAGAAACACTTATGTTGATCAGTTTATTATCTAATAAAGTGCAATGTAAAGGATACGGATGAACAGCCTGATGAAGAGATACACAGGGCAAAGTCTGGGAGGGTCCAAGGGCAGGAGTGCTTCACCCTCCAATAATGTGGTTGTGTTCACCTATCTGGAAGCTCTCTGAACCCCATACTATTGGGATTTTTTTTTAAGTTATTTATTTATTTTTATTTTTGGCTGTGTTGGGTCTTTGTTGCTGCGTGTGGCCTTTCTCTAGTTGAGGCAAGCAGGGGCTACTCTTTGTTGCAGTGTGTGGGCTTCTCATTGCGGTGGCTTCTCTTGTTGCGGAGCACAGGCTCTAGGCACGCAGGCTTCAGTAATTGTGGCACGTGGGCTCAGTAGTTGTGGTACGCGGGCTCTAGAGTGCAGGCTTCAGTAGTTGTGGCCCATGGGCTTAGCTGCTCCGTGGCATGTGGGATCTTCCCGGACCAGGGCTCGAACCCATGTCCCCTGCATTGGCAGGCGGATTCTTAACCACTGTGCCATCAGGGAAGCCCCTGGGATTTTTATAGAGGCTTCATTACATAGACATGATCGATTATTAATACTATTGCTATTCCTTTTTCCCCCTTTGGAGAATGGGTGGTGGGGCTGAAAATTCCAAGCTTCTAATCCTGGCTTGGTCTTTCTGGGGCCAGCCCTCATCCAGGAGCCATCCAGTAGCTCACCTCACTAGAACGAAAGAGGCTACAAACCCCCAGGAAATTCAAAGAGATTTAGGAACTCTGTGTCAGGAAGCAGGGTCAAAGACCAAATATTAGAACAAAAGATGCTCCCAAGTGTTCTTATCACTTAGGCTTTACAAGGGTTTTAGGAGCTCTGTGCTGGAACTGTGGCACAGTTCAATGTATTTATTTTCTATTATCTCACAATAGGACACTGTATATTATATGATCTGCTTTGTGGAAAAATGGTGTATATATATTATATATGCCTATGTGGAAAAAATACACAAGAACTAGTTAACAGTGTTTACCTTGGGATAAAAGTGGAAAGATTTTTCTTTCCATTTTAAGCCTTTTGAAGTTCGAATTTATTTTCATTACGGTGGTGTTTTACTTTTACAATTAAAAAAATATACAGATTGTGCCTTGAAACAACTTTTAAAATGTCAATCAGTGCCCCTTCTGATACTTCTGTAGAAAATATTTAAATTACTGAAACAGGATGAGGCCGTGTATAGGCAAGTTGATTTTAGCTGGGGATGCAAATATGCAAATAGTATTGAGCTACTGCAACTAGGTATATGATTTTTAGAACCTAGTTAGGCTGGATCAGAGCAGTTAGCAACTTTCTTAGGCAGTCTTCGGTCATTCACCTTTCTAAAATTGCTCAGGCCAAGCCATTAGCAAGACTCCTGTTGGAAAGCCACCGTAGCCAGCAAGAAAAAAACAATGTGACAGGAAACTTTCTTTCTCCCTCTCTCCTGAGTTTATTCAGGAACGTAGAAGTTAAGATATAAACATGACTCAAAAGTACTAAGTTATGGGGAAAATTTGCAAAGGCATTTGGATGATTCTTGCTCTTTATAAATGCTCCACATTCGCGACTGGCTGAGTGTCTTTTTAAAACACCCCAGGTACTAATCTGAGAGGACAGCCTCTATCAGGGGAACATTTTCTGTTCCCAGTGAAGTGGCACATTCAGTTCCTGGTGCAGGCTCACTTAATTCCTATTAGTCATTTCATAGCTGTATCTTGGGAAGAGAAAAATCTCAAATACTTTTGGGTGATTTCACAAGTAAACTAAAAACAAAACCGTCCCTCTTTTCTCACAGTTCCCATTTATTTACAAATTTCAAGTCAATAAAACATGTCTACCTTTGTGGATATTTCTCTGCTGATGTACCTACCTGATTTCCACTCTACTTGTGTGCCTAGATTTATTGCCTTAACATAGCAGGTGGATGCTGGGCCCACCCCCCCAGTTTGCCATTGAATTGATGGTGCAATTTTTTCTTTTCATGGTTTATGACTCTAAGGTTGTTCTGGGACACTGCTTAAAAACACAGGTCACTACCGGGGCTTCCCTGGTGGCGCAGTGGTTGAGAGTCCGCCTGCCGATGCAGGGGACACGGGTTCGTGCCCCGGTCTGGGAAGATCCCACATGCCGTGGAGCGGCTGAGCCCGTGAGCCATGGCCGCTGAGCCTGCGCGTCCGGAGCCTGTGCTCCGCAACTGGAGAGGCCACAACAGTGAGAGGCCCGCGTACCGGAAAACAAACAAACAAACAAAAAAACACAGGTCACTACCAAGTGAGACACTGGGTCTGATCAAGGTTTGTTTGTTATTTTCTAGGTTGTTTAAGGACATTAGATGAATGCTTAAATTTGTTATTGAACAGTTGCCATGAATACTGAAGATGCACATACGGGATTATTATTGTAGGTTGGTTTGTGACAGCTGGCCCTGATTTAGTTATTTCCTCAAGAAGACACTTTGAACAATTATTTAAATGCCTCCCCTCTGCAATTATAATAATAATGATGATGATGATTTTGCAACTGAATATGCAATTCAGGATGCATACACTCAACTACTGTTTTTAGCTTGCTTTTCTTTCTACATTGATGTCAGCTGCTGTTGTCAGGATTATTAAAGAACAGAGACCCATTTTTCTATTGAGGGTCACCAAACTACAAGAAAAAAGTAATCTGGGGCCAACACAGGAAGTTATAAGAAAAGTAATTATTATAGTTCGCATGTAAGGATCGCTAACCATGAGCAAGAATTTTTTTTCTCCTTGGAGGAAAACAATATAGCATTTTCAGAACTTATCTGCTTTTAAAATTAACAAAATATCTTATTTAATAATTATAAATATCTGACAATGGCTTTGTTCTATAGCATAGTCAACTAAGGAGCCAGAAGTGGGAAAGATGGTGAAATAGAGGAGAGAAGTATGTGTTGTGGGTAAGCAGGAGACAGTACAGAGTAAAAAAAGTGGAATCAGATGGAAAAGGAACAGGAAGATGAAGAGGGCCAAGACAGATAAACAAGGGGTAAGAGGAATAAGACAGAAAGACAGTAATAAGGTGGGAGAACAGGTGAAGGAGATAGCTAGGCAGGAAGAGAGAGGAAGGGGAGGAGAAACATGAATAAACAAAGGGGACGACAGACTGAGTAGTGTAGGGGGTTTTGAAAAAAGCATTTAGATTTGTTTTTAAAATGCATGTGGGACCTCTAGAATGTGGCATTTATACCACCATCACCTGTTACCAATTCTCTTTGAAATGCTGATTCACTATTGTTCACAAGTCTAAGCACTAAAATCATCTTAATTGTAGACCTGGTGGATAAGGTGGGAAAGTTGAAATGGAAACGTTACAAAGTGGATGTCCAGGCTAGCTGCCATTGCAGTATCTGGTTTTTGGAGACTGACTTCTCAGGAGAAATTCCAAAGGGAGGAGAGAGCTCAGCTGTCAGTTATAGGCAGCTTCTTGCCTGCCACTCTCCTAAGATTTAAGGGGAAAAAGTTCTCAACCATAGACATGTGCTCATCAGAGAATCCCATTGTAAGGCTGGTTATTTTTTGGGCTATGAGAGCAGTGTCTCCAACAATAAATCAGATAAAATTAGGCCAAAGGCCAGAGGTTCTCAAACTTTGTACTATATATTTAGTAAGTGGCATTGCTAAAAATTGGTGTGGAAGTGGGGGGAGAAGGAGATCATTTTGAACTTATTTGGAAATATATTGGAAGAAAATGAATCAAAATGATCAACATGGTAAGAAAGTCTCTATAAAAATTTACATTTGAGGGCTTCCCTGGTGTCGCAGTGGTTGACAGTCTGCCTGCCGATGCAGGGGACACGGGTTCGTGCCCCGGTCCGGGAAGATCCCACATGCTGCGGAGCGGCTGGGCCCGTGAGCCATGGCCGCTGAGCCTGCGCGTCCGGAGCCCGTGCTCCGCAACGGGAGAGGCCACAACAGTGGGAGGCCCGCGTACTGCAAAAAAAAAAAAAAAAAAAAAAAAAAAAAAAATTTACATTTGAGAAATACTTTGACCTGATTCCAACATCTGGTGTCTCTTTGAAGACAAACTTCAGTTGATATCCTCAGATGGATCTCAGATGGGGAACCAGGAGAAATAGTTTGCTTCTTTTCTGCTCATTTGTTCTACAATATAGCTCAGTTCAGTCCCTTGTCCCGCTGGACATCCCTGTGCTCCCTTACTTTTTGGCTTGTTCGGGTTCTCTTTTCTAGTGTGGAGCCACCTAGAATTTGCTATCACCATGTTCTCCTATTTCCGTTATTCCCCAGTTCCCTCTGTCCAGTTCTCTTTGTTTCAGTAACACTGGAACTTATTTAACCTGCCCATCATTTATGCTAATATTCTTAAGGAGAAAAGGTAGGGACTTCCCTGGTGGCACAGTGGCAAAGAATCCACCTGCCAATGCAGGGGACACGGGTTCGAGCCCTGGTCCGGGAAGATCCCACATGCCGCGGAGCAACTAAGCCTGTGAGCCACAACTACTGAGCCTGTGCTCTACAGCTCACGAGCCACAACTACTGAGCCCCCGCATGCCACAACTATTGAAGCCTGTGTGCCTAGAGCCTGTGCACCACAGCAAAGACAAGCTACCACTACGAGAAGCCCGTGCACCGCAATGAAGAGTAGCCCCCGCTCACCGCAACTAGAGAAAGCCAGCACGCAATAACAGACCCAACACAGCCAAAAATAAAATAAATAAATAAATAAATGTATTAAAAAAAAGAAAAGGTAGAGGAAGCTGGACGTCCCCAATCAGCCCCATCCTTTCATGCCAGGTAACATAGATATATTTCCATTTACAGTGTCCTTCTGGAGCCAAAGCTTTCTAACCTAGGAAGGGATTCTAATAGGATGACTTTTATGTGAAATAGAAAGAAAACCCACAGGAGCCAACGCCTTTAGACCTATGGGATTATCTCTAGATGATTCTACTATGTCTGGAGATAGCTTTAATAAGCAAATACGGTATTTGGCCTTTGGCCTTACAGAGATAATGCTACTGCTAACCACAACTATGACCATCATTATGACCTTATATTTTATAGGCTAATTCTTTCTGAATGCTTTGTGGATTAACCTGTTTAATATCTGACTACTTGGTTGTGAGCTCCTTAATAGCTAGGTGTATGCCAGCACCTGACACACAGGAGGTGCCTAACAAGTGTTTACTGAATGGATGGATGAAAGTTTAAGCAGTACAGGCAATGAAAGTGAGAGCAGGCAGTATGAAGCAGGGGGAAAATGAGAGGAGCAAGTTCTATCTCCTCCTTTACAAAGACCAGGTTGAGCCCCGACAGTGGTGATGGGACAAATGCACTGAAAGATTCTGACTTGATGAATCCCCTTAACTTCAAATGTTGCTACCAGAGGGCTGGGATACTTCTTTTTTGAGCCACTTTCACTTTTCCCAAAAGGACTTTTGGTTCCAAATACACTAGGAATCAGTGTTAATTGCTTTTTGGAATATTATTTTGTCAGCTTCGTTTAGATGTGGTAATTTGCAAAGCAACCCCCAGCAGTTGGCAGTTCATCCATAGCTGTGTGGTGTTCAGACATTTCCTGGGATTCCTGCCCACCGCCTAGGCAGCTGGCAGTGTTTGCCAGGATCTGTGCTCACCTGGGATTAACTTGGAACCAGTAGTGCTTTGTTGTGTCTGGGATTTTTAAAACTCTGAAAGGGTGAAGGCCCAACCCTACTTAATCCAAAAAATGAAAGTATACTAACTCATAATTTAAAAATTAGCAGGTGCTTAAAGATCATCTAGTCCACATTTGGTGGGAGAGGAAATTGCAGCTCTGACAGATTCAATGACAAGGTCAGTTGCTGGTAGCTGGGAGACCGGGTCTAGAATCTGTATTCTTTGTGTGGCACCAAACTGTGAGCTGGGGTCCTCTGGATTTATGCCTGTGTGGATGTAAGTGTTTAAGTTACTATTTGTTTCTTTCTGAAGCTCTTTTCCCTGACCAGAGACTTCCGGGTCCTCCTTCACACATGCTTCAAGGTCACAGCCCAGACCAAAGTGTTTACAAAAAAACTAGGCACTTATGAGAGGATTCATTGCCAGTTCCTGCACTCTCTGTGCCCTGGCTTCAACCAAGCTCAGCAAACCAAGGGAAGGATAAAATGGTCTCTGGAACCAGGAATTTCTAGGTATGGATGCCAACAGGCAAAAGGATGAATTCTGATTTCTCCGGCAAGCTGAGGCTGCTGCCGCCACCTTCTGGGAGAAGACAGACCC
Organism: Mesoplodon bidens; assembly: GCF_964165515.1. Taxonomy (NCBI): domain Eukaryota; kingdom Metazoa; phylum Chordata; class Mammalia; order Artiodactyla; family Ziphiidae; genus Mesoplodon; species Mesoplodon bidens. Next base: position 85,623,126 of record NC_138166.1, read on the forward strand.
GAGCTTCATACCTGAAGCTAGTCTCAGTGTTCACCTGAGGAATAGTGTGAAGAATAAATGTCTGTTGTTTAAACTGCCCAGTTTATGATATTTTTGTTAGAGCGGCCCAAGTTGACTAAGACACAAATTGGTACGTAGGAGTGGCGGTGCTGCTGTAACAAACACCTAAAACTATGGAAGCAGCCTTGGAACTGGGTAACGGGCAGAGGCGCAAGATTTCTGAGGTGCCTGCTAGACAAAGTCAGTATTGCTATGAAGGGACTCCTAGAGGCAATTCTGGTGAGATCTCAGAAAGAGGAGAGCTGGAGAGACTGCTTCCATCTCCTCAGAAAATAAAAATAACCATGAACAGAATGTTGGTAGAAATATGGACAGTAAAGGCCATTTTGGTCTCAGACAGAAAAGAGGAACGTGTTATTGGAAACTGGAGGCAAGATGATTCTTGTTATAAAGTGTCAAAAACTTGGCTGAATTATGTTCATGTTCTAGCATTTGGTGGAAGGTAAGAACTTGCAAGTGATGAAATTGTGTATCTAGCTGAGGAGATTCCTAAGCAAAGTGTTGAAGGAGCTGTTTGGTTCCTCCTGACTGCTTGCATAGCAAAATGTAAGAAGAGAGAAATGAATGGATGATGGAACTGTTGAGCAAAAAGAAACCAGAACTTAAAGATTTGGAAAATTCTCAGCCTGTCCATACTACTGAAAATGAGAACGCATGACTGACGGACTTCTTGGATTTTACATAGAGCTATTCAGTTGGCACATAAGCTATTCTTCAAGACAAGGAAAGAATGACCCTGAAGGCAATTCAGAAATCAGGGTTTCAAAAGGTGAGGTGTGTGGGGAGGAATCTCCTCAGTTTCAACAGGCCAGACAGCCTCCAACCAAAGTCGTGGGAGTGAGGCCATCTGGAGCCTACAAGGTGTGACCACCGCCTGGCAGAGCCCTGGGTGGGTGTGTCTCTGGCCTGGCAGAGCTCCTGGGGCAGGACTACTCCAGGGGGGTCCAGAAGGCAGAGCATCATGCCAAAGGGATTATTCTCTAGCCTTAAGGTCTCATGGAGTTTCCTTTGCTAGGTTTTAGACTTGCTTGGGACTCATGATTCCTTCCTTCTTTCCTCTCTCTCCCTTTTGAAATGGGAACGTCTATCCTAGTCTGTTTGGTTTCACAGGTTCATAGCTAGAAAGGAATTTTGCCTCAGAATGAGTCTCACTCATATCTGATTTAGATGAGACTAGACTTTAGAGTTGATGCTAGAATAAGTTAAGACATTTGGGGCTGTTGGGATGGAATGGGTTAGGGTTAGTATGAATGTATTTTTTATGTATTTTGTCTGTGAGGACATGCATTTTGGGGGCCAGGGGTGAAAGTAAGAAGTTGGCTGTCTACAAACAAGGAAGAGGGCCCTCACCAGATACCAAATCTACTGATGTCTTGATCTTGGACTTCCCAGCCTCCAGAACTGTGAGAAATAAATGTGTGTGGTTTAAGCCACCCAGTCTATGGTATTTTTGTTAAAACAGCCTAAACTGACTAAGACAGTGAGTGAGAAGAAATTCAGGAGGAACTAAGAGATTCAATTCAGGAAATATTTCTGGAGTATTTACTATGTGCTAGTTATAGAGGATTTAAAGAAGAACGATGTAGGTATAGACCTAAAAAGTTTCCATTAATTACGTTACGGAAAAAAGTGACTGAGAATTAGGTACTTGGGTTCTAGATTCAGATCTGCAAACGGCCCAGTTGTACAAATGACCTTAGATGTGACATCGGACATATTTGGATATTAGTTTCTTCATCTGTTGCATAATAATATTGTGAAGGGAAATTCTTCTTTTTACAGCAGAACTTGCCTAGGACATAGCACATTGAGTACTGCGTTGTGCTTCAACTCTCCTAACCAGCTGGAAGTTGTTAAAGAAACCATGAACTTTGAATGATCCTTTGAATGAGCTAAAGCAAGACCCTTACAGGACCTATCTGAGGACTTTTTTTCCTGACCAATGAAGTATGGGGCTTGTTTTAAGCAATCATATACAAAGCTGTGGATATATTCCAGCCTATTTAGAGTATTTGTTTAATCTTTAATTAGTGTTACACACCATGATACCCTTTCCTAAAAATTAAAAACACCTTCTTTTCCCCCTCAGTCAATTGGTATGTTCCTTTGCCTGGAAATAAATAAAATCGGCTGGATTTGCTTTGCTTTTTAACTATTATTTGACCATATCTTATATTTGAATAGCACTTTGCAGTTTACTAAGTCTCTTCCCACCTGAGAGGAATGGGATGCAATCCAACAGGATGGGCTTTTGAAACAGAGAGATTCTGGCTCTGTTACTGACTAGCTATACTGCCTTGGATAAGTTACTGTAACAGTTAGGGTCCCAGCTGGAAACAGATGGCATTCTCAAATTGGGCAATTTGAGAGGTTTAATAAAGGGACTATTTATAAAGATGTGAGAACATACTGGGAAACCACAGGGAGCAGGGGAGTGGGTGGTTACTGGAACCCGGAACCAGAGAGAGTAGTGTGGAGAGGCCACCTGGGAGGACTTGTGACCTTTAGTTGAAAGGGCCAGTCAGCGCACTGTGTATACAGGCAGGGAGTCAGAGGAAGGGATACCCCAACCTCACGCTCTTCCCTCCTATGTATCTGGAGGGACAAACCAAAGATAACAAACAATTATTTAACCTTTCTGAGTCTTATTTTTCTCATTTGTGAAAAAGGGAATAATAATATTTCTCAGAGTTTTTGTGAGAACTAAATGAGAACTTAGAGCAGACAAGCTAGGCCTTCTTCCTTCACTTCATCTTCAAAACCCCCCTGTGAAGTAGACAGATTTTATTAAAACCACTTTAGAGTTGTGGAAAATGAGACGCTGAGAAGTTAAGTGACTTTCCCAAGGTCTCATAGCTAGAAAAGTATCAGAACTGGGACTGCAAACAAGATTTTTGAGTATACTCTGGGTTTCTTTCCCTAGACTGTTCTGTACCCCTTGATCCCCTTCTGCAGAAGGCTGCCACAGATGGTTTCTTCTTTCTAGAGCTGCTATACCCAGAGCTATGCTGACTCTGCTGTTTAGAGGAAAACTGATTGACCCAGGAATCAGTGCCTAAGCCAAAAAAAAAAAAAAAAAAAAGCACTGATTGGTTATATATGAAGGAGGTCAAATGCCTATGAGGTGGTTTGATATAAGTCTCTGACCAATATAGATCCCCATATCAGCTGCTTGACAATCCACCTGGATATCTATTAGGTATCCCCTATATACCACACTGAAGTTGGAATTCTTGATTTCTTCTACCTCAAAACTGTTCTAACCCCAAATGTTCCCCTTTCAATAAAAGCATCACTAGCTACTCAGCGGTGCAAACACAAAACCCAGGAGTTATCCTTAATTCTTTCCGTTTCTTCCTGCCTTCCCTACCTCATCAGCAAGTCTAGTTGACTTTACTTCCAAAATACAGCCCAATTCAACCATTCCTCTCCATCTCCTTGTTAGTGCAAGCCACCATCATTTCTTGCCTGGCTTAACCTCCTGTAGAGTCTCATCCCTTCCACTCTTACCTCTCTCCAACCCATTTTCTCTTTTGCAGAGTGATCTTCACAAAATGTAAAATGGATCACGCTACTCCTTGGCTTGAATCCCTGCACAGGTCTCCCCTTCACATTTCCATGTCATGACTCCTTACCATGACTGTTAGGGCCCTACTTGTTCTGACTCCAGTCTCCCTCTTCATCACTACACTCCCACCACACTCTCTTCTTTCTTTTCTTTAACAACCCCTTCCCTCCCTCAGGCCCATTGTACTTGCTTATTCTCTCCTTCCCAGAATGCTTTTTGTCCAGCCTTTGCATGGTTGGCACTTTTTCACTGCACAGGTATTAGTGCAAATATTACCTTCTTAGAGACACTTTCCTTTACCATCCAATCTAAATATTACTCCAGTGTAGTCTCTTCCTAGCACCTAAAATGCACAGAATAAAATTATCTAGTTGACTTATGAGATTTATTATATGTTGCCCTGCCAGAATGTAAGCTCCCTGAAAGCAGGGCCCTTGTCTGGCTTTTCTGTTTGTCCCTGCCTCCCTAGCATCTAGGACAGGGCCTGGCATATCACAGCCTCTCAATAAATCTTTTATTGCAGGAAAAGATAGTGAATGGGGACAAACCAAATATAATCAGTTACTCTCTCTGGGAAGTGTTTACTATGAGAAGCATGTTGAGACATCATCAGAGAGTAAAAGACGGTTTCTTTTAGATGCCAAGATACTGGATTACTAGAGCTGTTGATCCCTGAAAATTGATGATCCATTGTTCAGTTCTCCATGAGGCCATCAATATATTAATGTAGGGGAACTAGAGAGATTAAATGGCTGCTGACAGTTTCCAGACCTTCCCCATGTATCCTTACAATAAACCCCATAGACTAAGGCAATGCCCCAGAGGCAGTGGAGGTAAATGTGTACCCGTAGGAGATCTGAGGTACGGCAGACTCCTGAAGATTTTAAAATTTCTTTAGTCTTCTATTTTATCTTAACATTTATACAAATTTGGGGGTCAGAATCATAAGATATCTACGAATTTAAAGCATTTGTATGTTAACATATCTATCTGTATTTATGTTAACATACGAATGCTTTAAATTATTTTACCATTTGTAAAATCTGTGCTGTAGGAAAGCCACGCTATCCAGGGTCTTTACATTCTCTGTGGCAATCATACCTCAGGGATACATTTTTTTAGTCTGAGAAGTTCTGGCATTTTTTTTCCTTTGCAACCCAAGTACTCTTTTAGCACAATTAATTCATTCTTCAGTAAATATTTATTGAACATCCACTATATGCAAGACACTCTAAAAGAACTAAGGATACAATTGTGAACAAGATATGCATGACTCCTACCTTCATGGGAGTTATAGTTTAGGGAGAGAGAATGAGAAATAAAGAGGAAATAAAAATATATTGTGGGACTTCCCTGGTGGCGCAGTGGTTAAGAATCTGCCTGCCAATGCAGGGGACGCGGGTTTAAGTCCTGGTCTGGGAAGATCCCACATGCTGCGGAGCAACTAAGCCCGTGTGCCACAACTACTGAGCCTGCGCTCTAGAGCCCACGAGCCACAACTACTGAACCTGTGCTCTAGAGCCCACGAGCCACAACTACTGAACCTGTGCTCTAGAGCCCGCGAGCCACAACTACTGAGCCTGTGCTCTAGAACCCGCAAGCCACAACTACTGAGCCTGTGCTCCAGAGCCCGCGAGCCACGGCTACTGAGCCTGTGTTCTAGAGCCCGCGAGCCACAAATACTGAGCCCGCGTGCTGCAGCTACTGAAGCCCATGTGCCTAGAGCCCGTGCTCCGCAACAGGAGAAGCCACCGCGATGAGAAGCCCACGCACTGCAACGAAGAGTAGCCCCCAATGGCCGCAACTAGAGAAAGCCTGCACGCAGCAACAGAGACCCAACGCAGCCAAAAATAAATAAAATCTAAAAAAAAAAAAAAAGAATTAAAAAACATATATTGTGATGTTTGCTAAGATAAGGAAGGAAACTCAGGGTGACAAGGGAAATGTAAAAAAAAATGGCACCTAACCCCGAAATAGGTGATGAGGACTGATTTTCCAGAATGAAATAATCTGAAAAACAAGCAGAAGTTAGCCAGGTGAAGAATGGGGGAGAGTATTCCTGGCTTGGTTTAGACTAAGCCCTGGAGACCAGAGAGAGCACAGAATTTATAGGAGCCAATTCAGTGTGTTAGTGTGGCTGGAGTAGGGAGTGCAGAGGAGAAAGAGAAGAGAAAAGCTAGAGAGGTAATCAAGGCAGGATATGAAAGGCCTATGCTAAGGACTTTCAGTGTTACCCAAAGGGAATAGAAAGTCACTGAAAGTCTGAGAGAGTCATCTTAGGAAGAACTGACTTATGTGTTTTTTTAAAAAAGATCACTCAGGGACCATAACTCTGTGTCTGGAAAAGAACAAGGACTTGACTTACATTAGGGTAAGAGGTGTAATTAGCAAATTTGGAGCCCCAAACTAATTGAACCGAGTCACCATCTTAATCTTTTCCCCTTAAAAGTATCTCTTTTCCCCCCAAATAACCACTAATCATCTTTGGAACTAATCAACCTTCTCTGGCCTCTTCACAGTCTCTGGACTCCTGACTTCATTGTTGGGATTATAGCATTCCCTCAAGGAACAAATACTTTCCCAGCATGCTGCAACACACAAAGCACATGTGATTTTAAAGGTTAACATATTGTGGCCTTTCTATTTGGCATTCTCCATCTGATATGCTAGTGGAGGCTACTACTGAGTTTTTCTCTGTGGAAACAGGAAGTCAGGAAAGGATTTGAGGAAGTTTGGGCAGGTTAATGATTATAATGGGAAAAGAATACAACTATAGTACTGAGGTGTTTCAACTTACTTGGTCATTCACTAAAAAACCCTTTGCTTGAGTTTTTCCGTTGGTCAGGTGGAGATGAAGACGCTGTGCAGGCTTCCAGGGGTAGGTAGAACCACTTAGACAGTGAGAGAAGGGTACTTTGGTAATGCAGTGGCTAAGCCAAGGAATAAACATGCACAATGCTGACCTACAGGTATTTGATGGGAACATTATCTAAAGCTGCTAGATATTTAGAGCAAGTGTTCATTTTTAGATAAGGAGCTGGTATGATGCCCATATAGCATTCAGAGCACATGGGCTGTTATTCCCTCTGTGGTCATTTTCTTGAAATTCTCTGTCTCTCTCTCTTTTTTTTTTAATAATATTCTTTTTTTTAAACCCCGCATTTGTTTATTTATTTATTTTTGGCTGCGATGGGTCTTCGTTTCTCTGCAAGGGCTTTCTCTAGTGGTGGCAAGCGGGGGCCACTCTTCATCACCGTGCGCGGGCCTCTCACTGTCGCGGCCTCTCTTGTTGTGGAGCACAGGCTCCAGACGCGCAGGCTCAGTAGTTGTGGCACACGGGCCTAGTTGCTCCGCGGCATGTGGGATCCTCCCAGACCAGGGCTCGAACCTGTGTCTCCTGCACTAGCAGGCAGACTCTCAACCACTGCGCCACCAGGGAAGCCCGAAACTCTCTGTCTCGTGCTTTTTCAGAATGGGGGCTAAATATCTGTCAGTTAAAAGTAGGTAGATTTACCAGCTGTAAGAATGACGACACCCAGCTTCCCAACTCTTTTAGGATTTTTCTGGTCTGTAGGTGAATGTCATTACTGAGCAAACCAATCGCGCGAGATGCGTATGAGAGAGCTCACAACAAATGCTTACCACGAAGGGCATCACAGACTGAAAACTGAACAGGATGAGAGGACACACAAACATTTCCTTTTCCTGTCTCCATGTGACTCTGGAACGAGGGGGGGGGGAGGGACAAGACGTGGAACCGGGGCGGGGGGGGGAGGGACAAGACGTTTAAAACCAGGACAACTCCAGAAGGAAAGGCCATTAGCTATTCCACTGCAATTCCCTTCAATGCTGTTTCCTTACAGAATTTAGAAACTGGAGAGGGCAGTGGTTTCCAAAGTCTCAAAGGCGTCCCTTCTCCAACTTCTTCTCATTTTCCCTTCCTGGCCCATAACTACAATTTATTTTTTTCAAAATGTTTTTGGCTTTCCCCTTACCTCAGCTTTCAAGAAAAGTCATTTGAGACATTCCTCTCCAAGCCCCACTGGAGAGCCCCTCAGATGTTCACACTCCAGTCCCAGTTTCCGCCTGTCAGTCTTTCAGGATGGTTCAGCGGCGGAGACCCTCAGGGTGAATCGCCGGCCCGCGCGCGACTCACCGCTTCACGCAGGGGTAACGACGCGAGACCGGGAGAGCTGACGGCTCAGGCGGGCCGCGGCTCCTTTAAGAGCAGGCCCCGCCTCTCCCCCCTCCCGGCGCGGCTGGCGGTCGGCGGAGGCCTCTACGGTGCTGACAAGATGGCGGCTGGCGGGGCTGTCTCTGCGACGCCCGAGTGCCGGCTTCTGCCCTACGCGCTACACAAGTGGAGCTCCTTCTCTTCCACCTACCTTCCTGAGTAAGTGCTTGGCCCTGAGCTCGGGCTGCCCTACTCCTCGGCGTAAGCACGGCTGGGCCAGGGGGCCGTGGAGGGCAACCGCGTTGAGAGGCCCAGGCGGGGCCTGGTGAGGGGGACGCGCGGCCTCCGGAGTCTCAGTCCAGCCGCCGAGAGCGTTGCACGCCCCCGCCTCCGGGAGGGGTTAGGATCCAGAGTGCGAGATTCGGGTGGAAGGGGCAAGGTGTGTGGAGGGGCCGAGGCGCGTAGGACAACGGGGAGCCAGGTGATGGCGGCGGCCGGGCTTGGGGGTTGAGAAGGGCTTGGGGGCGGGCGGCTCAGGGAGGTGGAGCAAGAGTTGGGGCTTTCGGGACCGGACGGCGGGCAAACTGGTGAAGATGTCTAAGGGCGTCCGAGGTGGTGGGAGACGGGGGGCGGTTCAGTCGATTGCTGCCGGGACAAAGTGTAAAGCTGAGAAGAGTGACTGTTCCTGGGGGGGGGTGGTCATTAAAAGCGATTAGTTCCAGGAGAGTGGTAAAAGTCACCGACGGCTGAAGAGTTGTGGAACCTATCTGTGCAAGTGGGGAGACGTTGTAGGATTTGCGGAGGGTATCTTTTCCGGCTGGTAGTTCTGAAAAAGATAAGAGAGTGGGCAGGAGGGACATTACAGAGGAGTTCCATTATATGATGGCTCAGAGCATGGATTTATGTCGACACAGACCAGTTTCCCAGCCCGGAAACTCAGATATAGACAGAAAAGTATGACTTTAATGAATTTGACTTCCAACACTCGTTTGGTCTGGATCCGCAATTTAGGTGTTAAAAAGAGTTCCAGTGCGTTACAGAAAAACCGTTTTTTTCTGTAGCAGATTGCTTCTGAAATGCTGACAGTGCTTTCATTCAGTATTTGCTTATGTCTGAGAGAAGGAGCAGATCGAACTCCACTTTTACATACTGATAGAGAAACTGGCTTAGTAAAGTTTTAAGCTCTGTGCAGACCCTGAAGAAAAGTGCTAGCTGTCCCCCGGACCGTCATTTTACAAGTCTAGGAATGATTTTATGAACAAAACAAGTTACAAATAATATGTTTTTCTTACTGAACAAAGTGACTAGATATGTGACGCATACTCAAAGGTTTTCCACCTATATTTCAAAAAGTCTTCACATTTTCTCCAATTTGATTTCTCTGGTCACATCAGTCAGAAATCTAAAAATGGAGCTGTGACTAGGAGAATCTAACTCTCTTGACTGCCAGCCCATTGTCCTATTCTCCAGGTCAAGGGTTGGCAGTCAGGACTTCAGTAGGATGTGGTTCAGTGAGGGGTGCCAGGTGACCTGTGGCCTAATCTGGCCTGTGTGGCCTGTTGATGGCTACTGTATGGCTGTGTCCCTGATTGATGCTGGCATCCAGCTTTTAGTGTGAGAGTGAACCAGGTAAACATTCTAGGCCTCAGCTGGAGTTGAAGTGTGGCCCTAGGTACTTGACTTCTGATTTTCAGGGCTTAACAAATTGAGTCTGAAGGTAATCAGAATTTTTCTATACCCAGGTTAGGATCACAGATAGTTGGGAACTGGAAGGGCATTGTTTGACCTAATAACTCTGGAGATATTTTCCTGGTCTTAAGTTAGACTACTTCCAGGGTTTCACTCCTTAAATTTCTGTCGTAGGGGTGAGACTTGGATATCACAAGTCCCATCTGAGTTATGAATAAAAAAGAAAGAGTACATTTCAAGCAGGAAATGATTTAGTGGGATGGCAACTTTACTTTTTTTTTTTTAACATCTTTATCGGAGTATAATTGCTTTACAATGTTGTGTTAGTTTCTGCTGTATAACAAAGTGAATCAACTATATGTATACATGTATCCCCTTATCTCCTCCCTCTTGCGTCTCCCTCCCACCCTCCCTATCCCACCCCTCTAGGTGGTCACAAAGCACCGAACTGATCTCCCTGTGCTTTGCGGCTGCTTCCCACTAGCTGTCTGTTTTACATTTGGTAGTGTATATATGTCAATGCTACTCTCTCACTTCGTCCCAGGTTCCCCTTCCCCCTCCCCGTGTCTTCCATTGACAGATGAATGGATAAAGAAGATGTGGCACATATATACAGTGGAATATTACTAGGCCATAAAAAGAAACCTAATTGAGTTATTTGTAATGAGGTGGATGGACCTAGAGTCTGTCATACAGAGTGGAGTAAGTCAGAAAGAGAAAAACAAATACCATATGCTAACACATATATATGGAATCTAAAAAAAAAAAAGAAAAAAGTTCTGATGAACCTAGGGGCAGGACAGGAATAAAGAGGCAGCTTTACTTTGACTTATGTCTCGTTATCCTGGCGCCAGATTTGAAGTGGGCAGCATTCTAGTTTTGGAGTTAGAAGGCAGCCGTTTGAAATAGGAGAAATCTGTTGTTACGGTTTTCTCAAATATATTTGTAAACTAGTATTTAGTGTTTAACTCTCAAACACTTTCATTTACAGTGTTTTTAGTCTTTATAGTATTCTGTTGACTTATCCAGTATAGTTTTTATTTTAAAGCACTAAACTATTGTAATAGAGGAGTAATCTGAACTTTTTCTTTGAAGGAGTATAGTTGAGTATTATGGAGCTTGAGTTTGAGAGTTTTGTGTCTGCTAGATTGGTGTGTGCCATGCCTGGACTTCTAATTGCAAGTAAGGATGGCACTGAACTTCTATTAGCAAGTGAGGATGTTATAACTTTGTATAATAGGAAGTGTGAGAAAGGGATTGACTTTACTTACTTTTGCCCTAAAATCCTAATGCTGTATCTTTACTGGCAGCGACAGTCATGTTAAAGTACTTTTTTTTTTTTTTTTAATTTATTTTCGGCTGCATTGGGTCTTTGTTGCTGTGCGCGGGCTTTCTCTAGTTGAGCCGGGGGCGGGGGTCGGGGGCGGCTATGCTTCTTTGCGGTGCACGGGCTTCTCGTTGCGGTGGCTTCTCTTGTTGTGGAGCACGGACTCTAGGCGTGCGGGCTTCAGTAGTTGTGGCACAAGGGCCTAGTTGCTCCATGGCATGTGGGATGTTCCAGGACCAGGGATCGAACCAGTGTCCCCAGCATTGGCAGGCGGATTCTTAACCACTGCGCCACCAGGGAAGTCCTTAAAGTATTTCATAAACAGGCATAATTTCAAGTAAAGCCTTTTGTTGAAATTGTCTACAGAATAGCAAATATTTATTGATTACAAGTCACTGATCAAGGCATTTTGAGGGAATAATAATAAAGCAGTAACAACAATGGGAAACATTTATAATGTGCCTTCCATTTGCTAGGCTCTCTTATGAACACTTAAGTGTATTATCTCATTTAATTCTCAAAACAATTATATGAGGAATCTTCATTTTCCAGCTGAAGAGACGGGGAGATGTTAAAGCTTGCCGCAGGTCACACTGCTGGACAGAATCAGGATTTGAACCCAGGTAGTCTGACTCCAGATTCTGTGGTCTTAACTGTAGAGCTGATCTGCTTCTGCACAAAGGTGGAGACAGGAATTCAGAGATTTGGAAGAGTTCTTGTGTTAAAGGCACTTACATTTTAGTTGTGAAAGACATGAAGTCATGAAAAAAAGAAAAATTTGGATCTCTATTTTTTTTTCCTGCAGACTTAAAAAAACGTTTTCCTTCTCTCAAAGTCAGAAAAGAACATTTTCCCTTCTAACCCTTTTAGATTTATTTGGACTTTAAAAATGTTAAAGCAGATCAAGTTATAGATAACACATTTTTATTTTGAAACTAATGAAGTGGCCTTTCATTTTTCAGTGTGCTTAAAAAAGTTTGCTTGTATTTTACTTTTTTCTGAAGTTTACAACTAATTTGGGAATTAAGAGAAATGCGTCTATTTAAATGATGATTAATTCTTAGAATTACATGCACTCTTACATGTAAAAATATTTTATAAACTGCTCATCTCTATACTCAGTTGTTTATTGCTCTAGCTAATAGTGATACTAACTATTTATGGAGCACCTGCTGTGTGCAAGATGATTTTTGTATATAGTTTTACCTAATCCTTACAACAAACCTGCAAGATAGGTATTGTATCTATTTTGCATATGAGGAAACTGAGGTCCATATAGGTTAAGTAATTTACCCAAGGTCATATAGTTTTCAGGAGGCTTGGCAAGTTCTCGGACTTAAAAACTCTTGCGTGTGCCTCTAGTAACAACCACTGCTTGGGAACCTTCTATTTGTCAGGCACCATGCTTAGGACTTAGATTGTGTTCTTTTGATTTCGTATTTATAAAAAAACCCTATGATAAATATTATCATTCTCTTTTACAGCTAGGGAAACTGAGGTTCAGAGAGGTAAGTTAAATTGTCCAGGTCTAAGAGTTGAAAGGGTAGGAGATAGGACTCTGATCTTGGACCTCCTGACTTCTGTTATCAAAGAAGAATACTGCTCCTTCAGTATTTTACATGGCTGTAATATGTTCCTAATTGGGAATACAGATAAAAAGTACTATAAGGTGAGAATGGAGAGAGGGAATTACATGGCTGTAATATGTTCGTAATTGGGAATACAGATAAAAAGTACTATAAGGTGAGAATGGAGAGAGGGAAAGATATTTAGGTATATTTTATCTCGACATTTAAGGTTTTTATGTATTAATATAAAAATTGGGAGGACCTTTGAAAGTATAGTTAGTTACACATTAGGTAATTTTATTGTTGTAGAATGATCCTTCTTTTATTTACATGTTAGTGAAAGACTTCATTAGTTTAGATGGTAAAATTGGATGCATTTTTAAGTGTTTACCTTTTTCCTGTTTGTCTACTTTATTACTTAAAATCAGACATTAATTAAAACTGTACCTTTGTGAATATGTGATTCGTGGTTCAGAGTAAAAGTGATATAATTTGACAAGTAGGTTAGGAGGTGAACCTATTTCAACTATTTTAAAATTCCACATTTAAAAGTGAATATATATTTTTTCTAATTGCCAAAAAAAACCCACCCTAAGTTACTTGAGGAATATTTGCAAAATATAGACGCACAGAAGCAAAATTTAAATTAACCTTAATCCCACCACCCAAAGATAACTAATCACCCTGTGATATATATCATTCCAGATATTCTGTTGTGTCTATATCTATTTTCCAATTTGATATTGTCCTGTTTGCTGTTCTGTATTCTTTTTCCTTCTTAATATATGATAAATATTTCCTCATGTTATTAAATATTTTTCTATATTATCATTTGTTATAGATACACTATAATCCATATAATGATTTTATGGCATTTTATTTAATCGGCCCCCTATTTTGGGACATTTAGTGTTTCTGGGTTTGTTTTGTTTTTGTTGTTCTTCGGCCATTAGAACAACATGGAGTAAAAGTGATATAATTTGACAAGTATACTAATGTCTCATTAGTAATGAGACATTCTGCCTTACAGAAACAAATCTTGAACTCATTTATGATGAGTTCTGAGATGCTGAATTGTTGGATTAAAGATATCAATTTATTTTCCTACTGTCTGTGTAGGGAACTCTGTTTCTATGTACCCTGGGTTTACTTTGGTATTACCCTTAGTAATTTGGGATTAAGAATGTGGTTTGGGGGCATCCCTGGTGGTGCAGTGGTTGGGAGTCCGCCTGCCGGTGCAGGGGACGCGGGTTTGTGCCCCGGTCCGGGAGGATCCCACATGCCGCGGAGCGCCTGGGCCCGTGAGCCATGGCCGCTGAGCCTGCGCATCCGGAGCCTGTGCTCCGCAGCGGGAGAGGCCACAGCGGTGAAAGGCCCGAGTACCAAAAAAAAAAGAATGTGGTTTTGGTCAGATAGGTCCTTAGAGATGTCTGGAGAGTGCTTACATAATTCAAAAGTGACATTGTTCCTTATCATTTCTCTCCCCCCCCCCATTTTAGCTTTTAAATGGATTTTTATTTTATTAATCACATACATTTGAAAAATAGAACACATTTGTGAGATTTATTATTTATTTGGTGTATAGACAGTGATTACTATGCATATGAATTTGAGGATTTTTTACAATCCCAAAGGCATCTGAAACCCAGGAGTTGTGAGTCACTAGTTTCACCAGTTGGAGGTATTCAACGCCCTGGAGACTGGAGACTGTCATGCTGTTTCTTTCCTTCCCTTTTTTCCCTTTCCCTAAACTAAGGTTAGTACTGGCCTGGCTTGGGAACCTTACTGGCCAGTGGAAGTTCTAAGACTGATATTTTCAGTCTGATGATATTAGAACTTTAGGAAAATAAAGATACCCGAGATAGAGGAAGAGCTTGAGGTGGGTCTAGGATTAGAGATTGAATCTGTGGAGCTGGCTCCTAGGATTGGATCTTTGTGAACTTTACCAAGTTATGATTCTTCTCTGAGCATCATCACTTTCCTTCTGTGTAGAAATACTTTTTATCTTGATCAAATGTTGGGAGGTTTAGTATTATGTTTAATTTCTCTTTTTTTTTTTTTTTTTTTGGCAGATAGATAGCTCTATTATTTGCATTAACTTTTTTTGAGACTGATACAGGGACTGTGTGATGTTCTGCTATTGGTAAGATGCATTTCAGCTGTTTGTGGTGATCTGACTTTGCTATATGTCAGTCATTCAGAAGTCATCTTTGGAAATATGAGAGATTTTCTAGATTTTAATTTTATAGGTGTAGCTATTAGCACCTAAGAATGGTTTTCTTTGTATTGACTCTGTTTGGGATTTCTGGCACCTCTCGAATTTATAGCATGACTCCCATCAGTTCTGAAAAAATTTTGATAGTCTTCAAATATTCTTTCTACACCCTTCTTTTTCTCCTTTCCTCTCTGACTTCAATTAAATCCATACTCTACCTTTTGTCCTGTCCCATATGTCCTTTATGCTTTTTTCTGTCTTTTTTTATCATTTTTTTTTTTTCTCTCCTTATTTCATTCTGGATAGGCTTTACTTGCCTGTGTTCAGTTCACTGATTCTCTATTCTGGTATGTCCAGTCAGCTTTTAATCCCATCTATTTTATTCTTGGGTTCAGCTATTTTTTAGTATTTTTTAGTGCTAGACTTTTCATTTGATTTTCTCTCTTTTTAAAAATAGATTCTAATTCTCTGGTGAAAATCTCCACATTGTGACATCAATCAAGCTGCTAAAAAGTCTGTGTCTGAAAACTGCAATATCTGGATCTCTTGTAGGTCTATTTCTCTTGTCTTTTATCACACATTTTATCTTGGTGTGTCTGGTAATAATAATAATTATTATCACTATTACCATTATTTTGGGGAGTAACTTTTTCTGAATACCACACATTATATTTAGAATTTTAGATACAATTACAAATTACAGTTAGTTGCCTAATGTTATAACATTTCTTTAGAGAGGATTCACCCATCTTCTGGCAGGCAGATAAAATAGAGGCAGATCACCTCAACAGTCAGGAACTGAGCTGACTTGAGGCTGAGTTTTGGGGTTTGTGAACATCTAGTTTGCACAACTTTGGTAGCCCTCCAGGGAACCCAACTGAGAGACTGGGTGTTTCTAGGGCCTCTCCTATTTTTGCCTTTCCAGCAGCATGAGACTCCTAAAAGGAGGAGCTCCTTGCTTTCAGTTGCTTTCTGCTGGCTTTTTAGCCTCTTGCTTTTTGCAGTTTAAGAATCGACACATGCTTTAAGAGGAAAATCAGTATGCAGCGTCAGGTTTGTTCTTCTGTACCTACCTTTTCTATAGGATCTTAACCCCTCAGGTCTTGGATGTCATGGCAAGACCCAGTTACCAAGTTTTGTCCCCCTACCCCCTTGGAATTGCCAAAAGCTCTGCTGACTTCTCTGCCCTTTAGTAGCTGTCTTTTCCTGGCTTCTCAGCTCCTCGGCTCCTTTCCTGTGCCATTAAAGAAATAGGTGGAACGTCCTGAGAGGGAAAGCTGCCCAGAATGTGGGGCTCCCTTTAACAAGTTCTTTGGCATCTCAAATCCTAACTGCCTCAGAAAATCTCTGATACCTTAAGAACTTTTTTTTTTCTATTTTAAACAGCTTTTCTAGTTGTAAAAGGTAATGTGTTGGTCTGCTGCAGGCTATTCTGTCAAATCACAGAAAACGCAGAAATCTTTCTGTGTTTAGTTCTTATGAAATAGACTTATATTTTCTAGGCTTATGAATTCCTCATGGTTATGTTAATGCACTCTCCTAATACTTGGGCCCCAGATTTTTTTGCACAGTGTTTTCCTTCATTTTGCCTTTTGACACCTTAACTGCTTATTCCTAATATCTGATGGGAAAAATTAGGGACTATGAATAACATTATTTGTTAGCAATTGTTTTAAATACTTACTGACTAAAATGAGATTTATTCTTGGTTTTATTGATGATTCATAATTCTCTTTTGAGACTTGTTTATGAGGTCCAGAAATTGAGAGTTTTATCTTTGTCATAGTATATAGTTATTTTCCCTTCCTATAATGTGATTTTTATATTATTTACCTTTTTTTTTTTTAGAACTTTCATGGGAATATTTATGTGAAGGCATTGTTCAGAAGGCAGATACTTGGGTGTAATGTAAATTTTTTGGTTTGTAAATATTGTTAGTATTTAATACTTTTTAAATATCCTTACATTTCTTCAATATGACTGGTATTTATTATAGTTATCATCTATGTACTTGTTAAGACATGTTGTTTTGTATAAATAGAAATGTTAAGTTATTTTAAGCATCCTTGGGTATGTCCCCTTTCCCCTTCCTCTCATTGTCCCCTTTCTTCCCTTTTGATCTAAGTAGTTTGATCAGAAGAGCCCTAAAACCTAATTCCTACTTATTCTTCAGCTGTCAGCTAGAATGTCACTCTCACAGCAAAGTCTGACTTACCCCTGTCCCACCAAAGAAGTCTGGCACCCCTTCCCCACCCCTACAGTTAAATGCTTTCATACAAATGTATACCCTTCTCATATATCACTTTATATAGTTTATAATTATACATTTATTTGTATAATTGTTTGATTAATAGCTGTCCCTCCAGCTAGACCACAAGCTCCATAAGGACTATGAAAATTTTCCCCCTCATCATTGTAGTCTAGCATAGTGTTTATTAAATGCATACATGAGCTAATTAGGCATTTAGACTACTTTTCTTCTTTTAATAGAGTTTTGTTCTTGGGTTAGATGGAGTCATATACTGGCCATGTTAAAAATATTTATTTAGTTTTAATAATAAGTTTTAAATCTGTGCTATAAACTTTCATGGTTTTCATAATTTTTCGCAATTTCAGAGAATATTTTAAGTGAAATTGGTTATCTTGGGGTGGGGATATTGCATTTGGAAGAACTTGGAAGAGAAAGCTTCTTATCTATCTTGCTATTTTAAAAAGTTTTTATTATTAAGGTTATTTATATTATTATGGGCAGTTTTTCTAATGAGGCCTCGAGAGCTTTAAAGCTTAGTTTATTACAGAATCTGATTTGGCTAATAGCTTTTAATAGTTTTAGAATATATTGCCAATATTTTGATTAATTTTAGGATAAGGATCATTTTCTCCAATTCCTTAAATATAAGTATTTAATAGAAAGTAGGAAAAGTAATATTAAAAGTTAGTTGACTTTTTAACATAGTAATGTTTTTGGTTTGGTAATTTGCATCCCATGCATTCAGCTACTTAAAAAGTGTAGTTCAGTGGTTTTTAGTATGTTCATGGATATGTGCAACCATCACTGCAGTCAATTTTAGAACATTTTCATAATCTCAAAAAGAAACTATACCCTTTGTTATGATCTGCTTACTTTCTTATCCCTGAGCAACCACTGATTTACTTTCTGTCTCTATAGATTCTGGACATTTCATATAAATGAAGTCATAGAATATGTAATCTTTGTGATTCGCTCCTTTCAGTTAGCATAGTGTTTTAAAGGTTCATTTATGTTGTAGCATTTAGCAGTACTACATCCTTTTTATGGCAGGTAATATTCTATTGTATGGGTATACCACATTTTTATCCATTCATTAGTAGATGGGCATCTAGGTTGTATTCCCTTTTTTGGCTGCTGTAAACATTTGTGTACAAGTTTTTTGTGTGGTTATATGTTTTCATATCTTTTGGGTAAATGCCTAGGAGTGGAATTGCTGGGTCATATAGTGATTCTATGTTTAACTGTTTAAGGAACTGTCAGGCTGTTCTTGGTTAATTTTTTTTTCCCCCTCTGTTATTGAGGTAGTGTCAAACTGATTAGTGCATATGAATTGAAGCCCTGTAAGGAAAGTGACCACCTGGAATTAGATAGCAAATCACTTGACTTCAAGTCTTTTACTCTGAGAACTTTCTGTGACAGTTGAGCTAGTCTTTTATCTTCTTTTATTTTTGTTCAGAATGCATGTATATGGACTGGCTCCATGTCTTCATCTTTTAAGTTATTTACCTACCTATCAGTGTACATACTTACATGGAGACATACATACATTCACACATACTTTGGTAAGTAGTTCATAGTGGGGATGTTAATTGAAAGTTGGTATTTTTTTTCTAAAATTTATATAGTTTGTTAACATGTGAAATATTGACTGGAAGATATTTATGAAACTTGTTTATGAATTCTTTCCTTAAACTGAGGCATAGATTTTAAAAGAGCTGAAAATAACTTCAAGTTTGACAGAATAGTTTCTTCTAGAATATAGAATTTTAGATGATTAGAAAACTCACATATCTAGTTCTGAAAGTTTAAGTCTTGTCATCTATCATCTGCATTTTCTACAACCTAAAATGCTACTATGGGTGACAGGTTAAAGAAAACTTTGTTTTTTATTTTTTTGCTACATTGTGGTATTTGAGTCACAATTATGGCTTTTCACATTTTTGGCTACCTGTGCCATAAACAAATTATTGGGTGCCTCTAACTCCTGAATAATAGCCAAGCCTATTTGAAGTTATGAGAGAGAATTTCTGGTGATGAACTATCTGTACCTATAATAGTACAATAGAAGGTAGGAAAAGCTAAGTTCAGGTGAGTGATAAAAGTAGTAAATGCTACAGAAACTAGAGGTGAGATTCAGAGAATGGAGCTTCTACTGTTGGCATGGGCTTGAGGAGAGACTTCTTGGAAGAGGTTAATGAGCTATGATTTCCTTTGTGTACGGATCTAATTTATTTTACCATTCTTCATGTTTCTTGAATGCAGGAATTTATCTTTACCCTTGTGCATATTCAGCAACTCCTATTTGGGAAATCCGGTTAACATTTGGCATTTGTTGAGTTAGTGTAGCATATCAGAACCAGGAAGATGCTTGGAGGTAGACTTTTCCCAGACAGTATACAGGGCAGTTGATACAGGCTGGATCATTGGTCAGGTACTTCTTCCTTATATATTATATATGTGGACTGGTATCCATATTTCTCTCCAGAATCACCAGTTTTTAGTACTTTAAGTAAATCTTTTTCTTTTTATTCAGGTTTGTTTCATATATACAGTTACAAAAGATACTGTTTACTGAAGGTGGCTTGGCTGATGGTGTTTCAAAGTCACTTGCTGTATTCTATTCCCCTCTGAACAGCTAACATTTATCCTACCCATTATTTGACAGTGAACTCCTCCCCTCTACTTATTTATACTTTATGATTTTGTATATTAGGAGAAATAAGCATTAACTTATCTATATACATTTAGGAGACTTGCCGCTCCCTATTGCAGAAATTTAAGTGTAATGAAAACAAAACTCTTTGAATTTTATTTTATTCTTTTGAGGAAATTTAGTAAGATATTATGAATTTTTTACGGTATTCTAACCTGCTTTTCCAGGGCATTTAGGGCAGTGATTATGTTTATATTTATCTAAAATGTAATGCATGGATTGCAAATTAATCCTCTAGCAAGTATCTAATACTATTGATAGAAATGTTACTATTGCCCTTAGATTTACTAGATTTAATAGAACAATTTTTTTGAGATGTCCTTGAATTATGATGGGCTATTAGGCTGCTATTAAAAAGTAAGTTTTAGAATATTTTTTAATTATGTAGAGAAAATCTTCCAGATACAATAGCATATAAAAGACCTACAGATCAAAAAAAAAACAATGCCTTATTAAATGGCTTGCTCCGATTTATCTTTAAACGCACACACCCACCCCCTTTTGTATGCTTATGCATATAGAAAAGACTGCAAAGAAATTTACTAAAGTCTTAACAGTGATTATCTCTGGGATGTAGTAATTGTGTTGATTTCTATTTTTTAATGCCTTTTCTCTGGACATTGCCCAAAGTTTTAAATTTTATTTTATTTTAACAAATTTATACATTTAAACAACAAAAAAAGTAGAGGTTGTGTGTGAGTGTATGTGATTGGCTTGTTCGATTATAAACACAAATTAAAGGATCTTAATCCCATGTTAGTTTGAATTTTATTTTTTGGAAAGTGAGGAGCCATCAAATAATTTTAAGTGGAAAAGTGATGTGACTAAAGTCAGTGGTTTAAAATTTAAAAATTTAAACACTCTTGATAAACAACAAGGTCCTACTGTATAGCACAGGGAACTATATTCAGTATCCTGTGATAAACCATAATGGAAGAGAATATGAAAAAGAATATATATATGTGTAACTGAGTTACTTTACAGCAGAAATTAAATATAACATTGTAAATCAACTATGCTTCAATTAAACTAAAAAAATTTTTTTTAAACATTCTTAAGAGCCAATAATTTCCATTTTTAGTAGCTAATTTTGAGCAGCAGTCTTCAAATTGGGGCACGCTTATCCCTGGGAGTTCGTGTACACTTTCCAAGGGATACATAGGCAAAAATAGTTTTGAAGGATTTGATTTCCTGATCTATTATCATTGTGTATTTTTTCTTAAAAATTGATCAGCCTGAGAACTTGCCCGTGGTTTAGGCCCTTGCTACTCAAAAGTGTGGCCCACTCACCAGCAGCATTGCCTTTACTAGTTCCTTGTTAGAAATGCAGAATCTCAGACCCACCCCAGACCTACTGAGTCATAATCTGCATTTTTAACAAGAACCCCAGGTGATTTACCTGCACTTTGAAGACTTCTAGCTGTCCCATATCCTATTTCATGATTTCAAAAGAGGCATGCCTCTCATCTATTACACGGAGTGTAAAAATCTTCAGTGCCAAAAAAAAAAAACAAACCTTCAGAGTGCCAAAGGACTTATAAAAGTTGATATTGAAATTGAGAAAGTGAATGACTGGAAAAACAAAAATCCTCTTGTAATATAGGTGGCTCTCAAGTTCTTTTTTATTTATTTTTTTGGCCATACCACACAGCATGTGGGATCCCAGTTCCCCAACCAGGGATTGAACCTGTGCCTCTTGCATTGGAAGCACAGAGTTTTAACCACTGGGACGTCCTCAATTCTTTCTTTTTAAAGAAAACAGAAGGAAGACGTAATCAACTTGTCTGTTGGTAGATCATAAAAAGTAATTTTTAATAATAGCTCATTATGTGATTTGTGTGTGTGTGTGTGTGTGTGTGGTACGCGGGCCTCTCACTGTTGTGGCCTCTCCCGCTGCGGAGCACAGGCTCCAGATGCGCAGGCTCAGCGGCCATAGCTCACAGGCCCAGCCCTTCGCGGCATGTGGGATCTTCCCGGACCGGGGCACGAACCCGTATCCCCTGCATCGGCAGGCGGACTCTCAACCACTGCGCCACCAGGGAGGCCCTATGTGAGTTTCTGACATATAATTCAGAAGGTAGTCAAAAAATAAATAGTACTAGCAGAAATTCTTTCTGTTCCCATGTATTTGTATAAGCAAGGTTTTCAATGCATACATCTATAAAAACAGATATAGACTTGATGCTGAATCTCATTTTTATTCTAGCAGTGATATTCATCTGTATATACATGAAATAATTGTAAAAAACAGAAAAAATCCTGCCCATATCTTTGAGAATCACTATTAATACCATTTCGCTCCATATTTAATCAGTATCTGTCGAAGTGCATAATATGTTTATATTGTTTTGGTCAATAGTATACTTCTAATAGCATCCAAAAGAAATTTTTTAAATTTCTTGATCAAAGCCAAAAATGTTTAATTTTAATTTATACTTTTTTTTCCAGAGAGGTCATATGGAGTGACATATAAAAGACCCTGCAGCATAAAAGAATTACTACATTAGTTAAAATTTTGTAGGGAAAGTTTAAGGAAAAGCAAGAATAATATAAATTTTTGACTGTATGGGAAGAAGCTGTACTTTTAAAAAATAGATATTTTTATTCTGTTGGTACTTTTGAAAGAACAAACATAATAGCTTTATTTAAAATGACAATATTTAGAGTACACTGGAAAATACAAGTTTTACAATCATTATAAGCTATGAAAAATTTTTCTTGCCAACTTAAAAATGGTAAGAATATGCATAGATTTTCAAAATTATTTTAGGGAATATTTGAGCGAAAAAGCTTGAGTACCATTAACTGACAGCAGTAGATCCCAATCTTGTTTGCACATTCAGATTACTTGGGGAGCTTTAAAAAATGCTGATGCCCCCAGGTCGTAAAACAATCTATTCTTTTGGGCCTAGGCCCAAGATACTAGACTTAAGATGAAGCTCCCACAAAAATGGTAATTTTCCTGTAGTTATGTACATACACATCTGTTTTTTTTCCAGTAATTACATGCATACACATAGCAAGTGATCTGAAATCTAGAACAAAAGGAAAAAGATAAGGAAAATAGTTAAAATTTGAGACTTGGAGGTTAGCCTTGATCCAGAAGGCCCACTTGCTCATTTTCACAACACATGGCTTAGTGAGAAAGTGATGGTTTTTAATCAGGATGCAGTACTTGGTAAGTGGGACTCAGGCTGGATTTCAGCTTTTCCTCCTCAGTGGGATCTCGTGCAAAGTACAACGTGGTACAGCAGCCCAGCACCTCTACCTAATAAGTCTAGAAAGATACCAGAAAAAATAGAGAAGAAATTTAAAAAAAGAAAAGAAAAAATTTCTGAGCTCAAGAAAGTTTCAAGTCATTCATTCGTTTGAAAAGGCCTACTAAATGTGAAGAGACTAAAAAAAGTACCCACAAATAATATACATTCTGATGTAGGAACTTGGTGCTAGAGAAGCTGCTTGCATGCACACATCAGCTGGGCTTTGGGGGAGCCATGTATACTCTAGGAGCAGGATGCTAGAGAAGCATCTGTACTGTAGAAACTGAGAGCTGGAGAAGCTACGTGTGCTGAGGGAGTCTTTTGGGCAAGGATACCTGAACTAGGAAACAAAAACACCCCTCAGTTCATTAGGGAGGAAGCAAAGACACCCACTGTGTCCTGAGATGACTCTCCTGCCCCACCTCTACAGACAAAACTTAACTAACATTGTGCTAGCTGGCCAAGGAAAAATACTTAAAGAGCCCATATCCATTTCCAAGAAAAGGCAAAAAGGATGAGTTTAGAAGTGAGAGTGAGTAAATCCATAATTGGCACACCTATACTTCAGCTTTTGATACGATCTTTTAACTATAGTTCTCAGCATTTCCTTTATTTTTAAGCTAGTTGCGTCTACTTAGTGTCTGAAGTTTTCTTCATTTGGGTTACCTTATGATGCCCATTATTGTTTCAGTTGAATTAATGTTACTAGTAGGCTTTTGTATTTTCATTTTCCATTCTTATAAAGTAATAGGAGAAACGCAATAAAATATTTTAAAGATTGTAAAAATGGACACTGAACTATAAAGATGGCAGTGCTTTGGAAACAAATGCTGGCTGACGTACAGGGCATGTCAGCATGTGTTATATCGGCTGGCACAGCAGCTTGAACTATTGGTTGGATCAACTGATGAGCATTCTGAATTTAATAAAGGAAAGACAGAGCTCTAAGCATATAAGATACAAAAGTGTGGGTCGTCTGAAAGTTAAATGAGGGAAGTTGATTATCACCTGTAATAAACTTGTCTTCAAAGTTAATACCACCAAACTGCTCACATTCCATATAATAATTTTAAAAAGTCAGAACAGCATTCTAATTCACATTCTGTGCTACAGTGGTCTGTAATGAGACTTGCCATATGACATTTTACTAATCCTTGAGGAAAGCATAAAAACCAGTCAGTTCTGAACCTTGTTCAATTATTAATTATGTTATAGTTGTTAATTTATTTGTGAATTTTACATGAACAGACATACGTAGAACTGAATTTTTAAAAGACTGGCATACAATTACAGCAGTGTTAATCAGTGACGTACTTTGAAAAGTTCTAGAGATACAGAGATGTCAGGAGAAATTTTACTCTAAAGTTGGCACAAAAACAAGGTAGGCAAGTTTTTGTGGAGGGTGGTATCCATTGTAGTAATATTTGGCCTATAATAGTTTTGAATTTTTTAATAGTTTTAAGATTACTATAAAATATTTTAAAATATATTTTTAAAGCTCAGATCCTGTGGAGTCTCTCTGAGGAACAGTTTGAAAAATGCTGTGCCATAGGACTTAGGCCTTGGTCAAAGTTAACCTGTTATGAGGATAAGGGGAGAATTCTCACAAAATGAACAGTTTTGGATTAGTTAATATTGGTTTGACCTCTCACCATTAGTACAGTTTAAATCACTACATTAAGCTGGGGGGGAAAAGTTAGATCTGGTACAAAGGAAAACATGAAAAAAATTGAAATAGTGTAGTATCGAGAGACCAGTGAACAAGGACAGGAGATTGGGGCTATAATCCCAGTTCTGTCATCAATTAATTGGTATTTTTGGATCAGTCATTAGTTTCTCTAGCCTTTTATTTATTTTCATACAAACCAAGAGGATCAGATGCTTAAGGTCTTTTTTGCACAGGATAGCATGGAGTATTACAGAATAGTTTTTAAAAATAAATGACGCATGTAGGGACTCAAATTAAACTAAATTGTTGCCCAGCAAAGATACTTTGAGGACTTCATTTATCAGAAGATGATAGTGATTATTTCCATAAAATTATTTACATATAAATGAAACCTTTGAAGGTGCTTGCAGACAGTTTGATATCTTACATCTTTCTGATTCCTTTGTGGGTATATTGTTATTTTGTCTGAGGTTTGAAGAGTGTGCATATTAAGCAGCAGTCAACCTTTCCCAGATCATGTCCAACTTTAACAGTCTTTGCTCTGGGTAGAAAGGGGCCGTTCTTAGTCTTGAAATGTATTCCGAAGGTGCTAATGTTTAATTTCAGAAACGATTGATGAGTCAGCCTTCTCAGATATTCAGCAAATGAGAACTATTTTTATATGAATGTCTCAGCAAATTTTTTTGTTTTGGGGGGGTGGGTGCAGACACCAAACCACATTTGCTAGCTTTCCAAGTTGATTTTTGGCCAGTGAGAGTTTCCTAGTTTACCATTCTTCCATATAGGAATGTTTGTTTATTTTGTTGCCGTTCTCTTTTCCCCCATGGTTGCCGCATTGCTTTGTGTAGAGCGTGTATGTAGGTATATGTTCCCTATGTGCTTTGAGTCCTTAGAGGTAACTACTATAGTCTCACACATTTTCGAGTGCTTGGTAATAATAAGCAGAGTAGAGTTTTTCTCTGGATGATGGTAAGCAGATGGCCTACCATTTACTAGATCATTGACATCCTATAATTCTCAACAACGACTCTTCAAAGTGTAGTGTAGGTATTTATAAATGCACACTAAGGCCAATAAGAGTGTAATAGCTTAATCAAGGTCATTTATGAAGTAAGCATTAGAACTGAGTTTAAAATCCACATCTTTATAAATTCAGTCATATTCTCTACATGACTAGGGCATATTAACAATGTGAGACAATTTTAGATCTCACTTAGACTTAATATAAATTTGTTGTCAATGAAGGTGAAATTGTTACATGCCCAGGTTATACTTAGTGCTATAAAATTGATCTGTTGTCATTTTCTCTATCTTTTTATCTGTTAAAATGGGAGAGATCATTTTAGATTATTTTTTTTCTCTTATACTTTAGATCCTGTTCTCATTTTGTTTATTCAGTTAACTCTTCTTTCCTATATTATCAACCACTGAGTTCCTACCCCTGCCCATAATTCAGTGTCCATCAGACCAACTTTCACCAATCTTTTAAAAACTTTGTGTTAACCCCCATGTCTCCCATTTATCTGCTTCTCTACACAGCTAAACTCCAAAGAGTTGGGTATATTTGCTGTCACGGCTACCTCACTCATTCATTCTTTCAAAAAACCTCTTTTTTTGTGTGGTATGCGGGCCTCTCACTGTTGTGGCCTCTCCCGTTGCGGAGCACAGGCTCCGGACGCACAGGCTCAGCGGCCATGGCTCACGGGCCTAGCCGCTCTGTGGCACGTGGGATCTTCCCGGACCGGGGCACGAACCCGTGTCCCATGCATCGGCAGGCAGACTCTCAACCACTGTGCCACCAGGGAAGCCCTCAAAAATCCTTTTAATGAACATTTCCCCAGCATACCCAGCAGTAGAGAAAAGTGAATTCTAATGTTCCCACCTTCAACAATTACCAACATTTTACTTGCCATTTTTTTTTCTTCAGTCTCTTTCCACCACCTCTTTTTCTTTCTTCTGGTGTATTTTATGATAAATATAAGTTATGTCATTTAGTTCTTAAATATTTTGGTATGCATTAAAAAGAGGACATTATGTTAGTTATTGATTGCTCCCCAACAAAGTACCACAAACTTAGCAGCTTCAAACAATACATTTATTATTTCATAGTTTATAGGGTCAAGATTTCAGTAATAGCTTAGATGAACCCTCTGCTTCAGGTTTCTTATATGGCTCCTAAGTCAAAGTGTTGACCAGGGTTGGGGTTTCATCTGTTATCTTGAGTGGGGAAGAATCTGTTTCCAAGTTTATGTGATTATTGGCAGAATTCATTTTCTTGAAAACAGTTGGCCAGAGGCTGCCTCTTTTAATTGCCATGTGGGCCTCCACAAAGTGGTGTTTTGCTTCATCAAAGCCAGCAAGGGAGAGAGTAGGAAGAGTATGCTAACAGATCAAAGTCACAATTTTCTGTAGCCTAGTCCCAGAAATGATATCCCATTACTTTTGCTGTATATTCTGTTGGTTAGAAGCAATTTACTAGGGATTACACAAGGGCATGGAATACCAGGAGGTAGGGGTCATTTGGGGCCATCTTTGAATTTCCCTGCTAGAGACAATTTTTCTTAGAACCACAATGCCTTTATTTTACCTAACACATTTAGCAGTAATTCTTTAGTTATACCTAATACCTAGTCCATTTTCAGTTTTCTCTGTTAAAAAAATGCCTTCTTACAGTTTATCTGAATCAGGATCCAAACACTCATGGTATTTTTTGTTGTAGCCCTTTAAACTTATTTTCATCAAGAATAGTCTTAACTATTCTTGCTATTCTCCAACCATTTTTCTTTCATCCATTGATTTGTTGAAGAAACCAGGTCGTTTGTTCTGAAGAGGCTCCCACATTCTGGATATGTCCAGTTGCTTCTTTGTAGTAGCATTTGACTAATTCCTCTGTCATACTTTGTATAGATTGGGAGTTATACGGAAAGACTTCTTTAGATTTTGGATCAATTTTTTCTTTTTTTAAAGACTCTTCCCTAGGTGGTGCCACGTACTTTGTTTTTGTATCACTTCAAGAGACACAAAGTCTGGAGGTGACAACTTGATCCCTTTATGGTAGAGTTTCCCATCCACCTTTCATTAATGGTTTTAATCTCCAAAGATAACCATTGTTAGAAAAAGCTAGTTCGTTAAAGTTACCAATATTGGATTTTTCTGAGTCTGTCATTCCTTTCACATTTATTAGCTGGAATTTTTTTTGTTTAGAATTCTCCTTCATTCATTAGAGCTTTTTGGTTGCTCTGAAATAGTTTTATTGGAAAAGCAAGATAAATGCTTTATTCCTTTTAATGACCAACTTTCAAAGTAATGTGTTGATATATACCTCCAGGTGTCTGGCTTTTTTTTTTAAAAAAGAAAAGCATTTATGAACCTTAGGCTTTTTATGTATTCATTGTGTTTTTTTAAATTTCAGTAGTCATTCTTTTTGGTGCCAGATTGTTCTGTCTTTGGCAAATGGGAGCCCCTTCAGGCTTGCCGCTCCTGTGTTCCTTTGACATGACCTCATTAATCTTTATTTGTTTTCTTGCTTTTTGGTATGGCAAGGTATCCTTTGTTTATCATGCCCTGATGAGGGAATGATCACAACTGGAAGCTAGGAATGCTTGTTGTTACTGGATTGTCATTTCTTTTAGACCCTTTTAGGGGACGTAGCTAGGAAATAAATATTTTTTTAAGAGAAAAATATCTTGAGTTCATACTGCTATTTCCAGTTCAAATTTGATTTATGGGATGGATTGTAACGTCCATAATTTTACAATTCTATTATTTTTTCCTATGTCATCTTTACTATGTTGAGTCTTTCAGTCCATGAATACGATATATCTTTCCATTTATTTAGGTTGTCTTTAATTTCTTTCATTAGCATTTTGTAACTTTTAGGGCAGAGAGCCTCCTTACATGTTTTGTTATATTTATATTTATTTCCTTTGAAGCCATTGTAAATGGTTTTGTGGTTTTAATTTTGGGTTCCACTTACTTATTGTTAGAATGTAGAAATGCAGTTGACTGTTGTTGATCTTGTATCCTGTGACATTGCTGAACTCAAGTTCTAGGAAGTTTTTTCTGTTTGTTGTTTGTTTTTGGTAAATTCCTTGGGGTTTTCCATGTGACAAATCATGCCATCTGCAAATACAGACAGTTTCATTTTTTCTTTTCTGAAAGTTGTATTTCTGTTTAGTTTAATTGTTAGGTTTTACTTCTTTTTTCTTTTTTTTCTGGATTTTGAATTGATATATAGGGGATGTGTTCTCAGTGTCAAGTTGTAATGGATTTACATGTGTTTTCTTCTAGTACTTATTTGTTTTTGTACTTTATATTTAATTTTCTAATCCATTTGAAATTTAATCTGATATACAAGAGTGAGGTATAAATTTAATCATGTTTCCAAATGGCTGTCCAGTTATTTCAACATCACTTATTATGAATTTCATATTTTCGCCACTGACTTGTGGTGCTACCTTGCTCATTTATTGACTTTTATGAACTTTTATTTTGATAATTTCTCTTTTGTTCCCAAATGTCTATTATGTATAAAATCCTCCACTGTTTTAATCATAAAGACTTCATAATCTGCTTTAACATCTTGTAGGGTCTAGTCTCCCTTGTTGCTCTTTTGTTCTTTTTCAGGGTTTTGGGGCTGGCTTAATTTTTTATATAAACTTTATTAACTATGTGAATATCACCCTTTTTTAAAATTTTTATTAGAGTATAGTTGATTTACAATGTTGTGTTAGTTTCAGGTGTACAGCAACGTGAATCAGTTATACATATATCCACCTTTATTTTTTTTAAGATTCTTTTGGCCATTACTTGTTAGTTATCTATTTTGTATATAGTAGTATGTGTATGTCAATCCCAGTCTCCCAATTTATCCCTCCCCCCACTTATCCCCTGGTAACCATAAGTTTGTTTTCTACATCTGTGACTCTACTTCTGTTTTTTAAATAAGTTCATTTGTACCCTTTTTTTTAGATTCCACATATAAGTGATATCATATGATATTTCCTGTGTCTGACTTACTTCACTCAGTATGACAGTCTCTAGGTCCATCCATGTTGATGCAAATGACATTATTTTGTTCTTTTTTATGGCTGAGTAATATTCCATTATATATGTGTACCACATCTTCTTTATCCATTCATCTGTTGATGGACATTTAGGTTGCTTTCATGTCCTGGCTATTGTGTATAGTGTTGCAGTGAACTTTGGGGTGCATGTATCTTTTCGAATTATGGTTTTCTCTGGGTATATGTCCAAGAGTGGGATTGCTGGGTCATATGGTAGTTCTATTTTTAGTTTTTTAAGGAACCTCCATACTGTTCTCCATAGTGGCTGTACCAATTTACATTCCCACCAACAGTGTAGAAGAGTTCCCTTTTCTCCACAACCTCTCCAGCATTTATTGTTTGTAGATTTTTTGATGATGGCATTTTGACCGGTATAAGGTGACACCTCCTTGTAGTTTTGATTTGTATTTCTCTACTGATTAGTGATGATGAGCATCTTTTCATGTGCTTTTTGGCCATGTGTTTGTCTTCTTTGGAGTAATGTCTATTTAGATCTTCTGCCCAATTTTTTTTTTTCTTTTTTTTTGCGGTATGCGGGCCTCTCACTGCTGTGGCCTCTCCCGTTGCGGAGCACAGGCTCCGGACGCGCAGGCTCAGCGGCCATGGCCCACGGGCCCAGCCACTCCACGGCACGCAGGACCCTCCCGGACCGGGGCACAAACCCGTGTCCCCTGCATCAGCAGGCGGACTCTCAACCACTGCGCCACCAGGGAAGCCCTGCCCATTTTTTGATTGGGTTATTTGGGTGGGTTTTTTTTTTTGATATCGAGCTGCATGAATCACCTTTATTGTCT
Source organism: Mesoplodon bidens (assembly GCF_964165515.1). Taxonomy (NCBI): domain Eukaryota; kingdom Metazoa; phylum Chordata; class Mammalia; order Artiodactyla; family Ziphiidae; genus Mesoplodon; species Mesoplodon bidens. The sequence continues at coordinate 85,653,480 of NC_138166.1, forward strand.
AGTTTCAGGGAAATACTTGTTCTTATTTTTGGGTATAATTAAATTATAAATTAATGTGGAGAGAATTGACATCCTTATGATGATGAGTCTTCCTGTATAGGGACATACTATGCCTTTGAGTTTATTTTAGGCTTACTTATGTGCCTTTTAGGATTATTTAAAATTTTTCTTCATATGTTTTACACATTTCTTTTTTAAGTTTATGCCTAATATTTTATTTTGTTCCTGTTGTAAGTGGGGTCTTTTCTTCCATTATATCTTCTAACTGCTTTTTGCTTTTAAGTTTGAAGGCTCTGGTTTCTGTATTTTAACTTGATATATTTTTTTAAACTAAATTTATAGTATTTTTTTCCCATTGATTCTTTGGTGTTATCTAGATAATGTAATCTTATCTGCAAACAAGTAATTTTTCATTTTCCTTTCTAATATGTATGTTGTAATCACTTTGCCTCTTTTTTACTAAGTTATAGACTTTTATTTTTTAGAGCAGTTTTAGATTTACAGAAATATGAAGCAGTTAGTACAGAGAGTTCCCATATACTCACCAGCAGTCTTTACTATTATTAATTATATAACTAATATTATGATTACATACTATATTATTACAATTGATAAGCCAACATTGATACATTATTATTACTATAGTCCATAGTTTATTCAGATTTTGTTAGTTTTTACCTCGTGCTTTTTCTGTTCCAGGATTTCATCCAGGATTGTATTTAATTGTCATGTCTCCCAGGCTCCTCTTGGCTGTGACAATTTCTCAGACTTTGTTTTTGATGACTTTTATAGTTTGAGGAGGACTGGTCAGGTGTATTGCAGGGTGCCCCTCTCTTGGGGTTTGTGTGATTTTTTTTTTTCCCCTCCTGATTAAGATGGGTTATGGTGTTTTGGGAGAAAGATCAAAGAGATAAAGTGCCGTTTTCATCACTTTATGTACATAACTATTATCATGATTTTTCACTATTGATTTTGACTTTGATTACCTGGTCGAGATAGTGTTTGTCAAGTTTCTCTACTGTAAAGTTATTCCTTTTTCTTCTTTCCATACTCTACTCTTTGGAAGGAAATTACTATGTGTAACCCACTGTACAGCCCACACATAGAGTGGGGAATTATGCTCTCCTTCTTTGGGTAGAATACCTATGTAATTTATTCAGAATTCTGCATGGGAGCTTAGTCTCTGCCATTTATTAATTTATTCAGTAAGTTATATCAATTTGGACTTCATGTATACTTATTTTGTCCTTTGGGTTATAATCTAATACTAGTTTATTTTGTTGCTCAAATTGTCTCAGATTTGGCTCTTGTGCCCTTTTTTTTTTTTTTTTTTTTTTTTGCAGTACGCAGGCTTCTCACTGTTGTGGTCTCTCCTGTTGCAGAACACAGGCTCCAGACGTGCAGGCTCAGCGGCCATGGCTCACGGGCCTAGCCGCTCTGCGGCATGTGGGATCTTCCCGGACCGGGGCACGAACCCGTGTCCCATGCATCGGCAGGCAGACTCTCAACCACTGTGCCACCAGGGAAGCCCTCTTGTGCCCTTTTGACATAACCCCCATCAATTGATTTCTTTTTAAGCACTTCTTTACTTTCTGGTACTACAAGATGCTCCAGACTCATCTTGTATATTTCGTGCCCCATTTCTTCACGGAGCTCTGGTTCCTTTTATTGGAAAATGATATCAGAAACTAAGATTTGGGTATTAGGTAAGCTCCTTGCTTCTGGGGTGTTGTTTATTTTAGTAACTCTCAGCTGACAAAGTGAAGCAATAAATTTATGTATAGTAATACAAATTTATGTATAGAAATAAATTTATGTATATGCACATATCTAAAAATATTTCTATATGTAACCATTTGTATCTATATTAAATTAAACATGAGTTTCTACTGATGTCTCCTACTCTATTCCATTACTACATGGGTAATTATAGACTACTCCCTTTGCTGATCTGTAAATTTCCACTCCAGTAGTTATAAACCTGGCTCTAACCATTTGCAAAGCATCTTAATTTTTTGGTTCTAGTATACATGTATAGCAGTATCAGAATTGTTTATCTGTACCTTGTAGGACTCAACTTTATTAACTACAGTGCAGAACTCATACAGTTTCTTCTGCCTTTAGTCTTACATACTCCATTCATTTACAGAGTTACTTAGGTCAATACCTTTTCCCCATTGCCTTAAGTGGCATTGTTTCATGGATTTGTAATATAGTTAGATTTTCTTGTCGCAGTTTGCGTTCTTTCATGGAAGCCTCTAACTTCCTAATTTTTTTTTAACTTGCGTGCGTTAAGGTTTATTCTTAATGTTGTAGAGTTCCATAGGTTTTGACAAATGTATAGTGTTATATATCTGCCATTTACAGAACCATACAGAGTAGTTTCACCACCCTAAAAGATCCTTTGTGTTTCACCTGTTCGTTCCTTCCCTTCTCCCCCTTAACCCTTTGTAAACTGATCTTTTTACTGCCTATAGTTTTGTCTTTTCCAGATGTTCATATAATTTTTTAATTTAGCAACATTCATTATGATTCCTTCATGTCCAGATGTTCATATAATTTTTTAGTTTAGCAACATTCATTTATGATTCCTTCATGTCTTTTCATGGCTTGATGGTTCATTTCTTTTTCTTTATGAATAATATTCCATTTTATGGACATACCACAGTTTATCCTTTCACCTGTTGAAGGACATACTGATTGCTTTCAGTTTTGGGCAGTTATGAGTAAAAGCTGCTATAAACATTCACGTGAAGGTTTTGGTTTGGATGTAAGTTTTCAACTCATTTGAGTAAATACCTAGGAGTCTGATTGCTGGATCGTATGGTAAGATATGATCACTCTACCATTTGGCATTCCCACCAGCTGTGGGAATTGAATCGTCAATTCTCTTTGGTACTGTCAGGGTTTTTAAAAAATTTTTATTGGAGTATAGTTGTTTTACAATGTTGTGTTAGTTTCTGCTGTACAGCAAAGTGAATCAGCTCTACGTATACATATATCCCTTCTTTCTTGGATTTCCTTCCTGTTAGGTCACCATAGAGCATTGAGTAGAGTTCCCTGTGCTATACAGCAGGTTCTCATTAGTTATCTGTTTTATACATAGTAGTGTATATGTGTCAATCCCAATCTCCCAGTTCATCCCACACACCCCCTTCCCTCCCTGGTATCCATATGTCCATCCGTTCTCTACGTCTTTGTGTCTCTTTTGGCTTTGCAAATAAGTTCATCTGTATCGTTTTTCTAGATTCCACATATGAGCGAGTACTGTCAGTTTTTTTTGATTTTAGCATTCCAATAGGTGTGTAGTGATAATCTCATTACTGTTTTTTTGTTTTTTTGCGGGGGGTGCGCCATGCGGCATGCAGATCTTGAGGACTCTTTTAGTTGCAGTATGCGGGTTGTAGTTCCCTGACCAGGGATCGCACCTGTGCCCCCTGCATTGGGATTGCAGTCTTAATCACTGGACTGCCAGGGTCCCTCATTACTGTTTTAATTTGTAATTCTCTAATGGTATGTGATGTTGAACATCTTTTCATATGTTTTTTTTCCATCTATATACAGATGTCTGCTCACATCTTTTGTTTGTTTTTAAATTCGTTTGTTTTCTTATTGCTGAGTTTTAAGAGTTCTTTGTAGATTTTGGATACAGACCTTTACCATATGCGGGTTTTGCAAATATTTTCTCCCCATCTGTGGTCTGTTGTTTATTTCTCTTAACAGTGTCTTTTGCAGAGCAGAAGTTTTTAATTTTAATAAAGCCCGACTTACCAATTTTTTTCTTTCATGGATTGTGCTTTTGGTGTTCAAGGTCATTGTCAAACCCAAGTCACCTAATTGTCTCCTGTATTATCTTCTAGGAGTTTTATAGTCGTGTTTCACATTTAGCTCTAAGATTCATTTTGAGTTAATTTTTGTGAATGGTGTATGGTCTTCTTTTTTTTTTTTTTTTTTACTATGTGGATGCCCATTTGTTACAGCACTTTTTGTTGAAAGGATTCTCTTTTCTCCATTGAATTGCCTTTGCTCTTTTGTCAAAGATAGTTGATTATTTGTTTGGGTTTATTTCTGAACTCTATATTCTTTGCCATTGATCTGTGTTCTTTCACCATTACCACACTGTCTTGGTTACTGTAGCTCTAAGTAAGTCCTGAAGGCAGGTAATGTCATTCCTCAACTTTGTGCTTCTTTAATATTGTGTTGGCTATTCTGGGTCTTTTGTCTTTCCATATAAACTTTAGAATCAGTTTGTTGATATCCACAAAATAGCTTGCTGGGATTTGTTTGGGATTGGATTGAATGTATAGATCAACTTGGAAAAACTAGTGTCTTAACAATATTGAGCCCTATATCCATGAACATGGACTATCTCTCCATTATTTATTTAGATTTTCTTTGATTTCTTTCATTAGTAGTTACAGTTTTCCTTATGTAAATCTTATACATATTTTGTTAGACTTATTCTTAAGTATTTTATTATTTTTAGTGCTAATATAAATGGTATTGTGTTTTTACTTTTAAATTCCAATTGCTTATTGCTGGGATATAGGGAATCAGTTGACTTTTGTATATTAACCTTCTGTCCTGCAACCTTGCTATAATTGCATATTAGTTTCAGGAGGTTTTTTGTTGATTCTTTGGAATTTTCTATATAGACAATCATGTCATCTGTGAACAATGCCAGTTTTCTTTCTTTTCAATCTGTATACCTTTTATTTCCTTTTTTAGTTTAATTGCATTAGCTAGAACTTCCAGTATGATGTTGAATAGGAGTGCTTTGTTCCTGATGTTAAGGAGAAAGCATATAATTTCTCACCGTTATGTTAGCCATAGGTGTTTTTAGATGTTCTTTATCAATTTGAGGAAGGTCCTTTCTACTTCTAGTTTGCAGAGATTTTTAATTTTGAATCGGTGTTGGATTTTGTGAAATGCTTTTTCTCCATCTGTTGATACATGACTTTTCTTCTTTTTCTTGTTGACGTGATGGATTTTATTGATTTTTTAAAAATTTTATTTATTTTTTATACAGCAGCTTCTTACTAGTTATCTGTTTTATACATATTAGCGTATATATGTCAATCCCAATCTCCCAACACCAACTGCCCCTCCCCCCCGCTACTTTCCTCCCTTGGTGTCCATATGTTTGTTCTCTACATCTGTGTCTCTATTTCTGCCCTGCAAACTGGTTCACCTGTACCATTTTTGTAGATTCCATTTTTATGCGTTAATATACGATATTTGTTTTTCTCTTTCTGACTTACTTCACTCTGTATGATAGTCTCTAGGTCCATCCACGTCTACAAATGACCCAATTTCATTCTTTTTTAGTGGCTGAATAATATTCCATTGTATATATGTACCACATCTTCTTTATCCATTCGTCTGTCGATGGGCATTTAGGTTGCTTCCATGACCTGGCTATTGTAAATAGTGCTGCAGTGAACATTGGGGTGCATGTGTCTTTTTGAATTATGGTTTTCTCTGGGTATATGCCCAGTAGTGGGGTTGCTGGGTCACGTGGTAATTCTATTTTTAGGTTTTTAAGGAACCTCCATACTGTTCTCCATAGTGGCTGTATCAATTTACATTACCACCAACAGTGCAAGAGGGTTCCCTTATCTCCACACCGTCTCCAGCATTTGTTGTTTGTAGATTTTCTGATGATGCCCATTCTAACCAGTGTGAGGTGATACCTCATTGTAGTTTTGATTTGCATTTCTCTAATAATTAGTGATGTTGAGCAGCTTTTCATGTGCCTCTTGGCCATGTGTTTGTCTTCTTTGGAGAAATGTCTATTTAGGTCTTCTGCCCATTTTTTGATTGGGTTGTTTGTTTTTTTAATATTGAGCTGCATGAGCTGTTTATATATTTTGGAGATTAATCCTTTGTTGGTTGACTTGTTTTCAAATATTTTCTCCCATTCTGAGGGTTGCTTTTTCATCTTGTTTATAGATTCCTTTGTTGTGCAAAAGCTTTTAAGTTTTATTAGGTCCCATTCGTTTATTTTTGTTTTTATTTCCATTACTCTAGGAGGTGGGTCAAAAAAGACCTTGCTGTGATTTATGTCAAAGAGTGTTCTTCCTGTGTTTTCCTCTAAGAGTTTTATAGTGTCCAGTCTTACATTTAGGTCTCTAATCCATTTTGAGTTTATTTTGGTGTATGGTGTTAGGAGGTGTTCTCATTTTATTCTTTTACATGTAGCTGTCCAGTTTTGCCAGCACCATTTATTGAAGAGACTGTTTTTTCTCCATTGTATATCCTTGTTTCCTTTGTCATAGATTAGTTGACCATAGTTGCGTGGGTTTATCTCTGGGCTTTCTATCCTGTTCCATTGATCTATATTCCTGTTTTTGTGCCAGTACCATATTGTTTTGATTACTGCAGCTTTGTAGTATAGTCTGAAGTTAGGGAGCCTGATTCCTCCAGCTCCCTTTTTCTCCCCCAAGACCACTTTGGCTATTTGGGGTCTTTTGTGTCTCCATACAAATTTTAAGACTTTTTGTTCTAGTTCTGTAAGAAAAAATGCCATTGGTAATTTGACAGGGATTGCATTGAATCTGTGGATTGCTTTGGGTAGAATAGTCATTTTCACAATATTGATTCTTCAATCCAAGAACATGATGTATCTCTCCATCTGTTTGTGTCATCTTTGATTTCTTTCATCAGGTCTTATAGTTTTCTGAGTACAGGTCTTTGACCTTAGGTAGGTTTATTTCCAGGTATTTTATTCTTTTTGTTGCAGTGGTGAGTGGGATTGTTTCCTTAATTTCTCTTTCTTATTTTTCATTGTTAGTGTATAGGAATGCAAGAGATTTCTGTGCATTAATTTTGTATCCTGCAACTTTACCAAATTCATTGATTAGCTCTAGTAGTTTTCTGGTGGCATTTTTAGGATTATATATGAATAGTATCTTGTCATCTGCAAACAGTGACAGTTTTACTTCATCTTTTCCAATTTGTAGTCCTTTTATTTCTTTTTCTTTCCCGATTGCTGTGGCTAGGACTTCCAAAACGATGTTGAATAATAGTGGTGAGAGTGGACATCCTTGTCTTGTTCCTGATCTTAGAGGAAATGCTTTCAGTTTTTCACCATTGAGAATGATTGCTGTATATGGCTTTGTCATATATGGCCTTTATTATGTTGAGGTAGGTTCCCTCTATGCCCACTTTCTGGAGAGTTTTTATCATAAATGGGTGTTGAATTTTGTCAAAAGCTTTTTGTGCATCTATTGAGATGATTTTTATTCTTCATTTTGTTAATATGGTGTATCACATTGACTGATTTGCATATATTGAGGAATGCTTTCATCCCTGGGATAAATCCCACTTGATCATGGTATATGATCCTTTTAATGTGTTGTTGGATTCTGATTGCTAGTATTTTATTGAGGATTTTTGCAACTATATTCATCAGTGATATTGGTCTGTAATTTTCTTTTTTTGTAGTATCTTTGGTTTTGGTATCAGGGTGATGGTGGCCTCGTAGAATGAATTTCAGAGTGTTCCTTACTCTGCAGTTTTTTGGAAGAGTTTGAGAAGTATGGGTGTTAGCTTTTCTCTAAATGTTTGATAGAATTCAGCTGTGAAGCCATCTGGTCCTGGACTTTGGTTTGTTGGAACTTTTTTTTTTTTTTTTTTTTGCAGTACGCGGGCCTCTCACTGTTGTGGCCTCTCCCGTTGCAGAGCACAGGCTCCAGACGCTTAGGCTCAGCGGCCATGGCTCATGGGCCTAGCCGCTCCGCGGCATGTGGGATCTTCCCAGACCAGGGCACGAACCCACGTCCCCTGCATCGGCAGGCGGACTCTCAACCGCTGCGCCACCAGGGGAGCCCTGTTAGAACATTTTTAATCACAGTTTCAATTTCATTACTTGTGATTGGTCTGTTCATATTGTCTGTTTCTTCCTGGTTCAGTCTTGGAAGGTTATACCTTTCTAAGAATTTGTCCATTTCTTCCAGGTTGTCCATTTTATTGGCATAGAGTTGCTTGTAGTGGTCTCTTATGATGCTTTGTATCTCTGCAGTGTCCGTTGTTACTTCTTTTTCATTTCTAATTTTATTGATATGAGTCCTTTCCCTCTTTTTCTTGATGAGTCTGGCTAAAGGTTTATCAGTTTTGTTTATCTTCTCAAAGAACCAGCTTTTAGTTTTATTGATCTTTGCTATTGTTTTCTTTGTTTCTTTTTCATTTATTTCTGCTTTGATATTTATGATTTCTTTCCTTCTACTAACTTTGGGTTTTGTTTGTTCTTTTTTCTCTAGTTCCTTTAGGTGTAAGGTTAGATTGTTTGAGATTTTTCTTATTTCTTGAGGTAGGACTGTATTGCTATAAACTTCCCTCTTAGAACTGCTTTTGCTGCATCCCATAGGTTTTGGATTGTTGTGTTTTCATTATTATTTGTCTCTAGCAATTTTTTGATTTCCTCTTTGATTTCTCTGTGATCTCCTGGTTATTTAGTAATGTATTGTTTAGCCTCCATGTGTTTGTGTTCTTTATGTTTTTTTCCCGTGTAATTTATTTCTAATCTGAGAGTGTTGTGGTCAGAAAAGATCCTTGATATGATTTCAATTTTCTTAAATTTACTGAGGCTTGATTTGTGACCCAAGGTATGATCTGTCCTGGAGAATGTTCCATGTGCACTTGAGAAGAAAGTGTAATCTGTTTTTGAATGGACTGTCTTATAAATTTCAACTAAATCTATTTGGTCTATGCTGTCATTTAAATTTTGTGTTTCCTTATTAATTTTCTGTCTGGATGATCTTTCCATTGGTGTAAGTGAGGTGTTGAAGTCCCCCACTATTATTGTGTTACTACTGATTTCCTTTTTTATAGCTGTTAGCATTTGCTGTATGTATTGAGGTGCTCTTATGTTGGGTGCATATATATTTATAATTGCTATATCTTCTTGGATTGCTCCCTTGATCATTATGTAGTGTCCTTCTTTGTCTCTTATAACATTCTTTATTTTAAAGTCTATTTCATCTGATATGAGTATTGCTACTCCAGCTTTCTTTTGATTTCCATTTGCATGGAATATCTTTTTCCATCCCCTCACTTTCAGTCTGTATGTGTCCCTAGGTCTGAAGTGGGTCTCTTGTAGACAGCATATATATGGGTCTTGTTTTTGTGTCCACTCAGTGAGCCTGTGTCTTTTGGTTGGAGCATTTAATCCTTTCACATTTAAGGTAGTTATCAATATGTATGTTCCTATTACCATTTTCTTAATTGTTTTGGGTTTGTTTGTAGGTCCTTTTCTTCTCTTGCGTTTCCCACTTAGAGAAAGTCCTTAAGCATTTGTTGTAGAGCTGGTTTGGTGTTGCTGAATTCTGTGTAGCTTTTGCTTGTCTGTAAAGCTTTTGATTTCTCCATCGAATGTGAATAAATCCTTGCTGGATGTAGTAATCTTGGTTGTAGCTTCTTCCCTTTGATCACTTTAAATATATCATGCCACTCCCTTCTGGCTTGTAGAGTTTCTGCTGAGAAATGAGCTGTTAACCTTATGGGAGTTCCCTTGTATGTTATTTGTTGTTTTTCCCTTGTTGCTTTTAATAATTTTTTTTTGTCTTTAATTTTTGTCAATTTGATTACTGTGTGTCTCGGCGTGTTTCTCCTTGGGTTCATCCTGCCTGGGACTCTCTGTGCTTCCTGGACTTGGGTGGCTATTCCTTTCCCATGTTAGGGAAGTTTTTGACTATAATCTCTTCATATATTGGGCCCTTTCTCTCTCTTTTCTCCTTCTGGGACCCCTATAATGCGAATGTTGGTGTGTTTAATGTTGTTGCAGAGTTCTCTTAGGCTGTCTTCATTTCTTTTCATTCTTTTTTCTTTATTCTGTTCCGCGGCAGTGAATTCCACCATTCTGTTCCAGGTCACTTATCCGTTCTTCTGCCTCAGTTATTCTGCTATTGATTCCTTCTAGTGCATTTTTCATTTCAATTATTGTATTGTTCATCTTTGTTTGTTTTTTCTTTCTTCTAGGTCTTTGTTAAATATTTCTTGCATCTTCTCAGCCTTTGCCTCCATTCTTTTTCTGAGGTCCTGGATCATTTTCACTATCATTATTCTGCATTCTTTTTCTGGAAGGTTTCCTATCTCCACTTCATTTAGTTGTTTTTCTGGGGTTTTATCTTGTTCCTTCATCTGGTACATAGTCTTCTGCCTTTCTGCCTTTTCATTTTGTCTGTCTTTCTGTGAATGTGGTTTTTGTGCCACAGGCTGCAGGATTGTAGTTCTTGTTTCTGCTGTCTGTCTTCTGGTGGATGAGGTTATCTAAGAGGCTTATGCAAGCTTCCTGATGGGCGGGACTGGTGGTGGGTAGAGCTGAGTGTTGCTCTGGTGGGTAGAGCTCAGTAAAATTTTAATGTCTGCTGATGGGTGGGGCTGTGTTCCCTCCATGTTGGTTGTTTGGCCTGAGGCGATCTAGCACTGGAGGCTACAGGCTCTTTGGTGGGGCTAATGGCAGACTCTGGGAGGGCTCATGCCAAGGAGTACTTCCCAGAACTTCTGCTGCCAGTGTCCTTGTCCCCTCAATGAGCCACAGCCATCCCCCGCTCCTGCAGGAGACCCTCCTACGCTAGTGGGTAGGTCTGGTTCAGTGTCCTATGGGGTCACTTCTCCTTCCCCCTGGGTTGTGATGCACACACTACTTTGTGTGTGCCCTTCAAGAGTAGAGTCTCTGTTTCCCCCAGTCCTGTCGAAGTCCTGCAGTCACATCCCGCTAGCCTTCAAAGTCTGATTCTGTGGGAATTCCTCCTCCCGTTGCCAGACCCCCAGGTTGGGAAGCCTGACGTGGGGCTCAGAACCTTCACTCCAGTCAGTGGACTTCTGTGGTATAAGTGTTTTCCAGTTTGTGAGTCACCCACCCAGCCGTTATCTCATTGCGGCTTCTCTTTTGTCTTTGGATGTGGGATATCTTTTTTGGTGAGTTCCAGTGTCTTCCTGTCAATGATTGTTCAGCAGTTAGTTGTGATTTCAGTGCTCTCACAAGAGGAGTCATTAATTGATTTTTGAGTGTTGAACTACCCTTGCATATGTAGAATAAATACCATTTGATTGTGGTGTATAATTAGTTTTACACATTGTTAGATTTGACTTGCTGATATTTTGTTGGGAATTTTTGCATGTATATTCATAAGATGGGCTGGAGTTTTTCTTTCTTGTAATGTCATCATCTGGTTTTGATATTTGAGTAATGCTGGCCTCATACAGAGTTAGGAAGTTTTCACTTTGCTTTTAGTTTCTGGAAGAAGTCACAGAGAAGTGGTATTTAAAGTGGTTTTCTTTAAATGTTTGGTGGAGTTCACCAGTGAAACCATCTGGACCTGGTGCTTTCTTTTTTGGAGGATTATTAATTATTGATTTAATTTCATTAGTAGCTGTCAGCCTATTCAGAAGATCTATTTCTCCTTGAGTGTTGGTAGTTTGTGTCTTGCAAGGAATTGGTGCATTTCACCTCTTACAAAGTTGTAGAAATAGAATGGTGTATGATACTTATTAACCTTTTAGTATCCAGGTGATCAGTAGTGATGACCCCTCTTTCATATCTGATGTTAGTAATTTGTGTCTCTCTGTTTTTTTTCTGGATTGCATAGCTAGAAGTTTGTCACTTGTACTGTTTTTTCAAATAGCCAGCTTTTGGTTTTATTGATTTTTCTCTTTTCATTTCCTATTTTCAGATTGATTAATTTTTGCTTTTTTATTATTTATATTCTCTGTGTGCTTATACTTATATTGTTCTTCTTTCTCTAGTTTCCTAAAGTGGAAGCTTAGGTGATTGGTTTTAGATCTATCTTCTCTTCTAATATGTGCATTCAGTGCTATATTCAATGCTTTGGTTTGGCTGCATCATACAAATTTTGGTTTTTTGTTTTCATTATCATTTAGTTCACTATAATTTAAAATTTATATTATGACTTGACCCATGTATTATTTAGAATAGTGTTGTTTACTCCAATATTTTGGGATTGTCAACCTATCTTTCTGTTACTAAGTTTAATTTTACTCATTAAGTTCAATTAAGTTTAATTCCATTGTGGCCTGAGAGCATACTTTGTATAATTTTCTCTTCTTTTACATTTATTAACATGTATTTTATGGTTTATCTTGGTGAATGTTCCAATGTGAGCTTGAGGAGAATGTGTATTCTGCTTTGTTGGATAAAATAGTCTATAAATGTTAATTAGATCCAGTTGATTGATGGAGCTGTTCAATTGAAATGTATTCTTGCTGAGTTTTTGCCTCCTGCATCTGTCAATTACTAATAGAGAGATGTTGATGTCTTCAATTATAATAGTGGATTTGTCTTTTTCTTCCTGCATTTCTGTCAGTTTTTTCCTCAAGTATTTTGACACTCTTTTTTTGGGATACAGACACATTAAAGATTGTTATGTCTAGGAGAATTGACACTTTTTTCATTATGTAATGCCCTTCCGTATCCCTGATGATTTTCATTGTTCTTAAATCTTTTGCTTGATGTTAATATAGCTTCTTTAGCTTTCTTTTGAAAGCATGGTACATCTTTCTCTATTTCTTTACTTTTCACCTATCTATGTCTTTATATTTATGGTGGGTTTCTTGTAGACAACACATTCAGGCCTTGTTTTTTTTAATTTTTGTGGTATGCGGGCCTCTCACCACTGCAGCCTCTCCCGCTGCGGAGCACAGGCTCCGGGTGCGCAGGCTCAGTGGCCATGGCTCACAGGCCCAGCCGCTCCGCGGCATGCAAGATCTTCCCGGACTGGGGCATGAACCCGTGTCCCCTGCATGCAGACTCCCAACCACTGCGTCACCAGGGAAGCCCCAGGCCTTGTTTTTTTTAATCTACTCTGACAGTCTCACTCTTCCAATTGGATTATTAAGATCATTCACATTTAAATTGATCATTGACATCTACCATGTTTGTGTTTTCCATTCTTTGCACTTGTTCTTTAGTTTTCTTATTTTCTCCTTTTTCTCTGCCTTCTCTGATTTGAAATGAACATTCAGTATGCTTTTATTTTCTCTCCTTTTAGCATGTCAGCTTTACTTCTTTTCAACATGTTTTCAGTGGTTGTCCCCGAGTTTTTAACTAATACTGCAGCTATATTTACAACTAATCTAATCCAGCTTTAAATGACAGTATACTGCTTGATGGGTGGTTCAAATACCTTATACCAAAGTATTTCTAATTCCTCCCTCCCTTATAACGTTGCTGTCATTCATTTTCCCTTTATTATATGCTATAATCACCCAATACATTACTGCTTTTATTTCTTTGAACAGATATCTCTTAGCTCAGTTAAGAATAAGAAAATACAGGGTGTTTGTTTTTTTTTTTTTTTTTTTGCAGTATACGGGCCTCTCACTGCTGTGGCCTCTCCCGTTGCGGAGCACAGGCTCCGGACGTGCAGGCTCAGCGGCCATGGCTCACGGGCCTAGCCGCTCCGCGGCATGTGGGATCTTCCCGGACCGGGACACGAACCTGTGTCCACTGCATCGGCAGGCGGACTCTCAACCACTGTGCCACCAGGGAAGCCCAAAATACAGGTTTTTACGTTGGCTTCATATAGTCCTTTCCTGTTCCTTTTTGTGTTGATCCAAGTTTCTGACCTGTGTCATTTTCCTTCAAAGAAATTATTTTAACATTAATGCAACGCAAATCTACTGGTGGCAGATTTTCTCAGTTTTTGTTTTAGGAGGTATTTTATTTTTCCTTCCATTTGAAAAATAGTTTCATTGGTTACAGAATTTTAGGTTGGTAGTTTTTCTTCTTTCAACACTTCTAAGTATTTTGTTCTAGTCTTTCTTGACTGTATGGTTTCTGGTGAGAACCCTGACATAATTCTTATCCTTGTTCTTCTGTAGGTAAGGAGTTTTTCCCACTGGCTTTGCTCAAATTTTTTTTTTTATTTGGTTTTCTGGAGTTTGAATATGATAATACCTCTGTGTAGATTTTTTGGCATATATCCTGTTTGGTTTTGTCTGAGCTTCCTGGATTTGTGGTTTGGTGTTTGTCATTAATTTTGGAAAATTTCCAGTCATTATTACTTCAAATATTTTTTCTGCCCCTTACTCTCTTCTCCTTCTTTTATTACAATTATGCATATGTAATAGCTTTTGTAATTTTCTCACAGTTGTTTGATATTCTTTTCCTTAAAATTTTTTTTCTCTTTCAGTTTGGGAACTCTCTGCTAACTTAACTTCAAGTTCCCTGATTGTTTCCTTGGTACTTCACCCATCTATCTTGCATTAGTGTTCTTAAGGTGTTAATCATAGTTATTTTAAGTTCCCTATCTGATAATTCCAAAATCTGTTTCGTATTTGAGTCTGCTTTTGATGCTTGCTTTGTCTCTTCAGACTGTGTTTTTTCTTGTTTTTCAGCATGAAGTTTTTTGTTGGAAGCCAGCTAGGATGTATTAGGTCACAGGAAGAGAGGTAATCAATTAGGCTTTTTAGTTTGAAGTTTTATGTTCATCAGGTTAGAAGTTGGGCTGTTTAGTGTTTGATGTAGCCCAAGGTGCCAGAGGCTTCATTTCCTTTAGTGTCCATGTTTTTTCTCTCCTTTTTTTTGGGCTGGGGGGCTGGTCCTTATGAAGTTCTTAAATGGTTTGTGTCTTGAAGCCCTCAGTTGTAGTCTCCTGTAATAATACATTACCCCATTTGTGGTGGCTAGATGTGAAGGAGGGGAAGCATTCTTTAATCTTATGATTAAATCTCAGTTTTTACTGGGTCTGAGTCCCTGTACTCTTACTTTGCAGAGTGTTTTTTAGCCCTTCTTTTTCTCCTCTAATGTGAGAAAGGAAGGCTAGAGGGGGCTGGGGTTGGCTTATTACTTCCCAGGTAGGATAAGGCTCAGGTAAAGAAGTTGCCTTTAAAAGGCTGGCTTTCATTATGAAGAATGCTCCGTGGATATTGAAAAATGGTTGCTTTTCCCCTACCCTGTTCCTTTCATCTTCTTTTACTGGAAGTAAAACCCAGAGAAATATGGGGGATCCCTAAAACTATGCCCCCAGGAGTATCTAACTCTCAAGCTAGTCCACTTTCAGTCTCCAGAAATTTGTCAAAATGACCTTGTAATTTTTCCTACCGATTATTGGCTCTAGTGGTTTCTGCCTCAGGTAAGGTGACCTCAGCTGTGATTCTCTGTCTTTTGCCCATCTCACCAGATTACAGGGTGATTGTTTCTCTAGTAACCTCAGCTCTTTGAAGGATATAAGGAAACTTGTTGATTTTCACTTTGTTCAGCTTTCATCTTGTTGTCTAGATGAGAGTGAGAGACAGCTTCTAAGCTCTTAACATTTTGGAGCTGAATCTGGAAGTCCCTTTGCTTTCCTTTTTCAAATCGTACTGGCGAGTACATTCATTATTAAATGTTTTCGTAAGATTTCCTTGCTGGGACTATTTGTACCTACCTAGTGTTTTTTGATGGTTGGGTTCTGATAACTTTTTTTTCTTCTAGGGAAATTTCTCTGTTTCACATTTCTGTGTCTATTAGGGTCAGTTGGTATTTTTTTTCCACAGAAAGTTATACATTTCATCAAAGTTTTCAAATTTATCTCCATAGACTTTTGCAGAATAGCTGTGTGATTCTTAAAATAGTCTCTGCCTAGCAGGGGTTTTTTATTTTTATTTTTTTTGATACTTGGATTTTACTTCCTGTTTTTTTCACTTTAATTTGTTCAAATATTTAATTTTTAGTTTATATTGACGGAGTTAATAAATTTTATGAATTTTTGGTGTACTGTAGAAAGCTACACTATTCCGTATGATAATTAATAGATACGTGTAGCAACTTAAAATGGATTTTAAATTAAATTTAAAAGTTGAGCTCCTTAGTCACATTAGCCACATTTTAAGTACTCAGTAGCCACGTGTCTAGTGGCTATTGTATTGGACAGTGCAGATACAAAATATTTCCATCATCACAGAAAGTTCTCTTGGAAACTGCTGCTATACTATCTGTCACATTGCTATTAGCATTATTTTGTAGAAATTTTGCAGTTTGCTTTGTATTTCTCCTTTGACCCAATAATTTTTTTTTTTGGCCGCTTCCCGCAGCATGTGGGATCTTAGTTCCCTGACCAGGGATTACACCCATGCCCCCTGCAGTGGAAGCATGCATGGAGTCTTAACCACTGGACTGCCAGAGAAGTCCCATTGACCCAATAATTTTTAATAGAAATTTTATTTTCAGTTGAAGGGGTGTTTTTTGATTTCAGTGTTTTAAAAAAATTTTTGTGAGTAATATCTACCATTAATGTGTATTATAAAATATAGTATTTTATTATAAAGTACTCTTTTATTTTTGCTTAAGGCTCTGAATTTCATCTTATGTGAAATTAAATTTGAACCCTGCTTCATTATTACTTGCATTTGCTTGATGTGCCTTTGCTAATCCTTTTAAAATATATAACTTCTGGAATCACTTTGTTTTACTTATGTCTCATATATGTTACAGAATTGGATTTTTGCCTTGTTACCTGATCTTAAAAATTAAGAAAAAATGTGTTAAGGCCATTTATGTTTATTGATACGTTTGATGTCAATTCTATTCTCATGTTTTGTGGCATATTTTACACAAATGCGCGCGCACGCAGAATCTTTCACTATGTTGTCTTTTTTCTTTTTCTTATTAAAACAAGTTTCTTTTGGCATTTAGGGTGGCTTGCATTTTTGTTTTTTGGTTTCCTTCAATCCAGTGTCTTTTAATGTAACACTTAAGCCTCCCTGAGGAACTTAGCTGGGAACCTCCTCTTCTTTCTTCCCTCTATCCCAGCATCTAATTGTAAATGATTATCTTTCCTTCTAAGGGTTAGTATTTGTGAAGCAGTTAACAAGTCTATTCTGACTTCTACTTACTCTCTACATTCTTCTCTCATTTTTCATAGATCTATCTTTTCTACATTGCTGTAGAACATACGTATTGTTAGGTCATCCATATCTTCATGGTTAGTTTTAGTTCTGCAGTTGATTTTACTTTGAAGCTTTTCAAGTCATTTCTTGAATATGTATAGTTTGTTCTTTAGTAGGTCTCAGGAAGGGCTCAAGGAACTTTTATATGTTGTTAACTATCTATGCCTGTAAACTTGAAGGACAGTTTGAATGTATATAAAGTCCCAGGCTCACATCTTTTTGTGCTTGAGGATCTTACAACTTTTTGTTTCATTGTTTTGTTTACAAAACAGCTGTTGTGAAGTTTCTTGAAACTGTAATTTTCTTTTTCTTATAAGAGACTTGGTCTTTCTACCTGGATGCTTAAAGTCTTTAAAACCTAATAGTTTATAGTAGGAATATTCTCAGTTGAATTTCCCTAACATACCATGTATCCTTTCAGTATGTAGATTCAGGCCTTATTTTAGGAAGATTTGCTTGCAGCACAGTTTGAAATACTGTCTGGTTCCAATTACATATTTATTGGATCACCTACTTACTGTTGCTTTCTTTTGTATGTTTCATTATTTTTACTCATTTTCTTATCTGTTTTTTCTTTGGGCTTTTTTGGGCAGGGTTGGGGGAGGAGGGAGTATATTCTTTTCTTTTTTTTTTGTGGTACGCGGACCTCTCACTGTTGTGGCCTCTCCCGTTGTGGAGCACAGGCTCTGGACGCGCAGGCTCAGCGGCCATGGCTCACGGGCCCAGCTGCTCCACAGCATGTGGGATCCTCCCGGACCGGGGCACGAACCCGTGTTGCCTGCATCGGCAGGCGGACTCTCAACCACTGCGCCACCAGGGAAGCCCGAGGGAGTATATTCTTTGTGTGTGTGTGTTTTAGTTGAGGTACAGTTGACATACAACATTATATTAATTTCAGGTGTGCAACATGTTTGATATTTGTATATATTGTGTAATGGTTACCACAATAAGTCTGGTTAACAGTCTAATTAGTTCTTTCTAATTTAGTCTGTTTTCTGAAAAAACCTATTTTCCCTCATTTGTGAGTCTTCCTAGCTCTTCCTACTGTCTAGTCATTTTATTTCTGAACTGTTGTAATTTTGATTTATTACTGCTTAATAAAGCTTCAGCTATTTTCTTAATTTCTTTTAGTTCATGTTGAAATAATAGTTAATAATGTTCATCTTTTTTGTGGCCACATTTTTCTCATGTGTTTTTATTATCTGTTAGAATGTTATTTATTTCACATATATTATTTTTCCTATAATTTCTTAGTGTGTGCTTTCATTTTAAGTTTCTAGTGTTTAAGCAGTATGGGTTTCCAGTAGTTTTATTTTTTTTATTTATTTATTTGGCCACGCAGTGCGGTTTGCGGGATTTAGTTCCCCGACCAGGTATTGAACCTGCAGCCTCAGCAGTGAAAGCGAGGAGTCCTAACCACTGGACTGCCAGGGAATTCCCTTCCAGTAGTTTTAGAAGGAACTGTAGGCAGAAGGGATGGACAAGTGTAGTTCTGAGCTTTGGGGCCCAAGATCTCTCTACTTTGTGAAATATTTTTTAAATTTGGACTAATGAGATGTAGTAAAGCTTTTCACCTTTATATCTATGCTTTGCAAGTATTTTGCTTTCTGGAGAGGAACCTTTAAATGTATTTTGCTGTGTGATATGTTTTGAGTTCTGTATCGCTTGGACCTTTGCCCACCTAGAATATGAATCTTACCTTTCCTGAGGGTTGTCATTCTTTATGCTTTGCTTAATTTATTTTCTATTCCCTGCAGTTTCTCTTCAGGGTGGGTTTCTGTCCTTCTAAGAGTAAGAAAATATTTGCAGGATAGTCCTGAAATCCTCTTAGGGTCTAGACTCGGCATTTTATGAATGTTCTCAGGCCCCCTTAGAGATTTCATGCTTTCTTTGTGTTTACCTTATCTTGGCACCTGTGAGGACATTATCTGACTTTATCCAGTTCTCAGATTTTCATGGTCAGATTATTTCCTGTTGCTGTGATTTTGAGCATGTTGGTTTCTTTGTGAAGAATTGACTTTTCCTTCATTTTTCCATGAGTGGATCCTTCTAATTAACATAATTAGCATTTTGGGGACCACTTCAAGTAAAAGAACTCCCCTGTCCTAGTGCAGCTCCCTGTTTATTTCTTTTATAGCATTTATCATAATCTGTAATTACCTTGTTTGCAGCTGTACCTGTTAACTTTCTGCTGCTTCTCATTTGAACGTTAACATCGCAAGTGGGAATCTTTTCTATCTTAAATATCAGTGTATTCCCAGAGCCTAGCACAATGTCTGGCATATAGGGATCAGTAAATATTTGTTGAATAACTCCAGCTTATGGTAGGGCCCTCTCTTTACCATGCTCCTGTGTGAAAATTTGGAAATATTTGGCGTGAAAATTGGGAAGTATTTGAAAGTGAGTGTACAAGTGATTTTTGGAGAAGCTATACTTTTTATAGTATACTCTTTAACACTGTATAGCTGTGACTATTCAGAATTGATTTGAGTTGATTTCTCTTTTGCATTTTGAATTGGTTTTTTATTGTATATGTTTTTGTGTCATAAATTTTATGCTAAGTACATTTATTATTTAGTAAAAAATAGATCATAATCCCCTTGGCCACAGGTACCCATTCTTGTACTTTTGTGGTGTTACCCCAGCAGAGTGTTCACACATAATGGAAGCTGTATTATAATCAATGGATTGTGTGTTGTTATTGACTGCTGTGTAGGAGGAGGATTTTACATGATATGTTGAATGAAGGATGTGAAATCTTTTCATGGAATTGTAGAATGTTAACATGGCCTTATGAATGGTGTTTCCTAGAGTTGTGCAATGCACTGCCCTGATTAGAGCTGGAAGAAACTTGAGATCAAGGAATTCAACGTTTCCTTTTACACTACAGATAAAGGAATTAAAGTCCTGTGAGATTACATGATGTGCTTAAGGTTATCCAACCAATTAGTGGCCAAGCTCCAGGGTCTTATGATTCCTAGTCAAAGCTGATTTCTTCTAGATGCATTTTATCACATCATTCAACAGAAGGACACAGGTTTTAGTAGGGTGTTTTAAAACTACCAAAAGGAAGATATTCACAGATTGAATCCTTCCACACTCTTTTACATACTCTGCTTGACTGACTTCTTCACCTCAAAATTAGAGGTAGCTTTTGAGTATCCAAAACTCTCGATTTAAAATTGATTGGATTTACTGTTAAGTATCTTGAGCATCCATTAGCAGAAAAAAACGTTAAGTGCTCCATTTTTTTGCTCAAGTGCTGCTTTTTATGTTTATTTTAAGTATTCTTAAGAGCAGCAATTTAGAAGATATTGCCAAGCAGACATTTGCTGACTTGAATTGAACCCAAAATGTCCAATAATTTCTCTTCTCATGATGAATTTTAATAGTTTGTTCCTGACAGTTGGTAGTTTATGTAGGTATACTACATTAAAAATTATGCAAAATAGAGACATGTAACTTGGAAAAAGTTAACATTGTATTCCATATTTCAATTGTCCATGTGTTTCACTATAAATTTTTATAGTCCTAATTGAAAAAATTAATTACTCACAGCCTTGCCGTTGTAGTCTATCTATGTTCAAGAGACTTAATGTGGCTCATTTTTATTACCTTAAGTTTTCATACTGCATTGGTAGGAATAAAAATGTACCTTTTTAAAATTAAATTAACACTGATGGAAAAAGGAAATCGTTTTAGTCCTCATCCCATCTCTTTTATTCTTCTTGACCAGTTCTCCGTTAGTTATTTTTTGCATTTTGCATTTTAAATATATTTTACAATGGCATATATTGAGCTTAATCTTAGTAGATTAATCTTTGTTATTTGGATCATATAGTTTCTATATGAAACTATATGAATTGTGTTTTCTGTAACTTTTTTTTTTTTTGCTTATCATTTATTTATTTTCCCAGACAATAGTTAAAATGTTAAAATTAGTCATGGAGTACCTAGAAGGGTATTTTGATCACATTCTTTTGGTTGCCAGAAACAGAGCCTCCTGGCAGCTAGAACTAAAAAGCCATAATTTCTATTCTCTGTTATTCCTTGGAGTCTCTGCTGTTTTATGTCTCCTACAGTCTTATCTTACTACTGACCGGCTTATTCTTTCTCTTGTATCTCTTATACTTATTTTGTATATCTTTTCTCTGTTTCATTGGTTCTGTTTACTTATACATTTTTCTGTCTTATAATTTTATTTTCGTACTGGCCCATTCCATCTCCCATCATAGGTCATTAGCTAGCCTACGTTAGCTGTCACTGAGATAGTTGTAAGGGAGAGTCACAAGTACAAAATATCAGTGTCTATGATTGCTCCTTCAGCAGAGGCTGTGGATGGGATATTTCCCCTGTTAGAGATCAGGGATAGTGAACTAGTATCATGATTAACAATATGTAGTAAAAGAGGTTAATGTCTCTCCTGAGAGTTAGAAGAAGGAAAAGCTATACCAGTAATGATGGTGGGCTTTATAGGTCTTTGGGAAGTATGAGGAAGGATAATAAAGAACATGTTTTATAGGATGCTACCATACTGGCTGTGTTTCTGTTGATGAAGGGCTAACGTTAATAGTCACTGTCCTCAACTAGTTTGCTTTCCAGGAGAATGGAAATGGATTTCAGGAAGGAACATCTGGCAGGGAGAATTAAAAACAGTCTACAGCTGACTAAGCTTTGAGAGATCATCTGTCACTTAAAAATTTTAAGAGGCAGTAAGCCTTTATTAATTGCTTCTCCATCTCCTATGTCTTTAAAAAGAAAGAAAAGTTGAGCCTGATTTGATCATCTGATGATAATGTAGTCAGTTTGCCATAAATATGGAAAGCTTGTTGTCATCTCAACCGTAATATTTTTACAATAATTTAATGTTTATATAAATAATGTTTATTATAAAAATCTGAATATGACAAATATAAGAAGATAAACTAAACCCCTTAATAATATTTATGCTTCATTTTTGGCTTATATGTGTGCTTGCTTTATATAATTTAATATAAATTAGATCATATCACACATGGTTGTTAATATAATTGTATACGAATATATATATAAATAATAGTGTTTTTTTAACAATGAAATCATACATGCTTCTTTGTATCTTATATTGCAAAAATCCCTCCAAGTTACCTGGCATAGATCTGAAGTATTCTTTATAATGGCAGTATAGTGTTCCATGATATATGTGTTTTATGATTTATTTAATCATTTCCCTGCTACTACAAAAAACGCTGCATTAGACAGACTCATTTATGAGTCTCTGTACATAGATCTTTATGTACTGATGGTCTTATTTTTATGGGATAGATTCTGAGAGTGCTAGGTGAAAGAATATGTACATTTAGAATTTTGATAGATGTTGCAAATTGACTTTCCATCAAGGTTGGAGTAATGGACATGTCTACAGTTTCTCCCTGATTTCCTGTTAAGTAGGGATTTAATTTCATCAATTTGATGGGTGAAAAAAGATATCTTACTATGTTAATTTGTTTTCCCTGACACAAATAATACACAGGGATTTAGAAAAAAAATTTTTTGTTGCTGTTTACTAGCCATTTTAATGACTCTTCAGTGACATGCATTCTGCTCATTTTTCATTTTGTTGTTCATCTTATTCCCAATGTGAAACAGTGTTTTACATATCTTCGGTATGAATACTTTATTAGTCATATGGGTTGCAAACACTTTTCCCTAAACTATTGCTTGTTTCCTATCTTTCTTTATGGTGTTTTTTACAGTACAAAATTCAAAAGTTTTTTGTAATCAAATAACTTTTTCGTTCTAAAGCTTCTGTGTTTCTTGGCAAAAAGATCTCACTAACACTTTTGGTTCTACGTATTGGCTCTTAAATTTTTTTCTAATATGTTTATGTATGTATGTACGTATGTATGTTTAAATTTTTAATTGGAATTTTGTATATGATATTAGATAGGGGTTAACTTATTTTCTTCCAGTGGATATTCAGTTGTATAAGCGTCTCTTAAATATGAACTGTCATTTCCCATTGAAATAAAATATCACCTTCATCAAATATTAAATTCTCTTATAATATTAAAGATTATCTAGCAAAAAAAAAGTTAAATTCTCATCCACACAGGGCTCAATTTCTGGATTTTTGTTTCTTAGCTATTGATCTGTTCCTATACCAATTCCTACTGTTTTTAATTATAGAGGATTTGAAGTGTTTTAAAAGCTGATAAAATTATCTCTTCTCACTATTCTTTTTTTTTTTTTTTTTTTTTTTTTTTTGCGGTACACCGGCCTCTCACTGTTGCGGCCTCTCCCATTGCGGAGCACAGGCTCTGGACGCGCAGGCTCAGTGGCCATGGCTCACAGGCCCAGCCGCTCCGCGGCATGTGGGATCCTCCCGGACCGGGGCACGAACCCGTGTCCCCTGCATCGGCAGGTGGACTCTCAACCACTGCGCCACCAGGGAAGCCCTCGCTATTCTTTTTCATAAATTTTCTTGGCTCTTTTTGTACAATTTTCTATACAAACTTTTTTGTATTGTGTACTCTTTGGATGAGGCTTCTGATACCTCAGAGAGAGTGGGCAGTCTGGCAGTCTTTGTCCTGTGGCTTTCGGTATACCATTTCCTATATTGTTAGTTCTCTGTAGGTCACCAGGAGAGACCTCTCAGCAACTAGATGTCCTCAGCTAAGAGGGCAAGTACATTCTCATCTTCAGGGCTAAAGCTCTCCTGAAGATCTTTGTGGGCCAGGGAGACAGCCTGTTGTCCCAGGAATGCTCGTTTAGTTGATGCCTTTTTCTTGGGGAAAGAGGCATCCATGGATCTCATGGTCCTCCTAGGGCTAAGCTTTTGTGGTAATTCTTAAAGTTCTGGTTCTGGCCTCTGTCACCTTCTGGGCTTAAGAGAGGTACTTAGTAGTTGACTTCGTGTTGGGCTGGAGATCATCAGGAATATCTTCAAGCTTCCATCTTTCCAAGCCCCCTTAGGCTGCACCTTGTTTCTGGTCTGTATCATGTTTCTCTTTTTTCTTAATTGTATAGTTGATATACAATATTATATTAGTTTCAAGTATACATATTTCTCTTTTATCTTAGTATAAGCTTTAAATTACAGATAATAAATAAGGATTAATATACTCTATGCTTTGATGGAACCACTTTAATTTTTTTCCTTTTAGTACTGTTTATTTGTTCATATCTATTAAATATTTATTAGGCACTTTCTGTTTGGCAGCATTTAAGTTTTGAGTTAGGCATATGAGGGTGAATACCTCCCAGCCCCTGTCTTCTTGGCAGCATTTTACATAGTTTTCACGTCTTTGTTCTCAAAATACTTTCTTCAGTTGGCATCTACAGTTTCTAGGTTTTCATCTTCTTCTCCTTTGGCCCTTCTCAGTCTCCTTTGCTTGATCTTTCTCTTCTGTACCCCCTAAATAATGGACCCCCAGAGCTTAATCAGTCCTTCAGCTTCTCTTCTAGCTCTCTTTTATCCCCTGAGTCGTTTCACTCAGTGTCATAGCTCTAAATATTTTAGCATTTGATATACTGATGTTTCTCTATATTTTTTTCAGCTCTGGCATTTTCCTTGAATTTCAGCCTCAGATAATCCAACTGCTGGATCGCTAATGGACTGTTTAATAGGCATTTCAAATTCACAAGACCATAACATATTGTAACTGTTTGCCCCCTTAACTTTGCATTTAGTGATCATCTGCTCATTTTTCAGATTATGACATGGCTAGCTCCCTCATATCGTTCAGGTTTGTTTCTCTTCTACTTTGCTTTATTTTTCTTCATAATACTATTAATGCTTACCACTACTTTGACATTATATAGTTGTTTGTTTATTAATTTTCTAGATGCTGAGAGACTTTAATCTCCTGCTACTGTTTTTTTATCAGTTTCTTCTGATATTTACTGTGTTTTGCTTTATTTTTGTTTTCGTTTAATTCATTAAGACTCACAGTCTTGGCTTGAACTATTATTTTATAGTTATTGTTTTCATCCAGTTCATACTTTTTTAAATTGTATTTTTTTATCTCTACCTTTGACCCCTTTAATCCCAGTTAATACTTTTTCTTTAACTTCCTCCTAGTTTTACAAAGATTATGTCTGCCTTATATATCTTTTATCTATCATGAGTCACTGTTATTGTGTGTGTGCCTTCGTGTAATAGTAATGTTACTACTATTCACCCAGTCCAAAGAATATCTTACTATGTTATTTTAGATCATTTATATGTATGACTGTACTAGATGCTTGGTATTAATATTGTCATTTTATTTAAAATTTTCTGTTTTTAATGTGTCCTGCTTTCATTTAATCTTTTATTTCCTTCTTTTTGCTATTTTTTTTGTTGTTGATATTCTGTCTCAAATAATTTATAAGATATGTAGTATGTTTTTATTCTAAACTTAAGTATGCTTGAGTCTCTTTCTTAGGAGCTATGAAAAATGATGAAATTAACTCACGTGTCATTTGATCTCCCCTCCTCCAATTTATTATACTTTGTGATTTTTGTTGTCCCAATTTATCATAGTTATAATATATTAGGTTTTCTTTCATGCTTTATAACATTCATGTCAGAGTGATTTTTTTCCTAGTTTTTTAGCTTTAGCTTTTAACTGTACTGCAGTCTTTTCATAGAGTTCTCATCTTTGCTTTGTAATTCATTCTTAATAAAACACACCTTTTTTTCTGATAATGTGTCAGATGTGTTAATTTTAGAATATTTGAAAAGTACAAAAAAGCACAAAGAAGGAAAAAAGTCACTGAAATCTCACCATTGAGAACTACATTAACAATTTAATATATCTTCTTTGTCTTTTCTGTTCATGCATGAATATTATTATTACATACAACACTTGATTTACAGTATATATACTGTAAACTACCTTTTCCCTTCACTCACTATGTAGTGGACATTTTCCAACAATATTAAAAGTCAGGCTGTAGAATACATTATGATTACATGGTGTTTTGTAACATAGGTACTTCATAATTTGTTTTAACGCATCCTCTGTTGTTAGACAATTAGGTTGTTCACAGTTTGTTATTATAAATTGTATTGTGATGAATGTGGATGATTTAAATCCCCTGGATTATTTTTTAGGTTAAGTTCCAAGAAGTGGAATAATTCTGAGGCTGTATAGTATAGTGATTAGGAGTGTTGGCTTAGAGTCAGATTGCCTTGGGTTCAAATTATTATTTCTTAGGTGTGTATACTTAGGCAAATTAATTTATCTCTCTCAGTTTCTTAATCTGTGCTTTGACGGTAATAGTTTATGTATGGAAAGCACTTAGACCAGTGCCTGAGATGTCATAAAAGCTCAGAAATGTTAGATGCAAACATCATCACTGTCATCATGGCTGATGTCATTATCATTTTTATTTAAAAGGATATGCATATTTGAAGTTTTTAAAAATATATATTATATTAAAATTCTCTCTTGAAAAGTTGTATCAATTTGCATTTCTACCAGCAAAATATGAGAGTGCCATTTTACCAACAGCTGCAATTATGATTAAAACACATGTTGTTTTGAGAGTGTAGGCCCAATTTTATAGGGTTAATATATATCTTTGTTTTAATCTCTAATTTTTGGTTATTGATTTCGAATGTTTGGGTTTTGCCTATTTTCATATGGGGTATTTATGTTTAAGTGCTCTTCATTCAAATTTTAATTAGCCTTTTGTGTTTTATGTTGCCTATATTTTTCTAGTTGGTTTTTACCTTTTAGTATTTGAGGTTATTTTATGTATTAATGTTTTACCTTTGTGAGATGTGTATGTAAAGAAAATTCTTTTCCTTATAGTACTGCCTTTTAAAAAAAAGTTATTCTTTTTGACATTTATTAAGTACTTTCTCTGTGACAGGTATAGATCTATATTTTAAGATAGATAAATAAATGGGCCTTCTCAAAGGCCCATTATTTTAGAATGATTTTAGATTTACAGAGAAGTTGCAGAGATAGTACAAAGTTCCAATATGCCCCTCACCTAGATTCTCCTATTGCTAACATTTTATATTACCATGGTACATTTGTCATGACCAAGATACCAACACTGATATATTACTGTTACCTAAATGCCACATTTTATTTGGATTTCATTAGTTTTTCCACTGTCTTCTTTCTGTTCCAGGATCCCATCCAAGATACCATTACTTTTAGTTGTCTTGTCTCTTTACTCTCCTCTGGTCTGTTACAGTTTTTCAGTCTTTCCTTGTTTTTCAATATATTGAGAGTTTTGAGGAGTACTGGTCATGTATTTTGTTGAGTGTTCCTCAATTTGAATCTGTCTGGTGTTTTTCTGATTGTTAGACTGGGGTTATTTATATCAGTATGGACTCAGGGATATTTATACTTTGGGTTCTAATCCAATACTACGTTATTTATTTTGTTGTTTATTTTAGCTTTGGCCATTCATTCTTTCATGTTGGCTCCTCTGTGTCCCTTTGACATGGCCCTGCCTTCCTTTTGCTGTTGTTTTGAGCACTACAACATGCTCTAGGCTAATCTTCTGGATTCCCTGCTCTAACCCTAGAATCAGCTACTTCCCCAAGAATCCCTGTTTCCTTCTATTGGACTGTGTTATGTAGAAACCAAGATTCGGCATTGGTGTACTCACTGCTACTGGGGGTGTCACTGCTTCTAGTCTCTATTAGTGAACAGAGCTAGGAATACTATTTGTGTCAGTGTGCATGGATATATGTACGCACATTCACATATAATTACTTCTGAATCTGTATCTATATAAACCTAAATATGAGTTCACACTGATGTCTCTGACTATTTCAGTACCATCAGGAACATTCCAACCTCCCTGCCCTTGCTTTTCTGTAGCTTCCCACTCCGAAGTGACAAGCTTTACTCCCATCATCTACCGTTCATTTACTTATTTGTTTGACCCCAGTATACATATAAAGTGTTCAGAATTAACCCATATCCCTCTGAGAAATAACTTTATCAAATTAAGTACGGTTTTTTAAAATTAATTAATTTAATTTTGGCTGCGTTGGGTCTTTGTTGCTGTGTGCGGGCTTTTCTGTAGTAGCGGTGAGCGAGGGCTACTCTTCGTTGCAGCGGGCTTCTCATTGTGGTGGCTTCTCTTGTCGCGGAGCACGGGCTCTAGGTGTGCGGGCTTCAGTAGTTGCAGCACGTGGGCTCAGTAGTTGTGGCACACGGGCTCTAGAGCGTGGGCTCCATGGTTGTGGCGCACAGGTTTAGCTGCTCCACGGCATGTGGGATCTTCCTGGACCAGGGCTCGAACCCGTGTCCCATGCATTGGCAGGCAGATTCTTAACCACTGTGCCACCAGGGAAGTCCTTAAAATACAGTTTTTGTATATGGTTCTATTTGTCTTTAGCTTTACAGTTTACAGTGAGAGCACTGTCTTCCAAAGTTACTTGTGTCAGTTCCTTTTTTCACAGTTCTGTTTTTGGTGCTGGGCTTAAAAGACCTTTTTGATCCAAAGATTGATTTTTTATATATATATATATATATATATAGAGAGAGAGAGAGAGAGAGAGAGAGAGAGAGAGAGATTGAGAGGGAGGGAAGGAGGGAGGGAGAGAAGGAGGGGGGAGAGAGAGAGAGGGAGGGAGAGAGAGAGAGAGAGAGAGGGAGAGAGAGAATTTTATTAATTATTAGATATTTTATTACTTTATTTACCTTAAATTCCTAAATATAACTATAGTTCATTTTGTCACTTGATGTGA
The DNA here is from genome assembly GCF_964165515.1 of Mesoplodon bidens. NCBI lineage: Eukaryota > Metazoa > Chordata > Mammalia > Artiodactyla > Ziphiidae > Mesoplodon > Mesoplodon bidens. Next base: position 85,682,056 of record NC_138166.1, read on the forward strand.
AGTAGAGCTATACACACACACACACACACACACATGCATATATATATAGTACTTTTTTCAATTGTTTAAAATGCTACCTTTATCATTTTAAAATTTTTAAATTACTAGACATTTTCTGTGTTTCTTTCTTTTTTTTTTTTTTGCGGTACACGGGCCTCTCACTGTTGTGGCCTCTCCCGTTGCGGAGCACAGGCTCCAGACGCGCAGGCTCAGCAGCCATGGCTCATGGGCCCAGCTGCTGCGCAGCATGTGGGATCTTCCCGGACTGGGGCACGAACCTGTGTCCCCTGCATCGGCAGGCGGACTCTCAACCACTGTGCCACCAGGGAAGCCCCCGTGTTTCTTATTCTGTTTAATTTTCTCTTTTTATTCAAGTTCCAGGCATTATATAACTTTGTGATAATTTTAGCATCTGGTAGATTATTCCTCTTTTTGCATATTCCTGTTCACTTATTCTTTTAATTAATTGCTATAATTTTCGTTTCTTTATTTCAGGAACATTTTAGTGGATAAGCCAAATGACCAGTCTTCACGGTGGTCTTCAGAGAGCAACTACCCTCCCCAGGTAAGATTATGTGTAGCTCTTGATACCATTCAGAAGTCAGATTTTAAATAGGCATGCACTTAACTGATATCAGTTATCTAGATTCCATTAATAGTTTATTCAGTCTTTGAAATTGTGAGGTAAATTTTTTTTTTTTTTTTTTTTTATCTGGCTGTGTGAGGTCTTAGTTGCGGCATGCGGGCTCTTGGGCTCTTTTAGTTGCAGCATGCAGAATATAGTTCCCTGACCAGGGATCAAACCCAGGCCCCCTGCATTGGGAGTGCAGAGTCTTAACCACTGGACCACCAGGGAAGTCCCAAAGGTAAATTTTTATTTCCTCTTTTTTTGTTTGTTTACATTTTGGAAGAATTTTTATTTCATAGGCAAATACAGTGTGGAATTTGCTGAAGCATAGACTTTATACTTCTCTCTACTGGAACATTTAAAATCTAATTTATGTTTTTTCTGGATTACTAATGATGCAAAACTAAGTTTCTTGTTACGTTTTGAGGAAATTGTTAACTAAAAAGAACTGGTTAAGGTGCTGTTAGTGTTCTGAGTAGTAACTGATCAGAGTACTGATATGAGCAGAGGTTGTGACTTCTACTGCACTTAAACTCAAGTCATTCTGTAGATATTTAAGGAGATGTTAGTAATTTCAACTTTGACTCAGTGATTCAGTAACTGCCTTTTAGGGAAAATAAGCTTAATATAGTTTGTTATTTTACTAAACTAGTATATGTAGATGACATCAGGACCATGAGCTAAATTGTTTCTTTGACAAGTGGTGTCTGATGTCATCTGAATTAAAAAATAATCATTTTTCAGTTATATTACACTTTCAGCATTAGCACTTATGTCCATATCCTTGAGGAAATTAATTCTCTGATAGGTAAAGAAGATGGGTAAATAAAACTTACTTTATTATTTTTTTTCTAGTGTAATTCTTGGAAACCTAGTCTCTGTACTTACTTTTCCTTTTTAATTGTTTTTTTACTGTTTACAAACCTTTTTGGATCACCTGGTGTTTAAGTGTTTAATTGCAAAATGTATATCCAAAGAGTAAACACACATACACACACACTTATATATAAAATATAAAGAATAGTAAATCAAATACCTGTTTACTTGTCTACCATCTTTGGAATGGTACAACCTTTGAAGCTTCCTGTGAGCCCCATCTTATATCTATCCTCTAATCCCATCCCAGTAGTTATTATTTCATATTTTGTTAAGCATATTCTCACAGTATTATATATGTATATGTTTATAAATTCCTGTGATTTAAGTTTTGTCTGGCTTTGGCTTTATATAAATATAATATATATTGAATCACTCATTATACATCTTCTGTGGCTAGCTTTTTGTTTGTTTGTTTAACATTATGATATTAATGTTGCCGAGTATAATTATAGTTTGTTAGTTTTCACTACTGTTTAGTATTCCAGTATATAAGTATGCCAAAATATATCTATCCATTTTTCAGTTGATAGGCTTTTGAGTTTTTTATAGTTTTTGCTCTTAGGAACAAGATGCTATGAATATTCTATGTTTTTTCCTGGTACACACATACAAGAGTTTCTTTAGGGTATATACCTTGGTGTACAATTCCTGGATCATAGAGGATATGTGTGTTCAACTTTTATCTGGTAATGCAAAACTGTTTTTACAAAATGGGTGTATAATTTATACTCTGACTGGCAGTGTATGAAAGTTGTTGTGCATTGTGTTCTTCCCATCACTTCTATGGATGATTTTTAGATTTTGCCAGTCTGATGGATCTTTCACTGTAACTCAGAGTTAAGTTCCTGCTAGCCTCTTGTTACAGATTTTCATCAACCAGTCAATATATAATGTTGCTTTATGTGCATTTCTGTTTAAAGACACCTTACTTTGTGTATATTGTTTATTCATTAGCATTGGACTCACAGCCATTAACACTATAACTCTTGCCTGAATGAAGCTTATCTAATACACATATTTTCTCTGTAAGGCACATTGCAGCCTTCTTGCATTTAGAAATACTAGACAGCACTTCAGCACTATACTTGGGGATCATTTTAGACAGTGAAACACCAACAGAAAACACAAAAATATTTTAAAATGTGCCTAAATAGACCATGAAAAGGAAACTTGTTTGTAGTATGAGAGCTAAAACAAGAAGGTATAGGGTCCATTGTTTGACCTTAGCTGGGAGAGTGTGCTTTCGGCAACTTAAGTTTTTTGCTGCTCTGTGCATGTCCAGGAATGACTGAGAGTATTGATTAGATGTTACAAATAAATTTTAGTGAGTAGATGAATTTGCAAGTGCAAAACCCTTGAATAGTGAGGAGCAACTATACTGTAACTAACAATTAATTTACCATATCTTGAACAGGTCTGAGAATTAGAAAGAAAGGAAAAGAGGTCTCTGAAAAATCAAAAGCATTGTGATGAGATTTTAGGTTCTAAGGGCCTTTTCTTAAGAATCCACTTAGGATATAATGTTATTCTGTTTCGTTGATTGTTTGTTTTGGTTTCAGCAACTGGAAGCAGCTTTGTGCATGGGGGGCGTAGTTTTGAAAGATAGGCACACTAACAGCAAGTTGACAACTGACAAAGTGTCGTAAGGGGGAAGACAGAAAAATCTAAGTAACAAATAGAAAACCCAAAGTATAACATTTAGGGGGTCTTTAGTGGAAGAATACTCTGTATTTCATTAACCTCTAGGATAGTGTTTCTAGTAAACTTTCTGCAGTGATGAAAATACTCTATAATCTGCACTGTATATAATACGGCAGCTGCTAACCACAGGTAGCTATTGAGTCCTTGAAATGAGGCTAGTGCATCTAAGGAATGCAATTTTAAATTTTATTTAATTTTAATTATTTTAGATTAAATAGCCCCAGGTGGCTAGTGGCTATGTATTAGACTGCAGAGATCTAAGGCATTGCTGTTATTAGGATGTACTGTTTGATGTTCACAGTGCTTGATTCTGTCAGTAAGAAATTTTAATTATGTTTAGTGTATGCAGCTTAAGCAGATAAGGAAGTTAATGGTGCAGTTATCTAGAGAGGGGTGGAAAACAAAATCAAAGCCTCTCAGCTACTCCTCTTTTTCCCATAATGAGGAAAAACTATAAGTGTGTACATAAATACTAGGATGTATCGCATGTTTTGAGAGTGAATGAACCCTAAACACTTCTCTTGAAAGCTTGTGTTGGGTTATGAGTGGGGTAGGTAAAAATACAAATACTTTTCTTGTAATATATGTTGATTATTGTTTTTGGATGGCTACTAAATTGTCATGGCATAAGTATTATACTTATTAAGTTGTTCGGACCTAACTACTTAAGAAATAGAACTGTTGATATTTCTTTTGACCTTGGGTGCTGTATTAGTCATCAATTGCTGTGTAACAAATGACCGCAGAAATGAGCAGTTAAAAACAAACATTTATTATTTCACCCTGTTAGTGAGGGTCAGATTTTGATGCAGGAGAAAAAAGAGAACCCATCTACTGGGGAATGCTTGAATACATTTTTCATGGAATATTGTCAGCCATTTAAATAAAATGAACTGGCTTCATACCAGTTGACTTGGAGGAATTTCCACTATAAAATGAGAAAAGCATGATGCAGAGAAACATCTATAATAAGATCCTACTGTTGTTACCTGAATAACAACTCTCCCTCTCTCACCACTATATGTGTATGTACATGTGTATATTTTTATTTGATACAGTGAGCCCAGATAAAGATATGATAGGATATACATCTGGTTGTTGGCATTGGTTATTTAAGAGAGGAGGAGATGAGATAGGAAAAAGAGATAAAACAATTATTTTTAAAAGTTATTCCCATCAAGAACAACGTATTTGATATTCGACTTATGTAAAGTATGTGTCTGTGTGAGTGTGTGCATAGAGTTCAAATGAATCATCATCAAAATGGTGGTGGTTGTGTCAGGATATTGGAATTTAGGTAATTTTAAATTTCTTTTCAATTTTATTCTTATACTTTTATCTCTTTTGATTCTCACTTTCAATTTATATTTATAATTTATATAAACAGAAAAAAATGAAAGCCATTTTCATTGTGGTAGGGAGCAAATATTTTTAGACCTAATGAGAAAACATTGCTGTTGATTCTGGATTCTCTCTCTGTACTGGGAGGGAGTAAGTGTAGCATGAATGAAAACCCTATAAATACTTTAAGATAGTAATTTCACGCTTCTCCCACATCAGATATGTTTTATAGAAGTTACTGATACTGCCATGGAAAATATGTCTTTCAAGGTGACTGGGGAATACCCTAGGGTTGGTTGAAATGTACAGGCAGTTACGTATGTCTTGATAATTGCTTTAAGAAAGGTTAGATCATAATTCTTCTACTACAATTATAGTAGACTTCTTCTTAGAAGTAGTAAACTTCTAAGGTAGTTTAAATAAAAGTATGGTATTAGGTAATATTCTTTGCTTTCTGGGGCTAGAGAGAGAGCAGTTAAAGTTGTTTAACGAACTGCAGGCATTCTGCTTTTGCAGGTCAAAAAAAACTTTAGTGATTACTTAATACAGTTGGGTGTATGTGTGTGTGTGTTACAGCTTTTGCAGTACACTTACATTATTCTTTCTGTGTTTGATGAACCATAACAAGAATATTATAGGAATAAGAGTTACTTGCAAAGTAAGGAAGAAAGTAGAAAATATATGCATTTCAATGTAATTTCTATCTGTGGAAACAGGATACCAGTAAATTTATGAAGTTTCTTTATGGTATTTTGCCCAAGTGTGTGAAAAGAGCATTGTATGTTTTGAATAATACATTTTTATTTAATATGATTTCCATATAGTGAAATACATGAATCTTAAGTGTATAGTATCCATTTTGAAAAATGCACACACTAATATAATTTACACCCCTATCAAGATACAAAATGTTTTCATCGGGTCAGGAAGATCCTTTCTGTCCCTTACCAGTGAATCCTTAACTCTCTCACCCTCTACCCAGAGGCAACCACTGTTTGGATTTCTTTTGCTGTAGATTAGATTTACCAGTTCTAAAATTTAATAGAAATGAGTATATATATACTCTTTTGTATATGGCTTTTTATACTCAGAATTTTGGGGTGGGAGGATGCTTGTCCATGTCTTATGTGCATCAATATTTCATATCTTTTCATTACAGAATACCATTCTGTTCTATGGACATGCCACAATTTGTTTATCCATTTTCCTGTTTATGGACATTTGCAATATTTCAGTTTTGGGTGATTATGAATAAAGCTTATATAAACATTCTTTTATAAGATTTAAAAAACAATACATACTTTCGCTTATTTGGGGTAAATATCTAGAGATAGAATTGCTGCATCATAAGGTAGAGATGCAGTTGACCCTTTAACAATGTGAAGAGGTGGCAACCCCCATGCAGTTGAAAATCTGCATGTAACTTTTGACTCCCACAAATATTACTAATAGCCTACTGTTGATCTGAAGCCTTCTTGATAACATAAATAGTCGGTTAACACGTATTTTTTATGTTATATGTATTATACACTATATCTTACAATAAAATAAGCTAGAGAAAAGAAAATGTTATTAAGAAAATCATAAGGAAGAGAAAGTACATTTACTGTACTGTACTATGTTTATCAATATCATAAGTGTATGTTGTATGTTGTCTGTGTACAAGATGAATTGTGTGTCGGTACCTACATCAATATCGTCTCACATGATACAAAACACTGTAGATGTTATATGTATTACTAACACTAGACACTAAAAATGAAAAGGTAAAATGTGGAAAAGAAATTCATATTTATTTACAGGTATAGTTATTCATGCACTGATAATGAAGAAGCAGCAATATGGTTGATTTCTGGTAGTCTAGTGTAATTGATACAGTTGCTTCACAGTACCCTACCCTGTACACTAATGAATGAGTTGTTATAAAATTTTTATGGTATACAGTATTATAGTCATATTCATAATACAGTTTTGGAAACATTGTTAACATTTTCTCAAAAACTACTTACCTGTGATGATAGGCTGACAGTTTTTCCAATTACTAGAGAGAGGGGAGCATACTGTATGATAATGTAATCATTTGAAAACAAAGTTATCCAACAGTAAGAAAACTAACATTGTTAATTTTGTATAAAATGTCAGTCACCTTATGCCTATGTAAGGATAGGCTATCCACTTCAATACAAGTCTTGTACATGGTGTTCTACACAATGAATACTTAGGCAATGATGATGACACAGAAACGTTTCATATAGTTCTTGCTGTACACTTACTAAATTTTCACATGACGACGCACACATATATACAGCAGAGAGGTTTATTAATTGTACAGCATGATGATTATTTACTATTTATTAAGTGGAAGTGGGTCATCATAAGGTCTTCATCCTTGTTATCTTCATGTTGAGTAGGCTGAGGAGGAGGAGGAAGATGAGGGGTTGGTCTTGCTGTCTCAGGAGTGGCCTCGGTGGAAGAGGTGGAGGAGTTCCAAGAGGAGGCAGGAGAGGCAGGCACACTTGGTGTAACCTTACATAAATACACTGTAATTTCTGACTTTTTTGCTTTTCCATTTCTCTAAAAATGTTTCTATATAGTACCAATCCTTCTTCCACTGTTGGCTTTAGTTTTAGTGCCCATGTCATAGAAGGGTCCATGTTGTAAAAGAAGTCAAAAGCAGTATTGAATAATTGGAACCCTTCTTTCTGCCAGATTGTCTAATGTCAGTTTGTTTTCTGGCACTGCTTCTTCTGTGTCTTCTTCCTCATCATCTGGCACTGGTTTGGAAGCACTCATCTCCATCAAGTTATCTTCTGTTAATTCCTCTGGTGTGGTGTCTGTTAGCTCTTGAATTTCTCCAAGATCCATATTTTGAAACCCTTCACCCCCTACCTTTTTTGCCATATCAACTATCTCTTTCAGGATTTCCTTGATTGACTGTCATAAATCCTGTGAAATCATATACAAATCTAGACACAGTTTTCCTCAGCAGGAATTTATTGTTTTGGGCTTAATGACTTTCACAGCTTTTTCTACAATAACCATGGCATATTCATTGGTGAAATCCTTCCAGACTTCCATGATGTTCTATCAGAGTTTTCTTCCATAGCGTTGGCAGTCTTTCCCATGGAGTACCATGTGTAATGAACCTTAAAGGTCCTTATGACTCCCTAATCTAGAGGTTGAGTTAGAGACATTGTGTTTGGGGGCAAGTAGACCACTTTGATGCCTTTGACACTGCACTCACGGGGTTTTGAGTAGCCAGAGGTATTGTCCAATATCAAAAGAACTTTAAAAGGCAGTCCCTTACTGGCAAAGCACTTCCTGTCTTCAAGGACAAAGCATCAATGGAACCAATCCAGAAAAAGGGTTTTCGCCCAGGCCTTCTTGTTTTACAACCTTATAGATAAGGGCAGTCCTGATCATAAACCCGACTGCATTTACACAAAATAGTAGAGTCAGCCTATCCCTTCCTGCCTTAAATCCTGGTGCTCACTTCCTTCCTTAAATATCCTTTGTGGCATTTTTTCCCCAGGATATGGCACATTAAAAACTTGTTCAGGGGCTTCCCTGGTGGCGCAGTGGTTGAGCGTCCGCCTGCCGATGCAGGGGACATGGGTTCGTGCCCCGGTCCGGGAAGATCCCATATGCTGCGGAGCGGCTAGGCCCGTGAGCCATGGCCTCTGAGCCTGCGCGTCCGGAGCCTGTGCTCCGCAATGGGAGAGGCCACAACAGTGAGAGGCCCACGTACGGGGGAAAAAAAAACTTGTTTAGGCAGCTATTCTTTCTCCTCAGTGATTTTGTTAATGGCATTTGGAAACTCATATGCTGCCTCTAGGTTGGCTGGTGCACTGATTCCCCTGATACCTTGACATTTTTAAAATTTTATTTATTTATTTTTGGCTGTGTTGGGTCTTCATTGCTGTGCGCGGGCTTTTTCTAGTTGTGGCGAGCTGGGGCTACTCTTCGTGGTGGTGCACGGGCTTCTCATTGTCGTGGTTTCTCGTTGCGGAGCACGGGCTCTAGGCGCGCAGGCTTCAGTAGTTGTGGCACGTGGGCTCAGTAGTTGTGGCTTGCGGGCTAGAGCTCAGGCTCAGTAGTTGTGGCTCATGGGCTTAGTTGCTCCGCAGCATGTGGGATCTTCCTGGACCATGGCTCAAACCCTTGTCCCTTGCATTGGCAGGCAGATTCTTAACCACTGTGCCACCAGGGAGGCCCTGCCTTGACGTTTTTTAAGCCAAACCTTTTTCTATTGTAAAATTATCAAACCATCCTTTGCTAGCATTAAATTCTCCAGCTTTAGATCTTTCACCTTCCTTTTGCTTTAAGTTGTCATGTAATGACTTTGCTTTTTCTTGAATCATTAGAGTCTGTAGGTAATGCCTTTCTTATAGCAATCCTGCACCCACATAAAAGCTACATTTTCAAAATAAGATTAAAAGGTATTTCACAAAAACTGCAAAGTTTTTGTGCCTTCTGGCATAGCTGTAGCAATGGCTTCATGGATTTCTTTTTCTTTTATTACAATGGTCCTTACTTGAGATTCAATTATCTTGAAATGGTGGGCATCTGCAGCTGCGGACACCAATCTGTGGTAGATATTAAGTAATTCAACTTTTTCTTGTAATGTCATGACTTTGCTTCTTGGGAGCACTTCCAGCATTACGAGTGGCGCTTTGTATGGGTCTCATGGTTTTATTCGTGGTTCACAGTATTGCACTAAACAGTGAAAAATACGTGAGAACTGCGAGAGATCACTTCTTATTGTGATATGCAATTTACTGGAGAGACAGCTGCTCACATGGAGATGATAAGCATCACATGGCATTTTAGGCAGATGCTCTCAACACTTGAGCTCACCACGATAGCAACAGGAGGTGGCTATGAAATTATTACAGTAGTATAGTATATATTGCAGTTAATTTTATGCAGTTATGATTTAATATTGCAACTTTGTTTACATTTCCCTTCACTGCAAATGGCACCACATACAGTTTGTAAGGGTTTGTGTGTGTAAGTTTCAATAAATTTTAACTTTTTATAATAGATTTGTATATATTTTATGGTAGTAAATGATAAAATAGACTAGTATCTACATATATTTTATGCATTCATTGCATAGCTTTTTCTTAATTTTTTTGATATTTCTAGGCTTTTTCCAAATTGTCTGTTTTTCAGTTTTTTTCAAATTTCTAGGTCTTTTCAGATTGTTGCAAATCTCCAAAAAATTTTCTAAGGTATTTACTGCAAAAATGTTGCATGTAAGTGGACCTGTGCAGTTCAAACCCATGTTGTTCAGGGTCAGCTGTACATTACTTTGTATGAAATTATCAGACTGCTAGTTGCTTCACAGCTTCACCAACATTTGGCATTGACACACATTTTAATTTTAGTGTTTGTTGGTGGTATAAAATGGTTTTAATTTATAATTCCCTGATGACTCTTTATATTAAGCACTTCTTTCTATTTGCTTACTGGCTGTTCATTTATATTTCTTGTGAATTCTTTCACTCCTTTAAAAAAGTGGGGTTGTTTTCTTTTTTTATTACTGAGTTGTAGAAGTTGTTTATATATATTCTGGGTATAAGTTCCTTGTAAGTTATGTATTGTGAATATTTTCTCCCAGTCTGTGACTTGCTTATTCATTTCTTTAACACTAACTTTTATTATTTTTAAACAGCTATTAAAGTATAATGGACATACAATAAACTTTATATTTTTAGTGTACAGTGTGATATGTTTGAACATAGGTGTACACTCTTGAAAATACCACCACTCCTGAAATACTAAACATGTCTATTACCACCAAAGTTTTCCATGTCTTCTTTTAATCCCTTCCACTCACCTCCATCCCCCATCTCTAGGTACCACACTTCTTTCACTGTAGATTCATTTGCATTTTCTAGGGTTTTATATAAGTGGAGAAATATGGTATGCCTTTTTTGTCTGACTTATTTCACTCAAAGTGATTATTTTGAGATTCATCCATGTTGTAGTTTGCATCAATAATTCATTCATTTTTGTTGCCCAACTGAATTCTCTCATATGGACATATCACAGTTTGTTTATGTACTTATCTGTTGATGGACACTGGATTGTTTTCCAGCTTTTGGCAATTACAAATAAAGATGCATTGAAAATTAATGAACAAGTCTTTGTGGTTTTAATTTGCATTTTAAAAATGATTATTGGTGTTGACCATCTTTTCATATGCTTGTCTGCCTCTCTAAATGTTCTTTGGTGACATGTCTATTCCAAAGGTTTGTCCATTTTAGCATTTGTTTGTTTACTTTCTTATTATTGAATTTTGAGAGCCTTTGTATGTTTTGTGTATAAGTCCTTTATCAGATACATGGTTTGCAAATATTTCCTCCCCTTCTGTGACTCCTCAGCCTCAACTTTTCTTATGTCCCAATGCTAGGGGGAATTTTCATTAAGTATGATGCTGGCTATGGATATTTTATAGATGTCCTATGTCAGTTTGAGAAAACTTTCTTCTATTTGTAGTTTTCTGAGAATTTCTAATCCTGAATGGGTATTGAATTTTATTGTTTCCCATATCTTAAAACACTTTTATGTTTCTCTACTTCTCCTAGAATAGAGTCCAAATTTCTTAATATGGTCACATATTACAGCTCCTTCCAGTAAGAGGTGCAGTCTGTTCCCCTACCTTATAAATCTTGGCTGGCCTTGTCACTTGCTTTAACCAACAGAAAATTCTATGGAATTGTTACTGCAACTTCTAAGCAAGGCCTCAAGAGGCCTTGTAGCTTCTGTTCTCTCTATCTTGAACTCTTGAGACCACTTGCTCTGAAGAAAGCCCATCTAGCCTTCTTGAGGATAAAAGCCTATATGGAGGGACCCAGTCATCCCAGCTAGGTCCAGCTCCCCCACTTTCTACCCCAACTAAGTCCAGTCCCCCTAGCTGATACAGCTACATGAATAAGTCCAGGAGATATCGTGGAAGAACTATCCATTGAACCCACAGAATCATGAGAAATCATAAATCACTATTGTTTTAAGACACTGGGTGATTTATTACACAGTCTGAGATTTACATAGATATACAGTCTGGACTTTTCTGGTGTCATTTCCTGTTCTAATGCTGCCTGTTTCATTGTCAGTCCTTCATATCAGAGTAAATGATATTTCAACTACCCTGTTATTCAAGTCAGAAACTAAATCATCACCTTGATACCTCCTTCTCCCCTCCCTATATCCAGCTATCACTTAACCCCATTCATTCTCTCTCCAAAATATATGTCAAAACTGTCTAATCCTCTTTATCTCTGCACCACCTTAGTTCAAGTCTCCTTCATGTCATCTCTTGTCAGAATTATTGTAACTATCCTAACTCATCTGCCAGTCCCTCCAATCCATTCTCTACAAGGCAGACTCTGTGTGTGCGTGCGTGTGTGTGTGTGTGTGTGTGTGTGAGATGTTAATCAGATCTTGGCTTTCCATTGTGCTTAATGGATTCCATTGCATTTATAATTTATAATGCATGATGTGGTAACTGCTTACCTCTTCAATCTCAACGTTACCATTCTCCACCTTGCTTACTAGGCTCCAACCATGCTGGCCTTTTAACAGCTTCTATAACTCATTTTTCATAAGCCTTTTTGCCTGGCTAGCTCTGTGTAGTAGGTTATTAGTGCCCCTCCCTCCCCAAAAAGATGTGCAACCTCAGAATGTAACCTTATTTGAAATAAAGGTTTTAGCAGATGTGATTAAGATAAAGATCTTAGAGAGAGATCATCCTGGATTAGGGTGAACCCTAAATCCAATGACAAGTGTTTTTATTAGACACAGAAAAGGAGAAAATACAGAGGGACACTAGGAAGAAGGTCATGTGAAGATGGAGGCAGAGATTGGAGTTATGCTGCCACAAGCAAGGAACACCAGGAGCCACTGGATACGGGTAGTGACAAAGAAGGATCCTCTCTTAGAGCCTTCGGAGGGAACATGGTCCTGCTAACATCTTGATTTCAGACTTCTGGGCTCCAGAACTGTGAGAGAATAAATTTCCGTTGTTTTAAACCACCAAGTTTGTGGTAATATGTTATGGCAGCCTGAGGAAACTAATGCACTCTGTCTCATCCTTTAACACTCACCTCCTGGGATATACTTTTGCTGATAGATCCATCTAATCTAATGGATGCTGATAGATCATCCATTTCTCCTTTATATCATCTTTATTTCTTATAAATTGTTAACATCCATATGGTTAAAAATGATTTTTAAATTGTTTTTCATGCTGAAAAAAATCTCTTTGGGCTGAAATTGTGAACAGTTTTTTGGTTTTTTTTTTTTTTTTTGCGGTACGCGGGCCTCTCACTGTTGTGACCTCTCCCATTGCGGAGCACAGGCTCCAGACGCGCAGGCTCAGTGGTCATGGCTCACAGGCCTAGCCGCTCTGCAGCATGTGGGATCTTCCCAGACCGGGGCACGAACCCGTATCCTCTGCATTGGCAGGCAGACTCTCAACCACTGTGCTACCAGGGAAGCCCTGTGAACAGTTTTGAACATTAAATTTTTTCATTGTTTTCTTAACTCTGTGGCTAAATTAAGAACCATGTGATAGATAGTTCTTTGATCCTCTATGAGCCTACCCTCTGCTTTGATAAAGAGATTGTGAGTCATTATGTTTTATTTTAAAATTAATTTATTAATATTCACATATACAGAATTTAAAGGTTGATAATAAAGGATCTAAAATAGTTTTTCTAAAATGTTCATTCTTAATGACTTTTTTTTTTACAGTTTCTATTACTAAATCTACAGCAGTTATTTCTCCAAATTAAAAGTAATGGAAACCTCTTTAACTATGGAATAACACTGTTTAATAGTAACAGTACTCATCCTCGATGCCCAAGAGTTTTAAAAATGAAGTTATAAAATTTATCAATAATGTGATTAAACATTAAAAATTTTACCTAGAATGTATTTGTCAGATCATTGTGCTTTACTTCAGTTAGAGAATTTACATTTTACTTATGTAATTTTTAATAACAAAATCCTATTTGGTTATAAATAAAATTTTATATAGACAAATGCTTTCTGTTGTATTCAGAGGTGTTGTATGTGGGATGATGGACGGTATATAACAGATTGTATAAAGATCCATTTTTACTAGTTACAACATTGTATCTAACTAACCAGTTATCAGAGAAAACTGACTTGTAAACTGAGACTTTAAAGAATGACCAAAGAGAGAAAGAAGGAGGAAGGGATGGGAGGAAGTGGGAGTTCATGAGAAAGACAAAGAGATGTAAATAGTCCCTTGCCTAGCTGTGTAGTCTGTTCTCTAACATACAGCTGTATTCTTAAGAAACTCAGTTACCAGAAATCATATTACCACACCTATTAATTTGATATGGATAAAAAGGATTAATAACTTAAGAATAGCAATCTCAATTTTCCTATGGCAATTTCTATAATAAAGAAATCTTAATAGCTGCTTAGAATGTAAACCTCATATAAACCTAAACAGTTGTTACTGTGTAGTCATTAAATAAAGTTTCGACTGTGGGGTTAGTGAATCAGTAGGAATGCTTTTAGCACCAAATAATAGGAGGTCCTATAACAGTGGGTTAAACAAATAGAGTTTCTTTCCCGCCATCACCCCATCTCTGTCCCTGCCACAAACAAGGAAACTAGAGTTAGGCAGTTACTGGTGAAAGTTGAGTGGCTCAGAGATGGCTATCTGTGAGATTCTCTTAATCTTTTTCTTCATTGTTGCACAGTGGATGTTACAGATGTAACTGTTCAGATAGTAAAGAGGTAGCATTTGTTTCAAAAAGCAAAACTTATCCCACAACAAACTTCTGCTTATATCTCATTGACCAGAATTTTACCATGTGTCTATTTTTGGCTGGAAGGTGGCTAGGAAAAACTGGATTGAGAATGGAGGTTGGGTCAGCCAACCAACAGTATCAGACAAAATCAGATTTAAAAAAATTTTTATTAATTGAACTATAGTTGATTTACAGTGTTGTATTAGTTTCAGATGTAGAGCACAGTGATTCAGTTATATATATATATATATATTCTTTTTCAGATTCTTTTCCCTTAATAGATTATTATAAAATATTGAGTGTAGTTCTCTGTGCTATACAGTAGGTCCTTGTTGTTTATATATTTTATATATGGTAGTGTGTATATGTTAATCCCAAACTCCTAATTTATCCCTCCCCGTCCTTTCCCCTTTGGTAACCATAAGTTTGTTTTCTATGTCTGTGGGTCTATTTCTGTTTTGTAAATAAGTTCATTTGTATCATTTTTTTTTAAGATTCCACATATAAGGGATAACATATGTTATTTGTCTTTGTCTGGCTTACTTCACTTTATGATAATCTCTAGGTCTGTCCATGTTGCTGCAAATGGCATTATTTCATTCTTTATTATGGATGTGTAATATTTCATTACATACACACACACACACACACACACACACACCACATTCTTTATCCATTCATCTATCGATGGACATTTAGGTTGCTTCCATGTCTTGTCTATTGTAAATAGTGCTGCTGTGAACACTGAGGTGCATGTATCTTTTCAAATTATAGCTTTCTCCAGATGTATGCCCAGGAGTGGGATTTCTAGATCATATGGTAACTCTATTTTTGTTTTTTGTAATGAAACGCCATACTGTTCTCCGTAGTGGCTGTACCAATTTACATTTCCACCAACATTCCTTTTTCTCCATACCCTCTCTAGCATTTATTATTTGTAGACTTTTTGATGTTGGCCATTCTGACTAGTGTGAGATGATACCTCATTGCAGTTTTGATTTGCATTTCTCTAGTAATTAGCAATGTTGAGCATTTTTTCATGTACCTGTTGGCCATCTGTATGTCTTCTTTGGAGAAATGTCTATTTAGGTCTTCTGCCCAGGTTTTGATTGGGTTGTTTGGTTTTTTAATGTTGAGCTGTATGAGCTGTTTGTATATTTTGGAAATTAACCCCTTGTTGGTCTCATTGTTTGTAAATCTTTTTTCCCTTTCTGTAGATTGTCTTTTTGTTTTGTTTATGGTTTCCTTTGCTGTGCAAAGCTTTTAAGGTTCATTAGGTCCCATTTGCTTATTTTTGTTTTTATTTCCATTACTGTAGGAGATTGATCCAAAAAAGATACTGCTGTGATTTATGTCAAAGAGTGTGCTGCATATGTTTTCTTTCAGAAGTTTTACAGTATCCGGTCTTAAATTTAGGTCTTTAATCCATTTTGAGTTTATTTTTGTATATGGTGTTAGAGAATGTTCTAATTTTGTTCTTTTACATATAGCTGTCCAGTTTTCCCAGCACCACTTATTGAAGAGACTGTCTTTTTTCTCCATTATACATTCTTGCCTCCTTTGCAGATTGACTGATTTTTAATCTAAGCTCTGCTGTTTTTTAGCTGTGTAACTGTAGTAAGTTATTTAGCCTTTCTAAGCCAGAATTTTTAAAATGAGGATGAAGAGGATGATTATTGTTATTAAAATACTACTCTTGTTCCTCCTACTCCTATTAAAATGAGATGATACACATAAAAATCTGAGTAATTTGTCAGACAAGGGAGTTAGTACTCACTATATATTAATTATATCATCATCTTTTATGTTACCACCAGCTTCATTCTTTTATTTTATTGAGGTAAAATTCACATAGCATAAAATTAACCATTTTAAAGTGTACAATTAAGTGTCATTTAGTACATTCACAATGTTGTACAGCCATCACTTCTATCTAGTTATTTCACTACCGCATAAGAAAACCTGGTACCAATTAAGCAGTTTCTCCTTTCACCCTTAACCCAGCTCCTGGCAACCAGTAATCTGCTTTCTGCCTCTATGAATTTACCTGCTTTCTGCGTCTATGAATTTACCTGAATATTTTATGTAAATAGAGTCATAACAATATATGGTCTTTTGCATTTGACCTCTTTCACTTAACATGTTTTTGAGGTTTATCTATGTTGTAGCATGTATCAGTACTACATTCCTTTTCATGGCTAAATAATATTTCATTGTGCAGACACTCTCTTTTTGTTTGTCCACCCATCAGTTGATGGACATTTGGGTTGTATATATCTTTTGGCCATTGTGAATAGTTCTGCTGGAAACATTCATGTACAAGTGTTTGTTTGAATACCTTTTTCATTTATTTTTATTATATAACTAACGAGGAGTAGAACTTTTGGGTCATGTAGTAATTCTATGTTTAGCTTTTTGAGGAACCACCAAACTGTGTTCCACATTGTCTGCACCATGTATAAGAGTTCTGGTTTCCTCACATCCTTGCCAACACTTGTTATTTTGGTTTTTTTGGTTATAGCCATCCTAGTGTGTGTGAAGTTATATTTCATTGTGGTTTTGATTTGCATTTTCCTGATGACTAATGATGTTGAACATCTTTTCATGTGCCTGATGGCCGTTTGTTTATCTTCTTTAGAGAAAGGGCTATTGAGGTCCTTTGCCCATTTTTAAATTAGGTTGTCTTTTTCTTGTACAAATTCCTTATATATTCTAGGTACTAAACCCTTATCAGATACATTTCTGCAAGTATTTTCTCCCACTCTGTAGGTTGTCTTTTCACTTTCTTGATAGTGTCCTTTGATGCACAAAACTTTAATTTTGCTGAAGTCCAGTTTATTTTATATTTTGTTGCTTGTACTTTGGAGTCATATCTAAGAATCCATTGCCAAATCCAGAGTCATGAAGATATACCCCTATTTTCATCTTAAGAGTTTTATAGTTTTACCTCTTACTTTTATGTCTTACGTTTGATTGTATTGGTTTGATTTTGGATCACTTTTGATACATTTTGAGTTAATTTTTGTGTATGGTACAAAGTGGGACCACCAACTTCATTCTATTCTCCTTTATCATGAGTATTACCCATTATTATGAAGCATGAAGCCACTCCAACATAACATGAGTTGTTTTCTAAATAGCTTTTTCTCCATTTTTGACAAGTAGTAGTTTCCTTCTTAATTTTTATAATTGAAGACAGCCTGCATAATGTAAAATGTGTTCCCTAATGAACTGATGCCATTTTATCCTGTGTATAATAGCAAAACTTGAGCTATATTAGATATATCTATGGTAGGTCTGAGTTTTTTAATTTATAAAATTGGCAGGGGTGAATAGTAAATCTGCTTTTTTCTAGGTTTAAAATTTTACCACTGATTTTGAACATTGAATTTGTTATTGAAGTGTAGTCAGTGAGAATATGTAATTGTTACTTTTGCATTCTAATTTTGTTTTATTTCATTATTCATAGTCTGTTATATCTTACTGAATGTCATTCCTTGATTAGAAGTTATCTCACCAGTCCTTTTTTCCCTCCTTCATCTACATTGTTGAGAATGATGTAGTTTCCTGGGAGAAAGTGGTGATGTTATGGTAGCTTGACTGTTGCATACTATCCTTTAGCATAAAAAATAAAAATAAAAAATCTGCCAGTGTAGGATGGACAGGATGAACATTATACGTTCTTGAGTTAACTGGCCAAAATTTTAACTACTCATGTTGTCTAGCGATTTGTTTTAAATGGAGGAGGATATAATTTGGTTGTTCCTTTTTGTAGTACTTGATTCTGAAGCTTGAAAGGCCTGCTATAGTCCAGAATATCACATTTGGAAAATATGAGAAAACTCATGTCTGCAATTTGAAGAAATTTAAAGTCTTTGGTGGAATGAATGAAGAAAACATGACAGAGCTATTGTCCAGGTGGGTTATGATTATGGGGAGGAAAGAGTTTCTAAACAATCTGCAGTCTTAGTTTAGTCTCTTTGTAGCTAAATCTGCATGGTTTGTGTTTTCTTGCAAAGGAGAGAAGAGTATTTCTACTATTTTATTTCTAGTGCCTTATTTTAATATTGTGCTTTAGTTAACTTTTCCCCACCAGATACTAATTAATATTGTTACCAAAGCAGAAAGAATAAAATTTGGGGGTATTTTTCTACTTCTTATTTTTCAATCTTATTTTTGAATTGTTAATGACTTCACATATACCTCTCAGCTATAATAAAAATCTTTACTGTAATCCTTGATGTAAAAATATAGAATCTGTCCAGAACATTAAGATTGAGTGCCCTAATCTGGAAGTAATATTCTGGGAGTTTAGTATAAATTGGAAACTAAACAGAGTAAAAGTATGTGGCTGCACCTACTGCAGTGCCTACCTCTTGGAAGGAGCTCAGTAAATTTGAGTTTTGACAACATAGATCACCAGGAATGAATGTTAATTTGCCCTCTAGGTGATGAAAAATGGGATAGAAGATGGAGTGGACAAATAAAGCCATGCAGTTTTAGAATATAATTGTGACATGGTGTGTCCCTTTAGCACAATATTTTATATAAGTATGTATTACGTCTAAACTACATTTAAGTCATGAAAGTATATCAGAATATAAGGCAACCTGACGGTAAGTGACTTTCCCATAAATACTTGAGTCAGCCGAAGTTGTTTAAGTAGAGAAGTGATATGGGTTTATTTTTATGTAGGAAAAGCAGATGCTATTAAACCAACAGAGTAAGGTTGTCTTTGAAAATTTATTCAGCTATAAAAGGAACATTGGCATCTTAGTCAGAATTTAATAACTTAATTCTTTGACAGATTCTAATATTTGGCTCTGTTTAAGTTGTAAGATATGAGTATGAATTGTTTAAATTTTCTTCTTACTGCTTGAATATTTTATATTGTATTCAGTTATACGTTAGGGACACTAGGTCTCGTCACACATCTTCATGTATTGTAGTCACATTCTTTAACACAACATTTTTTCATTAGCCCTCATTTAATTAAGAGAATACAGTATAGTGCAGTTGATGTGAATGTACAAGTTTTGTCCTGTATTCTCATGTTCAACTACTTCGTTACATCGTCCCTGTCATATATTCTGAGCATTCGTTGACCTTAAAATCGGAGTATGATATTAATCTGTGTTTTAGTGCATTTACTAAATTATGAAATCAGATTTGATAACCTTATTTTTTTTCACAGTGGCTTAAAGAATGATTATAACAAAGAAACATTTACCTTGAAGCATAAAATTGATGAACAGATGTTTCCTTGTCGATTCATTAAAATAGGTAAGGTTTCCAGCATTCTGGAGTAGAAATAAATTCTTTATACCATCCGTCATCAAACTACAGCCTGTGGGCCAAATCCTGCAGGTTCCCTGTTTTTTTTTTTTAAATAAAATTTTATGGCAACACTGCCATGCCACTTGTTCACATAGTGTCTTTGTCTGCTTTTGCACTACATGGCAAAGTTGAGTAGTTGCAAGAGACCACCTAGCCCACAAAGCCCAAAATGTTTACTGTTTGGCTGACCCCCTACTTTATAAATCTGTAACTAAGTGACAGTTATTTCAAATGGAACCTTTTCTACTTTCTCATTTGAAAGTTTCTTAGAACCTTTTCTAAATACTTTCTCATTTTATGAGATATATGGATTTGATTGCCTTGATTGTTTTATGGAAGGTTTATCAGTTCTGAAGTTATATCATTCTAAAACCAAATATTGATGTATTCCTTAAGGCCATATATTATGGTTATTTTCTATTCTTTTCTTTCATATTTCATTTTTTGTGTGTGTGATAATGTTGGTCAAACTCATAAAACTAATTTCATAACCCATTAATAAGTTTCAAAGTAATGTTTGAAAAATGGTACCTAAGCATTTATTGTGTTTATTTATTAGCAAGTGTTTTAGGTTAAGAAAGTATGTGTAATGCCTCCTCAAAACTAGTGTTTTTAGGATTATTTTGTTTATCTATAAGATGGATTAGTTAGAAGGTAGGAAGGTTGAGGACTTGACTCTTTTAGTTTCCATCTATATTTCATACCTTTGAAAATATTATGTTAAAATTGAGATTAAGGTGAGTCATATCCCTTTAAGAATGATAATAAAAAGCCAGAATCCCATGTTTTGATTTGGGAGAAAATTCCTCTTTTGGAAGGACCAGCTCCATAGTCATTGTTTCCCAGTCTATCAAGAGTTGGCCTGTTCATTTCATTGAGTCAAAAAGATCCATTAGACGAAAAGAATATCTGAGATCTTAATAAAGACTATTTATAGAGGGGAAACTATTTCTAGAATCATTGGGCTGTTTGGTGTGTTACTTTCTTTTATAAATATAGTTTTTGTTGTTATAATTAATTGTAAATAAAAAACCTGTATCCTGTTTACCTATGAGAATTTAGGAACAAGCAGATTTTTTTTTTTTTTTTTTTTTTTTGCAGTACGCAGGCCTCTCACTGTTGTGGCCTCTCCCGTTGCGGAGCACAGGCTCCGGACGGGCAGGCTCAGCGGCCATGGCTCATGGGCCCAGCCGCTCCGCGGCATGTGGGATCTTCCCGGACCAGGGCACGAACCCATGTCCCCTGCATCAGCAGGCGGACTCTCAACCACTGCGCCACCAGGGAAGCCCCGGAACAAGCAGATTTTTAAAATAAATTCTTGATTGTTTCTTCTTTCATGCTAATGAGTAAATTCTTTCCTCAGTATGCAGACCACCCATTTCTTATAGATTCTTGCATAGCTTGAATAATTCTATGATTTTACATCAAATGTAGAAGCAGTGAAAATATCTTATATTTTCATGTAGTAAATTTAGATTTCATAATTTTAAAGTACTTATTCAACCTCTAATTGCTTAGTCATGCAAAATGAAATGTTCTTTTTTTTTTTTTAAGTTCTTTTATTTGAACTTTTGGGGTACATTTCCTATAGTCATTAGTTTTCTTTGAAGGAAAATATCTACTACTACTGCTTCTAAAGTTCTTAATCCTCTAATATTATTCATTAGAACTATGAATAAAAGTCTGTTTAAGGATTTTGAATAGTTTCTTCCCTTAAAAAATTTATAAGAGAACAGAGGTCTCTTAAGGATCAGTTAGACATTCAGATGCCTGAAAACAAGAAGTTGGACCTCTTTCCGGCCCTTTCTATCAGCCTTCTAGTTGTAGGGCATGATGATGTTTTTTACTTGACCCTGGTGGGTTAGTTTTATGGTATTCAGGCAAAATGTTAACTAGAGCTTTCCAAATAATTGAAGACACTTATTAACTTATTTGATATTTAGGGTATTAATATTTAGATAACTTCATATTTCTCACTTTTCTGTTAAAAAATGTTAATAGTGGTCTGCAGTGTTTTTGCTTTTCAACCTTCTCCCCACATTCTCTTGATAAGTTTTGTTTTTTTTTAATAATAAGGAAAATGTGAAACTTAAAGCCTGTGTTAGGCTTTTTTTAGTTTGATGTTTTTAAACTAGTTTTTTTAGTTTGATGTTTTCTTTAAAAATAATTTCGATAAAACACTAAAGTGATGTGTAGCTTTCTTTTGGTGGTGATTCACACAGATACTTGTTTACCTGGCTGGGATAAATTGTTGGAATTTTTCTTAAAAGAAAAAATGTGTTTGAATACTTCACATTTATGTTCTATAATGATATGTTTGAAAGATCTTGCTTTATTTAAAAAAAAAAAGTTTATCCTTGGGCTTCCCTGGTGGCGCAGTGATTGAGAGTCCACCTGCCGATGCAGGGGACGTGGGTTCGTGTCCCGGTCCGGGAAGATCCCATATGCCGCGGAGCAGCTGGGCCCGTGAGCCATGGCCACTGAGCCTGCTCGTCCAGAGCCTGTGCTCCGCAACGGGAGAGGCCACAACAGTGAGAGACCCGTGTACCGCAAAAAAAAAAAAAAAAAAAAGAAAAAAAGTTTATTCTTAAACAACACAATTTCTAAATATAGTCAGCCTTCAGTTACTCATAGTAATGGAGTGGAACAGAAGCAAGGCTTAACTCAATAGCGGATAATCTGCAAATCATGCACTGACATCTAAATATGATACTTTGCATTTATAAAGAGTATAGCTTATTCATTAAATTTGGCTTAGACCCAATTTAAGTAAGTTTGTTTACAAATTAACAAGGAAAGTGAGCCTTCATTTTTACTGCATGGCAGGGGTTAGGTTTTTAAGATCTGTTGTGGATAATCCACAGTGCCAGCATAGCTGAACTGACCTTTAAGTAAATTTTACTTTCCTTTCTTAAGTTACCTTTTGTATAAAATGAGTATGATAATACTTTCTCTGTCTAATGATAGGATAGGTAGCTATATTGGACATTTTCTTGAGTTCTTTTGTAGTTTGTGGATGAGTGGTAGTCTTATGAATTTTAATTTAAGATCATATTTATGAAGGAAATATTTTCATTTTGAATGTCTCTTTTTTATATATTTATATTCATAGAGCTCTTGATTACATGCCTTCTTACATGTAGTATTTTAAGTACTATAGAAAAAGTACATGCACAATAGAATTTGAACCATCATGTCATTTCAGCAATCATTATTTAGAACTTCTTATATGTTTTTATTGTTTTTGCGTTTGTAAGTGCTTTCACGTGTGGTATCTCATTTAAGCACTATACTGGAAGATAAAAATCTTTCCTTTTTTGGTTAAGGAAGATGAGAGTAGAAGTCAAATGATGTGTCCCATGGTACATAGCTAGTAAGTGATGGATCAAAGACATAGTATTTGGTATATGCTTTTGGATATGTGCTTGTATTGCTTTAAAATAGTATAATAGATATTGTTTATGAAGCATCTGCCTAACACTCTGTGAAATAGGTATTATTACACTCACTTTACAGATGAGGAAACTCAAGTTTAGAGGTAAATTAAATGATTAGGCCAAGACCTTACAGGTAGTAGAATGTAGAGATGGTATACAAATTTAAGTCTGTCTTTTTACGAATGTTGAGTTCTTTTACTGTGTGATATATGTAGGTTTTATTTCCTCAGGTAGATTGTAAAATCCTAGGGGATAGCAACTGTCTTCAGACTCCTCAGATTTCAGAAGCAACAAGCAAACTGCTTGCCTCATTAGAGACATCGTATATATACTTTTTGAGTTTATTGTACAGCAGTTTATAGGGATTAATCAATGGCTGTGTGAACTTAATGGAGGAAAAGTTACATCTTAGTGGTGTCTAACCTCTAACAAATGTACTTAGCATTTCCTTCAATTATGAATATAGGCAGTAACTCATAGTATTAGCAATACCTGTGACTTGTCACAGATAGAAGTTATAAATATTTCCCATCACATTACACTGTAGCAAATATCATAACTTTGAAATTATGATAATTATTAGACCTGCCACTAGATCATCTTATCTAATTTGTTAATAAAAAAGCATATATATTTCTATATCATAATTTTGTATCTTCATTATTTTTATAACTATATTTCAATACAGTTTGCCTACTCTGTAATCTTATGTATTTTTCATTTTACATTTAAATCTGAGAGGGATTGGGTCACAGGGTTCACTGAATAGCCAAAGGGGGTTCACCACACAAAAAAGCCAAAGAGCTCATGCTGGAGTGAAATCTTTGATAGGGCTTAGTGTGGAAGTTGAGAGTTGGCCTTAGGAAGAAGCTTGGTTTTGGCTAAGGTTTGTAAGTAAAAAGAAAATTTAGTAAAGAAGGAGAGTTGTTGATTGGGAGGCCAGATTCAAGAGAGCAAGTTAAAGGTTTGGAAGGGAAAACCTCAGTTGGAGATTAGATCAGATGACTGAAAACATAAAGTTGAATGGGATGAGAGTATTGGTTATAGATGACTAGAAAGGTTTATATCTTGATTCATAGCCAAGATAACAGTTATATCAGGAAATAAGGTGATTTGAAGGCAGAAGGAGGTACTGATTCTTGGAAAGATTCTGGAGGAGTCCTGGTTTTTGGTAGAGGGATGACTGGATTTCTATGAATTTTTTGGATTTTTGCAGCCTGGATGGGTGTGGGAGCTTCAGAGAAGCTTTAGCTTTGGCTGGATGAGTATCGTGTCTTCTGGGGGCGGGGGTAGGGGTGAGGCGGCGGGAAGGTGCCCTGATGGTGACCTTCATGAGAGCATGTGGAAAGGTAACATTTAAAAAGTATAGCTAGTGGGAACATGCTATAAATATAAAGCACAGGAAGCTCATCTCAGTGCTCTGTGATGACCTAGATGGGTGGGATGGGGGGCAGGGAGGGAGGTCCAAGAGGGAGGGGATATAGGTATACATACAGTGTATTCATTGTACAGCAGAAACTAACACAACATTGTAAAGCAGTTATATTCCAATAAAAAAATAAATTTTAAAAGGAAGAAAATTAATATAGTAATAAGAGCTAACAATAATAGCTAACATTTATTGAGCACTTAACCATGTGCCAGTTACTGTGCTAAGTGCTTTGTGTACTTATTAATCTGTAAGTAGAATAGATGCACTCTTTCAGAGTGGTTAATCTTAAATTTTTAAGATCTTCCAGAAGCCGATCTTAAAAGTACTAGCATCTTCTAAGCTGTTTAGCTGTCTATAGACAGTAGCTTCCCAAGTGATAATACCAAAGCATATTGAATGTACCACATATATGTTTAATTGTGTTGAGATGTTGACCCCCGCCAATCGTACAGTCGTCAAATCCTGCAGGCTAGTATGCTTGTGTACTAAATATCTTATCATTTTCTATGCATGCCATTTTATGGAAAACATACGAGAGGCACTGATCCTGATCATGTCCTTGTCTGAGTATCCCATTAGAAAAACTGATGGTTGAATTCTTAGGATACAGACTCTTAGCCTTGAGATGTGTATTAGGAGTTTCTAACCTTTTTTTTTTTGAGGTGAGAGCAAAGGCATCTTTCATTAGGGAGTGAAGAAGGTGTGATTGGAACTCCATTTCACATTTAGGTTTCTGATATATAATATGGAGTATGTCTAATATGCAGTATTAGTGTTGTTAATGCCATCAAAAATCATTGGTAAAATTTGAAATGGGTGTATATCGTTCTGCTTATTCTGTATATATGCCTTCAGTCTGTTAAAAATTAACTATACTCTTCATTCATCTAATATATGATCTTGTGAGATGAGTGTCTACTTAACCTCCCTCCCACAATTGCTTCAAAGGATTTAATAAATGAACGTTTTACTGATATAGTAGGAAGATTTTTTTTCCTCCTAATTTTATTGAACTTGGACCTGGAACTTGAGAATGGATTTCAGCTCACTAACTAATGTTATATGTCTCTGGTCACAGTTAATAGACTGTGTTCTTGGGGCCTTGGGTTTCAAATCCTGTTTTATTCTGACTTTTATATTACTTAATGGTTATTGCAGTGATATAGTAGTACACTTTTTTTTTTTTTTTTTTCTTTTTGCGGTATGCGGGCCTCTCACTGTTGTGGCCTCTCCCGTTGCGGAGCACAGGCTCCGGATGCGCAGGCCCAGCGGCCATGGCTCACGGGCCCAGCCGCTCCGCGGCATATGGGATCCTCCCAGACCGGGGCACGAACCCGTATCCCCTGCATCGGCAGGCGGACTCTCAACCACTGCGCCACCAGGGAGGCCCCTAGTAGTACACTTTTTAAATGGTACTGCTACATGAAGAAATGAACACCAAAACAGTGATGATAATTCAGTATTCGTTGGTATAAACCTTTTTGAAATTTGTGTTGTTTGCACATATAAACTGAAGGCCATATTAAACATCCCAGGAGTCCTGCATATGTCCTAATGACTGGTTCCTGTTGCTTCTGTCTTGACTCACACTGTTTTCTTTAGAGGACAGAATAGAAAAGCATATGACTTAGTACATCTTATCTCTTCACTGAGTCTGATATGCTAGAAAAGAGCGGTGGACTTGGAAATAAGTAGACCTGATATCAGATATTGTGGATATTCTGTTTTGATACTTAATCAAAAATTGGCAAGTGTTAGTTTCTTAAAGGTAGTTGCATTACTGAGCCTGAACCATGTCAATGTTATATTAAAATCCATTGGCCTGTCTTGTACTTTGAATCAGTCTTTCATCCATGCATGGTTTTGTAAAATCATTCATTGGTCATTTAGAAAATATGATTCCCTAAGTTATGCACATCTTTCAAATGTTGGAACATTTCATTATATAATATATTTTTAAAAGTCACAATGTTATTATCACCACCAGTCTCATCAGAAAAGTACTGGGTAGTAGCTAAGTTCACAATGGTGAATACTAATTTTCCAAAGTTCTAATTTTTCCTAAAAAGTTTGAATTTTATCCTTGGCAACAAAACTGTCATTTGTTATCCTTGAAATGACAGGTAAGCATCTGTCAAATACCCAAATCTAAATAATCATAGATTGTCAGTTTTTCTTTTAAGGGCTATTTCAGTGGCTATTTCAGAAGCTCACAACTCAGCTTACACAGGTTCTTTTTCTTGAGACAGCCTTCCTGCTTTGGTATGCAGCAAAAGTCCTTTATGTGTACTTTCCACTGTATCACACAGAATATTAAAGTGATGTGTACTTAATGATAGGAATTTATTAAAATTTATTCTCACACATCATCAGAGACATTCTTAAATGAATTGTCTTTTTGTTTTTTAACTGCAGGTGTGTGATGGTAAGGAATACAGTTCAATTCATACTGTATTAAGAAATACTGGGACACTTTCATGCTACTTTTTGTGGCACTACCAAGATGCCAACAGTTTTATTCAGCATTGCCTTTGCACCATGAGTGCAAATGTCAGTACAGTTTAAAAAAAAAAAAAAGGCTATAAAGCCCTAGTCTTATTATGAAAAATAGTTTTGACCACATGGGACCTCCTAAAAGGGTTGTGGGGATCCCCAGGAGCCCATGGATCACAGGTTAAAAACCTCTACTCTGTCCTGTCATTACTGATATGAAATGTTATCTTCATCCTATGTTAAATTCCTCTGGATCCTTGAGAGATTTTTGGATACACTCTTCTGCTCCAGTGATTTTACTTCGTTTTCCTTTGCTAATATCAAACTTATAATTACTGTATCTTTTAGTATGTTTATTTTCTTATTATTTGTATTATTTTAGGTATTTTGTGTTACTGATTTTTTTCAGATCAGCTTGTCTGGTTACATGTCAAGAAAAAAGTTGGATATTATACCATTAGGATTATGAGACTACATTAAATTTATAATTAATTTGAGGGGAATTAATATGTTTACAACTGAGTTTTCCCATCTAGGAACATATTAAGTAAAATTTTTATGTTTTAAAATTTTATTTTCTTGCATATTTTAAACTTTATTCTAAGATATTTTAAGCTTTTTTTTTGCTATTACAAAGGAGACTTTTTTCATTACATTTTCTAATTGGGTTTTCTAGATACAGGGAAAGTTGATTTTCATGTTTACCTTGCATACAAACTTTAAAAGTTTTTCAGTTAAATCTCTTGAATCCTTTAGGTAGATAAGCTGTACCATCTTCAAGTGATAATATTTTTTCTTAATTTGCAAATTTTTTTCCTGATTGCATTAGCTAGGATCTCCCACATAGCGTTGAGTAGTACAGATATTGGGCCTCTTTGTCTTGTTCCTGACTTGAGTGCGAATACTTAATGTTTCTCCATTAGTTTTGTTTTTGGTTTTTTGGGGTTTTTTGAGGTTTTTGATACTTAAAAAATCTAGGTAACAAAGTTTTCTTTTGCCTTCTATTCCTTATATATTGAGGTTTTTTTTAAGTAAATTTTATTAGTTTGCTCTTAGCATCTGTTGA
Organism: Mesoplodon bidens; assembly: GCF_964165515.1. Lineage (NCBI taxonomy): Eukaryota > Metazoa > Chordata > Mammalia > Artiodactyla > Ziphiidae > Mesoplodon > Mesoplodon bidens. Next base: position 85,710,164 of record NC_138166.1, read on the forward strand.
AGTAATCAAATGTGTTTCTCTTTTACTTTGTTAACAAAGTGAATTACATTAATGTTGCTCCTGTTGAACCAACCTTCCATTCCTGTAATGAACTCTATTTAGTCAGTGAAAATCTGGTAGAATTTTTTTGCAGCCTTTTAAAAAATTTATTATTATTTAAAATTTTGAATATATACTCATAGCTGAGATTGTCCTTAAATCCTTTCTCTTCTGGTTTTGTTTTCCAGGTTATGCCACTTTGATAAGTAATTGAACTTTCAGTCTCTTTCTGTGTTGTGATACAGATTAAATTATATAGTAATTATTTGTTTCCTGTGGGTTTGTTAAAATTTACCTGCTAAATCATCTAACCCTGGTCCTGTTTTTTGGGGGACAGATAAATGACCGCTTTGAATTTATCTTCAGTGTTTTTATCATTAAAGCAACCTCATGATGGCATGGATCATATGTTTCTTTTTGCTACTGTGGCCCCAGCGCCCAATAGTCCAGTGCTGGGGATATAGAAAGTATTCAGTAAATTTGTTGAATGAATCCTAATAAGTTTGAATAGTGATTTTACTTTGCTAAAGTTTTATTTGAACTATGTTAATTTTTTTTCTTTTTCTTTCTTATTTTTCTCCTCAAAGTTCCACTCTTATCGTGGGGACCCAGCTTTAACTTTAGCATCTGGTATGTTGAACTTAGTGGCATTGATGATCCCGATGTAGTACAACCCTGTCTCAACTGGTATAGTAAGGTAGGACTGTATTTTAAAATCGTGATTTCATGCTTCAAGTGCCTATAATAAAGAGAGAATTGTGTCACTCTCTTGTCTTAATTGAGAATAATTTAAAATATTGAGAATAGTAATAATAGTTATAAAGATTAATCAACATTTATTAAGCATTTACGTTTTGCCAGGTTCTAAGCTTCTTTATCACTTATTTACTCATTGCCACTCTATGAGATAGGTACAGTTATTATCCATATTTTACAGGTGATGAAGTGGAACACAGGTTAAGTATTTTGCCTAAGGCCACACAGTTGTAAAGTGCTCAGGGCAATATATCAACTCAGTCAGTCTGGAACCAAGAGTCTGCTATTACATTATTATACCCATCTGTCTCTGAATTTTGTTTTTAACCTATATTGATAGGAACATTTAAACATAGTTTTTAGTGGGGTAGTTTTGGTTCCAGATTGCTTTTATTGTATATTCCTCCATTGTGTTTGTGTTGAGTAAAATAGGAATATTTACTTTTCCTTTTAACTAAAATTTGAGATAGTTTCTATAAATATTATGATCTTACAGGGAGTATAAAGGTGATACTTAATAATTTTATTCATAGGTAATTTTATACAATAAATGCAGCCTGAAAATGTGAATTTAAATTATTAAGAAATAGGTCTTTGATTTTTTTGAACACCTTTAATGCTTCACCTGTGTTTCTGATGTATATATCTATTTGACTCTTTTGGCTATGTTTTTGTTGGGGGAGGACTATTTCTTGTTAGGAGAATGATAAAGCTTTAGTCTAGTCACTATTTCCTGATATCTTTATTTGCACATAGAGCTCAATTGTCAACTCATAGGCGATTGGGAAATAATATACGTTCTTCCTAAGATTTTTTTTGTATAGAATTTCAGCCCTTTTCTGGTCAGCTTAATTGAGGAACTTTCTGTTTGACTGATTTATTTTTGGCATTCTGTTATATTCAATTTAAAATAGATGCTGGCTTTTTAAATTTTCTATATGTTTTTTATATATTCTTGGATTACCTGTAATGTAAATTCTTTCAAGGTAGAGATGATATTTTTAAACATTAAAAATCACCTTTACAGTGTTATGCACATAATAGTGCTTAGTATATACTTATAATCTTCTAAATTCTATTGGTTCTTCTTAAAAAAATAATGAGTAAGCTTTTCTGATACTTAAAAATTTTTTTTCTCTTTAGTCTATGATGTGTACATGTGTTTTCTTTAATATACTCACAACTTGATATTGTAGGAAGCTGCAAATTTCACCTTTTTTCCCCAACACTGTGGACAGATTATATTTGGGAAACTTAAAATTGTTCAGTCATTCATTTGTCAAGTTCTATTTATTGTGAACCTCTAGAAATTAAAGTCTTCACCCTCTTTGAATTTCAATCCTTTTTCAAAGCATTATAATTTCGTTTCATAAATCCTCTCCTACTATGTATCTGTATGCAGCCTGATAGAAAATTTAAAATGTGGATGTGATTCATACTCCTAAAGTCAACATGATAAAAAGGTATTATTGTTTAATATGGTTCCAGATAGTTAGGATAAATCTTTATTTAGAGGCTAAGCATAAGAAACTATTAATGTGAAGTTAGTTTGGATATAGAATCATTCTTTTGTTATTTGATGAGGGAAAATATTAGTTAACTAGAGTGTTCAAGGAAAAATGTTTTGATCGCCTTTTATTAATAAAAAAATCAGAGACTATAAAGTGATTAGTGTTTCAAGTCTTGTAAATTTTCCTGCCTATTAAAGAGTAAGGCTTACAAGTAAATTGTATTTTGCTTGGTTATTATGCACTGCTTCTGTGTCATCAGTTTATTTGATTCACTCTTATTTAAGAAATTGTAGAAATCTCATAATATATCCTTGAATTAAATTTTCTTTTAAATTCTTTATATGAGGTTGTTTTTTGGCATTCATCCTTTTAGGGGGGAGATTTAGTAAATTGAATATTTCTTTTGGGATTGTAATTAATTGAGATTTTTACTTTATAGCTGTTTAATCGGTGAGGTAGCCCAGGTTTAGAAAAAAAATTATAAAACTTTAAATAGTCTCTTTCTGATGATTTTGAATCATAAAACCTGTTTGTGAATTTGAAATACATGAACATTTGATAATATTTGTCATTCAAGTAATAACTTATTACTAAGAACCAAGAACAAAGAACATGAACATTTATGTATATTATTTAATGGTTTCTGTGCATTCAGTACCAACATTGTTATCTGATTAGTAAAAGCCTTGGAAGTTATCATTTTTACCATCTTAAGTAAGCTTTGATAAATAGTTTTTCTGGTTCTTTTTTTGAAAGTTCAGGCTCTAGAACTAGGCCTGGTTTCATCTTTTAGTATCTTTTATCTTCATGAAATATATGCCTGATATTTCTGTATACGTTCATCTCCTTAATATCTTTCTGCTATATACTTTGTGACCTTTGGTGAGTTATTACAATTGACTAAGCTTCAGTTTTGCCATTTAATAGTGGATATAATAATGATACTAATGAATAGGGTTAGTACAGTGCTTAGTTATACTTAGTATACTTAGTTAATGCTTAGTAAATGCTCACTTTACGTTAGTAATTATCACTTATTGTTCCCTACAGTAATAACTAACCAAATCTCTTCTTTTCATACCTTCTCTTGTGTTCCAGTAGTACCGTGAACAGGAAGCTATTCGCCTTTGCCTAAAACACTTCAGACAACATAACTATACAGAGGCTTTTGAATCACTGCAAAAGAAAACCAAGATTGCCCTGGAACATCCCATGTTAACAGATCTGCACGATAAATTGGTACTGAAGGGTGATTTTGATGCTTGTGAAGAATTGATTGAAAAAGCTGTAAATGGTATGTCATAAACATGTAAACTTAGATTGGTTATTAGGGTGATTTTAAGTATATACAAGAAACAGGTGTTTTAAAAGAATATAGGTTTATGCCAGTTCTTAGTTTCTTTCTTTCTCCCCCCCCCCATCTCTTTACTCTGTAAAGATGTTAGCTCCTTGAATTAAGGACTTATTTTATGTAAAACAGGTCCATAATGTAATAATGAGACTTGAAAAATAAGAAAGTAACATACTTGAACTCACATATCTAAATTTAAGCTGTCATCTTGGAAAACCATGCAGTTACAAATGCTAACATTGATTAGTACTGAACCACTTAGAAAAAGTCTTTTAATGTTGCCTTCAGTATCAGTGACCTATTCCTTTACATATTTTTGTTGATAGCAAATTGTCATTTTTTTAGTAGTGTAATTTGGGGGTGAGGAGTGCTTGGATAAGTCAAAAAATTTTATTAGTATACAGTTAATAATGAATGAGGAGATTTGTATTGGAAACATCGTCTGTGTGATGTGGATGCTACATAATTGCTGATTTTCTTGGGTAGCCTGTATTCTGGCTCTGAAAGAAATGTGAATATTGGAACATAATATAATCTCCCAAAGTAATTGTTTTGGAGGATGACACCAATTGAATATTTAAGGTCTGGTATGTTTTGTTATTTAAAATAAGGAACTCTGTTGTTGCTGTATAGAGTAGCATCCTTTTAAAAAAATCTACACTTTCATAGTAACAAAGAACAGAGTAGGTGCTGTGGTATAATAAAAAGTAGATATTTGGTCTTTTCTCTTTCCTGGCACACAGCTCCTAAAACCCTTGGGATCTGCAGGGTGATGAGTGTCTTTTGTATGCTGAGAACCTCTAAAAAAGCCCTAAACAGTGGGGTTCAGAGAGCTTGCCCCAAGAGGTCATGGAAGCTATACACACACGCGTGCACGTGCACACGTGCGCATGCACACGTGCGCATGCACACACACACACACCTGTACCTTGCCCTACATCTTTCTTCCATTTGGCTGTTTCAGACTTGTATCCTCTATAATAAACCAGTGATAGTAAGTAAAGTGCTTTCCTGAAATCTGTGGTTACTCTAGCATTATCGAACCTGAGTGGGGGTTGTGGGAACCCCCAATTTATAGCTGGTAGGTCAGAAGTACCAGTGGCTTGGGATTTGCGATTGGCATCTGAAGTGAGAATAGTCTTGTGGAACTGAGCCCTTTAACTTGTGAGATCTGTCACTGACTCCAGGTAGATAGTGTCAGAATTGAATTGATTCTCGGTTGGATACCAAGTTGGAGTCAGAGGATTGGAGAAATGGTTGGTGTAAGGAGAAGACCCACACATTTGGAGTCAGAAGCATTGTGAGTGAAAACAGCTTAATGCTGAATTATGAAACTTGTGGAATGATACAAAGTTGTATAGAAATTCTATTCTTTTTATAGAAAGAAATAAAGAATAATAGACTTTCTCAGTGCTCTGTTTTCATATATTTTAGTCTTATCACTATCATTTATTATTAGTAGTTACTCATTTATCAGATATTGGTTGAATATTTTACAGCTAAACAGAACCAGTACTGCCTTCTTTGAGTTTATAAATTTAAAGTTAACTCAAAATGAATTGCTTGCAGCTCCATTGTGTTATAATAACAAACCTGCCTCTCAGCCTTGTATATTGTTACTGTTTATTTAATTGATGATGATACTTGCAAATAAATGATTACTATGTTTGAAATAGAATATACTTTGGAGTATACCAAAATGGAACATATATAATAATCTCTTACCAAACCATCAAAATGCCACTCATGAAAGTATATATGGGGGGGGGGTGGGTGGGTGTGTATGCCATTTCTGAGAATGAATTCTGTATTTTTTAACTATAGGATGAAGAAGGCACAAGTAATTTTATGGGTTTTTTTTGTTTTGTTTTAAATCTTTAAGGCATTTAATATTTTGTTAAGGTAAAGTAAAGAACAGAACCACCAGCAACTTTGTGTAATTAGTTAGCTAAAAACAGGTTTTAAAACTGTCTCTTTAGCAATATACTCATTTACGAGAAGCTGTTAACATCATGTACAACTCTGCTACTGCAGAGACTTAACTTATCCTTCTGACTCTAGGAAGAAACCAAGTTTAGGAAAATTGGTAGTAACTCTTCTTGAGACTTAACAGCCAAGTCATACTTTTTATACTCCTCACTGGCTTGGAACAGTGTTTAGTTAATAAACATTCCTTCCAGGGTTGTTCAATTTGCTGCTGCCTGCACTGATGATGATTTGTTGGACAAATAAGGAAGTAAACACTGCAAAGTTTTTTGGCTTCTGCTCTGTTAAAAACATAAAAGAGAAGGGTAAGAAGTTCCTGCCTGGTAAATAAGAAAGTCTAGGGAATCAGAAGCATCTTTCAAATTTCTTACAGTGGACGAAACAAAAACTACTTTTAGTGTATTTGGTATATTAGTATGCTCTTCTTCAAGTATGGTCTATATTTTAAGAAAGTGTTGGGCTGTATTTATTTCTCTAATAGGCTTCCTATTTGCCTAGAAACATCCCTACATTTACGTTTAATTTCATTAGAGGTGATGCCTGAACCAATCATTGCTACTTCCTCTTTGACAATGCCAGGGAAAAAAGGTAGAATCCAGTGATGATAGCCAAAAGTAATCACCCAGGAACAGAAAATACTTAAAGAAAACCTCCCTTTGTAGTGTTTATCTTATTTGTTAATGAAATAAAAGTTTGCTTTTGTGAGACAAGGGGGAGATAAAGTTTAAAGTTTAAAGTAGTCCTAAAGTTTAAACTTGAGGTCTTTATCTCTCTCCCTCCCTCCCTTCTTCCCTCTTCCCCTCCTCCTTTCTTTTTTCTCTACTCCACCCCACACTCCTGCCCACCCCCACCCCACCCTGTGTCTCTTCCTTCCCATGCCTTGGTTTATGCCATAGTTGTTAATTATATGGTAGGCCTATTTCCCTCTCCTTAGAATTTTTTTGAGATCTCAAATCTTGTTGGAGTTACCTTTGTGGCAAGGTTTTTAACTACAAATTTAGTATTGTTAATAGATATCAGGCTATTTATATTCTGTTTCTTATTGAGGGAATATTGGTAGTTTGTGTCTTTTGAGGAATATGCCCATTTCATCTAAATTGATGAATTTACTGGCATAAAGTTGTTTATATTCCATTATTGACCTTTATGTCATTTCATGTTCTTGATATTGGTAATTTTTGTCTTTCATTTCTTGGTAGTCTGGCTAGAGATCTATCAGTTTTATTTTAAGAAAACAGCTCTTGGTTTCTTTGTTTTATCTTTTCTCTCTATTTCATTGATTTCTGTTTCTTTATTATTTCCTTTTTTCCACATACTTTGGTTTTAATTTGCTCTTCTTTTCCTAGTTTCTTAATACGAAAGCTGAAGCCATTAGAGATTCTTCTTTTCTAATGTAAGCATATGGTGTTAAGAATTTCCCTTAAGCACTGCTTTAGTTGTATCTCACAAATTTTGCTATGTTGTTTTCATTTTCATTCAGTTTAAAATACAGTTGACCCTTAAACAGCATGGGGGTTAGGGGCGCCAGCTCTCCCTCCCCCGTCCTACCGCTTGCACAGTTGAAAATCCACATGTAACTGATTCCCCCAGAACTTAATTACAGTAGCCTACTGTTGACTGGAAGCCTTACCGATAACATGAACAGTCAATTAACACATATTTTATATGTTACATATATATACTGTATTCTGACAATAAAATAAGCTAAAGAAAATGTTATTAAGAAAATCATATGGAAGAGAAAACATTTACAGTGTGTACTATGTTTATTAATATCGTAAGCTTATATTATCTGTTTACAAGATAAATTGTCAGTACCTGTGTCAATATTGTCTTAATGATACAAAACACTGTAAGTATTATATGTATTACTAACACTAGACATCAAAGATGAAAGTTAATGTGGAAAAAGAAATTCATATTTGTTTACAGGTCTAACAATTCATGCATTGGTAATGAAGCAGCAGCAATATGATTGCTTCACGGTAGTCTAGTGTAATTGATACAATTGCTTCACAATAGCTTAGTCCTTATGCTAATGAATGAATTGTAAAATTTTTATGGCATACAGTGTTAGTCGTATTTATAATACAGTATTGGAAACATTGTTATATTTTCTAAAAACTATTTACCTGTGATGATAGGCTGATAGTTTCTCCAGTTGAGAGAGGGTGGGAGGGGGGCATACTGTACAGTAATGTAATTCTTTGAAAACAAAGTTATAAAACAGTAGGAAAACCAACACATTATTAATTTTATATTAAATAGCACCCACCTTATGCCTGTATAAATATAGATAGAGTAGTACCTACATATTTTATGCATTCATGACTTACCTCACCTTTTCTTAATTTTCTTGACATTTCTAGGCTGTGTGGTTCATCTGCGAGTTCTTTCAAACTGTTGCAAATCTCCAAAAATTTTTCTAATATATTTATTGGAAAAAACATCCATATATAGGTGGACATGTGCGGTTCAAACCTGTCTTGTTCAAGGGTCAGCTGTACTTAGGCATAATGACACATTTTTCTTTCCAACCCTGATAACTTTTTCCCCCTTGTGTTTAATCTCTGCCAGGATCTTTAGAAAAAGATTGCCATGGCATAATTATAGTGGATAACCCTGTGTAGTTCATGATCCCAGAAGAAATGCTTTTTGCATTTCATTGTTAAATATATTTTTGATCTGGGATTTTTGGAGATTCTATATCAGATTCCAAGATGCCTAAGAGTTTGTGTCATAAATGGATATTGGATTTTGCCACTTTTTCTCTACTTCTGTGATATGATTTTCCTACCCTATTAATATATGAAATCATAGTAATTGATTTTCTAATGTTAAACCTCATATATACTTTGTTATGTATTTTTTAAATTTATATTGGGTTTAGATTGACTAATGTTTTGTTAGAATTCTTCCAACTATTTTTGTTAGTAAGGTTGACCTTGTAGCTTTTCTTTCTCATATCTTCCTGTTCAGGTTTAGTATCATTATTAGGCTAATTTCACATAATGTGTTGAGGAGTTAACCTTTTCTTCCTATTTTCTGAATAAATGTAAGATGTGAATTATTTCTTTCTTAAATGCTTGGTTGAATTTACCATTGAGCTGTCTGCTTGAGATTTGCTTGCAGGAATATTTTTAGCTTGCCAATTCAGTTTCTTTAAACTTCGTAGGACTATTCAGAGTTGTTTGGTTGGTTGATTGAGCTTTAATAAATTACACTTTTCTAGTAGTTTGTTTCAGTTTCATCTAAAATTTCAAGCTTATGGATGTGAAACTGTACCTAATATCCCCTTATTATCTGTTTAATGTTTGTAGAATTTCTTGAGATGTGTCTTTTTTTCATTCCTTATATTGGTTATTTATGAATTCTTTCTCCCTCCCCAATCCATTACTTTCTTTTTTATTTATTTATTCTCGGCTGTGTTGGGTATTCATTGCGGTGAGCGGGGCTACTCTTTGTTGCGGTGCGCGGACTTCTCATTGTGGTGGCTTCTCTTGTTGCGGAGCACGGGCTCTAGGCACGCGGGCTTCAGTAGTTGTGGCTCGAGGGCTTAGTTGCCCCACGGCATGTGGGATCTTCCTGGACCAGGGCTCGAACCCGTGTCCCCTGCACTGGCAGGCGGATTCTTAACCACTGTGCCACCAGGGAAGCCCTGTCTCTTTTCTTGAAGGATATTTTCACTGGGTATAGAATTCTAGATTGACAATTGTCTTCTCCAAATACATTTTGGATGTCATTTCACTGTTAACCAGTTTCCATTGTTGCCAGTTTCAACTATTGCTCTTTTGAATGCAATCTCTCTTTTTGCCTATGGCTGTTTAAATATTTAAATATATTAAACATATCTTTGTTTTAGATTATCTTATAGTTCTATAAACAGGGCAACTCCAGTGTGATGATACTGTTAACTATTACGTATTTTTGTTTTCTTTTAGTTAGATGTATATCTTTTATTTTCTCATTTTAATTGCACATTTATGTTTAATTTTTCAACCTTCTCTAAATTCTTTCTCTCTTTTCCATTACTATATTGTTAATAGTGTTTTCTTTCCTTCTTATTTTGGTCTTCATTTCTGTTATGTATTCATTTTGTTTTTCTTCCTCTTTTCCTTCAACTCTGACATTCATGTTTTATTTATCTTTGTTGTCATACCATATCTCTTCCAACTATTTATATCTCTGTTTTCTGTTTATATCTCTAATTTGTGCTCATGTTTTATAAAGAGAGTTTCTTACTTAACTTTTATATTCATGGAAAAGTATTTGGCCATTTTCATCAGTTACATGACTACATTTTTCTGTTGAATCAGATTCTTTTGCCACTTAAAAACTTTTTTCTTTTCCTTTTTATATCTTTATATAAATTCTGAGTTGGTTGTTTTTGAGTTTTATTAATCTTTGAATGAAATGAGTTTTTCCTGTTTAAATAGGTTCTTAAGACTGTGTTCTAGAACAGCAAGATTTTTCCTTATGGTATTGCTTTTCTCTTGGGACACTGTTTCTCCTCAGCAGTACTCGTAATGCAAAATATCTCTCTCTCTCTTTTTTTTTCACCAGACTGCTTCCTGAAAGATGGCTTCTTTCCCTAATTCCTGTTCATTCATGCCTTTGTGCTTTTTTTTTTTTTTTAAATTGGAGTGTAGTTGCTTTACAATGTTGTTTTAGTTTCTGCTGTACGGCAAAGTGCATCAGCTATACATATACATATATCCCCTCTTTTTTGGATTTCCTTCCCATTTAGGTCATGCCTTTGTGCTTTTGTTTATGTTGTATTCCCTTCCCTGATTACTTTTCCTTTTTATCACCATTCACTTACAACTCATTCTTCAAGGCTAGCTCTTTCAAGCTAGTTTTTAAAAATTATTCCTGCACCTCAGTTGCTCCTTTTTCTCTTAATTCCTATTTGCCTTTGTACCATATTTCTCATTTTGTGCATAAAAAATTATTAGTTTTTTGCCAAGTATAGTTCCAAATATTACTTCATTGTTGTAACTGTTCATGTATTCAAAGGCCAATATGCCATCTACTCTAGTAAACACTATATATGAATTAATTTAATTCTTGTACCTACTTTCTAGGTAAGTATTATTGTTATTTCAATTTAATAAATGTCAGTGATTAAGTAGTTTGCCTAAGACAGCATAGCTGGTAAGTGGCACAGCTAAAATTTGAATCTATTCATCTTACCACCATGCTTTACCATCCAAGTAAATATTTACTGGTTCAGTTTCCCCAGTATTTATTGTTGTAATGTAAATTGTTATAATTCATGTATTTCTCTTTTCGGAATTTAATCAAACTGCTGAAATGCATAATTTTAAAAAAAATCTCTTTTACCCAGCCAATATTATTCTTGAACTATAAAAACTTTTTTATGCTGTACCTGTAAGTGAATTTTTAGTTTTTTCTTTAAAGAAAAATCTCTGTGTTGGTGAAAAATCAGTTTGATAAAAGTTTCGATGTAGGCAGCAGTACTGTATTCTGTGCTGTTTTTTTTTTTAATCTTGGATGAGGCTTGAATGTATTTTTTTTCTTTAAAAAAATCATGTACTTTCACCATTAGAGACAAGAACAGCTTGTGCCTAATTAGGACTGTATGAAACATGTTTAGTTATTATAGTCATAATCATAGGGGGAAAATGAGATGGTATTGGACCGGGAGCCTTTCAGTAGTTTGAAAATTCTTAGCAACTAGGTCTTAGTGTGATTTCTCCTAAGTCATATTTTCAGTTCTTTTGGATAGTTTTACTTTTGGCAGACCCTTCTGATTTTCTGCTTTAGATTTTTGTCAAAAGTAGACATATAGAAATATTAGCAACTGCCTGGGTTCTTAAAATATAGAAGTAATTTTTAAAAATAGTTCATAAACATTTAAATGCCTTACTTTTTTGCTTTTGAGACTTTTAAAACAGTGTAAGAGGTGTTTTCATATTTTTGTAGATGCGAATGTCATTGTTTCAATAGAAAGCTCAGATTTTTTGCTGAATCATATAGAATATATGCAAGTAAGCGTACCAAACAAAAGGCGACCTTTCAAGAATTAGAAATATAAGGAACACGGGGAGATTATTTTGGCTGCAGAGGTGTCAGCTTTTCATTTGTTTTTAGGTCTTGAAAGGGAGTTCTTTAACATTAAAACAAGGAACTGAAAGCAATGTATTTTGAAAAAATCTTTACCCTGCTTTAATGTTTGTAGCATTTTTATTGATCACCTCAAGGATTTCAAGCTTATGACTGTTTGTTTTTGAAAAATTTAATTTGTTCTATTAAAAAATAAAGTTTCTTTAGCACTTGAAATGACTGTTCACCAAGAAAACATTATATTAATAAACATTATATTACTACTTTTCTGTTTTAGAGCGTGAAAGAAGATTTTTAAGCATGTTATTTCATTGAAAATAGCTACTAAATATAACTTGCTCCAGATCTGATCTGGACTATTTATTGACAACCCAGTTTCCCTGGCAAGAGGCAATAATATGTATTGTAATAGATTAAATGAGGGTAATCTTTAATTTATCATGTTTCCCTGCAAAGTACAACATAGTTTTTTTGGGGTTTTTTGGGTTTTTTGGGGGGTTTTTTTGTTTGTTTTTTTGCGGTATGCGGGCCTCTCACTGTTGTGGCCTCTCCCGTTGAGGAGCACAGGCTCCAGACACGCAGGCTCAGTGGCCATGGCTCACGGGCCCAGCCACTCTGCGGCATGTGGAATCCTCCTGGACCAGGGCACGAACCCGTGTCCCCTGCATCGGCAGGCGGACTCTCAATCACTGCGCAACCAGGGAAGCCCACAACATAGTTTTTTAAGTCATTTTTTATTTTGAGTGATTAGACGGTTTAATATTATAAAATGAAAGTATCAAGAAGTTAATTAAATAGAGTTGAATAGTAGTGTAGAGAGGTGTGAGAGGGCTGGAATTTATGTTTCTAGCTTTTGTGTCTTATGGTAAGCCAGGATTTCTCCAAAAGAGGTGTTTTGGGGGTTTTTTTGTTGTTTTTATTTTGGTTTTTGGTAGAACAGCTAGCTTCTCAAACTAGCCATTTGTTGTCTGGAACAACTTCCAGATGAATGAATACTTAAGGTAAGAAAGTGATCTAGAGTAGTGACAAACCAGTGTTCCAGAGAAGAAACAAAACATAAAAAGTAAACTTTAGCCACAGTTACCAGTAGGTCTTTATTTAAGAGGGAGATTACATTTTTTCCTTTAAATTATAATTAACTATAATATATTTCAACTGTTTTAGTTTTATCCCTCTTTTATTATAATCAGTTTAATATTGCAGTAGAATGATCTGGTATGGTGAGTTATGTTTCCCAGTCTTCCTTTTTAATAGGTAAATTTTGCTGTCTATTGAAGTGCTATTGAATAGGTAAATTTTGCTGTCTGTTATTATAGTGTGTAATCTTAGATTGTAATTTAAAAACTATTATTTGTGTGTTAGTTATATGTGTGTGTTTATATTTATTTACATGCATTCTATGAAGAGTTGAAAAGATTTTAGACTTTGGAATTGGGCTTTATACCTTTTTGTTTAGAGTCTTTGGGCATGATATTAATTTCTCTGAACCTTGATTTTCTAATCTTTGCAATAATTAATAATGACCATTGTATAGATTTATTTTAAGGAGTAAATGAGTTAACCTTTGTGATGTCTTGCACACAGTAAGTATGCAATAAAAGTCAACTCTTTCTTCTTTGGTAAGATCTTTTTAGAGAGTTACTTCCAGATTTGATAATGCTATATTGAAATAATTTTCTTCAGGTTTTCTAATAGTCTCCAAGGAAAAGTAAGAGATATCAAAGAGAATTGTGTGAACTTTAGACTAGTGAAGAGAAAAGGAATTTACTTGGGACAGAAGGAGGCAAAAAGTTCGCCAAGCAATTTTTTTTAAATGTTTGCTTGACTACTGTACAAGATTGGTGTGACTTGTCAGGGTGCCATTATATACTAGGAATATGCTTTATTGGAGGTAGGAGTTTTATGTATAGTTTGTTGTAATGTAAGGAACTTAGTAACATTAAGATGACTCAAAGGAAATGTCAACCATGTGGCTAGGAAAGTCCCTCCACCCCCTGCTCTTTTTTCCATTCTAAGCATTTATTATATACTGAGCATCTCTGATGTTATGCTATTAACTATCATTATTCAAGAGAAGATTAATTGTATCTAGTGTAAAATCATCATAATTTCTAATATTTTAAGTTTGGATTACTTATTGTTTAAATTTTGGAAGTAATTTCCTCTGCATGCTTGATCATAAATCCTTTGTGCATATTTAGCTCTCTTTGTCCTTGTTAAAACAAGCTAATGTCAGTGTACAAAGCACTGCTTGTAGAAACGTGAATGTGTCTAGTGACCTGTGAAGAAGAGACGTTTCAGGGGTAACAAAGTATGTGAAAATGGTTTATATTGGTAATAACAATATGTTACAAAGTTTTTCCAAAGTTTAGAAAAGAATTCCACATATCTAGTTGTTTTGTGACCTTTCTTCCGGTAATAATAGAGTTCAATGCAAAAAAATTGGGAAAACAAAAAAGTACAAAGGCTAAAACCGAAACCAAAAATCACAATCATCCTAATCCTGCCAACCAAAGAAAATCGCTTTTAACTTTTTGATGTATGTCAGTGTTTTTTCTTTTCATCTGTGTGTGTGTGTTTACAAAGTGATTTTACAAAAATGGTATAATGTTTGAGAGTTTGCTTTTTTTACTTGAAAATTCCTGACAATATTTTCATAGGACAGTTGTGTTTGATAGAAGAGAAACTGTGAAGCTCTTGATGGGTAGAGTATTTGTAAGTTTTTCAGGTTAGTTAAGAGTGGGGATAGAAGGATTAGTTGAAGAAACAATTAGAGAATTTAATTTTACCTGCAGTGTTCAGAATGACATTAAAGATCAGGAATGGGGTCATCCATCAGATTATAACTGTTCCTGTGATTTCTTAGAAGAATTTCCCCCAGTGGATTGTGATTTCTTTTTCAGAATAGTCACAGAAGGCTTAAGGGGAAAGAGGAGATGGAGACTTTTCTAAGATGAACATAGGTGGGATCAGCCAGACACACACAGTTCGAGTGAATATGTTGGTTCTAACAGTGGTGGGACCCTAGTATGCCACAATGTGGAAGGAACCTCAGGCCCTATCCAACTCTTAAACACCAGTTTTGCAGATGAGGAACTTGCTTGACTTATCAAAAGTCATGTAACTAACTAGTATGGGACACTTTAGTAATATGGCAATTGGGCACTATTAAAAAGTATGAAATCTATTACTTTTCTAATTGTCTCTATTTTTGCTTTGTATTTTTCATGTCTTGAGTTTTCTTATCTCCCTCAGTTTTCTACCCATCTCCATATACTCCCATCTTTACTTTTTTCTCTCTCTCCTCTTCAGTTAGCCATTATGTGGAATTAATATTTTAAAATCATTATTTATATTGATTAATTTTATCTTCTCTGTTTAAGGTTTTTAAAAAGGACCATTTAACTTTTATGTGCCTTTCACAAAATGGAATAAAATTTAATTACTGTGTTTTACTTCTATATAATACTAAATTTATGATTAATATTTTATTATCATCTTATCATTACTATTAATAGGAGCCCCACAACATTTTATCTGAAAAAAGAAAAGATTTCCAGCTCTTGTAATGGGAAACCAGTATTGGCCAGAGTAGGCTGGATGGGGCAAGAATTGTCAGAAAAGCCCATGGGGGAGTAGGTGATATGATAGAAACACTCTCACTAAAATAAGTTGTGAATCCACTTGTTCCCCTACTTTAACAATTAAAACATAAATGCTAATTTGTGAGTGCTAATTTAAGAAGGAGAGAACTTTCTTTTTGCAAGAATTTTTTAAAGTCCCATGGGCAAAGAAAAAAACTAGATGAGTTTATGGGATAGAGGTTTTCAGTTAAAGCCATCTGGAAAGACTTGAAAGCTGAAGGGTGTGGTTACCACTGAGTTTCATAATTACCCAGAAAAGAAAGAGATTAGGGAGGTTTTTGTAAATTATGCAGTCTCTGGCAAGTATACAAGTCACAGAGAACAGACAGTTTTACTTATAAATTCTTTGGAAAAGTGTTTGCTTTCAGTGACTAAATGAAGCAAAAGGGAATCCTTTATTCAGGTTGAAATCAGAGTCAAATGACAGAATTTATAGTAAAGGTATCTCTATAAATTATAATCTGTTTGGGTTCATGTAAAAGAAAACCCTAGTTTAAAAAGTAAGGAAATGTTATTTTATCATATAACAAGAAGTCCAGAGATAAGGTAAATTTCATGGTCAGTCAATTCAGTGATCCAGTTTCTTCCTCTCTCTCTGCCCTGTCATCATTATAGAGTTGATTTCATTATCAGACCTCTACAAATGGGCTATAGCAGGGATGTACATTTGCATACAGATTCTGAACATTTCCAGAGGAACAAAAGTACATTCTTCTTCTCTGTATAGTCATTTAAAAGTAAGGAAACATTTCCTTGAAGGCCCCACCCCCACCCCCCGCCAGAGATCCTCATGTTTCATTAGCCAGAATTGGGTTTCATACCATTCTTAAACTAATCTTTGTTGAGGGGCACAGGATTAGAACTTGATAATAATTTGGGGTAGAATGGATGTATGTGGGGAGTTCAGTCCCCATGACCATAGTAGTACCTAGTGTAATAACTAGTTACTGTACTGTAACAACTCCTCTTAAGAAGGAGATTTAGAATTTATTAATGAAGTAAGTAAAGCATAGTGAAACATTAGTCCCAGCCCCACCACTCAAGAGCTGTGTGATTTGGGTTAAATTCATGAATTTCTCTAAATATGCATTTCCACATCTGTAAAATGAAGATGATAATGCCCAATTCATAAGGCTGTTTTTTAGAATTAAATCAGATAAGTAAGATAGCACAGATTCTAACATTTAGTATTCAATAAATATACTATTACTGGTACTTTTATCTCTATGTAGTTTTGTACTCAAAGAAAACTCTAAAAATGGTATTTTCACTTTAAAGGATCAGTTGTTATTTTTTTGCTGAAGATACAAGGGCCTAGACCAAAGTTGTTGGAGCTCCCATTTCCTCCTCTAGCTTTTTTGTATAGTAGTACAAAAATGGGGGAAACTTAGTAAGTTTAGTGTGAGCTGCCATTAAAACAATTCGTTTACATGGTTGTGTCAACTAATACTTTGCTATTTATATTTGAGGTAACATAAAAACTGAACTGACACATATTTTATGAAAATGTGCTATTGTATTAGTGACATATTAGTAATTTTCTTTAATGTAGGCTTCTACATTTTGGTCTTTTTTGCTGTAATAAAAAGTGTAAGCTGTTAAGTTGTAATTCTCTCTTTCTTTAATACTTGCAGATGGCTTATTCAATCAGTATATCAGTCAACAGGAATATAAGCCACGATGGAGTCAAATCATTCCCAAAAGTACCAAAGGTAAGTCCTACCTTCTAAGTTGTGGGTGCTTTTCCTTTAATGTCCCAGTTTCATGTATCCGAAGGTAGCTCAAGTTTCACTGTACCCTATTAATGAAAAGCAGGTGTTTAAAACAAGACATAGGTTCCTCAACTAGATGGCAGAGGAAGTTTATTATATTAAATTTTTCTTTTAAACCTTTTTGTTTTATTGCTATAACAGAAGGTTGGGCATTTTTTACACAGAATACCATCATAAACTGCTTTTATAGAGACACTATAAAATTATAGGCTATTGTGTTGTAATCCCAAACGTGTCCCTGAAAAACCTTAAGTTCTGCAGAATTGCTCACAAAAGCTAATAGGGCTTATGAGAGAAGTAGAAATGGGACATACCATTCTAAATCTGTGGAACTTTATAATCAGATACTAATAATAAAAACTAATGATAAAAACTAATAATATAACCAGATACTAATAATAAAAAATAACAATTCTAATAAAAATAAATACTAGTACAGTTAAATCTTTCTAGGCATTTATATTGAGCATCACAGTGATTTTGGAGCTTTAAACCCTGGGGCTCATGCTTCTTTCTTTGAGCTGTAGACCCTCAAGCTGAAGACCACCTCCTGTGGTCTTCATACATTGCTAAAGCCTTCATTTTAAGGTGAGAAAGCTTTCCTCAGATAGTGTTAAACATTAATATACTGGAGAAAATTGCTTATGAACCTCCATGATTTCTGAGTTATATAAGCATCATTTTCCTGCTTTATCAGTCATATATGAGGTAATTTTCTTCAGAAGTACATGTTGTAGCAAACAGACTAGTATATTTGAAAACTAATGGGTTGAATATGTAAAATGCAAACATACTGACAATCTGTTCTTTTTTTTTATGGTCAAATACCTGTCTTCTTTATTTTTTATTTATTTATTTTAAAAATTTATTTTATTTATTTTTGGCTGTATTGGGTCTTCCTTGCTGCACGCTGGCTTTCTCTAGTTGCAGCAAGTGGGGACTCCTCTTTGTTGCAGTGCGCGGGCTTCTCATTGCGGTGGCTTCTCTCGTTGCGCAGCATGGGCTCTAGGTGCGCGGGCTTCAGTAGTTGCGGCATATGGGCTCAGTAGTTGTGGCTTGCGGGCTCTAGAGCGCAGCAGGCTCAGCAGTTGTGGCACACGGGCTTAATTGCTCTGTGGCATGTGGGATCTTCACAGACCAGGGCTCGAACCCGTGTCCCCCGCATTGGCAGCTGGATTCTTAACCACTGCACCACCAGGGAAGTCCCTATTTTTTTAATTTATTTATTTTTTTGGGCTGCATTGGGTCTTCGTTGCTACACGCAGGCTTTCTCTAGTTGCAGTGAGCAGGGGCTACTCTTCGTTGCAGTGCACGGGCTTCTCATTGCGGTAGCTTCTCTTGTTGCAGAGCATGGGCTCTAGGTGCTCAGGCTTTAGTAGTTGCAGCATGTGGGCCCTAGAGCACGCGGGCTTCAGTAGTTGCGGCGCACGGGTTTAGTTGCTCCGCGGCATGTGGGATCTTCCCAGACCAGGGATTGAAATCGTGTCCCCTGCATTGGCAGGCAGATTCTTAACCACTGTGCCACCAGGGAAGTTCCTCTTAATCTGTTCTTGAAAGTGGTAATACTGACTTTACTAATTGGGGGAAGAAGGAAGAAAAGGGTGAAACTTCAACAATAATGAGCTATAAATTCTAAACCTAGCTATTAAAAAGGAGGAAGGGGCTTCCCTGGTGGCGCAGTGGTTGAGAGTCTGCCTGCCGACGCAGGGGACACGGGTTCGAGCCCTGGTCTGGGAGGATCCCACATGCCGCGGAGCGACTGGGCCCGTGTGCCACAACTACTGAGCCTGCGCGTCTGGAGCTTGTGCTCCGCAGCGGGAGAGGCCGCAGCAGTGAGAGGCCCGCGCACCGCGATGAAGACTGATCCCCGCTTGCCGCAACTAGAGAAAGCCCTCGCACAGAAACGAAGACCCAACGCAGCCAAAAATAAATAATAAAAATAAATAATTTAAAAAGGAGGAAGAATTTGCAGGAAACTTCTGAATGATTAGTGCTTGAATACGGTTTCAGTTTTGCATCTTATTTATAATATACAAGAACTGACATTTCAGTCTTTTTCATAATACCCCTGTGGAATTAGTAAAAATTTGGATGTTCCTGGCACTTCCCTGGCAGTCCAGTGGTTAAGACTCTGGGCTCCCAGTGCAGGGGGCATGGGTTTGATCCCTGGCTGGGGAACTAAGATCCCACATGCCGCAGGGCGTGGCCAAAAAATACATAAATTAAAAAATAAAAATAAAAATGCCCTTTACCTAAAAAACACAATTTAAAAAAATTGGATGTTCCCTATTTTACATAGGAGAAAGCTGATACAGGGAAAGTTATTACCTAAAGTAATGTATTTCAATTAATGAGAGAGTTACAAAGAAAACCTCAGGTTTTCTGGTTTACATCAAGTAAGGCATTAGAATCCTGTAACCTTTTGAACCATTGAAATTAAGTTATATCTTCATATATAAAAGATCTGATATAAAGTAAGATAAATATAAGTTAAACAATAGTTTTCTCCTTCAGAGGTTTACATTTTTCACTGATTATATTTAAACCTGCCTATTAAGCTTTGTGATGTAAATAAGAGTCAAAGGGAAGCAAATCTTACATTTTGTCAGACAGTACTACTCAAATAAAATAGTTGGTAGATTATGTGGGAGATGATTTTTGAAATATTGGCACAAAATTAATACAGTGAGGAAATTATCATTAATGTAAAACTTGATAGCATCTTAGTTTTCAGTAGCGGGTTTTATGAACTTTAAAACTGCTCATTATACTAATAAACCATGCCTGGAGTTATAGACCTGTGATCTAGTTCTGTGATTGTTTTCCATCTTCACGTTGTCACTTCACTAGTTTAGAGATTTTACGTTTTTGTGGAATATCCTGTGTCTTTGCTGATATATGGCATTGGTCCTAAATAAGTTGAAAGTAGCTTCTGGTTGCTTTAAAAGCCTGAAAGCAATTAGAAAAAAAGAGCAAGATAATTATTATAAACTTAGTTATGTCATATTATGTCTCTTACGAGTCCTCTTATTCTTAATATTGAAAGCATAAGTGTGTTATTTTCACTACTCATTACAGATTTATGAATGAAGTTACTCTGGATATGCAGTTGCTCTGTGGTATTTCTTTAAAGAAAATATTGTTTCTACTTCAGGTGATGGAGAAGATAACCGACCAGGAATGAGAGGAGGCCATCAGATGGTTATTGATGTTCAAACAGGTGAGGACTACTTGGAATGGAAAGCAAATTCTTTTAAAAAATTATACATTATTAAATATCAGGTACTCATAAATGTACTTCTTTCCATTCCTTACCAAGTTAAATGTCATTGGCCATAACCAAGTAGCAAAGAAAATAGGCATTATCTACAGGTATAACCTAAACTAGGCAATGGCACGTCAGGGAGGGGAGGCTGCTGCACAAATGAAATTAGATAACCTAAAAGAAATGTCATGTGCAGCCCTTTAGAGCTGTGTGTGTGTGTGTGTGTGAAGTTTTATATGTGTTTGATTTCCATAGTATACTGTGGAGTATTTCTGGATTTTTAGTGCATTTATATTTTAATGCTGTAATATGGGAATTGTTGCAGTAAAAGAGAATTAAGATATATTTTAGAGGGGAGAATATAAAATTAAGTAGCCTAAGTGTTGGTAGATGCATAAATTGCTAAACACTGTCCACAAGCCTATAATAATTTGTTAGTCTTCTTTGCTGTCTTTTTAATTTTATTCTGCAACTTGATACTGAAAATTTTCCTTAGGTTTCTACAGCCTAGAACAGCTTAAATACCATTATATTTAGAGGTTAATGCTAAAATTATAATAGGTTTCAAACTACCGTCTTGATAAGCAAATAATACCAAGAATTTTGTATAATTTTATTTTATTATTTGGTTTTAGAAAACTTTACCACATACAATGCCAGTATCCACCCAAATAATATTTTACTTTTTCCAAGTGTAATAAAAACTCTGTTCTATTATTGTATTATGCTGACAATAGTGCTTCAGGAATAAAGTTTTTTTGACTCATTATAATTACTAAGATTATTGCAATGCAGATAATAATCATCTAGGCATTAATATATTTTCACAAATGCTTTATAAGTAAAAGGAGGAATTATAATATTTAAAATTAACTGCTAAATTTGTGTAGTAACCTGTGAGTTTGTTTGGGAGTATTATTAGGGTCTCTTTGGAAAAGGTTCATTTTGAGGCATAGGAATTTGCTTTCCTTATCTTGGCCCCTCTTCCCAGACCCCTTCCTTCCCACAAAAATAGGCTTGACTCAGCTGTAGAGTCTTAAGCATCTTTTTTTCTACCTGAGATTTCAGTAAATATGCACATGCTTATTTCTCAAAGAACCAGATCTATACAGAAATTGTTTTTTTAATCCAAAATTAAATACGGTATAAAAAAAGAGTTGAAATTTGTGTTTAGATTGTCTACAGTAGCTTTTCTCCTCTTTTGAACATACAGTGGAATTTATAATGCTGTTCTTTTTCTCAGTCATGATGAAAATATTATTAAATTCTTTTTTTAAAAATTGCTAATAAAATACTAAAAAAGAGTGTTGAAAAGCTACTTTAATTTTCTGGACAAAATGCTGTTTTCCTTAAATGCGAAAGTAATGTGGTTTACTTTAACATTTAAAGTTCACCTTATCAGGGAGCAGAAGGAATTTTCATAGTGCTTACTGTGTTGCTTATTATGGAATATAGACTGTATAAAATAGGTAAAATAAATGTGTAAAAAAAGAGAAAGTTTTTCTCTTTTTATGTAATCCATGATATTTGAGAATGGAAAATGAGAAGATTCAAATGATAGGCAAATATCCTGACAGAACTTTGTGTGAGCAGAGTCATTGATGATTAAATGCTGACTTTTCAGGTCAGAGATCCTTGAAGTAAAATACTTACAGCATATAGTGATAAAGGTCCACATATTTTTCTCTAATATCTTGGTTTTATGCATTAAGGGCAGGGTTTCAGCAGACTCAAGGTCCTTATCCCCATTCCCTTTAAAAAAATATTTCAAGGAGAGGAAAAGAGTTGTTTCAGTATTTACTTGGTTTGCTTTAGAAACAATAATTATAAGAAAGCAATGACTTAAAGTAAGTCATTGTAAATAAGTAAGAATGACTTATTATAGGCATGGGATATATTCCAGATGGAATCTTTAAAGGCATAATCTCTCATAGTTTCTGAGGATTTATTATAGGTTGACAAAGGTCTACAATGAAAAATTAATCAGTATCCATACTTCTGTATGAGCACTAGTTGATAAAAATGTAATAAAAGTACTTTGTGAATATATTTTTAAGCAAATATTTCTACTATAGGAAATTTAGGGACTTAGCCGTCAATAGAGGGATTTTTATTTAGAGCCATTTTGTATCTGTTTCAGTGCTTTTTTTCCACCCCCCCAAACTTTCTGAATGCTGAGTCAGGCTTTATTTAGGTCCATGTGTGATGATTAAATGAGATTTTGAGCCTTTAACAGGAACCAAAAATTTAAAGTCTGGTAAAACTAAATAATCATGATAGTTAATGAGCTTGATGGTCAGTATGTTACCATTACCACTTATAGTGTGGAAACAGTACTAACTATGTGAACGGTGAAGTTGAAGGGGTTTAACCACATTCAGATGATCCTTTGTATGAGTAATAGGGAGTATGAGTTATAGGGATGGTGTGTAAAACATATTGGTATGGAATTCTTTATAAATATATATAAATGAACTGGTGATGCAATTAGGGTTGGGATCCAGATTGAGATAGCGGAGAAATGCAGATTCTGAGGATTCAGGTGTCTGGAAGCAGAGAGAAATGTAAGGAAAGATGCCCTAGGACTCAGCCAAGTCAGAAAAAGCTTTAAACTTTCATAAGACTCTAGAATAGTGGTTTAGGTTAAGTTTAAACAGGTGTCTGGTTGTGAGGGTGGGTAATCCAGGAATATGCTATATCAAGGCAAAACAAAAGGAATTTTTAAAATGCCATTCAAAAGTCTAGTAACTGCCATACCCTGGCATTCCGACTCTTTTGTTTCAGCTAACCATTGCTGTCTATATTCCTTTCTATCACCGTGCTCTATCCTTTTAGTATTTCCTTGTTTTCTTAGATGAGGCTTCATGAATGGGCTTTAAGGAGGCCCATGATACTCTTGAAATTGTATGTCATATTTTTGTCTGCCTTTGTGGAGTTTACTGGGAAGATTCATTACCTATATATTTTTTAAAGGGTTAAATATTTCTATTAAGTTTTGACATTACATGGTAAGTAAATACTGCTGGTATTCATATAAAATTTCAAATGAAATTCCTTGCTCTGTGTAAGTGGTATTCATTGTTGAAATAATAGTGTTTCCAAAGTAAACTCTTGCCCACCTTTCCTCTACTCTTGTTTTTTTTCCAGATTATTCGTTGCTAGATATAAGGTGGGTGAGGAAGAGAGTAAAGGCGATGAAGTCAGAGAGGTAGTGAGGGGCAATTGTGTTGAGTTCTTTTGTAAGAACTTTAACCTTTACTCATAGTGAGATGATTAAAGGAAAATATTGTTGGGTTTTGAGAAATGTTACTGACTTTGCATTTTAACAAAACAAATTGGGTGAAGGGCAGAAGCAGAGCGACCTTTAAGGAGGCAGTTCCTTACCAGAGAAGTGATGATAGCATTGACTTTTACTAGAGTGGTGATCACAGTGTTGAGAATTGGTCAGATCTGGGGTGTATTTTGAAGATGTCACATACAGCTGACAGGATTTACTGATGGATTGGATGTGAGGTGTGAACGAAACGAGTGATGAATGACTCAAGGTTTTGACCTGAGTAGTTGGGAAAATAGTATAGCCATTCCCTAAGATGGGTAAAACAAGTGGATTAAATATGGTGGGTTGTTCAGCAACTTGTTTTTAGACAGGTTGAGATGCCAGTTAGACATTCAAGTATATAGATATGTCAAGTAAGTGGTTAGATATACTGTTTGGGGTTCAGGAGACAGGTCCAGGCAGAATAATCATTTCCCTTTCTGTATTTACATAGCACTTTGTTCATACTATTATTTTTACTATAATGATTTCCAAATTGTTTTAGAGTTGCTTGTGTAGGTGTTATGTATCCCATTCCTCTCTATTCAGCTTTCTCTTTTCTACCTCCCATCCCCAATATTCTTATTGACAGGGGAAAGACAAGAATCTTGCATTATTTATTTTTATGGCCGCAAAGCCTGGTATGGAGTAAGTGTGTACTAAATATTTGTTGAACTGAATCAAAATTTTAAAATCCATTTTCCTTCGAGTTGAAAGAAAAATATTTACTTGGAAAATATACTCTGATATTGCTTTAAACCTTGATGAGTGGATTGTGTCATGATGTCATTTGTTGTAATATGCTAATATTTTTCTGAGGTGAATTTATGTTATTGGTTATACTCTAATATATTTAAATTTTCTGGTGATTCTGTTTGTTCTTTTCTAGTATATAGACTATATTTCCTTAAAGCTGTAGTTCTTATTACCTTGGGATCTAGGTAGAAAAATTAAATGTTATGTAGGGTAACAGTTGGTGCTTTCTGAATTTAATTTGGGTGTAGGAGCAGAATCTGGGATATCTTTGGGATTTTTTTCTCTAGAAATTCTACTTCTATTGTAAAATTTTTAATAGCATAATTTACCAAGGTGGTTTCATATACTTTTATTTCATCATTTATGTACCAGAGTCTTATAACTGCTATCATCAGGTTGATTTTAATCATCTTCAAAGTTGTATTTCTTGTTAAGTCTCTGAAAGAACCTTTTCTAGTCCAGGCTTACTGATATAACAATTAAATATAGTGGTTGGAGGTTGAGTGTGTGGGAAGGAAGTGTGTGTGTGTGAGAGAGAGAGACACACACACATATCTGGATTTCAATCCTGACTTTACCACCGACTTTTTGTTTGATCTTGAATGAGTTATAATGACAATAAAAACAGGAATACTAAATTAAGTTGCTGTGAGAGTTAAATGAAATAATGTCTTATATGTAAGTATCGATATATATTATTTATATAATATGTATTTTTATATGCAACATATTAATCTACAAATGTATACTGATTAGTTCTGCTGAGAGAATTTGATGTAAATTTAGAGATCTTTCTTTTGTGTTTGTTTTTATTTTTTTGACAGAATCTCACAGTGGAAATATTTTTAAACAATTTAAAAATTTTTGAAAAGCAATTTAAAACAACATGAAAAGCAGTGCTGTGTTGAGGGAAAAAATATCTCACCCATAATTCCACGTTCTAACTAACCAATATTATTTTGGTATAATTGTTTCATCTTTTGTATATATTGCCCTTATTGATGTTTTTAGAAAGGAAAGGATAAATATACTTTTAGATTTTTAGGAAAAAATATTAAAATTCATTTTAAGAACTTTTTCATTAAGGATTAGGTTGATTTAGTAGTAGAGTGACTTTCCCCAAGTAGAATTTGAAGAAACTAGAAGTTCTGTCTTTATAAGGTTGGTGCCTAAGTAGTGAAATACAGTTTAGAGAAGTCCAGTCCTTATTTTAAATATGCAATTTGAAGGTTTCCTAAAGCAAGGGCTCTTAATCTGTTGAAGTTATATACAAAATTTTATTTGTATGTACATTTTTCTGGACGAGAATCCATGAATTCAGATCATCAACGAGTGCACATCTTCACTAGACTAAAACTTTTTTTTTTTAACCTGAGGAGTAATAATATTTATTAAATACCTACTACATGTAGAGATTGGGATTAGCACTTTTATATGTTCATACGTTTCATTTACAACTGAAAAGGTAGATACCTTCATTTTACAGAATAGGTCGTGCTGTGTCCAGGGCTGTGGAGCTGGGATTTGAACACAGGTCTGTAGGACTGTCTGGCTCCAAAGCCCATGTTTTTGCTGCTGTTACTATAGTGGTTCTTAGTTTTCTAATACTGAAGATACAGTGAAAATCTCAGGTGTGATAGGTGAAAACAGAAACTACAGTAGATTGTGAGAGCTAAGTCCTGAGACCTCAGCAAATTTTAAATACATAAATACTAATAAAGCATATCACTTTGCTTATAAAATACCATAAAGTGAAATTGAAAAACATAGTTGATTCCTTTACGTCCTTATTAAAAGCTATTGCAGATATAAAGAGTGAGGAACAATAGCCGACCTAATAATTGCTAACATTTATTGAGTGCTTCCAATGTGCCAGGTATTTCACTAGACTGAAACTTCATAGAGCTCATTTCAGCTTCTTTTAAGTGACTTGTATTTCACAGCAATTATTGCTTCCCAGTGTTTTGTTTATCTTGTTTTCTTAAATATTAAAAATTAATACTCCCTGAATTTTCTTTTCCTTTTTCAGTCTGTAGATATTTTTTTCATTTTGCTACAGCTCTAAGGATAGACTCACCATTTTAAAAAGTACATGGTGGCATAAATTTTACTCTGATTTTTCAAAGCTTTCTTCTATCCTAAGTGAATTCTATTATTCTTACCAGAGAAGAATGTACTATTGTATTGAATGTAGTAGAGAAGGAATGTAGTATTTTGTCCTACTTGGGAGTGTATGTCAATTTTATTGATCATAATTCCTATACCTGGCATTTCTCTACTTAGGTTATTCAACTCTGAATTGGGTTTCAACTCTGGGTAAAATAAGGCAAATAGAAAGAGAAAAAGGCATGTCCGTTTTGCTTCAGTGTGGAAGTCTGTCCAGATGAAAACTTAAAATATCCATGGTACCAGGCAATTCTTTGTTCAACTCTCATTGAATTTTAAGAACCTATGGTACCAGCCTTTTTCCCTCTCTCAAGCAGAATAGGTAGTAAGATTTAGGCAAAATCCCAGTGTTTGGTATCTATAAAAGAAGTTGCTTGTCACTTGAAAGAACCATTCTGTGGAAATCTGAACCTCTCTGACTGTACCAATTATATGTAAAGTGCTTTCATTTTTTTTTTAATGCCACATAATGGTTTTCCTTGATATTCTTTAAAGAAGCTATTGAAGAAAGTAGGTAAACCTGGGTTTTGGTTTTTAAATACAAATATATTCATATGGCTGTATTTCTGTAGCTACGTATGACACGAATCTTTTTCTTTCATACAGTTATCAGAAAGGAATTCTAAAATATAGCCCTAATACAAAGTATATTGTCATAGGCAGAAAATACAACCTTTTAGCAGGGAATTACAACCATATGTTGAATTCACCCAAAAGATCAGTCTCTAGTTTTGTAATCATAGCCTTATGTAAGAAATAAAGCTCTCGGGACTTCCCTCCTGGGGAATCATTCTTAACAGTGGTTAAGAATACGCCTGCCAATGCAGGGGACACAGGTTCGAGCCCTGGTCCAGGAAGATCGCACATGCCACGGAGCAACTAAGCCTGTGTGCTACAACTACTGAGCCTGCACTCTAGAGCCCATGAGCCACAACTACTGAGCCTGAGTGCCTCACGCAGAGCCCGTGCTCCGCAACAAGAGAAGCCACGGCGATGAGAAGCACGTGCGCCGCAAGGAAGAGTAGCCCCCGCTCAGGGCAACTAGAGAAAGCCCATGCGAAACAACAAAGACCCAATGCAGCCAAAAATAAATAAATTAATTTTTTTAAAAAAAAGGCTACACAAAAATTCACCAATTAAAAAAAAAGAAAGAAATATAGCTCTTTTTAAAAAGAGAGACAGATGAATCCAGTTGATAATCTGCTGGGTTTTGAGAGTTCAAGGGAATGGCTAAAGAAGGTAAGGTTAAAGAGCATATAAAATATCTTTCCCCTTCTAACTTATTCTTCCCTTCGAATATTCTAATGTCAACCTAATGTCCTATTAACTACACTTTCAGAAGGATTAAACTCTTAAACTAAATGTCCTGACAGGGTTCATTTTTATTTTGAATATAAATTTGTGTTTCTTAAAAGTTTTTTTTTTATTTCATTTGTTTTTCTCTTGGTGTCTACATTAAACTAGGAATTAAGCTAACCTCTTTTACAAGCCTAGTAACCTTCCACCTACCTCTTCTTTTTGACACTTGAATTTTATCTAAGGTTGGGCCCATGCTATGTCAGTGCATAGTATATGCATTCTATACTATTTCAAAGTGGAAAGATGGATTTAATTACGAAAATAGTGTGCCATCTTGTGGAGGATTATGCAATCAGCATAGTCTGATTTACCCCTAAGAATCAGAGGAGGATAGATATTGCAGTTGGGCTCATAAAATAAAAAGCCTGCTTCCTTGTGCAAA
Organism: Mesoplodon bidens; assembly: GCF_964165515.1. Lineage (NCBI taxonomy): Eukaryota > Metazoa > Chordata > Mammalia > Artiodactyla > Ziphiidae > Mesoplodon > Mesoplodon bidens. The sequence goes on from NC_138166.1 coordinate 85,738,554, forward strand.
ATGGTGTGAAGATACTGATGTGTTAACATTTCTACCTTTTTCTTAGTGTATATAAGATTTGTAGGTTAGTACTTTTGGTAGTAAGTAGTTGTAGGGGTTATTTAGTACTGATACGAAAAAAGACCCGTAAAAAAGACTGGTTGTGTTTTAGCTTTTGTGGCCTGAGTGATAACTGATTGATTGATTGATTGGTGATTGATTCATTTAGTTTCTGAGAATGAAATTGGTTTGATATCTTGAACATAGGCTATTATTGGTCACTTTATTTCCGATCTTTCTGTTTCCCTGGCTCCTCCTTTTCAGTAAGTCCTATATGCTGCAAGTTCAGATCTGACCATGTCACATCTCTGCTTAAAATCTTCTGTTGCTATTTAATACTGTACTGTCTGTGGAGTCGAGTTCAAAACCTTTATATTGTCATTTAACCCATTTCATGATGTGGCCACTACCTGTCTTTTTAACTTATCTCCACTCCACTACTCTTTTTTTTTTCTTTTAAAATGAACAGTGCATTTATTCATCACACAGTTTTCACCACTGTGCATGCATTTTTAATTCTCATGGTAGCTTTAGGAGATAGGTACTCTGTGCCATTTTAGAGCTGAGGAAACCAGTGGTTAAGGAATTTGGTGTTGGTCACACAGCTGTGGTGATAGAGCTGCAGTTCCATCCAAGATCTGCCTGACTTTAGATTCTGTGTCTTTTAAAACACTTTTTATGTGTTTCTCTGTCTCTGTACCCTTGTTTTACTTTTTACCCTGCTTGAAAAGTCCTATTCTCTTTCCTTCGTTCGACCAGCAAAGCCACTTTCTGATGCATAGGCCAGATACCACTGTCACCATGAAATCTTCCTGAGCCCCCTCAATCTGGTATATTCTCTTCCCTTTTTTGAACCCCCGTGGTGCTTTCTTACCTTTCTTATGGCACTTAGTCTGCATTGCATTATGGTGATTAATGTACTTGTTTTATATTCTTCACTAAATTGTAAGCTCCTTGAGGGTAGGGATGATGTCTTCTTTATTTTTATTCTCTAAAGTGCCTTGCCAATTCAGATTAGTACTCAAAAAATGCTGAGTGAACATTTAAGTGGGTCTGGGAGAAATAGCCTCTGTAGCCTGTGCTCCTTTAAGAAAAAATACAGAGAAAGGGCTGCTGCATGAGGAGGATTGTACTGCCCTAGGGATGTACATGAATTGTTATATAACTTATAAGCATGAGAGTGGACATCCAGTAAACCAAGCTACTGCCATGTTGCAGATAATAGCATTTTCTTTTTTCTACTTTCTTCTCACTACAGTTTTGTCTGATTATTTCTGTAATCTTTAAAAGTTTTTGATATCCTTTATGCATTAAATAATATTTTTGCTGGTGTTTGTTTCTAGATAATATTTCATTCCTGAATGATTTAACTTAAATGATTAGATGATTTAATTAAAATTTTGTTATACATTTCATTCAGGTATGTCAAAAGGTCCTGTTACCATCTGATTCATTCAGTTTTACTATTAAACTTTAACTGGGACCACAAAGCATTCACGAACAAGAATGACATCTTGGATTAATTCCATTGGGATGCTTGCTCTGTGCCAGATTTTATTTTGCTCAGCTATCAATGAGGCTGTTGTGGAAATGTGGGTTTTCTTTGCTGTGAGAATTTATGCGTACAAAGAGACCTGCTTTTCAGAAAGAACATTGAGAACCCAGATCCCAAGAGGAAGGGTTATTAAAGTTAGTGAACCAGGGTAACCTTATCCAAAGGGTGCCCAGAAACACTGTAAAACAAAAGGTCAATTGCTATTGCTATTTTAGTTATATACCCCCTCTCTCTCCAGGCTTCAGAATTTAATGGGGTTAATTGCATTTATAGTGAGGCCTTGGCAAATAATTTTTAAGTCAGATGAAAATTCTTTAGTTTTTTTCCTACAGAATTCTCAGTATCTGGGCATTAGTGTGTGAAATTTGGGAAACAGAATGTTACTTAACTAATGATAATGGATTGTTTTATACTTCTGAGAGATGGCAGTTTTCTAATAGTTTCCATTATTTCACATTTGTACAGAGCCAAAAGTGTTCTAGGTACTGGGTTAGACATGGAAACATACAATAATACTGTTTTTATTGCATCAGTGGTACTTAGTAACTACAAAGTATTTTGTGTATATTATGTGCCTGTTTTAAAGGTAGAAATGCTGTTCTTGCTTGACAGCCTTCAGAATGTTTTCATGTAACTTATATATGAAGAACGTTACCACCACACTGAGAGTTTGTAAATGAAAAAATCAGGACCCAGGCAAGTTAAGTGACCTATACCTGATGACCCAGTTAGCACTAGAACTGTTCCAGTAGTCTGTTCTTATCCGGAAGCATTGTTTTAATTTCCCCTAGGTTCTTTCACTTAGAAAATTCACTTAGAGTTTGAAATTATATGAAAATATGACATAAATCTCTTATAAGACATCTCTATGAATGGCAAGAATTTTCTTAAGTAGTGTTACAGTATTTCCAGGTGCATTTCAACCCTTCATGATGGGATGTAATTTAGATGACAGTCTCCGCATATATTGGCCTAGGGCATGTCAGAGAGTAGATGGCTTTATAGTTTTCCTGTAATGTATTATATTTAACTTAAAAAAATGGTAGGCATGTATAACAAGTAGACATAAGATATTTACAAAGGGAAGAAATATTTGAAGAAAGGAAAGGCACTATTATTTTATAAAGAAAGGTAAAAATTTTCACTGGTCATGGAGCAAGAAATGTTTTATCACGTGATAAAGTCCATAGGTATAATAGACATTTCAGAATTAGAAGAAACCAAACCAAATTCTCAAGATACCTGGAATGACTTAAAAGTTGATTTCTGAGGAGTTAAATCTACCACAATATATTTGGAAAAATTTCCCCCAGTTTCCATGGGAATATCAACGCTCTGCATCACTTTATGCTTAAGATATCTAACTTTATCTCACAGCTAGTTTTAACCATTGTTTTTTGTATTGTAATAGAAAACAGTTTTAATGTGAAGTTTTTTCAGAAGTAGCTAGATAGCTTTATGTTATATTTTGCACTGTATATTCCTCTGGGATTTCTTTTCCTTTTTTTTTTTTTTTTTTTTTTTGCGGTACGCGGGCCTCTCACCGTTGTGGCCTCTCGCGCTGCGGAGCATAGGCTGCGGATGCGCAGGCTCAGCGGCCATGGCTCACGGGCCCAGCCGCTCTGTGGCATGTGGGATCCTCCCAGACCGGGGCATGAACCCATGTCCCCTACATCGGCAGGCGGACTCTCAACCACTGCGCCACCAGGGAAGCCCCCTTTTTTTTTTTTTAACTATCTGAAGCTGCTTTGTTAAGAAGCTGGTAAATGTAAATTTTTTGTGGCCTGACACAGAAACTCCTAAACTGGCTGCACATCAGGATTCCCCCTGGACACTTTAAAAGTACTGCTTCTTTTTACCCACTGAGGACCTATGGAATCCGAATCTTAGGGGATGCCTCCTAGTTATCTTTGTATTTATAAATCTCTCAAGATAGTGGTTCTGCAGCAGCCCTTCCGTATGCCTATATTTAGGAAATACTAGTATTTATTTTGGAATGTTAACCAGTTTAAGAATCTCATTTTTAAGTTTACTTAGATGTACCTTCTTAAATGATCTTAGAAGCAATGGCTTGATCTGGGTGCCTATACTTAAATTTTGTTCTTAAGTTTATTTTTTTTTGCACATATTTTTCTAATTTTCACAGAGACTGTTTATTTGTTTGGTGGCTGGGATGGAACACAAGATCTTGCTGACTTCTGGGCGTACAGTGTGAAAGAGAACCAATGGACATGTATCTCTAGAGACACTGAGAAAGAGGCAAGTTCTCAGACTTTTCATCCATCTGTACCATCTGTATTACGATAGGGGTGTGGTCGTACACTTCTTTTTCTGAATGATTTGTATTCTTTGTAAATGTCTATCAGCAGTGATAGCAGAAGAATTTGTGGTGACAAGTTTGGTTTAAGTATTCTTGCATTCCAGCTTCTATACGTGGTTCTTCAACTATTGGTACATGAACAAATCTATTTTATAGAGATAAATAGAAATGGGTATATAATATAATTTAGTTTTTAACCACTTTAGTTAAAATGTAACTGTGTAACTGTTATTTTTCTTATGTTCTTGTCACCTCTACTCTGATTTTGAACATTTATTTTTATTTCCTCTGGAAAAATGTGCTTTTGATTCCTCACTGTCTTACTATTTTGGCCCCTCAGTATTTGACTATCTTATCAGTTTTCACAAATGATGTATATTTTATTTTTTACTAAAATTGTATGTATGTATTCATGTGTGAGTCTGTCTATTGATACATATATACATAAAGCTTTTCTATAGTGAATAGTATGTCTTGGATTTATGGCATTCTTTTATTTAATTTTTTGAATTATATAAGTGCATAATTAATTATACCCTGATATAAAGCACATATTCATATATTATTTTTTAATCATTATATAATTTTTTATTGTACTTTTCCCTCTAAGCAATTTCAGATTACAAGGTGAAAAATAAACTAAAACAAAACAGTAGTAGCAGCAAATGAAAAGGGGAGGAAAAGACCTAATTCAAAACCACTGATTTTAATCTAGGAAGGCCATTTAAAAAAAATCTGGTGCTATGTCTTTAATCTTAGGAAATTAGATTCTTGTTTACTTGGTGTGTTCCTTTGTTAATCATTTGGGTAGTTTTTATCTTTTTAAAGAGATCTTAAAATTCTGATTTTTATTTATTATCCCTGTGAAAATGGCCTTTACCTTTTCAATATTAAAGTACCATTTTCTGAAATGATTATTTTTATCCTCAACAAAAATAAAGACAGATCTTAAAAGAATACATATCTGATTTCTCTTAAACTATTTTAAATCTGAGTTAATTGTATTTGTAATTATTCTTGCAGGAAACCTACAATTCATCCTGAAATCCTGCCTCTTCTTCATTGAGGGTATCTAATTAGGGCCTAAAGTTCCACCGGTTCTAGCACTCAGTATTGCGTTTCAGATGTTTCTTCCTCTCTATTCCTTTTGGCACTAATTCCAACTTTGTGGTTTCTTTCTTAAACTTTTTTGCTTCCATTGTTGATCTCCACATCTAATGTCCATTCATTAGCACAGTCTTTAAAAAAAAAAAAAAACATTTGGCCATGTGACACCTCTGCTTAAACCCTATGGTTAGCCTCAGTCCCTGTTTCTGTTATCTACTGCATTCCATATATTACATTACAAGCACCCACAAAACTTTAGTGACATATAGTAATAAGCATTTATTTTGTTCACAAGTCTGTAGGTTGGTTGGGCTCACTCATGTGCTGGGAGTCAGCTGACTGTCAGCTAGTCTAGATTAGCTTCTGAGACTACTTGGCTCTGCTCTACATAGCCACTCACCTTCCTGTTGGCTAGCATGAGTCTTGTTCTCGTGTAGGGGCAGGGCTGCAAGGAGGATGAAATAGACATGAGCGCTCAATTAGATATATTATTGTCCCATTTTCCCAAAAGAAGTCATGTGACCAAATCCACAGTTATTGGGTGATGGGCAGCACTATCCAAGGGCATAGATACAGGGAAGTGTGAGTAATAACAGCAACAACAGTAATGAAGAAGTTTATCTACCTTAGTTCCTTTTGCTTAGAGTAAAAACCTCAAATTTCTCATAATTTGGTCCCCATCTACTTTTCTAGCCTCATTTTTTGACTTTATGTGCTAGCCATACTTATAGTTGCTAGAATTATTCAACGTTCTCACCTGTGTTCTTTGTAATAGTGTTTTTTCCCAGTTTGGAATTAACAGAGGCTGCTCCTCCCATGCACCCAGCTTTTATGTAGTGTATGCCTACTTACTCTTTAAAACACAGTTCAGACTTCAGTTCCTCTGTGAAGCCTTTCTTGACTTCCCTAACCAGAATTAGAAGCTTCCTTAGGTGTGAACACTTAACCCCTTACATTCCTTGAATGGGTTACTATAATGATTGGTTTACATTTCTGTTTCCCTTTGGAGACTCTGAATTCCTTAAGGCGTGGATCATATGCTTACTCTTTAGTGAGTAAATAGTTCAGATAAGTTAAATAAAAAATTAATGCTGGAGAAAAGCAAAGGAATGACAAATACAAAATTCAGGAGAGTGGCTGTTTTGGCAGGAAAGGCGATGGATTACAGGGGTCCTCAAAAGTAATGTTAATGTAATATTCTAAGTTATATTTAGAATGCAATTAATAATTATTTAAAACTAGTACTGGGAAAATACAGAAATTATTTTGATGAGGACACTTTTTTTCTGTTATTTTGAAGTCCATAGAGATAAGTAAAGTGGTGATCCAGTACTGGAATTCAGATTTATTATAATTTATTACTACTTTCTTCATTTAAACACCTAAAAATCTTTTGTTGATCCAGCAGTGAAGTGAATGAGGATATATGGCTCCAGCAAAATGCTCATTCCTTCCAAAATTGAACAGAGTTTCATTTTGTTTTTTACACCAGTAAGTACAAGTTTTATTGTTTGATGATACCCCAGTGCATATGTTTTAAAAGTATGATATGCAATTAAAAAGCAAAATTACTATGTATAAAATAAGTAAGCAACAAGGATATATTGTACAGCACAGGGAAATACAACCGTTATTTGATACTCACTTTAAATGGAGTATAATCTATAAAAATATCGAATCACACAGAAAAATCAAAATTAATTTAATTCACTTTAATTTACTTAGACTAAATAATGTATCTAATAGCTGATGTAGTAGATTGAAAGATAATAGAATGGCTCAGTTTTTAGAATACTTATTTTAAATGTTCATGTAGATATGCATGTAAGTTTTTATCAGTTCAAAACAATTTGTATTTTTAATTTTGCATTTTTATAAATCTCTTTAATATCTAGCTTAGTGGAAGACAGCTAGATTCTCATATGTGCTTTTGCATTTAATCTTTTGTAACGTGTTGTTTTATGTGAGATATATGAAGAAGATTGGACCTCACATTGATACATTCTTGGAAAAGAAACTATTATTTTAATAGTAGCCTTTTTATATAATAGCACATGTATTTTTTTGATCTTATACCCCAAATTGACAAGTTGTTGTTTGCTTCTTAAAAATAATTGCACTGTAGTCTCTGAAACCATATCAGCTAATGTTTTGTAATTCTGTTACATTAAAATCCACTGATCTATGTTGCTCTTTGAATGGATCTTTTACCCATGCTTGTTTTTTTGCTCAGTGTGTTGGTCACCTGAAAAATATTGGTTCCCTGAGTTATGCAGGTCTTCAAATGTTGACATATTATTATACAGTATCCCCCAAACTACATATGATCACTCTCATTAGAAAAATCTTTTAAGTGTTGGGAAGGTGTCAAGATCGCAGTGTCAGGTAGAAGTTTTCTAAAATTCTAAATTTGCTTAAAAATGTGCATTTTATTATTGGCAACAAATTTTATCAGTTGTTTTTCTTCAAAAATAACATACTTACTACATTTATTTTTCAGAAAATGTCTGAATAACCATACTTGGATTGTTAGTTTTCTTTTGAGTAAATACCATGTTTCCTAGAAAAAGCAGCTACGTCAGCTTGCAACTCAAACAATTGCATAGATGCTTTTCCTTGAGACAACCATCATATATCAAGTAGCACTGTTTTATAGTTTTCCAAATCTCTTTAATTGTGACTTAATAGAAGGCAGCCAGATTCATATCTGCTTCTGCTGTTATGAAAATAACTTTGACTTTGTAGAATCCCTGAAGACCCCAGACTGCACTGAGAACTGCTGCTTTAATCCACATTCCCTTTTCACATATAAACAGTTACCCAAATAATGCCTTAGTAATTTCCTTTATATGTATCTTACTGTTACCCCCAACCTCTATCCCTGACCCAGGACTTAATTCATGATCACGCAGTACATTTCAGTGTCATGTTTCTTTAGTGTCCTTTAGTCTGGAACAGTTACTTGACTTCTCTTTGTCTTTCTTGACCTTGACATTTTTGAAGAATGCAGGACAATTGTTTTGTGGACTATCCTTCAATTTGGTCTGTCTGATGTTTTCCCAGGATTGGATATAGGTTAAGCATTTTTAGCAGGAATGCCATGTGGAGGACGTCGGGTCCTCCTAAGTATGTCCTGTCAGGAGACAGGCACATCATGTCAGTTTGTCTGATGTTAGCTTTGATCACTTGGTTAGGAAGGGTGCTCACCAGATTTCCCACTCCATAATTAATAAGTAATTTGTGGGGAGACATTTTGAGACTATGAAAATATTCTGTTACTCATCAAACTTCTGCCCTTTTAGCATCCATTGATGCAACTGTTAAAGCTTTTCCCAAAGTGGTTGTACTATTTTATATTCCTTCCAGTTCTGGTCACTCCCTGTCTTCTTTCCCTCCTGAACTGCTTTGGCATCTTTCTCAAAAATCAATGAGCATATAAGTATATGTCTCTCTTTGGACACTCTAATCTTCTCCATGATCTTTTGCTCTATTCATATTCCAGTATGACACTCCTTCAGGTCAAGTAATGTAAGACACTTTTGTTCTTCTTTTTAAAACTTATTTTGACTCTTCTAGGTCCTTTACATCTTCATATAAATTTTAGAATCATACTGTCAGTTTCTAAAACTGTTGGACTTATGATTGGAAATGTGTTCAGTCTTTAAATCAATTTGGAGATAACTGATGTCTTAATGATACTGAGCCTTCTAATCCATGAACAGGGTTAAATTTCCATTTATTTCAGTCTTATTCATTACCTCCCAGCACTCAGAGTTTGCAGATTAGAGGTCCTTTTTATTTTTATTAAATGGATCCCAGTGTATTTTGTTTTTCCATGCTATTGTAAATGAAACTTAAACATTTTTAATTTTCAACTTGTTTGTATCATGTCACTTTTCTAAGTCCACTTATTATTTCTAACAGTTTCTCTTCTGTTCTATGTTGATTTCTTAGGATGTTTTAAACAAATAGTCCTGTCATCTGTGAATAGAGACAATTTTAACTTCTTTCTTTCCACTCTCTTTTTCTGTCATAACTTTTAATTTTATTTTTTAATGCCTTATTGCACTGATTTGGACTTCCAGTACGGTATTAAATAGAAGAGATGAGAATATACATCCTTATTTTGTTTCACATCTTAGCAGGAAAGCATTCTGTATTTCACTATTAAAGGGAAAATTAGATTTAGGATTTTCATACATTCTTTATCAGATTGAGGAAGTTCATTTCTATTTCTAGTTTGCTGTGAGTTCTTCCTCATGAATATTTGTTGAGTTTATCAAGTGCTTCTTCTACAATATATATATTGATAAGATTGTGTATTTTTCCCCCTTATTCTTTTACCTTTTTTTTTGGCCACGCCACGCGGCTTGCAGGATCTTAGTTCCCTGACCAGGGATTGAACCTAGGCCCCGGCAGTGAAAGCACAAAGTCTTAACTACTGGACCACTAGGGAATTCCCCCTTTACTCTTTTTTTTTTTTTTTTTTGCGGTACACGGGCCTCTCACTGCTGTGGCCTCTCCCGCTGCGGAGCCCAGGCTCCGGACGCGCAGGCTCAGCGGTCATGGCCCCCGGGCCCAGCCGCTCCATGGCATATGGGACCTTCCCAGACCGGGGCACGAACCCGTGTCCCCTGCATCGGCAGGCGGACTCCCAACCACTGCGCCACCAGGGAAGCCCCCCCCACCCTTTACTCTTTTAATGTGGCAAATAACCTTGATTGATTTTCAAATGTAAAATTGACTTGGCATTTGTGAAATAAAACCCTTTTAGTTATGAAATATTATTCTTATATATTGCTGTATTCTATTTGATATTTTGTTAAAGATTAGTTTTATTTCTGTATTCATGAGGTATACTAGCTACCTGTATGTTACTTCTGCTCTTCCTCCTTTGTAATATTGTTATTTGGTTTCAGTGTTATGTTGTCCTCATAAAATACGTAAGTTAGGAATGAAAAGAATACAGGTTTAAAAAAGGAAGTCTTTTTCTTCCTCTGTTTTCTGAAAAATTTTGTGTAAAATTGATACTATTTTTTCCTTAAGTATTTGATAAAATTTACAAGTGTAGGTATCTGTGGCTGACCTTCTCTTTGTGGAAAGATTTAAAATTATGAATCCAAGTTTTCAGATTTTCTTTTTCATCTTGTGTCAATTTTAATGTTATATTTTTTCCAAGGAATATGTCCATTTTATCTACATGGTCAAATTTTACTATGTTTTTCATGACAGTTCCTTATTTTCTTTTTAATTTCTAGTGACCCTATATTGATAGTATTGCTTTCATTTCTGATACTGGCAATTTGTATTTTCTCCCTTTTAAAAAAAATTAGTCTTGCTAGTGGTTTATAATTCTATGAATGTTTCAAAAAAACAACTATTAATTTTCTCTATTTTTTTGTCTGTTCTGTAGTCTCTTGGTTTCTAGTCTTATCTTTATTCCCTTTTTTCTCCTTAGTTAGGAAGTAATTTGCTCATCATTTTATTGGCACTTGTGCTAATTAAGCTGAAGCAAGAAATTCTGTTATTCTCCTATTAAAACTTCAGATTTCACGTTCTAGGAAATATGGCATAGATACATTATATCTTACCTGATATTTGTTTTTCAGATTATTTAATTACAGAGGAAATTCTTTTTTTCTTTTTTTTTTTTTTTTACTAGGCAAAGAACTTTATTAACCTTTTTTAAACTTTATTCCCAGGCTTCTTCAGTTTAATTAGCTGCGAAGAATGAAGTGTATATAAGCAAAAATCGAAAAGAGCCACAGTGTCCAGGGGCTTGGGCTTAAAAATATTAGAGATCTAGATTTTATCAGATCCATAAACAAAATTTTAAAAAGCAGTCATATAAAATAGCAGCTCCCAGTAACTTCTTCAAGATTTCTCTTCTGGGCTTCCCTGGTGGTGCAGTGGTTGAGAGTCCGCCTGCCGATGCAGCGGACGTGGGTTCGTGCCCCGGTCCGGGAAGATCCCACATGCCGCGGAGCGGCTGGGCCCGTGAGCCATGGCCGCTGGGCCTGTGCGTCCGGGGCCTGCGTACCGCAAAAAAAAAAAAAAAAAGATTTATCTTCTTCAGAAGTTAATTCAGTTTGCTTCATTCTTGGAAGCCTCATCAAAATTCTCCACAAGATCTGGAACTTCATCATCTCATCCTCTCCAGTGGCAAGTGGTGCTTTTCCATCCACAGGTTATTTGGGCAGAGCTTCAGCCAGTCTCCTTAAACTGGTTGGACTGTCTGCACCAAGGTGGTTTAAGGTGCTGGATAGCATTTCTGTCAGCTGCTTTGTCTCAGCATGGCCTGTAATGGTGAAAATGTTTGCTGCCAGAGATGCCTGAACTTTAGGGTTGTTGAAGTGGATCACTGTCCCTTGGTTTGTGAACATATTCACTTCTTCAATACCAGAGATATTGTTTACCCCTAACTTCTTTAAGGAGAACTGAAGTTTTTTGTCATCTGCTGTGGCTGTTCTATGAACCACCTTCTTTCTGCGAGCAGTTCCTTTCCTACCAGTGTGCATTTGTGCCTGCAGTTTGGTGAGGTTTCTCCTGGTTCATGATAGTTTCTTTCATCTTGTTGCAGTGGAAATGAGGCCGTGTAGGGGACTAGGGTTGGCACTTAGGGGTTCTCGGGCAGACCAGCTGAGGTTAGGAACACACACACAGGGATGCAAGATGGCAGCTAGAGCAGAAATTCTTTCTTAAGTAACATTTCTACCTTATGTGCTGAAGATTTTCCTTGACGAAAATCTCTAAAAATAATTTTTAAAATAGTAATTAGTGTGAACACTAAATTGCAGATTCAAATCAACTTAATATCTGGATTAATAACACTAATGTCAAACTGTTCTTCCTGTCTAATATTTTTATTCCTTCATTTAATCTAAATAATGCTGGATTACTCTTCCTATAATACTGCTTTTTTATTTTATATCCTTCTCTAGAAACCTATAATAGTTCTTTAATGCTTGCAAGATTACATTCAGTTCTCCTCTGTCAGTCATTCACAGGCTTTCTATTTCTACCTTATACTTCAACTCTCTTATTTCTGTGGCAGGAATTCTTTATCTCAGTCATAACCCCACACATTGTATTTAGTGTATTTTTGCTTTTGTTTCTCTTATCTTTGGGAGAAAACAATCTGGAAGAGTGGAAAGAACACAGTGTTTGGCTTGGTTACTCTGGGGCTTAGATTCTCTATATTAGTTTTGTGACTATAGACAGATTACTTAGACTTTGTGAAATGGTGATATTATTTCCTTATGGAGTTGTTACAAGGATGAATGAAATATATACACACATAATAGTAATAATATAGACAGAATTTAGTAGATATTTAACAAATATTAGTTCTCTTTCCTTTTTCCTCTTTCAGCTAATCCAGTCCTACCCAATTGAAGTTCCTTTTTTTTTTTCATGAACTCTTTTTTTGGGCCTTATACTACAGTTTTTTTTTTGTTTGTTTGTTTTTTTACCTTTTATTCTGTCCTGTGATACAAGTGATCTCAGCTAATTAATTTTTATTGATAATATATTGTTCTTCATTTTGTTCCCTAGTTGTTTAATGCAGCTGAGTCATTTATTGTCAGGAGAGTCAATTTTTTTTTTTTTTTTTTTTTTTTTTTTTTTTTGCGGTACGAGGGCCTCTCACCGTTGTGGCCTCTCCCGTTGCGGAGCACAGGCTCCGGATGCGCAGGCTCAGCGGCCATGGCTCATGGGCCCAGCCACTCCACAGCATGTGGGATCTTCCCGGACCAGGGCACGAACCCGTGTCCCCTGCATCGGCAGGCGGACTCTCAACCACTGCGCCACCAGGGAAGCCCAGGAGAGTCAATTTTATATAATGTAAAGGCTGGATGAAGAAGTCAAGACTTGGATTCTCATTCTGCTTCTGTCACTAGCTTACTAGCTTTCAGGATGATATCATTCCTCTTTGAGCTTATATCTCCTCATCTTTAAAAGGAGATCATTAAACTACACTTTTATTAAGGTTCCTACCAATTATGAAATTCTGAATATTCTTGGAGTGCCTGTTTTATGCTAGATTCTGATGAAGTGTACAAAAATATTTTGGAAAACCAAATGTGTCTTTAAGTAGATTGACATGTACAAAAGAATTAAGGTCTATACACAAATGACTAAAATGTAATGGAGTATATAGTAAAAGCCATATAAGTGTTACAAACAGAGTGCCATAGAATAGAGAATAGTTCATCTCATCTTTCCTGGTAGAGTTTAAGCTTTTCTAAGGTAAGATTTGTGTCTCCCACTGCTTCTTTTATTTTCCCCTAGAGATTTAAGCCTAGTATTGGACATATATATTAGTTGGACTTGATACAAGATTCTGAGCAAACCTTTTCGTGAAAGTAAACAAAAAAAGGCATTTAATTTTGTCTTCTGTTATTTATTTTTTGAATTTTTTTCTTTTCATTCTTTTTTTTTGCTCTCCACAGAATGGTCCTAGTGCTAGATCATGTCATAAAATGTGCATTGACATTCAACGAAGGCAAATCTACACACTGGGGCGTTATTTGGATTCCTCTGTGAGGAACAGCAAATCTCTGAAAAGTGATTTCTATCGTTATGACATTGACACAAACACATGGATGTTACTCAGTGAGGATACTGCTGCTGATGGAGGACCGAAACTGGTGTTTGATCATCAGGTTTGGTGCACAGATAACTGTATGGTGGAATTAATTAGTGCTCAGTGACTCTTTTTTTTTTTTTTTTTTTTTTGTTCCCACATCCCCTCCCTCCTGCGTCTCCCTCCCTCCCACCCCCCCCATCCCACCCCTCCAGGCGGCCACAAAGCACCGAAGTGCTCAGTGACTCTTGCTCTTAGAGTTTATTTCACATGTTATATTGAGTTTTCTGTTGGTGGTTTCTACTATAAATACGTATGACAGATAATAAAAAGAATTACTGTTTCAGTAGGTATAAAGTTATTCTTTAAAAGTTATTTTCTCTTGTTTGGTACAGAATAAAATACTAAGATCTCAAAACCCAGTTGTTAATTTATAAAAAATTTAGAGAGAGTAGATGGAGCAATACATATTAGGAAAAACAAATTTAGTTTTATGATATTCATAAATCATACCAATAACAACTTGCCCTTTTAAAACTTTTTATTCTACATTCCTGGAAAATTTTTAATTATTTTATAATGAGTTCAAGAACTTGATATGTAGAGTTTTTCTTCCAATGCGAGTGAAATATATTTACTTTTGTATATAATCACAAACTGAGTATAAAACATAAGAATTTGGCATGTACTAGATGAAGTTTAAATTCAGCACCAGTAGAAGTCATAGAATGATGTTGTAGACAAGAAGACTACATACAGCAATCTCTTAAACCATTTAAATATTAATATGTATGTAGTTGTCATAACATCATCCCCATTATCATTGTTATCTGTCTTTGAAAACTTATTTTATATCAGTTCAGTACAGGTCAGTACTACCTCAAACAAAAGAGTAGCCACTTTGAATTCTGTAGGCAGTTTTGCTTGGCTTAACCCATGTCCAAAGGTTTTTGGAGTATGGGGAAGAAAAAGACTTTTAAAAAATCTGTAACACTATTGATGAACAAAGCATTATGTATTACTTGAGAAATGGGGGGTGGTGCTAGAATTTATGACAGAATCTAGCTTATGCCTAATATCTAGGCATTAAAACCCAAGTCTTTATTTATTGTTTCTTTACCAGTTTTTGTTAATCCTTTGCTTGAAAACTTTCCTCCTGCCATATTTATACTAACAAGTAGTTTTTATAGGAGAATGGTAAGGAAAAGAGGAGTGGCTTATATGCCTATCGAGTATGTGGTGGGTGGAAAATCAAAAGCATTAGTCTTCAGAGTACTCCCTAGATTGAATTTGGAACTTGTGCTGGCTGTACATAACCGAGCTCTGTAAAGCTTTGCACTTGTCTGCTGACATCCTCAGTGTTGTTCATGTGGAAAATAAGAACTCCCAAAAAACTTAGACTTCTTCTGATCTTTTAAAAACAGAACATCAGCAGATAATGTTGTTAGGGAAACAGTTTATTTTCTTGCCTCCAACTGGTTACAAATTACTTTTCCAAAAGAGGCTTGAAAAAAAGAATAACATAGGGGTAGTCTGAGTATAGCACATATGCTGTCCTTCTGTGGGGCCTTTGTTTCTCTTGACTTTGGTAAAACAGAAATGTTCCCTGAAGCCTAGGTTCAATAAAGCTAGGTTTTCAACTCATTAGGTATTATTAACAGAACACTAGGGATGAAGAAGCCAGGATTTCAGTGCTAATTCAGCCAACAGCTGCTTCTGTGACCTTGAACAATTAACACAATGTATAAGCCTCCATTTTCTGTTCTGTTTCATGAAAATAAAGTTATAAGTTGGAACCTACTCCAAAAATTACTTGGAGTTGTTTGTGATACTTTAAGATTTGACACTTAACATTCAAATTTGAGAGGAATGTGAGAAAGTTAGAGGCCTGAAGATAGGGTTAAAAGTTACTTTGCCATTTTGAATTTTAACATATTAAAAAAATTAAAATTCAAAGACATTTGTATTTCCTAAGGACACAGTGGCAGCTTAGTTCTGAAGCTTTCCATGTTGTTGCTTTGTGTGATCTTTCAGGAACAATGAAAACCAAACAAAAAGATTTAAAAAAAACACAAGTCACATATTCAGCAAAACCAGAAGCGAAAGAAAACCCACAACTCCCAGTTCCTTTTAAGTTTAGCCAAAAACAACTGGAATACCCAGAACCTGTACTGAAACTCACAGCAGTGTAATGCGGAGAACTGGGAATGTAGAGGAAGCTTAGCAGAAGTACATCGTAATGGAAGTGTCATGAGCAGAGCAGAAATTGAACCCGGTGCAGCCCCTGGGGGAGTCAGTTAAATACCATGTGGAAAGTGCCTAGCAAGGCCCATAAGTGGTAGATAGCAGAAAGCACCATCTTCCAAAAGTAAAGGAAACACTATGACAAGTGGGGACAGTGGCTCTTTATGCATGTCCATTGAAGGAACTGGGGGAGCTCAAGGCTCGAGATAGAAGCCCCCCAAACCAGATGAGGTTCATAGTTAGAGAAGATGGCTTCACAGAAGCGCTATATTTTGAAGAAGCCATTCAGTTTAGTAGCAATAGAGAAGGAAGTCCTTGAGCAAGAATGTCACACTTCCATAGGGACCTTGTATTATCTGGTCCAGGGGAATTCAGCTCATTTAAATATGAAAAACTAAAAAGCAGTAAACACCAAATCTTTAGAGAAGTACTCTAAACAAAAACAATAAAAGGAAAAAGAATAGCAGAAACTTTCTTTCATGCAACAGCAGATGAAAATTATATTCCAATATTCTAACATGAATTAATTGACGTAATGAGGCTTGAAACTCTGAAGAAAACTACGAGGCATACATTCAAGAATGCAGATGAGATGGCCAAATAATAGGAGCAGGTGTAACTGGACCTGGTAAATCTCAAGAAAGACACTGAAGAAAAATATAGTAACACTTCAAAAAATGAAGACTAGTTTACAAGGAGCATAAAGAAGAATAGGTTAGGGTCATAAGAAATGAGAAAGGCAGGTAAAGAAAACAAATATAGATATAAGGGCTAGCCAGAAAATTATAGATAGAGAAGGCAGGCAAAAGAGAGCCAACATACACATAATTGGAGACATTAAAGAAGAAAACCAAAACAATGGAACAGAAGAAATATTTATACATAAAATTCAAGAAGACTTTCTTCAAGAAGGAAGCCTATTCCACGTAGTATAAGAGGACCTGATATTGATAAATTCAGGGAAAATTGACCTGGGCATTCAACTCTAAGATATATATTACTGACACTGAATTTCAAAGATAAAGAGGCCATTTGGTGGGCAACTAGATGAAATGATCCAGAAGTAAAATGAGGCTGATGTCAGATTTCTCTACAGCTGTATTCAGTGCCAAGAGACAATAGAGCAATATCTAAAAGGTATTCAAAGAAAAGACAGTGTGAGCCAAGGGTTTTATATCTAGCCAAACTGTCCTTCAAATATAAGCACATTTTGAGGAAATTGCTAGAAAATGGAATGTGAGCTAATCAAGAAATGACAGGACGGGCTTCCCTGGTGGCGCAGTGGTTGAGAGTCCGCCTGCCAATGCAGGGGACAATGGGTTCGTGCCCCGGTCCGGGAAGATCCCACATGCCGTGGAGCGGCTGGGCCCGCGAGCCATGGCCGCTGAGCCTGTGAGTCCAGAGCCTGTGCTCCGCAAGGGGAGAGGCCACAACAGTGAGAGGCCCGCATAACAAAAAAAAAAAAAAGAGAGAAATGACAGGAGAAACTTTAATCACAGTATTGGAGATCTCAGCTCATTGATGTTCTCCCTGGGTCAGTGTGGATCATTGGCAGGCTGAACATATATTTTTACCCTCCTCCTGCCCAACATCCTGTGAAATGACAAGAGAATATATTAGTAATAGTGTAGAAAAACAAGAAAGAATGCCCTTAGGGAATTTAAAATATTTGAGGGAATTTCTCAGATAGAAAGCAGGTAGGATCAGATCCAACCAGAAGAAACCACAACCTATAAGATAGCAGCAACTTGAGTCTCAAAGCATGTAGTTGGGGCAAACAGTAGATCAGTTAGAGATGAAACAGCAGGACATTTTCCAGTTTGACTGAGTAGCACTGAACTGTGATAATTATTAATAGGTTAAGTGTTCATTGTGGTCATTGGAGCTGGACAGACAGAGCAATACTCCTAAGAGGCACTGGAGAGCTGCTGCAGAACCTTTCACAGCATCATGTCTCATCGTGCCTTACCCAGTCCCTTGAGGTAGACTACTGTATATGCAACAGGCAGATGAATAGGGATTCTCAGATACAAAGAAGACCAAAACAATAACCCCCAAATCCAAATATTTGAAGATAACGAATACTATGAGATATGAGGTACTGAACTCAACAGATTAAGAATCAACAAAGAAGAACAGTTTGTAGTGTAAATTGAGGAAGTCTTTAAGATAAATTTAAGTGATTTCTTAGAGCAATTCAGGAGGCTACTGCATTCATGAGAAGGAAATATATAGAAAAATTATAAATTAAAGATTTGATAGTGAAATTAAAATCTCAGTAAATAGATTAAAAAGCAGTGTGGACATACCTCTAAATGGTTACTAAATTAGTGAGGTAAGATTATCAGAGAAAAGTTAAAACAGAGAAAAGGATCTGAAGTTCCAACATCCACCTTATAGGAGTTCTAGAAAGAGAATGGAGGCCAAAACAACAACAAGAACAAACCACTCAAGGTAAAAATGAAGAAAATTCTCAGAGCTGAAGAAAGATCGTTTTCAGAATGAAAGAAATTCCAAGTGCAGATCAGAATGAATGAAAAAGGAATATCCCTACCTAGATACTTCCTTAATGAAATTTCAGAACCAAGGAAGAAGAGAAAATCCTAAAAGCTACAGAGAAAACTGGTTACCTTTGTGGGTAAGCAAGGATCAGATTAACATGAGGCATTTTTGGAGGTTGGCGGGAGGTAGGGTAGTGGGTTGGACAGTACTATTTAGAAAGCTTTATAGCAATAGCTTCAAATTTTGTGAGGAGGAAATTATCTTGAACCCAACCTAACCCTAGCCAATTTGGTGTTCATGTGATAAAGTAAAATAAAAAGACGGTTTCAAATTAAAAAACATTTGGGGATGGGGTGGGGAATAAGTGGCTAACCATTATTTATTTGCTTTTATTTTATTTTAATTTATTTATTATTTACTTATTTATTTATTTATGGCTGTGTTGCGTCTTTGTTGCTGCGCAGGCTTTTTCTAGTTGCGGTGAGCAGGGCTACTCTTTTGTTGCGGTGCATGGGCGTCTCATTGTGGTGGCTTCTCGTTGCAGAGCACGGGCTCTAGGCGTGCAGGCTTCAGTAGTTGTGGCTTGCGGGCTCTAGAGCACAGGCTTTGTAGTTGTGGCCCACGGGCCTAGTTGCTCTGCAACATGTGGGATCTTCCCGGACCAGGGCTGGAACCTGTGTCACCTGCAGGCGGATTCTTAACTGCTGCACCACCAGGGAAGTCCTGTTTATTTGCTTTTAGAAATTAAATACCTAACCTGCCAGAGTAGACTTAAAAGATTTCTTCAAGTCTTGAGGGAAAAGATTCTATGATCGCACAGAGTTTAATAAGCCATTGGATTTTCAAACATTTTTCAGAGATTAAAAATTAAAAGGAAACCATAAACTGACAAACAACATAAAGTTTCCTAGAGTGATTAAAACTTGTTATGAATGGGCTTCCCTGGTGGCGCAGTGGTTGAGAGTCCGCCTGCCGATGCAGGGGACACGGGTTCGTGCCCCGGTTCGGGAAGATCCCACATGCTGTGGAGCAGCTGGGCCCGTGAGCCATGGCCGCTGAGCCTGGCGTCCGGAGCCTGTGCTCCACAAGGGGAGAGGCCACAACAGTGAGAGGCCCACATACAGCCAAAAAAAAAAAAAAAAAAAAAAAAAAACTTGTTATGAACAACATAACGTTTCCTAGAGTGATTAAAACTTGTTATTTGATAATTGACCCTCATTGAAACTACCTATCTTATCCAGGGAAGAACCAAGCTGAAGGAATAAAATTGTTTCTGTTTTGTGTCATTGTTCTAAGATTGGGAAAGAATCAAGCTAAACAGTATCTTCCTCCCTTTTTGGGTTGGCTTGGTCTGCTATGCAAGAAAGAGCTACTAGGATAAAGATGTTTATGCCTCTCCCCTGATAACAAATGAGAATAGCTATATCAAAATGAAATTTAAATACCCCAAAAGGAAAGAGAAACTCCCTTTGTAACCATATGAAGTAGAACCATAGGGGCTAGATGACAGAGACTGAACCAAATTAGTATGAATCTGTGAATTTACGAAAATGTAAATAGACTCACATTATGTGTGTCCCTCAACAATGTATGGATTACTTTTCATGATATAATCATTTAAGATTAAAGGGTAGGATCACTTTTCTTTGTAGTGCCAGGGACATGAAAACTTTGACATCTCAGTTTTTCAACCATGTTCCCAAAGATTTCACCCTTAAGGAATTGTAGATTTTCATCTTAATTTATGGAAGTCTGCCAGAAACCTGGGAAATGGCAAGTGAGTGAATCTTTTTAGTGGTAGGTAAAGATTAGGAGGCGCTAGAATGCTTTCTTTTTAATATTTAATATTAAATATTAATTTTAAAATAAGCTTTACAATTAGTTTAATAGTTTCTTATTAAAAACAATACAAAAAATAGATAAATAGCAGGAGTAAATTGATGGGAGGAGAGAATTGAACATATAATGGCTAGTATTTGTGCTTTAGCAACAACAATAAAAAAATAGGTGTTTTATGTACACTTTATTCTTTAAACATAAATGCCACTTGTATTCAGCATCTAATTACCAACTTGGATGTAGGTATTCTTTGAAATAGGATTTGTTTCACCTGGAGACTGATTGCTGCAAATGTCTTTTCTTGTGTTTGTTTTGCTATTTGGTAACAACATAATTTGAAGAATTTTGTAAAATAAATGCAGAGAGATGAATTAAGCTGCATCACTCTTATTCACATATCTTCTCTCTTATTAAATGGTAGCAAGAGGAATAGAATGCTTGCCTAGAATGGAGAGAAGGGAGTTTCTATAAGGAGGATGTGATCACTGTTTGCCGACAGAGTATGATCAGTATTTACTCTTAGGTATAAGTCAATACCTAATGTATTATTGGTTGATTTGGTAAAAAATAATGCAGCTTCAAGAAAGCATAAAGCTCCTTAACTCAGCATATTGTATTCTCACTGGAAAAAAAATGGAAACCTGAAAAGGTATTTAGAAATCCATCCTGAATCTCTGCCAGGTGTTGAGCAGTATTTTAATAAGTGCATATGATAATCAGGGATGGTATTTGGTGTTATTAAGACAATGTTCAGTTTCTTTGAGATTCTAAAACCGCACGCACTGGTTTCATTTTAGCACATATGATAGGAACAATCTAAAACTATTCAATCTGTTGCCTTGTTCTATAGATGTGTATGGACTCAGAAAAACATATGATCTACACCTTTGGTGGTAGAATTTTGACATGTAATGGCAGTGTAGATGACAGCAGAGCCAGTGAACCACAATTCAGTGGATTGTTTGCTTTCAACTGTCAGTGTCAAACCTGGAAACTTCTTCGAGAGGACTCCTGTAATGCTGGGCCTGAGGACATCCAGTCTCGTATAGGACACTGCATGCTATTCCACTCAGTAAGAATATTCTGTACATTGTCTTATGTTATTGTGTCATGTATCTCTCAATAGGAAAAGAAGTGGTGAGATCTAATTCTTCAGTAAGAGAGCAAAATTTTTCATTAGAAATAAATGATGTGTTGGCAATGATAGACAAAAACAAAGCTACCTTTAACACGGAACTGTTTGCTAATTATAAGATTCTCCTGTCAACCTAATAATTCCTAAGTAGTTATCAGCTGAGTACTAATCTAGGCACTTTTATGACTAACTTCACTGCTTATATGTAGTAGCTATTTCTCTTTCTTATATGCCTTTCTAATTACTGTTTTCTCTTAGTTTCTAGAAGATCAGTTTTCTTATCTGTTCTTATTTTCCCCTCTGCTACTCTCCATTAAGTGCAAAGACTTAAGAATTGACTTAATAGAATTAGAATTAAAATTTATCAGCAAAAACCAGCATACAGACATTTCTTTAACCCTTTTTTTTTTTTTTTTTTTTTGCGGTACACGGGCCTCTCACTGTTGCGGCCTCTCCCGCTGCGGAGCACAGGCTCCGGACGCGCAGACCCAGCAGCCATGGCTCACGGGCCCAGCCGCTCCTCGGCATGTGGGATCTTCCCGGACCAGGGCACGAACCCGGGTCCCCTGCATTGGCAGGCGGACTCTAAACCACTGCGCCACCGGAAGCCTTCTTTAACCTTTTTATGTGCTATAGTGAAAACTTGGGCTTCTTGCTGTGAACATAACTTTAAAAATATACTGTGGAATATTTTTAACATATACCAAAGTAGAGAGAAGAGTATAATAAATTCCCATGTACTTATTTATCAGTTTCAACAGTTATCATTATTCAACTATTCATTTTTCATATATCTAACCCACTTATATCTTATTTATTTTTTTAATGTTTCTTTGATTTTTAAGTTTATTCATAAATTTTATTGTGTTGGGGTATTTTGAAGCAAATTCCAGACATTGTATCATTACACCTATAAATACCGTTTTGTATCACTAACAGGTAAGGACTTTTTAAAAACAATTATAGTATCATTATAAAACCCAACCAAAGTATTGACAAAAATGATTTCTTTATATCATTTAATACTGCATTCATTTTTTCCCTAAAATACTGAAAAATACCTTTTCATAGTTGGTTTATCCAAGTCAGGATCCAGATAAGGTCTATGTATTGCATTTGGTTGTTATAGCTCTTAAATTTCTTCTAATCCATAACAGTACTCCCCTCTCCTATTTTTTTTCCTCTGTATACCACTTATTTGTTAAAGCAAGTAAATCTAGAATTTCCCATTTTCTCAGTTTGACCGATTTTATACTCATGGTGTCATTTAACATGAGCCTCTATCTTTGGTATTTCCTGTGAGCTGGTATTTAGATCCAGAGGCTCGAATTTAGATTCACTCTCCTTTTTAGGGTGGGCCAAAAGGGGAGTTGCAAGAATACTTCACAGCTGGTCTGATTGCAAGATATAAAGAGACATTTAATGTGTAGTTGTCATACTTTTGGTGATGTTAAAATTGTTCTGGTGGGTTTAGGTGTTAACAGCCTGATTGATCAATTATAAAGTTTCCTGTTAACTTGTTATCTGATGGGTTTAGCAGCCACTGATAGTCATAGACTATAGTGACTATAGTCGTAGACTAATCTATAGTCATAGATTTTAGTAGGGTTTGAAAAATGGTCATTTTCCTAATTACATCATTTCTTCATTTATTAACTGTGATTGTACTATAAAAGCTTATCCTCGTTAACTAATTGGCTACCCTAATATGTAAACCACACAGGATAGGTAATATAAATGTTTGATTCTTTTCCTCTATCACCTTTTCATGTTAATGAGCTGAGGCTCCAGAGTTTACCAATTTTTTTTAAAGTATTATTATGAACTTGTGGATTTTTATTTATTTGATGTGTTTAATCCAATGCTGTCATTATTCTTTTTGATCCCCTAATTTTTCTCTATCTTTGGCCAGTGGGGGTGCCCACCTCCCAGTATACCTTTGCATATATGGACACACGTGTATATGTATACATGTCTTTTTTAGTAAGAGAAAAATCATGAGTTCATACTGATATGTCCAAGTCAAATTTAAGATCATAGAGTTTTAAATTTTAATATCTTTGATTTTGTTTTTGTGTATCTTTTAAGGTTAAAATCCTACTTCCTAATGATGATATGTGACTTGGCTCTGTCTTTCTATAATAGTTTACAGAATAGCAAAACTAACAACAAAATCACTGAGTGCTGTTTAAGATTGCTTTCTGATTATTTTTCTGTTTAGGATATTGCCCACTAGGGATGGGAGTCAAAAACAAGAATTAAAATCACTAAGAAATACTACTTCTCTGTGTGCTCATGTCTCTGTGTGATATCTCTGTATACAGGCTTTGTATATAGGCTTATTTGTTTCACTTTTTTGCAAAGATTATTTTTTCTTTTAAGTTAATTTTGTTTTCTAATTAAGTAAAAACATATACATAGTTCTAAAGGCAAAACCGTAAGTCAGTATCCTTTTGGAGATATATGGTTTTTATCCCTGTCTTCCTGTTCTGTCCCTTCCCCTATAGCTGCCCTTTATTAGTTTCTTTTGTTTCTTTTTGAAGAAAGAAACAAACACAACACACGTTACTTTTTCTCCTTTCTTACACAAAGGCAGCACCCTGTAGCCATTATTCTGCACCTTGCTTTTTTTTACTTTAATAGGATATCCTAGAGATTACCTCTTAGCAGTATATAGAGAGCTTCCTCATTCTGCTTTGTACCAGTATAGTACTCCATTGCATGGAATCTCTCATGAAATTACTTTTTTAGAGGTTTAAATTTTAAAAGGATCATTCTGAATTCTTCGTGGAAATGACTATTTTTTTCTTCTTTGCCCTTTTTTTCTTATTTTTCAGAAAAATCGTTGCTTATATGTATTTGGTGGCCAGCGATCAAAGACCTATTTGAATGATTTCTTTAGTTATGATGTGGATTCTGATCATGTAGACATAATATCAGATGGTACCAAGAAAGACTCTGGAATGGGTAAAGGCATTTAGTGATTCTTCTCTCATGTCTTAATTACTTTAGGTAGAAGACTATATCCCATTTTCTTTTCTTTCTAACCATTCTTTATCCTTTTCCCATTTGTTTAACTGAAGTGATTCTAAGAGGAAGAAAACCCTCTACCAGCTAAACAATTTAATTCAACCTGTTTAAAAATACCATATGAATTATTATTATTGTGATTTCCTTTGAGCAGAAAGACAATATGTGAATTTCTAAAGGAATTACGTGTGTGCTTGTGATGGTTGATTGCAAGAATTAATAACTTAAAAACTGTATTATCCTGTATTTGCTAATTCTTTCCACCTCACTAAAGTGACTTGTATATTAGGCACATATAGTAGAGTATGTCTTTGTTCTGAGGGAAGATTTCACATAATTCATTGGTAATGCCGTATAGCTTTACAAGCTCTGCATCCAGGAAGTTATTCTCCTGGTGATAGGGTAACTAGTTTGCCTGAGCTAATCCCAGCTTATGTATAATTATTAATAGTACCCCATTCACTCTCAAAAGTGTCTTATTTTGGTTAATTTACATAGTTCCCTACTTAGTAGTCACTTTGCCTGTGATTGGTATACACAGAAGAATGGTATTTGTTTAAGACCCAATGGTTTAAAATGCCTAATTAGAGCAGTAGGGTGAGAAATTAGATCAGCTTGCTTTTCCTTTTATCTATTATTTATTTATTTATTTATTTATTTATTATGGCTGTGTTGGGTCTTCGTTTCTGTGCAAGGGCTTTCTCTAGTTGCGGCGAGCGGGGGACACTCTTCATCGCGGTGCGTGGGCCTCTCACTGTCGCGGCCTCTCTTGTTGCGGAGCACAGGCTCCAGATGCGCAGGCTCAGTAGTTGTGGCTCACGGGCCCAGTTGCTCCGCGGCATGTGGGCTCTTCCCGGACCAGGGCTCGAACCCGTGTCCCCTGCATTGGCAGGCAGATTCTCAACCACCGCGCCACCAGGGAAGCCCCCTTTTATCTATTATTTATAAATATATATATATATTTTTTTAAATAGTTGTTTATATTTAGGAGGAATTTAAAAAAAAAAAAGATAGCGCCATTGTAAAAAAGTGCATGTGAAGTAGTTTGACCCTCAGGATCTTTCTCCCATACTTCCTACTAGGCAGAGGCTAGAGCTTTATTTTCTGAGGGAAATAGAGGCTCTGTGGAGGCAGAGGGAACAGGGTAGAAAATAGAATTAAATCCAGGTACTGAACAGTGGAACTTCTAACCATTTCCCTGCTCTCATGACGCTAGGCATGTGTCTCCTACAAAAGGTTAGTATCACTTTCTCCGGAGAAAAATATGGCCTCATAAAAAAGATTTCCAGATACTGTTGTTTGGGGATACCCCCCCCCCATAAAATGTCTAATCTTGCTGGTTGGCCGCCAGTACAGTGGCTGCTTTCATGCCCAGTCCCCCTACTGTGTTGCCTACAGTTGTACACATACTGTTTTCAATTAAATTTTATTTCTTCACTCTTAATGAACTGTCAGTTAAGTATCTTCTGTATTAGGACCTTCCCTATGAAAGAGAGAGACAAAAACAAAACCTGAAAACAGAAATCTGGAGTAATGCACTAAACACAAGTACATGAAAATAATAATGATCAAGATCACTTTTGGTAGAGAAAAGGATACTGCATCCATAAAACAATAATAGGATGTAATGAAAGACCAGAGACTTTTGGAAATAAATTTTGTTAAAAAGTAGGAGAGTTGTAAGACATCTGTCTCCCTAAAAATAGACAAAGAGACAGAGATGGAAATTGGAGAAAATAAGGATATTAGAAAATCAATATAGGAGGTCCAGTGTTGAATTCATAACAGTTTCTCCAACTATGGAGAACAAGGAAATGGAGGAGACTAGATTATAAAACAAAGAATTAACAGAAAATTTTCCTAAACTGGAAAATATTGGTCTGCAAATTATAAATGGCCCCCTTTGGAAGTCAGTACATTGAATTTAGAAAAAAAAAAAAAACCTTCTCAATCGGAAGGCACATCATTGTTCGTTGTGGAATTTTACATACCAGCCGTAAAAAGAATATCTAAAAAGCTGCCACTGTAAAATAAGGTTAGATTCAAAGGAACAGGTCTTAGAATGATAGGAATTTTCAGCAACATTGGAAGCGATAAGGGGAAACAAGGTCTTAAAAATTCTGAAGGAAAATTATCATCAACCTGGAATTCTATTCCTAGCCAAGAGGGAAGAAATAGTATTTTCAGATATAACAGGTTTATTGGTAGGGTATGTGTTTGTTTTCAAGTAATAGAAAACCAAGAGAAGAATGGCTTAAAAAATAGGGAATCTTTTCTCTAACTGGACGAGAAATCCAGATGTAGATAATCTGGGACTGATGTAGTGACTCAAGAAATGTCATGAAGGCCCTCAGGTTCTTTTTAATCTTTGTTTTTCTATTTTTAACTCGCTGTAGCCTCATGGTAGCAAGTTGGCTGAAATACCTCAAACATCATGTCTTCATTCCAGATAGGAAAAAAGGAAGGAGAGCAAAACGTACCCAGAAAGCTCCCTACTTACATTTCGTTGACTAGAACTGTGAAACCTGGCTTCAAGAGAGTCTGGGAAAGCAAGCGATTAGCTTTTCCAGCCTTTATATAGTACATAGGGGAAGGGGTTTGGAAATGGCTGTTGGATCGTTGTAATTAAGAGTGTCTGCCACGCAAGATTAAAAAAATGATAGATCTTTTATGCACTCTTCTTTAGGAAGTTAGTACACCATATACACTAACAAAAGGGAGTAAAAGTAGTTAAAAAGTACACCATATACACTAACAAAAGGGAGTAAAAGCAGTTAAAAAGAAAACGTGCTGAGAGCTGAGGAAAAGAGAATCTAACACAGGAAAGCAGTGAAGGGACATCCGAAGATGATACCTACACAGCAAAGCTGTGAGCATCCAGTTCAAATTGGAGCAGGAGGACACAGGAAAGTAGACCTCTCTTCCTCACCAAAAGTGAGGTTTCCACATAAAAATAGACTAAATAGATATGTTTGAGCAATTGGAATAAAAAGGTGTTAATCAGTAAATAATACCTGATGTAAAAGAGTAAGGATACGAACATAGTAGGAAAAGAAAAGTTTTTAAAAAGCAGGCATCATCATAGTACATTTCTTGGCTCTACAGTGAGCAGTATTTTCCTAATCATAATAATGCAAAAACTACAATCAATTTAACCAAAAATTGGGATAAAATTAAGTGGGAGGATAGCGTCAATGTGGTATTGATAAAGTTCTTCATCTGCTGTAACAGGAAGTCAGTAGGTAGTGATGTTATATAAAAATATGGAAAGAAATATTATAAGAAATGACTAATAACATTACTTATCCTATCTAAAATTCTGTCTTATTTGTTTACTCATTTATTTTCTACTACCATAGGATAATGTGGAGGTATATGATTTAATCTTTGATTTCCTCTAGTTTTTAAGATTTATTCTAATTTTCCATTAAAATAACTAGGCAGATGGAGGTAATAATCCCCTACAATCCTAATGCAGCTCTACCTGAAAAAGGTAGTGAAGATAGTAATTGGCTTGACAAGTATGTGTTGAAAACTCCTACATACTGGCTCAGTGCTAGACTAGGGAGGGATACAGTGGAACTAGATGGTCATGGTCTCTCAGAGTGCTTATAATCTATCTACTAGGTAACATTCTGATGGATTATAGTAGCTATTCTTTATTTAGACCCTACTAAAAGCCAGTCACTAAGCATGGAGCTTTATAAATAGTTCTAATTGGTGGTATTATTCTCATTTACCAGATGAGAAAAATTGAACTCAGTGAAGTAGTATCTCAGTAATACATAACTTGATAATGATAGAGCTGGGATTTAGAAGTTGGAGTGCAAAGAAGGTTTTTTTTGTTTTGCTTTGTTTTTGACCATACTAAACTACTTCCAAGATTAAAAGGAAAAAGTGGCAGAGTGATAGTGGTAAAGATTTAGCAAAAAATGCACTATAATAATAAGTAGACTTTAATGACTGTCATTTGAAGATTTTTAAAAATGAGATATTATTATTTAGTAATTTGCAAAATTGGTCAGTATGTTTCATTCATGTCTATGGATAGCTTTAGAGCCAGCATAGTATGATAATTGTTCTTTTTGTTCAATTTTGTTTTGATTATAAGAGTAATAATATGCTCATTGTAGAGAATTTGAAAAATACAGAAAGATGCAAAAAAGAAAATATATCAAACCATCCAGACATAATCTGTTAACATTTTAATGTATTTCCTTCTAGTCTTTTAAATGTATTTATTTTATAAAATTTAGCACAATTTTATATTCTGCTATTTTTAAACTTAAATTGTAGTAATTTTTTTCATCACTGTGGTTTTATTACTAAGACAAGTGGATTCATTCCTTAATTACTGCTATAATTAACTTTTATAAAATCAGAATCGCCAATTTTGCTATGTGTTTTTAAATTTTTAATTGATATGATAATTTATCCCACAATGCAGACAAGTTCGTTGGTTAATTTAATAGTATTTGTTGGTCACCTACTAGCATCTAAGTTTGACCTGCTCCCTTCCTTTCTCCCAATATATTTCAGCGCCTTGTATATGCCAACATGTTTAGGTCCATAGCTATGGACCTAGGGGACAAGATCCCTTCTCTCAAAGGGCTCATTCTAATGGAGAGAGATCTGCACTTGCCTTCTAAGTACTGTGAAGAAAAAAAATTGGATGCTATAATAATGAGTATCATGGAAGGTCCCATTTAGGTAGAGTAGGTTGGGAAACCATCTCTGAGGACGTAATCTTTAAGATTTAAGAAAAGAAGTAGAGAATTAGGAAGAACCATGTTAAAAAACTGAGAGAAATGCATGTACAAAGATTTCAAAGCAGGAAAGAATTTAATGTGTTCCAGAAACAGAGTAGGGGCTAGTGCAGATCGAGGGTGAGGCAAGTTGATGTGAAATGAGGTTAGAGAAATAGTTAAGTCTGATTATTCAGTGCTTTGTACAATACAAATACAAGAAATTTGGATTTTTTCCCCCTGAATAACATAGAAGGTTATTAGAAGGTTTAATGCTAGGTGGTTTTTTCTTTTCTTTTCTTTTCTTTTAATTGAAGTATAATTGATTTACAATGTTGTGTAGGTTTCTGGTGTACAGCAAAGTGATTCAGTTTTCTGTAGTATGTATATATATTGGGTTGGCCAAAAAGTGCCTTGGGTTTATAAGTAAAAATAAAAGACACATTTTTCGTTTTCACCAAGAACTTTATTGAACAATGTAGTCACCCTTTTGTTCCACTACCTTTTGCCATCTTTCAGTCAACTTCGTAATTCCATCTTGCCAAAACTTTTTATCTTTTTGAGCAAAGAACTGTTCCAGGTGCCTTTTACAGTCTTCCAGGGAATTGAAATATTTTCCATTAAGAGAATTTTGTAAAGACCGAAAGAGATGGAAATCAGCTGTGCAATATCTGGTGAATACGGCAGATGAATCAGAACTTCCCAGCCAAGCTGTAACAGCTTTTGCCTGGTCATCAAAGAAACATGAGGTCTTAACGTTATCCTGATGGAAGATTATGCCTTTTCTGTTGACTAATTCTGGACGCTTTTCATCGAGTGCTGCTTTCAAGTTGGTCTAATTGGGAGCAGTACTTGTTGGAATTAATCCTTTGGTTTTCCAGAAGGAGCTCATAATAGAGGACTCCCTTCCAATCCCACCATATACGCAACATCACCTTCTTTGGATAAAGACCGGCCTTTGGTTTGGTTGGTAGTGGTTCATTTAGCTTGCCCCACCATCTCTTCCCTTCCATATTATTACTTTTCATCTCCCATCACAATTTGTTTTAAAAACGGAACGTTTTCTTTACATTTAAGTAGAGAATCGCATGCGGAAATACAGTCAAGAAGGCTTTTTCCACTTAACTTACGTGGAACCCAAACACCAAAGCAATGAACATAACCAAGCTGGTGCAAATGAGTTTCAGTGCTTGATTTGGGTATTTTGAATATGTCGGCTATCTCCTGTGTGGTATAACGTTGATTGTTCTCAGTTAATGTCTCAATTTGATTGCTGTCAACTTCAACTGGTCTACCCGACTGTGGAGCATTGTCCAGTAAGATCTGCAGCACGAAACTTCACAAAGCACTTTTGACATGTTCGATCAGTCACAGCACCTTCTCCGTACACTGCACAAGTCTTTTTTTGCGTTCCAGTTGTGTTTTTACTTTTCTTGAAATAATATGCTGAAAATGGTGCTTTTTTTCTTCCATCTTCAATATTAAAATGGCTACACAGAAATTCACCAGTTTTGATAAGTCTTTTTTTAAATGCACGCTGATATGACAGCTGTCACAATCTAACAGAATTGTTTCAAATGAAGTTAAAGACAACTAACTGCTGCTAGAGCCATCATATGGGAAAAAACAAACGAACCTTTTGGCCAACCCAGTATATATATATGTGTGTATATATACTGTTTTTCAGATTCTTTTCCATTATACTTTATTACAAGATGTTGAATAAAGTACGCTGTGCTATACAGTAGGACCTTGTTGTTTATCTATTTT
Organism: Mesoplodon bidens; assembly: GCF_964165515.1. Classification (NCBI taxonomy): domain Eukaryota; kingdom Metazoa; phylum Chordata; class Mammalia; order Artiodactyla; family Ziphiidae; genus Mesoplodon; species Mesoplodon bidens. Next base: position 85,769,424 of record NC_138166.1, read on the forward strand.
ATATATAGTAGTTTGTATCTGATAATCCCAAATTCTTAATTTATCCCTCTGACCCTCCTTCCCCTTTGGTAACCATAAGTTTGTTTTCTATGTGAGTCTGTTACATGAGGTTCCACATGTCAATGGTATCATGTGATATTTGTCTTTCTCTGTCTGACTTATTTCACTTAGAATGTCCATCCATGTTGCTGCAAATGAATGCTAGGGTTTTGATCTGATTAAAGTTTTGAAAGTATCACTTTTGTCTAAATGTACATTTTCCAAGTGGTTCATTTTGACAGTATGCCTGTAAGTTGCCTTGTCCAAAGCCTATATGTACAACCAGTGCCTTAACTGAGGATTTTTATGGCAGAATTGAGTATCTGGTTAGAACTACTTGGAAAATTTTCCTGCCTAAAAATGTTGCCATTATTACTTAGAATTGTGGAACCTCAGTAGCTCTGTTGGCATATTAGAGTGAAACTGAAATTACTTTCTTTTCATTTCATTTTTCTTTCTTATTTTTTTCTCTCTCCCTCTCTCCTTCTCGTAAGTCCCTTCCATCCCTCCTTCCTTTACTCTTCTCTCTTCCTCCCTCTCTTCCTTCCCATTTTTCCCTTCTCTGCTCTCTTCCTTAAGCCTCCTTTTCTCTCTCTGTCTGTCTTTCCTGTGCACCCTCCACTCCTACCCCACGGGTTTCTGAACAGTGGCCAGGATAGAGGATCACTGTTCTAGCTCTCCAGAGCCTATCTCAGTCCTTGATCAAATACCCCACGGCAAGTTACTTAATGTCTCACCTTATTTTGCACATCTGTAAGTGACCCAAATTATATTTTAAGTAAAATAGTTTCTGACTTATGGCTACTCTAGGAGTAGAGATGGTTTGACTCTCTAGTTTGGGCTGGTGTCATTGTTGGGTATGTCAGTTTTCACAAGTATATGTCAATACTGCCTACAGGTTGATCTATCCAGTAACCAAGTCATGTTAATTTTACCTCCCATCTTCTCTCTATTCCCATTGCTATTTCACTTGTTTGGACTGCTGACACCTGTTTGGCCTCTGTTTCTAGTCATCTTCTTCCTGTGTACCCCATCCCTCCCCCAACCCATTCTCCACACTTTGAGCAGAATACAGCTGTTCTGCGTTACCAATTAAGTACAGAACCATACACTTCAACATTTATTCAACAGATACTTTCTGGTCACCTACTAGGTGCCAGTTAATAATCTAAGCACTAGGGTTACAACTGTGAATAAAAGCTCTAACTTCATGGATCTTACAGTTGTGTATAGGGAGGAAAAAGAAGTAGATTGACACCTTACCTTTTGATTTAGTACTAATAAGATAAGAAAAAAAAAAATTTTTTTTTGACCATGCCGCGAGGCTTATGTGATCTTAGTTCCCCAACCAGGGATCAAACCCAGACCTCCGGCAGTGAAAGCACCAAGTCCTAACCACTGGACCGCCAGGGAATTCCCAGAAAATATCTTTTAAGAAATATAAACCTGATGATTTTTCTTCTCCCTTGCTTAAAATCTTTTTATCGTTCCTCTTTGCCCTCATGATTAAGTCTAAACTCAGCCTGACTCAGATTCCTTTATGATATGCCTCAGCTTAGGTAGTTCCCCATTCTTGGTGTCCACCCTCAGCTTGCCACCAATTCTTTGTTTTATGACCACTGAGTATTGATTCTCTATTGATAGCATATTTTTTCATGCCTTTGGGGTTTTGCCCATACTCTTTTCCCTACCTGAATCACTCTTTCCTCCTACCTCCAAAATGTAACTAACTTGTGCTCATCTTTCAGATCTTAGCTTATAGATCATTGTCTCCTGAAATTGTTTAACTCCTCAAACCCAAGTTAGGAATTAGAGCATATGGTTCTAACCTTAATTGTTAGCACGATTCTGAATATTCATCTGGCAGTATAATTTTGACTCTGCTTTTCAAAACCTGTAAAAAAGCTCAGCTGAAATACACAGACTTTATTCAGGATTTCTAAAGAATATTCAGTCTTTTCAGTACTCTAGATCTAAAAGTTTTTTCACTGGATTAAGTTAGACAAATCAGAAAACCTCATGTCAGAACTATGGTATATGTATTGTCTTCCCATAGAGTTACTTTTACCTGATTTTTAAAATTTGTTTAAATTTTAATTTTATCTTACTAGATTATTACTTATTGTGTAAGCCATTCAAAATCCTTTTAAGGACAAGACAGGGTACTATTTAAACCTCTACATTATTAAGTATTCTGAGAAAATACCAATTTTATTATATGGATGCTCTAGCTTATTTAAACATTCTATTTATTAACTGTTCTTCTAAACCTGTTTTATTACAGTTAATTACTATAATTTGAAATGGACTTAACACATAATTACTATGTTTATCTGCAGTTCAGTAATGTGGGTTACTTGATTAAAACTGCTTTTTTGTGAGTTTCAAATTGGATTGTTTGCAATCTTAGAAGAAATTTGTGTGAACTGTTGAGACCAATTAGAGACGGTATATCTAATTATAAAATTGCTTCTGCTTGTTATAATTTTTTATTGAGTCAGATACTGTAAAATCTTAAATGATTGCTCTTTATAATTACTTAAATGAATTATCTCAGATTTAACATTTTAAGATCTGAAGAAACATCAACTCTTTTTTTTTTTCAACTCTCATTTTTTTAACTAGAGTGTAACAGTTTTATGTTCCCCTCAGAAGGAAACTGTAATTTAAATCAGTGGATTGACAGCTGCTTGGAAAGAAGGGATTTATTAGTATTGCGTCTAACACATACATAATTACATCAAAATTCAGCACATCCAAAATTTGGGTTTATTTCTGAATAACTTTTGGCAATAAGCATGTGAACACAAGGGGTTTAGCAGACTCCCCATATGTAAGCTCTGTTTAACACTAGTTGAAAATTATGTTTAGAGGTCTGTCACACCACCAGAACTTTATGGTTTGCTAAAGAAACTCAGTCTCTTATACTCAGTCTATTATACTAGGATTACTTTCTCATATCTGTATTATTCAAGGTAACAGACATATATTGTGTCTTCAACATTTGCCAGATACTAAGTTGGGCAGTGATGATACAGAGCTCTTACAGTCTAATCTCTGTTCTATAGTAGTTAATGTGTTTACTTGTTGTGTTCCTTAAATCCTGTCGACTGTATTTTCCCACATCTGCCACTGTTTATTCCATTCTGTCCTGAGCATAGTGGCAGATTGGTATAATTGAAAGAATAGTGAATTCAGAGTCAGAAGTTTTGGTCTCTCTTCATCTGGGTCTGCCACTCATCCTTCTGTAGCTTTGGCAAAGTTGTATAACTTCTCTGGACTTCATTATTCATCTGAAAATGAGGGGATTGGACCAGTTGATCTTAAGGCCTCATCTGGCTCCAGAATTTTGAGTTAAATTTCATTCCTTTTTGCTGTTATCAGGCTGTGAAAATAACAAATGAGGGCTATGTTAGTTATGTCTGCAAGATATGATTTATCTATAAACATATTTTCGTGAAAACCTTAAAAGCAGAATCTTACTGATTTTCATTTCAGCCCTGGGAATGTCCTTATTGTGCTTATTGACATTGGGGTTTTTTTGTTTTTCTTAATCTGTGTGTTTGTGTGTGTGTGTGTGTGTGTGAGTGAGAGAGAGAGATCTTATGTTTTTGACCCTTTTAGACTTCTACAAATTAGCTAAATAAGGCCAATTCCGCAGTACATAGAAGACTCTGAAGCTAATGATTTGCTATCATTAACATAGATTAGTTACTGAGCTAGGAAATGGTAGTGCTTATTTTTAATGTAACTAGGCTTCATTGCTTTCTATTTAGAATCTTTTATATTAGGTGTGCCATTATTCTGATAAATTGGATTATGTACTTTTTTTCTTCTCAACATTACTGGTAATAATAACTTTCCATAACTTCCACCTTTCACTCTCACAGGGGTGTTTTTGCTAGTTATAAGCCTGTAAAAGTATCTCACATTTTTCGGGCTTCCCTGGTGGCGCAGTGGTTGAGAGTCCGCCTGCCGATGCAGGGGACACGGGTTTGTGCCCCGGTCTGGGAAGATCCCACATGCCGCGGAGCGGCTGGGCCCGTGAGCCATGGCCGCTGAGCCTGCGCGTCCGGAGCCTGTGCTCCGCAATGGGAGAGGCCACAACAGTGAGAGGCCCGCATACCGCAAAAAAAAAAAAGTTTAGGTTATTCGATAGTAAATGTGAATTAAAGTTCACCTGTAAAAACAAACATTTGAGAACACTAACGACAATTTTGAAAATGAAAGGTAATGTAATACTACCAAATAGTTATAAAGCTACAATTTTGTACACATTAATGGAATGGAATACAACAGATAATATAAAATATCCCTAAGTACATATGAGAATTTAGTATATGGTAAAGTGGCATTTCCAGTCAGAGAAGGAAAATAGATTATGCAATAAATGACACTGAAATGTCACTTAAGACCTGGCAATAAGCAAAAAGTAAAACCCTGACTCTAATTGACGTCTATCACAAAAAATTCTAGGTAGACTCAAGTTTTATACTTAAGGAATAAAAATTAAGTCTAATTGTTTTGAATAATTTAGGATTGGGAGACCTTTCCAAATATGACACAAAACCCAGAAGTTATAAAGAAAGAGATTTAGTTTGATTTTTTGCAAATTAAAAGATTATATATGGAAAAATACTTAAATGTCAAATAATAAATGACAAACTAGCAACTGAGACAAAGGTTAATATCCTACTATATAAACAATAGACTCTTACAAATCAGTAAAAAAAAGAGTAATTTTCTAGTAGAAAGATGGCAAACGACATAACTAGGTAGTTCAAAGAAAAAAATAATTCAAATACCTGGCAAATTTACTTCTATATAGATGCTCAGCTTCATTCATTTTAAAATTTTTTTAATGTAAATTAAAAGATCACTCATTGGGCTTCCCTGGTGGCGCAGTGGTTGAGAGTCCGCCTGCCGATGCAGGGGACACGGGTTCGTGCCCCTGTCCGGGAAGATCCCACATGCCGCGGAGCTGCTAGGCCCATGAGCCATGGCCGCTGAGCCTGCGCGTCCGGAGCCTGTGCTCTGCAATGGGAGAGGCCACAACAGTGAGAGGCCCGCGTACCGCAAAAAAAAAAAAAAAAAAAAAAAAAAGATCACTCATTGAATGTTGATATCTAGTAAAATATAAAATACATATACTCTTTGACCAAGCATTTTTTTCAAGCAATTTATCCTACTTACATACTTGTACAGATGCATAAAAAATAAGTTGTACAGAGATACTTATTGTGGTATTGTTTGCAAAAGTTAAAAAATCTGGAAACAACTTTAATTATCCACTAATAGGTAACCAGTTAAATAAATTGTGGTTGATCTATTCAGTGAGATGAATTCTTTGTAGCTTAATGCAACTGAGATAGATCAGTAAGTACTACATCACTGAATGTCAAAAGCTAGTTGGAATTTTACAAAAAGCAAATAATGAGTGGTAGAAACCCAGGTTCAGGTAAAATAATAGAAGTTCTAAAATAATCCTAAAATTTATATGGAACCACAGAAGACCTAGAATTGCAAAAGCAATCCTGAGAAAGAAGGACAAAGCTGGAGAGTATAACCCTTCCAGACCTCAGACTATACTACAAAGCTGCAGTAATCAAAAGAGCATGGTATTAGCACAAAACAGACATATAGATCAATGGAACAGAATAGGGAGCCCAGAAATAAACCCACATACTTAATGGTCAATTAATCTACAACAAAAGAGGCAAGAATATACAACCGAGAAAAATCAGTCTCTTCAACAAGTGGTGTTGGGAAAGTTGGACAGCTACATGTAAAACAATGACAGAACATTGCCTCATACAAAAATAAACTCAAACTCATCCATATACAAAAATAAACTCAAAATGGTTTAAAGACCTAAATGTAAGATGACACCATAAAACTCCAAGAAGAAAACGTAGGTGGAACACTCTTTGACATAAATCATAACAATATTTTCTTAGATCAGTCTCCAAAGGCAAAAGAAATAAAAGCAAAAATAAACAAATGGGACCTAATCAAGCTTAAAAGCTTTTGCACAGCAAAGGAAACCATCAACAAAATGAAAAGACGACCTACAGAATGGGAGAAAACATTTGCAAATGATGCAACCAACAAGAGGTTAATATCCAAAGCATACAAACAGCTCATACAACTCAATATCAAAAAACAAACAATCATTGGGCTTCCCTGGTGGCGCAGTGGTTGAGAGTCCGCCCGCTGATGCAGGGGACCACAGGTTAGTGCCCCGGTCCGGGAAGATCCCACATACCGCAGAGCGGCTAGGCCTGTGAGCCATGGCTGCTGAGCCTGCGCATCCGGAGCCTGTGCTCTGCAACGGGAGAGGCCACAACAGTGAGAGGCCCGCGTACTGCAAAAAAAAAAAAAAAAAAAATGGGCAGAAGACCTGAATGGACATTTTTCCAAAGAAGACATACTGATGGCTAACAGGCACATGAGAAGATGCTCAGCATTGCTAATTATTAGAGAAATGCAAATCACAACCACAATGAGGTATCCCCTCACACCTGTCAGAATGGCTGTCATCAAAAAGTCTACAAATAACAACCGTTGGAGGGGATGTGGAGAAAAGGGAACCCTCATGCACTGTTGGTGAAATGTACACTGGTGCAGCCACTATGTAAAACAGTATGGAGGTTCCTTAAAAAACTAAAAATAGGCCTGTCATAGGATCCAGAAATCCCACTCCTGCGTATATATCTGGAAAAAACAAAAACTTTAATTTGAAAAGGTACATGTACCCCAATGTTCATAGCAATACTATTTATAACAGTCAAGACATAGAAGCAACCCAAGTGCCTGTCAACATATGATTGGCCTAAGAAGATGTGTGTGGGGTGTGTACGTGTGTGTGTGTGTGTGTGTATGATTACTCAGCCATAAAAAAGAATGAATTATTGCCATTTGCAGCAACATGGATGGACTTAGAGAATATAATGATTAGTGAAATGTCAGACAAAGACAAATACTATATGATATCACTTATATCTGGAATCTAAAAAATAATACAAATGAATCTATATACAAAACAGAAACAGACTCACAGACTTAGAGAATGAACTTACGGTTACCAGGGGCAAAGGGTGGTGGGGAGGGATAGATTGGGAGTTTAGGATTGACATGTACACACTGCTATATTTAAAATAGATAACCAACAAGGACCTACTGTTTAGCACAGGAAACTCTGCTCAATATTCTGTAATAACCTAAATGGGAAAAGAATTTGAAAGAGAATAGATACTTGTATATGTAAAAAAAAAAAAGCAAAAAAGAAAAGGATATGGAGAAGAGTTGTACAAGTACCAACATCTTAACAGCAATTCCAGGAGAAGACAAAAATGAAAATTTAAGAAGTTGAAATAATTGATGAAATAAGAGGTAAATTTCCTAGAATTCAGAAAAGGTGAAAGGCTTCAGATTGGTGAAAGGGCTTATAGTATGGTAAATGGGAAAAATAAGGGGGAACACATACCTAGGCATATTTATTAAAGTAAAATTAAGAATATTAAAGACATAAAGGAAATTCTGAAAGATTTCAGAGAGAAAGAGCAGATGACCTGCAGGGAACAAGAAGATAGAGAGCTAGGTATCAGCTCAACAGTAATAGTGAATAGAAGAAAATAGTCAACTTTAAAAATACTCAAGGAAAATGTCTTTGAACCAAGCAGTTTATATCCTCCTAACTTTCATACGAGAATAAAATAAAATATCAGGTATTTTTGCCTCGAAGCTTTCCATATGAAAACCCATATTGGAAACCCATTTGAAAGCAAGATTCATGAGAAATCTGGAAGTGAGAGGTGGTGATCAAATTATCTTGAGGAAATTTATTGTTGACTGAAGACAAAATTCTAAGCAGTGAAAATATGATGGGGGAGGGGAATGGGGCACCATATAAATTCAGGTATTGTGATTGGACTTACAGGGAAGAACATGTTCTGCATTATTAAAACTTTTTCATTCCAAAATGTCTTATACAAGGCTTAAGACCTAATGGGTCTTTATTTTCTTTCAAGCTTCCTTTTCTTTTCCTGTGTCGTATATCACTGCCAGTATTTCTTATATCCCATGTCATTCTTTACCTTGGATTCATTTTTGTTTGTTGGAATAGCTCCTGAAAGAATCTTTTCAGATGCAGTCATTGATAATGAACTTTAATATTTCTGCTGATCCAAAAGTTCTTTTATGTTGCCCTCATTGTTGGGGTTGCTAGTTTAACAGGAAATAGAATTTTAGTTCCATATCTTTATATATTCCAAGGAATTTTAAAGTTATTACTCCATTTTGTACTCTAGCATTCTTTGTTACTGATAAAAGGTCTAATGTTAGTTTGATACTTATTCCTCTGTATATAATAACCTACTTTTCCCCTCTCTAGAAGCTTTTAGAATTTTCTTTTAATTCCTAAATTTTTGAAGTTTCACTAGGAGATATGTATATAAAGTCTTTTTTTTTTAATAGCCAAGCTAGTTGTTTTTTTTTTTTTTTTCATTTATTTATTATTTATTTATTTTTGGCTGTGTTGGGTCTTTGTTTCTGTGCAAGGGCTTTCTCTAGTTGCGGCAAGCGGGGGCCACTCTTCATCGCGGTGTGTGGGCCTTTCACTGTCACAGCCTCCCTTGTTGCGGGACACAGGCTCCAGACGCGCAGGCTCAGTAGTTGGTGGCTCACGGGCCTAGTTGCTCCACAGCATGTGGGATCTTTCCAGACCAGGGCTCGAACCCGGCTCCCCTGCAGTGGCAGGCAGATTCTCAACCACTGCGCCACCAGGGAAGCCCCTTTTTTTTTTTTTAAATAAAACGTGCTTAGTGCCCCAGGCTCTTTCAAACAGGACACCCACTTTTTTTCTTCCATTCAGGGAAATTTTCTTTATTTCCTTCTTCTACATTATTTCATTTCTTCTCCTGGTGCTCTTTTCAGACAAAGTTTTTACTTCAATGGCTTTATCCTCTGTATCTCTTAACATATCTATCATAATTTCTATATCTTTATGCTATATATTCTGGTAATTTATCAATTTTATCTTGAGATGACTGACTTTGTTTTTAACTATGCACATTTTATTTTCATTCTGTTATTTCATTTTTTTGTCATAGTTTTACTTTTTAGTATCTTTTCATACTCTGCTTCTTTTTAAGGAAGCTTATTTTTGTTTTACACATGTAATGTTCTCTTCACTCTCTACAAGGATAATGAGTTTGCGTTTTTTCTTCTAAGTTCTGTTCTTTTCTGTGATTTATCTTTTCCTATTGTTCTGTTTGTTCATCTAGGTCCCTCTCCTGACATTGTTGATTTTTTTTCTCATATTGTCACGTGATTCCTGTCTAAACATTAAAATTTATGAATAAAGGACTGTATCAGTTAAGAAAGGTAGTTGACAGTGGTTTCCTGTGCATTGTATGTCTCTTTTTCCCAGTAGCCTTCTCCCTTAAATCAGACACCAACTGAGGGTGTTGTATAAATGCATGGTACATGCAGGCTTTTTTATAGGATACGTAAACTGAGAATAGACCCCTGTGTCCTTATTAGAAGCTCTCCCTCAGGAGTGCTTCTCAAGGTCTACTCCTGCTTTTTGTATTTGATGACTTATTCTAAAATTTTCCATCTTTTATCTCTGGTGAGTTGGGCTCTCTTTTCCTTGGCTGTGATTTCCTGTCAGTATAATCCCAACTGCTATTTCTCAAGATTCCTCAAAATTTCTTATCTATTGATACTTTCTTGACATACTTTCTTCTTCTCTGGATCTGTTTTTTTTGTTTTTCTTTTTGCTAGAATATTGTTTCTGCCAATTCAAGCGGGATGATGGGAAAGAGGGATAATGTAGTTAATGTTTAGTTTTCTGTCTAAAACCAAAAGCCCCAACCTTTAGATTTCATAAGCAGCTTCTGTCGGTAGTAAAAATTCAAGTCTAAAATGCCTACTAGGGCTAGACCATCATTCTTTGATGCATGTGTACATGGAATTTTTTTACATTTTAATTTTCTTTAATAAGAATGCATAAAATCTTCATTTGAAATGAAAACTGGGGGTTTGTTTCCTTCTGTTTACAAAGGAGATAACAAATTAGATTTAGAGTATTACAGAAAATGGACATTTTTAGTAGTTTCTTGGAGAAATCCAGACTGCTTTTGAAGGTAGATATGAAAAACTTTATTATTTTTTTATTGAAGTACTGTTGATTTACAATGTTGTGTTAGTTTCTGGTACAGCAAAGTGATTCCATTATATTCATTTCCATTATAGATTATTATAAGATACTGAATATAGTTTCCTGTGCCATACAGTAGGACCTTGTTGTTTATTTTGTATATAGTAGTTTGTATCTGCAAATCCCAAGTGCCTAATTTATCCACACCTGCCTTCTCCTTTGGTAACCATAAGTTTGTTTTCTATGTCTGTGAGTCCGTTTCTGTTCTGTAAATAAGTTCATTTGTATCATATTTTAGACTCCACGTGTAAGCGATGATGTATGACATTTGTCTTCCTCTTTCTGACTTCACTTAGTGGTAATCTCTAGGTCCATCCATGTTGCTGCAAATGACATTATTTCATTCTTTTTTATGGCTGAGTAGTATTCCATTTTATACACACACACACACACACACACACACACATACACACACACACACCATGTCTTCTTTATCCTTCCGTCTGTTGATGGACATTTAGGTTGCTTCCATGTCTTCACTATTGTAAATAGTGCTGCTGTGAACATTGGGGTGCATGTATCTTTTCAAATCAGAGGAGAAAATTATTTTTATTGGTTTTTTTATTGAAATGTTTTTTAAATTGTTACTGTATGTGGAATGGAGTGGAAATAGGAATTAAACTTAAGTACAATTTGTAAAATTTACGCAAAAGACCATTAACATGGATACATTCAGTGTAAGTTTGAATTAACCCCCTGATCTTTAGGAACTCTTCAGATGTAAGTTTTCATTTTTATATTTTAGAGAAAAAATCAAAAATACTTTTTAATACCTAGTTTTAGTTCTGCAACTAAATGATTTAAAAACATTGGTGTTTTTAGTGCCAGTAAAACTGTCTTTTGACAATTTTATGAATTCCCTTTCCATCTAAATAACAGCATTCCAAATATTAATGTAAAATTTTGTTCATGAGAAATTTGGGAGAATGCGTGAGAATTTTTCACTTATTACTAATAGTCCCCAGTATTTATACCCAGATGTATTTTTTTTTCTGTGTTTTGGTTTAGATTTTTCTTCTTTTCTTGTAACTATAAAAGCAATATATATTGAAACTTTTCATATTCTATAATAGAAAGTTAAAATGTCCTAACTTCCCCCTCTCCAATAACTATTATTTATCTTTTGGTGTATGTTCTTTTATGTTTCTTCGATTCACATACAAACATATATATAAACATTTTTCCTTGTCATTAGTATGCAATAAAAAGTATATTTGTAAGGGTGTGTAAACTTAAGGAGTAATAGAAATTCTGTCCTTGAGAGATTTTACATTTGAATATTCTTAGAGTAAAATATTTGGATACCTCGAAAAAGTTACAGGGATTTTTTTTTTTTTTTTTTTTGCGGTACGCGGGCCTCTCACTGTTGTGGCTTCTCCCATTGCGGAGCACAGGCTCCGGACGCACAGGCTCAGCGGCCATGGCTCACAGGCACAGCCGCTCTGCGGCATGTGGGATCTTTCCAGACTGGGGCACGAACCCGTGTCCCCTGCATTGGCAGGCAGACTCTCAACCACTGTGCCACCAGGGAAGCCCCCCAGTGAAACATTTTTACTCTTATTTTTCACAAGTTTCTGCTCCAGCCTTGGTCTCTGTTAAACCAGTCCAGAGATTTTTGTACTTTTGACATAACATCTCCTCCCTTTTTTTGCTGATGGAAATCGTGCTTCTTTATTACTGCCTTCGTCCAGTCCACACCATTGCACTGTTAACAGCCTCCTAATTGATCTTTGTATCTCACGAGCCTCTCACTTTGCCTGTGTATGCTGCACACTGATGGTTGATAGACATGTCAAATGATGCAGTGACCCTGTGGGGAGATGTGAAAGGGGATGGGGAATGACTGCTAATGGGTACAGGGTTTCTTTTTGGAGTAATGAAAATATTCTAAAATTAGATTGTAATGATGGTTTTATAGTGGATATACTAAAAAAAAACCCAAGCCGTATGCTTTAAATAGGTGAATTATATGGTATGTGAATGATATTCTGTAAAGCTGTTTGAAAAGCCAATAAAAGATTTAAATGTATAACTTTGAGGCAAAAGTCAACATTATGCAGAGTAAAAGGCATATTATATATGAAAGATGAAAGAAATGGGAAGTGTATACTTTCTAATCTTTATAATCAATTTTTTATAATTCTTATAGTACAGATGTTATAAACATGGTAGTCTTACCTCCCTGAGTATTGTAAACCTGCCCACTGCTTTCATTTTTGAGAAGCAACACTTGTCATTTTTCTCTTCTGCTACAAAGCTGCTTCTAGGTAAAATGTGACAGTATGGAAGAGAAAGCATGTAACATTCTTACATGCCTCCGCTAGCCCAGTACTCCTTTATTCTCCTCTCGGTGACCCAACCCCGTTTTATAGAATTCAAAATCTCTTTCCCTCTGCACTGATTTCCATTCCACTCAGAAATTTCTGGTTCCTTATTTAAGGTATTTAAGTGGGTCCTTATTTTAGTTAAGCAGTTTGTTGCATTCATTTATAATAAGTCATACATCTCTGATATTTGCATTTTAAAAGATTATAGAATAGGGGTTAGCAAATTTTTTCTACGAGGAGTCAGATGTAATTATTGCCGTTGCAACTACTCAGCCTTGCTATTGTGGGGTGAAATCAGCCACAGACAAGATGTAAATGAATGACTGAGGCCTGATTTGACCCTAGGCTGGTCAGATCAATCCATAGTTTGTCAACCCATGTTATAGAATTCTACATGGGATGAAGAAATTTAAGTGCAGTAAATTTAGGCAGTTATGTCCTCCACTTCTACCACTAATGAAAATGATTTCATTTCTTTACTATTTTATCTTTCTTCCAAGGTTATCTGAGGAACAGAGGTCAGAACCTGGGCACTTTTGGAAGTTTACCAAGGCTTAATTAGAAAATACCAGGCTTTACATAACCACTAAAGACTATGTATTATGAGGGTTGAGGTTGTTAAGATTAGGTTGATGTGTGTGTATAAAGATAAATGTATTTGTGTATGGATGCATACAAATTATGTATTCTGTTATATATGTGTGTATAATTTTTTAATATATTTACTGTGGGATGCATTTGGATAGTCTCTAAAATGTTCCAAACAAATTTATTGAATATGAATGTGAAAGGACCCATGAATTAAACTAGGAAGAAATACATATTGCATCATTTGGCCCTGCTAAAGTAGTTAAAGATGAATAAATATCAGTGTGGTTAGCATCTCCTCCCATAGTATTCTGGATTGATTGAAATGTTTTAACTTCAATCTGATGTTTGTTTAGCTTTTTCAGCGTATGATAATTGTTCGTGTATAAAAGAAATGTAGTGTCGAAACAGTGGCATTGTTTTTAGATCTGTGGCAAGTATGTTGTGAATCATAAAATTATATTTCAACTAATATTTCCAAGTAATAACAGTGAGAAAATTTGCATTTGCTATATCAGTGTTTTCCAAATTACTGGATGATGCCGAATGACCATCACTCATTTGATGGATTTCTCAGGAAATAAAATATTTTCTCAGAAAATTAACTTCGGGGAATTCGAGCCACTCAGGAAAAGAAAATGACATATTTTAGCGCCAGATATTTTATTTTATTTTATTTTTCTTGGAAATTATGTCATTTCATTGTAGGTCTTGAACAGGTATTTTAGATGACTTTGACCTTATTGAACAAACCTGTGTATCAAATTTGTGTTTTTCTCGGTCGAGATTTGAATATTTTGTCTCTGCTATTAAACTAGAGCTGACCCAGATAATAAATCAGTTAAATAAAGCATTTCCCTTTTCCTCAGTAAAAATGATTACATTGCATACCTCTTTCTATCTCTTCCCTCCTTCTAACTCCATTCTGGTAGTTAGCATTCATTTATTTCAGCAAATAGTTGGGTAACTATTATATGCCAGGCAATTGTTTTAGGCACTGGGAACAAAACAGTGAACCAAACAACCTTTGCCCTTATAGAGCTTATGTTCGAGTGGGGAGAAGGCAGTAAACAACTGATTATTGTTTAATATAAAAGTTATGTAGTCTGTTATAAGGTAAGTGCTGTGGACACAAGTAGAGCAGGGTAAGGATGTAGTAATCTTTTATAGAGTAGTACTAAGCTGTTAAGTAATGTTAATACTGTCATCTTATTTTCTCTTTCAATTTATAGTTCCAATGACAGGATTCACACAGAGAGCAACCATTGATCCAGAACTGAATGAAATACATGTCTTATCTGGACTCAGCAAAGACAAGGAAAAGAGGGAAGAGAATGTCAGAAATTCATTCTGGATTTATGACATTGTAAGGAATAGTTGGTAAGTAGCTCTTGTCTGCGCTGCAATCACAGTATAACATTTATTTGAGGTTGTTGGTTTATTCAAAAGGAGAGAGATGGAAGGCTTATGTTAATTTGTGATGTCATACATTTTAATATCAATATTGGGGAGTGGAAAAGTCAGTACTGGTGCCTGTGTGTACAGCGATGTTCAGCAAATGGATTTTACTGCTGAATTATTTCAGTTAGTAGATGTTTCTTGGTCTGAGATGCAAGAGAATTGTATTTTAGTCTAGCTTTTGCTACCAAGTAGATGTGTAAACTTGAGAACAATGTATTTTTAATGTTCCCAGTTCTTTTCTTAGTTTTTATAAAATGAAGCAGTTTGACTAGAGCAAGGTGGGGAGCATTATTGTTTAGCATTTTCAGACTAGGACCCTTTTGTCACAGAGCATCTCACAGAACTTTGCTTTGAAAAACACTGACCTAGGGCTTCCCTGGTGGCGCAGTGGTTGAGAGTCCACTTGCCGATGCAGGGGATACGGGTTCATGCCCCGGTCTGGGAGGATCCCACATGCCGTGGAGTGGCTGGGCCTGTGAGCCATGGCTGCTGAGCCTGCGCGCCCAGAGCCTGTGCTCTGCAGCGGGAGAGGCCACAGCAGTGAGAGGCCCGCGTACCGCAGAAAAAAAAACAAAAAACACTGACCTAGAGGATCCAGCTCTAATGTTCTGTGATTACTACATAAGTGAATATTCTCCAAAACAGAGGAACTTCAGAGAACTTCCTCCATTCAGTAATGGAGGGTGGTGCTCAACAGCTAAGGAATTTATTATTTTCTAAATAAGACATTTATTTACAGTAAGAATGAAAGAAGTCTGTTGTGAACTTTTTTATTGTGAATAGATAAATGTGATATCATCTCTTTCAGCCATTGGTTTAAGCCTTCATATACGCTGATCCTGTTTCATAACATGCAGTACGTTGTTCTTTTTTTTTTTTTTTTTTTTTAAGAAGATGTTGGGGGTAGGAGTTTATTAATTTATTTATTTTTGCTGTGTTGGGTCTTCGTTTCTGTGCGAGGGCTTTCTCTAGCTGTGGCAAGCGGGGGCCACTCTTCATCGCAGTGCGCGGGCCTCTCACTACCGCAGCCTCTCGTTGCGGAGCACAGGCTCCAGACGCGCAGGCTCAGCAGTTGTGGCTCACGGGCCCAGTTGCTCCGCGGCGCGTGGGATCCTCCCAGCCCAGGGCTCGAACCCGTGTCCCCTGCAT
Organism: Mesoplodon bidens; assembly: GCF_964165515.1. Classification (NCBI taxonomy): domain Eukaryota; kingdom Metazoa; phylum Chordata; class Mammalia; order Artiodactyla; family Ziphiidae; genus Mesoplodon; species Mesoplodon bidens. Next base: position 85,785,210 of record NC_138166.1, read on the forward strand.
TAGCAGGCAGACTCCCAACCACTGCACCACCAGGGAAGCCCCAGTAGGTTGTTCTTGAGTGAGATTTTTGATGGACATTAAAGACCTTCAGAACTCAGTTCTGACAAATTCAGATTATTTTATGAGGGTGACCAGAACTTTAAGATTTGATGTGAACAAATTTATAGTTTTTTGTTGGTAATTAGACATTGCGTTAATTTGCTTCCTACAACTGTATTAACATTATGTGTGCTGCTAGTTTTCTAAGATAGAATGCCTTAAAAGCAATGTCTTTCAGGTCTTGCGTCTATAAGAATGATCAAGCTGCAAAGGATAATCCAAGTAAAAGTCTTCAGGAGGAAGAACCATGTCCAAGATTTGCCCATCAGCTTGTATATGATGAGTTACACAAGGTATTACTAACTACATTGACCTGTAAACCTTCTGTGATGTACAATTGGAAAGAATCTCAAAATATATGTTTCTGATTATTTTTAAGTAGATTTGAATAAAAATGACTGACATTTACTAGAATACGTAGCAGACATTTTATATCACTTGTCCCTAAAATTCCTTAAGAGAATAAACATTTTTGCATAGTCCACAGTTCCTGACACTTTTCTTCTTATGAAAATAGTCAGTGGTTGCTGCTTCTTAGCTTCATAGATCTGATACATAGCATGGCCTATTGTATCTGTCAATACAATATGAATATTCAAGTAGAAGATGTACAGTTTTCAGCACTTGTATACCTTTTTCCATGATATGAAAAGGTGTATATAACTTCCTGATTTTAGATTTTCCCATTGTATAAGAAGTCTTTTTATCTTTATTATTCCTATCTATGATTGACATAATCTGTTCCATCAGCCTATGAAAACAGTCCTGAATTCTGAAGTTTTAGTGTCCCTAAGTGTTCAGAGTGGTTTCTTTAGCTATTTCTCCCTTAAATTTTACATGTTGTTTAATGATTGGGCTCAGATTACATAGTAAATTACTGACAGAACCTGTATTCTTTCTGTTTAGGCCATAGATGATTGTTTAAATCCTCTGTCATTTGAGAACTTTAGGTAAAAGATACCATGGGAGTAAATAAAAGCCCTTTCTCTGAGTCTCCCAAGTTAAAGGATAAGTGAATTTCCATCTATCTCTGTTGTATAACACTACTGGTTATAAATGTTTTCAAAAGTTCAAGAACTGGGCTTCCCTGGTGGCGCAGTGGTTGAGAGTCCTCCTGCTGACGCAGGGGACACGGGTTCATGCCCCGGTCCGGGAAGATCCCACATGCCACGGAGCGGCTGGGCCCGTGAGCCATGGCCGCTGAGCCTGCACTTCCAGAGCCTGTGCTCCGCAACGGGAGAGGCCACAACAGTGAGAGGCCCGTGTACCACACACAAAAAAAAAAATTTCAAGAACTGCTTTAACACTTTGAGTACAGAATATTACTAAAGCTGTAATTATAATAGTGAATCATTATAGTATTCCTTTTACATTTCTTATTTGATATTAATTGAATAATAGAAAAATATTTTAAAAGTTATTTCACAAACCATATATGCCATTTAAAAATATTCAGTAATAAGGCTAAAGCAAAAGTAAGATGCTAAAATTTTTAAAGTTTCTAGTTACTGTTGACCTTCAGTGATTCAACTTGTGTGTCAGTTTTTTAAAAGATATCATTTTTTATTACGATCAACACTTGATTAACTTGATAATCCCCATTATTTGTTGCCCTAAGCAAACTCAGTATCTTGCAATAGCTTCTTACTATCATTGCTTTTGTTTTATGTCTTCCATTGTCAGTGTAACTGTGGTGATACAACTTATTTTAATAGAAAATATAATTTAAGGAAGTAGTCACAGTACTTTAAAAATGGAAACTTGAGAAAAAGCAGAAGCAGCCTTTAGTAGACATGTAATAATGTTTTAGTCTTTAGTAAAGCTAAAGAAGTTACTTGTTACACACTACTACCAAAATGAAGAAATTTTACTTTGACTTTCGTAGTTTCTTGAGTATGCGTGCATTTTTTTAAAATCTGGTTTATTTATTACAGGTTCATTATTTATTTGGTGGGAATCCAGGAAAATCTTGCTCCCCAAAGATGAGATTAGATGACTTCTGGTCACTGAAATTGTGTAGGCCTTCAAAAGATTACTTACTGAGGCATTGCAAGTACCTCATAAGAAAACACAGGTATAAAAATAAATCACTGAAAACTTTTATTTAGCATTATCAGCTATTGTTGGTATTACCTAAGCTTTGGAGATGTGACTTTGTCTTTGGAAATTTAGTAACATGACACTGTAAGTACTGTGAAGATCATGACTTTTGTAAATGCCCTGTCCTCCTTTTTTTTGCTTTCTTCTTTCAAAGGACGGTACAAAGTGAAGATAGATCTTGATGCTAAAAATTATTAAAGATAGAGCAAGGATATTTTGCAGCTGTTAATGGAAAAAGTTTCTGTGAACGTGATGAACCTACCTTCAAGTAACTCAAGGCCTAACCACTACAGATTATATCAGTTCTAGATTATTGGCATGTGACTGACCTGTTGATAACTCTCTTAACAGTGAATGTGATGATATAGTTGAGTAAATAATCTCTTTATAATTTGATGTTTCAGAATACAACTTCAAATATGATTATAGCTTTACATCATTACTTTTGCCATTTAATTGCAAAATCAAGTAATCAAACATTTTCATATATCTCCTCGATCATGTTTGCTTTTTAGCCTTAGCAGGTGATAAGCTGAAAAATGTAGAAAAATACATCTATCCCTTTGGTTACTGGTAGTGTTAGATCGTAATAAAAATTTACAGTTTGGAGGAAGAGAAGTTTAGCTTTTAATGATGATAATAGGTACCATTTATGAGCAATTTTGTGTGCTAGATCCTGCATATTATTCTCACAATAAGACAGTGGAGTAGGTATTGTTATTATTATTTTTTGTTGTTGTTGTTGTTTTTTGGCGGTACGCGGGCCTCTCACTGTTGTGGCCTCTCCCGTTGCGGAGCACAGGCTCTGGATGCACAGGCTCAGTGGCCATGGCTCACGGGCCTAGCCGCTCTGTGGCATGTGGGATCTTCCCAGACCGGGGCACGAACCCGTGTCCCCTGCATCGGCAGGCGGATTCTCAACCACTGTGCCACCAGGGAAGCCCTGTTATTATTACTCTTTTATAAAAGAAGAAATGGAAGCGTTTTTCAGTGGGTTGTATAACTGACCTAAGGTCGTTCAGCCGTAAGTGACAGAGCCAGGATTTGATGCAGCGTATTCTGACTCCAGAGTTACCACTTCACCACCACCACCACTCTGTACACATCTGTATATACACAGACATGCACACGTGTGTTTATATGTTTAGTATATAATTACGTATTATATTTTATATAGAATATAAATAAATAATAATCTCTGTATCTGTAGGTGTTAGATTTGTGTTCCTTTATCATATCATGTTTGCTTGTTATTTCTCTGCTTTCACAAGTTGTGCTTGAGAGATAAATTGATAACAAAAGCTAGTTGCTTCTGTTACTTTGTTATTACTATGAGTAATTAAGAGTATTTCCTATAGAATCTATAGGAGAAAAGGTCTGAATTGTCACATTGGCTGGATGGCAAGAGATAAATTCTGTCTTACTAACAAGATTTAAGCTTGAGGTACCTTCAGATAATGTTTACGTTGCTAAAATATTATTCCTTGGTACTTAATGTTAAAGTTTGTTTTTAAAAGTTGAAAAAAAACGTTAAACTTTGTTTTAAAAGGTTAAGACAAATAAGACAATAAGACAAATTTGGGGAAATCAAAATGGTTTTTTTTTTCCTACTTCAGATACAACAACTATAGTTAGAATGTTGAGTTGAGGTTTTAAAAAAAATTTCCTGACCAAAAGCCCACTAGAGGTTAAAGAAGGTTGTATAGTGCTGTATGTAAAGAATTCGAACTTATAAACACTTTCCTCTGGCTTTTTTTTTTTTTTGGCGGTACGCAGGCCTCTCACTGCTGCAGCCTCTCCCGTTGCAGAGCACAGGCTCCGGACGCACAGGCTCAGCGGCCATGGCTCACGGGCCCAGCCGCTCCGCGGCATGTGGGATCCTCCCAGACCGGGGCCCGAACCCGTATCCCCTGCATCGGCAGGCGGACTCCCAACCACTGCGCCACCAGGGAAGCCCTTTCCTCCTCTGGCTTTTAATTAGAAAAGTAATCCATGGTTAATAAAGAAAGAAAAAAGTCCTCTCTCCCTACCACAAAGAATTGAATCATCCCTCATCCCACCATTCAAAAATAATATTTTGGTGTGTATCCCTTGAATTTTATGTGCACAAATAGAATTTTTGTTTGTTTAAAAAATAAGGATCATCTTGCTTTGAATCTGATGTCTTTTAATGAGTGATGTATTATAAACATCTTATTACCATGTTAAAAAAGAAAAATACAAATCATAATTATAATGGCTACATAGTGTTCTACTCTGTGTAATTTACTTAACTAGTCTCCTTTTGTTGAATATTTAGATTATTTCCAACTTATTTGCAATTATAAATAACACTGTAGTTAATGTTATTATATACTTCCATATGCACCCCTATCCAAAATTTCTGTAGGATAACGATAGAATTGTTGAATTATACGTTGCCCTCCAGAAAGTTAATTTTCATTCCTTCTGGAAGTAAGTAGAATTATTCATTTTCCCACAACCAGCCTATCCTAAGAAGTATTATTATTTTTGATCTTTGGCAGTCATTTTTCTCCTTTAAAAATCTATCAGTGGACAGGTGAAATGACAATTTATGGGAATCTGAAATATATATTACGGCATGTTTTAAGTTTCAAGTACAAAACATCATTAGTGACTTGTGCTAGTAAAGGCACAAAGTGAAGAATGAAAGTGGATAAGGAAAATAATAATCAGTAACAAATTATTTAAATTTTTAATTACATTATAAAAGACTAGCAAATCTTGTGAGTGTGAGAATGATTCATGAAATAAAGTGACTGAAGTTGAAAGGTAGCAAGTTTGTGTGATTGGGCAAATAATCGACCTTTGAAATTTGCTACTATTTAGTTAAAATATAAATTTTAAAGTATAAATTTTAGTTAAAATATAAATTTGGAGGGAGAGACGTGTATTGAATGCCAAGAAAGTATCTTTGTTCTTAATGGTGCCACATAATACAGAAAATAAAGTGCCACTGTTTTTTCCTATAGCATTCAAGTTTCCAAATATATTGATGATTGGAGGTGGAAAGGAGCAAAAGAAAAAAATTTAAGTACGATTAGTTCCTTGTTCCTTTAGAACAAGAGGGCAGAACTGTTGGCTGAAATATAATTCTAGACTGCAGACACAAGTCCAGTAATAAGTTTTTGTGGGCTAACAAAAAAGCTTAAAAAAGAAAAGAGAGAACACACCTTCCAGGAAAATGGATCCCTTTGCTGGATTTATTTAATAGTACAGTAGGTGTGTGTTGGTTAAGTTATCAGGTTACAAGGATAAAGACATACTTAGGATATCTCACTGAAAAAGAATTTATTATGAGAATATCCAGAGAATTAAGGTGCTTCCTCAGCACTTGAACAGTGAGGCCTGGTGGGGAATTGTTTAGGATACTGAGACAATTCTGATAGCTAGAAGCTACTGAAGTAGCTTTCCTTGTAACTGAGCCTCTCTCTTTCTGCTGCTTTCTGCCTGCTATTCCTGTTCTACTTCCTGACTCTGCTTTCCCTTATGGCTTCAGTAGGTGGCTAGGTAGCTAGGTAGTAGGAAAGAAGGAAGGGAGAGAAGGATAGGAAGAGAAGGAATCTGTCATCTCATATCTTCTGCTTATTGCCTTCTGTGTTTTGTATGTTTTTTGTGTCCTTGTGTATCTCACATTCAGATTCTCTAAGAGAGTATCTTCTTACAGAGAGTTTCCTAGAGAGAGTATCCCTATTGGAAAGAATTCTGCCAGGCCATTTTATAAATTGCTCGTCAAGCTCAAGACGATTGCTTTTGGCTCAGGTGCCAAAACTCTGGTCTAATTCATTGTGGACAAGATGGTAGAGTAACATGGACCTAAGACTCTCATCTGAGGGTTGTAAGGCTGGCTGACAATCAGGGTACTATCTGGTACAAGAAAACTGAAATAATTTGCCAGTCTTTGCCCCTCCAGGTACCCTATCACTGAGATTAGCTCTAAAGACAGGAAATTATTGATGCCATCAGCTGAACACAGTTGTGAAAGGCTCTTTACTATTTTCCTTTCCCAAATGAAATTAAATGTCTTCTATTCTTTCTGTATAATATTTTGAAAAGCATACCAGTTTATTAGAAATAAATACATATCTAATTATGCTATTACAAAAGGAATTATCATTATTTAAATAGATATATAGTCCCAAGCAGACTTTTTTAATTTAAGAAAATGCTTTGTTTCCTTTCAGCTTTAGAATCAGAGACACTTGAGTTTAATTCTACTTCTGCCACTTACTGGGTCTTAGCTTGTCCAAGTTCATTTACTAGGCTCAGTTCCTCATCTGTTTTTTTTTTTAATGATGATAAACTTCTCCTCATAGAGTTATGGGAGGATACATGAAATGGTCTATGTAAGATACTTGATACAGTGTCTAGCACAAAACAAACGATTGATAAATGCTACAGTTTTTGTTATTACTGACTGAGACATGGAAATAGTCTCATTAAAAATATCTAATTAGTGTTAATGATACTCATTAAAAGAAACTATACTCGGGCTTCCCTGGTGGCGCAGTGGTTGGGAGTCTGCCTGCCGATACAGGGGACACGGGTTTGTGCCCCGGTCTGGGAGGATCCCACATGCCACGGAGCGGCTGGGCCCGTGAGCCATGGCCTCTGAGCCTGCACGTCTGGAGCCTGTGCTCCACAGTGGGAGAGGCCGCAGCAGTGAGAGGCCCGCGTACCGCAAAAAAAAAAAAAAAAAAAAAAAAAAAAGAAACTATACTCATTTCACTTTCTGAAGTATCTGTTAAACACCTCCAGTGCAAAGTATATGACACAAATCTAGGAAAGTATTTTTATTTTATCTCTACTTGTTTTTTTATGAAACATATTTAGCTGTTTTGCACTTCTGTTATATAAAATATTTGACATATTCACTATGTTTTGTAGTTGATTTAATCTTAGCTTATAGTTTTAAGAGGAGGGTCGGAAATGCTCTTATCCAGTCTCTAGCACCACAGCCTGACATTACCATTACATCTCCAGGGACTCCACATGTACACTATTTATATATGTGTCAGTATTCTTACTTCTGGATTCTTAAACACAGGTTTTTTAGATATCCACAGTATCTTCTCAGATACAGAGTATTCCACTCTGTGTTTAAAAGATATTTCTGATGTTTTTTCATAACTCTAGACAATTATTATTCTTGTTTACATTTTCTAGGTTTGAAGAGAAGGCCCAAATGGATCCCCTTAGTGCTCTGAAATATCTACAAAATGATCTTTATATAACTGTGGATCATTCAGACCCAGAAGAGACAAAAGAGGTAAAGGTGGTAATAAACTTCAGAAATTGAACAATTAAAAAATTGTCTTTCTAACTTATATTTGTTGACTTTGCTCTTGGGTGTTTAAAGGAAAGTGAGGAAAATATGATGACAATAAAAATCTTAAAAATGGTACAGAGCAGATGAAATAAAAATTGAGTAGACATATTTTCATGTGGTAATTGAAGATTCAAGTCACACAAAAACCTGTGATCCACTCAGAAAAGGATTCTCAGTTATAAAGTTTTAAGTAGTCATTAGATTTTGTATTGGGAAGGAAATAGAAAATTTTACTTCTGCTGTAGTTCCATACTTCTTTTACTTAAGGGTTACATGAAGTTCAGTATAAACTTTTTCTACTGATGCTCGAAAATCCCCCTAAAAGAAGAAAGAAAACTCTCCTTTATTGTAAGGAGAAAGTGAAGAGAGGTTGGTGGGAGTAGAATCTTTGCTGGCTTGATATTTAGTTATATGAATGTTGTAGCAGTACAGTTTTACCATAGGCTACTAACTTCGTTCATCAGACTTAGAACTTAGTAACAGATCATTACTTTTCAGTTTTTTTGATACATAACATGGGATGGAAGCAACTGTTTCTAAGATTTAATATTCTTAGGGCATATTTTCATATCCACAGTGTGTGAATATACCTGCAATGAGTTTCATGGTCTTACAACCTCTCTTCCAACTTCTAAGATTCCTTTTGTCACTTCTTCCTTTTGCCAACTATTCTTGTTCATAATTCATCTAGCAACATCTGAACTGCTTATTTTGCCTTCCATTCTCAGAATTGGTGATTATATGTAGTTCTGTTCCTTACATCTATTTCCCTGTTAGCTGTTGCTGTGCTTTGGCTTTGTAATAGCAACATCAAGCAGTGTTTTCCTCTGTTCAGCATTGACACAGGTATCAGATTGAATGGCTTTCAGGTACCAGGTTCATTGTACATTCAAGCAGAAGAGCCTGCATGTCCTTGGCACCAAAACAAAGAAATACTCTTTCATAGTTGCCGACTGTGAAAATAAGCCCTAGTTCTCTCACTCAGTATTGGTTACAACTCTTCAGTAGGTGGAGAATCAGCAGAACACATTTTAAAACCCCCTGAAAGAGGACAGTTAATTGTCTTTTCTTGAGTCTTCAGTCAATTCATGATACTATTTGAAATAGGGAGAATTGTCATGATTTTGCCAAGTAGCAGAATATATTTGGTTTAATCTGTTATGGCTTAAAAACTGAACATAGTTGTGAAGAGTCCATTAATGTTCATTTTGTTAGACCATGCATTTGATAGTTATATATGGATTTTCTTGTGTTTTCACCATAGTCTGTCTAAAATGGCTATAATCTGGAATTCATTTTTCTTTTATTTTTTAAAACCAAACCAAAACAAAATATTTCAAAGTAAATAATTTCAGCTGTGTGAGTTGCAAGGAGGCCAAAGAAAACAGACAGTTTGCTCTTAAAGCTAAGCTAGTAGGAAAGTCCAGGACAAGGAGGTATCTCAAGTTCAAACAGTCATTTTAAGAATTTTGGTAGTGGGTTTCTCTTTTCCTGAAGAGTATCAAATTGTGATTTTGTATGCCACAGACTTCCACTCCATTTCTAAAAAGCTGTATCTATCAAGATTTGTTTAACCCGAGTAGAAGTTAGTAAAAATGATGTTATTCATGTGTATTCAGCATCAGAATCACTTTAGAAACTTTTTCAGAACAATACCCTCACCCTAAGAGTCTCCTCTGTCTGCTCTTTTACAACAGAAAACTGAAAACACACCTAAAAAATTGAGAAGTACTGGTCTGTAAGATTATTCTTTTGTTTAAAAACGTGTGAACAGATTTCGTTTGGGGAAAGAAATCCCTTGGTGACAGTTCCAGTATATATATGTACTTACAGTATCTGTTAGTGAGGTATATAGATCTTCGCTTTTCATTGTAAGAAATCATTCCCCTTTTTGAGAAAGGCCTTACTGATCTTCATTTTCTGTAGTAGCTTGGTTTTGTTCTCTATGTATGTTTTACAAATTTTTCATTATATTAAATGATTTTATCAGCAACCAGAAGTGGTTTTTAGATTTTTCTCCCCCTTTTTTGGGTCATCATTGTGTCTGTTAGTCGCAAAATGCTGGTGGACTATCAACTAATGGTTCTTTGCTTTCTTCCAGTCTCCAGAGCATGGGTTCTAAATCGGTGATGAGCTTATAATAAAGCTTACGAACATTATATTTTTTTCTAGAAGAGGGCCAAGAAAAGGATGCCTAAACTGATACTACCATAGGATTCTATAATAGAGAAGGAACAAGAAAAACAAGTTTTCAGCCAGTATTGCACACTTTGTATTAATTGCCTTTCTACTGAGCTTCCAAAGTACTGATGTCATTTATTTAACAGATTGTGTAGAGTTCCTACAATATGCCAGGCATTCTTCTAGGTATAAGAGATATACCAGTGAACCAAACAAGGTACTTGCCCAGGAGGTACTTACATACTAGTGGGGAGGAACAATAAACATATTAAATAAATTATACCATGCATTAGAATTTGATAAGTATTATAGGAAAGTTAAAAAGAGATCAAAAATATAAGGGGACTTCCCTGGTGGCGCAGTGGGTAAGAATCTGCCTGCCAATGCAGGGGACCCAGGTTCGAGCCCTAGTTCGGGAAGATCCCACATGCCACGGAGCAACTAAGCCCGTGTGCCACAACTACTGAGCCTGCGCTCTAGAGCCTGCGAGCCACAACTACTGAAGCCCTCGAGCCACAACTATGGAAGCCCACGCGCCTAGAGCCTGTGCTCTGCGACAAGAGAAGCCACCGCAATGAGAAGCCTGCGCACCGCAACGAAGAGTAGCCCCTGCTTGCCGCAACTAGAGAAAGCCCGCACACAGCAACGAAGACCCAACACAGCCAAAAATAAATAAATAAAAAAAACCTATGTTTTTTATATTTATATTTATATTTATATTTATATTTATATTTATATATATATATATATATATATATGGGGTAAGAATTGGGCAGTTGCAGTATTAAATAGAATAATCATAATAGACCTCATTTGGAAATCAGATTTGCACAAAGACTTGAAGAATATGAGGGAGTGATCTAAGTAGATAATTTAGGGAAGGTAATTCCTAGCAAAGGGAGGGCTAGAACAGAGACCCTGGGATGAGAGTATTTGGCTTTGTTTAGAACGGCAAGGAGACACTTGTGGCTGGAGTAGAGGTAAGGAGAGTGAAAGCAGTCAGAGATGAGGTCCAAGAGGTAAGAGCAAGGATTGGCAGAACAGGTTATGAATGACTTCGTAAGTCATTATTAAGGAGTTTGGCTTTTACTCTGAATAGGGAGCTGGCTCAGGGTATTGTCCATGCAGAGGAGTGATATCATCTGCTTTATGTTTTCATTAGGTCACTCTGACTACTGTATTGAGAATAGACTAAAAGGGAGCAAGGATGGAGTCAAAGAGAACTATGAGGGAGCTGTAGAAATCTAAGCAAGGGGGATTGTTGCTCAGAGCAAAGTAGTAGCAATAGAAATGGTGAGAAGTAAAAAAGGTCAGATTCTCTCTCCCTCCCTCCCTCCCTCCCTCTCTCTCTCTCTCTCTCTCTCTATATATATATATATATATATTTTTTATATACATATATATATACACACATATATATGTATGTATGTATGTATGTATGTACATACTTTTTTGGCTGCATGGGGTCTTCGTTGCTGCATGCGGGCTTTCTCTAGTTGCAGCAAGTGGGGGCTACTCTTCGTTGCGGTGCGCGGGCTTCTCATTGGGCGGCTTCTCTTGTTGCGGAGCACGGGCTCTAGGCACACGGGCTTCAGTAGTTGCGGTGCGTGAGCTCAGTATTTGTGGCATGCGGGCTTTAGAGTGCAGGCTCAGTAGTTGCGGCACACGGGCTTTTAGTTGCTCTGCGACATGTGGGATCTTCCTGGACCAGGATGGAACCCGTGTCCCCTGCATTGACAGGCGGATTCTTAACCACTCCGCCACCAGGGAAGTCCCCTCAGTATATTTTAAAGGTAGAACCAACGGAATTTTATGATTGGATGTAGGGTTTGAAAGAAACGACTCCAAAGTTTTGAGCCTGAAAAGCTAGAAGGATGGAGTTCCTGTCAACTGAAATGAGAAGGTGGAGCCTCCTGACAGGAATCAGGAGTTTAATTTTGCATATGTTCAGTTTGAGATGCCTGTGAAACAGCCAGCTTGAGATGTTGAAGTGATAGTTGGATATTCAAGTCTGAAGCTGGGGAGAGAGGTCTGACCTCATTCAGATGGTGTACTATTGCTCAGTACCTGTTAAAGCTCTAGGCCAGTACATAGCAGTGCCACTTATTTAATTGGATGGTTAAAATAACAGTTTTCTCCCCATCCTTCTGTTTAGAGCCAGTGAAGTTTATCTTTCATCTTAGAAGTTAGAAAAGAGCAACAAATTAACCCCAAATAAGTATTCACTAGAATATAGGAAATTAGTAAAATAGGAAACAGTAGAAAAAATGTAAAAAGTGAAAAGTTTGTTCTTTGAAAAAGTGACTGTAATTGGTCAACCTCTAGCAAGACTTATCAAGGAAACAAATAATGAAAACATAAATTATCAACATCACAAATGAAAAGGGGAGATCATTACAGCCCTACCTATGTTAAAAGTGTACTAAGGAGATATTATGAACAAGTTTGTCAACAAATTGAGCAACTTGATGAAATGGACTAATTTCTTGAAAGATACAACTTACCAGAACTAACACAAGAAGAATTAGAAAATCTTAAGGAACTCCATATCAATTACAGAGATTGAATTTGTAATTGAAAACTTTCCAAGAGAGAAAATACTAGACCTGGATGGCTATATCAGTAAATTCTATCAACCCTTTAAGGAAGAAAAAATGCCAATTTGGTATAGATTCGTAGAAATCAGAATAAGACAGAACACCTTCTAAATCCTTTTATGAAGCAGCTTAACTCTGATGTAGAAACCCAAAAAAGACATTACAAGCAAAGAAAATTACAAACCAATACCCCTGTGACTGTAGGTACAAAATTCTTAAGAAAATTTTAGTTAATTGAATCCAGCAATATATAAAAAGGTTAATGCACAATAGCCAAGAGGGGGTTTATGCTAGGAGTACAAAGTTGTTTTCACATTTGAAAATCAGTATATTTCACCACATTGGCAGAATGAAAGAGAAAAACCACAGATCATCTCAATAAGTGAATAAAATCATTTGACAGAATGCAAAACCCATTGATGATAAAAGTTCTTAACAAACCAGGAATAAAGGAAACATCATAAATCTCATAAAGGGCATCTGTGAAAAACATACAGCTAGTACCATAGTTAATTGTAAAACATTAAACCCTTTCCCCTAAGATTATGACAAGGAAAGGTTGTCTGCTTCAACACCTCTATTTAGCATTGTGCCAGAAGTCCTAGCTAGTACGATATGGTAAGAAAAAGAAAGAAACAGCATATAGATTTGAAAGGAGGAAGTAAAATTGTTTGCATTTTTAGATGACAAATTAAAGAATACCTAAATAAATGGAGAAATAAATCACATTTGTGGTTTGAAAGACTAAAAAGTATTGAGATGCCCATTCTCCCCAAATTGGTTTATAATTTAATGCAGTTCCTGTCAATATTCCAGCCAGTTTGGGTTTCTTTATTATTGAGGAGATAGACAAACTTATTCTAAAATTTAGTCGAAATGCAAAGGCTCTGGAGTAGCTAAAACAATCTTGAAAAAAGAAAAAGTTGGAGGTCTCATACTTACTATCTGATTTCAGGACTCTGTATAGAGCCATAGTAATCAAGGTGGTGTGGTAATGCCTTAAGGATAGACAAATAGATCAGTAGAACAGAATAGAGTTCAGAAACAGACTCATATATATGCAGTCAGTTTACTTTTTTTTACCAGAGCACCAAGTCCAATAAGGAAAAAGTTTTTTTAAACAAATAGTGCTAAATAATGATATCTCAACCCCTATTTCACATTTTTTTTTTTTTTGTGGTACGTGGGCCTCTCACTGTTGTGGCCTCTCCCGTTGCGGAGCACAGGCTCCGGACGCACAGGCTCAGTGGCCGTGGCTCATGGCGCCCAGCCGCTCCACGGCATGTGGGATCTTCCCGGACCGGGACACGAACCCGTGTCCCCTGCATCGGCAGTCGGACTCTCAACCACTGCGCCACCAGGGAAGCCCATCAACCCCTATTTCACTCTTAACACAAAAATTAAGATGGATTATGGATCTAAGTATAAAACTCAAAACAATGAAACTTTAAGAAGAAAACAGATTATCTTCACAAACTTGGGATAAGCAAAGCTTTCTTGGACATGACACAAAAGGCACTAATCATAAAAGAAAAAGTTGACAAATTGGACTTCAACAAAATTAAAATTTCTGCTCATTAAAAGACCAATATTCCTTCTTTTAACTGACCTGTTTTCCAGCATCCTCATTCAAGATAAATATGAATAGTTCTCCTAAATTTTTATTTCTTTACCAATTTGTTAAAGTACCAGTGATGCAATAGTTTTATCTTATTTTGTCATTGTTCAGTTGCATTGTCTGATTTAAACTAACTCTGGCTAGCCTGGGAGTCTAATCAACACAACATTTTTTTCACTGTAAAAAAGACCTTTGAGCCTTTATAATTATATGATAATACAATTATGTATGGCCATGGAATACCAATCTAAGTTGTAATTTAGGGATGGCTTATGCATAATAACCATGCTTTTTTTCTCAGAGTTTGATTTACACAGAGACATCAGGTGTTTTACAGTAGCATGCATTTATTTTTGAAGTGAGAATTCATATTTACTAAAAGTTCAGTAACTGTGTACAGGGCATCAGTCTCTCTACATGTGATAGATTCCCAAATGAGTAATTTTCTTTTTCTTTAATCGAAGTATAGTTGATTTACAATATTATATTAGTTTCAGGTGTGTAAAATAGTGATTCAATACTTTTATAGATTATATCCCATTTAAAGTTATTATAAAATACTGGCTATATTCCCTGAGCTGTACAATGTATCTTTGTAGCTTATTTATCTTATACATAGTAGTTTGTACCTCTTAATCTTATCTCTGTCCTGCCCCTACCCCTTTCTGTCTTCCCATTGGTAACCGCTAGTTTGTTCTCTCTATCTGTGAGTCTTTCTGTTTTGTTTTATTCATTCATTTATTCTTTAGGTTCCACGTATAAGTGGTAACATCTGGTATTTGTCTTTCTCTGTCTGACTTACTTCACTTAGCATAGTACCCTCTGGGTCCATCCATGTTGTTGCAAATGGCATTATTTCATTCTTTTTTATGGCTGAGTAGTATTCCATTGTATATATATACCACATCTTCTTTATCCATTCATCTGTTGATGGACAGTTAGGTTGCTTCCATATCAGGCTATTGTAAATAATGCTGCTGTGAACATTGGAGTGCATGTATCTTTTCAAATTAGTGTTTTCATTTTCTTTGGATGTATACTCAAGAGTGGAATTGCTGGATCATATGGTAGTGAGTAATATTTTATATTTCAGTTGACCTATTGTTCCTTAATAAATACATACTTTAATATATTTTTAAAATAAAATAATTCCAGGACTTGGTCTAGTATTTTGGAAAATGATAATAGCCGTCCCCTAGAAAAGTCAGCATGTTGTTTAATCTAAATACGGTGTTCTTGCCACTTTTTGGTGAATAGACTTATGCAACACATGTGCGGAGACATCCAGTGGCTAATGAATGGTCAAAATTATAGGAGTTTTTTCTCCAATGTGCTTACCTAGCTAATTTGCTTTTTTCTCTCTCTCCCCCCCAACCCCACAGTTTCAGCTCCTAGCTTCAGCTCTGTTTAAATCTGGTTCAGATTTCACAGCTCTAGGTAAGTATTCCAGTATAATTTATCTGGCCATATGCCCTAGAATTTGGGAGGTTGGACTTCGATTTCTTTTAAATGAAACATCAGATGAGGTGTCATCCAAACAAATGAAGCAAGTTTCAAGGTAGCATGCAAAATTTCTAATAACCTGCTACAAGGTTATTTTCCAGGCATCAGTCCCCAGTTCATGGATCAGTTTGCAGTTCCTATTACACCAATTGCTGGGTTATTATGCAAACAGATGGCAATAGAAGCCTGATCAAAATAAATTAATTTGTATAACGTTGTTTTGGAATGCAGACTGTGTTACTGATATAGTTACCGTGAGTTAACACTTGTTGGTTGAATGGTTTTCCTGTTTGTTCTTTGTGAAATTGTGTGGTGTCAACAGAATGGTGATGGAGTCGGCAATGAAATAAATGTTTGGGAGCAGAGGAATGAATTACCTCTTTCCTGAAAATGGATATTTTTGTATGTTGGTATCTTAATTGTTCAAGTGTTTCTCAAGCATCCCAGATATGGGCATCAGTTTTCACTTAGTAGTACTCTCATTTAGTATTAATGAATTATTAAAGTAGTTAAACTAGATTGTAGTAAAGTGGGGAGTCTGTAGAAGTTCCAGAATCCAGAGCTTTAGTCAGGTGAATTTTCAAGGATCTTTTAGTTAGGATAAGTCATTATAGCTTCAGTTTTTCAACAAGATAGTAGCCTTTTGAAGTATGGGAATTTCCAGCTTTCCTCTTGTCATTATGCAGTCACACAGTGAATGCATATTAATCTCATTAATGCTGGTGCTATTTTTAATTTGCCTTAGAGTCGAGCAATAGTATCGAAATTTTCCAGCATATGTAATATAAATACTTCTCTTTATCTTTGGAATTAAATAATACTTTGGAATATCAGTTTAATTTCTTCATTGTTTGACCTTTTGTCTCTTAAAGGTGAAACATACCTCAAAGGAAAAAAAAAACAGAGACATACAATGATGGTGTTTCTCACTGGGATGGGAAATAGTAGCAGTGTCTCTTGGGGTCTTGCCCTTTGTTTTGTTTTTCCTTAATGAGTAATTGAGGCTACTCTACTGATCAAGGCAACTGCAGTCCTGAGTTCTAATTCCAGAATATGTAGGATTCCACAGGGCAAGAGGACTGTTCTAAAACGTAACTCCAGTAGGTTCTCCTAAAAATTTATGTAATTGTTTACCACTATTCCATACACTCAAAGGGCTTTTAAAAAATGTTTTCAGGTTGTTAGAAATCTCAGCCCTAAGATGGAGAGTCTAGTTATAGGCATTATTTTAGAAAGTTCACACCCTTTTGAATTTTTATCATTTGAAACAGGTTTAGTGATACAGGAACTGAGAGCCTTGCATATAGATACTCAGTTTGAATAAATGTGTGCCTTGTTAGGTACGGATACTGCAGCCCAGAGCCATTCTTTTTATTTTAATGGTGGACAGCACTGAAATATCTCTGGCTGACTTATATTTAGCCTTTAGAACAAGAATTTTTTGGCAGTCATTTGAATATGTTAGACTGGTGTCAGCAAATGTTTTACTTTTAGCTTATTAACTCTTTTCTTCTTTCTCTGCCCTATTCACTGTCAGCTAATATATTTTGTCAGGAACAGTTTGTTTTAGTTGGATTCTAAACTTCAGGTACACTGAGATCCGTACAAACACAACAGAAAAAAATACAAAAAGGGAAATTTTCTGTGGGGTTTTGTTTCCTACCTGTCTGAAGGGAGGCAGTTTAGTAGTTAAGAGATAAGAGTGTAGTATAGTGGTTAAGGGTCAGAATCTAGGTTTAGCTATCAGCTCTGCCACTTGCTAATTTTAAAAGTGACTTTGAACAATTCACCTTTCTAAGAATTAAGTTCTTCATCTATAAAATGGAGGTAAGCAGAGTACTTACCTCAAGTTGTTGAGAGAATTAAGTAATTACGAAAAACAACAAAATGAAATACTTAGTAAGTGCTCCATTCGGGTACTAATATTACTACCTTCTTTATAAATGTAATCTTTGTAACATTGGTGAATTTGGATGAGGAGCAAATTCAGATTATATGCTAATTTTAATAAGGAGAAATTTGATATATTACTTATAAACAAAAAGTACCTTTCATAAGGTTTCATGCCTATTTAGAGTTCCTGGTTCTTATTCTCATTCATTTTCTGTCTGATTGTTTTACCTTTATGCCACTTAGAATTGAAATCTAATACATTATTTTATGTATAGATGTATACACTTTTCATGTATAGATGACTGAATATTTTGTTTTCTAAATTATGTCCTGCCAAAATTGGCTCAGCCAAACTGTCTGACTTCCTTCAGAATTCATCCAGTTTATCTTAACCTCTTAGAATTAAAGTATTTACTAATGTTATATGTAATTTAAAGATTTAGAAAGATGGAAAATGATTTGCAAACAGCTGGCATTATCTTAGTTTTGAAAAATGACTGACTTCGGAGAAAAATAACCTTTGGGGATCTTTAGCTTAGAGCTACTGTGTCTGTGTCTGTGGGCACTTTGAAGCTTGAACTTGGGCTTTCTGCTAATTTTAAGAGCATATTTTCAGCAAGGTATGTGACAGGGAAAATCTGGTCTGTAGAAGCATATTGCCTTTCTTGGTCTTCACACCTTTCTTTAGAAGTTTTATAGTCCGTATGCGATGTGCAAGTATGAATTCAGACAACTATTTAAAATATTTTATGTCTGAAGTACAATGCTCTTTGGCAGTGTGTTGACATTCGTGAATGAGGAACCTTAGGGATTTCACAGCATTTACTGTGCCCTTTTAGCCTTTATACTTGTACTAAATCCACCAAACTTAGATTTCAGCAAGAGACTTTCTTCAACCTCCTGTCTTTAGCCCACATGTTTACAGGTGATTTTTATATAATAATGAGTTTATTTTGGAAATAAGAAATGTAAACACAAAGAAACTTATGTGTAGGAGAAAAATGAGAATTCTTGCTATTTTTTCCTTATTACCATAAATAGGAAAAGCTACCTAGTCTGTATAGGATGTTAACTTTAAAGTATATTCCTGGGGCTTCCCTGGTGGCGCAGTGGTTAAGAATCCACCTGCGAATGCAGGGGACACGAGTTCAAGCCCTGGGCCGGGAAGATCCCACATGCCGCAGAGCAACTAAGCCCGTGCACCACAACTACTGAGCCTGCGCTCTAGAGCCTGCAAGCCACAACTGCTGAGCCCACGTGCCACAACTGCTGAAGCCCGCGCACCTAGAGCCCGTGCTCTGCAACAAGAGAAGCCACCACAGTGAGAAGCCCGTGCACCGCAACAAAGATTAGACCTCACTTGCCAAAACTAGAGAAAGCCTGTGCGCAGCAATAAAGACCCAATGCAGCCCAAAAAAATGAATAAATAAAATTAATTTTTGAAAAAAAATTTTTTAAAGTATATTCCTAATAGGTCACTTTCTTTTAGACCAGTCATTGTCTTCAGTCACAATAGTAATGATAAAGTGATAGCTATTATTTATTGAGCACTTACTGTGAGACCAGGTACTATTCTAAACACTTTACATGTCATAACTCACTTAATCTTCATAATAACCCTATGAAGTGGCACTAGTATGATCCCCTTTTATTATATGTGAAGAAACTGGAACACAGAGAGGCTAAAGTAAGTTGCCCAGGAATAGTGCTAGTGAGTAGCAAAACCAGGATTCACACCTTAGTGGTTTGGCTTCAGAACTAAATCACTAACTGTACTACCTCTCATTGAGCTTTACCAGTTTCCACTACTCTGAGCAATAAGTTCCTCATTCCACTGTATGGTGAAAATGAAGTGAGAGAAACAGTAGTTAGGAGCATGAGATTTAAAATCAGTATAACCTTTTTTGTCCTGTCTCTACCATTTAAGTAATCATGTTGCTATTGATGAGTTTCCTGGTGCCCCACCCATTTTTAATATATATATTTTTTAATATTAAGATTCTCTTTGAACAACTTCCCTCAGTCCCTGCCTGCTTCCCTCAAGTGTAACCACTTGTATTTGGCAGATCTTTATACACCGACATACAGGTAGAGTTGATTCCCATTATTCACAGTAATAGTCTATGAAGTCACCTATAACACTGAATTGGTGAATACTGACCCTTTGCTCCTATGGAAAATACAGAGATAGGGTTCCTGTAAGCCTCTTGTCACAGACTTTTTGTCAATTGATTAATAACATAATGTTGCTTTCTTTCAACAGGAACACACCTTGTGTATTTATACTGTTGATTCATTAACATTGAACGTACACCAACAGCACTATAACTCATTCCTGAATGAAGCTTATCTAACATGTATTTTCTTCATAAGGCACATTGCAACCTTCTTGCACTTAGGAACACTAGCCAGCACTTCAACACCACACTTGGGGGCCATTTTCAGCAGTGAAGTCACCAACAAAAATCACAGAATGTGAAGAACATGACACCAAGTAGACTGTGAAAAGGACACTTGTTTATAGTATGAGAACTGAAACAAGAAGGCAGAGCATTACCTAGTTGACCTCAGTTGAGAACATATATTTACATGTGGTGACTCAAATTTTTGCCACTCTGTGTATGTCTGTAAGTGACCACAAAAGTGGCACTAATACTGATTTGGGGGTTACAAATTTTAGCTAGTAAGCAAATGTACAAATACGGAATCTGTGAATAATGAGGATCAACTGTATATATGTGTACACACACACACACATACACACATAGATGTATGGTTTTATGTTTTCTGGTTTTATTTATTACATAATATAAAAACATGTATTCTCCACATAACTTTTTAAAATTTAATGATGTGGCTTGGAGGTGCTTACATGAAACTATACTAGATTTATTGTATTTGTAAGTGATACACAATATCCCATAATAGGGATCTACCATAATTTAACCATTCATCTAATGAGAGTGTAAATTTCAAGTTCATAAACTGAATTCATAAACTGAATCTGATCATAAGGAAGCAGTCAGACACCCCAAATTTAATACATTCTACTACATTACTGCTCTTTGTTTTTTTAATAACAGTGTCACAAACAAAAGAAAAACAAAGGTTGAGGAACTATTCCAGGCTAAAGAGATTGGATAACTAAATATAGTGTTTGATCTTGAATTTTAGATTAGTGGGGAAAATGACTATAAAAAAGATTTTCGAGACATAAATGTTAAATTTCCTAAATTTAATATATAGTAGTTATTTAACTTTTTTTTTTTTTTTTTTGCGTTATGCGGGCCTCTCACTGTTGTGGCCTCTCCTGTTGTGGAGCACAGGCTCCGGACACGCAGGCTCAGCGGCCAATGGTTCACGGGCCCAGCCGCTCCGCGGCATGTGGGATCTTCCCGGACCGGGGCACAAACCCGCGTCCCCTGCATCGGCAGGCGGACTCTCAACCACTGCACCACCAGGGAAGCCCATATAGTAGTTATTTAAGTGAATGTTCTTGTTCTTAGGTGGAATGAGCTCAAGTATTTAGGGGTGAAGATGTCTACAATTTACTCCCAAGTAGTTCCACAAAAAAAGTGTGAGTGGGGTATACAAACACTTAGAGAACAAGAGAGAATGAAAAAATATGTGGCAAAATGTTAACAATTGGTTAATCTAGGTAAGGATATATGTATGTGAATGAATGTTGTACTATTCTTGAAACTTTTCTGTGAGTTTGAAATTTTTCAAAATAAGTCGAAAATAAAGCAACTTAGAAAACTCAGAAAAACATAAAATAGAAAAACTATAATCTCACCATTCAGAGGTAACCTTTGTTTACATTTTGGAGTATTTCCTTCCATTCATTTGTGTGATATAGTAGTAGGCTTTGTTAAATCTAAAACTCATCTCAAAGAAGTAAACATTTGCCCTCACACTTAAAATAGTAATAATTTTTTTTTTTTTTAATAAGGAGGAATGTACCTTTCTTGAGGCATTGTTTATTTTCCTTCCAGGAAACTGGTATCCTTGGCAATGTTTTTTCTGTTCTGTTCATGTTCTTTACAAGATTAAAAGGCAGATTGCATCTAAAACTGTATTCTAAGTTAACTGAAAATCAGTCCAATTTGAAATAGTCTTCACTGATTATCATGGCATAAAGAACTTTCTGGCACTATTTCTGTTTCTGATGGCATTCAGTAGGCCTCTCATATTCAGTTAGCCATCTCAGGAATGGGGAAAATCAATAGACTACTTTGTTTATTTTCTCATTTTCATTCTTCATATGTGCATAAGAAATTTGAAGCAGCTGGGGGAGCAATACTATTACTACTGGCTGACTAAAGGAAAGAGTCATCTCACTGAATATTTCCTTGGCTGGAGTAAACTTGAAAATTAAGTGTTTACTAGATATTAAGGGGGAAAAATCTTACGGTTCAACGATCTTAGCCTTTTTAGAATGTCTTTCACTAGGACATTCATCTAGATAAAAGGAGTTCATTGCTCTCTATTTTTCACATGATGTGTGCCTAGCATAGAGCCTGATGCATAGTACCATAAATACATGGTATTTCCTATGTGCCAGGTATCGTTCTGTTTATTATAGATGTATTTCTTAACCTCAGCTGTCTGTATTTTCACTCAGTTCTCTGAGACTTCTTGCAGCTCTCTGGGACTTAATGATTTTAGACTACTTTCTAAAGACCCCTTTCATTTTGATTATATTTTTATTATCAAAAAATGTTTACTGCTCAAAAGCATTAAAAAGTCAGTAAAGAGGAATGAAAATTCCTCAGTGGACTAGAAGAGGAAAATGCTTATAAGAAAAAGAAGAGAAATCAATATTAGTTTCTAAAGTACTAGTCATTCTGCTAGGTGGTTTTCACCTAATTGCATTTAATCTGCACTGTAAACCTATGACATGAACAGGATCATCACAGATTTATAGCTGAGGAAACAGTTGCAGAAAGGCTGATTACCTTACCTAAGATCATACCGTTGCTAGGTAGTAGAACCGGGATCAGGACCCATGTCTGTCTGGTTTCAAAGCCTGATTTGGTTTTGGTTTTTCCATTATACATTGCTGCTTTTCTGTTACATGTTGAGTTTTAAACACAGTGGATGAGTTTCTTTATATCTCTCCTTCACCAGGCTTTTCAGATGTGGATCACACCTATGCTCAAAGAACTCAGCTCTTTGACACCTTAGTAAATTTCTTTCCTGACAGCATGACTCCTCCTAAAGGCAACCTGGTGGACCTCATCACACTGTGACTGAAGAGTACCTGGACAGAAATGGAGCACAGGAGTCTCTGCTTTCAGTATTCTGGATTTCAACTCTGTTGACTGACAATTAGGCTACAGTGACTGAGGACTGCACCAGAATTTTGAAGGGATCTTTGCTGTCACAAATTTTAACCCTCTTCCTTCACACCTGACCTCAACCCCATAGTCCTCATCCCCTTCCAAAATAAGGCTAATAAAGTGAAATCGGTATACTTCCCATTTAAATATATATATATATTTTATTACTTTAACTTTTAAGAATTCATGAGTATAAAAGAAAAAATAATCAGGCAGTATACCCTTTTCTGATTTTTATTTCATTTTTATAAAATTGGGGCAAGTAAGCACTGTTCACAGACGCAGTGCTACAAGAATTGGAATTTTCTTGTTGGGTTGTTTGGCCTTTCTTCTTCTTTCTTCCCATTTCACTTTACCTTGAGTCACACAGCTGCTTGTAAGTGATACGTATCATTTGTTTACCTCTTCATTCTTAACAGTATATAGTTCTGTAGGGCAATTGATGTATGTTTAAGTGATATATGTGTCTCTGTTGACTAGAGTCTTGTATTACATTAAACAGTAGGAGGAAGGGGGCTCTAATTTACGCTCCTTGTCATAGAACTAAAAAGTGAAACCTGAGATTGATCCCCACACTTATCTGAGATTGGTATATAGTATTTCTATAATGATATATTTTATAGTGGATATTACAAAGCTTTGAGTCACAGAAACCTTAAACTGAGGAGAGAATACAGTTCAGAACCTTAAAGAGCCACTCTCAAAATTACCAGCGGGAGGATTCTAGTTGTGATTAGCATGTTCATTGATATCTCTGTAGTAATTTTGGAAGAAAATGACTCTTTCCCCTGGTAGAGCTGTGCAGGACCAGGGCTTCGATTTCTTCCATGTGCTATCTGTAGCATTTTCATTTGGGAGGATGGGTTCCAGAGCTACATTTTTGTTTATTTTCATACACATTAGCTCCCTACATCTGCTTCTATATACTATATTTTAAAGAATAATGGTTTGTAGTTGTCCAGTGGAATACAGCTGACAGGCTTTTCATTAAACACATAGACCAGGCTTTTTTAACGGAGAAAAAGAAAAATAATGGTGCAAATATTTTTTATTAAACTAAAAGAAAGGCAGATGGGCTTTTCCACTGTTCCTTTTTTTGTGAGGAGTGGTGGTATGTATTGTTCCATGAGGTGCTGTGGAATGCAGCATAGGAAATCTAAACCTGGCCAGTGCTTACATTTGCTCAAAAAGTGTGCTGTATGCAACTGATACCCACCATGGTTAAAGCAGGCTAAGTATAATAAATGTCCATGAGTCCAGTCTCTCTTCCAAGTGAATGACTAGAGAATTTACTGTGTCCCCAAGTAGCAAGATTAGGCCTCACCAAAGAAAGAAGAAATTGAATTGCACTTTTGAAAAGTCTCATGTATAGGAATGAGACTTTGAGGTCCCTCTTCAGTCTGTCATTATTGCATGGTTTCACGTCTTTGGGGGAAGGACAGAAGTATATTTGTCCTAGTTCTAGGCTTGAATCTTGGGCTGCTTGGCTTTCCAAGCACCCCAAAGCGATCAGTAGTGATTTATTAAACAATTAGATTTGTTCCTTACCTTGTGAAAGATACAGTACATAATTCAGTAAGTACCAAGTTGTGTAGCTGCAGAATAACCAGTTGACTTTACAGGTGAGCAAATAGAATCTACCTACATACTTAGGCAGTTTCATTAAAAGATTTCCTTGACAGTCAAGAACATAAAATATTAATATTGCTAATATTGTAGCCTATTGAACTCATTTCGTGGAAACACGTTGATAGGAAAGAACTTGATAAGAGTTTCTAAATGTAAAAGCTCTAGTTCTGCTCACTGTGAATTCTGGCACTTCAAAAACCACAACAGGGCTTCCCTGATGGCACAGTGGTTGAGAATCCGCCTGCCGATGCAGGGGACGCGGGTTCGTGCCCCGGTCTGGGAGGATCCCACATGCCGCGGAGCGGCTGGGCCCGTGAGCCATGGCCGCTGAGCCTGCGTGTCCGGAGCCTGTGCTCCGCAACAGGAGAGGCCGCAACAGTGAGAGGCCCGCGTACCGCAAAAAAAAAAAAAAAAAAAAAAAAAAAAAAGTAACCAAATGAAATTCTGTTTCCCTCCACCGTTTATTTTTATAGTGCTTTTTTGGTCATTTTTTTCCGTTCCTTAGATTCCATATTTGGAGGAAACTCAGTTCTTGAACTCAGTGATTTTGTTTGTTCTTATTTTTCTCTGACTCTCTACTGGTTGTTTTCTAAACATGCTTGTTCTAATTTTATCTTTCCTCACTTTAAGTGGAACCTTTTCCCTTTTCTTCACTTACAGAATTTTTTTTTTTCACTAACATGTTTAAATGGGGTTGAGTCATAGCAAACTGTTTAGGGTTGCTTAAGTGACATAGACTGTATTTAGGAAGTTATTGACTAGGTAAGTCAAAATTTGTACCCTGGGGCTTTAATGAGGCACTGCTGGTAATGATTGCAGGAGAATATAAGCTTCATTATATCCGTGACCAAGATTGACACATTGCTCTCTTTCGACATCAGAACCCTGATATGAAACTTGTTTATATATTTAGTGAGGAGCTACATGTATTTCCAAGTATTCCAGCACTATATTATAATTTAAATAATCTAATTTGGTATTTATACACATTATTTAAGTAGCCAAATATCTATGCTTTACTACTTAAAAATTCTTTCATTCTAGCTTAGTGAGCCCCAGATTGAAACACCTGGTTTTAGATGCATTAGTTAGTGGGGTACAATTTGCTCAGTGTCGTTATCACTAGCTTCAGTTTCATCCCCATTTCTCCTTTTTCCAGTGGAATATATTATTCCAGAATAATAAACTAGAAATAATTTAAACTAGAAGTAAACTAGATCTCTAACATTTTCAGTGCTTATACCTCATGAGAAATTAATTATCTGATTTGCAAGATACTTTGAAAATGCAGTTGCATTTTGTGGAATGACAGAGACCTCATGTGGCCAGCTTGATTAATTCACATATATCAATCTCCTGTGAAGCAAAGGAATTCAGATTTGGGTGCCTAACTGTGCTAAAGCTGACAGTATTAACCTTTAGCAAGATTGTTTTTTCAGACCTGGTTTTCATTAAAACTGACTTATCCACGTCTAATAAGTAAAAACTGATAGAAAACATTAGAAAGTTAATACACTGATTTATCACAGAAAAGCTTGTTGGCTTTAGAGCTCAGTGATTTGTTTAAGATTGTAAACTGCATTCTTTGGTGAAATATGTCTTGAATATAAATGGTTTGTTAGCTTATCTTTCTAGTGAATCTTTTCACATCTGCCTTAAAAGTGCTATTTAGAGATACATTAACAGAGTTTCATGTAATAAAACAGTTTTAAAATCTATAAACAAAAATTAGTTTGAGGTACTTAATCATTGGTGAGAGATTGAGAATGATGCTTAATGAATCAAAAAGCACTTAGAAAGGAGTATGTTTCTGATTTTATTTTCTGAATTAAACTCAGTGTCATGGAAGGAGTTACCCTATAATTATTCTTAACACAATATGAAATTCATTGGGTAATTGTGGGTCATCTAATTTTTTCCTGGGTGAATGTTGTGTTAACTCTCTAGCTGATTGAATGTTGCAAAGCAGTTGAGAATTATGGTTTGAAGTGATTTCTATGAGGGGATCATTACAATGTGTACTTTAAACAACGTCATCTAGCTGTAAAAAATATACCCTTTGTAACCCTTCTTTTCTTAAAAAATACATGTTCGTATGTAATTTCGTCCTTTTGCAGAAATTCTGGCCTGAACTTGCACTAAGTTTTAAATTCTTAAGATAGTCCTTAATCTAAGATATGCAGGCTCCCTCAGAAAAAGTTCATAGTTATTAGAGGGGTAATCATAGAGGGTCTGCATATGACAGTAGTTGTAGATTAGATCTTTGGGTTCTTTCAAAATTTTTGTATTCCTTATTAGTCAAATAACATTATTCTTTTGTGATTTTTGACTATGGCCTACATCTCCCTGTGATTTGTATTAATGCTGAAATGACATTGGCTGCCCAAAACTTCTAGTCTAGAGGTGTTTCAGTTGAAGATGGAAGTTTCAACGTTTGTTGAAATAATTAGTTAGGAGCCACCTAGATCAGCTGAATGATGTCGCCACCGTTTGTTTTGATGGGAAGGACTCAGGATTGTAGTTTATTGATTTCTTCACAAGATGCTCTTTTTATCTTTCAAAAAAAAAACGCTATCTTAAGAGATTTTATTTATACATAATTTTTAAACCTTGATTTCTTCCTATCCCACAAATACTGTGAATTGTTTCCATTATTTTTTTTTCTTAGCTAAATCCTCTGACAATAGATTTATAGCACTTAAACCTAAGGAGTCATTAGAGGTTATGGTAAACCAGATTTTCTCATGGGGCAGAGAGAGATGCCCTTGAGGGAAACCATATCACTATGTGTTTTCTGTTAGAGAGGAGAATGAGCGTATGTTAAAGAAGGAAGAATAGGAGTTTTTTGCTCATGGATTTGAAGGTCCACAGATCTAAATGAGAAAGAAAGCTTTCATTTCTAACCCTAAATTAATTTAATGCAGTGCTGAGAAGACGACTACTATCAAGAGGGATCAAAGCTCAGTTCTGAGTAGTCTTTGGAAAGCAACATTTCTTGGTTAGTTGCTTTCCTTACTGTCTCCCAAGTAGCTGATAGAGATCTGGAAACAGAAAACCCAGTGTAATGGGCTCTAGCTCTTAAACTAGGTGATCAGTTTCTTATGTACAGCCAATTCCTTGATAAGGATTCAGAGGGAAAACCAGCAATAAAACATTTTAACATGCAGTTTTTGGGCTCCCAGGGGACTTGCTTTTTTATGGAGTTTAAGCTCTTGCTGCAACACAGCTCTGTACCATCTGGGATGCTAGCATTCACAGCGGTTCGTTTGGATATCTGAGCTGCCTGCCACGCAAATACCAGCCCAAGGAGATCATCATCCTTCAGTTTCCTTCAGTGCTTAATGAATGCCAGATTAATTGGCAGGAAGGAAAAACACTGTGTGATATACTGAACAGGCCTGTGTGCATGATTAAGGAGTTCCTGAAGTAGCCAATTTTGAGCTTAATTTCTCTCCTTTGTTAACAAATCTCAAGAAAGCCTTTGTTACAATTTAGCTAGTGTCATTTGGTTGGTGTTCATTTTCTAACCCTTTAAAATAGGAAGAAAATTGTCATTTCGTGTTTAACTTCTAACCCATACAGAATTGAACTGACATCAATTTAGTTTCCATGTTTTAAAATAAATTAATTATACATAATCCAAAGGGTCTCTGTTTATTCTACTTTTCCAGGAAATACATGTGTTCTGGGCTTGGCAGTAGAAGTATTTAATAATTTTGGTTTATTCTTTAGGTTTCCTCCACATCTGTGAAGTGATTAATTAAATTAGAGAAGGTATTTAGAATAAGTTCAATTCCATTGCAACTGGCAGAGCTGTATAAATTCATTTTGCAACAAAGGAGAGGATCTTATACCATCAGGACCATGCCATCAGAGTTTGGCAAGTGACTGTTTGATCACATTGCCTTGTAGTTTGCTGTTTTTTCCTTCTTAAGATAAAGGGGGGGAAACTGAGGACAGAGATGTATAACTTTACATTTTTTTAATATATTTTTTTATTTTTGTTTAACATCTTTATTGGAGTATAATTGCTTTACAATGTTATGTTAGTTTCTGCTGTATAACAAAGTGAATCAGCTATATGTATACATGTGTCCCCATATCCTCTCCCTCTTGCACCTCCCTCCCACCCTCCCTATCCCACCCCTCTAGGTGGTCACAAAGCACCGAGCTAGCTGATCTCCCTGTGCTATGCAGCTGCTTCCCACTAGCTATCTGTTTTACATTTGGTAGTGTATATATGTCAGTGTTACTCTCTTACTTCGTCCCAGCTTACCCTTCCCCCTCCCTGTGTTCTCAAGTCCATTCTCTACATCTGCGTCCTTATTCCTGTCCTGTCCTTAGGTTCATCAGAACTTTTTTTTTTTTAGATTCCATATATATGTGTTAGCATACTAACTTTACATTTTTTAAATTGCCTACTTTAGAAGTCTTAGGGTACTTGCACCTTTATAAAGGCTTAGCTTAATTTTACACCTACAGATTAACTATACTTGTAAGAGCACTGTATACAAAGTTATAAGACATATTAAAGTAATTGTCTACCCAACCCCAAATTTGATAGTAGGATATCAAAGTCCAAAAGTTTAAATGCAAGTAGTCTTCTATGGGGAAGGTATATGTTTTTAAAAGTCATGCACATGGTCTCCTTTTTGAGATATTTTTTCCTCTCCCAGAAAAATGATTTTGGTGACCAGTTGTAAACTGATTTCTCCCTCAATTGTAAACCACCCATTTAGAGAAATAAAAGTGGACTCACTTTCTTAAGCATTACATTTAGCCTGACCAAGATATGCTGTGATTGTGTTATTCTTCAAGCCAGCTTGCTTTTTTGACTTGTCATAAAATGTCTTTTGAATTGAATGAATTAAATAGTATAGTATTAATTTTCTTTTATGTATAGCTCAATTTAGATATTGCAAAATAATGAGACATTTTTCTATGAGCAGATTCTTTTATGGAGATAGGTTTTTCTTTTTAATGAGATTTCTTCCCTGTCACCACTTCAAAATCTATGTACAGCTGAGTGTGCAGCCTCAGAAGAAGAGTACAGGAAAGCTTAGGGCCTCCTTTTCTTGTGTTGTTCTTGGCAACAAACATGATTCCACCTTTTCAATGGAAAGATGGGGTGGGTCTGTGTGTATGTGTGTGTGTGTATACTTAATTGGCCTGAAATTGAGATCCCTTTAGGTAGAGATAGATCCTCAAAACCAAAGTTGGACTGCAAATTAGGTTGAGGAGGAAGGTACAGCTCCATCCATAGCCAATAGAATCTGTCTGTCCTTCTGGGTCTGCTTATTAACGCTATGGATAGCTCCTTCTCTGTTAGAACATCTCCTGGACTGGAAACATGGCGTTCCAGCAACCAGCTCATCTGAAAGTTGGAGAGTGTTAAACATCTTTTATGGGACTTTTAAATAAATAATAACATTTATTGATTTTTGTGATTATAAAAATGTTTATCATAGAAATTTAGGAAATTACTAAGTGTGAAGAAGGAAAGCCACTAGTATTTAACTGGTGAGACTTACTAATTTTATTTTTCCTGACTTCCTTCTGTTATCCAACATGGTAAAGGCCAGAAAAAGTAAAAAAAAAAACATTGACACAGCCATTCCTTATTGTCTGCAAGCATTTTTCTCTACCTTTACTATATTCCTTTAAAGCATTGCCCTTTTCTAGACAAACAGTCTGAAAATAATTCTGTTGATATGTATCTTTTAAGCCTAAACTATAGATGTAAGATACTACCCAAAAGCTATAGGGATCTGCCTTGTTCAGGTCATTGGAAATTTTATCTCTAAGATTAATTTGAATTTTTAAGCCCTTTATGCACCATTATAGACATTTGGAGCATATTCATACCCATGAAGAGCTTTCTGTTTAGATGGACTTTTTAATATAACCATAATTAAACTCACACCTAAAAAGGATGAGGTACTTTTCAAAGGCCAAAGGAAAAGCAGAGAAGAGCAAAGTAAAACAGATGAAATGAACGTAAGTATATAAATAAGGAGTCCTTGAAACAAGAATTCCCTTACTGTGCTTAACAAATGTCTCTCCAAAAAATGTATTTTTCTGGTTACCAGCTAAGATTTAGAGTTTTATATTTCATGAGAATCCTTTTCTTAATATGTGAAGGAAAAAACTGCCACCTTTCAGGGTTCCACTCCTTCCTTTACCCTCCTCTTCTGTATCCTCAAGTACCTAAATCAGAAAGGAAATCATGAGGGAAATCTGAAACAGCTGGCATAAGCTAGTTGTAATTTTTAAACAGAAATGTTTTGGGGCATCAGGTGTCCCCCAACATCATTATTGTTCTAAGTCATCGTTGGGCTGTGTTGAGTGTGTTCCATAATCTTCCCCATTCCCCTCATGATCCTCTCTGTTTTATCTTACTTTTGCCCTATCTGTATGGACTTTTTAGGGTTTTGTTTGTTTTGTTTCTTAGTACAAGTAATGTTCTGATCCCAGGTTTGGTGAATGTGTTAACACTGCTTTGTGAATAAATAAGTGATCTGCTGAACAATTGCAGTTGTAGAATTATGTTGTATGTAATGTACATATGGAGAAAGAATGTATTTTGTTCATTTTCTTAATAAAAAGTTATATATGGACACTACAAGATGTCTCGTGTTTCATAAAACTACTTTTGAAGTCAGCTTTTTAAATGTTTACATACTTTGCAGTTAATATTTTTCCCTCAGAAAGGTGATTTTGATTCAGGCAAACAATATGTACTCTAGAAAGACCTTGTTTTCTTTGAGACAGTGTTGAAATAAAGAAGTTCTGGTGGATCTTACGAAGTTTCTAGGAGAAGTTTCCATTTTTAAAGAGCACTGGTAAGTGACTTCATAAAATGGTGTTTTCTTAATCTGCTATTAATGACCAGTCCTATTTTATCTGTTTTGTAAATTTGGACTTGTGTTTCCCAGGTTTTCTTTGAGGGGGGACATGCCTTGTACAGGTTAGGAACTAGAAGAAAAAACTGAACTGAAATAGAAAATTAATTGTAGAAAAGATAGTAAAGAGAGAGAACCTGGAGGTGTTGCACAGATTGGGAAAATTCTGGATCCCTGTCCCCAAAGAAGGAAAGAAATTTTAAGGGCTGAACCTTGAAAAAAATAAACTCAGAAATATGCCAAACAAAGATAATTGATTGTCCGGGTTGAGTTGTGTGAGCTTTCCAGACAGACTCTCAATAACAAGGAGCTCTCCTCTTGGCCCTTTTCATCTCCTGATCTGATTTACATATTCTTGGCTTTGTGTGTGACCCTGCATTCTGCAGTAAGTTAGTTGTCAAATGATTTTATTCAAAGTAGGGATTACGTTTTCTCACTTTACAAATCAAATAATCCATCTTACCACATAGCTTTCATTTCTAGAGTGTGCTTTGAGCATGGCCCAGAAGTAACATTTGTGTTCAAAACAGGAAAACGATGTGCAGTGATAAGGTAAGGAATTGGCCTTTCCTGGGTTAATCCTCCAGAGAATTAACTCAAAAGGATGGAAATGTGGGTCATCACCTCCTCTCCCTTGATGTATTTGTCATCTGGTGGGAAGGGAGCAATAAGCAAAGAGGGCTTTGTATTTAACACAGTTGAGATGCCAGCTGCTCCCACGTCAAGTGAGTGTGACTTTCTCCCACTGGGTTCTCACCTAGGAAAAGCAAAGGCGGTCAGTTATATCTTTTCTGGAAACATTACAAGGAAGAAAGAGAGAAAAGCTATAGTAGAAGTGGTCTGGCCACCGCTGTGCTAGTAAGTTTGATGTTTGGCAAAACCTAAAATGGGAGATTAGGACACTTGGTAATGTCTGTAGCACGTGTTGTATACCTGCCCTCTGAACTTGGGCTGTAAGGATGGGTAACCCAGGGCAGGAGTCAGGAATCCTAGGCTTATTTCCAGATCCACCAGTGACTTCTGTGTAGCATTGGGCACAGTCTCCACCCCTTTGCCTTTCTCTCAATTTTAAGTAAGTGTTGGCAGCAGATCCTGTTTGCTAGGATCCCAGTGACTTTTTAATCTATAAAATGCCAAGGTCATTGAAAAATAACTAGCCATCTTAGTATCATTCCTGTTAATTATAGTAGCCAGTCCTATTCTTTATCTTTTCCCCTTGGGGTTCAAAATAAATATGTGGTTTGGGAGGGAGCTTGTAAAATGGGGGGTTATGAGTGACAGAGGCATAACAAATTAAAAATGACAACTGAGAGTGCCTTTTGGTTGGCAGGGCAGGGAGCAGGGGGAATGACCTATTCAGGAAAAGAATGGAGTCTTAGGTCTTTGTGACCATGATAAACTATGAGTCATTCTCTTCTTAGAACAGTGTGCCTCGAGCATGGCCAGAGGCCTGCCTGAGTTCCTGGTACTTGTACTCCTTTCTGTATCCTTGGCACACTCTTGAAGTTAACCTCAAAATACCTCTGGCCCACCCTTAAGGATGTTAACTGCTTTCAGAACTGCTGTATGAAAGGAAAATCATATTGTAACAGTAGTTGCATTCTAGAAATGTACTTTGTTGTTAATGGAACTCGAGCATTGATGTGGTGTTGAGAAAAGAATGTAGGACTCAAGAGGGAAAAGATGTAGATTCAAGGCCTAGCAGTACCATTTAAGTAGCTGTGTGATCTCAGAATCCTTAATCTCTGTACCCAATTTCCCTGTTGGTAGAGTGGTGACAATTCCTAAATAAGATGTGTAAGAAATGTTTTGTGAACTGGAAGATGCCAGGCAAGAAGAGACTGTTGTATACCTACTATGAATGTGGACCAGATTCACCTGACATTTTCCCTTCTGCAGGTCGGGAATGATGAAGTTTTCTTCTTGCAGTGCAGAAACATGTAAATAGATAATACCACCCCAGGAGATGAAGAGAATCAGAATCGTCTTTGAGCGATTCCTTTCCTGAACCTCCTTCGTCTTCACTATGTCTGTAGGTAAGGGACAGGCAGAGGCTTCTTCTGACAAGTAAACAGGTCCTTTTATTGGCATAACAGGGCCAGAACAGAATTGTTTGTTTATTTTTTGTATTTTTATTTGCCTTGTCTCTACACCAGTGTTTTCATACCTGATCAGGGTTCAGCAGCCCCCTTGGGATCTTTGGTGGTGGATGAGTCACTATTTTATCTGAGGCAAAAGTAGAGGGAAGGAAGAGGGTAAAGCATTGGTAAAACTGTTGTGAGGGAAAATGAGGCCCTTTCAGTTACAATCACTAGAGCAGCCTGAGATAATCTGGAGAACTTGTGGATCCCCTTTTTCCTTTCAGCTTCCGTCCTTCTCTTTGTGTGTCTGGACCTGCATAGTTAAGAGGCATAACAAAGAGCAGAGGTTGCTGCACTGTGTCCTCAGGGGCTTCAATGATGAGCCTCGTGCACAAGTGAAGAATGGAAGCCAATCAGAGCAAAATACTAGGACTTGAACCAGCTTAGACAAAAGCACTTTAATTGACAGTATACAATTTTCCAAAATATATTTTTGTAAGAAAACGGCAATAATTAAGTACAGTCTTTACAAACAAGTTTCTCAGTAAATTCCAGTGTACTTTAGACCCCTGTCCACTAAGACACATGCTCCCCCAGTCTCCTGGGCAAACTGCTTAACATTCACTAATTTTAAAAAAGACCCAGAGCAAATAGTAATCCCCTCCTTTCACTCAGTGTTGGGTTTTCACCAAACCTGAGTGAATCAGCTAA
Organism: Mesoplodon bidens; assembly: GCF_964165515.1. NCBI lineage: Eukaryota > Metazoa > Chordata > Mammalia > Artiodactyla > Ziphiidae > Mesoplodon > Mesoplodon bidens. The sequence continues at coordinate 85,819,216 of NC_138166.1, forward strand.
TGACAGTGATGAAAGACATTGCTTTACTTTTGCCCCTCCCTGCTTTCCCCTGTCTTGTTCCCTTTGATCCTTAGTCCTACTCAGATCTATATGTAAAAGCTCATTCAAAACTTATTTCTTAGCAGAAAAGAATTATTCATTTAAGCCTTAGACCTAAATAACTCAGAAGTATAGAAGACCAGTAAGGTTCCTATTTTTGTCTTCATGCTCTCCCTAGCCTTGCTGCAGATTCCAGAAGGGAATTCTATCCTTTGTGTCATTCTGGTGCCTGCCCTTAATTAGCAGTCCTTAATTTGTTGATTCTTCCTGAGGCACACAGCACTGGACGGTCTTCCAACCCAGGTTTTAAGCCGGTTTTGTCACTAAAAGTGATTTTGGCCAAGTCACTTTATTTTTCTGGGCTTCAGGCTCTTTTTCTGTTTTGTTTTTTTTTTAAAAAAGATTGGACTGGGTTCTAAAACCCTCTCCCTATGACTAGAGAGTCACTTTCCAACCAGTGTGTACTGACTCCAACCCTTACTGTAACATGCTGGGACTTTATGGAGAGGGGATGAGGATCATATTTAAAAATAAAAATGCCCAATCTGCAAGACAGACACTTTGTCATCAGCCTGTCTTATATTTCATTTTTCATCAAGAAAAAAAATTATTTCCAGTAAAATAGACATTTACATTCCTGTTTAGAGGGGAAAAAAAGCCTTCTCTCTTAGCTAACAAGTGTTTTTTCAAAGTATATTTGCTCAGAGCAGTGCAGGGTGTATTAACATTTGGCTGTTGTATTTACATTATCAAAAAATACGTATATGTGTATCAGCTTGAACTTGTTTTCCAAAGTTTCTCCAGTATATTGTCTAAAAGATAAAGCTTAAGAAGTGGTTTAAATAAACTTTCTGCTAGCTTTCCTTATCAAGAGGAGAAAGAAGAATCTTGTGTCTAGACTAGATTAAACCTGTATTTTGTCCTACAATGCAAAGAATATTCTGTACCCCATTCATAAGCATTGCTGCGTCTCTCCCCACTCACATAACAGTGTGCTTCCCACTAGATTTTGTCCAGTCATCAGATTCATGGCTTCTGGTCTTTTATGACGTTTAGGGAAACCAGTGTGCCACTGAGATAGAGTTTATAATCTCTCTCTGGCATAACTTGTTTCAAGTCATGCTGAGTTCCTGGTTCTCTTCTCTTCTCTTCTTCTCAGCCCCAGAATCTGAATTACCAGATAGCATCAGAACCCAGTAAAGATGTGGGTTTACAGATACATGGCAATAACGGTCTTTGATATAGGTGCCTAGCTAGTGTCAAGAGCAAGCCAAAGCAAGTTGCCCTAAAAGGCTGGAGCAATACAATTTGGATGCATCAAAAGAAGGGAACCTTTGAACCAGCCCAAAGCTTTTCAAGGTTCTCTGGACACCGCCACATTTATTCCTCTTGACCAAGCATAATTTTTACTCTCTGGTCCTTGCCAGTCGTCACCATCTCTCTCCCCAAGAGGCCTGGGGGTTGTGGCTTTTGATTGGTTTGCAGAGACATATTTGCTCTCTCTGTCTAACCTAGCTGCTGGAATGTGACCCGGAATCAGCAAAGGAGTAATCTAGTCTGGCCTCTCCCACAGTGGCCACGATAGAATGGGTAGAAAGAACCAAATGCTGGGTAGGAAAGAAGCAAACAGATCTTTTCCCAGTGAAACAGTATTTCTTCTATTTTCTCTCAAACTGGTATTCTCCATCCTGCCAACCTCCAAATAGTAGAGAATCAGGGCAAATACTTTAGGATCCTTGTTAGCTTAGCATCTTTCTAGCTCTTGGGAAACTCACGGGTCCTACCTGAACCTCTGGCCTTCCTTTTCTCCTAGGTATCAAATGGCTAAAGGCTATGAAGCGGGAATTAGGCAGCAAAGAAAGGACATAGATCTTCCTCTTGATCCTCTCCTTTAAAAAAAATAACCTATCCCAAACCAGATAGCCTATTTTATCAGAACTGTTGCAGCTTAGACTGCCCCTAGGTTCTAGGGGTCTGGCTTTTTGTCCTGAAGTGACCATTTTCATTCTCCTAAGCATCTTCCTAGTAGCTTCCAGGGAATTTATGCCCGGGAATTTATGCCCAGGATCAATAGAGAACATGGGCAGAGTTCAAAATTCCACACAGGATTCCTTCTTCTCAGAAAATCAGATGAAACCTCACAATGCCCAGCCCTCAGCTGCCGTCTACGTAGCAGCTACCTGCTGAGCTCCCTCAAAACCCCTCCGCTGGGCAACAGTCGGCATTTTGTTTCCCTGAGATGCCACGAGAACCTACAGGAGCGCTGGGCAGCCAGCCCCACTAGGAACACAGAGGAGGGGACACAGCAAGCCCTAGCTCCGTGCCCCGACAGTGAGAGGTCACTGGGAATAGAAGTCCAGGACCGCGGGCTGTCCCTTACGCACCTTGCAGTGCACTATGCATCTAGGCCTTTCTTGCCCTGTGCACAGAAGAATGGAATCTAACTGAAAATGTCTCAACGATGTGAGCTTTGGCCTTTGGCAGCAGAGTTCTGGATTAAAAAAGAAGACAAAACTCTCAGCAACCTGCAAAGCCCCTGAATTTCCTATGATATGGAAAGTGAAGCCTATCCTTCCTGCTGTTTCAATCGATTGTCTATTCAGACACCTCTCTGCTGACTGGGCACCAGGAAGCTCTGTCCTAAAGCTGCTCTTTCACGCTGGATCTCGGGGATGGCCGAGCTGGGGTCTTCACCCCATCGCATCGGCTGAGCAGTGACAACGAAATAGGAACACCTTGCCTTCAATAGCTGCTGCAGACCTTAGTCCCCGATGGGAATGGGAGACCGAAGCAGCACTCGGGGAGTCTCTTCAAGGAGTGCCTTGGAGGTGGGCCGGGACCCATCCTGGGAGGAAAGGCTTCCCTTTCTCTCTTCACCTGTAGATGGACCCATGTGCAGACTTGTTCATACTGGGAGCCTTGTGTGCTGTGTCAGTCCCAATCTCATAAGCAAATGCCAGGAAACTAGACTCCAGAACAAGGGGTTCAAGATCATGAATGACCTGTGTTAGTCCCAGGGGCCCTGGGACAGAGAGGGGGTGAAAACTGAGTGAAGGGAGGGGGGAGAACAGAGGACAGGAACACTGGCGGACGAGGCTGGCGTAGGAGATAGAAAACGGGACCCATCCTTTCAAGTAATCAGATCCCACTGCAACAGGGTCTGGCCCTGCCTTCCCCTCCATCCCATCCACTGACTGGCAGCTTCATCCCCCCTGCCCAGGGCAGCTCTGGAGGGAGGGCATAGGTGATCACAGCAGCGTGGCATGGTGGCAATGGGCACTGCACTGAATGATCTGTTTTCATCCTGACTCTGTCACCTAATGGCTGTGTGACCCTGACTTTACCCTCTTTAGGCCTCAGTCATCTCATCTGTGAAATGAAGGGATTCTATTAGATGGTCTCTAAAGTCCCTTGGATGGCTCTTTCCTGATCTCCCAGCAGCACTGAGCTCAGGCACTAGTGGGTTATTTTACAAGAGGATTCTACACAGAATGTGATTTGTTCAGCTTGAAAAGGGAAAAATTAAGGCCTGTGGGGATTGGGGGGAGGGAACCCTCCGAGTCTGCTCTCCCTCCCCAGTCTTTCCCTCGAAGGGGAAGGATTTTCCTCCCCTGTCCACATGGCACTTGAGGCGCTTGGGCTGGAGCTCTGTGCACCATCGGAGGCCACCAGCAGACCTGATTAGAGGTGTGTGTCTTCCTCCTCCTCTGGGTCATCCTTGGTCAGGTTGTCCAGAGGGACGATCCAGCTGTCCCCCAGCTCCCCATTAAGGCCGACCACCTTTTTCTCCTGCATCTCTGATGAGGTCTCCATCACTTCCAGGGTTGGATTGTCGTGGTAACCATTCTCCACCGTCTGTAGCTCCTCTGTGAGTCGTTGCTAGAGTAAGGGAGATGACCCAAGAAAAAGGGGTAATTTTTGAGGGCTGTTAGCCTTGCTCTAGCCTTAATATTACACCTGTACCCCTATAATCCAGGAACCCCGATTTGGCTAAGGTGAACAACAGGTGGTCCTGGAGGCCTTCCTGACTACTGGCCTGCCTCGGGGCTAGTCTGAGATAAGAACTTGCCCCACATCCTAAAATGCCCAGCTCACTTCACCTTTGCCCTGGTGGCAAATCCGTGACATCAGTGGAGATGGACTTTGTCCTCCAGAGTCCTCCAATCTCCTCTTTCCTCCATTCCTTCCCCACCAGACCTTCCTCTCCAGGACCCTCTTCACCCTGCTGCATTGAACTGGAACGAACTGTAAGAAAATGACTTCCATCTGGCCGAGTGACTGAGGACCTCTCCTCTAAGCCTGAGCAAGATGGGTACAGCACAACTTCTAGCTATCTCTGCTGCAGATGGGAACTATCTAGAGATAGTACTTTCTCTCCATTTTTACCTAAGATACAACCTAGGTGGCACAAGACAGTCCCCCAGGAAGCTTTTAACAAATATACTGATCCAGAAATTCTGTTTCAATTGGTATGTGAGGAAGCTAAGCATGGGGTTTTTTTTCCTAAAACTCTCCACAGTGTGCAGCCGGGGTTGAGAACCATGGGTCAGGGTGGAACTGTAATGAGGGAATTCTATTAAGGTAAATGAAAGAACTTCTGGTTAGACAGGTATGCGTCAGCCCATTTATAGCAGTGGATCCTCAGAGCAACTCTGCAAGGTGGATATTATGCCCACTATGCAGATGAGAAACCTGAAGCTCAGAGATGATGACTTGCTTAAGGTCACCCAGATAATGGGAGGCAGAGCTAGGGCGTAACCCCAGTCTTCCTGACTCCACAGCCCACGCTCTTCCCTTTCACCACGCTGCCTCTTTAACTGTCCAGGCAAGTTTCCATGTCCTACAAGGGATGACCTCTGCCTATCAGAAAGGGCCCATGGCCCCCTCGCTTTTCTCTAATAGGGGAATAACGGGGTGAGAGTCATCCAGTGAACTGGACTGCTTCCCGGCTAGTGGAATGAAGTCCTCACCTGGTCCTTCCTCTGGGAGAGACGCTGGTGGCAGCAGCCATAAAGGGCCGCGACCAGGAGCAAGAAGGATGCCATGCAGACAATAGTGATGATGAGGGGCATGCTGAACCGGTCCTCGGTCTCTTCTGGTGGTCCTTGACCCTCAAACTGCATGTCATTGACTCCCACCTGGCCAGGAAGGAGAAAGTTACGTGGCAGAAAACAGGTTCCGGGTCACCCTCTCTCAGAACTCCCACTCACCTATGAGCTCTTCCACTTGGGGTTTGGGGGGGAACCCATTCTACCGCCCTGCTGTCCCCTCTTACCCTCCTATCTTCTAGATGCTTGCAAATCACAGGTTCCTCGACAGAGACAGTGGACCCGGGGAAGCGTGGACTTCCAAGGGACAGGCCCCTGACCCGGTCTGTGCCAGCACACGGGGGGCATCCACTTACCTCTTTTAGGTCATCCCATTTGTCTTTCAGCAATTCATAAACGTCCGTGGGAAAGAGCTTTGCTGAGGGGGAGAGGGAGAGATGCCGCTTCAGTGGTCTAGCTCAGAGTGACGTGGTAAGGGACCAAGGAGGACATCCTGCATCTCAGTCCCCTGAGTGGTGTCTCTCTCGGGTGGCCAGGGGTTGACAACTGACCCATCCTTGTGCTCCTGCACCTCCTACCCCACTCCCACCCCACACAGGCCTCAACCTCCCCCATCCCCCCCCCACCCCTGCCCTCAACTCACTGCAGATAGTGATTTGTTTGATTGCCACTGCCTGGATTTCTGGAACAGGTGCCAGCTGTATATGGCACTGATCTTGAGCTGGGTTGAAGGAGGCTTTTGCTGCTCGGCACAAAAGCGTGACCAGTTTGTCATTCGAAGCGGTCGCATTCTGTTGTGGAGAAACCGCAGGTAATTCCTCAGGGATCCCGACAGCAGCCTAGGCTTGTGGAGCCACCCCTTGAGCTAAGGTCAGGAGGACGCTGTTGTCGGCTGTGAACTTACTCCCTTCTCCAGCCACAGGCTGGTGCCATTCCCAGGCCTGCCAGGAGTGCTGAGTTATGTGCTGTCCTCCCGGGCCAGCCCCTGCCTTCTCTGCCTCACGTGGAGCTCTCCCCCTAGTCTCCTTACCCTGTTTATCTCATCGTGGTTGAGCAATACCATTCGCCCTAGTGCCGCTTTCTCCCTCAGAGCTCCTTAAGGATCACGACCTCCTGCCCCTCATCATCTCTCTCCCCAGAAGGACCTGAGGAGGCACTGCCAGTGGGGAAGATGCCAGGCCTCTCTGAACCTACCATTTGCCAGCCCTTGATGCTGAGCTCAAAGACCTCAGGAGGGGAAGCCCTGGCTCTCAGCTCAAGGTTATCCATCCCAAAGTCGAAACACATGTGCCCGTCCCCTAGGCTAAGACCCTGAAACCGTAAACAGGCTGACGGGAGAAAGGCGAGGCCATCACTGCACAGGGGAAATTGGGAGTATCTTGAAGATGCACGAGGACGTCTTAGACGGGCGTCTTCTGTATTTTTCAGCAGAAAGGGTGTGGCTGGCTGGCTTTAAGGCTGAGGGTGAGGAAGCAAAGTGTGGGCAGCTTTTACCCAGCCCTGCCACATCATCCAGAGACACCCCAAACTGATGTGTCTCTGACCAGAGTATGGAATAAGGGTACCGAGATGAAGAAAAGGACTCCATATGGCTTGTCCCACAAACCATCCCTTGGGTTTCTACCTGGAATTTCCTTAGGCTTACTAATTCCCCAACCTGCTACCAGGTAAAGATCCAGGGCTTTCCTCTTTCCATTCACAGCAAAGGAAGAGAACGCTTCTTACCACCAAACATGCCCCTGCCAAGTTTCAGCCAAAAAGAGAGCCGGAAGAAAGGCCAAGCAAGCATCAGTGTGATTCTTACCTTGTCCAATAAGCCCAACCCTAGGGGAACACTGCTCCCTTTTAAAACTCTAGCTTTTCTATAGTTCACTTGGAAAATTCCAGCAAAATGGACACCCAAAAGGAAACAACTGCAGAAAATAGGTGGTACAAAAGTACTGTAAACCCAAGTTTTCCATCCTATTCTAGTTCCATGGGGTGTTTGCCAAAATAGCCACTGACCAGGAGAGGGCAGCAGTGAGCCATCCATCACCAGCACTCGCTCAGGCCTCAGCTACTGAGAAGGCTCTGCGGCAGACATCCCCAGACTAAAGCCCTTAATCCTAGGGAGACTGGCAGTCTGAATGCTACACATGCAAACTTACTCACACATGTGCTGAAACCATCTCCCCCAAACAATACACAAACAACTCCCCCTGAGGGGAAAGACAACTGTCGGCAACAGTTCCCCTAGGTTAGAGGGTGGCCATCAGATAACACATGGACCAGGAAATATAAAACCACAGACTACTAGAACAGGGAGAGTTAGGCAGACTAAGCCTCTCATTTTCAACTGAGGCCTCTGAAGCGCAAAGAGATGGACTTAACAAAGTCACATCCTGAACTAGAAGCAAACAGGAACCAGGATTGGGGTCTCCAGACTCTCAGAAGTGAAAGCCCAGATTCCTGGCCCTGCGGCAGCCCTGAGGGCGGGGCTTCCCTTAGAGAAGTCTGAACCTGGCTCTGACCCTCCATAAGATGGGAAGGGACCACGTCCTGTCCTACTAGGAAAAAACAAGAGCAGGAAAATGAAAACATCTCTCTGCTCCTTTCTGGAAGGAACACTTCACTCCCTTCCACCTTCCGTGACCCTACTGCTAAACAGCATTTTGGGGATGTAGATCAGAGTGTGGCTCAGATGAGCAAGGTACTCACACAGATGTTGGTTTTCAAGACATCAGTTTTCGAGATGTTCAGGACGAGCATCTTCTCATTCAGCTTTTCGGGAGAATCGCACTGTATCTGGAAGAAGCCACTGGGATTAAGGGTCAGGCTGAGCCTGACGAGGTCTTGTCTTTCTTTGCCTTCTCCCTCCCTCCCTTGGGTGGGTGACAGCAAATAAGGAGTTGGGGGCAAGCTGGGAGTGTGGCCGGCTGGAGATGGAGAGCCAGGTGTGTTACTGGCTATCATGCTGTCTAGGCCAGAGTCCAGCAAAGCCAGCGAGGGTGAGTGAATGATGACAGCTCCTCACAGCACCCCCCAGGCGCCCTGGGGAGGGAAGAGTAGAAATGCTCTTCCTGGAGTCCCTTCTCTCCGACTCTGGGCTCTCTCACCTGTCCCACACCTGCTGGAATTACTGAGGTGGGAGAAGGGACACTGGAGCCTTGGGGGGCAGTTGACTCCATATGAGTGATGGAGCTTGTGGGTGCCCTGGCAGGAGATGTGGTCCCAAGTCCCGATGAAGAGCCTGTAGGCTGCAGAGCCTCAGAGGTGCCAGTGACAGCTGGCATCTTGCTGGAGGTGTGTTGAGTTCCTTGTGAGGCAACCCATGGTGCTGTAATTGGGAAAACAAAGTTTATGAGAAAAGGTGAGTGGTACCTTTAACACCACAAGACAGGCTTTCTTGTTCCTAGTTTTCTGAGGTTCTTTGGTCTTATCCCCCCACATAGACCACAAACAGAAGGAGGCAGGCTATGAAGAGGAGGAGGCAGGCAGATGAAGTCAATTCCCATAACCTAGTACAGGATGAGCAGATTGGATGAGCCAGCGTAGGAACCCAACAGAAGAAGTATCAACAGCAGTGACAATGCCAGCAGCAAAGCTAACATTAACTGAGTACTTACTCCCTGTGAGGCTCCTAAATGCTTCAAAGGTACTTTCTTTTTCAATCCTCACAACAATTCTGTGAGGAAGGTACTGTAATTATCCCTATTCTATAAACAAGGAAACTGAGTCTCAGAGGAACTCGATGAATTGCCCAACGTCACACGCTAACAAGTGGCAGAGCAGGGACTGGCATCCAGGTTTATCCAACTCAGAGCACCAGTTCTTATGCAGGAGGTGACCACCGTGCCCTTGTGCTGTGGCTATCTAGTTCTTCACCACACACCCAAATTACCTGCGGGGCTGGGGGGTGGAGGTTTCCTCAAAACGCAGATGCTCAGGTTCACGCCTAGAAATTCTGATTCAAGAGATCTGACCTGGGTCATGATCTTGAGGCTCACGATCCATCAGTGAGTTTGGAAATTAATTTACTGGCTTAAGACCAGCACTTAAGAAAAAAAAACAGTAAATGCTCCACTAGGCAGGTCAAAACCCTGAGCCCTCATCGGAACACACAGCTCTGCCAGCGGCTATGAAATGGGAAACCAACGGCTGAGTGAAGGTGGTGCATATTCATGAATATGAATATGCATGAATCTCCAGCAACTGTACAGAACATAAGCATTTGAAAGTTTCTTTTTGCTTGAAAAAAGAAAGGCATTACTTACTTAGTGTGGTCAGTGTCCCCTGCGTCGTGAAGGTGGGACCCGCCATTGTGCCTAAACTTGTAGCTGCTGTAATTTTGTTTGGTCCCTCGAAGGAGCTCCCTGCAGGCTCTGAAGTCACAGGGACCGAAGTCACAGGGACGGTGCTAGGCTGGTGAGTGCTTGCTGGGGTGGGCAAGGAAGGAAGAGCAGACATGATGACTGAGGTGTTACCCTCAGTTGGAGGGTCAGAGGCTGCCCGATTTCCTTCCTTAGTGATCACACTGCTTGTGGTCACACTGTGGCTACTCTGGGTTCCAGATTTAGCTGAATTGCTTTTAATTCCACTCTGGCTGCTTGTGGTTTCAGGTTTTGTCGAGACAGTGGTTGGTGTGGTTGTAGAATCCTTTGAGTCTTTAGTAGTTATAGCAGAGTTGCCTGTGGCTGGTTTCTCATCTTTGCCACTGGCTGCTGCAGTTGTGCTTTGCTGGGCTGAGGTTGGCACTGCCCTTGAGGTGTTAGGCGTCGTGGGTGTGCTTCCCTTGGTCTCCAATGCAGTCACACTTTTATCAGTGGATGGTGGGACTGTGCTTTGTTTGGCTGTGTCTGGAACACTGGATGGTGGAAGTGTGTTTGGCTTGCTTTCTTCGGCAGCTGTTTCACCACTAGGCTTGACTTCTGTTTACAAAGACAACACAGAATCAACTAGGGTATTAGCTGGAAGTCTTTCTCTCCCCATTTCTCCAACTCTTCCCCAGGATCCAGAGGCTTTGCTCCCATCCCTGCCATTTGTCTTGGCTGAAGGGTCTGGGTCCTTGTGCCCAGATTTTTCTGGGGTTCAAGAAGCCTCTAAGAGGGAGACTGAGAGGGAAGCAGAGGAAGTCAAGGGAAATTCCACTCAAGAGAAGGACTAAGCAGCTAGTCCTACTGCGTGTGGGAGCCTGCACTGAATTCTCTGCTCTCCCATCCGGCCCCAGGCACTCGCCCTTCAAGGTTTCCCTACCCCAGCAGAGAACCATCATCACCTCCTTCTCCCAGACCCATGAGCTTGCAGAAGACTCAACAGACTCATGCGTACTGAAGTGCCCTGTTCTCAGCATGGCAAGAGGAACATGCCTCTGTTCCCCTGGACATGTAGCTAGAAGGAGAAACTGGTAAAGTGAAATTACACAAATTACCATTTAAGTACAACTGCGCTGAGGAAGAAAAGTACACAGTGCTCTGACTGTGTCTAGCATGGGAGCTCAAACCTTGTCAAGGGGTCAGGGAAGGAAGGCCTTTTATTGATTGATTGAAGGAACCATTAAGTGACAGGTTCGGGCCCTGGGATACAAGGGTAAGACACATGTAATCCATACCCTCAGGGAGCTTACATTCTAGTGGGAGAGACAGAGATTAAACAATAGACAGACAACTCAATGTCAAATTCTGGTGACGCTACGGAGGAAATGAAGAAGGAAATGATACAGAGAACATGGGGAGAGGGCTGTTAGAGAGAAAGGTAAGGAAGGACTTCTCAGAGATGACCACTTAGCAAAGACTTGAAGGACAACGAGGTGAGAGCTGTGTGAAGAATGTGAGGAAAAGTGTGCCAGGAAGAAGGAAAGAACCTGCAAGTTGCCAAAGGAGGGACAAGAGCTCAGAGAAGACAAGTCTGAGAGCAGTTCAGTGAGTGAGGGGGGAAAGGAGCAGGGCTCAGAAAACTCAGGGCCTCACAGGTAAACTGACACTAACGTGCTGTCTAAACCATACCCTTCTGAGAATAAAAAGGAAGCGCTCTTAAAAATTGTATCCTATGTAAAATGAGACAAAAGATCATCCTCCTTAGACCAAAATAAGGATAGGGGATTTTATTTTAAGTGGGGGAAAAAAAAAAAAAGCCACTGAAGCCATGGAAGGCTTTAAAGCAAACAAGTTTTATAAGGTGATTTACAAAGAAACATACTCTTGCTGCTTTGGGGGACATGGATATGGAGATGGAAATTAAAGAGGCTGTTACAGTAATCCAGATGAAGTGGATACTAGTCAGCTGTATTAAGTCATTGACACAGGAGCCAAAAAGAGGATGGATTCAAGACTGTATTTTGGAGGTAGAATCAACTACTTGCTGATGTACTTACTAAGGGAGGGGAAGAGGAGAGGCCAGGATGATTCGTGGTTTTCTGTTTTGAGCAGAAGGGAGAGAATGGTGGGAATCAGCATAGGGGACTTTGGCCATTCTTCGTAGCCAATCAGAATCTGTAGCATTTTTCTATGCTTGGGGAATTCCCCACACAGCAAGACTGAGGGAAGCGGGATTTGCCTCTTATTATAGATGCTGCAAATGCCAGCCTCCCTTGTGACCAGAGCACAAGCACGCACTCAACTGCCATGAATGAGACAACTCCACCCCAGCCAGTGCGTAAAGGGGCAGTAGACTATGGGGAACCCTGAGGCAGGAGCAGTGGAACCACGCTCAAGTGTGAGCAGCCGTGGAGGTGATGCTAGAGCGAGCATCCACAGCCAAAGCTACAGCACCTGGAGCTTGGCACTGGCGAGCAGCACTAGCCTCTTCACACAAGTTCCGTAAGCCTGACTCGGATGATGTTAAAGGTAGCCCTGAATGTGGTCTTCAGCAAGCCCAGCTCCTCCATAAGCTAGACAGTGTCCCAATATCTTTCACATGTGCGCGCACACACACACACACACACACACACACATTTTGCTAACGAGAATCAGGCGTGATTGCGGGCAACAGAAATTCGAGGGTTAGTTATTGGACCTTATTGGGGTTAAAAGTAACTGGAATTCTGCAAGTATGAAGGGAAATGACTTGACTATCCTACAGCATCTCATGGAGAAGCAGTCACAGTAGCGCCTGCCATCTAGAATTAAGTGCCCATAAAGTGGCTTTGGCAGGACTGAGTGGCTACTGCCATAGAAGAATATGAAGAGCACACATAAAAGGACGTGTGTTAAAAATCAATTTGATGGTGGTTTTTCCTTCTTAGTAGTTCATAAAATAATGGTGCTTCTTATAACTGATCATGTCAGAGTATCTTTCTGGTAAAAAGTGAGATTGCAGAGGGGAATATCAGCAAGGGAGGTTGGGTGGCGTGGTTACTTCCTACTACGGCAAAGAGCTGAAAACGGCTTCTCAGCCCCAAAACTGCCGACGTTTTGGGCTGGGTACTTCTTTGTTACGGGAGATTGTCCTATGCATTATGGGACGTTTAACAACACCCCTGGTCTCTATCCACTAGATGCAAGTAAGACACATACATCCCTCCCAGTTGTGACAACCAAAAATGTCTCCAAATATTGCCAAATGTCCCCCGAGGGAGACAAAAATCACTACCAGTGAAAACTACTGGCTTAAAGGGAGACAATAACAAATTCTAATTCCTCAATCCTCCTATCAAAGCAGAGACTGGAAAATCAGAGATTTTCTAAGGCTACAGTAAAGGAATCTCTTATTGCTTGCAGCAAAAATGCCGAGAAGACCAAAAGACAAACTTACAGGTCTGATCCCAGGAGTTGCCAAATTACAGCGTTAGTGTAGTTCATAGCCTCACCAGGTCTCTTACTTGAAAACAGGACCTTGAGAAGTGTAGCGGTTACATATGAGAGGGTGCAGGTGAGTCAGAGTCTCGATAAAGCTCAATCTGCAATGGAACTCGCTTGTCGGAAGACTCAACCACTCTTCTCCTGTCTGATGACGCAGTTCCCACCTTGCTTGAAAACTCAATAACCTCACTGGAGCTCGGTGACACAGAAAGCCATATCCCTTCATCACCTCCACCACTCTTCATTTTTTTCAAACCTGTAATAAGTCAGATGCCCACGAGGACAAATACAATTGAGTCTGACCCAGAAGAAGGCTTCCACCCTAAAAAAATATCTGCAAAAACTCTAGCAAATATGTATGGTTAACAGAATATGAGCATGCTAGATCAAAGAGAGATAATCATAGTTTTCTATCAGGCTGAATTTATCAATATGGGTATGCATTCCAGAGATTTGGATCAATATGCTGACTCAAGCAGCTAGAAGTCGTTCTAATTGTTTTCTTAGTTGGTTGACTGAAACCTGGACTCACTGGTAGTCCACATATTAAATAAAGTTAAGTTGCCAGAAATTCCTTGGAAGAAATCCAAAGTCTTAGAGAGATAGAAGTGTCCGAGTGGTTTATCACATACGGTCTGCTTGTTCACACTCTCTGTTCCTTAAGAAAGCTCAAATGACACTCCCTTCACCAAGGCTTTGAGAAATACTATATTTCAGGAGTTCTAAGATGCCCATCTTTTCATGTCTCTGAGATGAGGATGTATTATAAATTATCGTAAGTCACACTTTGACAGTGTTTTTTTTTCCCCCAAGTGGTTCATAAAATAATAGTGCATCTTCTTTTGGATTATTTGGTGTTTTGGATTTTGCTTACATTTGGTATGCTGTTGAGGGGACTCGGAGCATGTTCTAAGAGATTGTTCCGGCTGTTCTTCATCAGCCAGGTATGCTGGTAGGAGATGCTGCTGATTTCAGTGGGAATGGACAGCAGGTTCGTTGGGTAGTAGGGCATGAGCAGAATTTCATTTCCAGGAAAAAAGGTGGGTGCGATACCCTAGGCAGCAGGAGCAGCATGGTAATCAGAGTAGTCCAATGGGGGTAATTCTGGACAGTGGCTAGTAATCATGTGTTTTTTTAGGATCAAAATTGATGGATGGTCCACTGAAACCCTACCTATAAGCCCGGCAAACTGAGACCTGGGTTGAATCACCACAGTAGAGAACACAGCCAGCCACTCATCCAATTCCCAGGACTGAATCTTTTCACAGACTCAGGGTACCTTGAATGAAGTGTGTATTAGTTTCCCAAGGTGGCTATGACAGATGACCACAGACTGTGTGGCTTCAAACAACATAAATGTGTTATTCTCTCATGGTTCTAGAGGCTAGAAATCTGAAATCTGCAAAGGCATACTCCCTCTGAAGGTACTAAGGAAGAATTGTTCTTTGCTTCTTCCTAGCAATTGTTAGTGTTCCTTGGCTTGTAGTTAGAATCACTGCAGTCTCTGGCTCCATCATCACATGGCCTTCTTCCCTGTGTGTCTCTGTGTCTCTCCTCTTATAAGGACGCCAGTCCTTGGACTTAGGGCCCACCCTAATCCAGTATGATCTCATCTTAACTTGATTACATCTGCAAAGACCCTATTTCCAAATTAGGTCACATCCACAAGTACCAGGTATTGGGGATTAAGACTGGAACATGTCTTGTGAGGAGGACCCAATTCAACCTCCTAATCTGCTCCCCCGCCTCCACTTGTTCCACTATAAGAACGAGGGTTCTTCTTTTCAAATACTAGAAATCAATCCTCTCTGCTTAAACAGGAAGTGAATTTATTAAAAAGATAATCAGGGCTTCCCTGGTGGCGCAGTGGTTGAGGGTCCACCTGCTGATGCAGGGGACATGGGTTCATGCCTCGGTCTGGGAGGATCCCACATGCCGCGGAGCGGCTGGGCCCGTGAGCCATGGCCGCTGAGCCTGCACGTCTGGAGCCTGTGCTCCGCAACGGGAGAGGCCACCACAGTGAGAGGCCCGTGTAACGCAAAAAAAAAAAAAAAAAAAAAAAGATAATCAGTTAGCTAGTAAAATCACTTGAGATGGCTAGAGAATCAGGTTTAAGTCAGAAACAGCACCCAGAACCCTTCTCCTGAACTCCTCTGATGAGTACCTCATTTCCACCACCAATGAGCAAGGATTGCTTCACTTTGCACCACTGACACCATTAGTCCTGGATATTGGATTTCATTTCTGAGAGATCTGAGTCTTTAGGGATGCTGTCAGTGAGAGGTCCTTGCATCTACTTTTACGACTGAACGTAAGAGTAGCAGGAGGCACCACAGAGAATCCCCGGGTTCCATCCATCTTCCTCCCTGCCTCATTATGTAGCAGCATATAGGCATCACAGTAAGATGCGTAAATCTTTTAAGGTTAATTCTCTACTTATTTTGCCTTCGAGTGAGTTCTCTGGTGCAGCCCTGTGCTCTGTGGAATATCATCATGGTGAAGGCGGCGTTCTGTAAGTCCATGAGTAGAGTTGCTGACAGATCATGGCAGCTGAGAAAACACATTCAAACCCAGAATGTGTCTGTTTTAGCTCCCTGCCTACACCATGGCCACTACTTGTTCATGAGCCCACAGAGCAGTCACTAGGTGGAGGGAGAGAGAAACTAACTGACGGGCACAATGGGTCACCTTGTCCACCTGATTAATGAGAGTGAGACAAAAATTCTCATACTCAAGATCATCCCAAGAAGCTCATCCACATGCCTCTTCCATAAAACTCCTTGCACTGATTCTTCATTCTTGTTTCTTCTAAGTTCCTAAAAATCATTAGCTACTGCCTAAGAATCTGGTCAGAGCCTCACCTCTGTGTAGCTCACCTTCCCCCCACACACACACACACACACAAAGACCATGAAAGGTACTATTCAAGTTCTGCTCATTGGAAGAACTTTCTTTCTATACTATCCTTCAGGGTCTCCCCTAAAAAGGGCTATTATCCCACAGCAGTCCACTCTGGCCTGGCTCCAGCACGTTATATACATGAACATAACTTGGCGTTTTCATTCCTCAGACAACAGATCACAGAGAACTAACTCATTTGAAGCCCTTTAGGTATGAGCTGGCTGGAAGGTGGTGGTGTGGCATGAATAGGTGTGCTGAGGGTGTGAGCCACGTTGCAATTGACATGCATCTCTCTTTAGGATCTGCTCAGATCTGGTTCTCTATATACTCTTCAATTTGATAATGGAAAGCTGAGAAATAAACCCAAAGAAAAATAGGAGGAATGAAATAATAAAGATAAAAGCAGAAATCAATGAAATAGAAACCAAAGGACAATAGCAAATATCAACAAAGGCAAAAATTGATATTGCAAAAAGGCTAATAAAATAGTAAAGCCTTAAGTAAGGATGACCAAAGGGAAAAATAACCCAGAAGGCATAAATGTAAAATATGAGGTATAAAAACAATAAGATATTTATAATATATAGGCCATTATGAGCAAATGCTAATAAATTTGAAGCTGATGAGATGGACAAATTCCTAAGAAAATACAACTTAACAGAGTGACTCAAGAAGAAATAGAATAATTTGTCCCACATTCATAAAGAAATTGAATTAGTCGTTAATACTTTTCTCATAAAGAAAATCCAAACATGGATTCAAGGATCAAATAATTCTAGCTTTACATGAACTTTCTATAGCATAGTCTGTTCTGCCATAATATGTGTCTGTAAAAAGAATTAGTTCGGGACTTCCCTGGCAGCAAAGAGGTTAAGAATCTGCCTGCCAATGTAGGGGACACGGGTTCGATCTCTGGTCTGGGAAGATCCCACATGCCGCGGAGCAGCTAAGCCCTGCCCCACAACTACTAAGCCTGCGCTCTAGAGCCCGCAAGCCACAACTACTGAAGCCCACGTGCTGCAACTACTGGAGCCCGCGCTCCGCAGCAAGGGAAGGCACCACAATGAGAAGCCCGCGCAGCGCAACGAAGAGAAGCCCCCGCTCGCTGCAACTAGAGAAAGCCCGCGCGCAGCAACGAAGACCCAACGCAGCCAAAAAAAAAAAATCAGTTCATATACAATTGTCAATCAACAAAACATGAAAAGTACAAACCGAAGAAAAAGCCTGATAAGATTTGGTTCCATCAAAATTAAGAACATATGTTTATCAAAAGAAACCATAGGACTTCTAGTTTCAGCCAATGAGAATAAAGAGCTGGAAAGAACATATGTCCTACCCTCACAGCAAGAAAAAAGCTGGAGGAACAGAAAATTGATGACTTTTTTGAACCCATTGGAGAACTGAGGTCATGAGCAAACAACTCGCCTGAAAACTGGTGACACTCAACCACAAGGAGAAACTGGACTCAAGCATTTGCTTACATGGGGCAGAGTTCGGTAAGAAGATTAAAGTTAAAATGTTCAGTGAATTGCTAAAGGCTGAACATGGGCTAATGTGAAAGCGTGGAGCCTGAAAACTGCGGAAATTGAAAGGTTCAGACCCTTGTGTAGACTTTTCCCCCCAGGAACCCCACCAGGGGTTCTCCCCAGGATGCCTGGGGAGAGCCTTGAGAAAGTTTCCCCCCTTGGGGCTGGCTGGGGGAAGGAAACAGCAGTGACGGCTGAAACTCTACATAGCCCCATATCCCCTGGAAAAAAAGCCTGACTTTTCAGTGGAAGTCAACAAAATCCATAGCCTGAGGGCACTGGCAGAAACCCCACCACAGCAGAGGAAGGAAACCGACAGCCACCAATGAAACACCAGTGAAATGTTGCCTAGATCCATCTCCCCTATTTCTGCTAGGAAACAAAAGCATTCAGCTGCAGGAGAAAGGTAAAAAAGGATAGCCTGAAGGAAGTGGTGGAAATCCATTGCAGCTGGGAAAGGGAACAGACAAATAAAAAAGCTCTTTACCCCTGGCAGAGGGCAGGAATATGTGTTCTAAGTCCAGCATAACTCCTAGAAAAGAGACAGGAACACTAGCGAAGGCCACACCCCCCAAGCCCCAGGTTCCAGTGCGTGTGCAAAACATCAGAGAACGTCCTTCTACCCTGCCTTTAACTCAAAATGCTAGCAAGTGTGAAGGAAAAATAAATGGAATATAGCTGGGGGAAGCGGCTGCCAAAGACTGCCTCACAGGGAGCAGCAGAAAGGGAAGCCCCACAGGCAAGCAGGGACACAAACAAAGGTCTCACCTGAGAAACCTGCAGCCCCCGGTGCAGCATCAAGTTTTAAACCCAGACCACCTCTTGACTAGATTAACACAAATCCTCACAATGAAGACGCAGCAGAAGAAAAGCCATGCTTTAGGCAACCACTGATCTCATCTCTGTCGCAATACGGATTTTGCCTATTCTGGACATTTCACATAAATGGAATCATACAATGTGTGGCTTCTTTCACTTAATTTAAATATTTTTAAGGGTTCATCCATGTTGTGGCACGTGTCAGTTCTTTACTTCTTTTTATTGCTGAATGATATTCCATTGTAGGGATAGACCACATTTTGTTTATCCACTCATCAGCTGATGAACATTCAGGTTGTTTCCACTTTTTAACTATTATAAATAGTGCTGCTATGAACACTTGTGTACAAGTTTTTGTGTGGATAGCTTTCATTTCTCTTGGGTATATATCTAGGAGTGGAATTTCTGGGTCACATGGTAACTCTGTATTTAGCATTTTGAGGAATTAATTGCCAAACTGTTTTCCAAAGCAGCTGTACCATATTACATGCCCACCAGCAGTGTATCAGGGTTCCAATTTCTCTACATCCTCACCAACAAGGGTTACTGTCTCTTTCATTACAGTTATTTAGTGGGCATGAAGTATCTCACTGTGGTTTAATTTGCATTTCCTTAATGACTAATGGAATATATATATATATATAATATAAAAGAGTTAATACATCATAATCAAGTGAGGTTCATCTCATGGCTAGTTCAGTATTTGAAAATCAATCGGTGCAATTCATCTTAACAGTGAAATAAGAAAAAACATACAATCATCTCAATATATGCAGAAAACTCACTTGACAAAATTCATCATTCATGGGCTTCCCTGGTGGCGCAGTGGTTGAGAGTCCGCCTGCCGATGCAGGGGACACAGGTTCATGCCCCAGTCTGGGAAGATACCACATGCCGCAGAGCGGCTGGGCCCATGAGCCATGGCCCATGAGCCATGGCCCCTGAGCCTGCGCGTCCGGAGCCTGTGCTCCGCAACGGGAGAGGCCACAACAGTGAGAGGCCCGCATACCGCAAAAAAAAAAAAAAAATTCATCATTCATTCATGATTTTAAAAATGTTCTCAGCAAACTTGGAATAGAGGGAATTTTCCTAACCTAATAAATGATATCTCCAAATAAACCTACAGCTAACATCACACTTAATAGAGATTGAATGTGTTGCCATTAATTTTGAGAACACAGCAAGCATGTCCTCTCTCACCACTCCTACTGAACTTTGTACTAGAAATTCTAGCCAGCTCATTAAGGAGGGAAAAACATTTCTTAAAACAACAATAAAAAGATAACCCAATTTGTTAAAATAGGCAAAAGATCTACAAGGAAAAATTGCCAAAGAAGATATACAGATGGCTAAAAAGCATGTGAAAAGATACTCAACATCTTTAGTCATTAGGCAAATGCAAATTAAAGCTACAATGCAATATCAATACACATCTATTAGAATGACCCAAAACCACCTGCAATAGCAAATGCTAAACAGAAATTCTCATACACTCCTAGTGGGAATGCAAAATAGTACAGTCACTTTACTTTGGAAAACAGTTTAGCAGTTTATTTTAAAGTTAAGCATTACAATACCATATGATCCAACAATTCCATTCTCATATATTTACCCAAAACAACTGAAAACTTGTGGTCACACAAAAACCGATATGCGAATGTCTATAGCAGCTTTATTCATAATCACCAAAAACTGAAAACAACCAAGATATCTTTCAACAAGTGAATGGATAAACAAACTGTTATATATCCATACAGTGGCTAAGAAATAAAAAGGAATGAACTACTGATTCATGTAACATGGATGAATCTTAAAGACATTTTAGGTGAAAAAAGCCAAAAGGCTATACATAGTATTTTATTTCATTTATATGATTTTATGGAAAAGGCAAAACTATAGGGATAGAAAACAGATCAGTGGTTACCAGGGGTTGAGGGAAGGAGGAGGAATTGACTTTTAGGACAATGGAACTGTTAGAAATGGTGCTGGGATGATGGATACAAGACTCCACATTTGTTGAAACCCACAGTACCCCCCCACCAGAGAATTAACTTTACTTTTTGCAAACTTAGAAAGAAAAAAAAAAAGAAAACTGAGATGTTCAGAAAAATCCCAGGATGTAAGAGGGACTATGAAAATAAACTATGTTACAAGTGTATAACATACCTCACTGGAGGGGTGGGGGAAAGAAGTTGACCAAAGTAACCAGAAAAGAGTTTTCTGACTGGATACTGTAAGGGTAACAACAAAAAAAGAACTCTATATGATAAACAGTGTACTCTAAGTGGTAAATTTGTTTCTCACAACGGTACGGGTTATCAATTTCAAATCTACTTTACTTGTGTACTAGGGTTGGTCAAATAAGTAAATAAATTATAAATAACATGAGCCAGAGTTCTCACTGTTGGAGAAAGAAGTTACAAATAAATAAGGTGTGTGGGGATGAGGCTAAATGAACCCTGTGATACTTGATTAGAGAGAGAGATCAGTATGAATTCATGTATGTGTATGTGTATAAATATACACATACACACACAGACATATAAAGAAATGTATAGATTTGTGTGCATACATGGGTTAGTATAGGTAACAAGCAAACGTCTGTTAAAACTGATGTGATAAATAAGTTATGGTATATTCACATACTAGAATACCACTGAAAATCAGTGAACAAGTTTTATATTGTTATATGTATTTATATGTATATAATATACATATTATGTATTATAATACACATATTAACATGAATTCATCTAAAAATAATACTGAACAATAAAAACAAAACCAAAAGTTTATATGGTTTTATTTACAGGGTTTAAAAATCTACATTTTTAAACCCTGTAAATAAAATTGTTTAAAAAACTAAACAATATAGTTTTAGAGACAGAAACGTAGAAAACATTATTTACATTATATAGAGAATTTAATACTAAGTTTAGGATAACAGCTACTTCTAGGGGGAAATAGGGAGATGCAACAGGGGCTTCTGATTTTTCTTTCCCCCAAGGAGGGAGTGGCTGAGGGTGCTAGATGATGAGATTGGCAACAGTGATGTTCCCAGCAACCTCAACTCGCGGTTTCCGTGGGAACAGTGCAGGTGGAAGCCTAACTCAGGCTGATAGAAGATGAGTGAACCGTTGGGAAGTGAGCTTGTGTGTGTAAATAACTTTTTCAAATATTAGCTATAAAAAGAAGCAGAGGAAATATGGCAGTCGCTGGAGGGAGCTGCCGTAGTCAAGAAAGTTCTGCTTTTCTTAAGGTGGGAGATGCTAGAGCTGTTAAGAATGCTCCTTTTGTTTTGTTCCCTCTCCTTAAGATACAGAGGGAGATACCCCATGTTAGGCGGTAGGATACACCCGCCTTTGAAACTGGAAGGAAGAAGGTGGACACAGACATTGGTACATTGGTAACAGTGGTAGCGGGAAGACAAGTTTCCATTTGACAGCCTCAGTTCCCTCAGCCAAGCCTAGATGAAATCAGCAATACCCTACAGATGAAATAAGAGAGGAGGAGGAGTTGTGTGGAAGGCGAACGTATGAAATACTCATCTTGGAAACAGGAAAGGGAGCCTACTAGAAAAGTGGTTCTCAAAACTCTAGCGAGCATCAGAATCACCTGGGGGGCTTGTTAAAACACCATTTACGAACTCAGCCCAAGTTTCTGATTCAGCAGGTCTGGGATGGAGCATGAGAATTTGCTTTTCTAACAAGTGCCCAAATGATTCTGATGCTGTTGGTCTGAGGACCCGCACTTTCAGAACCACTCTACTAGAGAAATAAAGGATGACTGCCAATTAGTATTTGGTGCCAAACTGGGCCAGTTTAGCAGTGTTCCTTTCTGCTGCTTGCCGGCAGGCATGGGAGCAGTGGAGGCAGGGTTCACCTGAGGAAAGGGTTTTGCTAGGTGAGTTATGATGGTGGGAGAGGGTGCAAGAGACGTGAGGATACTTGTAAGGTTGGGATTACCATGGTAGATAGTGAAGTATAGGATGGATAAAGACAGACGGGGGGCTGATAGGCAACAGTGAAGCAGCGATGGGTTATTAGACTGGCTGCCCTGAGTTCAAGCAGTATGGTCTAGGTGTACTTGAGCAAATGAGTTGGAAGGTGGAGAAATAGTGATCAAGGAATGAAATACTTAAGATTGCAGAGGTGGTGCATGGTATGTGGGTGATAAAGTTCAGGGTGTGAAATGGGAATAACTGAATGACGTAGAGATGGAAAAAGGTCAAGAGATAAAGGCAGGCGCGAAGACAGAGCGGAGCCTTCTAGTCCTGGTCCCGCCTCTAACCCTCGAGGGCTCGGCCAAGTCCTTGGTCCTCTTGAAACATCTGCGAAATGGGCTAGGTGACTTCTAAGGTCCCCGAGGATGTACTGGCACTTTCCCAAGCATGACGCTGTGAACACAGGTAAGTCTGCTTTTGCTGTGACAACAGTCACTTCAGAGGCCTTGCTCTGGGCCTCCTTTCCAAGAGCTGACCGGCCTTGAAACTCATTCTCCCGGCATGTGACACCCGCTTCAAGAGCCTTACCTCCCAAGAGCAGGTTCTGCACGTCCTGGGGAAGGGTGCCAGGCGATGCCGCCTCAGGTTCAGCCTGGTGGACATCTGAGCCCCTTCCAGCTCTCTAGGGCCCACCCTTCCCAGCCCCCAAATCCTGTGGCCCATCTCAAACTGGCCCATTTATTGCCAGGCTTCTGGATGGCAGCTGGGAATTAATTACAGTGGGGCAGGGCAGGCTGGGGGAGCTTTGGAAGGATGCAGGTCAGCAAGGGAACTGGGGCTGCCCTAGGAGCAGAGAGGGGCTGCGGGCCCACTGCTGGCCTGGCCAGGACTTTTCCCCAGGGCCAGTATATCAGATGTCCTCTCTTTATCCTGCATTCAGCCCCCTCACTCTCCCTCTGCCCTTCATTTTGAAAAATTTGATGCCCCCCGCCCCATGTAATGTCCCCAACTCCGTGCTTCTTGGGTTTTATTAAATCAGCCGCCTGACCTGGAAACTCATTTTCCCAGTACGTGACATCTGCTTCTTGAGCCTCTTCCCTCCCAGAACAGAGAGCCACACCCCTCATTCCAGGTGGGTCTTTACAAGGCCCACACCCCAGCAGAGTCCGGCCATCCTCCCCACCTACCTCTCTCCTGCACAGCTGAGCACTCCAGGCCTTCCATCCAGAAGCCCTTCTGGACCCCCCTCTGCCTCAGTGTGGGTCCTGTCCTGGGAGGCTGTTTGCTCTGGGGTTCTGCTCTGGGTACCTCACTAGTCCTATACCCATCCCTTGTAAATGCCTGTCCCTTGTGGCTTTAAGAAAGCCAGGTGCCCTCACCCCACCCCCCAAAAAAGGTCCTAAGCAGGCACCGGTGGGGACAGGGAGGCTGCGGGAGCCTGATCTGGGCGGACAGCATCAAAGGACAGCAACTGGGAAAAGGGGTCAGGGCTGGGCGCCTGGGGAGAGGGACAGGGAGGCCAACTCGCTTCACCTCTACCAACCGGCTACGGCACTCTCCCAGGGCTGCCCTGGGCTTGGGTAAAGCCTGGACCCTCTCTGTGCCTTGGGTCCTATGTCCTATGTCCTCAGGCTGCCATACCAGAAACTGGGTGACTTACAACAACAGAAACTGATTCTCTCACAGCTCCATTGGCCAGAAGTCTGAAAGCAAAGTGTGGCCAGGACTACACTCCACTTGGAGGCTCCAAGGGGAACCCTTCCTTGCCGCTTCTGGCTTCTGGAGGTGGCTGGCATTCCTCAGAAGGCAGCAGCATCACTCCCATCTCTGGCACCGGGGCCACATTGCTGCCTCCTGTCTGTGTCTCTTATGAGGAAACTTGTCATTGAATTTAGGGCCCATCCAGATAATCCAGGATGACCTCATCTCAAGATCCTTGGCTTAGTTACACTGGCAAAGACCCTCTGTCCAAATAAGGGGATCATCAGTTTCAGGGATTTACTGTACATATCTTTGGGAGGGGGGAGGGGTGTATATTTCAGCCTGCCATGGTCCGCATCTAAAAAAAACGGGGACTATGACCTCTGGGACTGCTCTCTATACCCCTCCAAACGGCCCCCTGCTTGGGCCGAGAGCCCCGAAGATGCGCCTGGTCAACTTTCCTGGCATAAGGGGAGCTACGGACTGAAAGTTTGTATCCCCACCAATTGATGTGTGGAAGCCCTAGCCCCCAGTGTGACAGTGTTAGGAGTTGGGGCCCCATGTTGGGATTAGTGTCCCAGAGCTTCCTCTCTCTCTCGGCCACGTGAGGACACACGGGAAGACGGCAGAGCGTCACCAGAACCCGACCCTGCTGCTGCCCTGATCTCAGCACTCTCAGCCCCGGAACTGTGAGACAGGAACTTCTGCTGTTTAGGCCACCCCGCCTGTGGTATTTTGTTGTAGCAGCTCGAGCTGACTGAGGGACCCAAGGTGGAGGTTAATAACGAGAAGAGAAATGACAGGAAGGACAGCTCCAGGGTCTGCGGAGGGGCAGGGTCCCAAGCTGCCCTCACCGCCGCCCGTCAGGCCGAGCGGTCAGGCAGACAGGTGTGGCCACAGGGTCTGGTCATGCTCCAGCCGCCCTGTCCCTTCCCCAGGGCCTGGCAGCTCTGCCCTCCTGGTGCCTCTGGACATGAGAACAGCACCCCAGGGGGTTATCAGGCCCAGCTCCTGGGCATCGCCTCTCCCAGAGGAGCCCAGAACTGCCCCCTCGGGGGAGATGGTTCTGGGCATTCTTCAACCCTGGAATTGTTCTGCCCTTATCAGCTTGTTTCAGCTGGTCTGCCCGACACTCGCTCCCAGGGCAGGGCCCTGTCCGGCGGTTTCCCTGGGCGGGAGAGGGCTGCCACTGTCCAGCACGGGTATCTCCCAGCCACAGAGAAAGGCAGGCTGCACCTGGGCACCTTCCTCCCCACAGGGGCGGGGGCTGTGGCCAGAGGCCCTTGCCCCGCCTCTTCTTCTCCAGGCCGGCAATTCTTCCTTCTTTCCTGTCCCCTACACCTGGAGTAGCCCAGAGCCCGAGGTACGCGGATACGATGTGCACACATCCCTGCCCAGTCCCACGTGTGACCCCTTCTCCCGCCCCACCCCCGTCCCTCTCCACGAAAGCAGGACAGGGTAGGGGTTAAGAGCGCGCACTCGGGAGCCCAACCACCTGGGTTCAAGCCCCGTCCCACCACGCGCTGGTCACGTGCCAGGCAAGGATCTTCACTCTATGCCTCAGTTTCTGCTTCCGTCAAAAGTGAGGAGGCGGGGGCTTCCCTGGTGGCGCAGTGGTTGAGAGTCCGCCTGCCGATGCAGGGGACACGGGTTCGTGCCCCAGTCCAGGAAGATCCCACATGCTGTGGAGCGGCTAGGCCCGTGAGCCATGGCCGCTGAGCCTGCGCGTCCGGAGCCTGTGCTCCGCAACAGGAGAGGCCACAACAGTGAGAGGCCCGCGTACCGCAAAAAAAAAAAAAAAAAAGTGAAGAGGCGGGTAATAACAGTAACTAAGGCACACCTTTAAGCACTCAGAGCAGTGAGCGCACATAGAAAGTGCTCAGGTAACGTTACCCACGATTATTTTCCAAGGGAGAGGGGAAGGGTTTCTCCATGCCAGCCCGAGTCGGGTCCCCGCCGCATCTTCCCCATCACAGAGCCATGCGGAAACTCACCTCTTCCTCTGGGATGCTCACATCTGTACAGGCCTTGATGCAGGGGAGGGGGCACATGAGGCTCTTCCCAGGTTCCCCAGTGAGGCATGGCAGCACAGGGGAGGGTGGGGGAGATCAGCACCAGGGTGACTGTGGCCAAGCGAATTCCCAGACAAGGGGGTAAGCCAGAATCTTCCTGGGGAAGGAAGAGGAACCGGAGGCCTGGGTGGAGCCTGGCTCCAGGAAGTGTTTCCTCACCAACTCGGAGAAGCCTGGGGGAGAGACATGGAGCAGAGACGGGGAGAGGAGGGAGGGAAGGAAGGAAGGAGGGAGGGGCTCTCCTGGGGGCAGCCCAGTGACCCCAGACCTCTGTGTCAGCAGGGAAAGCCTGGGCAGCCTGAGCTTCCCTTCGGTGAGAGCTGCTTAAGGCCCTCTGGGCTCCGCGACCAGGGTGTGGTGGTAGGGACCACATGGGGTGGGCGGGGACCCGGGAGGGGATGCTGGGTACGCGCCCCTCCCTCTCAGTCTGGGCTTCCTCCGCAGTGAAACGAAGCTACCTCACTTCTGCGTCCCTCCCCATCCCACCCTGAGGGGTGTGGGTGAAGATGAAAGAATCTTATTAAGTGTCTGACTCTGGGTGAGGAAGGTGGGGAAACTCTCGTATTGAAATGTACCGACCAGGTTTTCCCTGGTGGTGCAGTGATTAAGAATCCACCCAGCAGTTCAGGGGACACGGGTTCAAGCCCTGGTCCAGGAAGATCCCACATGCCGCGGAGTAACTAAGCCCCTGCGCCACAACTACTGTGCCTGTGCGCCACAACAACTGCGCCCACGTGCTACAACTACTGAGCCCGCGCGCCTAGAGCCCGTGCTCCACAAGAGAAGCCACCGCAATGAGAAACCTGTGCACCGCAACGAAGAGTAGCCCCCGCTCACCGCAACTAGAGAAAACCCGTGTGCAGCAACGAAGACCCGACACAACCAGAAACAATAAATAAATAAAATTAAAATTAAAAAAAAAGTACTGGCCAGAAGACCTAAATAGACATTTCTCCAAAGAAGACATACCTGGAAGAGGAGGAGGGGCCGCGCTCGCCAGCCCTGCCCCACCCCCTCCCCGGGCCGGCAGGGGCGGGGGGCCTTCACAGGGAGATCCAAGGAGCTCTGCAATCCCTCCTAGTGAGGGTCGCGGCCCGAGTCGGCTGAACGCTGCCCCCCACCAGCTCTCCAGGTGGGGTCAGAGGGCAGAACCCGCCCCACCCTGAAACAGGAAGCTTCTAAATGCATTCTTTGGATTACTCATTATCATAATTCTGTTGCTGAAGGCAGAGAGGTAAGAGGAGAGCTTGGAATTCATCAACTGCGCCACCCAGGATCTCGGCCCTGCCTCTACCCGAGCCCCCTGCGGCCCCCGGTTCCTCCCCCGACCCACAAGGACGTGCCCGTCCTGGACCAGCCTCCTGCCTCTGAGCCACCTGTCGCCGCTGTGCCTAATGAGAGGCGCGTGCACATGCTGACCTGAGGCTGGGGACGGGTGTGTCGCGCTCCCCGTCCTGGAAAGACGGACTAACCCACCCTGAAACAACACCCTCCCCGGGCCTCCTAATCCTTCCGCCTGCTGCTGACCATGTGAATCCGGATCTGTCTGAGCCGGCAGTGAGCCCAGCAGTGGCCAAGCCCCTGGCCTACGGGTGGGCGGGGTGATGCCCGGCTGACTCCGCTCACCTCACCCGCCAGGAACCCACCAGGAAGGACTCTCACACAAAGGTCAGGGCGACAGGACAGCACCCTGGGAAGGAGGCAGAGAGCCTTCGGCTCATCGTTAAGATCTGTTTCAAGGACCACCTGTGTGGTGTATAGGCAGCCTCCACAGGAAGAACGAGCTTTGGGGGTGGGAGACCTGGGTCCTGCGTGAGCCTGGGGCCTCCTGGGGCCTCGGTCTCCCTGTGAGTCAGGGGAAAGAGAAATATCTACCTTAGAACAAAATGAACATTTAAAAAAATGTGTAAGTGTTGGGGGAAAATGTCGAAATACTCCAAAACTTCAGAGGGGCAGGTCTGTTCCATGGGAAGGTGGGCTGACAACCTTGCCAACACCCTGCTGTGAGCTGGAGACGCCACTGTCTGGGCCAAGGGCTCCGGAAACGCGGGCAGGCGCTGCGTGTCCCGCTGCGCCTGTGTCAGGTCTGAGGCCAAGGGCACAGGTGGGTGTTTCCTCTCTCTTCTCACGGTGCAGTTTTCTACCAACCACCGATCAGAAACAGTTTATCCTCGTTACTGTTAAGCTTATAAGTAGCACTACTGAGGGCTGTCCTGTCGGTCAGACACTGAGCTGCCAGCTTTACCCAGGATCGCATTTGGGTCTCCCACACCCTCTGGCGGGGGAGGTGCCCTCATGACGCTGGGCTGGGGAGACACAGGCACAGACTGGGGGCAGGACTTTAGTTGGAGGGGGCTGTCGGTGGAGGGGGCTGCCCCACTCCCAGCACCAACCAACCACCTGCAGGCACAACTCCTGGCAGCCGCATCCCTCCCCCAGGCACACCTGCTTCTGGGAAGTCCCGGGAAGCCCGCACAGCTGCAGCCAACGCGGGAGCACGTCTGGCCTCCCGCTCTTCCCTTAGCAGCCAGTTCAAAAACAGCCTCGGTAAATATTTTTCTGCAGGGGCACGTTGTCACTCCCACACCACCCGCCCCCTCCCGAAGCCGTGAAAATCGCCAGATGTGTACGGGTTTCTCGGCTGCCCCTGGAAACCTCCGCCAGGGACCAGTCGCCAATCCCGGCCGAAAACAAACAAGGGCCAGGAGCCAGAGGGAAGTCCCCCACAGACGGTGAGATGGTGGCCGCCAGGGGAAAGCTCTGTGAAACGCGGCCTGCGATTTTCCCAGGCAATGACCGGTTTCCGCCTGCTGGAAGCTGAAGGTTAAGGCCCCAAGCTCAGCTTTCCAAATTTCCAAACATTTTTTTTTTCTGTCCTGGAGAGAAGCCTCCCCTTCCAGGAATAACACCTGCATCCTCCTTTTGCTGCAGAATAATCCACCTTAGGAGACTAAATGTGTGTGCGCTCAGGGAGGGGACGGGTGGGAACTGAGGCTGTCAGTCGGCTCCCTGCAGAGCAGGGAATCTGGATTTCTCTGGTGTTTGAGGACAGGGGAGCTCTGCTTGCCGGTGGGGACTGGGGGGTCTCGTCAGGCCAAACAATTGAGGGCTGGCTCCCTTGTCCCCCCACCAAGGCCTGCAGGGAAAGTTAAAAGCCATGTTCCTTTTAAACAAAGCTAAGTGGTCCTCATGTTTGGTACCTCAGAGCCAGTGGAGGAAGCTCAGTTTCCTACGGGCTCCGCCTAGGGAAGTGAATCAGGAATCCCAGGGCCAGGCCCGGCCAGAGCCAGGTGTCCAATGGCTGAAAAGTCAACCCCTAAAAGTAGTCGAGGAGGCTCCGTGTCACATGAAGTGGGCAACAGAAGGTGTGAAAACACACACACGCGCACACACACAGTGATTTCACACCTCTTCAGAAGAAACTAGAAGCAAAATGAAATGTTTCCCTCTGAGGTTCTGCAGGTCAGGACAGGTTGTCAGTGTTGCTTGGATCACACAAGATCGATTCTGAAGTCAGACCGAGGGCTCCTTCTCCTGGTTGGAGAAGGGGAGGCACCACCTCTTGTCCTCGGCCTCACCTGCTCCTGTCCCTACCTTTCCCCGCTCTCTTCACTGCATCTCACTACCCTCCAAGTGGGTGCAGAAGCCCAGATATCTGGTCCAAGTGTACCTGGCCACCTCTATGCTCCGAGCACTAAGGCGGAAGTGCTCAAGTGGAAGACTAGACTCTGCGTAAACCACCACGATCCTCCTGCCTTGGATTTCCCATCTGCAAAGTGGGTGCAGTGCTCTGGACGTGGCAGACCCAGGGCCACAGGATTTCAAAGATGCTGGTCCCTTCCAGACTGGTCTTTGCT
Organism: Mesoplodon bidens; assembly: GCF_964165515.1. Classification (NCBI taxonomy): domain Eukaryota; kingdom Metazoa; phylum Chordata; class Mammalia; order Artiodactyla; family Ziphiidae; genus Mesoplodon; species Mesoplodon bidens. Next base: position 85,848,897 of record NC_138166.1, read on the forward strand.
TTTATAGTGGTAGCATCGTGCCTAAAGATGCAGCCAGAAGAGGAGCTGATGCCCACCCCTTAGGCTGGGGAAGCAGGGGTCAGAGAGAGGCAGAGAGCTCCTGAGCAGCCAGAACCGGATGCGGCTCAGTACACAGCCCTCCATGACTAGTCTGGGTATGTCCCCTGTTCTAGAAGCCACGCAGACATCACTTTCCTCTGCATCCCTGGGTCATAATGTCCGAACCAGAAGGACCCTAGACATCGCGGATCCCCTCCAACAAGGGAGAGATGGGCAAACAGATGGTCAGAGTCCAGGGCACCAGGTCACACCTCCTTTGGTATCTCGGACTCTGTGGTCCAACTGCCAGTGCGGCTCTCTATCCTGGGGTGGCGGGGGGGTGTGCCCACACGCTCCTGGCCGCAGCTCCTGCTTCCCCTCCTTGCCTTTAGATAGGGAGGGGGAGGCATCTGACCTGCGGTGAGATGAAGAGCAGAGAGGGGCTCACATTTTCCAGGAATTCAAGGTGTCACTGGCTGTCACAGCAGCCAGCTGGGATGAGAACAGCTTCCCCCACCCCCATCCATCCCTGCTGGCTCAAAGCATCACGCTGTCAAGTCTAGGCTCCCCCCAGTCTCCCCACTCCCCTAGGCCCTCCTGGATGGATCCACAAACTTGAATCCATTCCCATTAGGCCAGCAGTTCTGGGGCCGAGATCATCAGGCAAGTCAGGCCTTTCAGACCACTGAGAAATACTAAGTAGCAGCCCCTCACTCACAGATGAGAAAACTGAGGCCCACGGGGAGGATGGCTGGCCCCGAGTGCATGGAGCATCTTCCCTTGCAAACCTGTTTTCTTTTTCTCCCTGCTCTTTATTCAACACCGAACTCAGACCGAGCCTCCTGGGCATGTGCTCCACGCCTGCCGCCCCCCACCCCATACACATATACACACACACACAGACCCAAAGCTTAATTATCAGGAGACCCCAGGGCCAGTTACAGCTGGTGTGTAGAAACAATTGCCCAGAAGTGCCCAGGGAATTCAGAGATGCAAACCTGTGTGGTCAGGATCGGACTTCCAGATTCCCCCCAGGCTCGGGAGCAAAGCCAAAGTGTTTCTCCACCTACTTGCAACCTCCCAGGATGCCAAGGGGGGAACAAGAGCCTGCGGACCAGCTCCCACTTGCCTCTCCCCAGAGCCAGCTGTCCATGGCACAAGCTCTCTAGTGCCCTGGCCCACTGTAGCCACAGAGAAGTTGACACCAGGATGACCTGAGGGCGGGAAGCAACCTTGTGTGGTGTTCTGGGGGTCTTCTGGTAAAGCAGCATATTGGGGAGTCGGCTGACAGCACAGGGCAGCTGGCAGGCAGTGTCCCCTAGAGCTGGGGTGCAGGACTATGTCTGCCTAAGCAAGGGGACCCCGGCTCATGGACCTGCCTGGGAGAAGGTAGGTGCCTTACCTAGCAGTGGCAGCTTGGGAAGCACAGGCAAGCTGGTGACTCAGCAAACAAGATGCACCCCTTTCGCCATTTGGCTCCCTGAATCCCAGGAAAATGACAGCCTGAGGGTGGATGAGATCCATGTATCTCAGCGCACCCTGCCTATCTAGCGCTAAGGAGAAAGCCCCAAACACCACAGCATCTAGTGAGCCATTGTGGGGTGCTGGCTCTGGAATCCCCTTCTCTAAGGCCTGGGGCAGGATGACAGACTCAGACTGAATTTAAAACAGACGTGCAATGCCGTCAGGATCAGGGGCTCAAAGCAGAAGGGGCGGAGGCACAACAGGAAAGAAGCCAGAAGCAACCGGCAAACCATGTTTGCTCCCATCGGAGCCGAAAGATCAACTGTCAGAAACACACACATAGCCGCAGTTCTCCTCATGATGGCTCCAACTTCCATCGGAGAAGCCCTTTTATTGTTAAGCACCCAAGAGGGGCCACTAGCCTTGAATGTCACTCATTCCTGCCCACACTCAGGTACAAGCAGCTTTCCTAGTGGCCACAACCTTCCAGGCAGTTTCCTATAAAGCCCCTAAGGAAGGAGGGCCTGCTACGGCTACATCACCACGTCAAGAAGATCTCGCTTAGCAACGCTGCAGATGCATCCGGTTGTTTTTTCATCCTGGTCCAGGTCCTTCCATAGGACTGTCTGGGTTTTAGTTCTGAAAGTCACACATCCCTGAATACCTCTCAGTCCTGGGCAAACTGGGACAGTGGGTCATTATGTTTACATCAGCAGCTCCCCAACAGATACTTCCATCAAAGGGAGAAAAGGAAGAGGTTCCACAGTTAAAGTACATCTGAGGAACGCAGGGGTGGACAAAGGTAATGAGGGCCATCTCGGACCACTGAAAATCCTAACATGTGTTGACTTTCCAAGAAGGGGAAAAAAGTAGGTAGCATTTCCCAAACTTTTTGGATCACAGTTCCCTTTTATTCATAAAACAATTTTTTATTCATTTATCATACATTTACTGAGAGCAAAGCTATTAATATCTTGAGGACTACTCGTGTTCTCTTTGGACTGTTTGGGACACAGCTCATTTCACTGAGTTGTAAAAGAAAAAAAAACCCATATGGTGCTAGCCCAGATTTACCATTTGGGTAAACTGAGGCACAGGGCAATGCCCCACTGGCGTTTATTGTGCAGAAAACCAAAGGCAGCTCTGTGAGGAGTTCCTATCTTCCTCCGACATCTCAATTCGTGAGGAAATATTCAGTTCCCTGGTTTACGTTAGACGCTGGATTGTAACCTCATGTGCCTCCTCTCCCCTCCTTCCTTCTCGGAGAAAGAAAATGTAGAGGTGGCTGTGCAAAGACCAGCAGCATGCTTCGCTGCCTGGCTTGGACGGTGTCACTGGGAATCTGCTGCAGAGTCAGGGTGAGGCTGGATGAGGAGAAAGGAAGCTATTTAGAGGGAGAGACTCAGACCCACATGCTGGACAGGGGTAGTGCAGCAGGGGTGGCCAGTGTAGCAGCGGCGGCCAGAGGAGCACTTATCCAGGTAGAAAAGAGCTGTGGACTATTCACAAAAACCAAGACATGGAAGCAACCTAAATTTCCATCAGCAGGCGAATGGATAAAGGAAATGTGGTATGTGTGTGTATGTGTGTGTGTATGTGCGTGTGTGTATACACACACACACTGTATGTGCATATATATATATATAAACACACACACACAATGGAATACTACTCAGCCACAAAAAAGAATGAAATAATGCCATTTGCAGCAACATGGATGGACCCAGAGATTATCATACTAGGCAAAGTAAGTCATAAAGAGAAAGACAAATACTATATGACACCACTTATATGTAGAATCTAAAAAAATAATACAAATCAACTTATTTACAAAACAGCCTCAAAGACATAGAAAACAAACTTATGGTTACCAAAGGGGAAGGAGGCAGAGAGGAAAGGATAAATTAGGAGTTTGGGACTAACAGGTACACACTACTATATATAAAATAGATAAACAACAAGGATTTACTATATACAGCACAGGGAACTATATTCAGTATTCTATAATAACCTATAATGGAAAAGACTCGGAAGCTGTACACCTGAAACTAACACAATATTGTAAATCAACTATAGTTAATTTTTTTTTTGCGGTAGGCGGGCCTCTCACTGCTGTGGCCTCTCCCGTTGCGCAGCACAGGCTCCGGACGCGCAGGCTCGGCGGCCATGGCTCAGGGGCCCAGCCGCTCCGCGGCATGTGGGATCTTCCCGAACCGGGGCACGAACCCGTGTCCCCTGCATCGGCAGGCGGACTCTCAACCACTGCGCCACCAGGGAAGCCCCTTTTCTCTCCTCTTTGACAGAACTTTTCTCTCAAAGGAATTCTTTTGTGGAGACCTACCTGCCATACAGAACAGGTAAAAGCAGAGCGGCACAAAGTGCAGGGGATGTGAATTGCCCCCCACCCCCCCCGCAAATTGGCCTACTCTTAGTTTTCCCCTCCAGGTGTGCAACCACCCCAAGCTCTCGGTGGCCCCTAAGACAGCTCACAGAACATCTCCACTGGGTTTAAAAGCCACTGGCCTCCAGCTGCTGCTCTCACAAGTGTCCATGGACCAAACTCCTAAGAACAGCATCTCCCTCTGCCCTGTACTTGCCCTGCTGAGGTGCTGAGGAGGATGGGGCAAAGAAATTCTTCTTTCCCAGAAACAAGTGGGGGACAGCAGGTTCCCCTATGCCTGCCCTGGCTGAGGCCCTGCTCATGGGAGGTCTCCTGGGCACCTGGCTCACTGGTGCAGCTCACGGCCGAGGGACCGCAAAGGGAGGGACCCCAGTTTCCCCGAGCATCACAAGGAGCTGCTCCATCAGCGCCAAAAGGCTGGAGCCACAAAAAACAAGGGCCAAGCTGGACCTGGCTGAGCCAGAAGGTGGCAGAGCCTCAGGCCACGGGGGACAACTCCTTGTTTCACTCGTGCAGATGCAAAGTCGATCTTACTGGCAAGGTGAGAACTGAGGACAGAGAAAACCAGGGACCAGGACTACGGCAGCATGTGCCAGGGACCTATTCCAATATCCATCCTTCACTTCTTCACAACCGAACCACTCTTTTTTGGTTAAGCATATGAGTGCCTGAAATAAAGATCACTCTTCCCTAAGGAAGTACTCTTCCCTGCTTCTCTTGCAGCTATGTGTGGCCACAGGACTAAGTTCCACTCAACAAAACGTAACTGGACAGGGTGTGTGTGGTTTCTGGCAGGTAACCTCAGAAGAGGAGCTGCAGCCTTCTTGTTCTTTTTGTCCTGACAGCTGGAGCCTGAGTAGCCACCTTGGACCACAAGGCAGCTCCCCTCATGCCTCTGTGTCCACTCCTCCACGCACGGGGCCAGCCCCCCTGCCACTTGCCTCTCTTCCGGAATCAGATTTGGAGGCTTGCAGTTGAAGAGCCCAGAACAGGCAGGCAAGGCTTCGGATTCCAAACCAGCTTGCTCGGCCACCTACTCGCTCATTCACACATTCAGCAAATATTTATGGACCCTCTACCGCGTGCCAGGTACTGTTCTAGGTGCTGCGGCTACAGTGCTGACCAACAGAAGTCCCTGCCCTCATGAAGCTTACAGTCCGCTCGGGAGCGAGACAAAGAAATGAGTGCCCATCAGGGGATACATGCTACGGAGAAACTGATTGGGGGAGACGGGTCCAGGGTGTGGAGGCCCAGAAAGCCTCTCTGAGAAGGTGGCATTCCAGCAGAGAGCCGCAGGAAATGAGGGGTGAGGCATGTGGACATCTGGGAGAAGAGCTGCTCTTTACCGTGGCCCTTGGCACCCAGGCCTCCGTTTCCCCCTCTCTGGAATGGTCTGTGAGATAAAGGCTGTCCACAGGTAACCTCGTGCTACCCTGGCTGGAGACACCGGCCCCAATCAGCATGTTCAGAGCAGGTTAGCACAGGAGTCTGACCAGATGAGGGCAGAGGGACCCCTTGGACAGAGCTCGCCAATTTCTGCTACGAAGGGGGCGTGGCTTCAGCTCACACCTAGCTTACCCCTAGCTGAAGAATTAAAAAGTGTCCCTATTTCCTTACCTTCCCACTGTCCCTTCCACGCTGACCTGGGTCAGGGAGCTGAAAGGTTAGAGGTCAGACAACTGACGGCTCCTGGGTCAGCCCACACTCCTCCAGGGGCCTGGCTCTGGGAGGGCTCCCTGCACCCCAACCCGGAACTGCATGGCAAGCCCCGCGCAGCCGTTCCTCCGCATTCTCTTCCCCCTGGGCTGAGGCCCACAGCCTTCCGGCCGTGACAATTGGCGGACGGGGTGCCACCCTGCGCCCTGGCCCTAGGGAAGTTGGAGGTGGCTGACCCGAGGGGGATAAGGCTACAAAGGAAGAGAGGGTGGTGGTGGTGCGCTCAGGGAGAGGGGCGGGGCCCGTGGGAGGATGGGTGGCTGGGTTGCTGAGCTAAGCTGGGGACCTGTGCTGGCCTCTGCTGGAGCGGTCCAGGGCGGGGCTCAGCGCCGTATGACGGCATGCGGTGGGGACACGTGGGGAGGGGCCGCTCCTGAACCTGCAGATGATGCTGCCTTTGCACTGGTCCTCCAACAAGCGGTTCGCACCAGCCCTTTGTCCAGATCTGACTGCATGCTGTGGACACCAGAGGCTCACAGACAATGGCAGACAAGACACACAGTCACGACGCACGGGGCCAGCGCTGTGACATGGTACTCGGGGAGCCTAACTCTTGAGAAACAAAGTGGCTCCAAGCCTCAATTTACCCTGACGGTGGAGGGGTGCGGAGAGAATCTGGGCACACTACAGAGTTGTCACCACCATGCAACCCTTTCTTAACAGGGTTGGAGTGAGTTTCTTCGATGCCCAGGGAAGAATGAGCCTTGAGGCTGAGTCCAGTTACTAGTTCTATGGCTGCGGACACGTGCACACACATCCCCGGGAAGCCGCCAACGGGAGTCCCCGAGAACCTGAGCAAGTGAACCCCCTGGTCTGCATCCCCTCATCTGAAAAACGGGGGGAAGGGGCGTATTAGATGATTTCCAGAACACTCCCAGCTCTAAAATTCTGTGTTCTCTGATTTTCCGGGTAATTTAGAAGTGGTGTGGAAATTGCCCTTTGTCAACTGAATTCTGTTTTGAACAGCCAGCGGGCTGCCTACTTAAAGGAATCTTACGGTCAACACTGTCGCAAATATAAAGAGGCTCCTTGTAGTGGATCTTCTGCATAGATTTTCTCGAAGGCCTGCCTTATAGAGAATACCTACAGTCGTGAGGCTAGTATGGCCCGAAGAGTCACAGTCCCAGATCTGCCACCTGATCTGATCTTCTAACAGTCCCACAAAGTGGACAGGACACAAGACAAGGAGAGACCCGCACAACTGCACCGGTGTTCCTGGGAATGGGACAAAACAGGACACACACACACACCCAGCTGAGCTCCCTGCCCTGCATCCTACCCCATGGGCACAAATAGGAAGTGAGCCCAGAGCTGAGGACGGAGCTCCCGGCCTCTCGGTCTGATGAAGCCTCCAGGCAGGCTCGGGCTGCTGGGCAGGGGGTGGGCAGAGGGCGGTCACTCCCATTCTCCAGTGATGTGGGAGGATGTCCGTTCCGGCTTGAGCTCGAGCTTGCACTCAGCAGACCTGCACAGGGCCCCCGGGGTGTGAAGAAGCCAAGCCGGGGTAGGGTCATCTAAATCCCGACGCTCCTCCCAACAAGTGCGGAGAGCTGTCCGAAGGGTTCCTCCCACTTCCCTTAGGAGCAGAGGGCGACGAGATGAGCTGTCCTCACAGCAGCCGTCAGCCTGGTCCAGATTCCCAAGCCCAGAAGCCCCGACCCTCTGCAGTGCTCCTACCGGCTCTTGGCTGCTGCAGAAAGAGCCCAGTGTCCAGCATCACTGCCAGGGTGTGAGCTGGCCTCGTGGCCCACTTCTGGAGAGCCTGAAGCCAGGGGCTAGGGCCAGTTCCCCCCGAGAACCGCGGTCCAGATAACACCTCCTGAGCAACTGCTCAGTGCCCAGTGCTGTGCTGGCCCTGCCCTGAGGGGCCTACCACTCAGCACTCGGGGAGACACCCACACAGACTGTGGAACATAACTGGGTTCCATCTAGGAAACCTGGCAAAGCTTCTCAGCCGAGAAGATACCTGAGGACGGATAGAGTTAACTCTCCAGCTCCCCACCCCCACCGGCCCAGGGGAATTCAAACCAGGTGGAGTCCCCTTCCTCTCTCAGCTTCCAAAGGGCAGAGATATACAAACCGCACTCAGCAGGGGCCCCTCCTCTCCCTTTAAACCTGGATTCCTGAGGGGAAAGCAGATGCGGGGGCTGCCTCTCCCCCTACCTCTGCGCCCTGCCTTCTCTAGGTCCAGGGAGACCACCAGAGGACCCTCCCGGGCTCACCAAGCTCCGGTCCTCTGCCCTTCCCTGGGTGGCCACACCCTGCAGCTCTGGGCCAAGCTGCCACCTGGTGTCTCTGGAGTCTTCACTCATCCTTCCCAGCCCCTCCTCTCCTCCTCTTCTCAGCCGGCTTAAACCTGTCTGCTCCTGGTACCGCCCCACTATGTCTCGCTCACTCCTGCCTCAAAGCCATGCCCAAGCAGCACCACACTAGGAACACCCACGGTCCCCTAACCCCATCCCATGGAATGTCCTTTCCGGGCTCTGAAAGTTCACCTCTTCCCCAAAGCCCCCATGCAGCTCACTGACCCCATCTGAAGAGCCCCCCATCATGCCCCCAGCTTATGACCTGTGTCTTCACTACACCCTGGAATTCATTCCGCCTCGGCCACCCTAGGAAGGGTCTCCTACTCCACACTGGCCCTTTTATTTTAAAATCCCTGTATAACCCCACCTCACCTCGCCCAGATCGCCCCTTCCCAAATCTTACCTTCTCACACATGCCTCCCTTTCCCCCACTGTGTGGCACTTAAGCTTCAGTTTTTATTACTACCTAGCAATTAACTGACACCCACAAACATGAGCAGAATCCTGATGCTGGGGGCACCTTAAAGCGATCAAGTGCTCAACACATATGGCTTACTAATCAAAATAGCTAGGATTTTCTGAGCTCTGACTACGAGTTGTGCACAATGGCAAACTCATTAATATGTTATCTCTCATTTTCAGAGCAACCTGCAAGGTGGAGATTTGTTGTCATTTTTTTACAGACTCAGAGAGGTTCACTGTCCGGTCTACAGTCATGCAGGTCTGTCTGATCCAAAGTTTGAGTGTTTTCCACCACCTCAAGCTAGCTGCCTTTCCCTTGCCTAGGATTCATCCATCAAATGACTCGATCAGACCCATAGAAGACAGAGTGCTCAGTCAGCCTGTCCTTTCGAGCAAAAGCCCAGAAATGTTATAACAGTGAAACTAGAGGTCCCTCTGCCCTTTCTATCTTACAGATGAGGAAACAGGTTCAGAGGTGCGACTTGCCATATGGTTTGATCAAATGTATATCAAACCCAAAAGCACTGAAAGGGGGTCTAATGAGCTGTTGGCCCTGGTTTGAATGCTGCTGATGCTGTAGGCTGTGTGATCCACCTATACGAGAAGGTAAGCTCCCAGGGCCCCGTCGGGGATAATTCCTTTGCTCCACTATAAACCTTGCTTAGAACTAAATCACAGGATTTCAGCAGTTTGGGGGTTCGTCATCCCAGATGACTGCAACCTACAGAAGGGCAGAGATGGAGCAGTCCTTACTGAGTCCCTAGAGGAGAGTGTGAAATCTACCACAGCCACTAAACACCGAGCCTGCGCCTTTCAGCCTTTTCTGGCCGCAATATATGCAAATAATAATAACAGTAATACTCCCTTGCCGGTTTACACTCTTCAAAGCACTTCCCTTTATCACCGCATATTGTAATAGCATTTTAGAAACTGGGCACCTGGGAACAGGTGACTTGCTGGTGGGTGCAGATGCTGGGTTATGGTTCCTTTTTTCTTTACTGTATTTGTTTACTACATACCAAGCTCCTACCATGCGCTATGCCCCATGCTAGTCTTGAGGAGGGATTTTGGAAGAGACGGGGTTTGGGGGCAGTACGCAGATGCCAGGGAAGACAGTCCCAGCCTTGAAGCCAGCAGGGAGATGGACTTGGAGCTTTTCCGGTGGGTGGCTCCGGAGTCTCTCCTCTTAGGACAGAACAGCAGGACTCCTGTCCCACAACCTCCACCCTCTCCTCCAAGCTCAGCCTCTTGAAGCTCAGAAGCACTGGGAACTGTAGCACATCCCTCCTGACACAGCCCATCTCCCTTCTGGATGGTGCTCAGAGCCCAGATTGAAGTCTGCCCTCCAGGGAGCAGGGCTGAGGAGAGCGGCCACAATACAGCATCTTCTCAACCCTGCAGGTTGTGCAAATCCGCGGTGGCTGCCATCCTCAGAGCTGTCCCGACCGTTCCTCACACTGCGACCCCTCCTCCAGGGGTGCACACCCTTCACCCACTGGCTGTGCCCATCCCTTTCAGACCAGGCTGTGAAGTAACAGGGCCGCCACTGGAGGATGCCCAAACCTACTCACTTTCTGAGCACCAGCCCCTTCCCATCAGCAAAGTTCCCTGTGACGCAGAGAAGAGACTGTACTGCCATCCCACCCCATCCTTCCCCTAAGACTTTAGTCCCAAACAGCAGCAGCTACCAGCAGCAGGGTCCCTTCCCTGTCTGGGCTGTCACCACAGTCCTCCTGACCCTAGAGTGGAAACATCACTCTATCTCCCTGCAGACACCTGCTCAGGTGGGCAAGAAAGAAATGCATCTCTCTCCTGGGGCTGAGACTCCAGCTGTTCCTAGGCGCTTTGGGACGCTACCTGTCCCCCCAGATTTTCACCTTTATAAGAAATAGGGGAGATGTTTCTAAGGCACAGCCCAAGCCTGTTTCATGAGAGAAGTTCTTGCTTCTACAAAGGGGCTGGAAGGGAATCTCACCTTCCTGGCCAGGCACTGAGAAGGGAGCTGTTCCTTTGGTGACATGGAGGCAGGGACGCCACTCAGGTGAGTCTGGGATTGTGCATGACCTACTCCCTCCCCCTCTCCACCTGCTCCAGCACAGGCTCGGGTGAGCTAAACCGGCACACAATGCTTGGAAAAACCTCTCTGCGAACGCGAAACACATAGCCACGAGGGCTGTTACTGGAGGCTTGTCACCTGCTTCGGGGACAAACACTGAGAAAAAGAGCGATCAGACCCTGGGGGTCCAAAGGAAGCGTGGAGCCTCGCGGTGCCCTAAGTCCCCGCTCTAGGACTGCAAACCCAATCAGCGCCCGCGCGCCCCTGTTTGCCCCAACACAATCCACGGCCACTCCACCCCAGTGGAGCCCCGGACGACCCACGCTCGGAGCCCGGCACCCGCGGCGTTCTCGGGGTGGGAAGGGGCTTGGATGGTGCAAGGTCAGGGCTCCGCGTGTGGCCCCAGCTAGTGGCGCGCGCAGGGACTGCTCCCGGTCCCGCCACGAGGAGCGGCGGGTTTCCCAGCGGCGGGTCCGGCCGGGGGCGCATGGGCACGACGCGGGTCCCGGCGGAGCCCGAGCCACCACTCACCATGCTGGGAGAGCGACAGCGGCAGCAGCAGCAGAAACGCCGAGAGCACCAGCGCGAAGCGCATCGTGTCCTGGCCTCAGACCCGGAGCAGGTGGCTGCGGGCTTGGCGGAGGGTCCGGGCGGCCGGGCGGCAGGAGCGTGGGCGCCTCTCAGGGAGGCCTGGCGGTGGCTTGGACGGCCGGGCGCTGACCCGAGACTCCCGAGTCGCGCTCCGCAGGCCCCTCCTCGCGGCCGCTGCGGCAGAGCCGGGCCGAGGCGCGGAGCCAGGCGGCAGAGGAGCGGCGGGTGGCTGCGTCGCGGGCGGTGTCTGCGCGGCTGCGGCCCTGCCGGCGGCTGCTGCGACTCCGGTCCCGTCCGCGCCGGCCCCCGCCCCCTCCCCTCCCCCAGGACCGCGCGGGCGGGGTGGCGGGGCCGGGCGGGGCGGTGCTGGGCGGAGAACAATGAGCAGAGGAGGAAACTCCGCCCTGGCGCGCGGCGGGCGGGGGAGCGCGGCGGGCGGCGGGCTCCAGGCTCCCGGCGGGCAGCCCCCGCGCGGGCGGGGGTGTGAGCGTGAGCGCCGGGAGGAGGGGTAGCCGGGGGGGCTCTCGGCGCCGGATTGCCCCCTGCCCGCTGGGCCGCCCCCCGGGAGCGCAGGTGTCGCCCGCGGTTCTTCTGAGGGGCTCTGGCGGGACCCCCCTCACTGCCGGGGTCCTATTCGCCTAGATCCGGAGCTAGGAGGCCCCCAGCGCTGTGTGTTCGCTAAGGAGCATTCCAGACCTCCCGGCTGCGTTTTGCTGCAAAGCCTGAGAAGCACATCTCCCACTTGCCAGGTGCAACTCACCTGCGGGCGGGCCTTCTGAGCAGGTCTGCGCCGTAGGGTCTGCACCCGGCAATGTGGACTAATTAGTGGCTTAACGTCTCTGAACCGACCTCACCTGTGAATAGAGGTGGTGGTTTAAAAAAAAGAAATTTTTGAGGGATTAATATGTGCCACTTTGAGTTCTAAGTGCTTTGCATATATTAATTCATTTACTCTCCCCAACAGCCATGTTTTCGGCTTCATTTTGCAGGCAGGGAACTGACTGAAAAAGAGGTTTAAGAAACTTGCTCGCGATCACATAACTGGTAACAGTCAGGCTTGCTTCTGAAAGTATCAATAATTTGGAGACATACTTGGCGCAGTGCCTGGCGTGTAGTAATTGCTCAGTAAGTGTTAGCTGTTGTTCTGACGCTCGCTCTACCAAGAACGGCAATAAGGATTTAGGGCTTCGGGACCAAAACTGACTTGAGCTCAAAACCCAGCTGTGCTCATCTGTTAGTTGTAAAACCCTGGGCAAGTGACTCCACGTACCTCAGCTCTTTCCGTCTGTAAAATAGGGATAACAACACCTACCCCAGAGGGTTGCTATGAGAGTTAACTAAGATAAAATGCAGGACGAGCGCTTAGCCCAAGACCAGGAACATAGAAAGTGTCCGGGAATGAAGCGGCCCGCGCTCCCAGTACTGGAAGGAGAAATTTGCCGACCTGAGATGGGGGTGGGAATTGAATTCCGTAAACCGAGGAAACCCGGTGAAAGAACAAAGAAGTACCCCTCTGTTTTTCGTTTTGTTTTGTTTTTCAAAAGCTGCTGGAAGGATGCAGAGCCTGGAACCCCCTGCGGAGGAGGCGCATGGGTGGCGCCGGGGAAAGGGAAGCAGACCCAGAGGGGGGAGGGGGGATTAACTCTTGTGGGGGGCCGCCAGGATTTGGCTCTCACGTGACTCCTGCGTTGATAATTTGGAGTCTTTCTGCCAGATGGGTCGGGGGGTGGGGGGAAAGAAGGGGTGTCCCCAGGACCCAGACCCTTGTCAGAGACCGTGGACTCCTTGAGCCCCTTAAGTGGGCTACACGCTGGCGCTGCCGGAAAGGCACAGCATCTTTGGAGCAGCGAAGGAAGCGCTGGTGCCCTGGCTGGGGTTCCGCGGCAGCAGGCTCAGGCTTGGGAATGGCTGACTTGCCTGTTTTCATCAGGAAGTTTCTGCAGGATCATTCTGGCCCCGTTCTCCGTGCCGCATATGGGAAAGACAGCGTGTTCCCTATAAATACTGTGGGATGTGTGTGTGTGTGACTATCTTCGATGTTTTTTGGTACTGTTCTAAATATCCGTGCCAACAAGAGGGCTTGTTTCTCTTTCTGAAACCAAGCAATACGCTTAAAAAATTGGGATTTAAAGTTTTTTGTATGGTGTGCTCTCTGATTTAAAGTGCTTTGCACTCAATCAACTGCTCCAAAAATCTAGAAATGATCATGTTAACTTTGCAAGGGGAGAGTGTATACTTCAAATTCACATGATTTGGGGTTGGTCCCATTGCCAGATTGTGCAAAATTAAAATGAGAGCAGACGTCCAAGCATAGGAAAGGGGCAGCTCTTTGTAGCTGAAGACTTAGCAGAATCAGAGATGAGCTGGACCCTCCCCCGTAGCCAGCAGCACCCCATCCATCATCCTCCCACCTGATGCAGATGGAGCTTTCAGGAATGAGGCTGGCCAGGCTTAGAGATCACCTGTGGTCAGTGAGCAGAACTGCCCGAGGTACCTGGCCTGTGCCCTGGACCCCCTTTAACATAGCACTCCCACTAGCTAGTTCACTGGCCCAGAACACCTGAGTTTATAGTCAAAACTCAAAGCACTTTGTAGATGCTAATCCATAATCCTTCTGAGATTTATTACATTTTGTTTATATGTATGCATGCATTAGCTCCCCTAGGAGACTTTCAACTTTTTTTTTTTTGCTTTAGACAATTATATTTATTAACATATTATTTTGAAATAATTTTAGATTTACAGAGAGTTGCAAGAAGACTACGAGAGTTCCTGTATACCCTTTACATGGCTTCCTTTAAGGTTAGCATCTGAAGAAAACATGACACAATGACCAAAATTTAAAAAATTAACATCAATTCAATACTATTTACTCATTTAAGACGTCAATCAAATTTTGTAACCTTTTTTTCTCACGTACTTTTTCTGGCCCAGGAAGTCATCCAGGATCCCACATTGCACCTAGTTTTCCTGTCCACTTTCTTCCACAGTTGATGACAGTTCCTCAGTCTCTGTCTTGTATGACATTGACAGATGCTTTCAACTTCTTAATGTGGGCTCTCTCTTATTCACCTACTTCCTCAGACCGCCCGGAACAACACATCACATCATATAGATACAGATACAGATGTAGATACTGAATGCAAACATGAATGCCAACTGGTAGGTATTACACGGGAATCTATGGCACAGGTTTAAAAACCATGGTTTTAGGCAGATTCTCGACCACTGCGCCACCAGGGAAGCCCCACATTCATTTTTATTTGTCAAAATTTTAATCCACTTGTTATATTGCAGAATAAACATCTTATTGAAGGAAAAAATAAATAAATAATAAAAACCGTGGTTTTTCCCCTGGTCGCTGTCAGTCAAAGCGAGCAGTCATGATACTGGGCCTCACCTGCAATCTGGTGATGTTGCTGACTCATCCTTAAATGCAGGTTGGATAAAGTTCTCCTGATCCGCATCCTTAGTAACTTTAATCTCCAAGCACAACGTCTACATCTAGGGGCGGGACAGAGCCTCCAGGCACCACATCCCCCAATAAAAAATAAAAGCCCACGTATCCATCCTGGGGCCACATCACTGTTCACAAGGTGCCAAGGATGCTCTTACTGTGGTTTTCTGATCTCTGACCTCTGAGTTCCTTGGGGGCCCAGGATGACATTTCTTTCATCTTGGAATCTCAGTGCCCACTACAGTGGTGCCTGCCCCCAGGACGGTGCTCAATACCCAAAGGCTGAGTAGACAAAGAAGTGGTTGAATTTTATCTCCAAGGCTGGGCTTTATCTCTGACTGCCAAGTTTTGTGATGTTCTATGAATATCAGCTGAGGTTCAAATTGGGCACCTCTCCCCAAAGTCATACACTTACCTATTGTTATTCAACAGCATCTACTCTGACAGCATAGAATGCCAGGCCCTGTACACAGTGCTGAGAAGGCAAACGCGGCTGATACAGCTTCCACCCTCTCAGGGGAGAAGCGACACCTGTACACAAACATAGCTGAGGTGCAGTAGAGTCCATAACAAGTGTCATGAGCAGGCACGTGGGAGGCAGAGAGCAGGACAGGCTCAGCTTCCCCGGGGGAGGTCAGGGATGGCTCCTGAGGAGGAAACAGGGTCTTGGAGAAGGAGTAGGACTTCACCGGGGGAAGAACAAAAGCAACAGCACTTTGGGCAGGTGGAGCAACATGTGAAAGTGAAGAGGGGACCTGAGAACTGTAGGCAGGTGTTTGGCCCTGAGTGCAGGGTTTGCAGGCAGGGATGGAAGATGAGGCTGGAGAGGTGGGTGGGGTGAGATCCTTAGACAATGGAGAATCCTCAAAGGGTCATAAGCGGGAGGAGACAAGACCAGCTTTCCAGTGAGCAAGATCATTCTAGCTGTAGTTTACTGAAGGCTCGGCGGGCAGATGCGAGACTGGAGGTGAGCACAGTGCTTTGGGAGGCTAAGGCACCTGTCCCCGAAGGGCCTGAGCTCAGACAATGGCGGTGGGAAAAAAAGGAGGGGCTGTAAGCAGCTCCTCTGCCTCTTTGTTGTTTGTTCATCCCTATTTTCGTTAGACCTTAATCATAAAGGTGAGATCGTTAGGCAACATTTAACTAAGTTCCTGATTTCTGCTTTTCTAAACATACACAATGCCTTACCTAACCTGTTGATTCCTTTCCTGGATTAGAAGGAATAAGAATGAAGAATTAAGTAGTTAAAGGATGACTGACTGTCTACCCCCAGCTTCCCCTTAGTAAATTTGCAGGTGGACCACGAGGGCAAGAGAACATCCAATTGCAGACGGATCACGTGAGCAAGACAGAGTCCCAAGGAAGATGGGGAGAAGTCAGCAGGCCTGCACACGATGGAAAGATGACGGAGAATCTGACCTCCTGCCTTAATGATTAACTGAGATTGTTTCCCCTTTAAAAATGGTGACGGCTGAACAGAATCTTTGGAGTTGGTCTCTGGATACAAGTCCACTTTCTCCCCAGATTGCCAGCTTTTCTGAATAAAGTGTCTTTCTTCTCTGCGAAGCTTGCCCCTCGACTTATTGGCTGTTGTGCGTTCGATTACAGGGTCTGATACAAGAGGTATTTGGTGGTCAGAATTGATAGGACTTAGTGACACACTGGATGTGGACGTGCTGTGTCATGTGGCGTGTGTGGTGTGTTGAGGGCATGGAGCCATGGAAGGAGTCTAGGAGTCTAGGCTTCCCACTTGGGTTACTGCGTGGATTATCTGAGTGCCAAGGTTGAATGTCACTAAATGAGATGGAGAACATATAGAAGCAAGTTTGGAAGTAGAAAATGATGAATCCCACTTTGAACGTGTTGACTCTGAAGACCCACGGGGCACTCCGGGGCTAGGTCTAGAAGTTATATCTGTGACACTGAAGCTCAGATCTGAGGTCAGGACAGGAAATAGAGATTGGTGAGCCATCCAAGTGCAGGCAGGGGTTGTAGCCATGGCAGAGGATGATTAGCCTGGGATGCTGGGCAGTGACAAGAGGCTGGAGGCAGAGCCTTTCAACATTCACGGAACGGGCTGAGGAAGTGGAAACAGGGAATGAGGAGCTGCTTATAACCAAGAGAGAAGGGTGCCATGGAAACAGAGGGAGGAGGATGTTTTAGTAAGAAGAAGGTAGTCTAGTGTCACCTGCTGCAAAAACTGAAATCTACTGATTGAATCTGGCAATGAGAGGGTCACTGGGAATTTCACCCAGAGTGATTTTAATGACGTGCAATAACTTGGGGGAGTCTTTGGAGGTGAGGAAAGTGAGGCATTGGGTGTGGGTGTGAAAGGAAGGAGGGAGCACATAAGGTCGAGGGAAAGGTTTGTGTGTATTGGTTCATTGTAAAACTGGAGAGATGCCCATGAGTGTGAGCCGAGAGAAGAAGCCAGTCGAAAGGGAGGAGTTACAGGAGACGGGATGTGAAGCAGAGACGGAAGGACTGATCTCAGGCAAAGGAACTTCGTTGCTGAAGCTGGGGGATTGGGACACTCTCTGTCACAGCAGATGAGGAATGGCCTTGGAGTGAGTCAGCTGGAATTTGAATCTTTGTTCTGTGATTTAATAGCTGTGTGACCTTGGGCTTTTACTTAACCTCTCTGAGTCGGAGCTGCCGCCTCTATAAAACAAATAATAGCACGAATCTTGCAGAATCACCGTGAGAATGTGAGGGAGTGCATAATGCCTCATTGACACTCAATAAATGGAGGGTCATGGCCTCGTGTCCACGAAGGAACTGCTCCACTGCCCGCCTCTCCTGTGAGGAGGAAGGGCAACAGGGCAATTACTCTGTGCTCTGTCGTGTTGCTGCTCCTCAGCAGACATTTCCCCTCTCAGAAGCCCTCATTCTGGAGCAGAAAAGCAGGTCGTGCCCCAGAACGGCAGGTTTTCCCAACATGGCTGCCTCCACGCAGGCCAGGGCTGGGGGTTACAAAATCAGGGTGTCTCTCCTCATCAAATGCAATAGAGATGCTTGTACGAGGGCCCTCAAGACAGGGCTTAGCACCTAACCATGATCTTCGTGATTCCCAAACACTTCAGATTCAGAGACAGCCTGGGGCTCAGTGGATGGTCCAGATCATGGGCCCAACACCCTCATCACATGGGAAGAAAACTGAGGCCTGGAGTGTTGAGCTCACGTGTTCCCACCCACACAGCTGGTAAACAGCATTGGTTCCAGATCCTGCCTAGAACTCCAGCCACTGTTCTAACATAGCCCATGGCCTGGGCATGAAGTATCCACACTCACGCAGCTGGGTCAAAAAGCCACAGGTCCCATGGCAGGAACAAAAGGTGATGTGCCGTGGAGACGGGGCTGGGGGAGGGAGATAAGAATCAATTCCTAATTAAGTTGAAATTAAAAAAGTCCGGGGCATGGGGTTTGGCTCAGTCTTCCTGATCCGTGTGCCCAATCTGCTTTCCAGTCTCATCTCCCACTTACCCCCTGACCATCCTTCCCCCTCCTGCTAATTCCTCTGCTCGGTGCAATAAAACAGCACGCAGTTAACTTCTACCTGGAGGCTGACCAGGACCAGAATGTGTGCTTGAGTCGTATTGCATGGAGCTTTGCCTGTATTCTGGGCATGTGCTAACGCTACTTTCCTCGCATGATTTAATCCATACAATGCGGAGAGGTAAATATATTACCATTAATCCATTTTGCAGATGAGGAAATAAACACCTTATTTCCCTGCATCCTCCTGAAGGTAGATGTCACTTTTTTCGTGTCCCTCCTCTCAGGATGTTGACCTGTGTGTGTCTAATTTCCCCCGTAAGCCCCAAGCTCCTTGAGGAAGGAGCTGTGTCTGGTTCTGCTCTGTACCCTTGGCGGTCCCTGGTTCAGCCTCTTATCTCCTCCCTCCTCTCCTGCCTTCCCTCCACCTGCCACCAGAGTGTTATCCTTGGAAACAGTTGTGATATATCCTGTCCCTCACCTGTTCAAGCTCTTGTCTGCTTTCCTGTTGCCCAAATTCCTAAACCCAGCATTTAAGGCTTCCAAATTCTGGCCCCAACTAACCTTTCCATCTTCTCCCACTGAGAGGGAGAAGGCTCTTTAGATTCAACTGTGACACTCACTGTCATGCTCAAGTCTTTGCCTTTGCTTCTCCTTGTGCCTGGAATTAACCTACTTTCCACCTGTCAGTGTTTGAAGGCTCAGATTTGCTGCAGGCTATTCAGATCTGTTCCCCACCTCTCAGGTCATAATCACTTCCTCCTCTTTGTTCCCTTGGCCTAGAGTTAGTACCTTAATTCACTGTCTAATTTCACATGTTTTTTGTTAGTTATATACACATACAGCATGAGTTCTTTCTTTGAGGACAAGAACCTCACTTTGTGTGTCAATTCTATACTCAGCATGGCTGAAGTTGGCTTTTGATAATAAAAACAATGTGAGTAATATCTAGAGTTTGTTGATCCTTACCACATGTGCTAGCACTGAGCTAGGGGTTTTACATGCACAGCCTCATTTTAGTCTTTTCAGCAACCTCGTGAGGTGCCGTTATGTATCCCATTTTATTGATAAGGAAACTGAGGCGTTCGTGGAAATTAAGTAACTGGCCTAAAATCACACAGATATTAAGTAGTGGAGTCAGCATTCAAATCCAGCAGCCTGACTCCTAAAACCATCACACTATTCAGAGAGTGAATAAATACGTGAATGAATAGTGATATTTACTGCACTATAATTTTGCCTGCTGTGTCTCATAAACATTGTTAGGATGAAATATCTGTCCTAGGAGCAATCTAAAACATACAGTGCAGATGTAGCAGGCGACTAGTGTTTTTTCTCATTCAGGAAATGATTGGTTCACCACGCGACCCCTCCTGCACTTGTCAAAACCCACACTCCCTGTATCCCCAGAAAGCCTGCCCAATTCAAATAAAAATTGGCATGGATTTAGCCTTACAGTTTTCAGTTACTGAAACCTCATTATACAATACACATGAGCCCTAGACCACGCCCTGCATTTAAGTTAAACACGTGCAAGAACTTTTCATTTAATCACCAGATTCTTCACGTCTCTGGGCTGCTGCTTGCTCCATCTGCAAAAGTCAGAATTGCTGTACCACCCACAGTGTTTTTATACCACTGCTCCCCAACTCTCTCTTTCTCATTCTGAAGGATCTTCTAAACTGCTTTAACTGGTTGGTATTTGTTAAAGGTTTTTTTTTTTTTTTTTTTTTTTTTTGCGGTACGCGGGACTCTCACTGCTGTGGCCTCTCCCGTTGCGGAGCACAGGCTCCAGACGCGCAGGCTCAGCGGCCATGGCTCACGGGCCTAGCCGCTCCATGGCATGTGGGATCTTCCCGGACTAGGGCACGAACCCGTGTCCCCTTGCATCGGCAGGCGGACTCTCAACCACTGCGCCACCAGGGAAGCCCTGTTAAAGGTTTTTATTCACTCTTCCTGGCAGCTTGATTCATAAAACCTAGGTTTATCCAACCCCATTATTACTTCTGCTCTTGGGGGACACACCCCATTTACAGGGACTTAGGTCTAGGGAAAAGGTATCTAGCCCAGGTGTCCTTCTTCCTTGCTAAAGAGGTGACTAAAACTACAGGGACAGGGTTGCAGACCTGCAAAGATAAACAAGCTGGCCAGATACGGACGAACGGCGGGACTGGGATGTAGCTCTGGAGGTTCCCATGACCTCATCAACCTCTGAAGCATTGTTCTTCCCCTGTTACCAGAGCATTCTGATAACACTTACACACTCAGAGTGCACAGCCGGGGTTGTAGGGTCTGACCCGTGCAGCAGAGAGACAGCGCAAATCCCTCTGCTCAAATTGGAAAGAATCCTGACAATCATTTATTCGGAGGCTTGAATAAAATCCCAGGTTCAGAGAATCCTAGAGTTTAAAGAGTTCTCTCCTGAGTCCTCTTCCTTCATAGCAGTGGTGCTTCGTGCATTTCTAGGTTTGTGTCTCTGTGTGCAGCTCTGGGCTCCCCAGCTGCACTCTCTGTGATCACTCTTACATCCCAGCGTCTAGCACGGTGCCTGGCCACAGTAGGTACTCGATAAAGACTGGTTGGATAAATGAATCAAATTCCAGAGATAATTTTAAAACAAAAATTGTATTTCTATCCTTTGTTTTATCATCAACTAGCTCATGATATCAGGAAACTCTCTGATCAGGAAGTGTTAGTTTCCTTATCTGCAAAATGGGAGGAAAATATCAGCCTTAAGTCCTTTTCAGAGTTGCTTCAAAACTCTGGAGGCAAAAGTTGTTGCAGTTTGAAAAACACAAACCTTTGTAGCTATTTCTCATTAAAATACAAACCTCTTTGTAGCTATTTCTCATTATTAGTATTTAATCAGTCTCTCCTGGACTTTGCACAGGTTGATGTGGCAAATCATTTTAACTCCAGGAATGAACACTCCATGTTATATCATGGAGCGCCTCAAGATTGTTTTAAACCTTTGAACCCTTGGGGGACAGTTTATTGATCCACTTTCTGTGCTGTTTTTAGCAGAGCCCTGGGTCCAACACCTAGACCCAGAGACAGTGACGGATGTAGGAGGGTGTGAAGGCCAAGACCCAGAGGTTCGTTCCTCTGTCTCAAGGTAGGACTGTACCTAGTTGCTGCTGAATGAAGCAGCTTTCTCCCCTCCCTTTCACAGGGAGTCCCAGGAGAGTGAATTTCACAGCTTCCCTCACCTCTCAGGAAGGCTCTCCCAGTCGCTGTGTCCAAGGAGTCCTAGCCTCTGAGCTCTATCTAGGCTGTGAGCTTACTGGGTAAAGTAGTTCAGACTCTTCAGAGGAAAGCCTGGGTCCAAGGTTAGTCAGAACATCTCCCTGGGGTCCATCTTTCACAAAAATCATACCCTTCCACCTTCTGATGACTAAGGGGGCCTTTCTAATAGCAATCACCTTGTACAGGATCAAAAGACTGCATTGTCTCTGCAGCTGTTGAGTGCTGTGTTCTAACTGTTACTGAATACACAGACCTAGGCCCCTAGGCTTCCCCCTTCGGCCCAAAGCCCCACATTCCCAAGCCCCAGACCTCAACACTGAGGACCAGCCCCAAGCTCAGTCTCTTCATTTTCCTCCAGTAACCCCTCAACGTTTTCCTCTCCACTTTGGAAACCAAAAATCCCCCCAAGGCAGCGAGGTTTTCCTTAGGAACTATAAGGCACTGAACATGGGGGGACTCCTCTGGCCACTGAGAGTCAGCGAGCCTGGAACTGCCCAGATTTCTAACCCGGACCTCAGTCCTTGAAGATGTCTTCTTCCTGCACCAGGTAAACTCAGTAATTATAATTATATAGCTAAGGTTTGCTGAGCACTTACTTTGTGCCAGGCCGTGTTTGAAGTACTTTGCAAGCAACCTCTAATTTAATGTTTTGCAACAAACCTGTGAGGAAGGAACTATTTTCTTCCTATTTTACATTTAAGAAGACAACATTAATAACTTGCTCAGAGGCGGACAGCTAGTAAGTGGCAGGGCTTGGCTTCAAAACCCCAAGCAGTCAACTGCACGTGCTCTTTACCATTCTGCTCAGCTAGTGGGAAGAGATGCACCCCTCCAGTGAAAGCTGTTTCTACCTGATCATCCTCTATACTTCAAGGCTCAGCTCAAAAGCACCCCATCGGGCTTCCCTGGTGGCGCAGTGGTTGGGGGTCCGCCTGCCGATGCAGGGGACACGGGTTCATGCCCCGGTCCGGGAGGATCCCACATGCCGCGGAGCGGCTGGGCCCGTGAGCTATGGCCGCTGAGCCTGCACGTCCGACGTCTGTGCTCCGCCATGAGAGAGGCCACAGCAGTGAGAAGCCCGCGTACCGCAAAAAAAAAAAAAAAAAAAAGCGCCCCATCTATGAAGCCTGTGTTGAGGTTTTCTCCCCTGTGGCACTTTATTTACACCGTCGTTGGGCTTTTGCCAAACTATGATAAATGGTGGCACCTGAGACCGTCCCACCCATGCCCGCACCTCTGCCCTTGCTTTAGAGGGAGGCTGTCACCTTATATCCATTGCCACCTCCCCATCTCCTAGAAGAGCCTCCACGAATGTTCACTGATTGAAACAATGATGAACACTAAGGTGGTGGCTTCTGTCTGAAGCAATTCTGGGGACGAGGGCGAGAAGCACACTTATCTGGGTTCTTGGAGGATAAAGAATGAATGAAAGTGGTAATCTGAGACTTTTAGAAGTTTATGATATAACTGGGAAATCCGCTGTGCACCCTTAACATATGGGTTTATGAAGAGACACATCAGCAAGGGCAAAAAATGCATATCTAGGGACTTCCCTGGTGGTCCAGTGGTTAAGACTCCACGCTCCCAATGCAGGAGGCCTGGGTTCGATCCCTGGTCAGGGAACTAGATCCTGCATGAATGCCGCAACTAAAGGTCCCGCCCACAAGAACGAAGAGCCCACATGCGGCAACAAATATTCTGCATGCCGCAACTAAGACCCGGGGCAGCCAAATAAATAAATATATATTTTTTTAATGCATATCTAGCTATCGATTCTGGGCATAGATGAACTTAAAACATTTTTTGGAATAGGTAACAATTCACATGATTCAAAAAGTCTAGGGACTTCCCTGGTGGCGCAGTGGTTGAGAATCTGCCTGCTAATGCAGGGGACATGGGTTCAAGTCCTGGTCTGGGAAGATCCCACATGCCACGAAGCAACTAAGCCCGTGAGCCACAAGTACTGAGCCTGCGCGTCTGGAGCCTGTGCTCCGCAACAAGAGAGGCCACGACAGTGAGAGGCCCGTGCACCGCGATGAAGAGTGGACCCTGCTTGTGACAACTAGAGAAAGCCCTCGCACAGAAACAGAGACCCAACACAGCCCAAAATAAATAAATAAATTTAATAAATAAATAAATACTCCTGTTCTCTGTTTTAAAAAAAAAAAGTGTAAATGGAATATAGCGACTACTCCCCTCACCCAGTCCCCCAGCCACTCACACTCCTCCCCACAGACCACCAATGCTATTCCTTTCTTTTGTATTTTTCCAGAGGTATTTTATGCAAGAAAAAATAACATGTTTTCGCTATAATATATATTACATATACGTGTATATGCATTAAGTATATATTAGCTATACAAATATATTAGCCATATATATATCATAGCTAAATTATGTAATATACACATAATATGTATTATATATGTTTTTTATGGATTGACTTTGCCTGGGATATTCAATATTATAGCAGGCCATAAATTAAAATCCAACCTTTACTAAGCTCACTATGTGATAGAAACTGGACCTCAAGACGAATATAACAGAAAACTTGAATCCTGCTCAAAAAGAGCTCCCACTTGGCCTAGGGTTGAGATGCATCTTATTTCACTTAATCCAGCCTGCACCCCAGAGACAGGCTGGGGTGGGGAGTGAGGGATAGAGAGGTAAAGGGAGCAGGTGGGGTGGACTTAAGTAAGTTTTAAAAGAGAATTCATCACTTTTCTCTACTTTCTGTCCCTGGAAACTAACCATAAAGTGAGTCATTGTAAAGCAGATCACATTTTCTCCATAAAAATAATGCTGCAGTTGGAGGTTACATTCTGAAATAGACTTGGCCACAAAAGACACAGATATGACTGGAGATGTCATAAGAGCAAAGAACCATAAACCTTTACAATCACTTAAAACAATAAAATTATGCTCCAAAGCGTTTTACAAATGTACATAAATGTACCTATCATATCGATTACACAAAGGGCCCCAGTGAACCATAAAATGTACAGGCAGCACATAAAAAACACAGCATTGCTACCTCATAAGTTTTCCCTAGGACATATATTGTGTCTGATAAGCATTAATTAAAAGATTAATTAACAATATTTCTTTCTGTCCCTCGTAGAATTTTTTTAAAAAGGCTTTTTGAGAATAGTTTGAAGATATTCTGAGATAATCATTTGGAGGCATTTTTTTGAGTTAATAATATAATAAAATTTGAGATGCCTTTTAGGCATCCAGAGCTCATTGAAAACTCATCCAAGAAAATTTGAACCATTGCCTAATGCTCCCAATACATTTTCTTTGATAGGGACAGAGACGTTCAAAATCACTCCCTTGATCGTAACATTGCCTTTAAAATGGCAGCAGCTCATTCAGACAGCAAAAAATTTTGAGCACAAACTGTGCTAGCTACTGAGGGTTAAAAAGGAAAAGGGATAAGACATGACGTCCACCTGGAAGAACTCATAATGGACTGGCCAGCTATTATTAACATTAGCAGCTACCTTTTTGAAGGTTTATTATGTGCCGTGGCAAGCTTTAGATACACATTAGCTCATTTAATCCTCGCGTTAGAAGGAAGATCCTTTTCTCTTTTTTTAAATAAATTTATTTATTTTATTTATTTATTTTTTGCTGCGTTGGGTCTTTGCTGCTGCGCGCAGGCTTTCTCTAGTTGCGGTGAGCGGGGGCTACTCTTTATTGCAGTGCACGGGCTTCTCATTTCAGTGGCTTCTCTTGTTGCGGAGCACGGGCTCTAGGCGCGTGGGCTTCAGTAGTTGTGGCACGCGGGCTCAGTAGTTGTGGCTCACGGGCCTAGTTGCTCCGTGGCATGTGGGATCTTCCCAGACCAGGGCTCGAACCCGTGTCCCCTGCATCGGCAGGCGGACTCTCAACCACTGCGCCACCAGGGAAGCCCACCCAGAAGATCCTTTTTTAATGTGTTTTAGAGAGGAGGAAACAATTTAAACTTAACCCAGGTGTTATAGGTTGAATTGTGTTCCCCAAAAAGATATGTTGAAGTCCTAATCCCCAGTATCTGAGAATGCAACCTTATTTGGAAATAGGGTCGTTGCAGATGTAGGTAAGTTAAAATGAGTTCACACTGGAATAGGTGGGTCCTTAATCCCATATGGCTGGTATACTTTTAAGAAGAGGAGAGAGAGAAGAGAGCACCAGGTGAAGACAGACACACAGGGAGAAGACGGCAGGTGAAGACGGAGGCAGAGATTGGAGTCATGTGTCTACCAGCCAAGGAAGGCCAAGGCCACCAGCCATCACCAGAAGCTAGTTGAGAGGCATGGACAGGTTTTCCCTAGAGTCCCCAGAAAGAATCAGCATTGCCAACACCGTGATTTCAGACTTCTGGCTTCCAGAACTGAGAGACAATAAATAAAAATAAGCCACCCAGTTTGTGGTCCTCAGGAAATGAATACCCCACATCACACGGCTGGTGGGGTGGAACCTGGCTGGGTCTGCCTCCTGAGCCCACTCTCTCAGCATCCAGCAGAGGGAACAAAGCTCCTCGGAGGGCAGGGAAGAGCGGTCACCTCGGCCTGCAGGCGGGAGTCTGGGAAAGCTTCTCAGAGGAAGGAAATTTTGAGCGGGATCTCATCGGTTAAGGAGGAGTTTTCCAGGGCCTGAAGGGTGGTGGAAGGGCGTGCTGGGCAGGAGGATCAGCAGGTGAGAGGTGAGAAGCAGCTGCACGTGAGGGGGTTGGAGTGATGACGGAAGGTTTGCGTTGCTGGTAGAGGTGGTGGCAGCTTTTGTTCCAAAAAGGAAGGATTCCTTGTAAAGTGAGGACTGAGTCCCCATTTCTTCCCTTCCACCTCTCCTACCTCCTTCGTGCAGTGGAGGCAAAGGTCCATTCCCAGTGCCTGCTCCAGCCCCCCTGGGCTTCTTTCCCAGCCTTGCTCTGCCCTGGGAGCCTCTGCCCTCACCATCTCCGTGGATGACCCCTCTGGTCCCCAGGTCTCCACCCTGGAGATCCTCAGAGGCACCACCCTCTGCCCCCTGGAGTTTCCTCATTGTGGAGCTCCGTTTTCTTCAACCATCTCATTATCATTTGTATGCTCTGTGTTCTCTACCTCCCCCCCACCCCCACCCCCACCCCCGCCCGCCCAACTTAAACTTAAGCTCTGTGTGAGCAGAGACCCCACCTGGCCTGTCCCCAGAATAAAGGGCTGGGTCTGGGACTTAGGAATGGCTTTGATAAAGATTTGTCAAATGAACATAGGAAGAACTTTCTAGCAGTGAAAGCAATTTAAAAGATCATATGGATGCCCCCAGGAGGACCTATCTATCACAGTAGGGATTCAACAGAGGCACTACACCACGTGGGTCTGCAGGCATGGAAGGCAGTTAGACTAAAGAAAGCCCTAGCGACTCTGAGCCTGGCTTTGCCGGTAGTCAGACTGTGTCTCCACTAGGACCCAGGTCTAATAAAGAGAGTCCTTTACCTGCGTGAGAGTCCAGGAGCCTCCTGGCAGGAAACTCATCCTAAGGAAGGATAGAATCATGCACATCTCTCAGGTTCTAGAACAAGAGGCCAAGGCCAGAGAGAAGTTTCAATTCTGAGGTAAGCGAATATCTGTTTCCAAGGCTGTGCTGTGGCCCAGCTCCCATCCAGAGGGGGCTGAATCACAAAGAAAATAAAGGCAAAAAGAGACACTAGGCACGGAGAGAGCAGAAAGCATCAGTGGCCCAGGCTGCAATGGCCAGAGGCTCCATCGGGGCAGAGAGCAGCACGGAGTAGCGGCCATCACGGCAGGAACCTGGAGGGCTACCGCGTAGCCTGGGAAGTTAAGCCGGTGTGGGCGTGACCTGCCCAGAACATGAGGGCCCTCTCCTAATTAGCACAAAGGTGCCATCTGGGCCGGCACCAGGGCAGGTGGTAAGGACGTCGGGTGGCCAGACTGGAGAGCTGTGTTCTTACATGGCACGCTCCCTAGTTATAGACTGGGGCTCAGGGAGGGTGGGTCCTGGGAGCAGGGAGCCAGGAAAATCCTGGCCCGTTTATAGTTTCTGGCCCATTTTTACCCCTGGACTTGTTGTGTCTGAGAAAACAGAGTCGCAGGTGTTCCTTAGATTATTAAATTATCCTGCGTTCAGTTCCTGACGCTTCCTTGCCCTGCTCTCGGAACACTTCACACTTCAGCAGTGAGCCAGAAAGAAAGTCGACAGAACTAGAGTCGGGAGGGATTTCTCACTGACTTGGTAAGATGGACAGCTGGCCTGCCCCTTCCGGTTCCCCGGGGGAAGGAGAAGAGGCTGGTTGAGTGAGTCCCTACCTGCCAGGAACCGTGTTCTATGTGGAGAAGTAAGGCACAAAGAACACGCACACACACACACACCCAAGACTGAACGAATGCTTCAGAGTTCCGAGGGCTGCCTTCACTTGCATTGATGGGGTTGGGGGTGGTGGTGTGGGCAAAGGGAGGTCTTTTAGCTGGTGACTAAGCTCAGGGCACAAGAATCCTCATCTTCTTGTTTAGAGAGAGATGTGACATTAAAGGGCACTTCTGGAGAAAATGATTAGAGAGTGTTCGCTCCTTCTGTGACAGGCACGGTGTTAGATGTAGATGCTTCATATACATGAAGTCACTTAATTCCTACGTCAGATAAGGACCCTGATGCCTAAAGAGGTAGCCTGCACTGTTCCATAGTTAGCAGGACCAAAGCAGGGGCAGTAAGGGGTACAGTACACAGACCCACAGGGACACGTGTCATGGGTACCGTTTTTTTTTTCATCATTGAATCCTCAGGGCCTACTTCAGAGCCCAGAGCATGGTAGATGTTCAATAAATATCTGTGCAATGAACGACAACAAGACAACCCGCCAGAATATCCTGGTTTATGTTGTAAGAGCGTCCGTCTCCACGTGCTCAGCTCACCTCGATCCTCACGTATACCTTGTGAGGAGGGACGGGAGCAGGTATTCTCCCTGTTGCATCAGTAGGGGTGGTGGTGTTATTGTCATTCTCCTTTTGCAGAGGACAGAACTGACGGGGAGATCAGAGAGTTTAATTTTCCCTGTGAAGGGAAGAGTTCAAGGTCCTGCCCATGTCTTCTGATCTTCTGATCCCAAAGCCCGGGTTCTTCCCAGCATACCCTGAGGGCAAAGAAATGTGCTGAATCCTCCAGAAACTGCCTTATTCTAGTGGAGAAGCTCTTGTCTTCCTTGGGACATGTGCTCCCCCACTCCCGCCTCCTCCTCACCTCCCTCTCTACTCAAAGATAAACTGTCTTTCCCCCCTTGGAAGAGGGTGACCCCCAATGCCAACTCTCACCATCCCTGTAGCCCTTCCACCAAAAAGTTTGGATACACTGGGAAAATCCCCGGGCTTCCAAGTTAATCCTGCAAAATCACTCAGCTGCAGCTGGTCTCAGTTAATCTGCCACATGCAGGCGATACCACCTCAGGACTGGAGGGCTGACTAAGGGAAATATAGTATGGAAAAGTGCTCTGAACAGTTTGAAGTCTATGCAAATGTTACTTATTATCATTTTTAGAGCTCTACCTCCCTAGAGGTGCTCTGCATGACATCTAGAAATTTCCAGAGTTTCCAAATCTCACTCTGAGGAGGGGCAAAATCTAATTAGTGCCTCATGCCTTTCCTTCTGGGGGAGTGACAGGATGGGGTCCACGTAAGAGGAAGAAGGAGGCCATGAGGAAGAGAGGGGACACTCTGTTTTGTAGGAAGCAGGGGGAGTAGGGTTTTGTCAAACAAACATGCAGCCAGGCCAGGCCAGTTTGCCCCCCACACCTTAGCTCAGAAATAAACTTGGATGGGGCTTCCCTGGTGGCGCAGTGGTTGAGAGTCCGCCTGCCAATGCAGGGGACACGGGTTCGCGCCCCCGTTCGGGAAGATCCCACATGTCGTGGAGTGGCTGGGCCCGTGAGCCATGGCTGCTGAGCCTGTATGTCCGGAGCCTGTGCTCCGCAACGGGAAAGGCCACAGCAGTGAGAGGCCCGCGTACCGCAAAAAATAAAATGAATAAATAAATAAACTTGGATGAGGCAGACTTTTATTCTAGGTGAATTTTGAGTAGAGGGGAGGTTATCTGGTTCAACAAGAATTTATTGAACTTCTGCTATGTTCCCTGAAGGCACCATAGGAATATACGGAAAGGCACAGAAGTACCTCACTGCTCCAGGTTTCACCTTTCTGATAACTTCATCTCTCTGGAATAGTCAAGGAAGGGAAAAGAAGTCTCTGATTATCAGAAATATGCCATAAAGTACACATATGCATTTGTATATTTACTCTGAGCCTCTTAATTCTTCATTTGCACATAGTTCTAGCTTAAGAAGGCATGAACTTGAAAGGGAAAGAGTTGCTACTACTGGTGGGTCTGTAAACAGTGGTCTAAAATTAGCCTTTAGGCTACCTTTTTTTTTTTTTTGGCCACCCTGCGCAGGATGTGGGATCTTAGTTCCCGGACCAGGGATCGAACCCGTGCCCCCTGCAGTGGAAGCGTGGAGTCTTAACCACTGGGCAGCCAGGGGATTCCCGCCCTTTTTTTTTTTTAAACAAGGTAAATCAGAAAGAAATCTACCAAAAATGGTGATGAGAACTCAAAGTCAGCTATGATTTCCTGTGTGGGATAAACGGCCTATGTACCTCAATAACTTTTGTATTGACATCACTGTATGACCACATGGTACAAAACAAATGGAACCACAGAACATGAGAATTAAGATGAACACTTGGTGTCATCAGGCCAACCTCTGAGAACCAGAGAGGTGAAGGAATTTGCTTAAGGTTGCACAGCTAGCCAGGCAGGGTGAGGAATGGCACCCAGCTCTCCTGGTCCTACCTGGCCCGGGGTCCTTTCTACTGGTCACACAGGGTTCCTAACCAAGACCCCGAGTTCCCAAGAAAAACTCAAATTCTGTTCCAAGTCTTCTGAAGCACCAGGAGTGCGTGATTCCTTTTAGAAAGAATTCCATCGTAAATGAAGACAGTGAAGAAAAGGTCGGGAGCTTACGGAGGTACCCTGGGGAACCGATGCCCACAGACACAGTGTCAGCTCTCTGGAGAAGAGTCTAATCCTGATGAAGCTGACAGTAAAGGTTTTCCTGTGGGGAGAAGGAAGGGTCCCTTCCTTCTAGGAGCCCACACTGACTTGGAGGGTGGGGCCAGGCAGAACTGACTCACGATCTGCGAAGGCAGCCCAGGCAGGAGAGCCAAAGTGTGGTGCCAACAGGCGGGCTAACGGACAGGCAGACTCCCGATCCCCCAAAACGTGCCAGCGGAGCCTGTGCAACACCTCATCAGGCATATAAATACCAGCCAGGCTTATTACTGGGAGTATGTGGCCACATTATTTTAACTCGACGATCCTGTCCCTGGTGGTGGGCATCCTGCCAGTCTGCATTCCCACATCCTGCTGCCGGCTCGGGGCCCACCCGTTTCTATATCGAGACGCTCTTCTCCATAAATAAAGAACAGGAGTCTGGCACAAAAGAAAGGCCATTTCAAGCGCCGGGAAGGCTGTCACATGGGCCAACAAAGGGCAGGAAATGCTGGGCGGTGGCCCCGTGTCCGTCCCCAGGCCCAGCTCACCTGGCTGGGCCATAGGGCTTTGTGCGAAAAATGTCAGGCCCAAGTCCCGAACTTCCTGCCATTTGTCAGGCTGTGCCGTGACCTGGAGTTCACCGAAATGCTTGCTGCTCCTAACAATACACACATGCATCCTTTGGAAAAATTCTCTCTCTCTCCCCTCGAGGCAGCAATGGCTTTTTATGGAAGTGGCTGGGGTGGGAGTGGGAGGGTCCCGGGTTGAGAAATGGAAAGTTTCGGTTGTATTTCTCTCTTGAAGAAGCCCAGCTCGGACAGGGCAGGGAGAGGTCAGGATCCCAGGCCTGTGAGGCCAGAGGCTCTGGGGCCTCACCCCAGCACTGTTCCTGACCAGCTTGGAACCATGAGGCCATTGGGTGGGTGACTGTTTCTGTGACCTATTTGTTTTTTCTCCTATCCAGCACCCCAGGTGCTCCCATCCCACCTGCCTCCCCTGAGGTTCCAGGATTTTACTGCCCAAGAATGGGATGCAAGCAGTGTCAAGAATACCTGAGCAAAAATTCAGGCACTGTGTCTGAGACACAGAGCTGAAGGCGTGGGGTCACCACTGCCCGGCCAGCCATGTCCCTGGCTCCCAGCCTGGATCTTGTGAGAGGAGGCTCACGGAGGCTTCTCCAGGCAACAAGCAAAGACATCAACCCCTCACTCCATGCCCTTGAGCTGTGCTCACCTGGTGAGGGGCCGTAGACAGGGGCTCCCAAACACTGGAACAGACATTGATAAAGTAGTCACCCGTCCCCTGTGAACTGAACAAAAAGAAACAATGAATTTTTCAGCTTGCTAAATTTCTTCCTTTCAAAGGACTGTCCTTTTATTCTGAGATTATTTCTGAAATGAAGAAGAAAAATGAGGTGAATTTTTCCATGCTGCTAGGATTGTCCTTTATTCTGGGATGATGTTCTTCCTACTTTCCTAGTGCTACTTTGTGAGTGTTAAAATGTGCTTTTGTTTATGACATCACGGTAATTAAAAGACATTTTTATCTGATGAAACAAAAAGCTGACAATCTTGTGCTAGCTCTCCAAACAGAAACAAAAAAAACCACCACCTGCAGCTTGGAATGTTCCCAAGTCTATGAGCCATGGCCTAGGGCACATGCAAGGAGCAGGACACTGAGCACTGCCTTTAAGGAGCCCGTGACTTGGTGGAGGGCTACAGGCCTGTAATGGTGATGTCCTGCAAGACCTCAAGGGATTCTGTGCAGAGGCGTGGGGCAGGTGTTGCTTGTGCTGTTAGAGCTCAGAGGGGAGGCCGGTCAGTGAAAGCCTTGTTTGAGGTAAGGGCTCATTTAACATTGGCTGAATAAATGAATGACTGGAAAACACTGAAGAGGACTTAGCAAAAATGGGACTGGGAGGGTCTTGCCGAGGGGGAGGGGATACGGAAGGGTGTTGCTGGTCAGCAGGTCAGCTCGGGTAGAGGCATGGAGGCCCAAAAGAGCCTGTGTGTGAGGGTGCTGAGTGGGGGCTGGCCTCCTCTCAGGAACAGAGACAACCCTAACCGGAGTAGCAGGCTGTGATGTTAGGGAATTGGAGGTGTACCTTGAGCCAGACAAATCTGTTTAGATTTGAGGCAGCCATTACTAGGGAGTCATGGAAGGATCTTGAGCAGAGCAGTGCCGGGGTGAAATGTTAATTGAAGACTGTTAACCTGGCAGCTGCGTGGAGGGGGCTTGGAATCCAGAACCCAGGGGAGCTGTCCAAGGACTCCAGCCTGCGAGGGCAGCGGGCCGGGGCTTGGGCTGTGGTGCTGGTGAGGGGCGCCACCAAGACGGGAAGGGTGCTGGACTGTGCCTGAGATTTTAATCCAGGAGTCTCGGAAAGTTTTGACATGACTGAGTGGATGGAAATGTGGCAGAGATGGGAGGTTTGGAATTAGGCAGAGGATGGGCTTGGCCTTGGGTCTGCCAATTCTGAGCAGATGACTGGGGTTGCAAGTACAAGGGTCCAGCTCCCCGGGGGGCTGGGGTGAGAGAACCAGGGAGCAGCAGGGCCACGCCCTCCCGGGGGGGGCGGGGAGAGGCCACCTGTGCTCTCGCGAGCACGGGCTGCAGTCGTGGTACCTGGTGGGGGTGGAGTTGCCGGCCCTTCCCAGAAGGTCTGCAGCCTGGCCTAACAGTGTGTGGAATTCAGGCCTGGATGAAGGGCGTTGAAAGCTGCCCGGGACGAGCGGCCACTCTCCCTGGGAGGGGGGCTGTGAGGAGGCCTGCGTGCTCCGGCAGCCAAGATAATCCCGGGTTATTTCAGGAAGAGAGCCCTAAGAAGATAAAGAGGTCAGTGGCCAGCAGATGGACAGATAACCTGGCTTATCTGAGAGACTGGCGAGAAAGGGCCCTCTGGGGACCGTGTCCTCTGAGACGGGAAGGTGCCAAAGTGCATCAGAGGGAGAACAGGGGGTAGGAAAAGGACCAGCAGCCGTGGCTCCAGCTGGGGAGGGGGCACCTCACGGCCCGGCCCAGTCTCTCCCTGGGCGGCAGACAGAAGTCCCTCTGGCTCAGATGGGAGATGGAGACCGGAGTTCCCTGAGGTCACCCCAAATTCAGGAGCTCCAGACCTTATTCAGGGTCTGAATGCCTGACAACAGCCCCAGAGACGGCAGGCTTTTTACGTTTTACTCTTTCAGGTTGTTCAAGGGTCAGGTGCCCACCTGCATTTACTGGAGGCACAGTGCCCGCGTGGTGTGACGTGTGGGTGCGTGTGACGTGGTGGGGACGTGCACGTGTGGGTGCTGTGTGTGGGCTTGGTAGCTGTGGGTGTGGAGTGAGTGTGACGGGTGGGTGTGATGCACGTGTGTGTGTGTGTGTCCAGTGCGGGTCTGGGGGTGGTGTGTGCAGTGCACGGGTGTGCCGCAGCGCGTGCTCGAGGTGTGAGCGGAGCCGTCTCCCGGCCTCGCCCCCCACCCCCATCCTCGTGAAAGCGCAGCTGAGCCTTCACCGCCCTGTGCGGGCAGAGGCTCTCAGCTCCACGGGACGTGGTCCATACTCCTCAAGACGTCCCGGGAGGCCTTCAGGATTCAGCTCAAGCCCTTCGAGCCCCCTTGGCCAGCCTGCCCTCCCAGGGACCTCCCGTCTCTTCTGACAGGCGTGGGTTTTCCTGTCTCTGAGTCCCCGTTCAGCCAGTTTCCTCTCTGTGGAAGGGCCTGCCCACCCTCTCCACCTCAGAAAGCACCTTCGTCCTTGAAGGATCAGCTCCCAGACACTGAGCGGGCCGTTTGGCCGGAGCCATCCTCGCCCACGCCCTCTGCCCGCTGCCCTCCACCAGCTCGCACCCCAGAGCTGCCCATCGTGCACGGATGCCCCCTCACAGCTCATCACGGGGGGAGGCAGGTGTGGTGTGGGCTGCCACCATCGCACTGAAACGCCCCAAAGATGAGGATGGGGAGCCGGGCCCAGGCTCTGCACGCTCACCCTAGGAGTCCTCTCCGGGCTCCCCCAGAGGCCTGAGCTCCATCCCGCAGGGCCCTCACTCCCTGGTCTGTACTGCTGCAGGCACATTTTCCTAGGGCTGTCTTTTTTAACATTTTAATTGAGGTGTAATTGACATATAATGTTACATTGGTTTCAGGTGTCCAAGGTAACAATTCAGATATTTGTATACATTGTGAAATGATCACCAGGTAAGTCTAGTTACCATCCATCACTTTAGCGAGTTAACCTTTAGGATTCACTCTCCTGGCAGCTTTCAAGTATGCGCTACAGTGTTGCTGACCCCAGTCCTCACGCAGTCCTCCACCCCTGTCTTGACAGGACCTCACACCCCCATGGTCACACTAGCCTCGAGCCCCCCGGTTCTCGACTTTCCTGAAGGCACCGCCATGCTCCCTGCATCCACGCTTCAAAACCGGGCCTCCTCCAGCTGCCCTGCCCCCAGGCACTGACCACGTTTGTTCTGCTCCTTCCCCCTCCCTCCCCGCTGCAGGTTTTTTTTGTGCTTCCGGATTAGACTGCAGTAGCAGAAGCAAATACTGAGGAAGCATGGTATAGACTTAGAGTCAGAAGGGGGATCAATCCAGCCCCTCCCACCCCTTCGCCCTGCAGGGGAGAACACTGCAGTGAGTGGTCAGTGTGGCACCCCACAGACCTGGGTGAGATCTCCTTTGGGCTGGATTCCCAGCAGCCCGAGGAGCCCAGGGCCTGCCGTGCACCGCCACACTGCTCTCCAGAAGGGCGGCACCACTCGAATTCCCAGCTTGTGTGTCTCTGTTACCCACCACTGCATGCTTCCCGTGCTTCTGAACTTTGAGGGTTTCCTTTTCTGTATAGTTTGTCCACACTTTTGCCTGTTTCCTGGTGGGTCCGCAGCCCCCTCCTCACTGATTTCTAGAAGTCCTTTGTATATTGTTGATATCAGAGGATACCTAGAATTAGAATAAAATCTATGTCGGTTTTAGACCTCCTCCCATTTGGTCCTCCATCCACTAATTTTGTTCCTGGTATCCTTCAACGGCAATGAATCCTTCATTTTGATGCCGTCAAGCTCAAAACCAATCTTTTAAATTCTGGTGTGTGCTTTTGAAGTTTTAAGATGTCCTTTCCGGTTTCTAAGTCATAAAAACATTTTCCTAGGTTTTCTTGTACTAACCTTATACTTACTTATCTTTATCTAGCATTTTCCAAAGTGACAGGCACTCTGCAAAGCGTTTTGCAGACACTATCTTAATAGGTGGAGAGTGTTTTAGGTACTTTGCATGTGTTACTTCTGTGGATCCTCACAACAACCCTAGGAGTTGAGCGCTATTATTACCACCCTCATGTTACATTTGAGGAGACTGAGGTACTGAGAGGTTAAGTAACTTCTAAGTAACACACAAGTTGAAGAGTCTGAGAGCCTGGCTCCAGAGACTGTGTCCTCAACCTCTATGCTAACCCATCTCTCTAATGTGACCTTCACAGCACCCCCTAGTGTGGTAGTTAATTTTATGTACCAAAGTGACTGGGTTGAGGCATGCTCAGAGAGCTAGTAAAACCGTATTTCTGTGTGTGTCCGTGAGGATGTCTCTGGAAGAGATTGGCAGGTTAGTATTTGAGTCAGTAGACTCAGTAAAAGAAAATGCCTTCACCAGTGTGGGTGGAGATCACCCAATCCATCTGAGGGCCTGGAGAGAGCAAAAAGGTGGCGGATTTGCTGTCTCTGCTTGAGCTGAGACGTCAATCTTCTCCTGCCCTTGGACACAGGACATGGGTGCTCCCGCTTCTCAGGCTTTCAGACTAAGACCAGGACTTGGGCCATCTGTATCCGCCCACCCCCATTCTCAGACCTTCGGCCTCAGGCTAAATTACCCACCAGCTTTCCTGGTTCTGCAGTTTGCAGACAGAAGATCATGGGGCTTCTCGGCCTCCATCATGGCATGAGCCAATTTGTATAATAAATCTCCTCTTCCATATACATTATATATCCTATTGGTTCCGTTTCTCTGGACATCCTGACTAATACACTGAGAGAAGATGAGCAGGAGCCACTCCTGGGGAAAGGGGAGCACCTGCCCCAGCTCGCAGCCCCAAGCTGTGCCCTGAGCCACTGCACTGTTGTCTTAACCTCAGTCCCTCTGGGAAAGCCTGAGACCTGGAGCTGGGTGGTGCGTTTTGGGAAGTGATCCCAGAGCACAGGAGGGGGGGATTGAAAAGAGTGAATGGGGAAGGAGGACAGGCCAATCCAAGGATGAGTTTTCAGGCTGGTCGCTGCTGTGGCAGCGGGGGCTTCGTCCTGCTGGGAGCCTCCGAGGAGCACACAGAATGGGACTCCGAATTATCCCCAGGAGCAAGAGGACAGCATTTATCAAGCAGCTCCCCTCCCCCATTGTGGCAAAGCTTAGCTTATCACCTGTGTGAGTGTCCGGAGGGCCTGTCCTGGTCACAGAGGAGCCCTGGGGCAGAATGGTCACAGGTGCCTCTGACAGGTGCTGTCAGATGCCACCTGGGCAAGGCTGGTGCTGCAGCCAAGGCTAGGTCTGGGCGGAGAGCACGTGAGGCCAAGGCGCTGCCCAGAGCTGTTACCATTGGCACTTCGTTCCTAGTTTCTCTCCCTGCAGGCCTGTCTCACTTCTCCAAGCAGACAGCTGGCCTCTGGTAGGTGGGTGCAACCTCGGCTCATTCGTCTTTATTTCCTCCACGATGCCCAGTGTGCTGCTAAAACAACCCCGCCTTTTCTGCTCCTGGCACCAGGGGTGGTCTCTACATGTGCCGATGCCTTTAATCCTAGTGGGAGCCCTGTGCTAACGCTTTATGCGTGATGACATGGAGGCTAAGAGGTTTAGGGACCAGTGCAACAGAGCTAACTAAGGTCAGAATCCAGGTTGGCGCTATGCAGAGGCCTCCTCAGGGCTGGCTGAAGGGGGAGCCCCAGCTGCTTCTGTCTGGACCACGGAGACCAGCGGGAAGCAGGAGGGAGGTGTCCTTTACTCAGAGGAAACTGAACAAAGGCCCAGAGGCAGGAGAGCCTGGGCTTGTATTAAGAAGAGCAGTTTGGCTAAGTGTCGAGAATTTGTGGGTGGCACTCCTAAAAGAGTTGCCATTTGGAGAGGGGTGAGGGGAGGAGGTGGCAACAGGGGTGATTTTTTTTTCTACAGCTAGTTGGCAGTGGGGGGGGGAGCTTGTATTGGACTTCTAGAGCCCCGTCACACTTCAGTCTCCTTGAGGGCAGGAACCCCCGCTTCTCCTTCTTTGTGTGACAGAAGCAGAGAGACGCCTCCCCCCACCCCCTGCCCACTCCCGGCCGTGTGCATGGGTGTGTGTGTGCCCTTCATCATGGACATGGTGGGTAGAAAGATAAGCCGGGGTGGTGGCCACTCCTGGCTGGCCCTTTCAGCCTATCCCCTGGTTACACTCTCTCTCCTATTCTAACCCACCCACCAGACTAGCCTCACCCCACAGCTCAAGGGGCAGCTCCACCCACTCATCATCACTTCCATTATTGGTTTTCAGCAAAGAGTCTAACGGTCCTTGGGGACTCCTCTATTGCGTCACGCAGGAGCAGAAGGGTTGTTCTCTCTGTAGATTCCTACCAGCTGCCACCCTCCCCGGGCTCTCACAATTCAATGGCACCAGGAATGGAAGGGAGGAGAGAGCCCCTGACCTGTGGCCTGGTTGGCCCTTGGCCCTTGGCGTTGGAGGTATGCTTTGTCCTTGGTCTCCCTCCTGTGTGTCCCTCCTGTGACTTCAGCAAATTCTCTGTCTCCACAAGCAACTGCCTTATGGCCCACCTCCTTCAGCCGGCCCTGGTCCCAGGCTCCTGGCTCTCACCCCTCCCCTCCAACCCCACCTCCAACAGGTAGCCACGGCTGACAGCGGTATGTATTTGTGATATATATTCAAAACCGGAAGCACACGATGTGTATCCCTGTGCAAATTGCTCCCTCACCTCGATAATACCACGGCCACCTTTCCGTGGACTGTGTGTGGACCCAACTCATTCTCTTAAATGTCAGTACTTGCACATGCTGTAATATTTTGAACAGGTTCTCTTCCCATTATTTATTGAGAAACTGTCACGGGCAAGGCTATATTCTGGGGACCAGAATGTACATTCTAGTAAAGGAGACAGGAGGTGTAAAAGTAATTAAATAAATAAGCAGCAGCATTATGGATGGTGTTAAGTGTTGTGAAGAAAATAAAACTGGGGGGTGGTTTGAGAAAGGAGGTGACATTTGACAACTCAGATACAAGCATCAGGATAACAAGAAAGATGCGTACTTGGGCCATGTCCAGTTTGGGGCTGGGACACACCCTGCTGATGGCACCTTTGAGCCCATGGGATGGAGATGGTGGAGATGGTGATGGGTGAGCCCCGTGGTGCGAGTCTTCCCTCTTAATTCAGTGTCCTCAGGGGCGGTGGCAGCTGTCCAGGCCCAGGGACAGATGCAGAGGCCCACATCCCCTGTGGCTGAGTCCTTTTTCACAGGCCCTCCAGGTGCAGCTGTAGTTCCGCCTCACTCCTGTGACCTCTTCACGTAACAAATGGACTTTCTTCTTTGAAAAACTGAATAAAATGCCTAGCCTGCGTCTGCTTTCACAAGATACCGTATGTGAAAGGGCTTGAAGGAAGGAAAGTTTCAGAAAAAAAGAAAAAAGGAAATTCTCTCTATGTTTTCTAGGTCTGCTGTAACAAAGTATCACAAACTGGGTGGCTTAAAACAGTAGAAATTTCGTGTCTCACAGTTCTGGAGGCCAGAAGTCTGAAATCAAGGTGTTAGTAGGTTGGTTCCTCCTTAGGGGCTCAGAGGAAGAACCTGTTCCTCTAGTCATTGGATTAGGGCAACCCTGATGACCTCATCTTACCTTGATCTCATCTGCAAAGACCCTATTTCCAAATAAGGTCATAGCCACAGGTACTGGGGGTTAGGACTTGAATATATCCTTTTCGGGGGACACAATTCAACCCCTAACAGTATCTAATGTCATCTTCATCATCAGCATCATCACTATCATTATCATCACGAAAAAATCAGTGTTAAAAAACAAACACCGGGCTTCCCTCATGGCGCAGTGGTTGAGAGTCCGCCTGCCGATGCAGGGGACACGGGTTCGTGCCCCAGTCCGGGAAGATCCCACATGCCACGGAGCAGCTGGGCCCGTGAGCCATGGCCGCTGAGCCGGCGTGTGCTCCGCAACGAGAGAGGCCACAACAGTGAAAGGCCCGCGTACCGCAAAAAAACAAAACAAAACAAAACGAACACCAGGGCTTGAGTCACGCCCCAGCGGAGACGGTGCGCAGGCGCACTTGCTCCGTAAGGCCCCGGAAGTGGTGGCGCCAACCTGCCGCCACACCCGCGGTGCTCTCCGGTTCTGACATTTGTCCGTGAGGCGGCAGTTCCTCGGCGTCAGGGTTGTCGCGTAGGAGATAAAGTCGGAGGAGGTGAACGAATCTCTAGAACGCGCCCCTGGCAGGGGAATTATCTTCCTCTTCTCCCCCATGCACAGAACCAAAGTGGGCTTGAAGGATCGCCAGCAGCTCTACAAGCTGATCGTTAGCCAGCTGCTCTATGACGGCTACATCAACACTGCTAATGGCCTCATCAAGGAAATCAAGCCTCAGTCTGTCTGTGCACCCTCGGAGCAGCTCCTGCATTCATCAAACTAGAAATGAAACGACTGTGTGCATGGAGAAAGGTCCAGAAGAATTCATACAAGGAATGGAAAACGATGATACTACAGTTCACTATGCAATTGGTCTTTCAGATACAGTTGCCCCTGGCACAGGAATTGACCTGGAGTTTGATGCAGATGTCCAGACTATGTCCCCAGAGGCTTCAGAGTATGAAACATGCTATGTCACATCCCATAAAGGACCATGTCGTGTAGCTACCTATAATAGAGATGGGCAATTAATAGCTACTGGATCTGCTGATGCTTCCATAAAAATACTTGACACAGAAAGAATGTTGGCCGAAAGTGCCATGCCAGTAGAGGTCAGGATGAACGAGACTGCACAGCAGAACATGGAAAACCACCCAGTGATTCCAACTCTTTACGACCACGTGGATGAAGTCACGTGTCTTGCTTTCCACCCAACAGAACAGATCCTCGCCTCTGGTTAAAGGGATTATACTCTTAAATTATTTGATTATTCCAAACCATCTACAAAAAAGAGCCTTCAGATACATTCAGGAGGCTGAAATGTTATGCTCCATCTCTTTTCATCCTTCTAGAGACTTTATACTTGTTGGGGCTCAGCAGCCTACTCTTCGACTTTATGATATCAACACATTTCAGTGCTTTGTCTCTTGCAGTCCTCAGGATCAATACACTGATGCCATATGTTCCGTTAATTACAATCCTAGTGCCAATATGTATGTGACTGGTAGCAAGGACAGCTGCATCAAATTATGGGATGGTGTTTCAAATCGATGCATCACAACTTCTGAGAAAGCACACGATGATGCTGAAGTTTGTTTTGCCATTTTTTCCAAAAATTCAAAATACATTCTGTCAAGGGAAGAAGACTGTAGCTAAACTTTGAGAAATATCAACAGGGTGAACCCTGGTCAGATACACAGGTGCTGTCATGAGTGGACGGCACGTGCACCGGACGTAGTCCGTCTTCAACCACACGGAGGACTGCGTGCTGCTGCCTGACTAGAGGACCATCAGCCTCTGCTGCTGGGACTCAAGAATGGCCGAGCCCCGGAACCTTCTCTCCCTGGGCCACAACAATGTCGTGCACTGTATCGTGCACTCGCCCACCAACCCCGGCTTTGTGACCTGCAGCAACGACTTCGGGGCGCGGTTTTGGTACCACAGGTTGACCATGGACTAGAGCTGCCTGCGTTACATAGGGTTCTTTTCTCGAGGACTCTGTGCCTCCTTCCCCTTGTGTCCCATCACCAGCTTCAGTAGTAAGTCATGGTACCATCTTTGGCAGTTGTGCTGCCACCTGTACGTCCTTCTGGGATTTGTACGAATCTTTTTTTACCTTGATGGAGAATCATGGTGGAAAAAGTTGGAAACACAGATCTGTGCGGTTGTTCTGCACCCACTGATTGTTACATGGTGATTTTCATCGGTTTTGTAAATACAGGACTTGCTATTTCTCTTGATCATTTGAAGAAGGATAGAGTATTAAAGTGCTTTCTAGATCTCAAGTGGATCTGTCATGAAAAAAAAAAAAACCCAAATGCATTATCAGCAAACTGGATATGCCTGTTTTTGTGTGGGTGGTAGTGTGCTGTGACATGACAAAGGCAGTGACAGATTTGCAGGAACCTGGGAGAGACAAGACTTAGGTCCTGCTTGGCGCTTCTCAAACAGCAGTGCACACATGAACCACCTGAGGCTTGTAAAAATGCAGACCCTTGTCAGTAGGCCTGGGGCAGCCCTATATTCTGCATTTCTGTCAAACTCCCAGGTAACGCCTCTACCGCTGGTCCATGGACCACGCTGTGAGTAGCAAGGGTCTGATGGATTGCCACCATACAGGCCTCTGCTCTGCTAAGGCCCAAGTGTTGGTCACCTTTGAAGAACCTCGCCCTCTTTCTCCCATGACCTTCATGATTTCAAGAGCCGGCCTGGAAGGCTTCACACGTGTCACTTCCCACTTAGGTGGTCCCAGCTGTGATGTCTTTCCCTTCCTAACCCGTTCCTTACATGGCACGCTGTCTTTTCTTAGCCTCACATTAGTATTCTAGTGGATGGCCTCACTGACGGTGGAATGCACTGGGGGAGCCCAGAGGAAACTTAGCTGAAAGGAGGCCTGTAAACACTGCAGAGCACAAAACACATTCAGCCAAAAGACCCCCATTCCTGGACCCCATCCAGACTCGTCCCTTTATTATTTTTGTTCTCTTTCCTCTTTTACTAGACCTTGCCTGAAAACAGCCTGGGTGTTGCTAAGGTAACGCTGTAGAGCCTCCCCCCAATACATCATTGTTTAATTCCAGCAGCAGCAGCCCAAGGAATTTGCTATTTGTTTAAGAGATGAAAGCCACAAACTTCCACAC
Source organism: Mesoplodon bidens (assembly GCF_964165515.1). Classification (NCBI taxonomy): domain Eukaryota; kingdom Metazoa; phylum Chordata; class Mammalia; order Artiodactyla; family Ziphiidae; genus Mesoplodon; species Mesoplodon bidens. The sequence continues at coordinate 85,891,141 of NC_138166.1, forward strand.
ATTCTTCTCCAGTTTCACTCCCCTCGAACTGTATGGCCCAGTCAGAGCGGAGCACATTGGGTGGAGTGGACTCATGGGACCCCACAAAATAATGGGTACTTGAGAATGGTCCTCATCACCCAAAGAGAGAGAAAGAGAGAGCTGGGGTTTCTCTTGATGGGGCACCAGGGGCGATAACTGTCCTCACTGAGGGTCTGAGATGGGCCTGGTGGGAAAGGACAGCCTCTCAGTTATGTTCCCTCCCAGCCTCAGCTCTGGAAATCACACTTCCCTCGGGGCCTCAATTTCACAGACTGCGACTCTAGGAAGGGTACCTGAAATCCCACGAGCAGCACACCTAACCTGTGCGAAAACACATGGGATGTGGTTCAGGGCGCAGAGGTGTTTCAGGAGCACATACAGCCCCATTTAACGAGCTTTATCAGGAAACCACTGTGGCTTGCGGGCCTGTGAGGTAGCTACTGGGGACACAGTGTGCATAGCCCTGGATTTGCAGCTTCTTACCAGCAGGAGCATTGATCCGACTCTGCTCTGCTGCCACTGACGGAATGATTTCTCTCTCGGTCCTTGCTTTGCTTTTCTTTTCTTTTTTTTTTTTTTTTTTTTTGCGGTACGCAGGCCTCTCACTGTTGTGGCCTCTCCCGTTGCAGAGCACAGGCTCCGGACGCGCAGGCTCAGCGGCCATGGCTCACGGGCCCAGCCGCTCCGCAGCATGTGGGATCTTCCCGGACCGGGGCACGAACCTGTGTCCCCTGCATCAGCAGGCAGACTCTCAACCACTGCGCCACCAGGGAAGCCCTATCCTTGCTTTTCTTTGTCATTCCGCTTCGCTCACGGACAACCACTTGGCTCCCCCTCTGTGCCGCATCCAAACTCCCTAAGCTGATACATTTGATTGGTTCAAGTATCACTAGCTCTAGGCCTAAGCTATCTCATAAGACACTTGGCTGACCAATAGAGAGGCAGCCCCCGGTCAGGTGCTCACCCTTGGGTCCCATCAGCTGTAGCCCACCTACCATAGCTCATGTGGTGCAGCATGGCATCTTTAAAGGGAGCTGCAGTTATAGGAGGTCTTCGGAGGCCTGTTCATCCACCCAGTGTGAGCTACACGATAAAGTGATGCTTTCAGAAGAGTTCTGGGGAGAGAGCAAGATGTCTAATGAGGAGGCTTGATTGAATTTTGTGGTGTGTTGTGGTGTGTGACATAATCTCTCTGTCATCCCACTGAGACTTTGGTGAAATGTACATCGCTCACCAATGCTTCTGGTGTTAGACATGTGTTGGGTTTTTTTTTTTGATTAATTCTTATTGGAGTGTAGTTGCTTTACAATGTTGTGTTAGTTTCTACCGTACAGCAAAATGAGTCAGCTATACGTATACATATATCCCCTCTTTTTTGGATTTCCTTCCCATTTAGGTCACCACAGTGCAATAACTAGAGTTCCCTGTGCTCTACAGTATGTTCTCATTTAGTTATCTATTTTATACATAGTGTCAATCATGCATGTGTGTCAGTCCCAAGCTCTCAATTCCTCCCCCTCATCCCCTAGACATGTTGGCTGTGCTCACTCTGACCTCCAGGAAGACAGATTTAGAACAGAAGCTGCCTCCCGGGGGCCCAGCCACAATCTGTTACCTATAGAAAAACGTGAGAAGTTCCGCAGCCAGTGGAAGGAGAAAATAGGATCAATCTACTGAAGTATCAGGTTCACCTGTACACAACAGACAGACATAGTGAGACAGAGATAGAGATCTCCAAAAGACACATACCCAGAGAGATACATACAGAGAGACACAACACATATAGCGGCACACGCACACCCACTGAAACAAGGAGAGCTCTGAAGACAGCTTGTGGCTCAAGTGTGGTGGAAGTGAACACTGCATATAGGAGGGCGAGGCTGTCTAGCACAAAAAGAAGAAAAGAACCATCTTTCTGGATGCTCAGGAGGTCATGGTAACTGACCACGAGTTCAGGTCGCTGAACTCATTTTCAGGAGAGGACAGGGTGAGTGCTATGGCTGGGTGATTCAATATAATCCCTTTTCATAGGAAGATATGTCCCTCAAAGTTGAAAAGCAAAAAAAAAAAAAAAAAACAACAACCCCAAAAAGCAGATGTAGACAGGCTTTTGGAGAAGTTGCCAGAATCCAGATGAGTTCCAAGTGTCTGTTTAGTCTGTGGCCCCAGCACTCAGAAAGGCACCCCCTTGGGGAACACTGTGATACCTTCAGTGTCTGGAGAAATTGTCAGTTTGGTTAGGGAGCCCACGTTGCACAGAAGGGTGGCTGTCCTCTGCCTGTGGTTCTCACTATGCAGCCACCCATATAGGGACTGAGATCATGAAGGAATCAGATACTGGATTCCAGCCACAGCCAGTTCTGGAGGGAGGCCCAGCACCTGAACAGCAGAAGGGGGAAGTGGATGAGTTGTCCCTGTGGTAAGATGTGGAGCTCACACTTGGGCTGTCATGTCTGGAAAGGATCTTGGAGGGCTCCTTGTCCAACCCTTTATTTTTTACAGGAGAAAATGCAAGCTCAGAGATTAAGTGATTTGCCTGGGGTCATGCAATGAGTTGGTGGTGACCTGACAAACTCATTTACCAACAGCCGCTGCCCTTAACTTAGGTTTTGTTTTTGTTTTTTCCCTCTTAGAGGAAGATCAGGTCTGTGGGGGAGGGCTGGTGAGGACAAAACCTGACAACAGGTCCAAGGGTCTCTGAGAGGGGTTGGTTGAGAAAATACTGTCAAAGAAATTTCTGCTTCATTTTATCTGCAGAATCTCCCCTCCTTCTGAGCCAGCTGTCCCTTGATGAAGACTTCATTTTGGTCACAAAAGGGGTATGGTAACTCAAGTGCTTCAGAGCATAGGCGATCTGGAGTCCTGGAATCAGGAAAGAGGTGAGCGGAGAAAGGCAACTGATGGTGTTCAGGGTCAGGCTGGGATTAGTCACAGCACGGAGCCCCCCACTTTCCTCTCCTCCCCAGCTGCTTGTGAATCAGTTGATTTGGATGCAAAATGGCATCTGGTGGGAGAGGGGCGCCAGTTCAGTGGAGGAATGAAAGGACACAGATCTCAAACTGATAACACAGGGATCTTGTTCACAACTACCAAAGCCGTGCTGGACCTCCGTACGTGGAGTCTGAAATCACGGGCCAAAGGGGGCTTCCGGCTAATCTCTTGATGGAGCCTAGCCATCGTGTCCCTGTCCCTTGCAAATGCTGTTCTTACACTGAACATGGTCTGACTGTCCCCTTTGGTGCCCTCACCACTCCGGGCATGGGAAGTGGGAGGACAAGGCCAAACTCTTCTCTGTGTTGGGAGGTGGGAGAAATGTGACATCAGGTCCAGAGTGGTCGGCTTGAGGTGTGACAGCGCCGTCAGGACCCAGGCATCCTGCCTCCCGTCATCTCTGCCAGCGCACAGGTGCCTTTGATGCTGCTCCCTGAGAACCCAGAAAGTACTGGAGGGCAGCTCTTCTCAGAAAGCAGCACCATATACTGACATCACTGATGACCTGGGCTTGGGGCCGGGGCCAGAGGTGAGAGAGGAAAATGAGGTGAAGAAGCAGCAAAATAAAACCGGTCTCCCCCGCTGTACCCCCTACCCCCAAATGACTCAGTTGGCCTTTGAGATGAGAAAACAGCCACCGAATTCTTTCTGCTCTCTGCTAGGATCTTCCTTTTGAATGCAAAGGAGAGACTGGGAGCTCTTTCAGAGTCAAACATGGATCTTCATCTCAATGCCCAGAGACAAAGGCCAAAAAATGTGAGGAATTTCCAAAGCGCCTCCTTCAAACAGCATCTCCCCCACCCTCTGGCTCAGCTCCACAGGGCACTGCTGATGGGGATGGCGGCTTTCTTCTCCTGGCCTGCGGCCCACTCGCTAAAAGCTTGTATCAGAGGAGAAAGGAAATTATGAATCTCCCTGCTCAGCCTCCTGCTCTCATGCTCCTGTAAGAAGATACCTCTGTGAACCCAGATGGTAGGATGGGCCTGGGGAGTGGCTTCCACTGTGCAGACCAGTCTCTGCCTGGCCGCCCCCCTCGTCCATAGCCGCCGTAATGGCGGGTCGAAGAGACAGACGCACCCCATCCACTCGAGGGCAATGGGAACATTTTCACTTTCTGACCGAGGCCTTTAAGACGAACCCTCATTTGGCTCAGGGTTCTTTCCTCCTTCCTCTCTGGAGGCTGAATGAATGGGAATAAGCTTCCAGAACATTACAGGGAGTAAAGAAAACTGGGAAAGAGCCCAGGGAGTTCTCATTTTAAAACATCTTTGAGACAGAGAGTGATAGTCAATGCTCTGGGGCCCCTGGCAGTTTGGGCGACCGCCTGCCAGCCCTCACTACCTGTTTATTTAACACCAACCTCACCTCCCTCCCTGGTAGGATGCTGGGTTCTTTGGGGGTCACTGCGATCCCTCAGAAAGTGAGAAAAAAACAGAAAAAATAACAACCCACAGATAACTGTTTGAGGAGAGGTTGGTAGTGATAACACTTTGGATTACATAACCCATGTAGGACCACACCAATTATCACATGACACGATAAGCGAAATTACCTCGCTCATTGCTTGCCTTGACCTACCAACTTGGTATACTTGCCCAGGCTCTCCTTGCTCCCTGCTGGGTGCCAGAATAACTTTCCTCAAGCACTGGCTTGGTCATGCCAATGGCAACTTTAAAACCCACAGCAGCACTCTCTGGCCACAGTATCTGGCCCAGGGGTCTTGGCGTGGCACTCAAGGGTCCCCTCTTCCTAGCCTCTACAACTCACCCTGCCCATTGTCCTTCAACATGGCTGCCCTCGCCCGCCCTTTATCCCACCCGTCGCCCTAAACAGTGTTCTCACCCCTTGACTCTTATCCCATCCAACATGGAGGACACCTCCCTTCCTCTCCTCCCCCCAACTCCCATTTCAATATGGTACTTCACAGACTTCCTGCTCCTTCTTCACTGCTATCACATTCACCATCTCGCTTGAGTCACTTTTCCCTAGGAAGCTTCTTTGACCAGCCCCACCTCCCCACTTGGCGTCAGACAGGCCCCGCCTCAGAGCCCTGCATTGTATTCATGGTAGTTTTAGCTTTGGAATTGTCTTTGGGAACTCAGGTGTATATTGGCCTCAAATTATTGGTAACTTCCTTGAGGTCAGGTGAAACCCTCTCCCAATAGTTCTCAAAGTGAGGTCCTGGACCATAGCATCAGCATTGCCTGGGAACTTGTTAGGAATGCAGATGCCCAGGCCCCACCCCCATCCTAACGCACCAGTGACCAGAGGCTGGCCTGGCAATCTGTGTTATAACATGCCCTCTAGATAATTCTGATGCACGCTCCAGTTTGAGAACCACTGCATGAATGCTCTGCAGAGTAGTGTTGTGGAACCCAAGTTCATGTGCCTGACACACAGTGAGTGAGGCCCACCAAAAAGTCGGAATTTGGAGCAGAGAAAGGTTTATTGCAAGGACCAAGCAAGGAGAACAGGCAGCTCTTGCTCAGAAGACCCAAACTCTCTCATGGGTTTCAGGGAAGAGTTTCTTTTTTCTTTTTTTTTTTTTTTTTTGCGGTACATGGGCCTCTCACTGTTGTGGCCTCTCCCGTTGCAGAGCACAGGCTCCGGATGCGCAGGCTCAGCGGCCATGGCTCATGGGCCTAGCCGCTCTGCGGCATGTGGGATCTTCCCAGACTGGGGCACAAACCCGCTCCCCTGCATCTGCAGGCAGACTCTCAACCACTGTGCCACCAGGGAAGCCCAGGGAAGAGTTTTTAAAGACAAATTTGGAATGAGGGCTGCAGGTTGTGTGACTTTCTTCAGGTTGGTTGGTGGGTAGGTAACAGTGTGATGTTCCAGGAATCTCATCATCAGCCTTCTGGTTCCGACTAGTCTGGGCTGTGCTTGTGCTCAGCCTAAAGTTATCATGCTCCACCTGGTTGGGGGCCTTAGTTCCTGTAGAAGAACTCAGAGATATTTGTATCAGATCATCCTGTTTATCTCTTGAGGAGGAACCAGGACCCTGCCCCAAGCTGCATGATTGTTTCTTTTTTTTTTTCTTTTCTTTTTTTTTTTGCGGTACGCGGGCCTCTCACTGTTGTGGCCTCTCCCGTTGCGGAGCACAGGCTCCAGACGCGCAGGCTCAGCGGCCATGGCTCACGGGCCCAGCTACTCCGCGGCATGTGGGATCTTCCCGGACCGGGGCACAAACCCGCGTCCCCTGCATGGGCAGGTGGACTCTCAACCACTGCGCCACCAGGGAAGCCCTGCATGATTGTTTCTTGACAACTTTTCCTTTGTTTCTGCATTCCTTCCCTCCCCTAATTAGTAACTGTTTGAATCTGCCTTTTGGAATTCAGGGTAAGTCTAGGAAGCTGAAGCTTTTTTCCTACAAGCAAGAAACAGGGGACACAGAGAGGCTTTTGTACCCTGGAGGGCCTCACAGCCTCTGCTTGGTTTCAGTAGTATGGGATTCACCACGCTGCATGAGCTTCAAAAACCCATCAGCTGGCTCCCTAACTGATATGGCCCCGGCCAGCAACCCCATTCCTCAGATCTGACTGACTCCATTCAGTCTGTAGGGGTAGGTACCTTGCAGACAGCAGTTTTTCTTCCCTTTGCTCATTGGAAGAGGAAAAAAGGAAGTTGCTTCTGTATGCTCTGTTGTGCCCATCCTTTCCTTGACATGTCGTGGCTGCCCGGAGTTTGGATGGCTGTTGACAGAGAGGGATGGGCTCCCCAGAGGCCCACTGGCTGGCGTGTGCTCCTGGGCCCTGCTGCCCTGAGGATTTCCCAGGTGGAGGACGGCAGGTGGCACCAGAGGGAGGGAGGGAACCTGGGCAGTGTGTGCTGGGCCTTTGTGGAAACGGGGGGGAAGATGCACCCTGTACCCCTACCCCGGGCAGCTTTCCTCAGGGAGCAGGGACTGCCTGTGTGGCCGAGGAGGGCCAGCCTGACATGAATGAAGACCTTGTATCGGGGACCTCGCTGGAGCTGGGAGCCACAACACAGGGGCTTTTCACGAGCAACCTTGCAACAGAGGCGGCATTGAGCGTGACTGGTGGTTCGCGGGCAGACGTGGGGTCTGGCGGACGCGTGGCATCAGTGGAACAACATTGCTACTCCTCCTGCCCCTGCCTTGGCTGGGGTGGGCTGTTAGAGGTCTCCTCTCAGAGGAAAAGACGCAGAGTCACGTTGTCCGTAGTGTAAGCTGCCCTGCACCCCTCTCAGCATTCAAGGCTGCAATGGGGGGCGGGGCAGGAGGTGAGTAAAGGGGGCGTTGCGTGCAGAGAGTGGGCTGGCGTGCTGAACGGGAACGGGTTAAAGACAGCTGCTTGGAGACAACTCCACGGGGGCCTGTGCTACAAGAACGGGGAGGAGATGCCAGAGGCACTCTATCTGTCCAAGGGGCGTGGAATCCTAGCATGCCCTCCAAGGGTTCAGTGGGAGGTAAGGAAGAAGCGCAGCCTTGCTGGGGGGCTGTTTGGAGGCTACAAGTCAGTGACAGATGACAACTGCCCAGGAGGAATCCGGACGGGGGTGACAGGGGCTGGGGGCATGGTGGGTTTAATGCTTCCAAAGGAAAAGAGTCTCCCTCCCCATGTATAAACACACACTCTCTCTGTCCACCTACAGCCGACCTTCACCTCAATGAGGAGCTTAGTACATCAGTTCGCCCTGGCTTTCTCTCCTCTCTTCTCCTGTCTCCTTTTCTAGGGTGACCAACAGTCCCGGTTTACTCAGGACCAAAGGATTTCCGGGGATGTGGGACTTTCAGGGCTAAAACTGGGACAGTTGGTCACCCTACTTCCATCTTTGATACCTTCTACTACATTTGAAACTTCTGGGACCTCCTTTGTGGCCTAGTGGTTAAGAATCTGCTTGCCAATGCAGGGGACACGGGTTCGAGCCCTGGGCCGGGAAGATCCCACATGCCGTGGAGCAACTAAGCCCGTGCGCCACAGCTACTGAGCCTGCGCTCTAGAGCCCGCGAGCCACAACTACTGAGCCCACGTGCCACAACTACTGAAGCCTGCGTGCCTAGAGCCCGTGCTCCGCAACAAGAGAAGCCACCATGATGCGAAGCCCATGCACCACAATGAAGAGTAGCCCCCGCTCGCCGCAACTAGAGAAAGCCCGCGTGCAGCAACGAAGACCCAACACAGCCAAAAATAAATAAATAAATACATTTATTAAAAAGCCCTGTCAGTGGCCACTGACAGGGCTCGGCTAACCAGAGCAGGCTGACGCTGCCCGTGCTGGGACCCCCACCCCCACCCCGGGCATGGCCTCCCCCCGCCCCACTCTGCGAACTACTTTCTCTCTTCCTTTTCCCCTTCCTTCTCTCTCCTCCCCAGTTGGCAGTCCCTCCCTGAATCTTAGCCCAGGAGAGGATGACGCGCCGGTGGACAATTCTCCCTTAACTACCCCAGCTGCTTTGTTTTTCTTTGTGGTAGTTATTACCACCTGAAATCGATCACCTGGTTTGTGCTTGTTTCCCAGACTTGAATGGAATGAGGGCACAGGCTATTATGTTCACGGCTAATTATGCCCCAGCACTTAGAAGGGTGCCCAGTGCATCATAGTGAATGAGTGAATGAATGAGGTCCCATACTCCGTCTCATGCCCCAGGCTCTGGTGACTTAGCAGCTGGGCAGTGCCCAAGCTCTGTGTTTGGAGGTTTCCTGGACAGACAGCCAGGAACCTGGGGCTGGGGAAAGCCCACTGCAGTTCTGCAACCACTTCTTTTAAGCCTGGGGGAGCCACAGAAGCAGAAGGAGGTTTGGGGGTACAAAGCACTGGGGTCAGGCCCTAATGCTCGCCTTACCTTCTAAGGAGAGATGTGCAGCCCCTCTTGCCACGGTCTTGGCGTTGTCTCTCGAGTCCTCCACCAATGCCCACCCTCCTTTGGTCCGGAGCACTGAGTTCATTTCTCCTTTTGTCCCTCAGTGCTGCCTGTTTGGTGGGCAGGACTCCTCTGCTGACATGGTAGCTGGTCCTGGGAGGGACTGGATGATGCTGCGCTCATGCTCTGCGCTCACTGCCTCAGGACAGTCTGAGGCCCAGACAGAACAAATGAAGTCATTTGTTCAAGATCACATTGTCTGTCCTTGACAGGGCTGAGAGTTCATTTATTCATTCACTGGACACGTATTTATTGAGTCCCTACTACATGTCAGCACTTTTCCAAGGCACTGGAGGTACATCGCTGTACAAACCCACAGGACAATTAAATCAATGTAACAGAATTAACAACTAAAATAACTACCATTTGTTAGTCTTTTACATTGCAACAAGTATTGTACTAATTGCTTCATTTGTACTATTTAATTTAACCTTTACAACAAACCTATGAAGTAAGTCTTCATTTTTCATGTGAAGACTACTCAGCTAATAAGACCCTGATTCCATGCCCTGTGTTTCTGGCCACTGCAATTCATCTCGGCTCCCTAAATTAAAAGACCTCTGTCTTGACTCCCAGTCCAGGACTATTTCTGCTCCACTCTTCTGCCTCTCAGACTTCCCCGTAGCTCCGTTCTCTGTCTGAAGAGCATCTGCTGTTTAAAGGTCAGAGTTTGTCTCCACATGTAAAGTCTAAAGTCAGTAGATGACCCAATCCTTTCTTGGGTCTAGGAAACATATTACAAAATTAGAGAGGAGACCTGGAAAGAGATGATATCATGGGCTAGTCACCCTGGAGCATGAAGTAACAGAGGATGGTCTTTTCCTGTGGGTCCAGAATTGAAGAGTCAGTTAAAATGTGATTAGTGCTTTCTAGGAGAGGGATAGAGATATACTAGACAACCCATATCTGTAAGGAGCAAATAGCCTAGTACCTCATTGGGAACACTTATATATTGGCAAGGTAGAGACAGTACAATGTGTTCACAGTCTTGCTAAGGCTTCTCTTCTTAGGCTTACAGCCAAACTACATTTCCCAGACACCCTTGCTGCTAGGTTTCGGCCATAGGAGTGATCAGTGGGATGTGGGCAGAATTGATGTGGTATTGTCCACGCTCCATCCTCTTAGATCATATTTAAGGTGACAGCCTCACTAGTTGGAAGTAGCCTAGGAGTGCCAAGTAGAACCCCCTGACGCTCATTAGGCTGTGCGTGGTATTTATGGTTTGGCATAGCCTACCTACCTGGACGGCTAGCAAAACTTAGCAACCAGCCCCCATCCTTAGGGGTTTTCCAAAAGTCATCTCGTTACCATAAAAAAAGATACCTTTAGCACTCTCTTCACGTAGGAAATTCCAAGCTCTGTGCCTGGAATTGGGAATGAAAAACAACTATATATTTATTATAAAGTACAAGATCACAAAAGATATTTAAGAATGTAAAGAGATCAGGGCTTCCCTGGTGGCACAGTGGTTAGGAATCTGCCTGCCAATACAGGGGACACGGGTTCGAGCCCTGGGCCGGGAAGATCCCACATGCCGCGGAGCAACTAAGCCCATGCACCACAGCTACTGAGCCTGCGCTCTAGAGCCCACGAGCCACAATTACTGAGCCCACGTGCCACAACTACTGAAGCCTGCGCGCCTAGAGCTCATGCTCCGCAGCAAGAGAAGCCACCATGATGAGAAGCCCATGCACCACAATGAAGAGTAGCACCCGCTCGCCGCAACTAGAGAAAGCCCGTGCGCAGCAACGAAGACCCAACACAGCCATAAATAAATAAATAAATAAATAAATTTATTAAAAAGAAAAAAAAAATGTAAAGAGATCGTAAAACCAAAAAGTTTGAGAAACACTGCAATAGAAGGAACATAACGCAGGAAGCCAGTCACAAGATCACTGGAATTGCAGAAAGGCCAAGCAGTCGGTGGTGAGGAAGCCGGAGGGTGGCTTCACTGGGAGTTGCTCCTGCCCTGGAGACTGGAAGAACAGGCACAGGGGGGTGGTGTTCCAGCAGCCATGAGCCAGAGTTTCCTTTTGGGACCCCACATCATGAAGGAGGACCATCTGGCAGAATTAGAGCACAGAGTCAGGAATACCTAGTGGGAACTGGAATCATGACAGGGGCTGTAAGCAGCTATGGGAGGGGGTCCCTGGAGAAAGAGAGCTAAGCATGGTTTTCTTGACATAAGAGAAGCCATTTTGGGCCTAAGCCATTTTGCGATCTGAGTCTGGCCACAATGCTTGCTCTTGAATTGTCTCAGTAATTAATGATCTTAAGGGAACAAAAGAATGCAGGAACAAACGACTGTTATCAGGCAAGAGAAGTAACAATAGCAAAGATAATGTATCAGTTTTAAAGACTCCCAGTTCTGTTTCAATGGTAAAGATTAGCCTGAAGAACTTAACCACCAGATTTACTGGAACCTAAGGGATGATGATGTTGACCTTTTCTGACCCTCGTGACTTCAACAACCGACTAAAGCTTGGACTCTGTGGATCTTTGTCCTGATTCTATGCTGAATTCTCCTCTGCTCAAGCCCCTTCATGGATATGCCTGTACTCTTAGCTTAAAACTTCCCTAATTTTGCTGTTTAGGGGGACACTGCTTTGGGAAAGATCCCTGTGTTCTCCTTACTGCAAGTAATAAATCCATCCTTCTGATCTTTGACTTGGTTGTGTCTTTTGACACCCACCAAGAGGCAAACCCGGCTTTTTTGGGTAACAGGACTGCCTGATGGGAGCTGAAAATAATAATAAGGCACAGCCCCTGCTGGACACCCCACCCAGAGGAGAGAGAAGGGGCAAGAAATGCCCTTGTTTCTTTCTTTCTTCTGTCTTGTTCTCCAATTTCACTGGACAACCAGGTCTGTAAGTTCTTAACAGACCTTGGAAAACATAGTTTGCAGGACTTAGTCCCACTGCAACACAGAGCAGAGGAGAGCAGGGAAGGCTACACGTGGATCTGAGAGCAATAGGCACATGCCTGGCTCAGAAAAGGAAGGAGGGAACCTGGATCCTGGCTCAAGGGAGCCACAAGGATGAGAAAAGTCGGCTTATGATGGGAGGTTCTTATACTGGTGTGAGGGTAAACCAGAGGGTGACAGAGGCAAACCCAGTCTGGGTGGAGATAAGGGCAGCCAGGGAGACGGTGGACTCCAGGCAGAATGTTGGCCTTGGAGATAGGGGCCACTGGATCTAGAATTTCCCTATGAAAAGGGCTTAGTAGGGCCAGCTGATCGGAATTAGAAATGAGATAGGCTGGGACCTGGGACCCTTTGCTGAAGTGCTTGTACCTAGACAAAGGTCTCCTCAAGCAACAGAATACAAAGAAACTTAAAAAGAAAAAAAAGATACAAATGAACTTATTTATAAAACAGAACAGACTCACAGGTTTAGAGAAGGAACTAATGGTTACCAGGGGGGAAGGGTGGGGGGAGGGATAGATTGAGAGTATGGGATTCACATGTACACATTTAAAATAGATAATCAACAAGGACCTACTGTTTAGCGTAGGGAATGCTGCTCGGCATTCCGTAATAACCTAAATGGGAAAAGAATTTGCAAAAGAATAGATACGTGTATATGTATAGCTGAATCACTTTGCTGTACACCTGAAACTAACACAACACGGTTAATCAACTATACTCCAATATAAAATTAAAAATTAAAAAAAAGAAACTATAAGGGACTGAAAAAACTGCATACATACACAGTTAGGACAAATTATGAACAACAAGATACAAAAGGGTTAAAACCCAACTGCCACTTCTCAGGTGCCAGAAGCAAAAGCAGGGAGCTGCGCATGATCCCTGCACACAGCGCCACGACGGGGGTGGGCTGACCACCGACCAAGCCACCTGTCCGGCCTGACCCATGAACCCACCCCTACCCTCACCCTACTTAAAGGACCAGCTTGCCGTCCCCTCAGGGAGTGAGCAAGAGAAACTGTTACTTGTTTTCGCTCCCTCGTGCTGCAGCACGAGTCTAAATAAAGCCTTTCTTCAATTTCTTGTCTGGCCTCTCATCAATTTCTATCGATTAAGGAGTCCAAGAACCCAAGTCAGTAACGGAAACAGGGAACTTATTAAAAAACTGTTTGCGTGCTACTCTTACTTAGGGTCCGTTTCTTCGGGGAGATTGTTGGATTTGGGGCATGGAAAGGCTAATATCTATCACTAGGCTAATAATTTTCAAGTCTCTATATGCAGTCTAGACCCCTCTCCCATCCAACTGTCTGCTAAAGATCTCCACCTGGACGATGAATAAATACTATGTACTTTGTACTCTTCCTCATGGGCTGGTAACTCTTAATTCACCCTTCAGGTGTCTCTTTAAATGGACTTCCCAGAATCCTCCCCCCGGCTCCTAGACCAGACTCCCATAGCGAAGGCTTTATTGGCATTAGCTATTTGATGTCTGTCTCTTCCATCAGTCTAAATAAAGAGGTAAACTGAGGCAAGCTCAAATGACTAGAAAGTGAGTTTGTTCTCTTCGGGAATAGCAGAGGACTTGCAGCCTGCAAAACGCCGTCTGCAGCAAGCTACTGGTAGTCCGTGGAGGGTTCGGGGAACTTTAATTATAGGAAAGGAGCACAAAAAGGGGGAGGTCCAGCCAGAGTCCCAGCAGCGAATTCATTGGCTTGAGGATGGGGAGAGATTCTTGGCGGATGCTCATTGGTCAGGAGATAAGCCTCGTGTTTTGGTAAATCAGGCGTTTATGATTTCCAGGTTCTGAAGTTTTGTTCTTCCGAGTGCGCACGCGTGAGATCCTCCATTTTCTATCCTCCGGCTCCATTTTAGGTGGAAATCTTTTCACACGTCCCTCTCAAAAGTAGCAGCGTTTCCGCCGCCAGCTCCTAGCACAGTACCTGGTACCAGGTAGGTGCTTAGTAAGTGTTCGATGAGTGAACGAATGGCTGGTTGTTGTCGGGAGGTGTGGGTGTGGGGTGCCCCCGCATCCTTGAGGGTCCATGGAGCAGCTGTGCCCTCTCTCCTGCCCCAAGCGGCCCAGGGAGCCCGAGCAGAGACCTGTGTCTGGCAACCTCACTTCCCTAGCGCCTGCCGTTCACAGACAAGAGCTGGGAGCTGGCGGGTTAATTTGGCTGTCACATGGTGGCCCTGTGATCTCGGGGAAACCACGAAACTTTTCTCGTCTCCCATCTTCTCGTGGACGACATAGAGACAAATAGTACCGGCCCTTTTCACCTCTCCAGGTTGTAGCGGAGGGAGCATTGATGTTACTGATAGAGAAGCACCAAAACCCAAACAGGAATGCGGAGGAGCCCTGGCAGTCCTAGCTCTGAGCCCTGGCTGGCCACACTGATGTCGCCAGCCCAGTCCGTCTCCTAGAGAGAGGCAATGTTACTGGGATCCGCTTCAAGGGAGGCAGCCCTTTGACTGTGCAGCTGGCCTGTCTCCTCGGCTTCGGAAAGCAGCGCGCGCCTCCAGCAGGTGTGGGGTGTGCTGGGCAGCCGAGGGGCCAGCCCATCCCCCACCACTACCCCCACTGTGGGGTTGGCCCACGGGGCAGGTGATGCAGAGGGCGGGACGGGTTAGACCCAGGAATTCCGATTCCCAGATCAGCTCTGGTCCCAGGACAGGTTCTCCTTCGGCCAACAACAAATGAAAGAGATAGGTCCTGAGCAGAAAGCAGCCTGGCAATGCTCACGTCCCTTCCCTGCAGAGACCTTTGCCCAAGCTGGGGATATAAGGACTAAAGCCACAGCTTTTAGTTGAACTTAGGGGTGAACCAGAGATAGAATGGATGCCCGTATCCTGGGCAAGGACCCTGCCTCGCTAGGGAGCAGTGATAGCTGAGGTTTGTTGGGGACACAGGGAGTGGGTGGCAGGCCTGTCCCAGGGCTGCTGCCTGGCTCTTTTTCTCTTGGAGCTGCTGAGGCAGGTCTGCCAGGCACTGAGGAGGGTGCTTCCTGGCTCCAGGCACTGGGGTTGACTCACAGCTATACGAGGTGGATGCCCTGGGAAAGGGCTTGTCTTAGAGGAAGGCCTGAGGTTCTAGGGGACAAACAATCTCACTTCCTCACTTCTCTAGCTGAAATGCTATGCGACCTGCCTTGGGGGCCATCAGGGCGCACAGAAGCCCAAGAGGTCCCCCACAGGCAGGGGATTGGAGGTGAGGTGGCCCACAGGAATGCAGGAGTCCCCCATGCCCTAATCCCCAGGGCCTGGCTGGAGGGCGGGGCTGGTACAGGCTAGGACTGTGGTTTCACCACCAAAGCCTCTCCAAAGCCAGGAGGCCAGAGTGTATGAATTATAGGTGAGGGGCTGAGCAGGGGGCCCTGGGCCTCACGTCCCTCTAGGGTAGATAAGGACTGATCAAAGGCACTGCTTGTGGGCCCATCCCTCATTCAGCACAATTTCCAGGATCCACCACCCAGCGAGTGGCTGGAGTGACAAGACAGATAATATATGTACATAGAGGGGATTTTTTGTTTCCTTTTGAAGTCCTTTGCATAAACATCTTGTGTGTGGACCAGCCCGAGTACCTCGGCTGCATAGCCCCCTACCCCACCAGCGTTGGGTCTTACACCCCCGCAGGCCATCCCGTCAGGCTGGTTCTGCTTCCTCTGCTGGTTTATCCCTTAGAGCCCAGACTGGCTTGAAATGAACACCAAGAGCAGTTTCTGTGAGCCTCAGTAAGAGCCCTGGGGGACCTGTGGCCGCCCGTGCCAGGCTTGGGGTCAGCCGGCACTTCATCACAGCCGCTGATCCAGCCCCTGAGCCCTGGGGAAGTGTGGATTCTCCTGGAGGTTCTCTAGAGGTCACACACCGATCACCCAGCAAAACAGCGTCAGGCTTCCCTGCCCAGTAGGCATCCTGGCCCTCTCTGCATCCCTGTTCCCGGGCCGCCAGTGCCCTCTTCCCTTGCTGCTCCTTGTTCAGACTCTAAAAACCCCCCTGCTCTCCAGGGCGGTGGGACCATTTCCAGATCCTCCCCTCAGGCCTCCTGGGGATTCCCCTTCAGTGTGCAGACAGCAGTTTTCACCCAGCAAACAAGGGGCACTATGACTGCCTGGAGTTTCTTAAACCTGCCTGGGTGCATCCTGCCTGCTTCATCCCACCACTGCTAAAGAAGAAAAGAGCTTGAGGAAGAGACACCGGTTGTAGGTTGCCCAAATTCTTGTGCACCCTGGCTTTTGCTCCTGGGGTGTTTCCAAAGCTCAGGGCTGGGGTCTTTTTTTAAAAATTATTTTATTTTTGCCTGTGTTGGGTCTTCATTGCTGCGCGGGCTTACTCTAGTTGTGGCGGTGGGGGGGGGCTACTCTTCGTTGTGGTGCGCGGGCTTCTCACTGCGGTGGCTTCTCTTGTTGCGGGGTCTTTGTCCACGCTCAGGATCTGGGAATCCATCCCCGCCCCCGCAAACCCTCAGCAGTCTTTCTTCCCTCCAAACAAAGAGCCCTTTTGATCTTTATCACTCTCTTGGAAACGTACATGCCAAACGTCTTGGTAATAAAAATAAGACTCTAAGCAAACATTTAGAGCGCACTTACTATGTTCTAGGTACTGTTCTAAGCACTTTATAGTGATAAGCTCATTTAACCTCAGTAGTTGGAGGGGGCACTGTTTGGTTGCCTTAAGTATACAGTGACGTTCTCAAGGGCGTGGACTGGGGTGTCATGCCTTTGTATCCCCCAGATTCCTTGCCCTCCAGGAATATTTGCTGATTGACTCAGTCTGCCCTTGGGCGGTCCCATCCCACCCGGGTTACTCACTTTTCCCTTTCTCTTCAAAGGGCGCGGGGATTTCCTGCCCTCTCCTACCTCCTCAGGAGGAAGGAGTGATGGGGAGTGACCTGGAGAGGCTTCGGGGGCCATCGGGACTTTCCTCCTCTGACTGCAGGTAGGACGCTTGGCCTGTCAGTCACGGCACCAGCCAGAGCAGAGGGAGACATAGGTGGGCTTCCTGAGCACAAGGGGAGAGAGGCACCCTGTGTGTTCATGGCGATTGTCTCCACATAGTGGACTATGGACAGTTTCGGTTTTCTTGTTATGCTTCCCTGCTTCCATGGTTTCCTGCCACGAGCAAACATTACTTTTACATTCTCAACAAAGAAGAAAAAAATCAAATGTTTACTGACTATTTTGTTGAGCAGTGACTGTGGAGAAGAGTTTGAAAGGATGAGTACACAAGGCTCAGAGCTGGGCTGGCTTTCAGCAGGCGTCCGTCCTGGTGGTCAGTGACCTGTTTTGACTGATCAGTTCTAATGCCACATGCATTGATAAATAGTTTAATCTCTCCCCGCCCAGAAGTCATAATCTCTTCCTTGCAAGGGAGGAGGATTCTAATGTGGGACCAATACCCGTCCCCAAGCCAGGAGCGCCAGTCTGATGATCTACTATATCAATCTCTTTGCTCCTCCAAAGATGCTACGTGAGGGGGTTCTCTCACTTCCCTCCTGGATTATCTGTTTCAACCTCCCAGCCCTTAGAGTTAGCAATCTCTGCCTCCAAATTGGTGTCCACACTCTAGAGGGGAGACCCTCAGCCCTGGCTGCACACTTAAAAAATGCCAGGGTCTGAGTTGCATCCTGCCCCAGTTGCATCGGAACCCCTGGGGGGAGCCCATAGCAGGGGTAGTTTCTAAGGCTCCCCAGATGCTGTGATGTGCAGCCAGGGTCAAGGACCATTGGGGCAGCCGGGCAGAGGCAGAGAGGCCCCAGCGTTGACAAAGGGGCCAGCGTGGATTTGTACTAGACGCTATGGAGGAGGACACACAGCTGACTCCACACATAGGTGCCTGCCCTCCGGGGGCTTGTAGTTGATGAGAAAGCCAAAACCTGTGCACAGAGGGACGGGGACACTGAGAGTGAAGCCCACCGTGTCCAACCTGTGCCAGTTCAGACCTGGGTGTTGAAATGCTGAGGAGGGACGTGATCTGGGTGGCATGAGGATGATTAGGCCGGTCTTTCTGGTAGGAGTTCTGGAGGCAGTTTTGGGGGGACAGTCCCTCCCACTGGTGAAGTGACTCTTGTGGTCATTTTCTAAGGGTTTTCTCTGAGGCCCTTATCTGATGACCCAGCCTCTTTGTAACTCTGGCCCCGGCGGGTGTGGCTGGCCGCTCTTCAGTCAGTGCCCTGGCTCTCCAGGACACCCCGGCAGGACTAGGCTGGGACAGATAAGAACTGTGCTTGTTAGCACAGCTGTTCCCTGCAACACCCAGCGTTGTTTTCAAACCTACGGAAACTTGGGTGCGGAAGTGTGGCTGCATCCACCCAACTTCAGATTGGGCTTGGTTCCAAATAAAAGGAAATTTAGTCAGTTTTCCCAGACGCAGGGACAAAAATAGAGTTGACAGGAACCTCAAAGGATCTGCTGGGGTACCAGGGTCGCACCTACAAAAATCAACTGGATCTTTGGTCTGGATGCACCAACACTTGAGCTTTCAGCCTCAACAATGACCCCTGGAATCTGTCCACACAGGTTCTTGACAGACAGTGTTCTAAAGGTGATGTTGTCTTACAGGAAGGTGATTTTGTTCCTTCTGCTGGAAGCAGTGCTAGAGGTTTCTCTGTGTTTTCTGAGCCTCTTTGGCTGATAAGCTAGATTCTGGGGCATATGAAGTTCAAATAAAGTGTCTGCTTGGTCAAGGAGAGTGTACCAGAGGGAGCAAGGAATTGATGGCATAAGTTATGTTTGGGTAGACTGGACCCCAGGATGACTTGTTCTGGCCGGATTCAACCTGAGGCGTTTCAGGGAACTTGTTCTGCCTCATCGTCCCCAGGAGGATGGTGCTGAGCCAGTGTTGACATCACACGTGTCCTCCCTCACCCTCTGGAGAGTGTTCTTCTTTCTACTGCCCTTCCAGCAACTCAGCACTGGGCACCTTACACACAGTGGCCCTGGTGGGGGGGCGGGGTCTCTAGCTCACCGTGGGCCTTTTCAGGACCCCTAAGTGAGCAGGTTTCCCAACATCCGACACATAGAGATCGCACCACTGGGAGCAGCAGGACGGAGACTGAAATTCCGATCTCCAGATCCCCAGCCCATCCGTCCCCGCGGAGTGAGATGTGGGTGGTGAGATGGGCGTGCCCAAAGACTCCAGGATCTCCAGAAATGGGAGGTTGTGTAAAGCACGAGGTGTATAACTAGGGTTGGAAAGGACAACATCTCCATGTTTGTGCGAGTGCTGTGCTGCACGTGGCCGAGCAGGCCTTGTAGACAACACAGATATCCTCATTCTCCCGGGGAAGGTTCCGGAGAGCTCGGGGCTCCTGCTTGTGTTGATGGGAAGGGGAAAGGATGTGAGATGGCAGAACTGAACTCATTCTCCTTAAAATTAGAAATGCAAAAAAAAAAAAGAAATGCAGCATAGAAGTGACGGGGGGGTGGGGGGTGAGTTGTCTGACCCCTCTGAGCTTTAGTTTCCTCATCTGTAAAATGGGAACAAGAGAAGTACCTACTTCACAGAGTGTGGTGAAGGTCTTGCTGAGAAGATATTTAAAAAGTGCCCCGAGGGAGTGCTGGGCACGGGACACTCATTAAGGCTGAGAAACCACCTTTCCTGGCTCCTTCCCTTTGAGACAAAGGTGCCCCCTGGGGAAGTGACTTGTCCCTGAGACCTGCAGTGAGTCCACAGCTCAGCCCTCGAAGGCCAGGCCGTCTCCCTGCCGGTGCACTGAGTTTCTGCCTTCCTCTGGCCGGCCTGGGGCCCTGCTTCCCCCCCCCACCATCTTGCAGCCGCCCTGGCCGGAAACCCCGCCCCATTGTCCTAGGCGGCGGGCTCTGTGGAGCCCAGCTGTGCTGGGCTGACGTTGGGCTGACAGTTTCCTCCTCTGACTTAGATAAGTTCAGGAGATGCCTATCGGCTTCAGGGAAAGGGTGGAGGGTCTGAGCGAGGCCCCCTGCCCCGGGGTATCTGGCAGACAATTCGTAGACAAGAGATCATTTAACCTCCACTTGTTGGGAGTTTGGGTATGAAGCTGGACAAACCTCATTAACCCCTTCAGCACCCTGGGTGCTGTGGGGAGGGAAGGTGGAAAAGTGCTCTTCCTTGGGCCTGGGCAGGCTGATACTCATTGATGCAGGGCTAGAGGGAGGGAGTATTTTCAGTAGGGGTGGTTCAATTGCTCTAGTTTTGCCCCAGGAAAAAGCTTCTTTGTGGCTGAGCTTTGGAGTCCAGAAGATCTGAGTTTAAGTCCAGGCTCTTTCGTGGAGTACCCCAGTGAGCTTGGGCAACTTCAAGTTCCTTCTCTGAGCCCTGGGGTTTCTCACCTGTTAAATGGAGCTAAAAATGCTGAATGCATGAGGTTATCATGAGGAATAAAAGATCTGATACACATAGAGAAGCTAGCAGAGGGCGTGGCACAAGGAAACTAGCATGATGTCCCTTCCAGTGCTGCCGTCTGGTAGGTGGCCTTGTGACAACCATGGGTAGGAACTCTCTTCACTGGAAACAGCAGCTCAAACTCTGATGGTAAGTCAGCTGGGGCATCTTGGCATGGAAGGAATACCAATTCATTCAGTGAATACCTGTTTGTTGAAAGCTTGTACCAGATACTGTTCAAGCAGCTTGGCAGACAGCAGTGAGCAAGAGAGTCCCTGTCCTTAGGGTGTTCAGGTGCGCGGGGCTGGGGGGTGAAGGTGGGCGTGGGGACGAGTTGGGGGGCTGGGTGGGAACAGATAACAAGCCAGCCAAACAGGAGAATATAACTTCACATAGAGACGGGCGCTTTGAAGAAAATGAAAACAGAATGAAGAGATGGTGGCAGGCCTGCACGGGTGCTATTTTAGATTGGGCCTGTAGGGAAGGCCTTCCTGAGGGGTGATCTTTGAGCAGCGTTTGAACGGAGTCAGGGAGTGACCGGTGACAACACGCGACAGGAGAGCTTCTCAGCCACTGAGAACAGCAGGCGTGGAGGCTCCGAGGTAGAGACCCAGTCTGGCAGGTTCTAGAAAGAGCATGAAAACCAGTGCTGAGGGGGTGAAGGGGGGGAGGGTGCATAGGAGCTGGGGCCACACTTGGGGCTGAGGAGCCTCCCCTGGCCCCAGGCTATGACCTCTGTCCCTCTGCAGGTGGCGTGTGTGTGTGTGTGTGTGTGTGTGTGTGTGTGTGTGTGTGTGTGTGTGTGTGTGTGTGTGTGTGTGTGTGTGCGCGCGCGCGCGCGCGCGTGCGTGTGTGCAGGGACATCAAGGAGCAGCAGAAAGCTGACCAGGGTGGACTGCGTATTTGTTTTAATTAGAGTGATGGCAGGCAGCTGTTGCTGCTTGCTTGCTTTATTTAGTCCCTGGTTTCTGATTTTCTGATGAAACCTTCTGGTGCTATTTGCTGACGCTGGAGGCCATCCTGAGTTCTGAAAACACAGCGGGGCCCAGCTGCTCCTCTTGGGCCTCCCCCGTGGAGGGTCAGCTCGCCAGTGGGCAGGAAACAGCCGGCAGCCAGGACAGTACCCTCCACCTGGGTGCCAGCCCAGAGCCCTCATTAGGACCATAATTCGGGGAGAAGAAAGTCACTTGAGTCCCCAGGTCAATCCCGTGACTTGACGAAACTGCCCTTTTCTTCCATGAACTTGATGCTCACACGCGTCCTTTCCTGGGACCGGGTGCTGCTTAGGATACACACCCAGCTGGTGGTCCTGGGTGTGGTGTGCTGGCTGATAGCTCTTCTGGCGGGTTTTTACATATTTCAAGTTATCACACTGCTAGAAACAAGGATGAACGAAAGGTGTTCTCTCTGCCCTCCAGGAGCACGCCTGGGTGAGGTGACGTTTTGGCAACTGGATAAACCAAGCGCCGAGACATAAAGTGCATCACAAAATCAACTCCTGCTCGTGTTTATCTCCCTGAGCTGAACCCACATGCTGCCTAGTCCCTCTGCCCCAGTTCCAAAGTCTGGACGGTTTTTCTTTCATTTCTTCTGGGTCTCCCCAAGGTTTTCACCTCGGAGTAACTGGTGCTTGGGCAGGCTTGCCCACCTTTGCTCTGCAAGGAGCCCTTCTCGCACATCGCAGGGCCTTGTGGGGTTTTCATTCCTCAGACCCACCATTCATGCTGTTCCCCTCCACCTCCCTAGGAAACTCTGTGTTACAACCTTTGGCTTCCTGAATGTCTCTGTGGAACTTCCGGCCTGCTCCACCCTCCCGTGAATGTCCCTCCAACTCGAATTCTGCTCCATGGTCTCTTTGTAAAGCCCCTTAGTTCTCTGGGGACTGTCACGGTTGCCAGCGGCCACCACTTGCCAGGCCCAACCCCATGCTTCCCAGGTCCCGGCCTTCCGTGGGCTTCCAGTGACCTCAGATGTCCCCTTCCTTTCCAGCTCTGATGAAGTAAGGTGGCTTTGCACCCTCTCAGCTGGCGGGGCGAGCAAAGCACAGAGGGGGGCGGTGGAACACGCCACGGGGTTCTGGAAGGTCTCGCTGCTCTGTGGGGCAGGGGTGGAGTGCCCGTCGGGGAGCAGACCCAGCGTTTCTGGAATGGGCCTGGGACGGGAAGGGGGTGGGCAGTGACCAAAAATAGACCTGGATCCGTCCTGGGGCACCCACGGAAAGTGCTGGTGTGGAGCAGGGTGGGACACCATTTCCCTGATCTCATCCAGCGTGTGTTTTCCTTTGCCTCCCCCGGTTCAGGGCCGCCCCAGCCGCCTTTTTTGTCACTGAACGTTTATCACGGCTCACTTCCTGCTGCGGGCTGCTCCTTTCTCTGCCGATGTTGTCAGTCTGAGCCCCAGGGTGCAGGCAGGGCAGGCTGGACCGTCCCCTAAGAGTAGGGGCTCGTCAGAAAGCACATTCTGCTGGAGGGTGTGTACCAGGGGGTGGCCTCAAACTTCCCTTTCAGACCTTCTCCTTGAACCGGACAGCGATTCACCCAGAACAATGACGTGATCACAGGGGCATGCCTGGGGCTGACGGCCAGGCCTCTGGGTCATGGAGTGGGGGGTTGCTCTGGAGCACTCAGAAAAGGCCTCAGCATGTTGACCCCGATGACTGACTGAGACCCACCCTGTGAGGCCGAGCTGAGGTTTGGGCTGCTGAGCCTAGAGGGGGGCGGTGGATACAAGGGAAACTCATTAGAGACACAGTGGCCGGGAGAGGATGGCCAGTCCCCAGCCACAGGGCATCTCTGGAAAGTGCTGGCAAAGCACCTGGGGGAAGGCGACTTCGTGAGGTGCAGACAGCTCCCCCTGAGTGCTGGACGGATGCAGAGGAGAGGGCAGAGAGAATCAGAGACTCCGAGTCACAGGGGAGTCGGCCTCCACTCCATCCACCCCTCGCTGCCCAGACGAGGAAACTGAGCCCACCCGGCGAGGTGAGGGGCTCGGGTCTTGATGTCCCAGCCGCAGTGGGGGCCAGTGGCCCTGCAGCTACGGTCATGGCTCTTTCCACCCACCTTGAGACAGTGCCTGGGGGGTGAAGCACTTGAGCTGGGAGCCGGGAGGTAGGGTTTCCTGGTGTTGGGACACTGAGGTCACCGCAGAGGACAGCAATTAGGGACTCCTGGCAGATGGATGGACTGGCCAACCCTTGGAAGGTTCTCATTTCTCTCTCGTCATCTGTGTTCACCCAACTTGTCTTGTGTTGTCTTCTCCTGTCTGGTTGGGTCTCTCCCTTCCCTCCTCGTCCTCTTGGGCATGGATGCTGGCAAGAAGCCTGCATTTTTCCTCCTGATCCATTTTGGTTCCCAGCCAGGTTTTTTTTTTTTTCGCAGTACGCGGGCCTCTCACTGTTGTGGCCTCTCCCGTTGCGGAGCACAGACTCCAGACATGCAGGCTCAATGGCCATGGCTCACAGGCCCAGCTGCTCTGCGGCATGTGGGATCTTCCCGGACCGGGGCACGAACCCGTGTCCTCTGCATCGGCAGGCGGACTCTCAACCACTGTGCCACCAGGGAAGCCCAGTATCTATGTTTTTTTCTCACATAATTTCTCTGTGCCATTAAGAGGGAGGCAGGATTTCTTAAAAGTGTGGATTTTCTTTCAAATGACTGACATAGATCCTGCAGTATTTGATATGCACACGTAGCTGAAGACAACTGTGCCAGTATTGCCACCTAGCCAATGATTCTAAGATGATTTTAGATGTTTTAAAATGTGAAAAAAAAAGGTGCATTTGTAATTGATGAAGTATGTTATCCCATCTTACGGATGAGAAAACCGAGGCACAGAGAGGTTAAACATCTTTCCCAAGGTCACGTACCTAGTAAGTGGCAGAGCTGGGACTTGAGCCCAGGCAGTCAGCCTCTGGGGTCCGTGCTTTCCTAGAAAGCCTTTGCTGAAAACCCATTTCCTAGAGCAAATGAAATTCAAACTCTCACCACAACATTCAAGTCGTCTGTGACCCGGCCCTGCTTTTTTCTTCTAGCCTCATCAGCCCTCAAGTAGTCTGTGGCCTAGCTGCTCTGGCCCGCTCCCAGCCAGGCCAGTTATACCCTGGGCTTGCACTCCTGTGCCTGCCGCAGTAGGAGAGAACTTAGATGCCGCTCAGAGTTTAAGGTTCCACTCCAGTGCCACCGCCTTTGGGATACCTCCCCCAGCCCCTTGTTGGTGCTCTCACAGGATTTAGTTT
This sequence comes from Mesoplodon bidens, assembly GCF_964165515.1. Lineage (NCBI taxonomy): Eukaryota > Metazoa > Chordata > Mammalia > Artiodactyla > Ziphiidae > Mesoplodon > Mesoplodon bidens. Next base: position 85,915,555 of record NC_138166.1, read on the forward strand.
GTTAAGGCCCTGCTGGCAGCCTGCTGAGTATGCAGTGGCCATTCTGAAAGTATGGGGGCCCCTTGGGGTGGGGCCCAGCTTCCTCCTTGGTGCTGCCCTCCCAGCACAGTGTCCCATCTGTGGGCTCAACCATACCAACCTCCCTTCCCCGCACCTGGACTGGCAGGAAACCCGATGGTTTGGGAAGCATTCGGGAGATCTGGAATGTGCTATGCTATAGTTGCCACTTGAATGTTGACCAGCTGGGGACTGTCTGCTCATGTAAGTCATATCCTGTTCGTGGGCATGTGTTCCCAGCGTCATCCTGAGCTGTAGGAAAATGCCTGATTTGGCGTGTTCCAACCTAGAACGCCTCCCTCAAAATCCCTCAGCAACTTGTGGGACACAATGACTCAAGCATTGCTAGCTGGAGGAGTCATGGGTGTACTTGTGTGTGTATGTGTGTGCATGCATGTGTGTGTACGTGTGTGTATGTGTGTGCTTGCCTGGGCAGGGCAGAAGTGTTGGCGGACAGACCTTGTTTTCTGCTAAAATCTCATTTCCTGTGGCTGATGGATTCCGTGGTGGCTCCAGGACCCCCTCTTCCCAGTGCTCGCCCCGGGGCTGCGAGCCAGCTGCCCTGGCAGGAGATACTCGGGGCAGCTTGGGACTCCAGCAGTCCTCCTCCACAGAGGGGATGGCGAAAACCCATGTGGGAGAAGAGGAGGAGGATTGTTCCAGGCCTGCTCAGTTATTAAAGATGTCTCAAGATAATGAGGCGTAAGGAAGAACAAAGAGACAGAAAAGCATCGAGATTAAAAAATACCACCCTCCGTGCTTTGACCGTCAGGCCCAGGCAGAGGCATTTGGTGGATATTCAGCTGTTTGGAAGAGGGGGTTTCTGGCTGCATCAGGCTGGAGGGTCTCTAGGTGTCCCTGAGGACGTAGGAAAGACCGCCCTGGCTTGAGTCTGTGGTTCGCTGAGCTGAGGGGCTGTGTGTCCGATTAGGAGCACCCTGGGTTTGTGGGTGATCATTCTCCCCGATGTCACCCTTAAGATCAGGGACTTATCCTCCACGGGCCATTTTGCTCTTAATATCCCACTATGGATAGACTATCTATGATTTTATCCTAAACTTTTGGTACCAATTTATATACCTACCTGGAACTGTCTCTTCAGAGTATTGATGACTCACGTGGTGTTTTCTTTCCTGTTCTTACCTCTTTCTAAGCTTCCTACTGGTGCTCTGGAATTTGGAGAACCAGCTAGCTGGGCTGTTGATCATAGCCTCCTTGTTTGGACAGATTAAATAGGGAAGGAAGGGAAGAAGGAAGGAGGGAAGGAAGAAAGATCTAACTAAATTAATATATTTGATTAAGAGGCATCGCATCTGTGTTTTTTTTTTTTAAGATGTTGGGGGTAGGAGTTTATTAATTAATTAATTAATTTTTGCCGTGTTGGGTCTTTGTTTCTGTGCGAGGGCTTTCTCTAGTTGTGGCAAGCAGGGGCCACTCTTCATCGCGGTGCGTGGGCCTCTCACTATCGCGGCCTGTCTTGTTGTGGAGCACAGGCTCCAGACGCACAGGCTCAGTAGTCGTGGCTCACGGGCCTAGTTGCTGCGCGGCATGTGGGATCCTCCCAGACCAGGGCTTGAACCTGCGTCCCCTGCATTAGCAGGCAGACTCTTCAACCACTGCGCCACCAGGGAAGCCCGCATCTGTGTTTTAAATGTAGATATTTTACACCTGGGGTCAAGCCGCTTCCCTTTGTCCTGGGGAGAGGGTTCTAGCTGAGGTGGCATTGGAGAAGTAATTTTGTTTAAGCGTTAAGTCCTTTAGAAGAGCTAAATTACGCTCAGTTATGAATCACTGGTAAACCCAAAATCACAACCGTTTTGTGTCGCTGGCACACCTGCGCACGATGGTTTGTGCGGGGGCACACCTGCTGGTGTGCAGGGGCACACGGCTCCCAGACGTCAGCCTTGCTCAGCCTCCCTCCCCTGAATGAGAGTCACCTCCTCCCACTACCTCAAATGTGGCAAAGGGACAGGCAAGACCACGGAAGTCATTAAGAAAATAGAACCTGCTGGCCTTCCCTTTGTCAAAGTGATTCTAGATGAAAGAGTGCCGGGGGGGATGGGGCCAGATGTGCTTGAGAAAGGCTGGCTTTTAGGGTTTTCTTGGGATGTCCTGGGGTTTGAGGTTGACGGGAGCTGCCTCTGGAAGGGGGGTGATTTGAGGACCTTGACATTCCGCCCAAGGGCTGTCCTTGAGCCTTTTCACGTAGAAAGCTTAGGGTGGCTTTGGGTCGGCATCGTTCTCTGCTGTGAGTCAGGAGCTTTTATGGGAGTGGAAAAGGGATCCAAAGTGGTCAGAGCTGTTGATCAGAGTGAGGAAACAAACGTCATATTTCAAGGTCCTGACTGATGTGACCTTGAACTACCAGAAGGGGGGGATGGTGATGGTCAAGGAGCACATGGGAAGTGGGGCTCTCCCACCCAGAGGAGGCAATGTTCTTACAGCCCCAGGGCTTGGGGTTTGGAGGTGCTAGAGGTAAAGCCCATGGGAGTGCCGGGAGGGGCTGCAAGGAGGCCTCAGGCTCAGGAGTGGCTGCTGCAGAGAAGACGAGAGCGCAGAGTTGAGAGGCAGAACCGCCGTGGCTCTGGGGTGACGCTCAGGGGGCGGCTCGCCCCAGGTGCCAGAGGGGGCTCCTGGGAAGGTCAGGTCCAACCGCAAGGCAAAAGACAGACCCCGGTGGCAAAAGACCTTGCTCCTGTCTGAACTCAGAAGGCTGGAAGACCTCATTTGGGATGAGGGCCAGATCAGCGTGGTCCAGAAGGAGGAATGGAACCCGGGGCTGGGGGCTGGAGGGAAGAGTTGGGGAGAAGCCTGGAAGCAGCTCATGGATACTTTAAACCTGAGGTGCTCAGAAGAGCAGACTTCAGCCTGTCGCGGGGCCTGCCAGGGCTGGGCTTCCTGCTAGTCCTGGGGCATCAGGCCCACGCACGGCTGAGTATTTCTGAGCTGGGAGGAAGCTTGGGGACCACTCATCCTCCTCCTCATTTTAGAGTTGGGAAAACTGAGACTCGGAGAGAAGTGGACTTCTCAAGCTCACATAGCTGAGGACCCACCGTTGCTGATCCTTGGGCCAGTGCTCTTTCTGCGGAATCATTTGGTCTCGACAGGGCCAGCCTATGGCAGCGTTTCCTCCCTAGCAGGCCACACCCCCTCTGTGCCTGGACTCAGGTACTCCAGGCAAGGACAAGGCCATTGTCTCTGGAAAACTGCCATTGGAATGAACGTGTGGCCACCTGGCAGGAAGGGGTGGCAGGGTCACTCCTCTCTCCCAGAACAGAGACTCCTGAAGATTCGGTGTTTAAGTTAAAGGAATGAATGTCTAAGGGTGGAATTTCAGGCATTGGCCAGTATGTGAGAGTGTTCTTTCTCCATTGCCTTCAAGCAGCTGCCCAATCCTGGGCTTCTGTACTGATGTTGGCACAGGTGCTGATGCTGGTGTAGTGTAGCCCATCCGTTCAAACCTCATGCCTGGCATAGCCATATCTGCACAGGCTGGGAACCAGATGGGGCTTGGTCGTATCTTAGAGGACAGAGAACAGGACCCAGAGTAGACAGGAGGCGACGTGCCACAGAGGCCTGGGAATCCTGCTGGGGCAGGGGGCTTGACCTGTAAGGGGCAGCCTGGGGCTTGTAGGGAATAGCAGAGGGCTTGGGGAGAGCCTCAGATGAACCTGCTGACTACAGTTTCCTTGTCGTGGGCTCCGTGGGCTGCTCAGCATAACCATTCACAGGAGACCAGACAGATGCTCACTCCCCCAGAGCCGCCCTTATCACCCAGAGCAACACCAGAGCCGCTGAGAGCAGGTACCTGGAACCGTGGCCCCAGGTCACATTCTTTTCATAAGTGGAATAACGCAATGACCCTTTAAACTTCCTTATTAATTGGCTGTGCTGCCGAAAAAGCAGTCCATCACCCCCTCCACCTCCACTCCCGCTCCCTGTTTATGGTTCTGCTGAGGCTGGGCTCTTAGCCGGCTGACATGATGATGAAGGGCAAAGCCCCAGGCCCCTTGCAAGATCCCATGTGAGGGCTGCGGCCAGAGCTGCCTTGCATCCAGAGCTCTGCTGTTTAGAGAAGCTTCAAGTGGACTTACGGGCTTCCCCGTTCCTGGTACAACCTGGGGAGTGATGTCAAATGGTGCTGGTAAGGAGCCCTGGAATTCCGGTGGCCCCTTTCCCCCAGCCTCCCTCTCTGGACATACACAAGCCAGGTGATGTACTCTCATGGAAAGAGAAACACGGGCACCCCCAGAAAGGGGGAACATGGCCCCTGTATTCCACAGCCAGGCATTGGGGCAGTCTTGCGGGGAGACCCCAGAGTGTCCACGTGAGTTAGGGGATGAAGACGATAAATTCAAACACATCTGCGTGGCCAGCACTGGGTCTTGGCATTGGGTGGCCGGGCCCCTCTGGATGAGCATCAGGGTCTGGGTCAGCACTGGCATGTGCAGGAAGTAGCTCCAGCTCCAGGTCACCTCTCTGGCTCTGAAGGTGCAGGACATTGGACACAGATAGATGCCATGGGGGTGGAAGATGAGGGGAAGATGGTGGCAATAGAGCCTGCGTGCTGGCTAGGAAAGCCAGCTCTGCCTTGTGGGATCCTGTTTGACCTTCTTCTTCCAGGGTGCAGTGATGGTCTTTCCCCTCCCCACTTCAGGTAGGGGTGTGACAGGTGTCCTTTGGTGGCCCCAGGGTAGAGCCCTATCTCTTCTGGTTCCTCTCGAACCTGCCCACACCTTTGTAAATAGAACCTTTATTTAAAAAACTCTCCCACAGGGCTTCCCTGGTGGTGCAGTGGTTGAGGGTCCGCCTGCTGATGCAGGGGACACGGGTTCGTGCCCCGGTCCGGGAGGATCCCACATGCCGCGGAGCGGCTAGGCCCGTGAGCTATGGCCACTGAGCCTGCGCGTCCGGAGCCTGTGCTCCGCAACGGGAGAGGCCACAACAGTGAGAGGCCCGTGTACCACAAAAAAACAAAACAAAACAAACAAACAAAAAAACTCTCCCACAGTTATCCTAGTGAGAGCATGCTCTTTGTTTACTGCCGGGATGCTGACTGATACAAATAGCAGGACCAATAGATAGAAAATAACCAGTGGAGCAGAATTGCACCTGAGGCAGAAGAGTGCGTGCACTAGGAGTCTGGGGGAGTGAGAGTTCATGTGGCCTGGGGCCGGCAGGGAGGAATTCTCAGAGGTCCCGGGATCTGGGACCTGGGTGGTGGGAACTGAGGCAACTTTGTGAGCCTCCCAGCACAGTGCGCAGCGAATTCAACAGAATTGAACTGGAAAGCTTGATGATGCCTGGTATTCAGCACTGGCTGCCAGCCACCCCTGCCTGGGTCCCAGTGGGCCACTTGGATTGTTAGGGTGAAGGCTGCAGCTGTGCTGGGACATCTCCCTCTAGGGAGCCCCTGTGCTCTTTGCAGCCTTCCCACGGCCCTTCTCACATGTTGTCCGAAGCACAGGTACAAGCGTACACATCCTAGCTGCCAGGTGTGTTCCGGGTCAAGCGTCCTTGCACGCCTCCCTGCTCCCAGGGCTTAAAACTATGCTTTGCCCAGAGCTAAGTCTAAATAAACATTTATTGACTGAATAAGTGAGTATATGAATGAATCAATCGAATTCTGTTGGTGTTTGAACATCTGATGCGCTCAACACTGTGAGAGGGGCTGGGGGTGCAGAGGCGGGACCTGCGTTGTTAAGGAGCTTCCGGGCTGGTGGAGCAGGCCACCACAAAGGGACCAGGACCTAGTCTGCTGAAAGGCAGGGACAAGGTGAAGAGAGTCCAGAGGAAAGAGGGATCACTCAGAACGGAGTTGGGAGGGGCAGAGAAAGCACCTCAGAGGAGAAGGCATTTGAATGGAGTGTAGACTGTGCCTAGTGGAAAAAGGATGGAGGAGGATTCCAGGCAGAGTAACAGCACGCAAAGCATGCCTGAGAAGTGCATGGCGTGTTTAGGGAAAGACTAGTGTGGACTTGCTGAAGAGTAGGGTGCTTTTGGAGAGTGGTGAGAGAGGACACTGGATGGTGGTTGAGGTTGGATTAGGAAGGGCCTGAAGGCTGTGGGGAACCAGGAATGATTTTGGAGGAAGGGAGTAACATGACCAGACCTGTGTTTTGGAAAAATACCTCTGGTGGTAGGTGTTCGGGGGGGCTTGGGAGTTTAGGGGCCATTTGGGATATACTGTAGCAATCCAGGTGACAGATGATGAAAACCTGAGAGAGGGTCATGGTGGTGGGGATGGTGAGGAAAGGATAGAGGTGAGAGACATATTGGAAGTAAAACTGATGACGTCTCACGGGAAGTGAGCAGGGGTGAAGTCCAAGGTGATGGATGTCTGGCTGCCACCTGATGTGGTTTTTCAGGGAGATGGGGAACCCAGGAGGAGGAGCCAGTTTGGGGAAGGAAATAATTACTTTCTTTTTCTGTTGGCTGCACCTCACGGCTTGCAGGACCCTTGTTCCCCGACCAGGGTAGAACCTGTGCCCTCCTGCGGTGGAAGCATGGAGTCCTAACCACTGGGTGGTCAGGGAATTCCCGGGAAATGATTACTTTCATGTCGGTCAGGCTTGAGGTGTCTGCAGGACATTCCCTGACCAGGAGGAACTAGATGAGGGCTGGAGGTGTGTTCTGGGCTCCATCAGCAGAGGGGTGAGCGTTACACCCGTGGGGGGTGTAGGGCGAGGGGACCGGTGGGCTGAAGGGGGAGCCTTCCATACGCCAGCTTTTAAGGGCAGCCATTGTAGGAACCAGAGAATGGGGTTGGCAGGAGGGCTGAGGGTCAGGGAGGGGAGAGCCCAGGCGGGGTCCCTGAGGCTCAGAGAAGAGCGAAGGATCGGCCCAGTCCGAGTACACAGGGAGCTTGATCAACGCCCCCTGCCTGGAAGCATCGTTTCTCCCCATGGAGTTCTGACCTTTTGGGCAGATGGAGAGAGGTGTTACGTCAGGCCTAGGAGCTGGTAAAGAGTTCAGAAAGTCCTAGATGGGCCTCAGAAGGCAGCAGGTGTGATAATCACGAGTCTTTGGATCCTGGGAGTCCGGGCTCCTGCCCACGGACGAGGTGGGCACAGGGGACCCCGGGCTGACACCCTTGGGGTCTCTCTGTGATCCTGTCAGGGGTCAGGGTCTTCAGAAATGTCATCTCTGCATCCAGCTGGCTCTTGTGTAAACAGCTGCTGACTCTCCTGAGCTTCTTAGGAAACTCAAGCTGACGATGCTAAAAACTCTACATTTCAGTGAAAGAGCACCTTGTAGCTTAGGGAAATCAATGCCCGTGTCCCTTCTTAAATCGTAATTGGTCAGAGATGAGCAATCCGGAGAATTCATTCACGCTGACTCCATATTATAGACAGAGGAAGCCAAGGCTGGGAGCAGACGGATTGAGGACCCTGCAGTGCTGGCTCAGAGCAGTTCTCAGCTGCTCTGGGGTGGTGGTGCCGTGCCCAAGCCCCTCTTCTTTCCAAGAGAAAATGGAAAGAAGTGTCACTTTGCCCTCAGGGGGCAGATGTGCAGAAGAGCCGGGCAGTGTGAGCACGTCACTCTGAGAGGTCCTGGTCTGAGCCCTGAGCTCTGCTGGTTGATGGAGCAGAGGCTAGGTGACCGCAAGGAAAAGTTAACTTCCGTAGAAGACACCCGTGAGTGATTTCTAAAGCAAAAAATCAAACCCCTCACCCCGCTGCTTGCAACCGTCCAGTTGCTTCCTCTGGCCCTTAAGATAACCCAAGCTGTGCAGCAAGCCCTGTGGGGGCCCTGGTGACCCAGCCCTGCCCTCTCCACCCCTGTCTCTGACTCCTTTGTCCTCTTTCCCTCTGTGCCAGCCACTCTGGCCATCCGTTTCTCAACTTTGCAGCTTGTTCCCAGCTCAATGTCTTTGTATAAACTGTGTCTTCTGGTTGGAATATACCCCCGCCCCAGGTCAATCTGTAGGACCCAGCTAAGGTGTCCCTCCCCTGGGAGTCCTTCCCTGACAAGTCTAACTCAAGCCACCCATCCTTTCCTCCTATCCCTAATTATTTTCCTTCATATTCATGGTTATTTCCTTAAGAGTTCTTACCACTGTCTGTAATATTCTCAGACATTTATCTGTTTATGTACCTACCATCTGGCTCCCCTCCCTAGGATGTAAGCGCCAGGAAGACGGGGACTGTCTTGTTCACCATTATGCCCTTGTGCCCGGTACAGAGCCTGGAGCACAGGGACCCAGCAAAGACATGCTCATTAGTGGCGCATATGCCCGACACTGACTGTGTCATGAGCGGGGGTATCACCTAGGACAGGAGTGCTTGTGGTCACCAAGGGCCCAAGCAAGAGAGTGTGACTGACTCTATAGAAGCCTTGGGCTTTAGGAGGTTGGGTGGTTAAAAGCACAAGTTTTGGTCCCTGGTAGATATGAGCTCAAAAATCTCAGCTTGCCTCTTGGGAGAGTCTCCTAATTCTGGATACTTCATTTTCCTCATTTTTAAACTTCCTTTTTTTTTTTTTTTGCCACACTGTGTGGCTTGTGGGATCTTAGTTCTCTGACCAGGGGTCGACCCCGCACCCTCGGCAGTGAAAGCATGGAGTCCTAACCACTGGACTGCCAGGGAATTCCTAATATGTATGTATGTGTGTATATGTACCACCCCTTCTTTATCCATTCATCTGTTGATGAGCATGTAGGTTGCTTCCACGTCTTGGCTATTGTAAAATAGTGCTGCTGTGAACATTGGGTTGCATGTATCTTTTCAAATTAGTGTTTTTAATTTTTTCTGGATTTACACCCAGGAGTGGAATTGCTGAATCATACAATAGTTCTATTTTTAGTTGTTTGAGGAGCCTCCATACTGTTTTCCACAGTGGCTGTGTTAGTTTACATTCTCATCAACAGTGTACAAGTGTTCCCTTTTCTCCACACCCTCTCCAGCATTTATTCTTTGTACATTTTTTGATGATGGCCATTCTGATAGATGTGAGGTGATATCTCACTGTTGTTTTGACTTGCATTTCTCTAATAATTAGTGATGTTGAGAATCTTTTCACGTGCCTGTTGGCCATCTGTATGTCTTCATTGGAAAAAATTTCTGTTCAGGTCTTCTGCCCATTTTTCATTTGGGTTGTTTGGCTTTTTTTGTTGGTTTTTTTTTTTTTTTTTTGCGGTACATGGGCCTCTCACTGTTGTGGTCTCTCCCGTTGCGGAGCACAGGCTCTGGACACGCAGGCTCAGCGGCCATGGCTCACGGGCCCAGCCGCTCCGCAGCATGTGGGATCTTCCCGGACCGGGGCACGAACCCGTGTCCCCTGCATCGGCAGGCGGACTCTCAACCACTGCGCCACCAGGGAAGCCCTGTTTGGCTTTTTGATATTGAGTTGTATGAGCTGTTCATAGATTTTTGGATATTAATGCCTTGTTGGTCATATCGCCTGCAAATATTTTCTCCCGTTCTGTAGGTTGTCTTTTCGTTTTGTCAGTGGTTTCTCTTGCTGTGCAAAAGGTTTTAAGTTTAATTAGGTCCTATCTGTTTATTTTTGCCTTTATTTCTTTTACCTTAGGGGACAGATCAAAAAAATATTGCTACAATTTACGTCAAAGAGTGTTTTGCCTATGTTCTCTCTCAGGAGTTTTATGGTGTTATGTCTCACATTTAGGTCTTTACTCCATTTTGAGCTTATTTTTGTATATAGTGTGAGGAAATGTTCTAATCTCATTGTTTTACATGTAGCTGTCCAGTTTTCTCAGCACCACTTGTTGAAGAGATTGTCTTTTCCCCTTGTATATTTTTGCCTCCTTTGTCGTAGATTAATTGACCAACAATATTTATCTTTTTGTGACTGTTGTAGGAGATGTCAGAATTTCCTCCCTTCTAATGGCTGAGTAATATTCTGTTGTATGTGTATACCATGATTTACCCAGTCATCTGTTGATGGACACTTGGATCGCTTCTACTTTTTGGCTGTTGTTAATGCTGCCATGCACATGGCTGCACAAATGTCTCTTCAAGACCCTGCTTTCAGTTCTTTTGGGTGTGTGCCCAGAAGTGGGATTGCTGGATCGTATGGTAATTCTAGTTTTAGCTGTTTGAGGAACCATGGTACTGTTTTCTTTCAGTGGTGGTCCCCTTTCACATTCCCACCAATAGTGCCGAAGGGTCCCAATTTCTCTGCATTCTTTCCAACACTTATTTTCTGTCTTGTTTTGATAGTAGCCATCGTAAAGGCGTGAAATGATAGGTCGTTGTGGTTTTGATTAGCATTTCCCTAATGATTAGTGATGTTGAGACATTTTCCTCATTTTTAGATGGGTGTAACACCGACCTCACAGGGTGGCTAGGAGGATTAAAGGAGAAAAACGTATGGAAAATCCTTGGTGTAAGTGCTCAGTACAGGCCATCAACTATTATTCTTTCTAATTTATCCTAGAAAATGGGCCCAAAGTGCAGGTCCTGAGGAGGCATGTGTGAAGGACCACGTGTGCTGCTCGTATCCCTGTTGGATGCTGGGTTCCCCCGGAAACACTTCCTATCAGCACTGTCCCTCTGGCCAGGGAGGCGAGAGCCTGTAAAGGAGGCAGGGACCTTGGGGGTGGGAAGAGCAGGGCGTTAGGCCCAGGTGTCCCAGGGGTCTCCTCATTGCTCTGTGAGCAGTGGGCACCACCTGTCCTCTGCCTCAGTTTCTCCCTTTGTCACAAACGGGGCTACCCTGGGAAGAGGACAGATTACCCGTCATGACTGGAAACAGCTCTGAAATCTGTCCTGAAAGCCTCATTTCTGTGCGTGGGACCTGCAGTGGCTGGTGTGTCGGGGCCTCAGGCTCTGTTCCTTCTCACAGGTTTTCTGTCCATTCGGGGGACAGGCTGTGATCGCCAGAACCCACAACGAGCACTAAAAGCCCCTTTGCAGTGAGGCGCCACTTTGAAGTACAATCAGCTCAGAGATAACCCTCGACTCCCTGCCCCCAACCCAGGAATGTCTCCTTCCCTCACCCAAGCCCACCCCCGGGAGGATCCCAGCCCAGGAATCCTCTGTCTCTGTTTGTGGTAGTTGTGCTGCTTTGTTTTGTGTTTTTCTTCTGTGAAAATGAGAGATGGAGGAGGATAAATGTGTTCCTAGTAGGAAAATTGAGCAGGATTACAAAATAGTACTGCAGTTTGGTAAGGAGAGGCTGGCGAAGGGAAGAAACGAGGGAGCATTGAGAAAACAGGGCTGGGGCAGAAGAGACAGGCCGGCAGGTCAGGACCCAGTGTGTGGGGTCATTTTTCCCCTAAGACCCGGGGTTGGGGGGGTTGGGGGGGCGGGGGATCTGAGGTTAGAAAGGCAGGAAGCAAAGGTTTGGAAACCAGCTGGCCTTTGGGAAAGGTAGGGAGTTAGGGAGCAGGTGTTAGCGAGCCTGGTCGCCACCGAGCCTTACCTGGTTGGAGAAGCCAAGTTGGTGAAGTCACTGTGTCGAGGCTCTGGATCACCATGGCGGCTGGTTGCCCAAGTTCGAGGTGGGGAGTGGGAGACCATGGTGCTGAGACTTCAGAGGCAGACTCAATTTCCAGTCCCTCCTCCGTGCCCCCTTGACTGTATGACTCTCAGTGTCTTGGAGCCTTTGTCTCCATTTCTAAGAGATGGAGTATTAGTAGCCACCTGTTAGGGTGTTAGGAGGTCTAACTAAGATCAGCTGAGTCAAGGGTCTGCCATACATCATGAGCTCAGGAAGCATTTCCTTCTTTTTTTTGCGGTACGTGGGCCTCTCACTACTGCGGCCTCTCCCGTTGCGGAGCACAGGCTCCGGACGCGCAGGCTCAGCGGCGGCCATGGCTCACGGGCCCAGCCGCTCCGCGGCATGTGGGATCTTCCCGGACCGGGGCACGAACCCGTGTCCCCTGCATCGGCAGGCGGACTCTCAACCACTGCGCCACCAGGGAAGCCCCAGCATTTCCTTCTTAAGTGGTAGAACCAGGACTGTTGGTGATGGTGCTTGGCTTCCATCTCCAGACCCTGACTACCATGATGGGCTCGCCTCTCCAAGCTTATGCATGGGCTCTTTGCCCAAGGGGTCAGAAGTGTCTTTACCACTTGTCTCCCCGACAGGTCCACTCTGCTCCCGCCTGGCCAGGGTACTTGCTCTCCCAAAGCCAGGTCATGGTGCTCACATTTGAGGGCGGTAGCTTCTTGCAGGCAGAAACCGTGCAGTCACCAGGGGGCGCCATCTGGCTGCCAACAGTCTGGGGCTCCCTGGGTAGCTGCTGCGGGGGGCGGAGCTCTGGCCCTGGAAGTGTGTTGGGGAGCCCTGGCTGTGCACCCCAGGCTTGCACAGGGCAAGGAACCAGGGATCCAGACAGTCATTAGATGAAGTTCTACCCAGCACCGAGCTGATGTCTGCAGTTTGGAGGCTGGGAAGGAGGGGCTTGCTCAGCTGATATTTAAACTGGCCTTCAACCCACATAACAGACCGTTAACGCATACATTCTCTCAAGCATCCCGTGAGCAAACTCCCTTCCACCTCCTCCACAGTGCGCTCTGTGACTTCCTTTTCCCTTTGAAGCTGGCGTGGTGGTTTCTAGAAATTTGGTTTCTGCTGGGTGAGACTGTGGGGTGGGCATGGGGGATGCTCCTGGCTGCACTGTCTTAGATTTCTAACCCAGCACACTCTTGGCCCCTGTTTGACTTGGATTCTTTTATTTTTATTTGTTTATTTTTAATCGTGATTAAAAAAACACATAAAATTGACCATTTTAACCGTACACTTCAGTAGTATCTCCACATTGCTGTGCAACAGGCCTCTAGAACTTTTCTGTCTTGCAGAACTGAAACTCTGTACCCATTAAACACCAACTTCCCACTGCCCCCTCCTCCCAGCCCCTGGCAACCACCATTCTGCTCTCTGTCTCCGTGAACTTGACTACTCCAGGGACCTCTTAGGAGTAGACTCAGAGTCGGTATTTGTCTTCTTGTGACTGGCTTATTTCACTTAGTATGATGTCGTCAAGTTTCACCCACATTGCTGTGTGTGACTGGTTGTCCTTTTTTTTTTTTTAAGATGTTGGGGGGGCTTCTCTGGTGGCGCAGTTGTTGAGAGTCCGCCTGCCGATGGAGGGGACACGGGTTCGTGCCCCGGTCCGGGAGGATCCCACATGCCGCGGAGTGGCTGGGCCCGTGAGCCATGGCCGCTGAGCCTGCGCGTCCGGAGCCTGTGCTCCGCAACGGGAGAGGCCACGGCAGTGAGAGGCCCGCGTACCACAAAAAAAAAAAAAAAAAAAAAAAAAGTGTTGTACTAGGGCCTCCCTGGTGGCGCAGTGGTTGAGAGTCCGCCTGCCGATGCAGGGGATACGGGTTCGTGCCCCGGTCTGGGAGGATCCCATATGCCGCGGAGCGGCTGGGCCCGTGAGCCATGGCCGCTGGGCCTGCGCATCCGGAGCCTGTGCTCCGCAACGGGAGAGGCCACAACAGTGAGAGGCCCGCGTACCGCAAAAAAAAAAAAAAAAAAAAAAAAAAAAGATGTTGGGGGTAGGAGTTTATTAATTAATTTATTTGTTTTTGCTGTGTTGGGTCTTCGTTTCTGTGAGAGGGCTTTCTCTAGTTGTGGCAGGCGGGGGCCACTCTTCGTCACGGTGCTTGGGCCTCTCACTATCTCAGCCTCTCTTGTGGAGCACAGGCTCCAGATGTGCAGGCTCAGTAGTTGTGGCTCACGGGCCTAGTTGCTCTGTGGCATGTGGGATCCTCCTAGACCAGGGCTCGAACCCGTGTCCCCTGCATTAGCAGGCAGATTCTCAACCACTGCGCCACCAGGGAAGCCCTGGTTGTCCATTGTAAGAGGCTAAATAATATTCTGTTGTATGGATATACCACATTTTGTTTATCCATTCCTGTCACTGGAGCGTTCAGCTCAGATTCTGATTCTGATCTAACTGGCCATTACTGAGTGCCCACCCTATGCTGAGGGCTCTTTTAGCATCTGGGATGCCCATCATTAAGAAATTCTCACTCACTTTCGGGAACGTCCACTGAAGAGGGACACAAGTAGGGTCTTTGTTCTTTCTCACTTTGCTGACCCTTAAGAACCCTATTGTGTCACCAGAGCAGCCTCTCAAAGGATTCAGCCATGAACCTGTAGTGCTTTGATAAATGTTCCAAAAGATAAAAATAATAAAAAACAAACAATGAATGTTATATAGCCAAAAGAGGCTTGGAAACTTCAGCTTTGTCTCATTTGGTCCTCGTACCAACTGTGTGAAATTTGTGCCTATTTTTCAGATGGAAATAGAATTAGTAAGATCGGAGCAGGAGGATGAAGGTCGGGAAGGCGAGAGGGTGGCCATGAGACTGGGGCTCGGCTGGGACTAGGGTGACATAAGAGAGGTGCCCGAAGTGAGCACCCACCCAGAGGGAGCACACCTATGTTTGTGCCCTGGGCGCCTTGCTCATCCCACTCTAGCCCTGGCCCTGGGATGAAGGCCTAGCCTGAGAGAGGCCTCCCCAAGGCCAGGAGCAGCCATCTACACCCTAAGGTCTGAGAGCCACCCTGAAGGGGCTCACCCTGAGAGGGGCTTGTGTTGGAAGTGGGGAAGCCCCTGGAGGCCGGGCTCCTGGGAAGCTGGGCTTCCTGAGAGACGCAGAGCCCTGGGACCTGCAGTGTTGCCTGTCGTCCCCATTCTCTGCCTGTCCTCGTCTCAGGTGTTCAGTGTGGATTCCTGCTTATCAGCATCCCTGCGAGGTGCCACCTGAAGGTCTATAGATGCAGACGAAGAAAGCCGTGTCCAGGCAGGGCTTATGCAGATGCCTCGTGCTTCCGAAAGGAGGCTTGGGCCCCTCCGTTGCACTGACAACAGCTTGAAGCCAGGAATTGTGGGTGGAGGTCTCGGCCTCTGTGCTGTGTGGCCAGGGTGTGCCGGGACCTCTGGTGCATGGGACCTCTGTGCTGAGGCATAAACACACGGGGCACGTTTCAACAGCAACACCCATATTTGAAGTTTCAGGTGACCTTCTCGGTCTTCTCTACTTCCGTCCATGATGGGCCCCAGAGAGCTGAGCTCGGCCCTTCGGAGGGTGCAGGCTCTGGAGAAGCAGGCCTGACCTCTCTTGGTCTCTCTTAGTGGAGCCTCCTCTCCCGCGAATGAGTGGGGACCTGCGGGGCAGAGACCCTCCATCTCCGCATGGAGGGCAGGCTTTCTGGGTGTCAGGAGGCGGGGTGGCGGGTAGGTGAGAATATGGGGTGTCAGCTGTGGGAGTTGCAGAGGCCAAGGGACACCCGAGGAGTTTGAGCAGTTGGCCCTCGAGGCTCTCTTTCCTGGTTCTGAAATGGCAGTAATAATATTGACCTCGTAGGAGTGTTGAGACAGAGGAGAAAGCAGGTGAGAAAGCACTTGACAAAGCAGAAAATGTTCTGCTGGTGGGAGGTTTGATTTTACCTCTGAGGAATGGGTGGTGGAGAGAAGGAAACTGTTGCTATCTGGGGAGCGGATGGGGGAGAGAAAGGCACAAGACAGGAGTGTTTGGGAAAAGATAATGACAAGAAGTTAGGAATTTGTAGACACTGAGGAGAAAGGGGGAGGAGAAGAGGGTAGAAAAGCTGGAAAAAGTAGATGCGAGCACCTACCAACATGGCGTGAGCAGCGGTGTGTGCGTGTGCGCACAGTGTATGGTCAGTGTGTGTTGTGTAGGTGGTATGTGGTATAGTGTGTGTGTGTGTGTGTGTGTGTGGCAAGGGGTGTATGCATGTGTGGTGTGTGTAATATAGGTGTTGTGTGGTGTGTGTGTGTGGTATGTGTGTGTGTGGTATGTGTGTGTGTGCTAAGTGATGTGTACATGTGTGGTATGTATGCAGTGTGTGTAGTGTGTATGTTGTATAGGTGTGTGTGTATGTGTACACAGAGTGTGGTGCATGTGTGCTGTGTGGGGTGTGTGTGTAGGTGTGGGGTGTGTTTGTGTGTATGTGTACACAGTGTGGCGTACGTCTGCTGTGTGTGGTATGTGTGTGTGTAGGTGTGTGTGTGTATATGTACACAGAATGTGGTGTATATGTGCTGTGTGTGGTGTGTGTGTGTGTATGTGTACACAGTGTGTATGTGTACACAGTGTGTATGTGTGCTGTGTGTGGTGTGTGTGTGTGTAGCTGTGGGGTGTGTGTGTACATGTACATAGTGTGGTGTATGTGTGCTGTGTGTTGTGTGTGTAGGGGTGTGTGTATGTGTACGCAGAGTATGGTGTGTGTGTTGTGTGTGTAGGTGTGTGTATGTGTACACAGTGGTGTATGTGTGCTGTGTGTGGTGTGTGTGTGTGTATAGATGTGGGGTGTGTGTGTGTACGTGTACACAGAGTGTGGTGTGTGTGTGTAGGTGTGGGGTGTGTGTGTCTGTACACAGAGTGGTGTATGTGTGCTGTGTGTGGTGTGTGTGTAGTGTGTGTGTACATGTACACTGTGTATGTGTACTGTGTGTGTAGGTGTGTGTGTATGTGTACACAGTGGTGTGTGTGTGGTGTGTGTGTAGGTGTGTGGTGTATGTGTGTGTAGGTGTGGGGTGTGTTTGTGTGTATGTGTCCACAGTGTGGTGTATGTGTGCTGTGTGTGGTGTGTGTGTGTGTGTGTAGGTGTGGGGTGTGTGTGTGTACATGTACACAGTGTGGTATGTGTGTGTGTGTGTGGGGTGTGTGTGTGTACATGTACACAGAGTGTGGTGTGTGTGTGTGGTGTGTGTGGTGTGTCCTCTGGCCTCTTCCCCACCCCTTTCCCTCTGCCTCTGCTCAGGCTGCCCTCAGGGCTGGCGGCTGCCCGGGCACGGTGTCAGCTCAGTCGGCCTGGGCCTGCCCCCTGGTGGCTGAGTGTGGCAGGGTGACGGGCTGTGGTTCGGGCATGCTGCCCCCCGCACCCCGTTCTTGCTCTGCTCTGCCGGCCTCTGTTCTCTACCTCCTCTCCTTCCTCTTCCCCCGCCTCTGTACCCAAGGTGTCTGGGTTTCTCCCCAGGTTTCCCAAACTTCTCAAACATAAGTGAGGGTGATAACTCTAAAGCTGCCTGCTTCCCAGCGCCATGTGAGGATGAGACGGATGATGGGGGGGTGGGTGCCGTGAAAGGACTTTGTGGACGGAGGGGCCCCAGGTGAATCAGTGCGACACCAGCGTGCGACCCGGCCTTCCTGGTGGCCGTTTGTGGAACAGTCCCTCTAGGACCCCAGCGGAATTTCCATCACTTCGGGCATTGCCTGGGTGACAGGGGTCATGGGGTACAGACATTTCCATGTGATACCCAGCTGCTTTATTTTTTCTGATAAGGATTTTAAAAACAACAGAATTATTCGAGACTAACAAAATTACCTAGTGCAAATTTACTAGACAATTAAACGCCGTGACTCACGGCAGGTGTGCTGTACAGGTGTTGTTCTGGTTTTAACTACTGCTCCCTGCTCACTACAGAGCTGTCCTGGTCCTTTGGACACAGCCGGCTGAATGGCTTGGTGTCTGCCCTGCTCAGGTGGTGATTCTTTCACTCATGTGTGCATCTGGTTACTGATGCAGCAAGTATTTATTAAGTGCTCAGAACACACTTGACACCATGCTAGACACAGGGAACAACAAGATAAATAAACACACACCTGCCCCCCAGGGTCTTGACCAGCAAGCCGAGAGGCCACTTGAGGAGAAGTGCTCTGACCAGGCTGTAGCCCTGCTGTGGTCCCCATAGGGTTCTGGCATGGGCGGTGGCATTCAAGATCTGGTAGCTCAGTGATGCAGAGCTGGACCTGCCTCTGGGAGGCTCAGTGTGCCCACGCCATGTGCCAGGCACTGTGACACCAGGACGCAGCCACCACCACACAGATGGTGGGGCCCCCGCCCATGGCAGCTCTGTCCTCTGGCACAAAGTAAGTGGGCGGCATGTTTGTGTCAAATAAACGAGGATTTGATGACCTTATCATAATGTCTTTCTGTCGCCTGCTTCTGCCTGGAATCCAGCACAGAGGTCTGGGTCTGCGCTGTGTATTCTCAGAACTGATGGTCAGAGCTCTGTGGACCGGCTGTCCTGGCTTGACTGAATCACAGAAAAAGCTGTTTGTTGACCTTCTGGGCCAAACATCACCAGAAAGAGTCACTTCAGGAAAGAAGGCAACTCTGTATCTATGGCAGCATTTCCAAAAGTATGTTCTAAAAATATGAATTCAAAATAATTTATAAGGGAATTCCCTGGAGGTCCAGTGGTTAGGACTGCGCTTTCACTGCTGAGGGCCCGGGTTCAATCCCTGTTTGGGTATATGAGATCCCACAAGCTGCGCGGCACGGCCAAAGGGAAAAAAAAAATTAAAGCACACACACAAAAATTTATAAATATTAATGTGTAAAGATGAATTTCAAATGCAGAGAGAGAGAGAGGAGACGTTTGTGATCAACTTTACGTTAATGTATATTGGTGTAAAAATAATTAAACTGGTGTTATTTTAAGTAGCTACTCAGAGATTCTGGTAAGATGACTTTCCAGGAGGCGGAGTGATGCTGCGTTCAGCCTTTTCCAGACATGTTTGGCATCGAGCTCTTTTTGTGAACCAGCTCTTCTCTTCACACTAGAGTTCTGGGGAACATTAGTTTGGGAGAACCCTCTTTACCGGTTTACCCTTCTCCACCTACATCCAATACTAAGGGAACGAATCAGTCAGACCTGAGACCCTGCTGGTATTGTTTTTTTTTTTTTTTTAAGTCTTTATTGAATTTATTACAATATTGCCTCTGTTTTATGTTTTGTTTTTTTGACCCCAGGCATGTGGGATCTTAGCTCCCCTACCAGGGATCTAACCCGCACCCCATGCAGTGGAAGGCGAAGTCTTAACCACTGGACGGCCAGGGAAGTCCCCCTGCTGGTATTCTTAACAGGAGTGATATCACCCCCGAGGGGATGAAATGGTTCTTGAAGAGGAAAACAAATGTTCCTCTGTGTATTATGCACAGATAGCCATATAGTACATAAATAGATATACAGGATATCTGTGGTATTAAAATTTCATGGGAGTGATTAGGGGGAAAAAATGACTAAAAAGTCTCCTTATGGGGCTTCCCTGGTGGCGCAGTGGTTGAGAGTCCGCCTGCCGATGCAGGGGACACGGGTTCATGCCCCGGTCTGGGAAGATCCCACATGCCACGGAGCGGCTGGGCCCGTGAGCCATGGCCGCTGAGCCTGCGCGTCTGGAGCCTGTGCTCCACAACGGGAGAGGCCACAACAGTGAGAGGCCCGTGTACCGCAAAAACAAACAAACAAACAAAAAGTCTCCTTAGAAGGGCAGTAATGAAAAAAAGTTTGGGAAATGCTGGCATGCAGACTGTCAGTCAAACTGGAGTCAGGTGACAGTTCTGCCACTGTGTGACCTGGGGTAAGTTGTCTACCTCTCTGAACCTCAGGTTCCTGACCCAGAAATAGAGATTCTTACCACCCCATGAGATTGCTGTGAACTCTAAGAAGATGAGTACAGTGCCTAACACACAGGACGTGTTTGACAAACGGAGACTCAGGACAGCCCTTCGGGCCTGAAACTTTGCTCTCCAGCCTGGGTGACTGCAGCAGGGTTAGCCCGTATGCCCTCCTGTAGGGTTTCTCTGCCTTTAGGCTGTAGACTGATGCATAAAGATACGTGAAGCTTGCAACAGCCAGTCCTAAGGAAAGGGAAATGGGAAAATGCTATTTTAAAGCTTGTAAGATCAACAAAAAATAGCAGTTTAGCCCGGGGGCACCCCACCAAGTCAGAGCTGGCCGTGGGGGTGGCTGCACTACCACCTGCTGGGCACTCCACTGCCCCCCTGGACAGCAGGGCCCCAGGGCCCCAGGATCAGAGCCTTCATCTTGCAGGCGCCCCCTGCTGGACATCGGGGGCTGGGATGGACACCGAGGTGGGTGGGGCAGGCCCAGGCAGGAACTGTCTGCCGCGCCTAAAAATAGTGTGCGAGAGAACAGGAAACAGAAACTGCAGGCCAACAGGGAAATGCTTTCTGAGTTATCAGGAAACCAGGACTAGCATCGGGGGCAGCCACACCCTGCAGCAGTACTACAGCTCCCGTGAGGCCTCTCCGTGGAAGGAACTGGATGGGGAAGCTGGAGTTCGGGTGGGGTTGGGAGGGGGCTCCTAACTGGGAAACACTAGCCTCAGTGCTTTGCTTTAGGCTTAATACAGCATATCTGTGCCCTGTTGATCTTCAGTTGCATGCAGATGCAAGTCTTTATTAGGGTGACCAACAGTCCCAGTGTTTCGGGAACTGAAGGGGGCACGGAACTTTGAGTTTTCAAAGTGGGAAAGTCCTATGCAAACTCACTATCTTCTTAACGAAAGATGCTTAAGTCTCTTAAAGCTTTAGAGCCATGCGTGCATCCTCCCTGCACAGAGCATGACCTGGGGGAGTTCTTAAAAATCCCCAGGCCTAAGCTGCACTCAGACCAAGTAACTTAGACTCTCAGGGCGGGGCAGAGGTGTCTTGGATTTTAAAGCTCTTGCGGCCTCACCCTCAGAAATCCTCAATGCTCTGTCTGCAGCGGAGGCTGCAAATGCATCACGTAAAGCTAAGTCAGCAGAGGCCTCGGCTTGCGGGATCTTAGACCCTAGACCAGGGATAGAACCTGTGCCCCCTGCAGTGGAAACGTGGAGTCCTAACCACTGGACCGCCAGGGAGTTCCCAGAAAAGTGTGTTCTGATCAGTCCGATCAAAATATTTATTCAACACCTTCACACTGGAGGACAGAAGGGGTTACCAAGATGACTCAGTCAAGGTCCCTCTTCTACACGCAATTAACTTCTAATGAGCAAGACAGCCACAGTGTAGGGCAGCTGGTGACAAAAGTCATCCCTGGGGAAGAAATCTAGGATTGAACTGATGAAAAGTGCACTGGATTGAGCGTCAGAATTCCTGGGCTGTTATCACAACACTTCTAGAAATGAGCAGTGTGTGAGACCCACAATTACTCTTCTTCTCTCATCCTCACCTGTAAATTCTAAGGCTTATGACCTGACTCCTAAGGCCCCTGGCTCGTCTGAAACTTTGATTCTTTTTTTTTTTAAATAAATTTACTTATTTTAATTTATTTATTTTTGGCTGCATTGGGTTTTTGTTGCTACATGCGGGCTTTCTCTAGTTGCGGCGAGTGGGGGCTACTCTTCATTGCGGTGCGCGGGCTTCTCATTGCGGTGGCTCCTCGTTGCGGAGCACGGGCTCTAGGCGCACGGGCTTCAATAGTTCTGGCACATGGGTTCAGTAGTTGTGGCTCACGGGCTCTAGAGTTCAGGCTCAGTAGTTGTGGCACACGGGCTTAGTTTCTCCGCGGCATGTGGAATCTTCCCAGGCCAGGGCTCAAACCTGTGTCCCCTGCATTGGCAGGTGGATTCTTAACCACTGTGCCACCAGGGAAGCCCCCTGAAACTTTGATTCTGAACCTGGCCCTCACGTCTTGGAGAGCAGAGCATGCAGGGCTCCGGGCAAGCGCTCCCCCATGTTATGGACAAACTCTTTCTATCCTGTGGCTAAAAAGAGAACACATTTGCTTAGGGATAAGAGAATGAAAGTCTTAAGGTCCCATATGGACGGGGAAGATCTCGGGGCACCTGAGTTGACTACAGCGTTTGTTGCAGGTGGGAGAGGGAGGGAATAAAGCCTTTCAGAGGTGTACTGGGTTGCTAAGGCTGCCATCACAAAGCATCACGGACTGGGTGGCTTAAACAACAGAAATTTATTTGGAGGCTAGACGCCTGAAATCAAGGTGTATGGGACCATGCTCCCCCCTGAAGGCACTAGAGAAGGATCTGTTCCAGGCCTTTCTCCAAGCTTCTGATAATTCCTTAGTTGTGGCAGCCTAGCTCCAGTCTTTACATGGAGTTCTCCCTGTGTTCAAATGTCCCTTTTTATAAAGATGACAGTCATGGGCTTCCCTGGTGGCACAGTGGTTAAGAATCCGCCTGCCAGTGTTGGGGACACGAGTTCGAGCTCTGGTCCAGGAAGATCTCACATGCCGCAGAACAACAAAGCCCGTGCACTACAACTTCTGAGCCTGCGCTCTAGAGCTGGTGAGCCACAGCTACTGAGCCTGTGTGCCACAACTACTGAAGCCCATGAGCCTAGAGCCCGTGCTCTGCAGCAAGAGAAACCAACGCAATGAGAAGCCCGTGCACCGCAACGAAGAGTAGCCCCCGCTCGCCGCAACTAGAGAAAGCCCGCATGCACAGCAACAGAGACCCAACGCAGCCAAAAAAAAATAAAAAATAAAAAAATTATTTAAAAAAAGAAAAGATGACAGTCATATCGGGTTAGGGGCCGTGCCTACTCTAGTAATGCCTCATCTTAACTAATTACATCTGCAAGGACCTTATTTCCAAATAAGGTCACATGTACTGGGGGTTAGGACTTCAAGATGTGAATTTTGAGGAGGTCCAATTCAATCCATAACAGTGGGGATGCACTAACAGTAGCAGCTAACTAAACAGGTTCAATGACTAAAGAAGGCTCAGAGGCCCAAAAGGATGGTGCTTGCAAACCTAAATTTATTACAGCCATAACATCGAAGTGGAGATATCATCACAGCCAAAGGCTGCTCACGGCAGGGGTCTGGAGAAACCAAATCCTGGGCCTTACCGCCTCCCTCTGTCAGTGGCTGCGCAAGATGTGCTCTTTCTCAAATCAGGAACCACTGACGTGTGCACAGGACACTTCTGAGCCCCAAGATGGAGCCTCTTTCCGGGTTTCTTACACCTGCTGGCATGCAGGCAAATCCTCACTCCACAACCTCCCCCAGTGGCACAGCCTCCAGGGGCTCCCGGAGACCAGGTGCAAACCATCAATCTCATTGCTACCAAAGCACAAAGTCGACAAGCTGGTACGCACCACCCCAACTCCTCCGGGGCGTTGTTACAAAGCAACGCTATTAATCAGTGTGCTTCATGCCTCGACCAGGGTCAGTCCCGAGGACATGGCTGATTTCACAGGCACAGATCAGGTGAATCCCAGACATGCTGGAATTAGCCCTCACAGTCCAGGGCTGGAGGAGATCATCCAGGTGACCCCCTTTGCTAGGTGCTGAGTTCCCCCTTCCATGTGTCAGGATGTATGAAATTCACGTGGACATAAGGACAAAAATCTGAGGCCATTTGAGAGTCCAAGCAGTTCTATTCCCTTGGCCGTGGGCTTGGGTTGGGGGCTGGTGGTTTAAATCTCATTTTTATGTGCATCCTTTTTAGGTCTTCTGTAGCTCCAGCCACTGGAGTCCCTCCTTCCCTTCTTGCTGCTTTCCTGGGTCACTGACCAGGCATTTTGGGTCTGAGATGCCTTCAGAGTATGATGTGTGGGGCTCCGTGCCTGACCCCTCAGCCTGTGCTGGCAGCCCTAGGGTGACAGGGAGGTGAGGATGGAAGGAGCCCATGGGGGTGAGCCCAGTGGCCTGAGGGGGTGCCGATGGCTTATCGCCCATAGGCAGTTAGCTTCAGGGGGGCCATCTGGAGCTGGGGGTGCAGAGAGCCTGGGCAGCTCCCGGACCAGGAACACGGATGAATTGGAGTCCCGATCCCGTGGCTGATGGTCTCTGCAGGAGGCCTCAGGCCAAGGGTCACTGTAGGCTCCCCCAGGCAGTGAGAGCCACTGGCCCCAGGTCTGGGAGCACCAGAGTCCAGCTGGCTTCCACACAGAGATAGAGCAGGAGCCAGAACTGGGAGTGGAGCCTGCAGAGGGAAGTGGTAGGGGAAGCAAGACTGATTGACGCTGAGCCTTCAGAGGGTCTCGTTTATTTCCGGCCCACAAGGGACAGGGGTGCTCCAGAGCTTGGCACCTGGCTGAATCTGCAGACGTGGCAAGGGGCCAAGGGAGAGGTGACAGGGGCGGAAGCCAGGCAGGTCCTGTAGTCAGCAAAGCAGCCCTGCTGAGACAGGGCAGAGCAGACGGAGGCCTCAGGGATGTTTCCTGAAGGGGCTGGAAGCAGTGCTAGAGGTGGAAGGCAGGAGCCCTCCAGCCCCAGTGGGGAGGGGTCTGCCTGGCCTTCCCCTCTTCCAGCTCCACCAGCCACATCCTCTCTGCCTCTACTTGATGGTGCCTTTAGTCCAGCCCTTAGCTAACCAGGTTGGCCCCTGCTGGCTCCACCCCCAACCCGGACAGACACATGCCACACCGTTTGCGAATTTTAATTCTGTTTTCAGGAAGATCAAAGTAACACAAAGGGCACTAAGGAGAGACTGGAAAAAAGAGATTCAGGTGGCCCCTGTGCAATCTTGCATTTCGTTACATTTGTTCAGTTACGAGAATGATCGCTCAGGAGGTGTTTCCCTGAATGGTGATGCGTGGGAGTCTCGGGTTAGCAGCTTGGCGATGGGTAGTGATGATTATTTACGTGTTACATGTCTGCTTTAAAGTTTGGGGGTGTCTTGAGTAATCCATATGCTCATTTGCCTGTTTTTCTTTTTTTAATGAATGAATTTATTCATTTATTTAATTTTTGGCTGCATTGGGTCTTTGCTGCTGCACGTGGGTTTTCTCAAGTTGCTGAGAGCGGGGGCTACTCTTTGTTGCGGTGCATGGGCTTCTCATTGCGGAGGCTTCTCTTGTTGTGGAGCACGGCCTCTAGGCACGCGGGCTTCAGTAGTTGTGGCACGCGGGCTTCAGTAGTTGTGGCTTGTGGGCTCTAGAGCGCAGGCTCAGTAGTTGTGGCGCACGGGCTTAGTTGCTCCGTGGCATGTGGGATCTTCCCGGACCAGGGCTCAAACCCGTGTCCCCTGCATTGGCAGGAGGATTCTTAACCACTGCGCCACCAGGGGAGCCCCCATTTGCCTGTTTGATGTGACTTCAGAGCAACATTTTATAATTTTAAACAATTGTGGAGGCTAGAGTTCTAGAATTTTTGTATTTGGAGAACTTTTTGTTGTGTGTATGATTCGGTTGAGGCTGGGACCTTACTTGGTTAAGGAGATGCTGGAGAGGCTACTGACTTAGGATCAAGTCCCAGCTCTGTCTCTAATAGTCTGTGACCCTGAGCAAAACACTTCTCTGAGTCTCATTTATCCATCTGTGCAATGAAGAGAACACAGAGCCTGCCTTCCAGGACTAAATGCAGCGGGGTATGTGATGTAGGAAAGCCTTTCCAGCTGCAAAGTTCTACACAAGTGCAGAGTATTATTCCTACAGTTACTATTCAATGTAACATTATTTCCATGGGGAAGTCCAGTTTACTTTTTGACAATTGGATTTACAACGTAGTTTCCAGGAATGCATTTGTCTCCAAGTGGTCTTTGGCCAAAAGCAACACAACTTGACCCCGAGATAAAATGCACTGTGGCAAAGGGCAGGAACTGCACAGGCAGGTTTTCAAAGAAAAAGAGAAAACTCCCCCCAGCTATGATGCTCATCTTGCCCATCTGCAGAGAAGTCCTGGTACTGGGGTTCTCCAGAGAAACAGAAAAAACAGGATGTGTATGTATGTGTTTATTTATTTATTTATATTAAGGAATTGGCTCATGCAATTGTGGAGGTTTGGCAAGTCCAAAATGTGCAGGGTGGGCCAGCGGGCTGGAGACCCACGGCAGAGCCGATGTTGTAGTTCAAGTCCAAAGGCAGTCGGCTGGCAGAATTTCCTCTTCATAGTGGGAGGGCAGTGTTTTTCTATTAAGGTCTTCAACTGATTGGACAAGACCCACCCACCCTATGGAGGGCAGTCTGCTTTCCTCAGAGTCTCTTGATTTACATGTTAATCTCACTAGTCATTCCCCTACTCCAAGGGGAGGGGTGGGAGGTGCCTGCATTGCACCTCAAGCTTTGATGAGTGTCCTCTGCACTTTGGGGTGCTTGGTAGACTGGTGACAGCCTCTCACTTGAGAAATCTAAAGGATGTGAGGGAGGTAGTGATGACCAGTTGTTCTGAAGTTGGAGCAAAAGAGAGGTGGCTTCACTGGGGGCTACCTGCACTCCCGTAGTTTGTTGGTGTGAAGAACATGAGACCAGTTGGAGCCACAAGTGCAGGAGAGGTGCATGGGCTCCTCCAAACCTGCCAAGAGGAGAGCCTTGGGGAGAAGGGGGAAAAGAGTCTTCTGCAGATAGAAGCTGGGACATCTCCAGATGCCCAGAGGCTGAAGAAGGTGCAGGTGACAGCCAGATGAGACATGTGTTGGCTGTCACCAGGAGCCCTAGAACTCTAGATCCCTGAACTCTGGGGAGTGTTCGTGAAGGTCACCTTGGAATGTTTCTTGGCTCAGAGACTGTGATGTCCATATAAATTGAGAACTCTCCTGCCCCTTTCTCCTCCTGCTTCCCTTTTCTCGGGCCTGGAGGGGTCAGGAACCAGGGTTGGCAAAGTGAGGGAGGAGGGGCAAAAGTACCAGGGAGGGACGGGGGGAAGAAGCCAGCCTTGTTCCCCACTGGATGGCTCGACTTTGGCACTGGGGAGAGTGGCTCTGATTCTGTAAACATCCCCCTGCCACCCGCCACCTGCCCACAGTGGTGCAGTGTATTTCCCCACTGGGCTGGTATCGGGCTCAGCCATGTGACTTGCCAGTGGGATGTTAGCAGATGTCACGTGAATAAAGGCTTGCAGTATGCTTGCACTGAGGACTTTCCTCTTGCATTTCTGTCCTCATCAGGAGAACATGGCCCAGGTAGAGTGCGCTTCCTAAAGAATGAAAGACGTGGAACAGTCCCAAACAGTGCTCACAGCCTGGAGCAAGCCTGACTGGGATCAGCAAACTGCCCCCTACTTATGAGCTAGAAACAGATGCCTATTTCTGTGTGTCACGGAGCTTTGGGGTGGTTTATTCTGTGGCATTATTATGACAACAGTTGACAAAAGAAGTTACCAAATAAAGTTGAGACCTGTGATGATTACACTAAGGTAGACATTACTTGTTGACTGGAGGACATTCTTTATTGACTAGAACTGCCTAGAGTTCATTCTGGGGTGGGAGAAGACCATGCCTAACCAACTAAACTTAAAGGAACATTAATAGACAACAATAAAGTTGCTTTCTGATCATACCCATGTGCCCTGCCCGTCCAACTCAGCAGTTACATATATTTCCATCAACAGTATATAATAATGTTGTATATGTTTAAAATTTACACAGATAGCATCCTGTATTCTGCAAATTGCCCTTTTCACTTGCGGTTATGCTTTTGAGGTTTATCCAGGCTTTAGTGAAAGGGGCTGAGATTGGTCCTGTCTAGCTGCTATTCCTTCTTTGACCCATCTGGTCCAATCCTCATTTGGGGCTGCAGCGTTTCCTCTGCAGATAACTTTTCTCTGCAGTCACCATTTTTTTATTCTTTAAATCTTCACTGGTACCTGGCCCCTGGGGGAGAAGGAGAGGGAAGGGAAGTAACATTTATGAAGTACCTGCTGCATGCAGGCGCACTGGGTGCTTTAATCCTCTCATTTAATCCTCTTAGTACCCCTTTGGGGTAGCTGTTAGTGTTCCTGTTTTATGGATGATAGAAACCTGGGGTTTAGAGAGATGATTCATTTACCGGAGGCCACGTGAGCAGAAAGTCTGTCTGTCTGTAGAGCCCTTGCTGCTAACCACGGCACTGCATCTGTTCTCGTTAGTGGAACAGGTGTCCTTCAGTCCCACGTCATTGCCCTACAAGACCCCTTTGCAATCCCTAGATCATTTGCGTAGGGCGGGACCTACCTCTGGTCCATTTTCTGGTTCACCTGCTCCCTCAGGTGGGACCACAGTCCTCGTGGAACAAGCCTTACCCTCTTTTTTCCCAGTACTGCATGGCATTTTTGTGTGTGTGTGTGTGTGTGTGTGGAACGCGGGCCTCTCACTGTTGTGGCCTCTCCTGTTGCAGAGCACAGGCTCCGCACATGCAGGCTCAGCGGCCATGGCTCACGGGCCCAGCTGCTCCGTGGCATGTGGGATCCTCCCGGACCGGGGCACGAACCCATGTCCCCTGCATCGGCAGGCGGACTCTCAACCACTGCGCCACCAGGGAAGCCCTGCATGGCATGTTTAAAGAAATGATTAGCGACCTACACGGAAGTGTCACCAAGGGAAGAGGAGCTGCTCCCTTACTCAGGAGCCAGCAGGTCCCATGGTGCAGACAGAATCTTTTGCAGACCCTGGGGGAGTGAATGATAGGCAAGGCAGGGGAGGAGGAGGGCGCAGAGCAGGATAGCAGCTGCTCCCGGTGGCTTCGAGTCATGTTCACAGCCTAAATTAGCCTTATTCTTTTCCAGATCCTCTGTGGGCTTGCTGCAGGCTGCCTGGCTGCCTGATCTCCTAGGTGTTGTTTTGTCCCTTTCTCCCCTGTCCAGCCCTCCCTCTTAGGTTCTTTCACTAGAGCTAGCTTGCTGAGAGGCTAGATGGAGTGGCCTAAATGTGGGCTGAAAGATGGTGGTAGTGGGTGCTCAGATTTCTCTTTCATCTCTTCTTGTCCCTAGGAAACTTTACCATTAGAGATTAATTCTTTTACTGGAATGCAACTTGAAGTAAAGTCTTATCAGAACAATTTATCAGATTTTCCCCTGAAGACAGCATATTTGAAAAACGCACACAAAATTCTCATATGATTCTACTACAATGTAGGGTAATTCTTCCCTCCTGCCTATGTCACCCCTTCCTCTCCCCTTAGATGGCTGCACTGATGGAGGGAAGGGAGCATCAGGGCTCTGAGTTGAGAGAGGTCAAGGAGGGGCTTCACCAGAGGGAGCCAGCAGAAAGGGCAAGCTGGCCATTGGCACAAGACTGCTCTGGGCCAGCTCTGCTGTGGCCTCGGAGATGGAAAGCCCAAGTCTGAGCTTCAGCTGTTTCACAAACTGGGTGCAGAGCCTGGAGAAAGTTACTCCTTTCTGGGCCTGCTTCCTTTCATGGAAAACAAAGGTTGAAGAAGGTGATCTCTAAGATCCCTTGTCACGTAGTGAGTCTGTAAGTTTTCTCTGCAGATTCTGCACTGCAGAACAGTTTTCTCAGCCTCGGTGTTTTGCTGGCTCAGCACTGTGGCTCTCTATCTTGAAAACTAATCTGCGCCCCACAGTTCATCTTAAAAACAAGGCAAAACAACAAGCCACAGCTTTTCTTATTAACTCTGCAAACAACAGAGGTAACCTAGGAAGGGACTGCTGACGGGTCATTAGATGGAACCAGGCTTTGCTCCAAAGTGCAGGGTGATGGATGCACTCCGGGGGGCAGCCTTGGTGCACCCTGGTATCTACACGGCACAAACAGGCTTGCAACAATTTGGCTTTTCCCTTGCCTGGCTGGACATTCTCTAGACCCTCTGCAGGTCTTATCCGACTGTGGGCCCTAACCGTTGCCAGGCAATGTACAGGCACTTCCCATCACTCCGGCATGAGTTTCCTTTGGAATCTTTTCCAAAATAGCTCATTCTCATTTTTCTTTTGTGGTGTGTGTTGCCTTTATACTTTTAACTATTTTGTTTATGTCTCATCATTTTAAATATTCTGATTTTATTGTCTGTCAATTTTTCCTTTATCTGAAATTTTTTTCTTCTAGTATTGTTTGTTTTGTCTGCTGGTTCTTGCTGGAGGTGACTGTTTTCCTTATAATTTGGAATTGTAATCTTGGATTGTGAGCTCTCATCTTCAGGGGGCTTGATCTGTGGGTTAAGTACCCGTTCCTTCTGGGAAGTTTTGCATTTGCTTCTTCTGGGCTTCCTGGGTTATGTCTTGTCGTGGATCCATTTCATGTTAATTTCTCTTCTTGGAGGGTCCCAGATCCATAGTGTAATTTCAGATCCCAAACCCTTGTGAGTCATAGCCCTGGTGCCTAGAATTCTCAGCAGAGACTTCTTTATTCTAATAAAGTAGGAAGGAACAGATAAGTTTCCTTGCAGTCTCCCTGTACTAGTGAATGAATTTTTCTCAGCCACCCCTTTATTGAGCTTGCATCTCTTTGAGAGTTCTGGCTTTATGTAGGGATCTTAGTTCCACATCCCCACCTTGTACCAGATAAGTCTCATTTCCTATGCTTGGATAGATGATGGTCCTGGTTACTGGTCTTGCTGGAATCTGAATCTCCTAGGCCCTCCTGTCTACCGAATAGGAGTTATGCTTCTTGAATAAGAGAGGAGAAGGGAAGAGAGGGCCAGATTGGTTGTTTTAATGTGTTAGTAGCCTTTTTGGAACAGGTGAATATCATCTACTCTAGTGGTCTTTACCCTCTTTTACTTAAAAGAATTTTGAAAACCAATGTGCCTTGTAGCACATTTTTAAGTTCCCTTATGAATAATTTCAAATTAAGTTGAAATAATTGCAAAAGATATAACCTCCAGTGTATTTGAAATATTTTCATTTAAAAAAACAGTTGTATCACTTTTTAAAATGTTAGTGACTTGATACCTACCATTATTTATTCAAAATGCACATACAACTTTTTTTTTGGCTGCACCACATGGCTTGTGGGATTTTAGTTCCCCGAGCAGGGATTGAACCCAGGCCCTCGGCAGTGAGAGCTCGGAGTCCTAACCGCTGGACCGCCAGGGAATTCCCCTACAACTTTTTTTTAAACGTTTGAGACTTTACATCATTTTCTCTTTGAACTCATTTTAAATAATTTTATGAGGTAATGTTTTGCCTTTAAAAGTATTTTAAATTGTCTTCTTATACTTCTCAGCAACACAAAGCAACATAAAGTTAAATTTTATTTCTTGTGATCGTAAGTCCTTAAGCGTTGAACACATTTCTCTGGATTGAGTTATTTTTGCAATTATTATGAATAGGCTATGGCTCAAAATAACATAAATACATTATGAAATTTGATAAATACTTAAATACTTAAAAAATGGAAATATTTCATGAGGTGGACGTGACGGTCAAGGCTCTCTGGGCAATACTACTGTGGCTTAAATGAGACAGGAGTCCGTATATTTCACTCTTATTTTAATTTTAAAAATTTTTTTATCTTAATTTATTCTTGGCTGCATTGGGTCTTTGTTGCTGCGCGTGGGCTTTCTCTAGTTGCGGCTACTCTTCGTTGCGGTGTGTGGGCTTCTCATTGCGGTGGCTTCTCTTGTTGTGGAGCAAGGTCTCTAGGCGTGTGGGCTTCAGTAGTTGTGGCACACGGGCTCGGTAGTTGTGGCTCGCGGGCCCTAGAGCGCAGGCTCCGTAGTTGTGGCGCATGGGCTTAGTTGCTCCGTGGCATGTGGGATCTTCCCGGACCAGGGCTCGAACCCATGTCCCCTGCATTGGCAGGCAGATTCTTAATCACTGCCAATGATTAAGAATGAGCCACCAGGGAAGCCCCACTCTTATTTTGATTTTTATCGATATAAGCACTGAACAACTTTGCTCACATAAATAAGAGGATTTGGAAAAGAAGGAGTTTTGTTCTACCTGTTATTCAGTTCTTTAATTTTCTTTTAATTTTTTAAGCCCCAAATCACATGGTCACATGGTGATCTAGCATCAAAAAATTATTTTCGCAACCTATTAGTCAACAGTTTGATTAGGTTCCCTTCGGATTTTCTAGCAAGCAAAGAACTGAAAAACCATGACTTGCAAAAAGTGAATGGAGTCACTTATTTTCTCACCACGTAAACCAATGTTGGAAGCTGGCTCTGGTCTGGCACCCAGAGATTTTCACACCTGGAATCAAGCGGCACATTGAGATTCTGGGTGGGTGGGAGGTGTGCCTTTCTTTCGTAAAGTCGGAGAACAGAAATTGAGTGGGAGGCTTCTGCTGTAGGTGTTTTCAGGTAGATCAGCTTTAGTGGGGAGGGCTTTTGGAAGTTGAGGATCTGGAATGGAAAACGGTTCCCCTTGAGACTGCCAGGCCTGAGCACCCCCTGGAGAGTTTTCCAGACCCTCAGTCATTTGTTTGAGGGAGGTCTTCCTGGAAGAAGAGGGCTTTGCAGCTGGATTGTAAGCTCTGTGAATAGGGACCACATCTGTGTCTGGGTGGTGCTCAGTGAGTTCAAGGTGGACGATAATAAACTAACGTTTATTGTGTGTTTACCATCACATTGACACCTGCCTTAGCTCAGTCAGTCCACACGTAAGTCCATGAGGAGTTTGTTCTCACTGATTCCATCTCACACGTGAGGTGCTGAAGACCAGACGGGCAAAGAACATTCTAAAGGGGCCTGAGTGGTACATAGTAGAACTGGGGCCTGAATCCCAAAGAGTCTGTCTAATATCAAAGCAGCAAAGTGAGGCCTCAGCGTGGCCCCATGACTCTCTTCCCTGCTCTCCAGTCAGGGAGAGAAGAGAAGAGATTGCTTCTTGGATAATTAAAAATAATAGAACGGTAGTGTTGGAAATGGCTTTTTAAATGAGCAACGTGCTATGGGGTGAGTTAGCTTTTCTCAGTCTTAGTACCTCATGTGTAAAACAGGGATGTGATGTTGATGATGATGGTGATGGGGCTGATGGGGCCGATGATGAGGAGGATGGGGATGATGATGGTGGCGGCGATACCTACTGCAGAAGGGAGCAGTTATCTCATAGCCAGTACCTGCCACTGCTGGACACTTCGCTCTTTCTCAGTTTAGGCAAACATCTGTCTTCCATCCCCTCCTCTGCAAAACACTTTTCTCATAACAAGCTTTCAGCTATTTGATGTTTAAATACCTATTCCCTTTGTCGTCTCTTCTCCAGGATAAATCTCATGAGTCCTTTGTCTAAATGGAAGTTATAATTTTAATACTCCTTATTTTCCTGGTCACCCTCCTCTGCATATATTCTCATTTGTCAAAATGACTTTAAAAATATGGTACTCAGATTTTATCTCCATATTCCAGTTGTGGTTTGACTGGGGCAGAATGCTGTGAAATTGCTCTTTCCCTGGATCTTTAGATGTCATCTAAACACTTAATGGTTTTTCCTAAGCGTCCTCACTGTTGACTCGGTAAACTTCTGTTAAGTCACCATCCACAGGTTGATGCAAGTCGGCTGCAAACCCCATCTCCCATCCCATCTTACAATTTTGCAGGGGACAGTTTGTAACCTTGACCACGGGACTTTACATCTACCTCTGTGAAATTTCATTTTGTTGCCCACAGTCTGTATGCTAGCTTGTCCAAGTGTTTTTTTTTTTTTTTTTTTTTTTTGCGGTACTTGAGCCTCTCACTGTTGTGGCCTCTCCTGTTGCGGAGCACAGGCTCCAGACGCGCAGGCTCAGCGGCCATGGCTTACGGGCCCAGCCGCTCCGCGGCATGTGGGATCTTCCTGGACCAGGGCACGAACCCGTGTCCCCTGCATCGGCAGGCGGACTCTCAACCACTGCGTCACCAGGTGGTTCTGAATCCTGATTCTGTTCATTAAGGAGGAGAGCACAACGCATGGTGGTGTGAGGTGAACGGGGTGGCTTAGGAGAAAGAGCAGTGAATGAATGGTGTTGCAGACATCCAGGCCAATTGGGTCATCACTATTTTAGGTTCTTTCTCTTTGATAGCAATCCCTTCTATTATTTAGAGATAGGTGAAGGATATGTTTCCCTGCCCCCCTACTAAATGCACTCTTGTAAGTTCCATGATGTTCCAGCTCCCTGTCTCTTGGGCATTCTTCTCTGTACTTTGCATACTCGGGGTAGATGAAGCAATGCTTGAGCAGAGGATTCAGCTAACTATCTAATTGCAACCAGGTGACAAACCTCCACAAACACTGGTGGAATCCTAAGGCCTGGGAGCTTCTCCGAAAGGCATGGGCTACCGGGCTCGGTGGATTTTTCCGCTCCGTTCACACACGGGTGCGAATGCCTGTGAAATCTTTTAGCCAATCCATGAATCTTGAACAGCATTCAGTTCAGCAACAAGAGTATTTTCTAACATTCATTCTACTAATTAACAGAAGTGGTTAGTGTGGATCAGAGATTAAGTTGGCTGGAATGCTTGTCAGTAGCTGCCTGTCGGGTGTGGGATTTTCATGAGAGTGTTCCAAATGCTAACTGCCTGTGCATGGACTGTGTATCCCCATTAAGGAACTTAGGATGTTAAATAACCTCCTCTGGGCTATCTGTGGATAACAATGCTATATGTGACTACAGGGGTTAATTTTATGTGCCAGCTGGACTGGGCCACAGGGTGCCCAGATATTTGGTTGAACATTGTGTCTGGGTGTGTCCATGAGGGTGTTTCTGGATGAGGTTGAATATTTAATTAGTAGCCTGAGTGAAGCAGATTGCCCTCCATAAGGTGGGTGGGCCTCATCCAATCTGTTGTGGATCTGAGTAGAAGAAAAAGGCTGACTAAGAGGGAACTTCTGCCTATTTGAACTGAGACAGTGATTTTTTTCCTGCCTTCAGACTGGAACTGAAAAATGGGCTCTTCTTGGGTCTTGAGGCTGCTGGCTTTTGACTGGAACTTACGCCATAGGATCTGCTGGGTCTCCAGTTTGCCTGCAGATCTTGGGATTTCTTAGCCCCCATAATCGTGTGGGCCTATTCCTTGTAATAAATCTCTCTCTCTCTCTATCTCTTTCTATGTATGTATATATCTCCTACTGGTTCTGGTTCTCTGGAGAACCCTAATACAGGTATGTATGTACTGCCATCTGTGCAGAAGTACTGTGAAGTAAGTTATAACAAGGTAGCAGATTGGGAGGTGGGTGCTAGGTTTTCTTCCCAACTGTTGCTGCCAACTGGTTCTGCATGCCACAAAGTGGTCCTGTGAGTATCACCATGGTCACACAGAGAGGTCCCATCTAGGCATCCATCTGTTATGCAACAGGACTGGTACACATCCCACAATGTCACGTGGCATGACTTCTCTGTGGGTGGTGGGGGGAAAGGGAGCCTACAAAGCAGAGTTGGCATTACCCTCTCGTCATCCCTCCAGAGAGCCATGCCAGGGCAGGGCTTTGCTGGATGCGCAGTGTGGGTTTGCATTCCAGTGACAGGGGTCTGCCTCATTTTGGGGGCAAGTGTGAGAGTGACTTGATACCAGGGAAGGGAGCCCTCACTGCCTGGCACAGGGCGTCTGGGTTCCAGCTCCAGCTGTTGCTGAGAGTTTTCTGGGAGCACCAGCTGCTCAGCGACCTGGAGATCTGGGGCCCCTCGGGAGTGGCAGCTCCTCTGCAGAGGGTGAGAGTAGAGAGGGAGGATACCCACCATTCCAATGACAAGTGGACTTGAGTGCAGCACTTTGCACTGGGAGAAGTTAGGGAGGGGCTTTTCCAGCTGGCTTGGTGCCCAGGAAACCCAGAGTGAGGTCTTGGGGTCACTGTATGACAGTCCTGCCCCTTGTATCACATTTTGTGACTGTGATGGTTGTGCCCCTTCCTGGGTCGCAGTCTTCTCATCTTTTGGAGTGATGAGATTGCTTTTTGGTCTCTCTCAGGCTCTGCATTCTAAATGGGGACAGAAGCCTACCTCCCTCTAGTACACAGACTCTTGATAAACAAATGGTGTATGTCAAATATATAAATTCCCATGGTTCAAAATATTGAATAATTTTCCTTCAAATTTTCTTGCACAAATGAGTAACAGTTGAATTTTAATATTTTGCTAATAATGATGCTAGGTGATTGGAATGTGGAAAGAGATGTTAAGAAATGCTCAGAAAAGACAGATAAAGGCTTCATATTGCTGAGTGACTCAGTGAGCATTTGTAGGACAATGATGTTTCTGTCATTTTCTCATGCTCATTAAAAAAGGCATGTGGAGATTCTGGGTCCATAGAGTTCTGTCTTTTCTCCCTAAAAGCGTCGCATTTGTTTTAATTCTCAGCGTGACTGATTTTGGAGACAGGCAGCCCTTCTCAAAAGTGCAGATCATCTTGACTTCAAAACAGTGATAGATTCAGTCTTCACATTTTCACGACCAAATGGAGAACAGGATCGCGGAAACCATTTTGCTCACTGGCTCGCTTTGGCAGTGCTGGAGCAAGGCTGCAGGAGGTAAATGGATGCAGCGTATCGACCTGGTTACGTGCAGCTGAATAATTATGATGGCATCATTTTTCTGCATTCGGTCAAAACTGCACACAGAGCAATCTGACAGTGCCCATTGGTCTAGACCATTTTTCTTCATAAAAGCCACTGCATTTGTCTCCTTTTACATGCAAGTCATCTCAGGCAGACAACTTACTTCTGAGGTACAGATGTACCCCTTTTCAAAATCCTCCGGAAGTCTCTCCTCAACTTTTCCTTTCCTGCACCTAGCAAAGTGTCCTGAGTATAACAGGCAGTCAATAAATATCTGTTGTGGCTGATGAGGACGGGGAGTGAAATTGAGGAAGCCTTTCATGGGTTTATAATGGCGATGCTGTGCAGTAGATTGGTGCGAGAGGTTGCCAGAAACATCCGATGATTACCGCTACAGCCCCATCTCCCTTGGTAAGCCTTTGATTGAAAGGCAATACAGGTATCATTTTGCTGCATTAGGAGGAAAAGGTATATGGAGATTTGACGTGTGTGGTGTTTCATAACTTTCTCTCCATCAAACAGCGACATTTGTCTTCTTTCATCTAAGGCTGAATCATTTGTGAAATGGAGACCTAAATTTTAAGGCGCAGAACATTTCAAGTTAACCATCCTTGAGAAAGCTTGCTTCATGTTTTTTTTCTGCCCAAATGGGGAATAAGAATATAGAAACCGGTTACCTCTTGATAATGGCACTTCTGAGTCAGAGCATGGGGAGGGGCGGCTGCAGGAAGCTGCCTGACATCACTGGCTTGTTTTGCTTTTGATTCATTTAACGGCTGCGACCCAGACAGTGGAACCTGCGTGGGGTGATGGTAGGGGGGAGCCAGAGGGTGGTTTTGGGGAGCAAGGATAAGGAAAATCCTGCACAGTGACATTTCCTGGAGACCCATCCTATGCCAGACACTATACCAGGCAGTGGGAATCCAAAGATAAATATGGTCTCTGTCCCCAAGGAGCTCCTGGTTAAATGGGGGAAATGGACCAGGAAGCAAATGCTTCCAGCACAGAAGAGGTCCATGGTGACACAGGAGGGAGAGCTGGACATAGTGAAAGCACAGAGGGCGGGGACCGTATCCAGTTCAGGGGAGTCAGGGAAGCTTCCTGGGGAGGCGTGTTGGCATTGAGTCTATAAAAGATGGTATGATTTAGTCAGGCAAAGGTGATGCGGGCTGGAGGTGGTGTGCCAGCAAAGAGAGAAGCATGTGTGAGGGATAGAGGCAAGAGGGGTCATGGCAAAGTGATTTTGGATCCAGGGAAAGGAGAGGTCCTGAAGAACAGGAGATGTCTGAGGAGGAAGTTAGATGCAGAAGTGAAATGACAGAAACAGAAAAGGACAGCTTATCTCAAATTCCTCCGTTCTGCTGTCAATTTAATGCCAGGCTGGTCCTCCATCCTCACACCCCACGTTCAATCAGATACCAAGTCCTGTTGGAGTTACCTCCATGATGCCCCTAGAACCCACCCTCACCCCTCCTCTTCGTCTTCACTGCCATGGCCTCGGACTTCATCCTCTCTGGCTGAGACCCCCCCCCTCATAGAGGGACCACAAATAACACCAGCTTGAACACCAGAGAAGTTCATTTCTCTTTCACAAGTAACTGCTGGGACAGCTCAGCAGCTCCGTGGTGCCTGGGACACAAGTGTCTTCTGGGTCCTTGCTTTGATGTTCCTGTGCTCTTGTCCTCGTTTGCAGGATCCCATGTACTGCAGCAGCTCAGCTGCAGTCCAGTCAGTGGAGGAAGCAAAAGAGGAAGGGAAGGCATGCTCCTTCCTTTAAAAGCATCACCTAGAAGTTGTTTACATAGGTTACGCTCACATTTCCCTAGCCATACGGTCCCATCTATCAGCGAGGAGAGCCAGGAAATGTAGTTTTTATTTAGGGTGACCAAAAACGAAGCAATAAACCAAGGGTTCAAGTGCCATAGAGAAAGGAGAGAAGGGCTATTGAGGGACATCTGGTCACCCACCCCTAGTCTTGCCCTCTTTGCCAGCTGTTTGCAAAGCTCTGAAGGTGTAGGTCATCGCACCCCATCTACTACGAAACCACACTCACCCAGCTCTGTCTCTACCTGTCTGGGAACATGCTCACTCCTGGGTGAGTCTCCAGGCTCCACAAGTTTGCTCGGGCTCCGCCTCCTGCTGGAGAAGCAGCAGAATATGGTGCACGGCATGTGAGACCAGAGTCAAAGAACTCTGTGCCTGGGGCTTCCCTGGTGGCGCGGTGGTTGGGAGTCCGCCTGCCGATGCAGGGGGCGTGGGTTCGTGCCCCGGTCTGGGAGGATCCCACGTGCCGTGGAGCGGCTGGGCCTGTGAGCCGTGGCCGCTGGGCCCGTGCGTCCGGAGCCTGTGCTCCGCGGCGGGAGAGGCCACAGCGGTGAGAGGCCTGCGTACCACACACACAAAAAAACAAAAAACAAAACTCTGTGCCTGTGGAACCAGGTGTAAGCTTGTAAGCTCTTCTAGCTCTGAGGCTCTGTCGTCTGTACAATTTGGATAATAATTTAACTTGAGGGCAAGGGTAGAAGATAATGTAGGTAAAGACAGTGCCTAGTAGATGTCAGTCATTACAGCCAGCCTCCTTGCCCCGCCCCCCTCAGGTGAAACTGCTCACCCATCCGCTTGTGACTCTGACCCTTTCCCCACAGAGTCTCCCCCTAGGGGTTCCCATGTCACTGTCCTCGTAAGGTCTTGGTTCAGCAGCCCGTGCCCTCTCCTCTGATGATTTTTACCCACATCCACCTTCCCTGGCAGGCTGAACTCTGTGGTCCCCACTGCTTGCAGCAAGCTGCCCGCTAAAGCAGAGGTCAGTGTCGGTTAACCTGAAGTGGGTTGAACCGGGGCCAAGAAGCAAGTCACACAGACCCAGAGGAGCAGCGGCTCAGAAACAGGCATACCAGAGCCTCGGAGCTGGTGCTCACAGCTGGGCATCTGGGGCCAAGTCAGCTCTTACCCGAGGTCAGAGCCTTTGGTGGGTGAGGAGACCAGACTGGCAGGCACATGGAAGAGATGAGATCCAGGCAGGGAGACCTGGGGAGAAGGGGTCACGGTGCGGGTGAAGCCCACCCGTATCAGAGCCCGGTGGAAGGAGCTGGACGCTCAGCCAGGCCATCCCTGAGTGCTGGGGTCAGAAAGGAGGGATCCGCATTTGCAGGAGGAGGAAAGGGGAATAGGAATGAGGGAACAGAGAGAAAGCCTCCCTCCCCCCATCAATCTGGCTCTGGTGTAGGGCCCAGACACAGCATCCTGTAGGAAAAGAGCAAAGACTGGAGAGGTGATGGGAGGAAAGGCGATGTTTGCTTTTGGGTTGCACAGGGATATGGTCGCACTGCTGCAGCCTCTCCAGCAGAGGGCAGGAGAGGCCCATGCATGAGGCTCGGGCAGCACGGGCTGCAGGGGCTGGGAGGCCAGGAAGGTGGGGAGAAAGGATGGGGAGGAAAAGCTAGGCCCAAGTCTTCTTTCCAAGGAAGACGCTGTCGGCGGACATTTCCCAGCCCCTGGGTTCTACAGAGCTGGGTGGAAGTTGTGACAACGGGGTGACCCGTGCAGAGGGTTCATTTAGAAGGCGGCTCCAGGCAGCACCCGCGAGGGCCTGGCTCTGAGCTTCTGGTTCGGGCCTCCGCACCTGTCCGCTCTGCTCGTAGCCCACGGTTCAGAAGCGGGGATGACCTGTCCCCCTCCTTGGCCTGTGTTGCTCCTGCGTCAGGACATCTGGTTTGTGAGGCTCGTGTGGGTGGACGTCCCCGCATCCTCAGTCCCACACCTCAGGACCTCGGGGGGGGGGGGTCGTGTCTCTGTCACGGCATCCATCAAACCCATCCCCATGCCTGGAAACCGCAGAAGGACCCCGTCCTGCCGTCCAGTTGTGGGCAGTCATGTGGGAGAGCTTTGAGCCGAAGTCTTGGGGTCAGGCTCTGGCTGGGACCTCCCCTCATCTCTCTGAGACTCAGTTTTCGCTTCCGAGAAGCAGAGGTTTGAAAACCAGCTCTTACCCAGCGCTGTGAGGAATCTCAAATGAGAGAATTGCATAAACACTCTTCTGAACAGTTAAGGGATACAGAAATGTGATTTTTGGTCATTGATCGTCTGTTTCAGGCACGAAGGTTCTGTGAGGACAAAGATGGGGTCTTATCCGTCCCTCTGCCTCTGTGGGGCTGAGCACTGTTTTGTGGATGGAAGCCGGTCCCTGAGGAGGGGGTGGGCAGTGAGTGCCGTCCTGGTCAGCACCGGCTCCTTATAGGACAGGGCGCGATGGGGCAGTGGATGAGGCCAAGAGGCTGCTGCCCAGGCCCGACCTGTTCTGAGACGGTGGATGTTCTGAGGACAGGGGATAAAGATTCCAGAGTCCCCATGGAGGCGGCACCTCCCACAGGAAGCTTTCCTAGAGCAGATTGGGCGCATTTGCAAGCTGATGTAATGCCACGTGGCCCAGGGTGGCAGGGAGGGGTCAGGGATCACAGAAGTAGGCCAGGCAGGCAAGGTCGAGGGCTGGAAACGAGCCCCAGTGCCGCTGGTGCTGGGAGCTGGGCAGCCTTTTCTTCTCTGGCCGCTCCCCTTTCTAGCTGGCGAGAGCTTTTGATCGCAGCCCCTTGGGTGCACAGGAGAGACCACTCCATAGCTCACAAGGGCCCTGGATTCCTTAACCTGTCTTCCTTCTTTCTGGAGAGCAGACGTTTGTGTGTGGGGCATTCACAGGCTCTGACAAGTCCCATTTCCTTACTAATAAATATTCCTCCTCTCCTCTCTGAGCACTAAAAGAAAAAATCCAGAGGAAGAACAAGTCACCCATTTGTCACCAGCTCCTCCATCCACACCAGGGGACACATTTTACTGTTGCTTGTGGCCAACTCGGGGAAACAAGGAAGAGGGATGTGTTTGTTTCTCTCCAATTGGTTTAATCCTGCTTGGAAGGGCCAGCCCTGCCCTTGACCCTGGCCTGGTCGCAGCTGGGAGAGTTGCAGGAGGAGGGGGAGGGCAGTGCGGGGCAGCGGCTCAGGCAGGGGCCATAGGAGACCAGACAAAAGCAGGGAGGAGGGGGGAGAGGAGATAGAAGGTTGGAGACACTGACCAGGGGACGCTCTGCCCCCCAGGGGAGGAGAGGAAGAAGGTTCCCAAACCAAAGAGGATACGGGCCTGCAGAGAGCCCAGAGCTCTGGCCACCTTTACCTAAGGAGCTCGGCACCTCCTTGGTGATGGCCATGCTGGTCATTCGTTACAGGAGCATCATGTCCAGCAAGCAGACTGTTGGAGCTCCGGCCTTGCAGCCACTAGCCCGGTGTGTCTGCATCCTACGGGCTGTCTACCTGCTACGCTGGGGGGCGTCTCCATGCTCTAAGATGCTTCTGTTTTCTCTGGTATTTGCTCATCCCTGTTTAATGTACTTTTCAGCCTCTTACAGAGAACACAGACCATGGCCAGACCACGCCTGGCTGTCGCCAGATCACAAGCCAGGTCTTGGTGGTGCTGGGGCATGTGTTTTTGTCACAATGAGCTCTCGTGATTGCAGATGTTCTGGGACCTGTCACAGGGGCCCAGAAACAGTTGTTTAATATTATCTGTCAGAGTCCTGGGCAAGGAAGGCAGACCCCGTGTTGGGGGTCTCACTTCCTACCTGGCTGTGTGATATGGGTGAGGGTCACAGCTCCCTGGGCCTCGTCCTTTCTCATCTGCAAAGTGGCAGGAAACCCATCGCTGCCCTGTCATGCCCTTCAGGTTGTTTGGATACGAGGTGACGTTTAGTGTATGTGAGTCTCTCTGCGTCCCGTGAAGGAGGGTGTCAGTGGAGCTGCTGTTATGGTTATTCTTTGGGGGAGGTTGGCGAGCTCTCTCTCTCTGCTCTCGGTCCCCCTGTCCCCCTCTCATTTCTGTGCTGCCTGTTCCCGCACTGCGAGCTGGCCCCGCCCCCCCCCCCGGACGCGGCCAGTCCCACGGCCCCAGTCGGAGCCACCCACCCAGTGGGCTCCGTGGTGTGGCGCCCAGTGGAGGAAGGGAGGACACCATTCTGGCCTGTGCTGTCTTCTTTGACATCAGCCTGGAATGTTCTGGAAGCTGCCAGCAGGGGGCAGTAGCACCCCGCACCTTGACCCCTCACCTGTGCTTCCCCACTGGGGCCAGAAGGCCACCTCAGCGAGCGGTGTGTGCGGCAGGCAGGTCAGGAGTGAATCCCTGACCTGGGCCGCGTGTGATGGGTGTGGCAGGGCCACCTCGAGAGCCAGACGTGGCACCAAGTGCTGACTTCCTTGGGGGAGCAGGAGCTTCGGGGGGTGATGTCCTGGGTGATGCTGACCAGCGGTGAGGCCCCCAGCACTGTCCTCAGCGGCTGCTTGTGTCCACCGAGCGCCCTGTCCCGAGGGAGGGGCCACGGGGTTGGCTCCGATGAGCACAGAGGATGGGCTGGGAGCAGGCAGGTGGGTGACTTGGTGGCCTGGGCCCCTGCCCCCTGCCCAGACCTCTGCCCTCAGCTGCCACTGCGAGCTGGCCCCGCCTACCCCCCTGGACGCGGCCAGTCCCATGGCCCCGCCACTCCTGACATGAGCCCCGGCCCCTCCTGGCCCAGCTCCTGGGGGCCCGGTTCCTGCACTCAGCCATCTCCTCTCCTCTGCATTCCTGGCACTGCTGCATTGAGGTGGAAGGTGGGTACCAGGTTCCTTTCCCAGCAGTTACCCCCCTCGCCCAACATGTGGATGACGTTGCAGGATGATGCTTACTGACCACAGGGGACTTGTTCCAGGGTTTCTAGGGACTCCTGGCCTCTGAGGAAAGAAGAATAACAGGGATCTTGTGTATCTATTGTGTTTTGCCCATAGGGAGTTTCTGAGGGCTGGCGGGGGGGTGCTTTAAGGCAGGTAGTGTCAGTGTTTCCCATTGTTATTGTTCCCTCCTCCGTCTGAAACAAGAGCCAGTAACGTCCTGAACCTTGGCAATCACTTGGCTTCCCATGGGTGATGGGGGGAATCTCTGTCACAGGGCCCATCTCCCCAGAAAGCAGGAATCACACACTGTCTGCTTACACCTGAGAACTACTTGGTGCTGTGGAGTATTCTGATATGAGGGTGTCACAGTGTCTTGTTTTCTCCACTCCTATGTTTTCCAGTGTTGCTGTTATTAAATGATTCATTCGGTAACATTTATTCACTCACTCACTGGTTTATTGGTATTTATTGAGCACCTACTATGCACCAAGTGCTTTTTTTTTTTTTTTAAGTTAGGGAGGGGGATTGAGATCCCTTTTCAGGCCCCGTGAATAGTCTCACCCTGCCCTTTTCTAATGAAACACAGCTGTGGCTCCAGATGTGGGGATAGAGGGGTGAGCAGGACGGAGCCAGGGGAAAGAGCTGGGCACGTATGTAGCAAAGCAGAACTGGGAGGGAGAAGAGATGCGACAAATGTTGGGGGAGAAGAGGACAGATCAGGGTAAGAGGCAGGACAGACTGGGGAAGGAGACAAGATGGATGGGTTGGCCGATCTGGGGACAGGGAGAGGGAAAGAGACAGGAACGGGGAGGAGGGGGCAAGGGGCACGGCTGGGGGAGAGGCAGTGAGGAACACTGGGCAGAGGGGCCCGGGGAGTGGGGTTAGAGGATGGCATGGTCTCAGGAGAGAGTCTGCAGTTCAGGTTTGGGACTGAAATCCCTGAGCAGGAAGTGATGGGGCACAGTTCAGACCCAGGTTCCGGGGGCCTAGAGGTCACAGCTGCAGCCGCAGAGCTGGCCGCCAGTGGCTGGCAGCCCGCGTCGGGGGGGTGGGGGGCGTGCATCCCTGACGGCCAGCTCGTCCGTGTGCTGTGCAGGGGTGGGTGACCAGGTGCTCTGGGAGTAATGGCATCAACAGGCAAAGCCCCTGCCTTCAGGGAGCTCCCGCTGAGTGGCCAGAGCCAGCTAGAAGCAGAATGAGTGCAGGGTTGGTGACGAAATGAGGTTTGTCCTCTAGCCCCTCCCTGCTTCCAAGCAGAGCTCCCCACTGCCAGCCCCCTCCCCTTGTGGTCCTCAGCTAGGCTGTGTTTGCCTTTCTCTCATCGAAGTTTCAAAACATACTAGCTCTGTGTCCCTTTCCTGAATATTCTCCTGGTTGTCAGGAGCAACTTTAATAAGTTATGGTGTTAAAGACTCTGACTCCACGGATGCTGCCTTCCAGGTAGCGTTTATTCTTTGGACCCATAAATAGCTTAAGGCAACGTAGTAAGTAAAACAGGACCACAGGCAGCCAGGCAGGGCCAGTGGGAGGCTAATGGGGGAAATCTGGACTCAAGGGACATCAAACCCCACCCTGTAGATGGCCAGGCTATCCTCCTTATCCATGCATCAGGACCCCGTTTTCACGACATCCAAGGAAATCTTGGGGGAAGTGGGTTCCACTCTTCTCTCATTGGTTCTAAGGTTCCTAATAACCACACAGATGCCCTGATGCCTAAAGGCCCTCCCCCTCCCCCGCTCCTCCCTCCCAGCTGAGGTCTGAGCGGCATCCCCTTCCAGCCCCAGTGAAGGTGGACAGCCGCTGAGCTTTTTTTCTTTATTTTGTGAAGGTTCTTTCTGATTCTCTCTTTCAGCTCTTTTCTCCTCAAGTTCAAAGAAAATCAGGTTCCTTTAACCTTTCCTCAAGCTTCTTGCTCTTTAATCCCTAATCATTTCTGCAATTTCTGTCCTCTAAATCTTTTCCAGTTCTTGCTTCTCAAGGGAAACCTTAAATTGGACACATTAGGAGTTTGGGGAGTTTTAATGGGGTGATGGCTCCTTGGTTCATATCTAATATTCCAACATAATAATGATAAAAAAGTGAATGTTTTCATTTTTCCTCCTGCGTCAGGCTCTGTTTGCAGGGCTTCTTGTATGTATCTTAATTTAATCTTCATAACAGCTGGCCTATGAGGAAGGCATTATGATTCCATTTTACAGATGAGAGAAACTAGGCTCAGATAAGTTAAAGTCATTTGTGCGAAGTCACACACTAGTTAATGTAAGAGCCAGGTAGGGGTTGGGGGAGGGTGCTACAGAGCTCGAAGCTGACTTTTGTAAATATAGAAATTTATTCTAATTCTAATTTAAAAAATCTTAATAATTCATGCAAATATTTTGCATTGTGCTTTATACAAAACCCACATTTGTTTTAATGTAAGAATAACACTTTTTATTTTGATGAACCTC
Organism: Mesoplodon bidens; assembly: GCF_964165515.1. Classification (NCBI taxonomy): domain Eukaryota; kingdom Metazoa; phylum Chordata; class Mammalia; order Artiodactyla; family Ziphiidae; genus Mesoplodon; species Mesoplodon bidens. The sequence goes on from NC_138166.1 coordinate 85,960,512, forward strand.
AGGATAGAATTGATGCTCTGGGGAGACATGCCATGTCTGCGTTGTGGCCTCAGGTCCCCAGGGCACACCCCCATGCACCTTTGGGCTTCAAACACCCCAGAGGGAAATTTCTGTTCTCTGAGTCCTGAGACCTGTCCTCTAGCATCACCACATAGCTGGACAGCTTTATAGGTATCTTTTCTCCTGGAGCACCAGTTCCTCAACTTCTAAGAAAGGAATGATTTGTTTCTTGGAGTCGTTTTGAAGAGAATGTAAAATAATAGATACGAGAGGGTCTGCGAAGTGCAAAAGCATGACATGCTTGGTGAATGTTTACATTTTGACATCAGGAGGCCATTTGAGCTGCACTGAGCCTCTGATTTACTCTGGCCGTAGATTTATTTTCCTATGCTTCCACAGATTTATTCTACGAAGAGTTTCTATTTAGCCCCATCTCCACTTCCCAGGGTCCAAATGAAGTCTGTGTTTCCCTGACTTGATTTCTCTGCCTGATTAATAGAATTTCCCTGCAAGTGAGGAGGGGGGCGTCCCCGCCCATGAGAGCCGACATAGCCGCCCCTGAAGTTGGAATTTTCACAGAACACTCGCCCTACCTGAGCATCAGCATCTTTCAAGTATCCAGATGGAGCCTGCCATGCAGGGATGCTGCTTATGGAAATGAGATGATACCAAGTTGATGCAACAGTCAGCGGATATGTATGCAGGGCCTGCTCTGAGCCAGACGCTGCTCTAGGGCTTGAGAGAGATCGACAAGCCCAACAAAGATTCCTGCCCTTGGGAGCTTGGATTCCAGTGTGTACATACATGAGGTGTAAACATAAGTAAAGGTATGAATAAGCAAAACATAGAGTCTGTTAGAAAGAGAGAAAGGAGAGAGTAAGCAGAGAGAGGGGCATCAGGAGTGTTGGATGGTGGGTGCTACTTGTAAATGGGGGTCCGGATGATCCTTGCCAGGAAAGTGAGATTTGCACAGCCTCCTTCAGGTCTCCATCTGAGGTGGGTCAAATAGATGTCTGTGGGCAGGGTGGAAGGACCAGATGGAACAAAGGAATTAAGGCGGGATTAAGCCTGGCGTGTCTGAGGAGTATCAGAGTAGCCGGTGTGGCTGAAGTGGACACGAGGAGAAGAACAGCAGGAGAAAAGGTCAAAGAGGACGAGGGGAGGGCACAATCTATCTAGAGCCTTCTCAGCTTGTCCTCTAAGTGAAACAGGAGCCTTCTCAGGGTTTGAGGCAGAGAAATGACATCATGTGACATCTTTTCAGCTTAGCCACCCCCAAATTCCACACCAGTTCCCTGGCTGAAGTTTGCAGGCCCTCGGAGTCAGAGGTGGGCGGTAGTTGTGCTGGAGCCACCTGCAGGGTCTGAGACTGAGGAGAGGTGGCTGCTGGGGGGAGAGTCAGGGGGCCTGTGACTGTGCCACAAGGAGAGAGAGTGGACCCTCAGAACTGTCCACCACCCTCAGTTAGCTGGTGCTGCAGATAGGACCTGGGCATAAATAACACTCCAGTAAAAGGCTCTGGGAGTTCAGAGAAGGATGAGATTAATACAGACTCTGAGGATTCAAGGTTTAATTATGGGGGATGCCATTTAATCTGGGACTTAGATAGTAGGGTTTGGATAGTTGGATATGAACGAAGGGGCATCCTGCTGGGAATAGCTGAAATGTGCCCTGGGGTAGAAAAACAAAGAAACAGCCGTGGTAACTGGTTCTACTTCATTGGATTGTAGGATGTATGAGGGGAAGGGTGGAAAGTTAGGTTGATTAATACTATTTTGGATGCTCTGAGGACATAAGTATAGCATTGTTATTCTATGTTTAAAGGATCAGGACATAAACTTGCTAGAATTCTAGAACTACTTGGTAAGGAGAGAGAGAGGTTAAGAACCAGATTCAGAGAAATGGTAGAGGTGAGGGCCTTGTTTGGAAGATAATTGTGCAGTTGTGGGGCTTCAAGTATTTGAGTCATCTCAAGAAACAAGACCACATGACCAAAAACATGGAGGAAAAAAAGAGATGATAGAAATAAACCCATAGAAGATACAGATCTTAGAATGAGTAGAAATGGACATTAAAAGGAAGTTACATGAGAAGATGGAGAACTTCAGGAGAGAACTGGAATCTATGAACAGAAAAAAGAAAAATTCTGGAACTGAAAAATGCTCCATAGGATGGGTTTAACAGTAGGTTTGGCACACCTGAAGAGAATAGCGGTCTGGAAGTAGAAGAAAATATCCAGACTAAAGAAAAAAGTGTAAAATTCAGAAAAGTGTATAAGAGAAAGAATATGGTGAAAAGTTTTAACATATATGCATTGGGAATCCCAGAAAGAGAGGAGAGAGATAATGGGGCAGAAACAATATCTAAAGAAATAATAACCAGGAATTTTATGAAAGTGATGAAAGACATCAAGCTGTGGGCCCAAGAAGCACCACGAACCTAAAGCAGGATAAATACAAAGAAAACCCATATATCTAGGCTCCTTGGAGTAAAATGGCCAGAAACAAAGACAGAGAAAAATCTTAAAGGCAGCCAAAGGGGAAAATATATGTGACCTTCAAACAAACAGCAATAAGATCCACAGCTGGCCTCTCGCCAGAAGACAATGTAAGGCTATCTTTAAAGTGCTAAAAGAAAATAATTGCTAAGCTGGCATTTGACACCCATTGAAGACACCCTTCAAAAGTTAAAGTGAAATAGAACATCTTTGGGCAAACAAAAACAGAATTCTTCACATGCAGGCCTATCCTAAAAGAAATACTAAAAAAATTCTTAGGATAGAAGGAAAAGGATTCCAGAAGGAAGCACAGGGATATAGGAAGGAATGAAGAGTGAGGGGTAGATAAATAAATCTACATGAATACTGACCATTTAACACTAAAACAATCACAAGAGTTACTTTTTATGAAGTGTGTATTATGTTTCAGGCAATGTGCACGCATTATTTTATTTATTCTTCACAACAATCCTGTGAGTTTGGTTCCCATTTGCAACACGAGGAGACTGAGGTTTAGAGAGTAAACGTAGTTTGCTTGAACTTGAGTCGGTCTTACGACCAAGACTTTGTTTCTCTAAGTTGTGCTTTTCTGAAGTGTCAGTTGCTGGTCCCCTTATGTTGCAGGGAGAACTGGTGAGGTGGGCATCCATCTGGGTCAGTCTTGGTGGCTGTCATTTCCAGGTACTTCCCGCTCACTGTGGAAGGGTAACCCAAAGTAGCTCTGGATGTGGGCACAGCAGCTGGTTGGCCGGCTCCCTCGGTGGGGCTGGTGAGTTCCTTCTGCTTCAAATAGCTTCTATTTTCTTCTCCACACACCGAATCACTAGCCATCCTTCAACACCCAGAAAAAAATCTCGCCCTGGCCATGAATTCTTCCTTGATATTTCCGTTTATTCTGACCACTCCCCTTTTAATCTACCTGCAAATTAGCCATCAGTACCGTATTGAAGAGGTCTCAGTTTCGTATGTGATGGCTCTTCTCCCCTGCCATTAGACTGTAATTACGATCCTGGAAAGCAGAGGCCGTAGCTGGTTTGACATTTACCAACCAATGTGCTTAGTGTGGCACCTGGCACTTAGAGGGTGCTCAGGCAGCAAATACTCATTGATTTGTTAATTGTAGGTCACCCTGTCCACCACTGGCAGTGAAGCCACAGCCAGTGTTTCGGCCATGAATACCATGTGAACAATTGCAGAGCATTTCAGCTTGTCCTGAATTTAGCAGAGTTGTTGAACTCAGTGAGGTCCAATCAGGGCTAAGTTTATATAGCATCAAGATGTCTCGATTGAAGGGTGAACAGTGAAGTCTGCTGAGTTATGTTTGGATTATCAACCAACCAAATTCCCAGGCACTACCAAGAGCAGTTGTTTAATGTAATTACACTTTCTCGTAGGATCTTCTGTCAAACTGATTTGTGAGTGGCGTAATAGTCAAGCCACAACAGGTGCCCCCTCAGCCCCATTGCTCTGGGCCCCACCTCAGAGCTCTGTGCCTTCCCTGTTGGTTCACCACTGTTTTTTTTTTTTTTTAAATTATTTATTTATTTATTTATTTATGGCTGCGTTGGGTCTTAGTTGCTGCGCGCGGGCTTTTCTCTAGTTGCGGCGAGCGGGGGCTGCTCTTCGTTGCAGTGCGCGGGCTTCTCATTGCGGTGGCTTCTCTTGTTGCGGAGCACAGGCTCTAGGCACGCGGGCTTCAGTAGTTGTGGCTCGTGGGCTCAGTAGTCGTGGCTCGTGGGCTCCAGAGCGCAGGCACAGTAGTTGTGGCGCCTGGGCTTAGTTGCTCTGTGGCATGCGGGATCTTCCCAGACCAGGACTCGAACCCGTGTGCCCTGCCTTGGCAGGCGGATTCTTAACCACTGCGCCATCAGGGAAGTCCCCTCCCCACTGATTTTTTTTTTTTTGCGGTACGCGGGCCTCTCACTATTGTGGCCTCTCCCGTTACAGAGCACAGGCTCCGGACGTGCAGGCTCAGCGGCCATGGCCCACGGGCCCAGCCGCTCTGCGGCATAGTGGGATCTTCTCGGACTGGGGCACGAACCTGTGTCCCCTACATCAGCAGCGGACTCTCAACCACTGCGCCACCAGGGAAGCCCACCACTGATTTTTTCTGCTTTCTCAGTGCTGATATTCATGGAAGTCTAGACACATCTTTGGGTAGGGAGGACACCCACAAGGGTACCCGTGGTGACTATTAATGAGTGTTCCATAATGAGACTGGGACACCTGTGTGCCAGTGGGAATGTAGAGGCAGAGAACAGCAGTTAGAGGAAAGTAAGAGAATACATGGCATTGCTGGCTGGGCAAGATGCAGGCAAGGAAGAAGGCTATGTGGGTCTAAAATGGCCCAAATAGATTTTGGATCTCTCTTAGCTTGGCAGAGGCCAAGAGGAAAGTGATACAGTAAGGTGGCTGTAGGAAGAGTCAAATCTGGAATTTATTGAGGACCTTGTCATGCTCAGCTTTGTTCTGAAAGGCAGCCAAGAGGGAGAGAAATATCTCCCATTTTGGCCTAAGATGAGAGTGAAGAAAGAAAAGGCAAAGTAAAGTGTTTTTGGACTAAAACTGTAACTTCCAGTGGTCCATGTACTTTTTGTTTCACCTGTGGTTATATTTTGTATTTCATATAACTTGAACTTAATTGGGGAGGACATTTTCGACTCCCACTCCCACCTGCCCTTCATAAATATCCAAGCACAGCAATGCGTTGTATTGCGCTAATTGAATTAAGGCCTAATCACACACATACACATACATGTGCACACATGCACACAGATACTCATTCTTTCAGTTGAAATCCATAAAAACTGGTTGATCTGAGATTTTAAAAATTATAAAACGTTGACAAAAAATCTTGATGGGATTTTGGTAGAAATTGTATTAAACCTGAATATCAATTTGGGGAGAGTCGACATCTTTACTATATTGAGTCTTCCAATCCATGAACACAATATGTCTCTTCACTTAATTAGGTCTTCTTTGATTTCTTTCGCTAGTGTTTTGTAGTTTACAACATACAAGTTTTGTACGTTTTTAAAAGATTTATACCTAAGTATTTCATTTCTTTTTGAGTGATTGTAAATGGCATTGTAATTTTAATTTTGGTTTCCATGTGTTCATTGCTGGTATATAGAAATACAGTTGATTTTCATATGTGGATCTTGTATCCTCTGACCTTGCTGAACTCATTAGTTCTAGTTGTTGTTGTTGTTGTTGTTTTTTGGTAGATTCTGTAATTTTCTGCCCAGATGGTCATGTCATCTGCATATAGGGACAGCTGAATTTTTTTCTTTCTGGTCTGCATGGCTTTTATTTCCTTTTCTTGCCTTAATGTGTTGGTTAAAATTTCAGTATTATGTTGAATAGCAGTGGTGTGAGTGGTCAGCCTTGCTTTGATCCTGATCTTACAAGGAAAGCACTCAGTTTTTCATTATTATGTACATTATTTGTATCTTTTTTGTAGATGTCAAGGGAATTCCCCTCTCTTCCTAGTTTTCTGAAAGTTTTTAATCATAAACAGGTGTTGAATTTGTCACTGTCTTTCCTGAATCAGTATATATGATCATGTGATTTTCCTTCTTTAGTCTGTTTGTATGTGAATTATTTACATTGACTGATTGACTTTTAAATTTTGAACCACTCTTGCATATATTGGGTTGGCTAAGAAGTTCATTTGTGTTTTTCTGTAAGATGTTGCAGAAAAACCCAAACGAACTTTTTTGGCCAACCCAATATTTAGACTTACTATATAGTACAGTAACCAAGGCAGTGTGGTGTTGGGAGAGGGATAGACACATAGATCAATGGAATAGAATAGAGAACGCAGAAATAGCCTCACACAAGTATGGCCAACTGATTTTTGATAAAGGTGCAAAAATATTTCAATGGAAGAAGTATAGTCTTTTCAACAACTGGTGCTGGGGTAATTGGATATCCATAGGCAAGCAAAAAAAAAAATAGAACCTTGACTTAATCTTACACCTTATACAAAAATTAACTGAAAGTGGAATATACAGATTTAAATGTAAAAGATAAAACTATAAAACATTTAGAAGAAAATATAGGACCTGGCGAAGACTTCTTAGACATGACACCAAAAGCATTATACATAAAAGAAAAAGATTGATAAATTGAACTTCATCAAAACGAAAATCTTATGCTTTGTGTAACATACTGTTAAGAGAATGAAAAGATAAGTTACAGACTGGGAGAAGATATTTGCAAACCCCATGTCTGACAACTTATATCTAGACTATAAAACCTAACACTAAAAAACCAAACAATAGAATTAGAAAATGGACAAAAGACATGGAGAGACATTTTACTAAAGAGGATGCAGAGATGGCAAATAAGCACATGAAAAAATGTTCAACATCAGTAGTTGTCAGGGAAATGCAGTTAAGACCATAATGATATATTACTACACATACATCAGGACAGCTAAAATAAAAAATAATGACAGGGTCAGATGCTGCTGAGGGTGTGGAGAACCTGGGTCTTTCATACATTGCTGATGAGAAAGGAAAATGGCCACTCTGGAATATAATTTGACAATTTCTTAAAAAAGTCAATATGTTGGTACAGCCACTATGGAAAACAGTATGGAGGTTCCTCAAAAAACTAAAAATAGAGTTGCCATATGATCCAGCAACCCCATTCCTGGGCATATGTCTGGAAAAAACTGTAATTTGAAAAGATACATGCACCCCTATGTTCATAGCAGCACTATTCACAACAGCCAAGACATGGAAACAAACTAAATGTCCATTGACAGATGAATGGATAAAGAAGATATAGTGTACATATGCAATGGAATATTACTCAGCCGTAAAAAGAAATGAAATAATGCCATTGGCAGCAACATGGATGGACCTAGAGATTATCATAGTAAGTGAAGTAGAGAGAAAGACAAATATCGTGTGATATCACTCATATGTGGAATCTAAAATATGACACAACTAAACTTATCTACGAAATAGAAACGGGCTCACAGACATAGAGAACAGACTTGTGGTTGCCAAGCGGGTGTGGTAGGGGGGCTTGGAAGCCTGGATTGGGAGTTTGGGGTTAGCAGATACAAACTATTATATATAGAATGGATAAATAATAAGGTCCTATTGTATAGTACAGGGAACTATATTCAATATCCTATAATAATCCATAATGGAAAAGAATAAAAAAAAGAAAAAAATACACACTTACCATATAACCCAGCACTTACACTTCTAGGCATTTATCCCAGAGAAATGAAAAACTTATGTCCATACAAACCCTCTCTATGATTGCTTATAGCAGCTTGTTTGTAATAGCCCCAAGCTGGAAACAGCCAAAATACACTACAATAGGCTAATGGTTAAATGAACCGTGGACATATATACCATGGATACTCAGAAATGAAAAGGAACTATTTACACACACAAAAACTTGAGTGGATCTCAAGGGCATTTATTTCGAGTGAAAAAAGCCAATTTCAAAATGTATATTCGGATAACATTTCTAAGTGACAAAAGTAAGGCATTGGAGAACAAATTGGTGGTTGTCAGGGGTTAGGGATGTTGGGAATTAGGGTGGGGAGGGAAGGTGTGATTCTAAAGGGATAGTGTGAGGGAGATCTTTGTGATTATAATATAGTTCTGTATCTTGATTCCAGTGGTGGTTACCTGAATCTACCTACACATGTGGTAAGACAAAGAACCGTAACACACATGTACTAATGTCAGTATCCTTATTTTGATATTGCATTTTAGTTATGTAACATGTAACCATTCGGGGGAAACTGAGCGTAGAATACAAGGGACCACTCTGTACCATGTTTGCAATATCCTGTGAATCTGTAATTATTTCTAGATTAAAAGTTAAAGAAAAGCAAACCTAGAAAGTATTTCAGCCATACTAAAAGATATAGAGGGCTTCCCCGGTGGCGCAGTGGTTGAGAGTCCGCCTGCCGATGCAGGGGACACGGGTTCGTGCCCCGGTCTGGGAAGATCCCACATGCCGTGGAGCGGCTAGGCCCGTGAGCCATGGCCGGTGAGCCTGAGCATCCGGAGCCTGTGCTCCGCAACGGGAGAGGCCACAACAGTGAGAGGCCCACGTACTGCAAAAAAAAAAAAGATATAGAGAACAGTACAAAAAACGCTGTGTGCCCACTACCCAGCATGAACGAGGCCCCCCAAACATTACAGAGCTCCCTGTGGATACCCGCCAGCCGCCAGATCACATTCTCCTTCCTCTGCTCACTTCCTTAAAGTGACCACTCTCCTAATTTTGATGTTTATCATCCTCATATTTATACTTCCACCATAAATATATGTATCCTTAAATAATGTGTAATTTTGTTCTACATATTTTAGAACCCTATACATGCAGTCAAATTGTGCTTACCCTACAACTTGCCTTTTTTCACTTGAAATATGTCTTTTGAGATTTGTCACATCAGTATACATGGGTTTAGTTTAATCATTTAAAATGGCGTAGTATCCTACCGAATTAATTTACCACAATTATCCATTTCTTTGATGGACATTTAGGGTATTTCCAATTTTTCCTTATTATGGCCAATACTACAATAGTCATTTTAATAAAAGTCTTCTTGATTATACCTAGAAGAGTTTTAGGGGATATATTTTGGACTAGAAATGCTGGGCCATGGGTATGGGTTATATGCATCTTCAGCACTACTAGGTATTGCCCAATTGTACTTCAAAGTGATTTTCCTAGGACCTTAAGAGAACTCCTATTGGGCCACATCATTGCCAGCATCCAGTAGTGTCACATTTTTTGCCAATCTAATGGGTATGAAGTAGAATTACATTGTGGTTTGAATGTGTGTTCCTTGTCTTCTGGTGTTGTCGAGTGTTAAAAAATATACTTTTTGAGCATTTTGGCTTTTTTTTTTTTTTTTTTTTTGCGGTACGCGGGTCTCTCACTGTTGTGGCCTCTCCCGCTGATGGAGCACGGGCTCCGGATGCGCGGGCTCAGCAGCCATGGCTCTCGGGCCCAGCCGCTCCGCGGCATGTGGGATCCTCCCGGACCGGGGCACAAACCCGTGTCCCCTGCATCGGCAGTTGGACCCCCAACCACTGCGCCACCAGGGAAGCCCTGCTTCCTTATCTTGAGGGTATAGCCTTTCGGGTTCCCACACTTATGGGAGGAGGTTCACTCTTGGACTTTCCATGTTGGGCAGGTTTTGGGCTTTGTCTTATCTTCTAAGCCTCGTAAGCCTGAGCAAACTTAAGGTTCAAGTTCTTTTACTTTAGCAAATGCCTTCAGGACAAATGTAACTTCAGGATTCTTGATTCCTTTTGTCACATATCTTTTTGACCTGATTGTTCCTTAGTTGTCAGCTCTTTGAGATTCTTAAAGAAAAAATTTAATATCTTATCTAGCATTTAGTTCTTTCCTTTTCAGAAGGAAAATCTATCCAACAATCAGGCAAGTTCTTATACTGGAAACAGTAGGCTTTATTGAGTTTTAAAATTTAATGACTGCAAAATTTATTTATAGAAATTCCACACTATTTAAAAACATCTTATTCCTTTGTTGTTTCTGACACTTTATTTTATATTACAAATGAATTTGAATTTTTGATTTTACAGCCTGTATCGCATAATTCTATGAACTAAAACTCCTGTGGGTCGGTTATTGTTTCCAATGATTCTTGTTTGCTTTTTCCTGTTTCCTCACATGTTTTGTAATTTGGGCTATCAGCTTTTATGTAATGGAGCTTTGTCAGTGGTATTCTGTGCAGTGTTTATCAGAGTGTACCCTTCTAGAGAAGGGTGTTACATTTGTTTCCATCACCGGCTCAGAGCAATGCCAGAGGGGCCACCTCTATGTGACTTTCTCAGTTGAGAGGTTCGGAGACTATGCAGTTTGTGTAAGGTGGGCCTGTGGTTATGAAATTTTAAGAAGACATTTTTTGGCTACCCAGCCCCCAGGCCCTGAGAGACGGGCTTCTGTGCCACTTTCCTTAGACAGTGCATAGATTTTTTTTTTTCCTAGTTCACCCTTGCACAAAGACCATAGCCCTCCAGTGTTACAGTTTTTCAGATGTGATTCCCAATTTCATCCCAGCCCATGGCTTTGGTCTCTTGTACCTAGATGGCTATTCAAGCCCAAGATTCTTTATTTTTCTTTTAATCAAGACCAGAAAGTGCTCCGAGTGCAGCCACAGCCTCAGCACCACGTCCCACACCCCCACTCTGGTTTTCAGCTTCCTCTTCCTTTTTTTTTTTCCTCTAGAGATTTTCCTTGCTTTCTTAAGAGATCAGCCAAGCATTTAAACACTGTTTGTTTTATTTTATCTAGCATTTCTAAGTAGTTGGTTAACAGGAGGCATTTCAGCTATCTCATCTCTCACATTGCTGGAAATTGATGTTAATTCAGTCATTTTTTTAGGGAGCATCTATATGATGTCCAATATCTCATTTGAATACTTTTTAAAAAAAGTTTTCACTGATATATATATATATATATATATTTTTTTTTTTTTTTTTGCGGTACACGGGCTTCTCACTGTTGTGGCCTCTCCCGTTGCGGAGCACAGGCTCCGGACGCGCAAGCTCAGCGGCCATGGCTCACGGGCCCAGCCGCTCCGCGGCATGTGGGATCCTCCCAGACCGGGGCACGAACCCGCGTCCCCTGCATCGGCAGGCGGACTCTCAACCACTGCGCCACCAGGGAAGCCCATTCACTGATATTTTTGAAGGCTGAAAATAGTGAAGGCAAGGACCTCATCATATTTATCTTTGTATTTCTCATGCCTGGGTATAAAGTACCAATAATTGTTTCAAAAATGAGGAAATAGGAAGTTTATCTAGAGCATGTCATTAGCTATTCTTTCAAGACTGTGCTCATTTCTGAACATCGATAAATAAAATGTCTCAACCAATCTAAAAACTATTCTTAAGCAGATCTGATTAGAGTGCTTTTATTTGTCCACAAAAAAGTTTCTTCTGACTTTGTGAGTGTGAAGCCTTTCCTTACATCCAAACTAATGTTGGCATATAGGTAAAAAATCAGGTGGCTAGCAAGGCTATTTCCCTCCATTTTGGTGACCTCTTTCCTGGGCCAAGTCTCCATGTGGACAGTCTAATTCCATTGTTGTTTGTAGACTGGATACCAGTGCAACGTGATTATGGCAAACAGTATCAACAACAGTGTTCCACGTCCCCTCCTCTACCCTTGAGATTACATATTTGCTCACACACAGAGTATATTAGACGTGTGCTCCCCCTCTGGAAGAATAATTACAGCTGTCTTTAGGCATTTGCATGCCCAGAAGGAAGGCGTTGCTGTGTACCCAGGCCTTGGGAAATGGGCACTTGCATGACGTCCTGCCCTCCTGCAACCTCCTCCTATGGGGTTCCCTCCCCCACCAAGCAGAGCAAGGCAACATCCAGTACTGAGGCTCTGCCAGGCCTCATTGGTTAATTGCCAACCACTGTGGGAGTTAATCAGAGATTTCCAAGACAGCCAGAGTGGAGATCTGAGAGAAAACAGAGCAGGCAGCTGCCAGACATAATCCCGTACCCACCTGTCCTCTCCAGGATGCTCGAGAGTTGGAGATTTTGAGGCAGCTTCTGAATGCGATGGGGTCGCTCTGGGCAACCCAAGAAGCAGCAAGTAGAGGATGGAGAGATTGGGGGGGGCAGTTAGGGGAGGTGGACCTTGGAGCCGAGAGTAAGAGCAAAGGGACATTGCATTTTCTCTGTGGGTGGTGCTGGGTGTGGACATGGGGAGGCTACTGCTAACTCACAGAGGCAGACAGACTCCTGGGAGCTGTGGTTTCCGGGATCTCTATATTTGCGTTTGGTGCTTCAGAGGGGAGTTTAAACCAATGCAAATGCATATGGCCTTGACTGTCAGGCAGTAAGAGCCCACAGACCCATTCTCCATCATCTAGTTTTCTAATCAGATTGTTGGCACGCCAAACACACCCCATGCCTTATACTGCAAGCGTGAGTTATAACTCTAGAGAGAGCTAGCTGGATGTCAGGTTCAGTAGGGAAAGCTACGTTGACTGTATAACCCACAAGTACGTACCGTTGGTCACTATGACCGGGATTTGGCCCTAAACCCCTCTGTAGAACTCCAGGTCCTAGGAAATCAAGTCCGACCCTAGGTGGGTGTGGGTTCCCTCATATCCAAGCCCAATCTTTCCTGCTCACGCCTCCTTTCTCTTGGGCCCACCTTGGTTCCTGTTTAGTTTTTTAGGGAGTGGGACATGAAAAAAGGAGTTGGGGGAAGTCCTGGGCCCATTTCATGGCACCAGCCCTCTTGGTGGGCCGAGGGATGAGCAGATGCAGATAACCATCTTAAAGGAAAAGCCAAGAGGCTCAGACCCTCGTGTCCTCAAGAATGAGTGTCAGGGCTTCCCTGGTGGCGCGGTGGTTGAGAGTCTGCCTGCCGATGCAGGGGACACGGGTTCGTGCCCTTGTCCGGGAGGGTCCCACATGCCGCGGAGCGGCTGGGCCCATGGGCCATGGCCGCTGGGCCTGCGTGTCCAGAGCCTGTGCTCCGCAACGGGAGAGGCCACAACAGTGAGAGGCCCGCGTACCGCAAAAAAAAAAAAAAAAAAAAAAAAAAAGAATGAGTGTCAGAATTTCAGGTGCCAGCCTTTTACCTCCTCCCACATCACATTCCCACCCCATCCCCCCGACAGCCCCTTGGCCTGATAGTGTCTTTGGTCTCAGTCTGGATTATGGCTCCTTGAGACAGAGGCAGAAAGAGCATCTTGATTCCCCTCAGTGTTGAGTAAGTCAGTATTAAAGAGACCCAGAGGATTTCCTTAGGAGCTCCAATCTCAGGGTGATGGTTTTCTGGAGGACCCTCTTCCACTCCACGCTGCTTTCTGTCCGCTGAGAATCTCCCGACCAAGTGTCCCATTGTTGTACCTTTCTTTCCCCTAGAACATCCCATATCTTTGTCTCAGACTTTGCTTTGCTTACTATCATTTGGACTTCTGCCAGAGGTGGTTTTGTCCCTGAGATATGGAGCTTGCCTGTGGACACAAGGACTCTTTCTGTTGGTCCCTAAAACAGGAGCACTTTCTCCTGGGACTGCTCTGCCCCATTAGATGGATTTAGTGTTAGGTCCTGAGCCCTCCTGGTTTGTCTGGCCATCGGCAGGTGACTGTCCATGCCTGGGAAATGCCAGAGGTGTGATGCCCACCACCTAGGATCCCTCTGGGTGCTGAGTTGAGAAGTGACTCTAGGGCTAGGGCTGGAAGCAGAGACCATCTGAGGGTCGATTGCAATGATCCAGGTGAGAAAGGGTGGTGGTGGTTCACCTCAGGTGGTAGAGGTAAAGGGAGAAACAGCTGGATTCTGAGTAAATTCTGTAGGTGGAGCCTATGCGATTTCTTGACAAACTGGATATGGGGTGTGAGAAAGAGTAGTCAAGGGTGACTTCAAGATTTTAGGCCTGGGCAAGTGCAGGGATTGTATTGTGTTCTCATGAACTGGGGTGGGGGATTTAGTGGGAGCAGATTTGGAGTTGGGGAGAGGAAGGTTGGAAGTTCAGTCCTGAATATATTAAATTTAAGGTTGTATGTGTATATCCACGTGGAGATATCGAGTAGACATTAGGATATAGGTGTGAGTTCAGGGGAGACACTTAGGCTAGAGATGTACATATACGAGCCATCAGTGGGTATAGATGGAGGAGAGCGGAGGAGAGGACAGGACAAGGGAAGCGGAGAGGAGGGGACAGGAGAGGACAGAAGAGGTCCAAGGACTGAGCCCTGGGACACTCCAAACTTAAGAGGTTGGGGAGATAAGCTTTTGTGCATGTCTGTGCTTGTTTCGTTTTTTTCCATCTTCCACTGGAATGCAAGCTCAGTGAGGGCAGTGACATTTTGTGTCTGTGGCCCAGTACTAGCTACTCAGTAAAACTCTGTAGGATGAAGGAATGCAAAGCTTTATACCCGCCATGTGATCTCTGATGGTGAAGGGGGAGTTGGCAAGCTTGCCTACTTGGGTGCCACGGATCCAAGCCAAGCCAGACCTGCAGTCCTGAGTGGATGTGGGTGGTGCACTCTGGCATCCCCCCATCCCCTTCCATTGTGTGTATGTTGAAACTGCTTCCTGGGGGTGGAAGTTGGGAGAGGGGGGCGCTGAGAGGAGCCAGAAGTCCTGCAGGATGACTGCAGAGGCCACAGCAGCTTCGGAGGGTGGCCACTCACATGTCCCCCGTGGAGTGACTCTGGGGGAAGGGGGCTCAGCTGCTGCCCTGAGCCAGCTCCTTCCGGAGCTCACCTTCCTGCTGTGACTCTCTGTGTGACGTGTGTGTGTTGAAAGCCCAGGAAGTGCTGTAATCCCGTTATCCCTGTCCTTTCCCTCCCAGGAGTCTAAAATCCAATTCCTGAGAACATCAGCAAACATAATGGATGCGGACGCCAGGGGAAATGCCAGAAGGGCTCGGGTGGCTTCTCCAGCCCCCCACGCAGCCCAGCTCAAATGAGCACGTCCCTGACCCCGATGGGTGAACCTGAGGATGTGGCCGCTCTGCCTCCGGCCTTCCCACCCCCGTATTCTGCTCTCCTTTCCCAGGGTTAATTACTGGGTGCCCCCCAAGGCCAGGTGCACCCCATTCTTCTGCAGGTGCCCCTTTAATTCTGTGCCTGCTGCTCCCCTCCCTCCCAGACCAGATTCCCTTTCTAGACTGAGCTCAGCTCCTCAAGCAGAATTCCTTAATATCAGTGTTTTTGCTTTCTTGGCCTTCTTGGCTTCTCGTTCTTGATGTGATTTCCACCTGCGATCCTCCAGGTATAGAGCTCTGGGCCCAGCTCCAAGGGTATTGACCAGCTGGCCCTGTGTCCAGCCATCAGCCTCTTGTCTCCTGTGGGTCTGTCTGGAGCTGCTCCCTGCGGTCGCAGCCTGGGTCTATCTGCTCCTTACTCCCTTGTAGGAAGATATTGACAACGTGCTTTCAGACTGGTTATTTAAAATGCAACAAGAGCCCGCAGGCTTAAGGATTTATAGCATACAGATGCTTAAGAATAATAGAGTAATTAAGGGGGAAGGCTGATGGGGAAGATACATAAAAATCACCCACAATTCTATGACCTAGAGATAACCACTGTGAACACTTAGCTGTGTTTCCTTCCAGTTTGTTCTGTGCATATTTATAAAGCAGCATTGCTGTGATCATACTCTTGATTTCACTTTTCACCCAGGCTGCTTTTGGGCGGGCATTACAGGTGCACGAGAAGCATCCTTCCGCAAGTCTTGTGCAGAGAAGCCTCAGCTCCTGGAACATTGGTCCAGCTCTTCTCAGGCAGCCCCATCCCAGACCACATCCTGCCTATCACTCTGCTGCACTGAGAAATCGGTATTTTCTTTGGGTTTCATCAGCTTCAGGCCCTTCTCTGGGCTGAGCTCTGCCTGCACTCACTTGCCCCCAAGAGGGCTGTCACTCTTCTGTTCCCTGGTTTTGTTCTGAGTGCAGCAGCGCTGTCCCCGCCTGAGCAGCGAGGATCTCCTGGATCCCGTGTCCCAGGGAGCAGAGGCAGCATCCTCTTCCTGGTCTCAGGGATGCCCCACCTTCTTTTTTTTTTTTTTTTTTTAAGAAGATGTTGTGGGTAGGAGTTTATTAATTAATTAATTTATTTTTGCTGTGTCGGGTCTTCGTTTCTGTGCGACGGCTTTCTCTAGTTGTGGCAAGCGGGGGCCACTCGTCATCGCGGTACGCGGGCCTCTCACTATCGCGGCCTCTCTTGTTGCGGAGCACAGGCTCCAGACGCGCAGGCTCAGTAGTTGTGGCTCACGGGCCCAGTTGCTCCGCGGCATGTGGGATCCTCCCAGACCAGGGCTCGAACCCGTGTCCCCTGCATTAGCAGGCAGATTCTCAACCACTGCGCCACCAGGGAGGCCCGCCCCACCTTCTTTTGATCTGTTTTTCCATTTGGATTTCAGAGCACTTTTCTGCTTTTCTCCTTTGCAGAAAGGGCCAGAGCCTGCTTTCTCTCCCATTACCAGTGAAAGCTAGCTTATACTAGCAGCCACTTCCCATCGATTGCAAGGAAAGCAGCCGCCAGCCCAGCAGTATCACACGAGGGCACAGGTAGGCAAGGGCTTTTCTTTAGAGTCAGTCTCTTCTCCGGCAGTGACTGAAGTGCTGGAAGATGCAGAAGGAAGGCATCTGCCCCACTCCTTGGCCCCACGGCACTGCCTAACGTGGAATATGAGCCTCCCCTTGAGTGAGCTGACTGTGGCCTGTCTGCATAAGGTTTCTCCCTCGGCGCCAGCGGACCCCATTTGGGATCTCTCTGTCCTCTTTGTCTCTCCAGGTCCTACCGTGCCCCCCCCGCCCCCCGCCCCAGGCACACTCTGCTCAGCTGCCCCCTCCCTCTAGCAGCCTGCCCCTAACTACTCCTGACCCTTTGCTCTGAATTCCTTCAGCACAGCCAGCCCACACGGCACCACCCTGGGAGCCAGGTAACCAGGGCCCCTGCTGTGGGCCTTGCTTCAGAAGGCTTCTGTCTCGTCCTCCCTGGCCATGATGCTTCCACAGGGCACAGTAGTCCACAGTGCTGGTCACCCATTTTTCTCAACTCTGGAGGCAGCCTGTGGACAGTCACCTCTCAGGACCTATTTTATTCCTTGTAGAATTTGAACAATGACTGGGCATGTGTGGGGCCTCAGTAAATACTGAGTGAGGGCTTCCCTGGTGGTGCAGTGGTTAAGAATCCGCCTGCCAATGCAGGGGACACGGGTTTGAGCCCTAGTCCGGGAAGATCCCACATGCCGTGGAAAAACTAAGCCCGTGCACCACAACTCCTGAGCCTGAGCTCTAGAGCCCGCAAGCCACAACTACGGAGCCTGTGTGCTGCAACTACTGAAGCCCATGTGCCTAGAGCCTGTGCTCCTCAACAAGAGAAGCCACCGCAACGAGAAGCCCGTGCACTGCAATGAAGAGTGGCCCGCGCTCACCACAACTAGAGAAAGCCTACACGCAGCAACTAAGACCCAACACAGCCATAAATAAATAAATAAATAAATAAATTTTGGGGAAAAAAAATATAGTAAGAGAGTGATGCTCAGGGTGTGAGTCTTTCTACAAAGAGAGGCAGGTGGCACAGACTGTCCCAGGAGGTGTGAGAGGTGGGAAGGGGTACCGTGGGAGGGACTTTTTGTTTGTTTGTTTGGCTGTGTTGGATCTTTGTTTCTGCGCGCAGGCTTTCTCTAGTTGTGGCGGGCGGGGGCTACTCTTCGTTGTGGTGTGCAGGCTTCTCATTGCAGTGGCTTCTCTTGTTGCAGAGCATGGGCTCTAAGCGTGCGGGCTTCAGTAGTTGTGGCTCGTGGGCTCTAGAGCGCAGGCTCAGTAGTTGTGGTGCATGGGCTTAGTTGCTCTGCGGCATGTGGGATCTTCCCGGACCAGGGATTGAACCCCGTGTACCCTGCATTGGCCGGTGGATTCTTAACCACTGCGCCACCAGGGAAGTCCCGGGAGGGACTTTTTTTTAGGGGATAATGAACAGGCCAGGGGGGAACAGCCCTTAACAGCAGTGAAAATGCTTTGGGCAAATTTCATCGTGAAACCAACCCAGAGCTACAGAAACTCACAGGCACCCCCGGACCCCCGTGGGAAGGAAACATGGAGAATGAGTGTCCTGGAGGATGGCTCTTGGATAGGATGGCTTGGCCGAGGGGCTGGGGACCTCACCCTTGCGTTGGGGGTTGCAAGGCCAGGCCCCCTAGAATGCCCTAGAGGTCCCACTTCTCTGGATGGACATCAAGCGTTGGAGTCTGGCTTCTGTGCAGGGACTGGGGATGGGGTAAAAGAAGGAATACTTTCTGAGCCCTGCCTGGCTGCCTGGCTCTGGCCCCAGAGATGCTGCAGAGCTGTCTGTCCCAAGGGGCAGAGCATGAACTGCTAGAATTTAAAATGGCTGAGCTCAGCTCTGCTGCCGGGTCCCTGGGCTTTTTGGTGGCCACTGCTCCCTTTTTTACTCTCTCTTTCTTTCTCTTAATCTAATGCACAAGACTAATTCACCTTAATTAGGAGAATTATTTGTCTTATAAATTTCATACCTAATATTCAAGCAGGAGCCTTTCTCCCTCAGCGTATTTATTAAAGATATCCTGGGAGGCATGCTAATGACTCATGCGACATGAATATTTAGACCGAAGGAGCTGGAGGCAGGGAAGAGGGGAGGGGAGAGGAGAACAGATCATTTTAGGAACCAAAAGGGGTGAAATTTTCCTCTTGGGTGGGGGCTGGCTGGGAAGAAATGCGATTTCAAGATTCAGAGGTGTGAGTTCTGTTCTTGTCCAAAGCCGAGTAGAGCCAGGGGTGCCATGTGTGCTGGCTGAGCTGGGCTTGTTTTGCATTTGCTTCAGGATGCCAAAGCACACATTTCAATGAGTGATGGAGGAAACATCTTAGCCCCGTGCTGCACCCATCCTGTGTTCTTCTCTGGCTGTCTGGAAGCAGCATTTGGTGTAGATTCAGCATTTACATGACTGACCTTAATGCCAACCTTCATCCAGAAGCTGAATATTTTATAATTGAAATAACAGGGGAATGGGGAGCCTGGAAGCTCATCTCCAGCCCTGGGGGAGAACTCTTCCATGGTTATACTCCCCAGTGCCCTTATTTCTCCAGACCCAGATGATGCACAAATTACCCTCTCTCCTGATGAAACTGGGTTATTATTGAACAGTCTGAACTGAGAGGGGTACAAAGAGGGATACAGGACGAGTCTCCCCTCCCATCCCCTAGTGACATCTCAGACAGAGCCCTGGCTTTCCGGCCCCCTGAGGAAATAAAGGGCTCCTGGTCTGGTCTGGTGTACCATTCATCTCCACTACCCATCGGAGTCAGTGCTCCTCGGCTGTCCTCCAGACGCTTCGGTGCAGTCAGGGGCTGGCTGCTGTCTTAGGAGCAGAAGTCTTCGTCCTTAGCAGTGCAGTAGGAGTACGCTCTGGGCTGTCCGTGCCCTGGGGGCTGGGGAGGAGGGGCAAGAGGTGTCCAAACAGGCCAGGGGCAGACCCAGCCCTTCTGCTAGGGTTGCATGAGATCCAGCATCTCCTTCTTGCAGGCACTTCTGGCATCTACAGTTGATTCTGTTGGAGCTGCCTTCTCTTGACTCAGATTCAGGGAAGCATCTTCCTCCCCTCCCCATGGGAAAGGGAGGAAAAGTCCACAGTGTTCTTTGCCCCAGGGCTTTAACTCTGGATTTCTGAAAATTATCTTGACTTCTCTCTTGTCTTCTGCTCATATAAACTGTGTTTGGGGAAGAAGATGTGAGAGTCGTTAGAGATAGAGCCTTCTCATAAGTTTCTGGAAGCTTCTGTAAGAAGGTAGGCAGTAACTTCATGCCTGTTATTTTTAGGTTTGAGGCCTTAGCTCTTATTCTGCAAGCCAAGGCAACTGGAGAGGTATCATTGAGCATATCTTACATTAGCTTTCTGTAATTGAAGTGATATATTGACAGTACACACAGGAGCTCCCCTCCCATCTTCATGTCATTCCTTCCTTCCTTCATTCATTCACACACTGAATTCCTTGGCTCTTGTGTTGTGCAAGGGGCTTAGTGTTAGGGATACAGATATGAGTAAAGACAATCATCCCTGCCTTTGGCAAGCTTCTAGTTGGGTGGGGAGGTAGACTGGCTAATACATATGATAATCCTCAAAGAGAGGGAGGATAAAGGGCCATGAGAGAACATGCGGGGGCTCCCAGCTTAGCTGGTGCGGGTATCAGGGAAGGCTTTCTGGAGTAAGTGGTAACTAAGGTAAGCCATGAAGACCGAACAGGTATTAGCTAGACAAAGGGGATCAGCAGTCTAGACAGAGGGAACAGCATACGCAAAGGCTCAGAGGGCAGAGCAAGGTCCATCTGGGGAATTACAGGAAGTTCAGGGTGACTGGATCACAGAGAGCAGGGCGGGGTTTGAGGGCTCAGGGAAGAAGCGATAGCTGGGACCGGAGTGGTGGCTGGAGCCTGATCACAAGGGGCCTGGCTCCAGGAGGGGACTTTATCCTGAGGGCAAGAGGCAGTCCCTGGAGGTTGTCTTGTAGGCCTGTTTCCTAGTTATAAAACAACCCTTGGCTGCGGGCAGAGAGTGGGTTATAGGGGCCTCTCCTGGAGTCAGGGAGACCAGCTAGGAGGCAGCTCCCATGTTTCTCTGGTCCTGTTGGCTACTAGTTTAGTCCAGGGGAGAGAAGTTGGTGGCCTGGATTGGGCTAAGGCCAGTCAGGACCAGAGAAAAGTAGACAGATTCAAGAAACGTCTTGTTTCTTATCTGCGTACGCTCAGGTTTTACTGTAGAAAGAGCCCCTCCATCTGTGCTCTCACCTTGGTGTTCCCACACCTACCATCCTCTTCCATGGCCACCCCAAAGATTTATAAGCACAGATCCTAGTCCCTGAGCTCTGGGGTCAGGGCATATGTGATCATGGCATGAGTTGCCATGGCAACCCAGAGCAAGTTTGGGTTTGGCCTGGCAGATTGAAGGTGAGGGACGGAGGCAAAAACGCTGTGATGAGCAAAGGAGTTTTGGCTCCGAGTCTGCCCTAACACAGGCGGAGGAGAAGGGAGTTGTTCTGTATGCATGAGGACAACCTGCCAGGCTCCACAGGGAGGCCAGGCTGCCGGGGAGGGAGAAGCCAGGTCTGAGTTCTGACCTGTGGGAGGCGTCGGGAGGAGTTGTGGTAACTATGGTAACCGGAAGTGCATGACTCCATGGAGAGTGAGCTCAGGCCCTCCCTGACCTGTGGGTACATTGGGGCGGCCTGTGGTCTGAGATCTGAAGGTGCCCAGGGATGGGCAGCAGGCGGGTGATAGGCAGATGAGGCATTGTCTCCAGAGCCAGGAGAGAGTGTTCTGGGAGGGGCTGGGGAGTCTGTGAGGGGCACCCCAGTGCTGCCCACTGATCATGTCATCGTAACACCCTGGGCCCCTGACTCTGGGGGGCGCCTGCTCAGATCGTCTGCTGCTTCCCTAGTAAACTTCCGGGATGGAGTCCTCGCGAAGATGTCCTCCCTGCCCTCCCTCCTCAGCCTCCACGTCTCCCTTTGTTCTTGTGCACGACTCTGTTCTGCTCCAACAGTGATGGTTGCTGGTGAAGCTGGATTTCTCCCTGTGTCATTCTCCCTTGTCCCCCGCTGTTGGTCATCAGGCCCTTGTCCAGCTATGCTGACATCCTGGTGGGAAGGCTTCCCAGCAGCGTTTCAAAGCCTGGAGAGAAGAAGCAGACAGTGGCTAGAACCCCCCAAAAAAGTCCCCGAATCTCTTCCCATTCCCAACCCACAGGGAACCCACCGCCTTCCCCAGTTTCCTCCTTTTGTAGTGGGTGAGCCTGCAACTTGCTGGGGTGGTTGGCTGCAGGGTGAAGGTGGAAAAAACTTGGTTAGTGGGGGCCCCTCTGTATGGAGAGCCCATTCCTGTGGCCTGGGGTGATGGGGGAGCGCAATCTGAGTGGAGGCCTGCAGAGATAGGGGCTGCAGTTTATGATGAGATGGTGTGTGTGTGTGTGTGTGTGTGTGTGTGTGTGTGTGTGTGTGTGTGTGTGTGTGTGTGTGTGTGTGTGTGTGTGTGTGTGTGTGTGTGTGTGTGTGTGTGTGTGTGTGTGTGTGTGTGTGTGTGCGCGCGCGCGCGCGCGCGCGCGCGCGCGCGCGCCCCAAGAATGGTTCTCTCTTCGGCTTATTTTGCATGCGCATTTGGCTGCACTGGAAGGGGGGCCCCCGAGAGGAGAGAAGGGCCGAACCTACGCTGGGCCTCTGTGCCTGAGTCTTGCAAAGGTGACAGGGAGGGAAAGGGTAAGGTGCTGGCCTCTGTACTGCACAGACCAGTAAAAAAGAAAAACCAACCAAGCAGGGCTAACATGAGGGAACTGACTTCTTTTGTCAAAGCAAGAATGTTAAAAAAGAACAGGATAAGAAACACCGACTTAACGACAACAACAACAAAACTACCGTTACTATTATTATCAATACGTAAAAGAAAGGATGTTTTAACATGAAAAAGGGACTCCTCCCAGGAAGGGAATAATCTCAGAACGAAGGGTAACTCTACCCAAGAAAGGACCGTTGGCAACCTTGCGCGCGCGCGCACACACACACACACACACACACATATCCTGCATGATCCTTATTTTTATTTTTTCGTTTTGATAAAGTCTGATAAAAGCATTCCCGGGCTTCCCTGGTGGCGCAGTGGTTGGGAGTCCGCCTGTCGATGCAGGGGATGCGGGTTCGTGCCCCGGTCCAGGACGATCCCACGTGCCGCGGAGCCGCTGGGCCCGTGGGCTATGGCCGCTGAGCCTGCGCGTCCGGAGCCTGTGCACCGCAACGGGAGAGGCCACAGCAGTGAGGGGCCCGCGTACCGCAAAAAAAAAAAAAGCATTCCCATGGGTGGGCCAGGTCTGTAGACCAGCTTTGGGGCAAAGGACTCTGTGGCTCACCGAGCTGTGGGGTATAGAGAAGGATGGGGGAGGGCTTCGACAGGAAGGCACCCCTTGGCCTGCCCTAGCCCCCGGGGCTGGTAGAGCTGGGGAATCTTCTCCAAGCAGGCCGCAGTGATTCTTTTTTTTTGCCATATGTGCGCCTCTCACCGTTGTGGCCTCTCCTGTTGCGGAGCACAGGCTCCGGATGCACAGGCTCAGCGGCCATGGCTCACGGGCCCAGCCGCTTCACAGCAGCATGTGGGATCCTCCCGGACCGGGGCACGAACCCGTGTCCCCTGCATCGACAGGCGGACTCTCAACCACTGCGCCACCAGGGAAGCCCCCCATAGTGATTCTTGTAATGCAGCTCATCTTGGACTCAGAAAAGGAGAACTGGAAGAGGGGGAGAATAATAATGGACGCTCTGAAGTTCAAGTACACTGTCCCCCTGTGGGATCTCTTTCCATTCCCCCTCCTCCTCCTCCACATGCCCTTCCCATGTTTGCTGTTCCAGTGGCCACTGTCATCTCCCTAAGGTCCAAGAGTTTTCCATTCTTGGAAGGAAGCTGTGCCCAAGCCAAAGGCGTGGCCACAACTTCCTAAAGTCCCAGTGGAGCCCGACTGAAAAACCCACGCCCACAGCTCCGGGGAGCCCGTTGATGTGAACCCTGTCTCTAAGTGTGTCTTTGGCTGGTGGATCTTTGCTCTGGACCCCAGGTGACAGGCTGTTAGTAGCATCCCCAGGGAGAGACACGTTTTCAGCTGCATCACTTTCAGAGACTTTTTTCATCGGTTCAGCATTTTTATTTGTTGTTCTAAGCTGCTGACTTACATTGCCTTTATCAGCTCTTACCGTGAATTCTGACCATCTCTCAAGTGGGAAAATGCCTGGCAAAACATCATTTTCTCTGAATGGAGATTCTGAATTGTCCATTAAATGAAAGCTTGTTCCCTGAAAGAACTTTAATAGAACCACAGCCCAGAGGTTGCAGCTGAGCCATTTGGACTTTTGGTGGCACCAGGGACAAAACACCTCAGTATTGGTGTGACTACATTAATGTGTGCCAGGGCACACACGTGGCTATGCCTGTGAATTTACACATGGACTCACACGTACACACTCACGGGGGCTGGGAGGATGGGGCTTAGGGGAGAGAAGAAAGGTTGTTTTACAGGGACAGGGCTTCTCTGGTGGCGCAGTGGCTGAGAGTCCGCCTGCCGATGCAGGGGGCGCGGGTTCATGCCCCGGTCCGGGAAGATCCCACATGCCGTGGTGCGGCTGGGCCCGTGAGCCATGGCCACTGAGCCTGCGCATCCAGAGCCTGTGCTCCGCAACGGGAGAGGCCGCAACAATGAGAGGCCCGCGTACCGCAAAAAACAAACAAACAAAAACATAAAGGGACAGTTATTTTCCTAGTCACCTGCTGCTGAAATGAGCTCTGGGTTAGAGTGCAGAAGGTTGAGTCCAGTCCCAGATCTTCTTCTAAGTTGCTGTGGGTTGTTGGGGAAGTCACTTCTCTTCTCTGGGCTTCAGATGCAAAATGGATACAAAGACCTCTATAGACCCTATGTGTATGTAATGTTGTAGTCAGTCTTTAAGGCAGGAAACAGAAACCACTCTAGGTATTTCAAGCAGAAAGGGATTTTAGACAGAGAATGAGGACTTTACAAAATCCCTGGAAGAGCTGAATGAGGTTGAAGGCGATGGGTAGGGAAACTGCCCCATCACGGTGGCCTCTGCTGTCACCATCACGGCCACCCCCCCCCCCTTGAAGCCAGTCATGTGACCCTGGAGCCCAGCCATCACCAGCCCTTGTGTCTGCCTGGCCCTGCTTGTCTGACCACAGCTCTGCAGAGACATGCCGACCCCCAGGCACCTCTCTCTAAATCTGGCAGGAATGCATCTAATTGGCCGAAAGTGAACTGAGCTACAAGATGGTCTGGGAAGTGTAGTTTCTAGCTTTGTCAGCTCTGGAGAAAGAAGGTGAAATGGAGAATCAATTAGAGCATCTGGCCTAGCCCTTTTGCTCCAAAGTTCAGGATTCTGCTGGCGAGATTATCAGCAGAGACACCAGATTGTTAAAGTTGTTCTTGGCTTTGCCACACTTCACCCGGGCTCCTGGGTGGCCCCCAGCCCCAAAGGGACGAGACGCCTTGCACACCAGGGCACTGGGTTCGGATGCCCCTTGAGGTCTCCTTCTGGCCTCCCCTCTCCGTGGGGGTGGGAGGCTCAGGGAGGAACCTGTCAGTTGCCTTCTCTTTCCATGGTTCCTTCTGCCCCGACTCCTATCCTCCTCGCGTGAGGTTGACAAATTGGATTTGGAGGACCGAGAAGTTCAGGAGGAACTTCAGGAGGAGATCAAGGGCCCTCCTCTTCTATCGTCACATGGCCGAGGCCTCGGCCCCATTATCTAAGGACAGACAGCTCCCTCCTCAGCTGGGAGGGTCCTGGTGGGCAGAGTGTGGCAGAGTCTGAGTTCAGCAGGGTTCTGCCTGGAGCAGGGACAGCGGGGACCAGCTCCATCCCCCTGCTGTCCCCTGCGTTCCTGACAAGGAAAGGGATATTGAGCAGAATGGAGGATGGGAGGCTAGCGGCTGCTGGTGAGTTATGAGGAGCAGGGGACAGGAGAAGGAAGAGAACTTTATTCCTTGTTCAGTGAGGAACCTCCCCGTGCCTGCATCGCTCCTGTAAATCGGCACTAATTATGCCCTCCCTCCCCAAGCCTGTCAGGAGAGCAGCAGGGAGGGAAGGTGCCAGGGAGTGAGGAGACGCTGCTCCTTCAGAAGCTGGGCTCCTGATCCAGTTGGTGGCGCCGTGGCGGCGAGTGGGGAAAGCAGGAGAAGGTGGCAGGGGTGCTCCGGTGGAGACCTGGGGACGCCCCCGGGGGATCCAGTCTCTTTCCCCAGTGTGTCCTTAGGACTTTGCCCCTGGAAACTTTTGCAGAAAGGCCTGGGAAACAGGCTAGTTTTTCAAAAGGCGGCAGCCTTCGGAGGTGAGTGGGCCATTAAGCTTTTGAGCGCCTGGGTGGCGCTATAATTGGCTGTGACCTGGACCTGGTCCCCTTGGAACAGTGATGGGACTTGCAGGAAGCGCTGCTGGTTCCCAAGGTGGGATGTTCCACTTGAGAAGGCATCCAGAAACCACCCCCGCTTTTCTGATGAGGAACTTTGTGGGTTAAAAGGAAGAGTCCAAGGGTCTTTCTGGATACAAGTCTCCCAAGAAGCAAGAGGGGGCTGTGTATTTTAGTGGAAGGTGCTCCAGTCCATTTGGGCAGGAGAACTGGTTTTGTCCCCGTTCCATCACTTCCCCGCTCTGGGCCAGCTGTTTGCACACCTGACGGGGGACTGAACGGCCACTCCTGCTGAGGGCCCTTTTGGCTTTGATGGTCTGTGATTCCAGGCCCCCCCCTCACCTGTCCCCTCCCCTTTCCCACAGGATGTGTGTTCCTGCCCCTCCTGGTCTCAGAGCGAGGCTCAGTCGCCTCCACACTCTTTTCTCAGGCAGGTGCAGGGGTGGTGTCTGCGTGTCGAAAAGGCCCCGTTTGGCTGTTGGCTGTTGGGAAAGAGACTGGCTGTGCACTGCATACAACCTCCAGTGTTGTTATTCAGAGGAAGAAAGACCAGAAAGAAAAGCAAAGGGAGAAGATATTGTTTGGGTACAATCTGTGTTTGCAATTTTCCATGTCAGTTCTTTTTATGAACGTTCCTAAAACAAGACAACAGCAGTGGCTGATTCAATATGTGCCATGCAGGAAAACAATAAGGAAAAAAAAATAAGGGTTTTTAATAAGCACTGGGAAAGGCTGTAATTAAATGTCGGGCTCTGTTTGGAAAACAAGAATCTCATTTAGTGCTTTTGCCCTGGCGCCTCCTAACATCTGCACCCGTGTTTTCTGCTGGGCAATTACTGCGTCCTCCACGGCTTGATTAACAAATACAGGTGTGGGCTCGGGAGGGGGAATCCCGGGATGGAGGGAGGGGCACGCTGGGGAAGACTTGGCACTCACCCCAACAGGTGTCGGGGACCTGGGGGAGGGAGATGCTCAGGGGGAGGGAGATGCTCAGGCGGAGGGAGGAGGGGTGAGGGAGAGGAGAGACTCACCTGCCTTTCCCGCTTGCTCTTCTTGGAGTCTCATTTCACCAAGGAGCCCGGGGGTCAAGGGCTCACAGAGGGCCCCTCTGGGCTAGGATTCAGGGACTTTAAAAAAGGTGGGGCTTCCCTGGTGGCGCAGTGGTTGAGTCCACCTGCTGATGCAGCGGACACGGGTTCGTGCCCTGGTCCGGGAAGATCCCACATGCCGCGGAGCGGCTGGGCCCATGAGCCATGGCCACTGAGCCTGCGCGTCCGGAGCCTGTGCTCCGCAACGGGAGAGGCCACAACAGCGAGAGCCCCGCGTACCGCAAAAAAAAAAAAAAAAAAAAAAAAGGTGACCAGAGGAAGAAGGGACATTTCAACAAGGTAATGGGAGCCTTGAGTTAGTGCAAGTTGTGTGTCCACAGGCAGATTTCTTTTTCGGAAATTTACCAAGTGGCATAGGAAGGGCGTGTCTCCTATACCTCGTGCAGTTCCAGATTGCCTCCTTGACTGCAGGTCTCCACCTGTCCTGTGGAAATGCCACCTGCCCTGACCCCACCGCCCCATTATAGTATCTTTTGTTACTACGCATTCACTAGGGGCCAGGAACATGCTAGGCCCCGCCCTGTACTCTTTTGCCCGAGTCCCTCAACAGTGGCATGAGTGCTGCTGTAACCATCTTTGTTTTCTGGA
The DNA here is from genome assembly GCF_964165515.1 of Mesoplodon bidens. Lineage (NCBI taxonomy): Eukaryota > Metazoa > Chordata > Mammalia > Artiodactyla > Ziphiidae > Mesoplodon > Mesoplodon bidens. The sequence continues at coordinate 85,988,169 of NC_138166.1, forward strand.
TGGGGAAGTTGAGGCACAGAGGTTAAAAACACGTGCAGGAATACGTAGCTGGTAGGAACGGAGTCAGCTCCTGCCTGCGTTGGTCCCCTTGCTTGTTTATCAGAGACAGCGGCATTCACTGTTCTCCTTCCTGCGCTTGTTCTGGGTGCTTGCTTCTCAGATGTTTTAGCCGAGTGCCTGCTGGGAGAGGAGAGGAGGCCTCTTGGTCTGGATTGGCTTGGGCGGGGGGCTGGGCTCCCACTCTTGGAGCCCGAAGTCCCAGGGGTGTGATGTAGGGGAGAGGAATGGAGAAGCAGTTTGATCCAAAGAGATACTGGGGCTTCCACTGACAGGAGATGCTTCCGTGGAGAGCAGGGTCTGCAATCCTGAGCAAACGTACTGACACGTAAAGCCTTGTCTAAAGGGCGTTTGCAGATCTAATGTCTTACCCAAATGTTATGTACTGTGAAGACATGGATTATTGGCTGGGTGCTTTGTCCAGAAGCATGGCTCAGGTTGGCATTGCTCAGAGGGCTGAGAGAACCTGTTTACTTGGGTGTCTTGTGTTTATTTACCGACGTCTCTGTTTCCAACTCTCTGAAGCAGAGCCTGGGTCCTTTGGAAAAGTTTGGCCTTTCCATTACCCTGTGACCTTCAGGAAAGGATTCTCCCTTCCTGAGTCTCAAAGACAGATGGATTTCCTTGTTAGGGGTTGTGTTCAACTCCACGGTGCCACCTTATGGCTCTGAGATCCCCCGCCCCTCTTGTCATGGCTGCCTCTCAGCTCTGGCCAGAAGCTGGCTCTGGCTCCTTCCTTCCCAGCTCCACCCAGCAGTACTGAGGGTGCCACTCCCCGCGCCAGCTGGAAGCCGCCCTGCTGGTGTGTGTGTTCATGGCAACTCCCGTGCCCGGTGCCAGGCTCCTGGAGGAGAGCTGAGATTCTAGAGCAGCCAGCCCCCTCCCCATCACTTGGCGTAGCTTTTCTCACTTCCTGAAGTGAAGAGGAGGGAAAGCCTCTGATGCTCTGCTCACCGCTGCCTCTTCTGCTGTTGAGGCTGCAGGTGTCTGTTGCTGCTGTGGCAGTTGAGGCAACAGCTGTTGAGGTGTTGCCTGTATCAGCTCCACAAAGTGGAGGGGGAGAGGGAGGAGGGGAGGGAGAGGGACAGGGGGAGAGAGAGAGAGAGAGAGCGCGAGCAAGTGAACCTCACCAAACTGGGAAGTCAATTAATATCCTTGGGACCAAGTGACTTAGCAGTATCTCCTGCCATCAGGAAGCCAATGCAAATGGTGAAAATCCAGGTAAAGATGAGAGCAGGGCATGCCTTTAATGCCAGGACATTCTGCTTGATGTAATCTTGTAATCTTGAGGAGTTGAAACAGCCAGCCCTTTAATACTAGTTCCAAACTTGAGGAAGCACCTGAGTATGTCATTAATATCACAACCTTGTACGCAGGTTTCTTCTTCAGGAAGCTCTGATAACAGTAAAGGCATGAGTTCATTTATCCTCACTACTAAGCCCCCCACTTTTCAGATTCAGACGCAGAATCCAGGGAGATCACAGCATGTTAGTGGCTACATCAGGTTTCTGGTTGCAAGCCATTGCTCTTTCACTGAAATTCCTTAACTCCATAGAATCTTGAATTAAACCTCTTTCAAGAGACCCTGCGTCGCCAGGACATGCGCAGCAGATGGTTCTTATTCATGGTGGGAGCTAAACTGCTGATGGTGCCAGGTGATGATAATGTTGTCTGTGAGGGACGTGGAAGCAACTCTGGTGGCTCACAATCTTTCCTCTGTGGCTCAGGTGGGACACTGGTCTAAGCTGTGGCTTCTGCACTGTTTGCTGAGCCTGACTGCCAAGTTCTGCCTCTTAGGCTCTTGCATATTGGCTTCTTTGCGTATTTGTAAAGGATCCAACCATGACCTAAACAGATATGGCCCTGCCCTTGGTGAGTGGGTGCTCTGAACCAAAGAGCACATGACGTGGACATCAGACATACCTGCAGGAATGAAAGCCAAGGTTGACCAGATGGCCGGGCTTTGATCTCTGACCACTCCCTCTCCATGCACCTCCCCCCAACAGGACCATGAGCAGTGACTTCTCTATGACACCACGGTTCCTGAGGGTGGTTAGAGGTGGTGAGCTGAAATCAGAAGTAACTCTACTTCCAGCATTAGTGCCTTTGGGGAAGCAAAGTTTGAAAGCAAGATCGAATGCCATCAACATAGTGTAAGGGAATGCAACATGCCCCCGGTATTCTCTGGGGGAGGCTGGACTTCCATATAGTCTTTTTAGGCCTTCCTGGGGAAGTAGAGGCAGCTTGACCAGCCATTTAAGTGCCAGATTTTGGATATAGGAGATCCTCACTGTGGCTTTTACTGGCTCTAGGATATAGATCAACAACCTTTTAGCTGCCATGTAATACAGACAAACGTGTGCCTTTTGGGGATGACCCTGGGCAGACCTCACAGTTTAGCAGGGAGAAGAAGACAGCAGAGAAATGAACGACAGGACTGTATCAGGTGGGGCCTGAGCTGGATGACCTCTAATATTCCTTCTACCCACGAGCATCTGTGCTTCTGGGAATCTGTAAAAAAGTTGAGTAGGAAGGAAGAGAGAGGTAAAAATGAAAGTGATGTATGCAGTGAGATGTAGGAGCGGGACAGTACCAGGTTTCCAGGGTGACCCGGCCTCTCCCTCTCACCCACCTGCCTCCCCCACAGCGCACTGAAGATGAGCTCCAGTCTGATGCAAAGGCCAAGGCCAGTTTCTAACTCGGAAGGCAGCTCTGCTGGACTAAGCAACAGCTTCTCAGCTGATGCTTCATGGATTAGGGTCTACTCCCTACCACTGTATGGATAGGAGGCCACACAAGTCATCCCCCCAGCTTCCCAAACTGCATATACCAAGAAGGTCAGCTGCCAGCACAGAGTCCAGAGCGTGGAAGACCTCACGAAGAGTTGACTAGGTAGTTTGAATTGCTCCGCTTCAACAGGGCAAACCATTTATGGCAATGCTTCCAAAACTCAGAGGATGAGAACTGTTTGAGCAGTGTCCAAATGCACATTCCTGGGCCCATCCCCAGAGATTCCGATTCAGCTGGTCTGCATTTTGAGCAAGCTCTCCAGCCGGTGCTGTACAATTCACAGCGTGCCGTTCCTTCCTGTGACGTGGAGCCCTGGCTTTGGCACCGTGGGGTTTCTCCTTCGACGTCCTCATTAGTGGAAGGTGTCCTTCGTGCTTGGCATGGGGGGAGGGGTGTGGGTTGTGACTTTGTCTTCCTGCTCCTCATAGGACTCAGTTTTTCTGGATCGTGCCTGGTTTTAAAGTCCTTCCCGTAGCAGAACCAGGGCTTCTGTCGCTCATCTCTTCCCCGACCTGTCCTGCCCTGAGTGTTCTTATCTCACCCCCAGGCTCAGAGTTTGGAAAAAGTGACTGCCCAGGCTGGCTGTAGCAGCCCAAATTTGGACTTTTCTGTCCGCACTGAGTCCCTCGTTAGCTAGGACGGTCCCTCCCGGTCAGGCCTGTCTCCTCTTTCATCTTGGCTCTGACACAAGGGCTTACTACATAAACAGGTTACCCTGAAGACTCTGGCCCTTTGGGAAGCAAACTCCTTTGCAGGAGATTCAGAATGATCCCTGCCCTGTGCCTTCTGCGTTGATACCCTGCTGGCTGAGGGGGGAGCATAGGCCTCACATCCACGGTTCCTCCTTGGAGGGCAGAAGGGCAGAGGGGTAGCACCTCGGTTCATGGACACGGTGGTTCATGGAGACGCTGTCTGTTGCAGGAGACGAGGAGAGGATGAGCCCGATACATCAGAACCCTGCTGGCACGGCCTTCTCGGTGCCGAGCCCTGTCTAGCTTGAGACACGTCTCCATGTCAAAGGTCTGAAGCCAGGCAGACCCATGCAATGCAGGGATTCTTTTTTTTTTTTTTTTTTTTTGCGGTACGCAGGCCTCTCACTGCTGTGGCCTCTCCCGTTGCGGAGCACAGGCTCCGGACGCGCAGGCTCAGCGGCCATGGCTGACGGGCCCAGCTGCTCCGCGGCACGTGGGATCTTCCCGGACCGGGGCACGAACCCGCGTCCCCTGCATCGGCAGGCGGACTCTCAACCCCTGCGCCACCAGGGAAGCCCAATGCAGGGATTCTTAAGTATGCCTCCCAGGATGTCCTTAGAGCTTTGCTAGCCTTCTGCAGTCTCCGTGGAGTCCTGGGCTGGTGTCCGGGTGCACGTGGAGATGAGGAACTGTCACCCAAGGACTCTCCTGGAGGTAAGTGGCCCTCCCTCTAGGGCTGTGTCTGAACACCACGTCGGCTTATGGATTGTTCTGGTGAAATAGATTGAAGGGTTGGCTCTCAAGTCATTATCTTCTGGTCTTCTACTGGCTTGCATTTAGTAGGTGGACCACATTCTCTTTATGTCTCAGTTTGCTCCCATGTAAAATAGAAAAAAATCTCTAAGTAATCATCTTGATATTCATAGTAATAATAATGCATTCAACAAGTAGTTGTGAGCACCGGTGACATGCCAGTACTCGTTAATGGCTCTAGGATACAGAAGTGAACAGAATCCATGCCTCTGTGGAGCTTATATCCTAAAAAGGGAAGGAGAAAGTAAAAAACATAAAAATAATATTTAATATGTCAGAATGTGATACATTTTAGTTAGAGAAACAAAGCAGGAATGGAAGGTAGGGCCTAGCAGAGAGGGAGGGGCTGTTTTATAGGGTGTGATCAGGGAAGGCCTCACTGCTGACCTGAAGGAGTGAGGAGGCAAGCCGAGTGGAGATTTTGGGAGGAAGTTTCGAAGCCTAGGAAATAACAACTGAAAGGGCTCTGAGGCAGAAGTATGCTTATCAAAGAGCAAGGAGGCCAGTGTGGCCAGATAATAGTAACAAGAGGGGGCTTCCCTGGTGGCGCAGTGGTTGGGAGTCCGCCTGCCGATGCAGAGGACGAGGGTTCGTGCCCCGGTCCGGGAAGATCCCACATGCCACGGAGCGGCTGGGCCTGTGAGCCATGGCCGCTGAGCCTGTGCGTCCGGAGCCTGTGCTCCACAACGGGAGAGGCCATGACAGTGAGAGACCCACGTACCGCAAAAAAAAAAAAAGAAAAAATAGTAACAAGAGGAACAATAATAACAGCAAAGCCATTTATGGGGTACTTCTTATGTCCCTGAAACTCTGCTAAGTGGTTTGCAGACACCCTGTACAGTGAAGTAGATAATAATATCATCTCCATTTTGCACTTGAGGGAGGCTGTGTGACTTGCCCAAGGTTCTACAGCTACGAGGTGGAGGAGCTCCGTCCAGGCAGCTTGACTCCAGGGCCTGCTCTGTTGGTCACCAAATGCAAGAGGATGGGGAGGGGTTTGCCGCTCTTCCCCAATGCGATCAGCTTCTTAGGGAGGGGAGGGATCCGTGTGTATACGTAGATTTCTCTTCTTCCTCTACTGGTTAATCAGTGCATATGTTAGTATAACACAGTCAGTCTTTTTTTTTTTTTTTAACTTGTAAAAGTTTATTTATTTATTTTTGAGTATAATTGCTTTACAGTGGTGTGTTAGTTTCTGCTTTATAACAAAGTGAATCAGTTATGCATATACATATGTTCCCAAATCTCTTCCCTCTTGCGTCTCCCTCCCTCCCACCCTCTCTATCCCACCCCTCTAGGTGGTCACAAAGCACAGAGCTGATCTCCCTGTACTATGCACTGCTTCCCACTAGCTATCTACCTTACGTTTGGTAGTGTATATATGTCATTGCCACACTCTCACTTTGTCACAGCTTACCCTTCTCCCTCCCCATATCTTCAAGTCCATTCTCTAGTAGGGTCTGTGTCTTTATTCCTGTCTTACCCCTAGGTTCTTCTTGACTTTTTTTTTTCTTAAATTCCATATATATGTGTTAGCATACGGTATTTGTCTTTCTCTTTCTGACTTACTTCACTCTGTATGACAGACTCTAGGTCTATCCACCTCATTACAAATAGCTCAATTTCGTTTCCTTTTATGGCTGAGTAATATTCCATTGTATATATGTGCCACATCTTCTTTATCCATTCATCCGATGATGGACACTTAGGTTGTTTCCATCTCCGGGCTATTGTAAATAGAGCTGCAATGAACATGTTGGTACATGACTTCTTTTGAATTATGGTTTTCTCAGGGAATATGCCCAGTAGTGGGATTGCTGGGTCATATGGTAGTTCTATTTGTAGTTTTTTTAAGCAACTTCCATACTGTTCTCCATAGTGACTGTACCAATTCACATTCCCACCAGCAGCGCAAGAGGGTTCCCTTTTCTCCACACCCTCTCCAGCATTTATTGTTTCTAGATTTTTTGATGATGGCCATTCTGAACACAGTCAGTGTTTATGGACACCCTGACACAGTGATCCGGAGTGGACACTAGGGAAGAAGCATCAGAGATAAAGGGAGGAACCGAGGGCCCCATGGCCGACTGCAAGAGGAAGATGATAGTTTCCTGGCTGCCTCTCTGGGTTTCTCTCCCTTCTCCTGCCTCAGGCGCTGGCCGTGGTGCTGGCTGCTGATGTGCTGAGCACAGGGGGAAGTCAGTGGCTGGCGATTTTTAACTAGGGCAGCAGTCAGCGTAGGGGGTGTTTGTGGGCCTGACGCAGGATATTGATGTGGACAGGTGGTGGGAGCTGAAAGAAAGAAGGTGTGGCAGGAGTAAGGGGTGGCTAGTCCACTTCTGATTCTAAGATTGGTCCACGGTGAACTAAACATAATTGTCTTAGTGGTCCAGTTCTGGTTGGACGGTTGCTAGGTGGCTGTGCAGGATCACAGCTGGGGCACCCACCAGCCTCCTACGGCTCAGTAGTGATTACTGTTCACATCAGCAAAGCTACTTTTTCTGTGATCCCAGACCATGTACCTTTCCACCTTTGACTTGGATTGTTTTGTTTCTCCTTCCAGGAATGTTTAAAACCTGACTTAAATCACGGTTGACTTCTTGAAAACACATTACCTATTTCTCTTTTTTTTTTTTTTTGCGGTACGCGGGCCTCTCCCTGTTGTGGCCTCCCCCGCTGCAGAGCACAGGCTCCGGACGCGCAGGCTCAGCGGCCATGGCTCACGGGCCCAGCCGCTCCGCGGCATGTGGGGTCTTCCCAGACCGGGGCACGAACCCGTGTCCCCTGCATCGGCAGGCGGACTCTCAACCACTGCGCCACCAGGGAAGCCCTACCTATTTCTCTTTTGAAGTACAATTATATGTGTAGCTTATGTCACACAGTCTAACAGTCACCTCTTCCTAGTCTGTTGTCTAATCGACATTTTCTTGAGGCCACAGAAGTTATTCTTCATATCTTTTGTACCTTCACTGCACAGTTCTGGGTATATGATGGGTTCACGAAAATATTAGATCCTTTTTGGTCTTGGTGTCTTTCAAAAGCTCCTTGTACATTTCCTGGATTTCTTTTGCACAAGAGTCACGCCAGGATTTGTAGGGCTAAAATCTCATCTGTTAAGCCAGTTGATTTTTTTTTTTTTTTCTTTTTGCGGTATGCGGGCCTCTCACTGTTGTGGCCTCTCCCGTTGCGGAGCACAGGCTCCGGATGCGCAGGCCCAGCGGCCATGGCTCACGGGCCCAGCCGCTCCGCGGCATATGGGATCCTCCCAGACCGGGGCACGAACCCGTATCCCCTGCATCGGCAGGCGGACTCTCAACCACTGCGCCACCAGGGAGGCCCAGTTGATTTTTTAAGAAGTCAAATAGCCGTGTATGTATTGGACATTATGGAGGAGGGATTAAAAAAAATGTGGCTGAATGATGAGGATTCAAGGGTGGGCAAAACAAAAAGGATAGTATTTGTGCTTCTTAGCAGGGAGAGTAACTGTGTTTCATTTTGTGGGTTAATTAAGAAAACCATGAATTACTTTGGCTTGTCTCAAACTGCTGTCCCAGATGGCAGCCTGTCAGGTTATTGGTCTTCTATGGATGCGTAGGTCAAGCACATGGGTAATGGGCATTTAGCCATATCTTTTTTAAAAAGTAGATTGGGATTGACATACACACACTACTATATACAAAATAACTAATAAGGGCCTACTGTATAGCACAGGGCACTCTACTCAATACTCTGTAATGACCTATATGGGAAAAGAATCTAAAAAAGAGTGGATATATGTATATGTATAACCGATTCACTTCGCTGTACAAGAGAAACTAACACAATGTTTTAAATCAACTATACTCCAATACATATTAAAAAGAAAGTAGATATTACCTCATTGTTTTAGTTCTTTGACCTGGATATTTGAGTGGAGCCAGTAAGCACTATGCTGCCTTGGAGGAATTCAGATTTATACCCTCCTGGAGTCAGAGAGAAAGGAACAGAGCGGAAGGGCTCCCGATCAGCATGACCCCTCCCCTGTCAGATCTGTCCCACACGGTGACCCAGGTAAATGCTGCCCTTATCTTTCTCCACCATCTTTCTCAGGGACTTAGCCGCTGCTTTTGTAACTTGGACAGCAACGACGTCCTCAGTAACAGAACTTTTCCTCAGCTCTGGGAGAAACTTGCCGATGTTTGATGACTGTGGGGATATCACAGAAAAAAGCATTAAACTTTCCAACATGGCTGGGCCAAATAGTAATCGTCTGTCACCCAGCAATCTCAGCGAGCAGGAAGGAGAGAATGAGTTGGGGAGGCGGTGAGAGGCTGAGAGATAGCATTTCAGGCGCTAGGTGGAACGAGCAGTGCCAGTGGGGCCGAGGAGGAGGGAATGATGAGAAGATATAGCAGATGAATCGGGGAGGAAGGTGAAAGAAACGAAAGAAGGTGTATGGAAAAAATGAAGGGGGAAGGGAGAGAATGCCAGAGGGATGTGAAAACTCTTTAAATAGAATAAGATTCCAGACAAGTGGAATATCATTACAGGTGGGCATGCAGAGGTCTGGGAGAGGAGATGGCAGAAAGAGGAAGAATAAAAACAGGGAGGGACATGGAGATAGACTGAGAACAGACAGGTGGAGGCAGACACACACTGATGAAAAGGAAATGAATATTCCAGGGCCGTAAGAAACCAGGGGCTACGGATATTGTGACATCAACAGAAGGCAGAGACTGCAAGACAAAAGGCAACTTAAGCCATTTTCTGATCTGTTAAGTCACCCATGGCAGCACAATGTGCTGGGAAATGATGTCTGCCTGTGATCATTGTTTACTCAGAAAGCCGGCTGACATGAGATGAAATTAACACAATAGGTTGGAAAATTGCTAATAAAACAAAAATCCCTGCTGTTAGATTTTCATAGCCTAATTATTCAGCATGTTACTCACTAATGGCATGAGGCATTACCATGCTAATGTGCAGACTGCATATGTCAGAGGAGGAGAGGATTGGAGGGGCTTCGACTCCCTGTAAATGGCGAAGTTTCCTAATCCCAGATGGAAGATGGTTAAGATGAGTGGGGCACCAGCGGCCAAGAAAGGGAGGTAGCCGAACACTTTTCTAGACTTGGGCAGGAATTAGAGCCCTAGGGCTTGTTCCTCTGTACTAATCAAAGCGCTGTGGGCCCTTACAATCCAAGCTGCTTTCTGCATCCACCATGTGTCCCTCTCACTTGAGGATCACATTACTGAAGGTGATTAAGTTTTTTTTTTTTTAATATTTATTTATTTGGCTGTGCCGGGTCTTAGTTGCGGGATGTGGGATCCAGCTCCCCGACCAGGGATCGAACCCAGGTCCCCTGCATTGGGAGCGCAGAGTCCCAACCACTGGACCAGGAGGGAAGTCCCTGAAGGTGATTAAGCTTTGGGCACAGATGACAGGAAGCAAAATCTGTCTCTCAGTGAACTCCATAACTGTGGAAACCCAACTTCGTTGACTCTTTTACTTGGCATCCTCTGATCACTCTCTGACTCAAATCACTTGGAGTTCATTTACACTTGTTGCTGCTTTTATTTGTAAATCTGTTCTGTTATGTTAAAAGGTATTCTAATTGTCCTTGACAAAGTAAAAAATATCAGTCAGGGATCATGTCTTCTACTTTCTTAGAAACTCCTTATTCTGTATATCCATGGATCTGTAGATCCAGGCATCCATTCAACACTGGTTGAATGTCTCTTCCTGAGCCACCTGATGGAATGCAAAGAAAAATAGAGACCAGCATTTTCCTCAAGATGCTCACAGGCTCTTGGTGGGGCATGGGGTGGGTATGCATATGTCAGAGCTCTTAAACCAAGGAAAGGCTGAAAGTGTGTCCACAGCTAGTCCCACCTTCATGGAGGATGGGGGCAGGGCTGCAGCTCTGGAGGAGCCATTCTGTCTTTTCCAGCCTTAGGTGATTCTGGAGCCATCACCCATTTTCAAGGTGGGCAGTTTGAGGATGGAAGAGCTGCCTGAATGTGTGTGCATGTGTATGTGTGTGTGTGTTTGTGTGTTTCTTGAGCCTATCTCCCCACTGTGGTAGGCTCAGGTAGCTGTAGCATTAGTCTCTTCCCTTTGTCTTTTCCTATGGATAGTGAAATCCTTTTTCTAACAAGAAGTCTATTCCACGTTAATCCAGTGAGATCAAAATACAGTGGCCATGGTTCTTCCCTGGTGGCGCCGTGGATAAGAATCTGCCTGCCAGTGCAGGGGACACGGGTTCGAGCCCTGGTCTGGAAAGATCCCAAATGCCACAGAGCATCCAAGCCCGTGGGCCACAACTACGAAGCCTGCACTCTAGAGCCCTTAAGCCACAACTATTGAAGTCTGAGTGCCACAACTGCTGAAGTCCGCATGCCTAGAGCCTGTGTTCTGCAACAAGAGAAGCCACCACAATGAGAAGCCCTCTCACCGCAATGAAGAGTAAACCCCGCTCGCCACAACTAGAGAAAGCCCACTTGCAGCAAAAAGACCCAACGCAGCCAAAACAATAAAAATAAAATTAAATCTAAAAAAAAATTACACTGGCTATGGTAACTGGTTCAAGGATGGCCACATGACCTAGGCTGAATCAATCAACATCCTTCTTGTACTTTTGCTGGAACCAGTGGCAGAAGTATTTTCCCTGTCTCTCTGTCTCTGTCTCTGTCTCTCTCTTATCCTGACAGAACTGTCTGAGATAGATAGAACTCCCTAAGTTGAGAGGTGCAGATGGCCAGTTCTGTAGCATATGGGGGAAAATCACCTGAGAATGAAATCAACACAGAAAAGCGACGTTAGTAGAGAGAGAGAGAGAGAGAAATCTGATGACATTGTTCAAATCAATTCCTGAATCTAGACATATCTGAAATGAGGCCTGTCCTTTGGACTTCCTGGTTACATAGACCAGCTCGTTCTTTTTTCGTTTCAAGTGGTTGGAATTAAATTTTTGTCACATGCCCATCGAGTAGTCCTTAGTAATACCCTTTCTTCCACTTATCTCGGCTTTAGAATGCTTAAGGCATTCTTGGCCACCATGAACAGAACAAAACTTTACAGTTCTTTACAACGAATGTGTCCTTTTGTCACCTGGCATCTGCTTTGGTGGTGGCAGGTGAAGAGACAGGTCAAGCCGCTTGCTGAGCAGTACTCGGTGGAGTGAAATCTGGGGCCAAGGTCCTTGATCTTCTCACCTACAGAGGCTTTTGAAACACACACTTTTCTCAGCCTCCCTTCTGTCTCTCTTTGGACTTTTTCCCTCTTGTAAATTGACACAGAGGATATGAAGCTGAGGGAGATCTTTGTAATAAAGGCCTAGGTTTTTCAGGAAGGGTTTCAGAGTGAAGGAGCTATTAAGTGGGTGGAGCCTGCCAGAAGTAGAGTGATGCCACCAGCAGGGATGAGAGGGCTGGCGGAGCCTCTGTCTCAGAGCACCAGTGTTTTCTTACACACTGGCCTGAAGTCCCCCGTGCACAGGGGCCTTGCTCTGTGTCCTTTGATGACATCGGGCGGGGACAGGGATAGGAAGCAGGAAATGGGAGTCAGTAGGACTAATGACTGGTATTCTGATTTTCCTTTTTCTGGGCACATGGTCAGAGTTTATTACCCACCCCTTGAAGGTGAGTGTGGCTAAATTACTTGATCACAGTGAAATATGAGCAGAATTGATGCACCCATGCTGGGGCAAAGCTCTGAAAGCCATTGCATGATTTTCTGCATTATTCTTGCCATGGTACCTGGTGATATTCAAGATGGGCAGGCTCCACCAAACAGGCCGTCCCCAGTGAGAAAAGGGCAGCCAACTTGATATGGACATGAAGTGTGTGCAAGAAGGGAACCATTGTTGTTTTAGCCACTAGGTATTTTTAAAAAATCAATTGACTTTATTTCTTAGCACGGTTTTAGATTTAAACAACTGAGAAGATAGTTCAGAGAATTCCATATACCTCACCCCTTCACAGTTTCCTCTGTTGTTAGCACCATACATTAGTGTAGTATATTTGTTACAATTGATGAACCAATACTGATATATTATTAGTTTACCTTAAGATTCACTCTTCGTGTTGTACAGTTTTATGGGTTTTGACAAATGCATGTCATGCATCCATCATTATACTGTCATATAGAATAGTTTCCTAAAGCCCTAAAAAACCTATACCTCAGCTATTTATCCTACCTCCCTTTCCCTGAACTCCTGGAAGTCCTTTTTTTTTTTTTGGCAGTACGCGGGCCTCTCACTGTTGTGGCCTCTCCCGTTGCGGAGCACAGGCTCTGGACTCGCAGGCTCAGCGGCCATGGCTCACGGGCCCAGCCGCTCCGCGGCATGTGGGATCTACCCGGACCGGGGCACGAACCCGTGTTCCCTGCATCGGCAGGCGGACTCTCAACCACTGCGCCACCAGGGAAGCCCCCTTTATATTTTTAATGTCTCTGTGGTTTTTCCTTTTCCAGAATGTCATATAGTTGGAATCATACAGTATGTGGCCTTTTCAGACTAGCTTCTTTCAGTTAGCACTATGCATTTAACTTTCCTTCATGTCTTTTCATGGCTTGATAGCTCACTTATTTTTATCACTGAGTAATATTTCATCATATGGAATGCAGTTTGCTTATCCATTCACCTATTGAAGAACATCGGGGTTGCTTTCAGTTTTTGGCAAATGTAAATAAACATTCTTGCGCAGGTGTTGTGTGGACATAAGTTTTTTTTTTAATTAATTAAGTTTTGGCTGCGTTGGGTCTTCGTTGCTGCACGTGGGCTTTCTCTAGCTGTGGCGAGCGGGGGCTACTCTTTGTTGCGGTGCGTGAGCTTCTCATTGCGGTGGCTTCTCTTGTTGCAGAGCACGGGCTCTAGGCACATGGGCTTCAGTAGTTGCGGCTCGCAGGCTCTAGAGTGCAGGATCAGTAGTTGTGGTGCACGGGCTTAGTCGCTCTGCGGCATGTGGGATCTTCCTGGACCAGGGATCGAACCTATGTCCCCTGCATTGGCAGGCGGATTCTTAACCACTGTGCCACCAGGGAAGTCCCTGGACATAAGTTTTCAATTTGATTGGGCAAATACCTGGGAGTGCAATTGCTGGATCGTATGGTAAAACTATGTTTAGCTTTGTAAGAAACTGCTAACCTGTCAATCAGATTGGCTGTACTGTTTTTTGGCGGGGGGGAGCAGGGTGGATAAGCAAACTAACATTTATTTATTTATTTATTTTCTTTTGTAAGTTACATTGTGGTTTTTAAAAAAAAATTTATTGAAGTATAGTTGATTTACAATGTTGTGTTAGTTTCTGGTGTACAGAAAAGTGATTCAATTATATATATATATAATATACACACACACACACACACACACACATATATATATATAGACACATATATATATATGTATATATATTCTTTTTCAGATTCTTTTCCATTATACTTTATTACAAGATGTTGAATACAGTTCCCTGTTCCGGTTTCTTTTAGATTTTAGCCATTCTGATAGGTGTGTACTGGGATCTCATTGTTTTAACTTGCAGTTCCCTAATGACATATGATGTTGAACATGTATTCATATGCTTGTTTGTCATCTGCGTATCTTCTTTGGTAGGATGTCTGTTTAGATCTTTCACCCATTTTTAAATTGGGTTGCTTGCTTTCTTACTGTTGAGTTTTAAGAGCTCTTTTTCCATTTGAGATACAAGGCCTTTATCAGATGGTGTTTTGCAAATATATTCTTCCCATCTGTGGCTTGTCTTTCCATTTCTTAACAGTGTCTTTTGCGGATCAGAAGCTCTTAATATTAGTAAAGTCCAACTCATCAATTTTTTTTCTTTCATGCATTGTACATTTGGTGTTGTATCTGAAAACTCATCTCCAAACCCAGGGTCACCTAGATTTTCTTCTGTGTTATCTTCTAGAAGTTTTATAGTTTTGCCTTTTACATTTAGGTCTATGATCCATTTTGAATTAATTTTTGTAAAAGGTAGAAAGTCTGTATCTAGATTAAATTTTTGCATAAGGATGTCTAATTGTTCCAGTACCATTTGTTGAAAAGACCATCATTTCTTCATTGAATTTCCTTTGCTCCTTTGTCAGAGACCAGTGGCCTTTATTTGTGTGGGTGTATATCTGAACTCTGTTACATTTCATTGATTTATTTGTCTATTTTTCTTCCAGGACTACACTTTCTTGATTACTGTAACTTTAGAGTAGTCTTGAAGTCAGGTAACATCAGTCTTTTGACTTTGTTCTTCTTTAGTATTGTGTTGACTATTCTGTGTCTTTTGCTTTCTGTATAAACTTTAGAATCATTTTGTTGATAATTATTTTGTTGATATCCACAAAATAACTTGCTAGACTTTTGATTAGGATTGCATTAAAGCTGTGATCAAGTTGGGAAGAATTGACACCTTAACAATATTGAGTCTTCCAAACCGTGAATGTGGAATATATCTCCATTTATTTAGATCTTTGACTTATTTCATCAGGATTTTATAGTTTCCCTCATACGGGTTCTGTGCTTATTTTGTTAGATTTATATGTAAGTATTTAAAGTGTTTGATGCTTATTTAGGTGATATTCTGTTTTTAATTTCAAATTTCAGTTGTTCATTGCTTGTATATAAGAAAGCAATTTTTGTATATTAACGTGGTATCCTGAAACCTTGCTGTGGTTGCTTACTAGTTCCAGAGGTGTTTTTTTGTTTTTTGGGTTTTGTAGGGTCAATTCTTTGGAATTTTATACATAGACAATCATGTCATCTGCAAACAAAGACAGTTTTATTTTTTCCTTTCCTATCTCTGTAAATTTGATGTCCTTTTATTGTCTTATTTCATTAGCTAGGACTTCTAGTATGATGCTGAATAGAGTGGTGAGAGGAGATATCCTTTCCTTGTTCCTGATCTTAGGGGAAAAGCATCTAGTTTCTCACTATTAAGTATAATATTAACTGTAGGTGTTTGTAGATGTTCTTTATCAAGTTAAGGAAGTTGTCCTCTATTCTTAATTTGCTGAGGATTTCTATTAAGAGTGGGTGTTGGATTTTTGTCCAATGCTTTTTTTTTTTTTTTTTTTTTTTTTTTTGCGGTATGCGGGCCTCTCACTGTTGTGGCCTCTCCCGCTGCGGAGCACAGGCTCCGGACGCGCAGGCCCAGCGGCCATGGCCCACGGGCCCAGCCGCTCCGCGGCATATGGGATCCTCCCGGACCGGGGCACGAACCCGTATCCCCTGCATCGGCAGGCGGACTCTCAACCACTGCGCCACCAGGGAGGCCCTGTCCAATGCTTTTTTTACCTCTATTGATATGATCATATAATTTTTCTTCTTTAACCTGTTGATATTTACATTAGTTGATTACATTAATTGATTTTCAAATGTTGAACCAGGCTTACATATCTGGAATAAGTTCCATTTAATCATTCTGTATAATTCTTTCTTACATTGTTGGATTTGATTTTCTAATATTTTTGTATCTGTGTTCATGAGTAATATTTGTCTGCAGTTTTCCTTTCTTGTAATGTTTATATTTGGTTTTGGTATTAGGGCAATGCTGACCTCATAGTATGAGTTAGAAAATTTTCCCTCTGCTCTTATTTTCTGGAAGAGATAATAGAGAACTGGTATCACTTCTTCCTTAAATATTTGGTAGAATTCATCAGTGAAACCATCTGGTCCTGGTAGTTTCCTTTTTGGAAGGTTATTCAATTTATTTGATATATATAGGTCTATTCATGTTATCTATTTCTCCTTGTATGAGTTTTGATAGTTTATATCTTTGAAGGAATTGGTCCATTTCATATAAGTTATCAAATTTGTGGGCATAGAATTGTTCATAATATTCCTTTATTATGCTTTAAATGTTATTAGGATCAGTAGAGATAACACCTCTTTCATTTCTGCTATTAATACTTCTTGTCTTCTTTCTATTTTTCTTGGTTAGCCTGACGAGAGGTTTATCAGTTTTATTGATCTTTTGAAGAACCAGCTTTTGGTTTTGTTGATTTTCTCTGTTGTTTTTTTTATTTACAATTTTATTGATTTCTGCTCTAATTTTATTATTTCTTTTATTTTGTTTCTTCAGGTTTATGTTATTTTTTTTCTCAAGTTTTATAAAGTGGAAGCTTGGTGATTGATTTTAGGTCTTTATTCTCTTCTGATATATACGTTCAATGTTATAATTTTCTTTCTAAACCTTTTGCTTCATTCCACAAATTTTGATAAGTTAGTGTATCTTCATTCAGTTCCAAATATTTAAAAAATTCTCTTGGGAAAATCTAGCCAACTTGATGCACAAGAAGTGTGATCAAGATAGAAAACACTGTTGTTTTAAGTCACTAAGGCTTTTATTTCAACTGTAGGAAAATTAGCCTATCTTGTAGGTAAATGGGGGCAAAGCTTTTTTGTAAGTGTAGCAGTCATAGCTCTTAGTTTTAGGCAACAGGGATCAAATCTCGTTAATCTAAGCAGAAAGGGAATTTATTTTATTATTATTTTTTACAACTTTATTGGAGTATAATTGCTTCATATTGGTGTATTAGTTTCTGCTTTATAACAAAGTGAATTAGTTATACATATACATCTGTTCCCATATCCCTTCCCTCTTGCATCTCCCTCCCTCCCACCCTCCCTATACCACCCCTCCAGTTGGTCACAAAGCACCGAGCTGATCTCCCTGTGCTATGCGGCTGCTTCCCACTAGCTATCTACCTTACATTTGGTAGTGTATATATGTCCATGCCTCTCTCTCGCTTTGTCACAGCTTACCCTTCTCCCTCCCCATATCCTCAAGTCCATTCTCAAGTAGGTCTGTGTCTTTATTCCTGTTTTACCCCTAGGTTCTTCATGACATTTTTTTTCTTAAATTCCATATATATGTGTTAGCATACGGTATTTGTCTTTCTCTTTCTGACTTACTTCACTCTGTATGACAGACTCTAGGTCTATCCACCTCATTACAAATAGCTCAATTTCGTTTCTTTTTATGGCTGAGTAATATTCCATTGTATATATGTGCCACATCTTCTTTATCCAGTCATCGGTTGATGGACACTTAGGTTGTTTCCATCTCCGGGCTATTGTAAATAGAGCTGCAATGAACATTTTGGTACATGACTCTTTTTGAATTATGGTTTTCTCAGGGAATATGCCCAGTAGTGGGATTGCTGGGTCATATGGTAGTTCTATTTTTAGTTTTTTAAGGAACCTCCATACTGTTCTCCATAGTGGCTGTACCAATTCACATTCCCACCAGCAGTGCAAGAGTGTTCCCTTTTTTCCACACCCTCTCCAGCATTTATTGTTTCTAGATTTTTTGATGATGGCCATTCTGACTGGTGTGAGATGATATCTCATTGTAGTTTTGATTTGCATTTCTCTAATGATTAATGATGTTGAGCATTCAGAAAGGGAATTTATTAAAAGAACATCGGGTAGTTCAAAATAACTTCAGACCTGTAGTACCTGGATTGTAGGCTACACACTTGGGAATAATGTTGCAGATCATGCAACAAAAGTAAGGCAGCAAAGATGCCACTGGTGGCGCTGCCACTGGTGATTGCCCTGCAGGTATCACCAACACTGGGTGCTGCCTTGGGAAACTGGAAATAGCTGCTGCCATACGCGAACAGAATTGGGTCTCTCAGCTCCTGCCTCTTCACAGTGCTTGCTTCCAGTTTAAAGTCTGGGAGGGGTCATGTAGGCTAGTTCAACAGAACGAGACATCTGCTGTCCTAAGTAAGAAAGGGTATAACTGGAAGACCACCAGACAAGATGACTCGGGTTGGAGTCCAGACTCTCTGTGAGGTGAGCCTGAGCAGGCCGCTTTCCCTTTGTGAGTTTGTAGGGTGGTATGAGGATGAAAGGAGATTAGTGCTTTGAGAGCAGTGAAACTCTCTATAAGTGTATGTTATGATGTGTCACATGCCCACAGAGAGCCCAGCAACTAACCTGGCACTAGGCACACATTTGTTCATGTTAAAGATCTTGGCCTCTCAGTACCCATCTGTCTCCCCCACTGGAATGCAGGCTAGAGATTTTGGTCTGCTTTATTCAGTGATGTAGCCCCAGCAGCCAGAACAAGGCCTAAAGGAGTGAGCACTCAATAAATATTTGTTGAATGAATGAATGAGTAAGTGAATGAATGACTATCTCTAGTCTGTCATCTGAGACCAGTTTCCCTAGCCTAGGCCTTTACTTCTGGGTTCATCTAAGGAGTTTCTTCCTCACTGAGTTCCATCTTCCTTCAGCTTTAGTGAAGGGGCTTCAAAAAAGCAACTGTCCAAGCAGCCAGCTTCTGTCATTGTTTTTCTAGGTCTTATGATAAGGACTTGCAGGCTGCTTCTGAAGGAGTTGAGCCCAGTCTCCACAAGACCCCCTTTAGCCCGCCACCCAGTTATGTCTTTGCCCTTTTAGCCATACTTTTCTCTTTGCAGTCTTGGCTTTAATTTTCCCATTGCTCAGTTGGGCCCTAGCAGAACTAGTCTAATGGTATCACTCTCCACCTCTCAATGATAGTAATCAGCTCATCACAGAACTGTCATTTGACTTACCCCAGGGTCATACACAAAAGTCATAGAGAACATAAGGTAAAGACAGTTGGACCTAAAAAGAACTTTAGAAGCCATCTAAGCTTGATTCTTTGGGGGAGCCTTTATATTTTGTGTTTCTTCTGCTTGTTCAGCATCTCCCTTTGATCTTCCCATGGCTGGCTCCTTCTTTTCGGAAGCCTCAGTATAAAAATCACCTCCTTGGGGCTTCCCTGGTGGCGCAGTGGTTGAGAGTCCGCTTGCCGATGCAGGGGACACGGGTTCGTGCCCCGGTCCGGGAAGATCTCACATGCCGCGGAGCGGCTGGGCCCATGTGCCATGGCCTCTGAGCCTGCGCATCCGGAGCCTGTGCTCCACAACGGGAGAGGCCGCAACAGTGAAAGGCCTGCATACCGCAAAAAAAAAAAAAAAAAAAGAAAAAAGAAAATCACCTCCTTGTGTGGGTCTTCCTTGAGTACTTAATCTAAAGTACACGTACCTCTCCATCATAAGACTACATTTTAATGATCTGCTTATTACTACCACTATGTCACATACATATTTATTAATTTATTGATCATGCAAGCAGATGAACAGTACCTGCCACATGTCAGGAGCTCAGTAGCAATGTTGAATGAATGAATCCATTCAAGCTCCTCTGGAAACCGAAGCCTAGAGAAGTAAAGTGACCCTGAAAAGGTCACAGAGCTCATTAATGGAAAAGCAGGGACTAGAACCCATGGCCCCTGACTCTCGTCCAGTGCTTTTCCTACCATACCTTCGCAGCAATAAAGATAAAAAGAATGAGTCCCCACTGTGTGTCACCCTCCATGCTAGTTGGCCTCTACATGTCAGTCCATCCTTATAACAGCCCTACAAGGTTGATAGAATTCACATTTTTATAAATAAGGGTAGAGGGTCTTTGGATTCTAAGCAGTTTGCCAGAATATCACACTGTTATAGAGAGAGAACTGGGATCTGAACCCAGCTTTGTCTGTTTCTCAAGTTTTTTTGTACCATCTCAGCTGCATGACTCCCTTCAGATAAAATTTGCACCTTATTAGTATTTCTGTACAGTAAACCTAAGCAGTGAATAATAGGGAAATTTCAGGCACTGTGGCAGGCTGACAGAAGGCTTGGGGTAGGGAGGCCCTGCAGCTTTCCCCTTGCCCTTCAAATCACACGATAGAGTTGACATCTGTCTCTTTCTCTCACAAGTGAGGCTCATCGGCTCTAGGATCCTGGAATGGAACTGTCACACGGGGTAAGCAGCCTCCAAAGGTCCATAGTGTGAATGGAAGCTTGGCCCAGCTCTATTTCATTTTCTCCTTGGGAGGACAAGAAGTTGGATGTATGTAATTGATGCCAAAATGGCTACAAAATAAATTCTCATCCATGATTTGTACATCTCGAAATCTAAAACTTGTGGACCAAATGATATGTGAGACCATGAGCCCCTGGTTTCTGCCCACTCTGTGCAGCCTGGACCCGTGTTCAGTCTAGCTCCCGCCACTCCTTGTCCTCTTGAGCCCGTGTTGCACTTAACTTGGCTGACTCTTGACCTTAGGCGAACTCAGCCATTCCCCTTTCTCTTACTCGTTGCCCAGGCAGCAGAATATTTCTGGAGAAAACACACAATCCATGTCCTCTTGCCTCATCTGGGCCTTTGATGCAGCTCCATGGCCCTTTTGTTCTGCTCTGGTCGCCAGCTCCTTCCCATCTTCACTGTTGTAGTAAAGACATCCATGCTGTGTTCAGCAGTGCTGGTCCAAATACACATGCTGGCTTTGACAGCTTAGAGGAAGCTGCAGGTCTGGGGGAAAGACGTTCTCAGCATCAATAATAGCTTCTCAGGTGGTGACAGTCAAGGAGGTGTGAGCAGCTCCCTGGTCCTCTGTCATAAAAATCTAAAACCTGCCTTGTGGGCTCAGACTCTTGTTCCTACCCCTCTGATAAAGGATTTGAGGTCTTTGTATTAGAGAGCGTCGTCTTCTTGCCTCCTTTGCTCCCTTGCTATCTCACCTTCTTTCTTTCAATGAAAGTCCAGTACCTACTGTGTGCTGAGCATTGGTCCTGGCTCTGTAGGAGGAAGGCTAAAATCTTTGATATCCTGGAACGTCCACGTAAGTCATAGTTGACCTCCATGACATCCATTCTAAGGGTGGAGTGCCTCCCGAGTCCCCTCCATCCCTGGTACACACGAATGTATCTACATGCTCATTAAGCTTAGTTATATTCTTGGGCTGAAACAGCATCTTAGGGCTCGCATCTAATTCACTAGATTTCTCTTTCTGAGACAGGGAAGAGCAAAGGCAAAGGCAGTAAGGATGTAAGGAGAAGATACACCTGTTCAGGACGGAGACCCTCAAAGCAGCTCTTGTAGCAAACCAAACATTAAAAGTGATTTTGGTTGAGCTGAGATCTCCCTGAACTCAAAAGCACAGGTGTAGCGAGATGAGAGGGCCGAATTATCTTGGAGACAGAGTAATAAGCTAATACAGCGTGCATGGCAACTCAGGGACTGAGAAGTCATAAATATATTCATGTTTTCTTCCCAGTGAGATTGATTAAATACCCAAACCCAAAGTTAGACTAAAAGAGAGATGGAAGGAGCTAAAGAGAGAAAGGGGGAGTGAGCTACTGAAGTTCTGGTAGAACATATCAACTCCAGACAAAGAACGCTTCATCAAACACATAAACAGCCACTGCCTGATACATTAGGATCTGGAAGTATCATAAATTAACCTGCCAAGAAACTTTGCAAAAGGTCATATTTAACATTAATCAGGCTCTGGGAAGCAGTGTGTACTTTCAAGGCGAGAAGAAAGAAAAAAGACTGCCCTCCTTGTATTTCATTTTCAAAATCACTTCCAAATTATTCAGCAGGAGAGGAAAAAGACCATTTCCAGCTGATTTAGGGACAGAGAATTGATTCCGTCGTCACCTAGACATCCCTTCATTGTGGGTGTTGAGGCATATAAGTGGAAGGGAACATTGCCTGGACCTGGCCATTGACTTTCATATTATGTCCTTTCTCCTGCTTTCAACAGCATGGTGGTCTTATTTTGAAAAGTGCCCACCCATAGGTAGCAAAAGAGCAGCTCAGGAGAAGGGACACAGTCAAAGAAAGTTGTAGGTCGAAGAATATGGGCAGTCACCCCAGTGGTGGCTGGTTTGGAAAACAAGCCTTCTTTTAGGCTATGAGACCTTGAGCCAGGGCCAAGTTCTGAGTCATTTAGTAAGACCATATGAGATATGGGACTCACCATTCCTGGGAATTAGTTTCCCCGTCCACTGACTGGGATGATAACACTTACCTGTAGAACAGATAGAGAATGTGTCTACTCATCTGGCCGGGAAATGTGTAGCATAAATTTAGATCATTAATTTTCTGTCTTCTCTCAGAATGCCTGTTTTCTTGATCCGACTTTAGACGGATGCTTCTGTCTTTATTGCTGGTTACTTTAGACTCTTACCCTATTCCTTTCCTGTCAACTGCCTTTCCTAATTGGCAATTCTAATTTGCCCCAAGACAGAGCTACATTAACATGTACATTTATTCAACAAATATTTATGAGGCATTCACTATGTGAGTCAGGCTCTTTTCTAGGTGAACAAAACAGACCCAAATCCCTGCCCTCACCATATACATAAACAAATAAACACAAGAAATTCATAACGTGGCAATATGACAAATGTAATAAGTAAATGAAGAGCATGGTAAGTTAGAAGGTGATGCATACTCTGCGGGGGTTGAAGATGGTGACAGTTGGGAGTGCCAAGGTGGGTGCAATTTTAAATAGAGTGGCCAGTGTAGGCTTCATTGAGAAAGTGATATTTAAACAAAGTCTTGCAGGAGGTGAGGGAGGAGCCAATTGAATACCTGAGGAAAGAGCATTCCAGGTAAGAGGACAGCAGGTGCAAAGGCCCTGAGGTTGAAATTGCCTGGCATGTTTGAGGAGCAGCAAGGAGGTTGTCGCATCAGGAGAAGAGTTGAGTGAGGGGGAAGGGGTGAAGGAAAGTGAAGCTAAAGATTGTCTGGGCCTCTCTCTCGCTTTGTCACAGCTTACCCTTCCCCCTCCCCATATTCTCAAGTCCATTCTCAAGTAGGTCTGTGTCTTTATTCCTGTTTTACCCCTAGGTTCTTCATGACATTTTTTTCTTAAATTCCATATATATGTGTTAGCATACGGTATTTGTCTTTCTCTTTCTGACTTACTTCACTCTGTATGACAGACTCTAGGTCTATCCACCTCATTACAAATAGCTCAATTTCGTTTCTTTTTATGGCTGAGTAATATTCCATTGTATATATGTGCCACAAAGCGAGAGAGAGGCATGGACATATATACACTACCAAACGTAAGGTAGATAGCTAGTGGGAAGCAGCCGCATAGCACAGGGAGATCAGATCGGTGCTTTATGACCACCTAGAGGGGTGGGATAGGGAGCGGGGGAGGGAGAGAGACGCAAGAGGGAAGGGATATGGGAACAGATGTATACGGATAACTGATTCACTTTGTTATAAAGCAGAAACTAACACACCATTGTAAAGCAACTATACTCCAATAAAGTTGTAAAAAAAAAAAAGATTGTCTAGGGCCTGCTGGCTCAGCAGGAAGGACTTCGGCTTTTACTGTGCAAGAAATGGGCCATCTTTGGAGGGTTTGGAGCAGAAGAGACACAGTTTGACTTGCACATTGATTTACAAAGGTGTCACGTCAGTGTTGCTCAGATCTGCTGTAATCAGAGAGAGGAAGAGGAATTTAACCTCTAAAACCCACAGGCTCCGAGGGAAGCTATGGGCAGGTCAGGGCCCACCCAGAGCAGCTCTTCCTTCGTTCACGCTTTCCTTCTGCAAAATCTTTGTTGTAATCTGAGCTTTCATCTTCTCCCTCCATCTTGAGGAGAGCATCTCAGACAGCCTGAGGAAGCAGCCCAGCCAGGGGAGCACAGAGAGTGTTCAGAGGATGTTCTGCGGGGGCCGCCTTTCCCAGCCTGCCCTTGCCGGCTGGAGAACCTTCTGTCAGCCCCGGAGATGGCTCACCAGGGGAGGCGGCATCTCTGCACAGCCAGACTATCTGTCTGTTCTGATAATCCAGGAGGGGCTTGGTGATAAAACTTCCCCGGGGCACTTGGGAGAGGGGGGCTCCTGGTGAAACGTGAAGAACGAGCATTGTGCTGTGTAAATACATTTACGGGACAGAGCTGTTCCTTGGCCCACTGGGGCCCGTTTCTTGACTGTATGGCAGGAATGGTCTTCGCTGGAATGATTGACAGGGCCAGTGGGGAAAGCTGATCAGTCCTTGATGTCTTGCCTTGCGTTGGCACATTTACCTAATGAGTCGGGGGAACAGGCTTGGAGAGGCACTGAAGCTGGGGTCCACAGGTGGCCTTGGAATGGAAAACTCTTGCTCTTCTTGCCATGTGGAAAAATCCCATGTGGTCTGTCTCCATGTTCCAGTTCTCCCTGGTCCAGGTCCCGTAGAGTCTTCATTTTCTTTCACGGGGCAGACAGGAAACTCCCTTTGGCCCAGTTTGGGGTAACATTGTTTAACCATGGCCGTTAGGAAGCCCTGTCTGTCTGGCTCATCTGGGAGATGCTCCAGGTGGGACCAAGTCGATGGGTGTGAGATGGTGATGCTCATGATCCAGGCCTGGTGGCAACTCCACTCTGTTAACCTAGAACCAGCCCCTCTGATTCAGATGGTGGGATTCTGGGGTCTTAACAGGTGCAGCTCAGCCGCTAACAGAGCTCTCAGCAGGTCACAAAGGGAGAACGTGGCCTCTTAGCAATGGGCGTCGAGGGCACTCAACCAGCCCAGGATATTGAAATATTTCAGACTCAGTCCGTGTGTCTGGGAGGTGCAAAAAAATCCCTTCAGTCCAGCCTGGAGAAGGAAGAGGACCAGGACCTGGTGCTCCCAAGTAGCCAAAGGTGTCTGAACGCGAGGGTCTCGGAGGCCTATTCCTGCTTCCTCTGGGGCTGAGGATGGTGTTTTGTCCTCATTACGCTGCCCAGTGACTGTGCTTGGGTCCTTTCCCACGGGTGGGCCTGTGATTCCCACTTCTTTGGCACGTCTCTTTCCGGGGTGAGGTCTTGGTGAGGGCTTGCCGACATGGGAGAATGCGACTCTCAGCAAATCTACAGGAACAGCTGGCCAGGAACCGCTGTGCGACAGGAGGGGCTGTGGTTTGGTTGTTGTGCTTATTTCTCTGAGACGAGCAGCCCTGTCATCCTTCTGTTGGGTATCCTGGGGAGGAAGAATTCCTGGTGCTGATATGTTTAGGCTGCAGATTCCTGCCCCCAGGAGAAGTAGCAGAGGTGCCAGCTTTCCACGTCCCTCCAGGGGGCATTGGTACCATCCCTGGAGATGAGTGTGCGGACGTGCTCTCCCCTGCCAGCCTCCCTGGACATGAGGTGTCTGACCTACTGGGCTGTTTCTACCTTGAATTTCTACAACTCATCACTTTGGTCTCTAGGGGGAAAGAAGCCAGACAGCTAGGATTCCCTGAGCTGCAGCTCCTGGGACAGCTACTGCTACGATTTTGGCATCTTCATTCACAGCTTTTCAAGCATTTGGCCTTTTGACCACCCAGCTTCCCATTCATCTCTCAGCCCCAAGGACAGCTGGGGTGCAAAGCTGTGGGGTCATCATCCCCTGGGGGATTCTTTTCTATTAGCTGATGCTGGAGGCACTTGGTAAAGGATGGGCTTTGCTCCAAACTGCAAGCCCAACTTGGATCTCTTCTAGTTCAGAGGTTCAAGTTGCTGAGGGGTTATAACTGGGGACTTTGTGTCTGTGGAGGACACCTGGAATAGTGTGGAGTATGTCCAGAGAGCAAGTCAGCATGAGCCCCGGATGGAGGGATCAAGTTTCTAATGCTGATGACAAATGAGGTGGCAAGTCTTTCTACCCACCCCATCCCCTGGCAGCCATAGGAGCATCTTACAAGTCTCCCCTATAGAAACAATCTGGACCTGAGGCCCCACCCAGTGCAGGCTTCAGAACTGATACTCAGAGATAAGACACGGCATTGGATTCCCACCCCAGTTTTCCATTAAACAACAGAGCAAGAAGGGACTGCAATAATCAGCTGCTTTCAACATCCTTATTTTACAGATAAGGAAAGTGAGTCCCGGTGGGAATCATAATAATAATAATAGCCAATGCCTTTATGTTGTTTACTCTGTGCCCATTACTGTTGTAAGGACTTCCTATTCCATCCTCACAAAACTCTGTGAGGTCGGCATTGTTATCATCTCCATGTTACAGAGGAGGAAACTGAGGCAGTGGAGGCTAAGTCACTTGGCCAAGGACATATAGCTGGCATATGGTGGAACTGGCATTCAGAGACAGGCAAGTCTGGCTCCAGGGTCCAACCCTGGTAGTTTGGTCAGAATCAGGACCCATAATCTAAGCATTCCAAGCCTCCATCCATGCATTCTCCTTTTAGACCTATGTGTTAGGTCCAGTATGGTAGCCACCAACCACATGTGGCTATTGAGCACTTGAAGTGTGGCTTGTCCAACTGGAGGTGTGTTGTAAGTGTAAAATACACTCTGGGTTTCAAAGCCCTAATACAAAAAGAAAAAGAATGTGAGATATCTCATTATTATTTTTGTATTGATTACATGTTGAAATGATAATCTATTGGAGGTATTGGTTTAAATAAAATATATAATTATAATTAACTTCATCTTTTTTTTTACTCATTTTTTTGGTAACTGCCAGGATTGTAGGATTACCCATGTGGCTTGCATCTGTGGCTCCCATTATATTTAACATTGTATATGTGACCTGTATTTGTGGACAGCACTGTTCTATACCATCAGTTGCCAGCTGGAAAGCAAACTTGAGTGTCTCCATGCTATTGATGCCGCATCTCAGTCACAGCCCCAGTGACTGCAGTGCCTTGTAAAGAGGGCATCTCACCCACACTTGGCTTTGTCTGCATCTGTGACTCACATTTTTGCTCCATTGTTGAACCGGAACCTTCCCTGCCACCATCAGGGGAAGGGCACACCATGAAACTCCTGAGAGGTTAGTAAGGCTTATTGGAAAGGGCACGAGCCCCATAGATCCACGTTTGAATCCTGGCTTTGTTTTTATGTATTAGTTCCACTATTTAAACTTTGAGCTTCTCGATCCTTATCTGTGGAATGAGAATAATAATGCCTGTGCTCTTGAGCTGTGGGGACAAATGAGATGATGCATATGAAGTACCTAAAGCAGAGTGAGGTCCCACTAAAGCCACTGGTCCTCTCGCTTCCAACCCCTGTTATCAGAGGCTGGCTTTTTCCACCACTTACAATATCTTGTTCTAGTGACCAAAACCTAGAGAAAACATCAGGGAAAATGGTCCCTGCTGCTTTTTTACTTTCTGATTTCCTTGGTAACTTGGGACAAGTCTGTGCCTCAGTTTCTCTCTGTGTGAAGAAGGTGAGGCCCCTGAAAGACGGACCCTGCTCATGCTGCCCAGTGATGGTCGGAACTCTCAGATGCCAAGTAGCAGTGCTCAGCGTGGGTGGGAAAAGGGTGCACTGGGGCAGCCTTCAGGTTATCGTGTTCCCATCCTTCTCCTGCTCATGAAACCCAGCCTGCTCTGCTACTAGCTCAGGTCTGGGGCAGACACAGGTGTGAATCTGGGGCCAGAGATGCCCAAACTATCTTGGGCTCAGAGTGGCCGAGACCAGGCCATATCCAATGGATCTGTCCAGGGAGAATGGAGTGACACCAGCACTCCCCCTGGGCTGTCCTTTGGAATATTTTTGTGGGAGGAGCTGGAGAACCAGGTTGGCTCTAGTTTTCTTAAAGGTCTCTAGGCTATGGGTCTAGGACCCCCATTGTGTGCAGTAGTGAAGTCACGTCGGTAAAACATGGTGGAAGTGCACAGCCATTCAAATTAGTACAAATGTGCTCAAATTCCGAGCCTAAACTTGTTATATGACCATGGACAAGTCATTCAATCTCCCTGAGTCCGTTTCTCACCTTTAAAAGGAAATAATACCCAGTTTACATAGCAGTTGTACGATAAATGACAAAATCTATTGGAGTGGACATTAAAAATGTGCATAGTGGGCAGTCATTAAGTGTCAGCTATTTGGAGCCATGTCTTTTGGTTCCAGTGTAATGACAGCAAGAAGATTTCCCCCTCTTTGTGTCAAGAACTATGGGTCTGTCCATAAGAACATGGCCAGCAGCAGCCCACTGAAGAAAAGAGGAATGTCAAACGCTTACTAACCTCTTCCCTTCCCCATTTCATACCCCACTGTCCATTTGATGGTCTGAGTCACAAACATAAGGCTGAGAAACAGAATCATTTCCTCTTCAGAATTCTATAGGTAGGAATCAGCAAGTACAAGGACAATTTGGGACTAATTTCAGTCCCTATGTGGTTTTGAGCAAATAAATGAGTCACAATATGCCCTTGGCCAGCCCATGTATCCTCTTGGGGCATCTGCTTCCTCTTTAATAAAATGGGATGAGTAATCCTTGCCTCTCCTTCATTTTACAAGCATGTAACAAGGATGAATCCAGTAATGGCTGCAGAATCCTTTGAGGTCCTTGGAGAAATAGTTGCTATATAAATGCAAAGTATGATGCCCATTTCTGTTATATTGTGTTTTGCAAATAAATATGTAGTCCTGCATCATAACCATGTCAATGCCAGTCTGACCAACTATATGCCATGTGCATTTTTTTCAGTGAAATAATCATCTCCACACATTATTCCTTGAAAGCCTAACTCCAGATTTATAAAGTGTGAGATTGTTACTATTATTACCATTTTTCTTTGGGGAAGCCCATCTATTCTGCTTCATTTCAGCTTCTGATGTTTCTGACAGGTCATTCATGGTGATGTGTGCATGGGGGTTTCTCAGTACCTTCAAGGACCTGGATCAGAACCAAGGAGGGTTTCATGTTCATCGCTTTTCCCATTTGTTTCCCTGACCCTCTTAATTGAGTTGTTCAGAAGAGGAGCCCTGTCATTCATTTGAAAAATGGCCTGCTTGTCCCTTCCTAAAAACTTTAACCAGGTTGCTCTCTGATTCAGGAGATAAAATAACTGATTGGGGGACACACTTTGATTCTTATAACACTTTACAGGTCATCGGGTATTGTCACTATCTCAGTAATGCTGACACTGCGTGGCCCCAGTGATCAAGCCTTAAGATGTGTGAGGTGGCAATTTCCTAGTCTTGGTTCTGAAGCTTCAGAGCTCACACTTAGGTGAATCACAATTCTCAGGGCTGAGTTTTCTTCCTTTTTAATAAAAATACACAGAAATTTGGCCCATGAGGGAAAAGTGAGTATTGATCCTGAATTAAAGGAGAAACATTTCTGTGTTTGAGTCTCTGGGGACTTGTGCTGAAATGTAGACAGTTGGGGGTCCTCTGGGCTTCTGTCTCCCGGGATCATTCATATCCATCGCGTGTCGGCCTTTCCCCAAAAAGATTCTTGAGGCTTGATTCATGTTCACAAAATCCCTAGGAGCTGAGAATTGGAACTTCTGAATCTTCTACCTTTACAGAAAGTGTAAAGGAAATTCTAGTTCACTGTTCGCCTGAAAGGCTTGGACTGCAAGGGTTTTGTTGCCCTATCCACTGTCTGATCATTCTGACTAAATGTTGGCATACTTTGGGTAAACCCCTGGTCATTCATATTCAGAGTCTCCCTTATTGGGGCTTCATCCTGTCCCCTACTTCCTGTTTTAAATGTAGGTTCTTTTATCAGCTTTCCTTCCTTTTCATTCAAACCAGCCTCTTCCAGTGAGCTTATCCCTTCCCATATCTTTTACTACCATGTTATTTTTCTGATTTATTTTTCTTTCCTTAGCTCCAGATCCATATTTCTTTTTTTTTTTTTACCGGTACGCGGGCCTCTCACTGTTGTGGCCTCTCCGGTTGCAGAGCACAGGCTCCGGACGCGCAGGCTCAGCGGCCATGGCTCACGGGCCCAGCCGCTCTGCGGCATGTGGGATCTTCCCGAACCGGGGCACAAACCCGTGTCCCCTGCATCGGCAGGTGGACTCTCAACCACTGCACCACCAGGGAAGCCCCTAGATCCATATTTCTAATTGCATATTGTGCATCTCCTTCTGTATGTCCTATACACACCTTAGACTCCATGACTAAAATCAGACTTACCATCTTTTCTTCACATCTTTTCCACTTCCTACATTCTTTGCCTTGGCTGTGGCAACTAGTAAACAAACTTAAGCCAGAAATGTGGGTGTTGTTTTATATTCTCCCCTTTATTCCATTCAGTTATGAGTCATGTCAGTTTCTCTCGAATCCTCTTTTCCATCCTCTCCACTGCTCTTGGAAGAGTTCAAGGTCTTGGACCCTCTTACTTGGACTCTTGAAATAGTGTTAAATTCACCACCCTTTTCAAGTCTCACAGCCACGTCTTCTCCTCCTCAGTGCATGCATCCTGTTTGCTTGTGGGATCTTAGTTCCCCTACCAGGGATCGAACCCAGGCCCTTGGCAGTGAAAGCGCATAGTCTTAACCACTGGACTGCCAGGGAATTACCTATTTTTCATTTTTTGCACCCATATTCATAGCAGCATTGTTCGCAATAGCCAAAACATGCAAGCAGCCCAAGTGTCCATCGATAAGTGAATGGATAAACAAAATGTGGTCTCTACTTCTAATGGAATATCATTCAACCTTAAAAAGGCAGGAAATTCTGACAAATGCTACAACATGAATGAACCTTGAGGACATTATTATGCTAAGTGAAATAAGCCAGTCAAAAAAAAAAAGAAAAATATTGTATGATTCCTTTTATATGAGGACTTAGAGCAATTCATAGAGACAGAAAGAAGAACTATGGTTGCCAGGCACCAGGTGTAAGGGGTAATGGGGAGTTCTTATTTAATGGGTCCATAGTTTCAGTTTTACAAGACGAAAGAGGTTCTGGAAATGGATGGTGGTGATGGTTGCACAACCATGGGAACGTACTTAAAGCAAAAAAAGGATCCATGCGTTCTGTAGAACAGTGATGGACCAGAATTTAGGAGCCTTGTTTTCAAGTACAGGCTTTGCTTCCTACTACGAGCTCTAGGCCTCAGGGTTCTCATCTACAAGACGAAGAAATTGGGTGAGAAGACCTCTTAGGCTGATGCTCCCTCTGACATTCTGGGATTTGGAATGTGGATCACTGGCCGCAGGGAGAGCCAGGTGGAGTGCTCTGGGAATTTACTGGGAAAACGGCCCTGAGCACCTGCTACTGGAGGGATCACCCTCTCCTACAAAGAGGTGATTCACATTTTCTTTTTCAGGCCAAGTCTCCACTCCGTTCTCTGCTCTATCAACGGAGCCAGAGAACTGGCACATCAGGGAGACTGGTACTCTCCTCTTAAGGGCACTAATCTCATCAGGTCAGGGTTCCACCCTTAGGACCTAGTGTTTTTTTTTTTTTTTTTACAACTTTATTGGAGTATAATTGCTTCACAATGGTGTATTAGTTTCTGCTTTATAACAAAGTGAATCAGTTATACATATATCCCCATATCTCCTCCCTCTTGTGTCTCCCTCCCTCCCACCCTCCCTCTCCCACCCCTCCAGTCGGTCACAAAGCACCGAGCTGATCTCCCTGTGCTATGCGGCTGCTTCCCACTAGCTATCTACCTTACGTTTGGTAGTGTATATATGTCCATGCCTCTCTCTCGCTTTGTCACAGCTTACCCTTCCCCCTCCCCATAGCCTCAAGTCTATTCTCAAGTAGGTCTGTATCTTTATTCCTCTTTTACCCCTAGGTTCTTCATGACATTTTTTTTTCTTAAATTCCATATATATGTGTTAGCATACGGTATTTGTCTTTATTTTTCTGACTTACTTCACTCTGTATGACAGACTCTAGCTTATGACCTCATTTAAACTTAATTACTTCCTTACTCCAAATACAGCCATAATGGGGGTTAGGACTTCAACATATGATTTAGGGGAGATACAACTCAGCCCACAGCAGGGCCTTTGCACTGGCTGTTCTCTCTATCCAGAAAGCTCTTTCCCCAGTTTTCCCAATGAGTGACTCCTTATCATTCACACCTCTGCTCAGAGAGTTTTCCGTAACCACCCCATACAAAGTAGCCATACTGTCACTCTCTCTCAGGTTACTGTATTTGTAAATAATATTCCACATAATACTCATCACTCTGATGCTTCTTAAGAACTAACTTATATTTGGAAGTCTGCTGCCTATCTTCATCTCCTCCAATAATATAGGCTCCATAGAAACAAGAACCTTGTGGTCTCTTGAGAGCTTGGAACTGTGCCTGGCACATTGCAGGTCCTCACTAAATATTTGTTGAATAGTAGCTAAGTGAATAACTACATGGATGCCAACCCTAGTTACTGCCATTGGAAGGTGGCAGTCTGGTGGGGGTGGCTGATGTGTTAGAAGGCACCAGATCACTGGCTGCCCTAACAGAAGAAAATATGTGTGTTATGGGAGTGTGGGAAGGGAATGCCTGATTCTGTGCAGGGCTGTGAGGGGAGAATTGGGGCAGACTTCACGAGTGAGATACTCCTGTGTTTCATCTCAGAGTGACACAGAAGAGATGAGAAGAAGGCTGATAATACTTTATGGAGAGAGAAGGCATATGCAAAGTCCTGGAGGGAAGGGAGTGCCATTTCCAGGTGCCTGGGGGTGGTTTGGGGTGGCATGCACAGAGAGGTGTAGCAAGCTTAGGGTCGCAAAGTGCCTTGGGTCGCATGCTAAAGAACCTGGGCTTTACCCTACGAGACATAGGGCCCCACCAAAGGAGGTGAGGCCCCCGACGTAGATGTGTATGCTTACCCCTCAGGCCTAAATGTCTCACGCACGCCACCTCAGTCCACTCAACGGCACAAGGTTTGTCTGTTTCTCACAGTTCCCTTACAAGTGTGTGAGCTTCTTGAGGGCAGGCAGCTGACTGTATTCATTTTTGTATCTTCTTCATAGTGCTCATTCCTTAGCTGGTATTGAAGCTCAGCATCTGGTTTTACCAACCTGGTGACTTTTTTTTTTTAGCAGGAGTCAGAAAGCCACTTCTAACTCAAGCATCCTGAGTAACAGGTGGCTCATTTTGGGGATATAGGGTGGGACACTGGGCTAAAGTGTCTCAAGTGGCCCACTGCAAACCTGGGTGGTTCCAGAGAGAGTGGTGGGCGGGTGAAAAGCTCTGGCTTTGTCAACAGGTGGGTAAATTATAACTTGCAGGGAGGAGGGAGAGAAAGGATTCATTCTGAGTTCCATGGCTCTAGTCTGAGATGGTCTCCACCGCACCAGGAGAAAAGGGTCATCCTCCTTAGAGATGCCACTGATCGTTTACAAACAAAATATCCCAAACTTGCCACTGACATTTCTATTAATTTTAGAGATGGCAAAGTGAGGCATAGGAAAGCCACTTCTGGGAGCTCCAGCCTGGAGATTCCAGCTTGGCCTCTGACTGTTGACCCAAATATAACACTCAGAACACCGGTTTCTTCTGGGGGTCCTTTTTCCTTTGTCTGCCAGGTCAGAGAGGAGGGAACCCCAGTGTACATTACTTGAGAGGCCCTCCCAGTGTTCTCTTGTTGGTCTGTGTTTGGTATCATACTGGGAGCCCAGTGTTAATGCCTGCACGTACACTGCTAGCCAGTACCTGGAATGATGCTTGCCTGGGTGCCTTCTTAGGCAAGACAAGGGGTTTTTGAAGGCAGTATCTGCCATGGATCCATGCCACTGCACGGCCTGGCTCTGCAGAGAGTGTTGTGTTATCCCGCAGTAAACCAAAGGGAGCCACAGATCCTCTCGTAGTGGCCTGTGACAGTGGCAGGTAGTCTGTGACTTCCAACCAATGTTGGCTCATACTAAGTCCCAGAACACTAGGTCATTCATTTTTCTCCTTAGCCCACAGAATGGTGGTTCTCAACTTCGGCTATACTTTGCAATCTTTGGAGGAAAGTTTCAGAAATCTTGATGCCCAGGACACATTTCAGACCAATTAATAATCTATGGGACTGGGACTCACATATCAATATTTAAAAAAAAATCTAATTCATTGAGGTATAATTTACGTACAATATAATGTATCCTTTTAAGCATATGATTTGATGGCTTTTGACCAATATACATACTTGTGAAAGCATCACCACTATGGTCAAGATAGAACATTTCCATCACCCCAGAAAATTCCGTCATGCCCCTTTGCAGCTGGGCTGCCTTCTTCCTCTCCCGGGAAACCTCTGATCCATTTTCTGTCACTTAGATTGGTTTTGCCTTTGTTAGAATTCCATGTAAATGAAATCTTACTTTGTCTTCTTTTGTAGAGCAAAATGTTTTTGAGATTCACTGTGTTCGTTCCTCCTTCTTGATGAGTAGTATTCATTGTGTGGATGTGTTTGCTAGTTACCTGTTGTTGGCCATTTGGGGTTTTCCCCAGTTTTTAGCTATTATGAATATACTCCTATCAACATTTGTTTAGACCTTGTGGGAACATTGAATTTCAGTTTTCTTGGGTATTTTGGAATGGAATTGACAGGTGATACAGTAAAATACAAGTTTAACTTGATAAGAAACTGCCTAACTATTTTCCAAAGTAGTTAATTCCTTTTACATTCTCACCTGCAGTGTCTGAGAGTACTCCACATTCTTGCAGTAGTTTATGTTTTCAGGCTTTTAAAATTTTAGCCATTCTAGTGGGTGTGGGGTGGTAGCACATTTTGGTTTTAATTTGTATTTCTCTGATGACTAATGATACTGAGCATCTTTTAATATGCTTATTACCTATTTATATATCTTCTTTTGTGGCATGTCTTTCTTTTAATGGAATTGTTTTGGTATTATTGAGTACCAAGAGTTCTTTTCATATTCTTGATTTTTCTTTGTCTGGTATATATTTCTGTTTACACTTATACACCCCCCCCCCAAATATTTTCTCCTATGGCTTGCCTTGTTATTTTCTTTTTTTTTTTTTTTTTTTTTTTTTTTTTTTTTTTTAAATAGAAATTTTATTACATTTCATGTTTAAGCCAGATTCCCTGACAGGATATTTTCTGCTTTGATGAATGAAGTAGGACTTGGTCACATCTTAAACAGATTCATAGAAGAGTAGTTCAAGCTGCCATCTGATGCATTAAAATAAAGGAAACATGGTATCTTCCCTAAGTTAAATACCTCCTGTGATGCGCTTCTTAGATTGTGGAAGGCAATGAGTTCAAGAAAATTTAACATAAAGCTAGACAACGGTTAAGTAAATGAAATCATTGCAAAAATGGAATACATAAATAATAATAAACAAATTTTGATGTTAACTTTTCAACTATACTTTTTGATATAATCCTCAGTAAAATCATTCTTGAAAGTGAAAATGAGCAAGGTGATGGTACAACCAGCAGGAGAAAGTCAGTGCTGATAACCTCTACGTGCTCATCCTCTAAGACTGCATCTTATTGTTCACACAATCTGCTCAAGTTCCCACAAAGGGGCTACCATGACCTGTCTCCTTCTACTATAACTATACAGGCTGTGGCAAACAATAGCAACTGGGATCAAGGAGACATGTTCTGATTAAATAAACTATATGGAACTCTGCTGCAGGACTTCATGCAACTATTAACTTCATTTTAAAACAAAAGGAAAAAAACCACCCAAATTCAGGGCTAATTTAGCTGTCACTGGACAATTAAAAAAATAAAACAGTCCTGTTTTAAAAGTTTCATCAATAGAGACAAAAAGGTACTAAGAATGACAGTCATCCTTCCTCATCACTGCTGCTCCAGGCGTCTTCAAATGCGGGATTTAATTGTGATTGGGCTGAAGTCTCCTCATCATCAGGAACTGATTCATATAAGGATGGTATCCAAGCAAGAATATTGCAGTCTCTGCTACCGCTATAAAGTTCCTGGAAATCAGACTGAAATACACAGCAGTCAACACTTTTATAATGTCCCTTAAGCATAGTTATCTGTTCTCCTGAGTAAACTGTATAAACAGCAATGGTGCTACCATATGGTACAAAAACAAATTCTGAACTGCAGCCACAGGAGACAGTGAATTTCAATCCTTTTCTACTGTCATTACATACTTTTCCATAGTTCACTAGTGTGTTTTCTCCATTGGAACTATTCCAGAGCCTCATTCGATTATCTGTACCAACAGTGAGGAGGTGAAGCCCATCACTTGTAAAACATAAGCCATTAACTTTCCCATTATGAGCAGTGTTTGCTGATTCAACTGCTTGTGACTTTTTCCCATTATGCTGATCAAGAGTAATCAAACATCCTGATGCTCTCCTCACATCCCATAATTTTGCTTTACTGTCAGCACTTGCAGTTGCCAAGATATACTCATAACGCGGTGACCAGGAAACTGCCAATATTTCTTGTCTGTGACCCTGTAGAATGTGGGAACAGGATCCAGACTTTAAGTCACAAAGTTGTACTTTGGGCCCTCTAGTACCAACTGCTACCAAACAGTGCTTGGTGGCAACTGGAGACATATGATGACTATAAACTGTTTCTTCAAAATTAAATACATCTGCAATTTGTAACTTATTTGTGTCCCATACTTTCAGAGTTTTATCAAATGAGCTTGATGTGAACATGCCAGTGTCATGAGGATACCACTGTACAGTCTCCACACTATATTTGTGGACATCAGGATGGCTTCTGCCAATGGAACACACTGCTTTACATGTGTAATAAGGTTGTCTGCTGGAGTTCTCAAGATCATAAAGCACCATCACACCATCTGAACCACCTGATAACATGTATCTCCCTTCAACAGGGTCAATGTCAAGGGTGTTAACTCCACTGCCATGGATCCTTTCAACATCTCTGTCTTTGTTTAACTCCAGTCCCAAAACCCTCCGTGTGGACTCCTCTCTCCGAAGGCGAAGAGGGTCGTCCAAACCCGCTTGTCGCGCCGACAAAAACCCTAGCATCCCGTCTCTTCACACCGGCTAGCGAACTGGACGGCGCCATGACAGAACACTCTGTTATTTTCTTAACAGTGTCGAAGAGCAGAAGTTAAAAACCTTGATAATGTTTAATTTGCCAGTTTTTTCTTTTGAGATTCATGCTTTTTGTGTCCTAAAGAATCTTTGCCTATCCCAAACCATAAAGGTATTTTTTTTTAACATCTTTATTGGAGTATAATTGCTTCACAATGGTGTGTTAGTTTCTGCTCCACAACAAAGTGAATCAGCCATATATATATACACTCGTTCCCATATCTCCTCCCTCTTGTGTCTCCCTCCCTCCCACCGTCCCTATCCCACCCCTCCAGGTGGTCACAAAGCACCGAGCTGATCTCCCTGTGCTATGCGGCTGCTTCCACCATAAAAGTTTTAACGATGTTTTCTTCTAGATGTTTTACAGTTTAACTTTTCAAGTCAAGGTTGTGTATGGTGTGAGGGACAAGTCAAGGTTTATTTATTTTTTCTATGGATATCCAATTGTCCCAAGCCATTTATGAAAAGACTATCCTTTCTCTATTAAATTATGTTGTTACCTTTGTAAAAAAAAAAAAATCAATTGACCAGATATATCTGGGTCTATTTCTGGATTTACTTTTCTGGTCCACTGATCTATTTATCTGTACTTACACTAATAAACATCGCTTTGATTATTGTAGCCTTATGGGAAATATTGAAATCAGTCAGCATAAAACCTCTAAGTTTATTCTTCTTTTTCAGAATGTTTTGGCTATTTTATATCCTTTGCATTTCCATATGAATTTTAGGATCAGCTTGACAATTTCCACAAAATAAGCCTGCTGGGATTTTTATTGAGATTTCATTGATGCTACAGACTAGTTTGGGGAGAATTGATATCTTAAACAACATTGAGTGTTCCAAACTGAGTATGGGTCATCTCCATTTATTTAGGTCTTATTTAATTTATTTTGCAATGTCTTGTAATTTTCAGTTGGTGGGGTGCCTTAGATGACTTTTACTAGATTTATTCCTTTATTCCTAGTATTTTATGTTTTTGGTGCTATTTACATGGGATCATTATTATTTTTTTATTTTTTTTACATGGGATTATTTTAAAATTTCATTTTCCAGTTGATTGCTGCTAATATAAAAGAATACAATTGATTTTTTATATTAACCTTGTATTTTTTGACCTTGCTAAATTCACATATTACTTCCATTACCTGACATGAGATATTTCTACATTTCTCACAGCAGTGAGAAATTTATAGTTTTCAATGTACAGATCTTGCACATATTTTAAATTTATCCTTAAGTATTTTTTGTTTAAGCCACTGTAAATAATCTTTTAAAATCATTTTCTTCTCCAATTATTTTTTTGCTCAGGCACCAGTGTTTTTTTTAGCTTCTCAGGTAATTTGATAGTGTAGCTGAGGCTGAGAACCACTGGTCTGGGAGACTCTGATCATGAACCCTGCTGGACGTGGGACCACTAATGGTATTTGTGTTTCTTCCTTTGTTGTGATGCATGTGGATGGCTCAGATCACTCAAGTAACTGAGAGTCCCCTCAACAAACAGAATCATTTGCACCTGTGGCAAAGTGGAACCCTTTGTCTTAACGATTTGTCTTAACGGAAAGTGCTATTGGACTCTAAAGATAACAGGCTCCTAAAAGGGACTTAATGAATCTTGAAGTATGTTATTGACCTAGTGTGGACCTGACCATGCTGATTTGCTGGATTTGAACTTCAGCTCCTCAGGACCAGCTATGTGCTGGGCATTGGTACTGGGAAGCAAACTTTGCAGCTCCGTGGGCTACCTATTTCTCCTGAGGTTATGTGTGTTGTAGGTAGCGGGATGGGTTGGGGAGGACATGGGGGAGTTGTTTTGGTAGTTCTTCCTTAATTAGAAGAAGAAAGATGGAAGGTGGGTTGTGAGTCTGCAACACGTTCTTCATTTTCCCCAGTGCTCCGGGTAATGGTATTTAATGGAAAGACAAATCCATTCATCTTCCCAGTGTCCTGGCACATGGAAGCCGTGAGGGCAACTGTCAGAAGAGACACTAGGGGCTTTAAAAAGCCATTCGATTCCCTCCCCTCTTAATTCTCCCTTTGTAACCCCTTTCCCAGGGAGACTGGTACTGTGCTTGCTGATTCTTCATCACCTGGAAGTCTTAGGCCTCGTGGGCATTTTATCGAGATTCAGGTTAGCTTTACCGTCCCATTCTTCTTTCTTTTATCTCCGTCATTTTTCTGCCAGGGGTAGCAACACCATGGAAAGATTTCTTTCTGCTTTATCCTGCGGATTTTTTTTTTTTTTTTTTTTTTTTTTGCGGTACGCGGG
Source organism: Mesoplodon bidens (assembly GCF_964165515.1). Taxonomy (NCBI): domain Eukaryota; kingdom Metazoa; phylum Chordata; class Mammalia; order Artiodactyla; family Ziphiidae; genus Mesoplodon; species Mesoplodon bidens. The sequence continues at coordinate 86,027,282 of NC_138166.1, forward strand.
CCTCTCACTGTTGTGGCCTCTCCCATTGCTGAGCACAGGCTCCGGACGCGCAGACTCAGCGGCCATGGCTCACGGGCCCCAGCCGCTCTGCGGCATGTGGGATCTTCCCGGACCGGGGCACGAACCCGCGTCCCCTGCATCGGCAGGCGGACTCTCAACCGCTGCGCCACCAGGGAAGCCCCTATCCTGCCGATTTTTAAAAGAGCTGGTTGATATGCCATTGGGCGTAGGAGAGCAAACCAGTCCCTCAGGACAAGTAGCAGCTGAAGTGGTGCTTCTAGCCTCAGGGCCTTGGTGTTTCTGAGACAAGCTTAGGGAAACAGGAGCCCCTTGCCTCTCTTCTGTGCTTCTGTTTTCAGCTTTGGCATCTGTACCTTGTCTCATCTCCCGTTAGTACCCGTGTCAGGGTGGAGCTAGATGAGTTGGGCAGCATTAGTCCCCTTTGATCACAAAATTGTCCTGGAGGAGAGATGCATTTCCAAAGGATTTTCTCCCTCTGCTCCTGTTGTTTCCTTCTCTCAGGTTGCTGTGTCCCCTACACCTCTGCCCATATCCCTCCTCTCCCATTTTCATTTTTTTTTCACAACAGGTTCAGAAAATTCAATTCCACAGCCATTTACTGAGCGCTGACTCCATGCCAGGGACTGTGGTGGGCAGGAGAGTTACAGTAGGAAACGGGTCTGGCCCCTGCTCACAAGAAGCAAGTCTACTGGAGGGGACAGACAAACACAAATGCAAATCGCTGTCACTCCAAGTCAGGAATTCCACACTCACAACAGAGGAATGAATAAAGCCCTTTGGATGATGACGTCTACGAAGGGCACGCTTCATATACACGCTGCGTTTTATCTGGGACTCAAAGAAGGGGTGGGGTTTCAACCATCATAGAGGATGTGAGGGTAGGAAGGGTGCAGTAGGACCTTGAAACTAAGGGAACGGAGTTAGCAAAGGCCCAGAGGTGTGAATTTGCATGTTGGGAGTATGTGAGTGTCTAGTTCAATTGGAAGGTGGCCCATATGGCTTGGGAGGAATAACAGAACCTGAGATGAGACTAGAAAGGCAAGTTGGGGCAGCCGTTGTGGAGAGCTTGTGCCACACACTAAGGAGCCTACATGCGTGCTCTCTAGTATATGATGGGGAGCTGGCAAGGTTGATGAACAGGAAATGGCATGGTCAGAGCTGGGCTTCAGGAATCTCCCTCTAACAGAACTGTGAACGATGCATTGGAGAGGTCAGGGATTGCAGGGTGAGCAGAGAGGAGCGTGCTTCAGACTAGCTCAGATTAGCGACGACAGGGGCCTGAATGTAGGCATCAGTCTTGAGGCCTGGAAAGGAGAGGACCAGTTGAGAAAGGTTTCAGGTTGGGTCAGATAGGACTCAGTGGAAACAGAGGGAAATCAAGTTGACAGCTAGGTAAACAGGAGGAAGGCAAAGTCATGAATAAATCCCAAGGACAAGGGTTGGCTTTGGGGAGGGTATATAGTTAAATTCTTTGGATTGCAAGCAGCAGAAACTGACACTAGCTAGTTGAAGTAAAAAAGGATATTTAATGCAAGAATATAGAGTAGGAATCCTTCAAACCACCAGGAAGAGTTGCATTCGCAAGAGGACAACCGAGGGAAGCTTCTGACACGTCGGCGAAAGGAATCTGTGGACTTTTCTTTTGTGACATTGTCTTCAATGCCTCAGCAACCTCTAGGCTGTCAGTGCAGATTTTATTTATTTCTTTATTTATGGCTGCGTTGGGTCTTTGTTGCTGTGAGCAGGCTTTCTCTAGTTGCGGTGGGCGGGGGCTATTCTTTGTTGCGGTGTGCGGGCTTCTCATTGCAGTGGCTTCTCTTGTTGTGGAGCACGGGCTCTAGGCGTGTGGGCTTCAGTAGTTGTGGCACGCAGTCTCAGTAGTTGTGGCGCACGGGCTTAGTTGTTCCGCGGCATGTGGGATCTTCCCGGACCAGGGCTTGAACCCGTGTCCCCTGCATTGGCAGGCGGATTCCTAACCACTGCGCCACCAGGGAGGCCCTGTCAGTGCAGATTTTAAGTCACAGGAGAGAAGATCTGGCCCAGCTTGGCAGAGATGTGTCTTCCTGGGCCAGGAGCTGTGGGCTGGGGTTCGATTTATGGCTTACAGACTTGCTCTCTGGTGGCCCAGCCCTGAATGTTAGGGCTGTTCCCGGAGAAGGGGACATAGTGTCAGCCAGGGAGCCACACTGCTTGATGCCCACTCTGGTGAGGGCTGAGGAGGAGGACGAGGCCAAGTTTTGTTTTGGCTAAGTTGTGGTGTGGATGAGGCAAAGGACACACACATCCAGAGGGAATGAACTTGCCCGAGCTCTGCTAGAGAAATGCAAACACATGGGCTCACCAGGTGGAGTGATGAAGCTTTTAGAGTAGGGGAGTTTGGGAAAGAGGGAAATAGAAGAAAAGAGGGAAAGAGATTAGGGTGTGAAGAGACCCTACAAGGTTGGAAAAACCTTAGCTGTCATCTAATCCAATGCTTTCATTTTATTTAATTTACATTCATTTATTTTTATGGAGCTTATAGCATACTCATAGGAAAGTGCACACACCTTGGGTAGACAGCTCAATGACGTTTTATACATGTCTACACCTTTGTAAGAACCACCGGAAACAGGACACAGAACATATCCTGACTGCAGAAGGTTCGCTTGTGCTCCTGCTTAGTCCATACCATCACCATCCATACCAGAAGTAACCAGTGTTCTGACTTCACCACCAGAGATTAGTTTTGCCTGTTGGACTTTATACAGATCTTATCAGTCGATATGTGTCCTTTGGAGTCTGGCTTCTTTCAATTGGCATTGTGTCTGAGAGCTTTACCCATGTTATTGCACTAAACACAAGTTTGTTTTTTCTTGCTGTGTAGTATTCTATTATATAGGTATGCTGCAATTCATCTGTTATCCTGTTGATGGACATTTGGGCTTCTCAAGGTTTTGGCTATTAGAAATCAAACTGCTATGAAATTTCTTGTACATGCATTGTAGTGACATATTTACTGATTTCTCTAGAGTAAATGCATATTTAGGAGTAGGATTGCTGAGTTCAAGGGTATAGATGTTTAATTTTAGCAGGTACTTCTGGTCTTCCAAAGTGATGGTACCATTTTACACTCCCCCCAGCAATGGAAAAGAGCGCTAGTTGCTCCACCTCCTCATAAACATTGGTGTCGTTAGTCTTTTTAATTTTACCCATTTTATTAGATATATAGTGGTATCTAGTATGGTGTTAATTTGCATTTCCCATGTGACTAACAATATTGAGCACATTTTCATCTGCATGATTTGCTATTTGAATATTTATGTATCCGTGTGTGTGTGTGTGTGTGTGTGTGTGTGAAGTGAATGTTCACGTCTTCTGTCCACTTTTTTTCTGTTCATTTGTTTTCTTCTCGCTTTTAGGAAGTCTAGATACGAGTCCTTAGTTGAATATATGTTTTGTGAGTACCTTTTCCAGTCTGTGGTTTGTCTTTTCTTTTAATAATGTCTTTCCATGAACACAAGTTTTTATTTTCAATTACCAATTATTTATTTTCTGGTTAGCACTCTTTTTGCTTTATTCAGGAAATATTTACCTACCATAAGTCACTACACTCATTTTGGGGATTAAATCAACAGTATCCAAAGAGGGAAGATGACTCAAGGTTACACATCAAGTGACCGGACCAGTACAGAGACCCATGGCCTCTTTAGCCCCATGCTCCTTTCACTGGGAATCCATGTAGAGTTCTCTTCACTGCTAGAGGAGCTGTAGAAAAAGTGACCAACCTCTGCATCACTGTGACTTCCCACCCCGACAGTTAAGGGAATGAAATTTAAGAAGACATTCTTCCAAATGCATTGAAAATATTCCTACTCTTTGACCCAATCATTCCTTCTCTAGGAATCTAAAACACAGACAAAGTTTCATGCACACCGATGTTTGATGTTCTTTTCAGTGGCAAAAAGAAAAGAAAATAACAAGTATTCAGCTACAGTGGACTGGCTAATTGAATTGTGGCACGTCTATAACATCAAATAGTATCGCTGCATCATACTAGAACTAAGGTACTTTTGAAAAGTACTTAATGACCCATGAAAATGAGCACAATACATTTTTTTTCCATTTTAAAAACTCAACTTTGGGACTTCCCTGGCGGTCCAGTGGTCAAGACTCCGCACTTCCAATGCAGGGGGTGCGGGTTCCATCCCTGGTCGGGGAACTAAGATCCCACATGCCGCACAGCCAAAAAAAACCCAAAAACAAAACCCCCTCAACTTTATTGAGGTACAATTTACATAGAAAAAAGTGTGCTTATTTTAAGTGTATAGTTTGATGAGTTTTCTTTTTTAAAAAAATAATTTCATTTTAAAAATAAAATTTAACGATGTTAAGTGTACAGTTTGATGAGTTTGGAAAAACGTGTACAGTCATGTAACCACCACCACAGTCGTGATGCAGAATATTTCCATTACTCCCCCAGATGCCCTCATGCTTCTTTGCCCTCCATTGCTTTTCCTTATTCTTAGGCCCAGGCAGCCTCTGATCTGTTTTCTGTCATATAGATTAGATTTCCTTTTTCTAGAATTTCATATACACAGAACAATCCAGTATTTTGTCTTTTCTGTAGAGCTTCTTTCACTCATTATCATGGTTTTGAGATTCCTCTGTGCTCTTGCTGCTATTGATAGCTCTTTTACATTGCTACAAAGTATTCTATTGAGTAAGCATTTCAGATTTGTTTATCCATTCTCCTTTTTTTTTTTTGCGGTACGCGGGCCTCTCACTGTTGTGGCCTCTCCCGTTGCGGAGCACAGGCTCCGGACGCGCAGGCTCAGCGGCCATGGCTCACGGGCCCAGCCGCTCCGCGGCATGTGGGATCTTCCCGGACCGGAGCACGAACCCCTGTCCCCCTGCATCGGCAGGCGGACTCTCAACCACTGCGCCACCAGGGAAGCCCCATTCTCCTATTGATGGACTTTTGTGTCCTTGCTGGTTTGGGGTTAACGTGAACGAAGCTGTTATGAACATTTGTGGACAGGTCCTTTGTGTGGCCGTGTTTTGTCAGTTCTGCGGGGTAAATACCTAGGAGTGGGATTGTCAGGTCTTATAGTAGGTAGACATTTAACTTTGCAAGAAACTGTCAAACTCTTTTCCAAAGTGGCTGCACCATTTACATTCCCACGAGAACTGCAGTTATGCCACATCCTTACTAGTATTTGGAATTTTCAGGGTTTAAAACAATTCATTTATTTTTTGTTTTCAGTACTAGCCATTCTAATAGGTATGTAGTGGTAACTCCTTATGGGCTTTTAAAAAACAGCTTTATTGACACGTAGTGTACATACCATGATGTTCACCTGTTTAAAGTATATAGTTCAGTGTTTTTTAGTATATTTAGAGATGTGTGGAACCATCAATGTAATCTAATTTTAGAATATTTTTATCTCACCAAAAGGAATCTTGTACCTGTTAGCATGCCTCTCATGCAATATGACACTAGGTGGAAAAAAAGAAAGAAAAACAAACAATATTATTCAAATATGTATATTTCCATATATGTATGAAAAAAAAGACTAGAAGGAAATATATAAGAAGAAACCTCAGCTGTCTCTTGGTGGTAAGCAGCTTTATTTTCTCCTCTGTACTTTATGGAATTTCAGAATTCCCCACAGTGAGCGCATATTATCTTTGGAGTTAAAATCACGATTTGTATTAAAAAAAAAAAGACATTTCTTCAGGCTACATCTATGGAGGGGGGCAGTACCATAGCAGCTACTAAGACTCTGTTTTCAGTCTGATTTCCTTTGGGAAGAGAATGTGTAAAATCTTACTCGTCTAGGTTTCTGCAGTGAGTTGGCAGTATAAGCTTGCTGTTTGCAATATTTACGTGCATTGCCTGGGGGAGTCCTGTAAACTACTCTATGAGTTGGTTTCTCTATTGACACACGGTTGAATTCTTCGAAAATGTGCTCTGGAAAGCAAATCCATATGGGAGTTGACTCAAGGGGCGCACATTGTCTTGTGATACATCACAAAAACTGAAGAGAGGTTGCTATGTGCTTGGGAATCATTTCCTAGTTTATAAAGTGTGTTTGTGGCCAGGTATGTATGTGAGCACACAGATGCACATTTGTATAAGCATGTGGCATATTTTTACATGGTAAAGTACTGGAGTGTTGAGGGCTAAGTGCAGTGGCTCTCTGGTTTTAGTTTAATGACCCCTGTGCAGTTTGATGGAGGCGTCAAATTCCCATTCCTGTAATTACGTTTCCCCCTTAATTCCCATAGACAACTCTAACTCCCATCTCAATACAGGCCTATGGAAGTGAATTGAATCACATTGTGCTTTGAACAAAAAAGTGTTTTGCTTGGAATCTGCACACAATTTCATATCTCAAAGGTCAGTTTCTGAGATGAAGTTGAACTGATGATATTAACCATTTTCCAGAAGAAGCAACAGACTAGTGAGGACTTGGCTGAGGCAGAGATTGATTGCTCAGAAACAAAACCCACTCGGGATGGCCCAGTAGAGGGTGGACGGGGGTACACTGTAGGGACTGAATAAATAGGAAACAGTAAAAGGAGGCCAGGCTTGAGGCAGGTTCCCTGCTTCTGTTCGTGCCTTGGGCCTCATGACCTCTTGCCCTTGCCTATCTGCACATGTGCCTCTCTGGCCTCTCCTTTGCAGGCCGCCTCCTGCTCATGCCTGGTCTCCACCCTCTTGTAACTGCAGTCTGAGTGTGGCTTTGTTCAGTGCGTCCTGCTGGCTCTGGCCTTACTTCTGCTTGACCATTCAGTTTAACCTCGTACTGTATCTAAATGACTCATTCCCTGGAGAGGAATCTGATTGGCCCAGCTTTGGTCAGATTTCCTAGCAGACGTGGTGTGAAGGGAGGTCAAGTATACAGACGTGGCCACCAGGGCCTACCTACCCCTTGAGCACAAGCTTAGTGGAGGTGGCTGCATACTTCAAAGATAGACAGAATCTGGTCAAAGGTATTTTTGTTTCTTTTTTTGGCTACTCCCCATAACTGAGACACGTAAGTGAAGATGGTATGATGTAAGGTGGTCCGTGGTAAACCCCCTCCATGGTGGCCCCATAATGATCCCTGTCTCCTGCGATTCATGTTCTTGTGAATCCCCTCCCCTCGAGCTTGGAGGGACTTAGCAATTCACTTCTAATGAACAGGCTACAACACAACTAATGGGATGTCACTTCCGAGTTAGGTTACCAAAGGCTGTGGTATCCATCTCCTGAATCCTCTCCGAGGCTGTCATTTGCTTGCTGTGATGGAAATAACGCTACGTTGTGAGCAACCCTCTGGTGGGGGCCCCGTTGGCAAGAAACTGATCTCGGGTGGCCTCGGCCTGAAACGGCTTGAAGCAGGATTTTGGTTCCCGGCCAGAGACTGAAGTCAGGCTACAGCAGTGAGAGTGCTGAATCCTAGCCACTAGACCACCAGGGACCAATGGCCAGTGACAAGGCCCTGGCCCATACGGCAGAAATGAATTCCCACAAAGACAGAAAGTAGTGAAGCAAGTAAAATGTTTACTAGGAAGAAAAAAGCATACGTGTGGATAGACACATGGGTGGACTCAGAGAGAGAGAGTCGCACCCTTGTGGTAGTTTGAATCACTTACATGGGGCATTTCTTCCAGGTTTCCTTTGGCCAATCATCTTGCTTTGCCTGGTCCTGAGTCCGTATTTGGTTTATCTCAGGGTACTCTCATGTGTGCGTGCACATCTCTTAGCCAAGATGAATTCTAGCAAAGAGGCCTATGGGTAGGTTGACATAACTCCCTTTTTGACTTCCAAGTAGCCTTTCTGCACATATGTAGTTGGGAAGTTCTCCTCGACCTCGAGAATGAGAAATATGTGGTCTCTTATCTGGAAAGGGCTTAGCTCCTCCTCCTCTTCATCTTGGAGTATCTGTCCACAGGGGACAAACTCCAGCTGCTCAGCCCGGGGCCCATCTATCTCCTGCCTCAAAACTAGGGGAGGCCTCTGGCCAATAGCCAACAAGGAACTGAGGCATCTGTCCAACCGTCTGGAGGAAATGAGTCTTGCCACCAACCACATGAATCAACTTGGGAAGCTGGGGATACTCCCTGGCTGAGCCTTGAGATGCCGCAGCCCTGGTGACACCTTGACTCTAACCTGTGTGACACTTTGAGGCAGAAACACCCAGCGAAGCTACGCCTGGATTCCTGCCCCCCGACACGCTGTGAGATACTGTTTTAAGCCATGCAGTTTGGGGGTAATTGGGCAACAATAGGTAATAAATATGTACATGGTCTCCTAAATCATGCTGTTTTTGAAGCACTGAACCCAGACTCACCTCAAAACAAAGTGTAAGAGGTGGTGTGACCCAAGGAGCTCTTCTGGAGAACTTGTTTAGGCTAAGCTTCCTCCAGTATGGTGGGCAAGTTCAAGTTCAGTAGTGCCATGTGGCCAGCTGGACAGAAGTTAGGTTCTAACAGCGACAGCCTAACTGTATAAAATCAAACAGGGGGCTTCCCTGGTGGCGCAGTGGTTGAGAGTCCGCCTGCCGATGCAGGGGACACGGGTTCGTGCCCCGGTCCAAGAAGATCCCACATGCTGCGGAGAGGCTAGGCCCGTGAGCCATGGCCACTGAGCCTGCGCGTCCGGAGCCTGTGCTCTGCAACGGGAGAGGCCACAACAGTGAGAGGCCCGCATACCTCAAAAAAAAAAAAAAAATGCAAACAGGGAGGACTCCATTGTGGAGAACCACAGGTGACAGCCAAATGTTTCAACCTGGGCTGTTATATCTAGGATGTGCAGAGGGTTGCACTTGGAGAATCCGGGTGGCCTTCTCCACTCCAAATGGCAGTGAACCTGAGTATGTGCCGTGGATGCCAAGCCCCTATGGCTGGTGCCCCATATGGCTGCTGTGGACCAGAGGAATATCCTCAGGAATATCTCAGTCTTCTAGAATATCCGTGGGATGAAAAGTCAGACACGGGAGACTGTTACATCACAGAGTCTCACTGCAGGCATGATTAGGCTTAGAGATCCGGAGAGCATTCAGGTGGCCCAGCCACTCCCTGAAGCTATTTCACAGGGAGGGCATCTCCGTGAACCAAGACTCCTCAAAATCCTGTGTTTCCCAATAGATTCCACAGAACTATTAGGAGGTTCTCCTACTGGGAAGCAGGTCGACAGTCAGAGAATATGTCCCAAGAGGATAGTTTCTTGCTGCTGCAGCCCCCAGGGTGGAGTTTTCTCTAAGCATCCTTGAATACCAAGAACATGCTTGCTGGGCTCTTCAATTGAGGTCTCCATTCCCTGCTCCCTGAACTTTGGCCTCAGCTATGAAGCCCAAGTATCCAATGCCTTCCTCTTAGGCACCCTCCTCTGCCTCACACCAGGTGTTTTCTTCTTCTTCATCTGTGTCCATCTGTAGGTCTACAGGTTGACAATACACAGTTGAAATACTTAAGTACAGTTTTATTGACACCAACGTCCTGTCCCCACAGAAAGAACTGTGAAGAAATGATACGACACAGGAGGGACTTTGCCTCTGTGCTTTCAAAAGCAGAATTCCTTAAGCTGCTCTAGGTAACCTTTAGCTCAGGAGGCTGGTCCTTGTGGAAGGACAGATGAGAAGTCTCACTTTCTCTGCCACACATGCTCCCACCCAGAATCCAGCAGCAGCCTGGGACAGGCAGGGCTCTCAGCCGACAGCAGGACAGGGTGCAGCCCAGCTGGCAGCCGTGATTGCTCTGTCTGCAGAGGGTGAGGTGTTATCAGTCTCAGTACAGGAAAAAGGCTATTAATGGAGAAGTGTGCTTCGGGAGGGATGATGGGTAAGGGAAGAAAGAAAGCAAAGGGACAGCTGTTGTGTCTGCTCTTCAAGGTTACCTGATGAGATAGAGCCGCAGCGCCCCTGTGGCCTGGAAAAGCAGTTCCTTTCTGATGGCTTTATAATAAAGAAGAGAGACCCTTTTGTTAACAATAACTTGTATTTATCTCGTGTCTTTCTTCGGAGAAATTGCAAGTGCTTCAGAGATTTTATCTTTATAAAAAGCTGAAGACCTCTGGTGAACTCAGCCCCTCTGTCCCTGATCCGATCCCTTTGCCAGCAGTCCTCTGACTTCCTTCGGGTGACGATGACTGACACGAGTGGGCGTGCGATCACCCTGGCAGTGCTGTAGACTAGGGGGCAGGGAAGCCCGCTCCCACCCAGGACCGTTCAGTGTCTCTTGTTCACATGTGCCCTGTCCACAATCCCACTCCCGCAGTCTTAAATTAAAGGGACTTTATTCAGAGGAATTGAGAGTATTTCACAGAATTCAAGACCCATAAGAATGGCTGAATTTCACAAAGGTCTGGTACTGGGTCCTGGAAAGCCACCTTTCTCTGTCTCTCTCCCTCTCTCTCTCTGAGGTCACACAGTTCCCTGGGGCTCCCTGTCTCTGTGCACTTATTTCCTACTACTGTTTCTCTCTAGAGACCCCTTTCTCTGATTGTGTCTCTGGATGCATGTCCCCACGTGGCAGCCTTGACACTTGAGTTACCAGGTCCAGGACGGGCAGTTCCTTTAGTCTGGTTATCCTAGAAGAGGAAACCGATTGTCTCCCCTTGTTGCCTAGACTGGAGTCCACCCGGTCCAGTCATTTCTGGTGGTAGAAAGGGCTTCCTCCTCCAGGGTGTAGTAGGATTTGTGCCTTTGTATTTCCTTGCAGGTTGTTCCCTTTGCTTGGAATGACCTTGGCCTTGACTCCCCAGGGGATCCTCAGCCCACATGGATCCTTCTCTGAGAGGCCATCCCTCACCACTTTCCTCGCCTCTTCCACCCCTACCTGCTCTGCACAACCTGTTGTTCCCTCTTCTCCTCTATTGTTACTGTTTGCTTATTTGTGCCCTAGACTCTGTGTCCTTCTAGCATGCAAGTGCCTTGAGGGCAAGCCTTTTGTCTCTCTCCTTTGTGTTTCTTGAAAACTAGCAAAGTGCCCTTCAAACACTTGTGAGTAAATGAATGCATGAAAAGCAATAGATCTCAAACAAGGGCTTTGTAATTTTTGTCTTTACGCTCATGTTTTGTAGTAGCAAAAGAAATGATCCTCTTTTTAAATAGACACTTATATTATGGTTGAATAAAGAGACTTGGGAATAAACTGCACTTGCCACTAGGTTCTTTCACTTCGGGGGATTAAGGGGAGGCCCCCGAGGCTGCAGCCACAGTGTGCAGCGTCCTGCTGTGTGGATCAGGAACTCTTTTCTTGCCAGCCCTCTTATGGCTGCTGAAGTGTGGAGAATCAGCATTCGTGTCACGTACAGTCTTTAATTTTATTTTATGATAATGTATCTATAGATTCGTGATTATATTAGGTATGTCAGTGTTGATTTATGATCATGTGCCTCAAACATTTTCGTTAGTTAGGATCATTTTGCCTTAAAATTTGCAGCAGTACTAAACATGGCAAGATCACTGTATGACAGTAGGCGGGGTAGGGGAGGAGAGGTAGACATGTAGGGTGGCAAAACTGAATCACCTGAAGAGTTTTCCAAATATCCCATCTCCCACCTTCACCTGACACCCATGCCGATCTTGTTCCCCAGGTGCCACTTGCCACTTGCATCTCTTTGCTCATTGTTTCTGTCTCATTCTCCCAGGCTCTGGTGGAAACAGTGTGAAAGACAGAAAGGATGAGGAGAAGGGTGGGTGAGCTCTCTCCCTCTCCTCTTTTTTTTTCAGCACTTTAAATACCCCTTGATCCCATGCTGGTAGAGCCTCTTCTTAAGTCTCCAAGTCTCCCATCCTGCTCCTTAGCAACAAGCCAGTATCTTTGCTGGTGTGTAGCAGCTGTGGAGCCTACATTGAGGTGTTTGGACATAAACACCTTTTTTTTTTAAATTAATTTATTTATTTTTGGCCGTGTTGGGTCTTCGTTGCTGTGAGGGCTTTCTCTAGTTGCGGCGAGCAGTGGCTGCTCTTCATTGCGGTGTACGGGCTTCTCACTGTGGTGGCTTCTCTTGTTGTGGAGCACAGGCTCTAGGCACGCAGCCTTCAGTAGTTGTGGCGTGCAGGCTCAGTGGTTGTGGCTCGCGGGCTCTAGAGCACAGGCTCAGTAGTTGTGGTGCACGGGCTTAGTTGCTCCGCAGCATGTGGGATCTCCCTGGACCAGGGCTTGAACCCGTGTCCCCTGCATTGGCAGGTGGATTCTTAACCACTGCACCACCAGGGAAGCCCCGTGAACACCTTCTAATCCACTATTAAGTCCTTTAGTTTGTGTTCTTAACCATAATGAACTCTTCACATACTGATGTCAATTTAATACGCTGCTTCCCCAGGCAGGGTCTAGTCATTTAGCGTTAATTAATGATGACTTATTGCAAATGATATTACTGACTTACGGACGCTCCTGGCTGACACGCACATTTTTCAGATGAAGCCATAACATTATTACTTAGCGTTCACATAGCACTTCGCACGCTAAGGACGCCTGGTAATTGAGTTGGCTGCTTTGTCACTATTCCTCATGCTGATCCCGTCAGGCGAGTTAGTGAAGGTGTCTCTCATTGTATGTAAACTTGATGCACTGGGTTTTAAACTTGCCATGTTGCTGACATGGAGGAATGACATTTTATTGATCGCAGAGTCTGGGGCTCATCAGGTGTTCAGTGGCGACAGTACCTGTGAAGCACAAAACTGGAGGGTGGCTCCATCAGGCATTTTTAATACCCAGAAAGAACAAATGGGGGAGCTACTCTAGGGGGACGTGCCGTCAGATGTTTAGATATGAGAGGAGGTGAGGCAAGGTGTCAGCTAATGGTCAAGGGGACCTCTGAGATACAGACAAGGCCACAAAGGACAAATATGCCACTCAGGTGGACCATACTGCTCATAGATACGACCAAGGTCATAAGTTTCTGTTGTCAGAATTTTCAACCTATTTTATGGGTGGGGTTTTCAGTGGCAAACATCTTGGTTTTTATACAACCAAAATCATTTGGAGTCATTGGAAATTTGTTTTATGCAGGAAATGTTAAAAAATCAATGTTGCTGGATCACATCTATACTGTTGAGTAGGGGAAGGAAATCCTCATGTTATTTTTTCCATCGTCAGGATTAAGGAAGTTCAAGAATAAGGAGATGGCCAACGAGCCAAGCCTCATAGAATGAGGTGGGAGAGACTGGAGAGAAATCTTTGGCCATGCAATTCGGAATCCTTTTTCATCTCCTCTCTACTCTCTGTCACCTGCCTACCAATGTTGCCCTTTTGTTCTGGACACATTATATAGTCTGAAATATTAAACACATCCATTTTGAAACAATATTTTGATCTCTAATAAATGATAAGGAGAGGGGAAATGAGATTCCCCTCTGGCCAGAAAAAGGGTAGTCTTTACTCTCCATGGGAGAAAGATAAGCCCAGTCGATTTGTGGAGATGGTCTCAGAATTAAATTATTTCTCCAGGAACTTTTATATTTAAAAAAATGCAACTTGTCTTTCTTAGAAGAAGCACTATTACCATCTTTCCTTTGTCCCTCTTCTGCGGCAAACTCCAGGACCTTAATTAATTCTTGCTCTTGATTTTATTGGTTCATTTCTGTCTTGTCCTTGTCTTGCTTGCCAACCCCACTTTAAAACAGAAATTGACTCCCATAACAGACAACTAAGAATTCGTCTCAAGCTCAAGTATGAGTAGAACTCATATCAGAAGGTTTTATTTATTATTCCTTGACTCTTGTATCAAAACCTTTTGATGAAGCCCAAGCAAACCAGTGACACATTCAGATCAGCTTAGCAATTTGCACCTTCATGGAGGGCTTAGCAGAGCAGCTGATGTCTTAAAAAAAAATCCATTTATATCTGTCGGGAAATGCAACCTTATTTGTGTCTGGGACTGTGTCCCTGGGCCGGTAATGACGATAAATCAACTCAGGTCTCAAGCATGCTGGTAGTGCTCAAAACATCAGGTTCACCTGGGAGGGGAGGATGTGTCCTTGGGGGTGACCTCCACCTCTCTGGCCCAATCCCTTGCAGAAGCTTCTAGGTGGAGAAGAAGCAGATCCTCTGGGGAGGGGAGACAGTGTAGTAAATGGTCAGCAGAGGCAACCCTAGAGTCTAACTATCCGAAATTCACATTCTGACACTCCACTTTCTAGACATGTTGGCTTGGGCGAGTCACTTGACCTCTCTGAGCCTCAATTTTCTCACCAGGAAAATGGACATAATGGTATCAACCCTGTAAGGCTGTTGTAAAGATTAAATTAAATGAGATGATACACTTAAGGCACTTGCCACATGGTGAGTGCTTGCTCAGGGGTCACTTTTATCTTGATATGCAGAGCTAAAATTTGGCAAGAGAAACAGGCGGATATACAAGTAGAAGGCAGGACACCAGATATTCATGAACTGGACCTGGAAAAAGACTCACCTGCTGATATCTTGTTTGATACCCTTTGAAGCATGTGCATTAAATGTCCATGCCATCCGCATCCGCTAGGTTCATGGGCAGAGTAATGAGGCTCGTCTCCAGGCAGACCAGCCTGAGTGGGGGCAGGGCTGTGGGCAGCAGAAGAGGCTGGGTAAGTTTTCTCGGGTCACCGGCTGGTTAGTGGTGGAGCTGGGATTTGTATCCAGGTTGTCTGACTCCAGAACCATGGTTCTCAACCTTGTCTGCCAATTAAAATCACCTAGAGAGCTACTAAATGTCCAGATGCCCGGGCAGGGCCCGAGCCCAATGAAACCAGAGCTTCTGGGGGTGGGACCCAGGCAGCAGTAGCTTTTAAAGGTCTCCAGATGGTGGCAGTGTGCAACAAGGCTGAGAAAAACTGCTCTAGACTAGGGCAGTGGTTTTCAGAGTGTGGTTCCCCAAGCCATCAGCATCCCCTGGGAAACTGGGAAAAATGCAAATTACTGTGCTCCACCCCAGACCTTCTGAATCAGAAACCATGGGGGTGAGGCCCAGCAATCTGCATTGTAACAGGCCCTGCAGGTGATTCTGATTCATACTCGTTTGAGAACCACTGCTCCAGAGCTGTGCTTCTCAAACAGCAGTGTGCCTATGAATCATGCTAAAGCAGAGATACAGATTCGGTAGGACAGGAGTGGGACCAGGGCTTTTGAATTGATGCAGATGCTGCTTGTACACGGATCACGTTTGAGGAGTGAGGGACCTCTCCTTCACTCAACAGGCTGCCTCCAGAGTCCCCAGACTGCCTGCATCAGAATCACCTGGGATATTTGTTAACATGCAAATGCCTTGGCCCTGCTCCAGACCTACTGAATTCTGATCTCTGAGGATAGGATCTGGCCGTGCACGTTTACACAAACACCAGGGTGATTTTTTAAAAGTCCTGGTAAGTTTGGGAACCTGTGTTCCCAAGGGCCCTGATCACGATTGGTACCTGTTCCTGTCTCTTTCAGTCCCCAGGACCGGCCGGCCAGCCAGCTAGCCAGGCAGGGTCTGGACAGCAGGCAGTGGGTGCTATAGCTTAAAAAAAAAAAAAAAAAAAGAAACCAGCAACAGAAGCCCTCAGGCTGCTGTCAGTGCATCTCCAGCTGAGAACCACATCTTGCTGTGTCCACAGCCTACAGAGTGCAGGGCTGTATTAATCCCTTGGTCTCTGACACTGTCCTGTTTAGACACACCTTGGGTCCTGAGGCTAGAAATACAACTTCCCTTCCTCCTTTGGATGCAGGGTGACTGCCCGTTCTGCCCAGCCACCCCTCTGACCCAATGACCTTTGCCCAGCCCACAGGCCAGTAGGCTGGGAGCTGGCATGACCCCCCCCCGGATGTACTGTAGGCTGCCACCCCACATGTGGTAGCAGCTGCTTTAGCTTAATGAGCCCAGAACAACGGAAACCCAAAGAGCTGTTCCAGTTCACCTGGAGGAAGAATTATGTTTATGTGGGTAGTGTGCAGACTTAGAAGCAAGCTCTTCAGAGGTAGACAGCCCTTACTCTGGGGCCATTTGGGCTGGTTCCCTCACAGGGCACACAAATGTCCTTAAACCCATGTTTGCATAAGCACTGCAGTCCTAAAACGCTGGGGTGGGCAGGGCTAGCTTTGGCCAGCACAGTGTACAGGAGGGGCTCGGGAATAACCCCACCTCAGCATCCCCATTCGTCTCTCCTGAAATATATCAGCATTTGTACCTAGCAAGGAGCTTGGAACTCCACCCTTGGCCGCTTATTCCTTTAGATCTCATGGGCTTCTTGATCACAGAATCCTCTCTGAAAATCGAAAACGTAAATATCCTGGAGTAGTTTCTTCCCCTCTGAAATGGGCAATCATCATTTAGGCTGGAGTGAGGATTACGTAGTTAATATATGGAAAGAAGAACAGACGAAAGCCTGGTTCAGGGTAAAGGCTGTATAAGTGTTAGCTGCTATTATTGTTTTTAGTACCAACTAAAGTAAAAAACTGATATCTTTTTGGGGGGAGCTTTTCATCTAGATCATTGCTAAACATGCCACCAGGTAGAAAGCCTGAGGCCTACAGTTCCCAAGCCATTCTGATCATTGAGAGGCCAGGTGCAGGGGTGGGGTGGGGGGGACGATTAAATAACACAGGAACATCCCTTCCATCCCCAGGAGTGAGGAACTCTGATGCCTCTATCATCTAGAAAACAGAGCCTAACATAGTAACGTGACTTGTCTAGGAGTCTTATCTGGCAGATGAACAGAAATGACTAGCTGTTTGACCTGAATTACAATGACCCCCTGCAGACTAGCCTCAGACACATCTGTAGGTTTGCAGGCAGCTTGATACTGCTTCAGGAGGCCCTTTATGATGTATCACAAGGCCCCCTCCTCCTCGTTCTGCTCTGGATGGAATAATAGCCATTAAAAAGCCATTTTTGAGGGTTCAGTCGAGGTCTCCTTAATAAAGTGCAGGAAACAGGAGGGGCAAGTTGCAGCCCCCAGGTGCGTCTGCAGTGAGGCTGGCCTTCCTGTATGGCCCTTACCTGAACACAGAGGACCACAGGTCTCACCGGGTGGGCTTCTGCTCGCCGTTTGCAGGCTGGGAGGGAGGAGAGTATTCTCCACTTCCACCCCCCTCTCCAGTTTTATTTACGGGGAACCTGAGGCTCAGAGAGATCATGTGACTTAGCTAAGGTCACTGATTGGATCCTGACTGATACAACTCATTCATAACATGGCTACAAGGACAGGATATATTTCCTGTGCATCAATCCTGTCTACCATAGCTTAGTGTAAGTACCTCATGGGTGGACTTAGGGACTTCAAAGAGATTTGCTGATTGATTGAAATATTCCAGCATTGCTGTTTTGTTATATTTTCCTGATTTCATATGTTTTGCTGTTGAGTGAGAGAGAAGAGGATGTGCGTTGGGATATGGCGATATGGGGTATGAAGACTGGGGGTTTTCCCTGGAAATTGAAAAACTTGAGGTTTTGCTTTACTTTTTCCGATACAAGGCAGGCTCTGAGAAGGCCTAGAAGATTCCAGGACGGGTGGAACCTTGTTCTTCTGTCATCTCATGGGGCCCATCTCCTTGCTCCTCTCCAGTTTACCTCCATGGTTTCCTCCCAGGAGACAGGAGACAGGAGATAGGATCAGAGGTGGGGAAGGTGGAGAGGAAAGAGCCCAGGAGAAGGGGGAGGGCAGTGAGTCATACTATGTGTTTAGAGAAAATTAAGATGCTGAAATAGATACCATTCATGAAAAATTTTAGAATTTCCTGCCTGAACCCCAGAAGCATGACTGGGGGACCTTCTTGTGTCAGCAACAGGAGCTCAGGGTTTCCGTCAGCATTGTCTGCCTTAGAAGAATCCCTTCCACCGGTGTTCAGAGCCTCATGCACTCCAGCCCATTCGAGCGTGATCTGTTGGCCCACGGCCGCCATTTCCCTTTTGCCTTCCAGTCTCTCCCCTCTGCTTTCTTAGAGGGGGCTCTGCTGCAGGGCTTTATCTTCAGAGTTGTCTCCATCCTGAGCTAAAAGGCTGGGGATGGACGCTCCTTGAGGAAGAACTCTCTCTGGTCCTTGCTCAGCTACTTCAGGCTGTGAGGCGTGAGGACAGCAAGCCACGTAGATGCCAAGGACACAGGACTGAATTGTGTGACGTTGCCCATGGCAACAGATTCTGAGGCCGCTTCTCCTCTGACTGGGTCACACCTGTGTTTGAGAACTACTGCACTTTCTTTAGTGTTTGAGAGTTTTTGGGTGTTCCCTCCCTGCACGTGAAGTGGTAATTTTCTTTTCTGGCGGTATTCACACACACACACACACACACACGCACACATGAGCAGTCACTTCCCGAGCCGTGGTTGACATATGAATATGTATCCTCAGCTGTTGATGTTGGAGGAACTTCTGGAACACTGCCTGGGAGTCTGAGTGTGAGGAATTGAGTTCTGGATCTCCAGGTCAACAAGGAAACTGAGGTACCACTGTGGAAATAATACCCAGTTGGAGTTGGAGACCTGGTTTCCCCCCTAGTTTTTTTTTTAAAATATATATTTATTTATCTATCTATCTATCTATCTATCTATTTATTTATTTATTTATGGTTGTGTTGGGTCTTCGGTGCTGTGTGCGGGCTTTATCTCGTTGCATCGAGCGGGGGCTGCTCTTCGTTGCGGTGCACAGTCTTCTCATTGCGGTGGCCTCTCGTTTCAGAGCACAGGCTCTAGGCACGCGGGTTTCAGTAGTTGTGGCATGCGGGCTCAGTAGTTGTGGCTTGTGGGCTCTAGAGCGCAGGCTCAGTAGTTGTGGCGCACGGGCTTAGTTGCTCCGTGGCATGTGGGATCTTCCCGGACCAGGGCTCGAACCCATGTCCCCTGCATTGGCAGGGGGACCCTTAACCACTGCACCACCAGGGAAGTTCCCTGCCCCCCCAGTTTTGCTTCCTATTAGCTATGGGCAAGTCATCTAATGTTGATAAGCCTCCCTTTCCTTATCTATTTCTTGGGGTAAAATACTTATCTCACAAGGTTACTGTGAGGATTAAATTACAGGAAATAAGATAATGGCTGTGGAAGTGTCTACAATGACTGATAAAAATGTGTTGATGAAGAATGGGTACAATTCGTGTACATGGTGCTGGGCATTACTGGGGAAACCTACAAAAGAAATAGAGGACATGGACCCTTTATTTAAAAAAATGTAAAATACACGTGACATAAAATTTACCATCTTAACCATTTTTAAGTGTATAGTTAAGTAGTGTTAAGTACATTCACCTTGTTGTACAATCTGATCTTACAGAACATTTTCATCTTGCAGAACTGAAACTCTACACCCCTTAAACAGCAACTCCCCACTTCTCCCTCCCGAAGCCCTTGGCAACCACCATTCTACTCTCTGTTTCTATGAATCCAACTACTCTAGATACTTCATATAAATGGAATTGTACAGTGTTTGTCTTTCCGTGTCTGGCTTATTTCACTTCTCATAATGTCTCAAGGTTCATCTGTGTTGTAGCAGGATTCAGAATTCCCTTCCTTTTTAAGGCTGAATAATATTCTAATGGCATGGACCTTTTAAAAATGTCTGGATAGGGCTTCCCTGGTGGCGCAGTGGTTGGGAGTCCGCCTGCCGATGCTGGGGGCACGGGTTCGTGCCCTGGTCCAGGAAGATCCCACATGCCGCAGAGCGGCTAGGCCCGTGAGCCATGGCCGCTGGGCCTGCGTGTCTGGAGCCTGTGCTCTGCAACGGGAGAGGCCACAATGGTGAGAGGCCCGCGTACCGCAAAAAAAAAAATAAATAAAAAAATAAATAAATAAAAATAAAAATGTCTGGATAACATGAAAAACAGCATATATGGAGAGCCATGAAAAATGACAAAGCAGCCTATTACACAAGGCACCCAAAGCACAACAATAGAAGAGTAGATCATTTCCAGGGGGCCCCTGTCCTTTCTGGGCCTGGCTTTGCATCTTAGGACTGAGCATCCCTAAATGACAGCATCTGGGTCAGGCTAGATATATTCATCAGAACCCTGTGGTTCAGGACAGCGATTCCCAAACAAGTGGTGAGGGAGAGTGGTGAACAATTTAAATTTGCCCCGAGTTTCCAGGAGTGAGCGGCAGTGGGAGTGAGAGACAGAGAGAAGGGTCCGCGTCTGAAGTGGGGGCAGCCTTTTGGGACAGAGCTCTTAAATCTGTGAAGTTTGAGGCTAAATCCAGGTAGTTGGTGGCGGAATTGAGTTGAATTGTTGGACACCTAATTGGTGTTGAAGAATCAGAATTGGTTGCTTTGGGGGAAAATCCCTCAATGGCCTAATCCTTGAATTCTCACACCACAAACAAAAGCACTCCCTATGGAAGTTACTAGAATTGCAAGCTTCATGCTAAAGATAAAAACAGGCAACCACCAGAGGACTTGCTTGGTAAAACCATGTGTTCTAAGTGACAGCAGACATTACAGGTGACTTGGGAAGAATGGCTGAGTTTGGAGTGAGACAGAATCAGAGCTGAGCTTGAAAGAAAATGAGTCATAAGTGGGAGAAGGTATTTCCCTGCATGTAACCCATCAAGGATGAATATCCAGAATATAGTTGGCCCTCCATACCCATGGGTTCCACATCCCTGGATTTAACCGACTGCAAATCAAAAATATTTTTAAAAATTCCAGAAAGTTCCAAAAAGTAAAACTTGAATTTACATCAGCAAGTATTTACATAGCATTTACATTGTATTTACAACTATTTACATAGCATTTGCATTGTATTTGGTATTATAAGTAATCTAGTGATAATTTAAAGTGTACAGGAGGATGTGCGTGGGTTATATTGCAAATATTACACCAGTTAATGTAAGGGACTTGAGCATCTGTGTAGGTTTTGGTATCTGCAGGGCGTCCTGGAACCAACCCCCGTGGATACTGAGGTACATGAAGTACTGAGGTACTCAGTACTGAGGTACTGAACAGTACATGAAGAATTCCACAAATCAGTAAGAAAAAGATAAGCCAGTAAAAATGGTCAAAGGATAAAGAGGAAGCAATTCACAGATGAAGAGTTCTGAATAGCCAATAAATATATGAAAACTGTTCAACCTTACTAGTTTCCAGAGAGCAAAAAAACCCCACAGTGAGATGCCGTTTCATATCCTTCAGTTTAGCAAAAAATTCAAAAGTTTGATATTATCAGCAAGAATGTGGGATAATGGGAACTCTCTTACAATGCTGGTGGTTACAGCCAATCGGCAGTATCTAGGAAAAATTAAGATATGCAGACTCTGTGATCCAGCAATTCCACTCCTAAGGTGTGTGTCCTCTAGAGGCAGTCCTCTGTAGACAAGGAGATGTGTACAAAGATGACTGTTTCAGCCTTGTTCATGGTGGTCTCCTAAGTAAGCAATTGCAGAATATTATAAATAGCATGAAGCTATTTCCATAAATTAAAAAAACATAAAATAATGCTACATACTTCTAAAGAAACATGTGTAGTAAGACTCAGGTACATAGAGGAGAAGGATATACACCGATTTCAGGGAGTTGTTTCTTACAGGAAATGGGATAGGGTAGGGGTGAGGACTTTAACCATACCTGTCATACTTTATTTCTCTTTGAAAATCTCAAGCAATTTGGAAAGGTTTAGCAGTTGTTGATTCTCTGTGGTGGATACATGGGTATTTGTCTTATTATTCCCTGTGATTTTTGTATGTTTGAAATATTTCATAGATGCATTCTTTTAAGTAAAAAAGGTAATGAAATCTTTCGTAATCTGGACAAAAAAACCGGATTTTGTAATTACTCTATGTTCCTGTTGCCTACATGTATATTGTTTCTTCCCCAAATCTGTGATTTAAGAAGCTTGCTTGGGACTAGGCAGAAAGGAGAGAGAGAGGTCTTAAAGCCCTGGCCACTGATCATGTAAGGGAGTGAAAAGTCAGCCAGTGCAGGTGGCCTGTCCACACCTTGCCTGGGCAATGGCCACTAAGCATCTGCTAGTATGCGTTCAGCAGCAGAAAACTCACTATGTCCTGCACACCTGACCATTCCACCATTGGGGATATCTTCAGGGTGAGTTTAGAGCTTTCTCCTACATAGGCTGGAAAGCTGAAGCTTTTTACTTTCTTGCTTCACCACAAGAACAATCATAGCACGGATGCCTCTTTGTCCAGATCTTGAACGGGAAGGTTTCCACATGTGTCACCATTTTGTTGATCCTTCTTTAGATGCTCTGAGATATGGCGGTGTGGCATCCAAAGATGAAGCAAGTGCTGTGAATGTGATCAGATTACAGCAGAGCACAGGGAGCCCGTAATTCACATGAACTGGATATTCTACTTTAGTATGTTTGCTTTAGCTCTTTAAATGGCCGCATCACATTATTGCCGCATATTAGGATTGTGATCAATGACTACCTAACTGCCTCTCTTGTGCCGCAAAATCCTTTTCACATAAATCGCTGCCAGGTCGCTATTCCCTCTGCAATCATTCTGCATTTGTGCAAGTGAATTTCAGAGACTGCTGCTGGGCTGTGCATTTATACTTGTTAAATGTTATCTTCTTGGCTTGGGCCGTGAATTCTAGGCTTGAGATCATGCTGAATTTTGATTATGTCATCTATGGCATGTGCTCTCCCCACCGGCTCGGTGTTGTCTGAATAATTGATTGACATATTTTCGAAGGGGGAGGGCCAAGGACAGAATCCTGTAGCAAAGCAGTGAAAACTTTTCTCTGGATTGACATGGAACCATTAATTAGCAATCTTTGGTTACAGCAGTTCATTTGGCCATAAATCTGTCCAAAGTATTATCATCAAACGCTGTGGGAGTGCAAGAGACAGAGTGGTTAGGAAGACTCACTATTGTAAAGATGTCAATTATCTCTAGATGAATCCATAAATTGAATGCAATTTAAGGCAGAGTTCCAACAACTTTTTTTCATAGAACCTGGTAAGCTGATTCTAAAATTTATCTGGGAGAACAGAGGAAGGACCAGGAATACACGAGATAGTTTTGAGGAAAAAGAACAAGAATTGGGGACATCAGGGCTTCCCTGGTGGCACAGTGGTTGAGAGTCCCCCTGCCGATGCAGGGGACATGGGTTCGTGCCCCGGTCCTGGAAGATCCCACATGCCGCGGAGCAGCTGGGCCCGTGAGCCATGGCCGCTGAGCCTGCGCTTCTGGAGCCTGTGCTCCGCAATGGGAGAGGCCACAACAGTGAGAGGCCCGCGTACCGAAAAAAAAAAAAAAAAAAAAAGAATTGGGGACATCAGTTTACCAGAAATCAAGGCTTATTACAAAATTTCCCAAGTGATTAGGGCAGTTTGGTTTTGGAACAGAAAAAGACAAAGAGATCAAAGGAACAGAAAAGAGAGCTCAGAAATAAAATCACAAATATATGGGAATTTGATATTTGACAAGGTACACTGCAAGTGTGTTAGGAATGCATAGGCTATTTTAAAAATGGCAATGGGAAATCTGGTAATCCATAATGGAAAAAAATTCAATTTCCATTTCAAACCTATACTAAAATAGGTTCCAGGACCTTTAAAGACCTAAATGAGAGAAGGAAAACTTCAAAATATTGGGGGAGTCGCAAGGAAATATCCTCATGACCTTGGATGTAGGAAGGGTTTCTTAAACAAAATGCCAAAAGCATAACCAAAATGAGAAGTTTGATAGATTTGACTGTATGAAAACTAAAAATACTCATGTATCAAAATACAAGTTAAGGGCCTCCCTGGTGGCGCAGTGGTTGAGAGTCCGCCTGCAGATGCAGGGGATACGGGTTCGTGCCCCGGTCCGGGAGGATCCCATATGCCGCGGAGCGGCTGGGCCCGTGAGCCATGGCCGCTGAGCCTGCGCGTCCGGAGCCTGTGCTCCGCAAGGGGAGGGGCCACAACAGTGAGAGGCCCGCGTACCGCAAAAAAAAAAAAAAAAAAAAAAAAAAACAAGTTAAAAGTCAAGTTACAGGCTTGGAAGAGATGTTTGTAGAGCTTATAAAAGATGAATAATTAGTAACCAGAATAATAAGAGAAATAATAGAGAAAGCCTCTTACAAATCAACATGAAAAATACAAATAACGTAGCAGAAAAAAAGACAAAGGATATGACCAGAGAAGAGTTTTATTAAAAGGACATCTAAATGTCCAGTGAATACACGAGAAAATGCTCAACCTCATTAGTAAACCGGCAAATGCAAATTAAAAATCACAGTGAGATACCTTTCTTTCTTTTTTTTTTTTTTTTTTGGCGGTACGCGGGCCTCTCACTGTTGTGGCCTCTCCCGTTGCGGAGCACAGGCTCCGGACGCACAGGTTCAGCAGCCATGACTCACGGGCCCAGCCTCTCCGCGGCATGTGGGATCTTCCCGGACCGGGGCATGAACCCGTGTCCCCTGCATCGGCAGGCGGACTCTCAACCACTGCGCCACCAGGGAAGCCCTGGTGAGATACACTTCTGCCCTGTCAGACCGACAAAATTTAGGAAATCTCATAATAGCAAGTATGGGTAAGAACGTGGAGCAAGGGAAGTCATCATATGTTGATGGAAGGTTTCACTGGTACAGTCTTGGAGAGAAAGTTTGGGAACAGCTAGTAAAACTGAAAATGCACATACCTTGTAGATACAGAGATTTCATTCCCAGGTGTGAATTCTAGAGAAACTCAATATCAAAGGTGGAATAAGGACATGAGAAGATAGCTCACTATAAGAAAGACAATAAAATGAACTAAGTGAAACGCCAATATAAAGCACGATGTGTTGGCATAGAGTCTTATTGGACTAACAAAGCCATAGTTGATGCAGTATAGATTTTTGAACAGCCACTTTATTATGGGTGTCTATTGATGCTGGCAGTTGGAGCCAGTAGGTCAAGGGCCTTGGGACAGGCTAGAAACACATTGCCTAAAAATATGCCTTGGTTATCTCGTGCTTTGACATCCTGACAATAAAGAGGGAATATTTAGGGAGGAGCTGGAAGAATTAGATCGCTGTGGGCAAACATGCATTGTCTCTTAGGATACTTATGTGGTCACCTGGGGAAGAAGTTGATAACTCCTCTTGTTTGGGGCTTCTGTCTGACTGATATTAGGTGCCTGATACGGAAAGAGAAGAATTGAAAGGGGCAGAGCTGCAGACCTTCAAAAGAGAACCCTCGGATAGGAACTGCCTTGCCCTGCTGGACGCCTAGGGTGTGCAACCATTCTGGAGAGGCATCTCACACTCTTTAGTTAAATTAAGAATGTATTTTCCATATGACCCAGCAATTTCATTCCCGGGCACGTATCCCGAAGAAGTTCTTTCATGGGTCCCTAGTGGCATGTGTGAGGATGCTCACAGCCTCATCGTTTCGAGGCGGGGGGGCGGGGGGGGCGGGGTCGGAGGAAGTCTGATCTGCCATCATCAGGGGAGTGCAGAGCCCAATGTGGCAGGTACTCCCCGTGGACTAGAAGCAGAGTGGCTAGAAACAGAGACTGGATATACCCACAGCAGCGCGGGAGGGTCTTAAACCCAGAGTGCTCATGAGAAGAGTTAAGAAAAAGGGAATGAGATCTATAGCACAGTAACATTCATATCAATGAGAAATGCATGCACACAAAACCGCAATGTGCATTTTCCAGGGACATATACAAATCAAAGGAGTCACGTTAACACATTAAAATGGTTGCTTATGAGGGGGGTGAGAGAGACCACCCCCCAACAAGAGTGACTCTGTGGGAATTTACTTCGACTGCCTTTCCATTCCATCATAATACCTTGCAATCCTCCCAGCTCCTGCTTAGATGTGCCGGTTTGACTCTTACACCCTTACTAGATTCAGCATCTCTTGCTTTACCCTCTCGGTGTCTAACCACGGCCACGCCCTGAACTTCACTCTGCTTTAACATCTTGCTATGGCTCTCTGAGTTTCTGACCACACTGTTCACCTTCTGGTCTTGCCTTCATTACTCCCATCTCAGTGCTGACAGCTTGTAGCGGTCTTGCTCTACTACGCGGCCATACGGGTCAACTGGTGTGTAGAAGATGGACCTGCTTGAGCTTGTGTGATGGATCCGTGGTGGCCAAATAAAGTCATGCTTGCCTCAATCTGTTGTCTCCCCAGACCATTTGTCTGCCCTCCACCCTCTCTTCCCCAGGCTTTTAGCTCTTGCTCTGGAGGACTTGGACCCTGTCTGTCTTTTCCTCTAACTCCAACACTGAATGCCTTTGATTTTCATTTAATACCTTGATACGTGCTGATAATATTTTAATATAAACTTCCTTTTACTTCAAAAACAAAGAGCTAAGTAATTTCATATCTATCGAAATACATGAGTTACTGGTGAGTGGATGAAAGAGGCTGGTACTCTAGGCCACACATACAATGACCCTTGTGTCATGAGCACTGTGCTCCATCCAACAGGGTGGGACAGCTTTCAGGAAGCTGGTGACATCAATTAAAGGCTCAGTGACCAAGGGGTTACCTGGAGGGCTTATAGTTAGTTAGAAGATACAAATGGCTGCCTTTTACCTGCCTTCAGTTGAGAATCAGTAATTTGGAACCACTGGTCTCCATGGCTCTTGGCCAAGGATACTTTCCATGTTTCTTGGACATGACACAGAGGAGGGTTGTACAAACACATGTGTATGGGATGGGTGGGTAGGTGAGGGTGTGTGCTGTCTGTAAATTCCAGGACCAACAGAATGCCTGACCGCATGTGTTCCTGGCACCTATTAGGCCTCTGTGTGAGCTGGCCAGCTTTCTACAGGGCTTGGTGCCCGGCACAGCAGCACGACACGGGGAGTGGTAAGGACTTGCTTCAGTGCTTTATGACAGTCTGCTGTCTGTTCTCTAGGGGAAAGAGTCAGGCTGCTGGAAAATTGTCGTACCACCACCAGAAGTCCATATGAATAAGAATTGGCTCGCTGATGATGACCACAGTCAGTAGATGTGTGGAGGCGAATTAAACACCAGAGCTTGTGTCTGGGAGCCGCTCTGACTCAGCTGTGGTGATTACACCACGTGGCATAATGGCTTTGCTAACATGTAAATAGCCTCAGCCGTGAGTAAGAAGTGGGCTAAAACTCCATTAACATGATGCCAGGG
This sequence comes from Mesoplodon bidens, assembly GCF_964165515.1. NCBI lineage: Eukaryota > Metazoa > Chordata > Mammalia > Artiodactyla > Ziphiidae > Mesoplodon > Mesoplodon bidens. Next base: position 86,054,267 of record NC_138166.1, read on the forward strand.
CCGTGTTTTCAGAACCCACAGGATTGTGACAAAGGAAATATGACAAAGGGATTTGAGACTCTTGGATTTGAGAAACAGAGTGGGGAATCTATTATGGTTGTGAATATATTATAATTTCTCTAACTTTTTATGGCTTATCTAGAAAATAGGTCACAATATTGAGCTCAGGATTACTCTGGAAAATCCAAGCCATGTCGGCATTATAGTATTATAGAACAGTTGATATAAGATGTTTTGGGAGAGAGTGGTAATAGCAATGTATGAATGCCAGCAATAGACCAATAGTCTTCTGTTTGATGAATCCAATAAAACAATGGACCTTTTAGATACTGCTGATTCTCTTCGCAAAAGCAACCCAAGAAGAACAGATGCCAAGAAGAGATGGTTTGACTCAGGTGGGAGAGATGAATTAAATCTAGGGGGCAGGGACAGTAGAGCATTGTAATGAGGAGGTGGTAGAGTGTAATGATTACAAATTCAGGCTGTTTGGGTTCATATCTAGACTTTGGCACTTAATTGTGTGATCTTGGACAAATCACTCAACTTCTCTTAAAAGAAGAGTAAAGAAGGAAAAGAAAAAAAAGAAAGAAAATTTTTCTTTTCTATAATAGATTTTATTAGTACCTTCCTCATAGGGTTGCTGAAAACATTAAATGAGATAATCCATGTAAGGTGTTTAGCATAGTGGCTGGAACATAGAAAGTGCTAAATAAAGTTTGCTATTTTAATTGTATCAGTTTCAAACTCTCTCATTAAATACCTTAACATGTTAGGTATTTGTTTTTTCATCCAGTTGGACTCCTGGAGGAGTAAAACTCCAACCTCAGCAAAAATGGTCTCTAATAATGTTTTTCCCATTTAATTTAATTTAAAAATTTTAAATTGAAGGATAGTTGATTTACAGTGTTTCAGGTATGCAGCAAAGTGATTCAGTTTTAGATTCTTTTCCATTATAAGTTATTATAAGATATTGAATATAGTTCCCTGTGCTATATGGTAGGTCCTTGTTGTTTATCTATTTTATATATACTGGGTTGGCCAAAAAGTTTGTTGGAGTTTTCCCGGCCGTCAGAGGCTACGGAAAAACCCGAACGAACTTTTTGGACAACCCAATAGTAGTGTGTATCTGTTAATCCCAAATTCCGAATTTATCCCTCCCCCTTCCCCTTCCCCTGGTCTATCATAATTAACTGAGAATTATATGGTAATGAGATTCAGATTCTTTTCCATTATAGGTTATTACAAGATATTGAATATAGTTCCCTGTGCTGTATGGTAGGTCTGTGTTGTTTATCTGTTTTACAGGTAGTAGTGTGTATCTGTTAATCCCCGTTTCCTAATTTATCCCTCCCCCACCCCTTCTCCCTGGTCTATAATAACTGAGAATTATGTCATAATGACGTCATATGACCACATCTGTAAGCTGCACCTGAGAAAGCCCTTCCATTAAATTAGAGTTAAAAATAGCAGAGGGTTCGGTTCATGCAGTAGGATTTGTGGGGTTGAAGCTGAGGCGCTGGTGTGGTGGCAACCCCTGTTGCTGGTGACCATCCCTATTTTGTCCCCAGCCACATTGCCATTCATGCAGAGAATGCCCATCTTGCTTTGGCAGGGCTTAGGGCTGACCCAGTAGAGCATGATATCAGCACATCCCTTAGAAAGGGCCTGTTGCTGTTGTGAAGCAGGATTCTTGAAAATCCTGGGAGGAGATGGGCACTGCCGTGGCCTAAGGACTGCCTAACACATAATGTGGAGTCTGCAGAGGGGGAGGGACCACCTTGGGTCCCCTGTCGGCCCCCCTCAGTGTCGAGGGCACACCGGGTAAAGGACGCCTGCTGTCACTCCATCCCGCTGGGGCAGACTGGAGATGCACAGGTCCCCACATGCAGCTCCAGCCCAGGGCTTGGTGGTAGATTATGGGCGCCCCAGAGTCCGGCACTCATCCCGTGATGATCTGAGGAGGGTCCACCGTTCTGGCTTCCTAATCTCATTCAATCGTGTGAAAGAATTGTCACATCTGTCAGCAGGAGTGGTCCGCTTGCCAGGCCTCTCTCATGGGAGGCTCCTGGAACAGGGGCCTGGCCACACAGCAATCTGTAGGCGTGAGTTCCAGAGCACCAGTGGGGAGGGGAGTCCATGTGGGTCCTGCCTCTGGCTTGGAGTGTCCTGGCCAGACTGCAGTGCTGGCCCAAGTAGTCCCAGGCACCAGGCCCAGGTGGGCACTTAGAAAAATTTGAGGCAGTCACCCCAAAGTGGGGACCCTCTCAGGCACGGGGCCTGGGGGAAAAGTCTCTGCTTGCCCAGGACTACGTGAAGCACTGCCTGCTAGAGCGGGAAGGATCTGGCAGCGATGAGCTAGAGGTCAGAGACCTGGTTCTAGTCTTTGCTCTGCTGACGAGCAGCTTTGTGACCATGAGCACATCTACTGGAGGTCTCTGAGGGACTGGTTTCATGGGTGTGTGACTAACGCAGCAGCACAGAGCCCTGCGCCTGGAGTTGAATGCTCTGTGGCCCCCCTCTTGAAATGTGTAAGAAGTTTCTCTTTGAATTTGTGTTTTGTAAGTGAAGTCTGTGGGACAGTGGAGGGTGCCCTGGGGGCTTGGCTCGTTCGTAGTCCCATCTCCTGCCACCTCCTCACGTCCTTTCCTCTCTGGGACTGGTTCTCAGCTGCCTGCTTGCCCTCCAGCCCAGTGACCTCTGCTGCTGCCCTCTGCTCCTGATAGGGGTCTGGGTGTGGGCGCAGTGAGAGGTGCCATTGGGTGTGTCTACCCCCCAACACTGGGAGGGTCTGCCTTCATCCCATGAGTGTTTAATGCCCAAGGGAGTGTGACATTAAATAGCACATAAAAAACCAAGACAGGCCGAGAAAGAGACTGCAGAAGAACAGAAAATGGTGCTTTTCCTCCTCTTTGAACAAAGGGTCCTGTACTTTCATTTTGCACTGGGCCCTGCATCTTGTGTAGCTGGTCTGTGTCTCTGAACCTCACCATCTCCTTTGTAAGAAGGTAGGGTTTGAATTAGATGATCTCTGAGGTACCGTCCACGGCTCATATTCCTTTGCTGAAGGAACATCCATGGCCAGTCACATTTCCCCAGAGGCAGTCTGTAGAGGCTAATTGGCCAGGCCACAATTCCCAGGGTTCAAAGGTCTCTGGTATGTCAGTTTTTTGTATGAAGAGTTCTTTCTTTGTGTCAAAGAAAAATTGCACCAGACAGAGTTAAAGAGGCGAGGAAGACTTTACTCGTGACTAATGCAATAGGGGAGAGGGATTGAACTTGACTCTGCTGAAACAAAAGGTGGAGACTTTTAAGCACTGGGATGGTGAACTAGTGGAAGAGTACTGGAGGATGTTAGTGGGGAGGGTGGTTAATGTGATTAGGACACCTGTGCTTGCTAGTTGTTGCTTCTTTTTTTTTTTTGCGGTACATGGGCCTCTCACTGTCGTGGCCTCTCCTGTTGCGGAGCACAGGCTCCGGACACACAGGCTCAGTGGCCATGGCTCACGGGCCTAGCTGCTCCGCGGCATGTGGGATCTTCCCGGACTGGGGCACGAACCCGTGTCCCCCGCATCGGCAGGCGGACCCTCAACCACTGCGCCACCAGGGAAGCCCGCTAGTTGTTGCTTCTGAAGGTAGTTGTCCCAAGGAGACTGGGAGAAAGGGGCCCTCTCTCTCTTTAGAAAATAGCATTTTCAAAGGATGCCTCCCAGGCCCTTGAGAAAGACTTTCCTGGTTTGTAAAAGTGGCAGGTGGTTGGGAGACTTATATCTCAAAGGGGCAAGGAAAGAATGTACAGGTTTCTAGTTGACAAGAGTTTACAACTTTCCAGCATTTTCTAGAGTAAATGCTCTAAGAGGAGGGAGGTTGGGGTTGCGTGCAAGAAGAAACCTGTCTGAAGTTTAGCCAAGCAGAGGGAACATTAAGGCTGTCTCAGACACGTGCTGTTGGAGGTGAGGGCTGTAGGGCATGCTGCTCTAGCATCTTTTTAGGGGCAGCGGCTTTTCTCCCCTGACATTATGGAGCAGATGTACTGAGAGGTGGACCAAGCTCTGCGCCTCTCAGCAGGCCAGGGTTGTCTTCAGACCTCAGCCAGATCCTCCGTGGGCGCCAACATGGTTCCCTTATCTGTCTTGGCTTCTCCACGAATGGCCATCCATCTACCCTCTACCCTCAGCCCGTGGTTCTCTCTGACCCTTTCCGAATCACGAGTCCTCAGCTCCGGGCCGCTCTCCCCTCCCGCAGGCCTCCCAAGAGGTTTGGCATGAGCAAGCTTTCATAAGTATTTATTGCAGGGATAAGAGCCTGATGCCCCGATGGGTCCTTGGCTGCCCGGGAGCTGACAGAGGAGGTAGTTTGTATGCTAATGCCGTTGATTGCCTGCATCTTCTGAGGATTCTGCTTTGGGCTTTTTATCTGCCCCTGGAGAGAGACCCAGGAGTTGTTACCCATCTGCCCTCCCCTTTCCCTCCCCTCTGCCCCAGCCTCCCACCTGGTCTTCCCAGAGAGACCCATAAAATTGTATTCAACTCATTATGTCCCAGGCAAAGCCTGATCCTTCATTTCAAGAATAATAATCAAGTGTCCAGATTCAAATGTGGTGTCTGAGGCTGCGATGAAGGGCCTGATATGAGCTGCCTGGAGAGCAGGGCTTGGGGCTGGTGCTGGGGGAGGATGTGAGGGGTGTAAATGGAGAGTCCAGGCTCCCACGGACCATTCTTTTCTCTGTGGGGAGGGAGGCAAAGCCTTGATTTTGCGCTGAGTGTTTATCCTGTGTCCCCCACTCTGAGCATTGGGAGGGCAGTGCTGTTGTCAGTGGAAGTGCACCTTGTCATGGTGACTGGACTGAGAGTCCCGGATGTTGTAGGATCAGGTGCTTAATTCAACGGGAGTCTGTTAAATTCAGCTTTGCTGTTTCACCCTAATTCAGTGGTTCATGGCCTTGGGGAGCATCCTCATTACTTGGGGAGCTGTAAAATTACAGATGCTTGGGTCACAGTTCCTGAGATTTGGATTTAATTGGTCCAGAGTTTGGCCTTAGCGTTGCGATTTCTAAATCTAACGTGCAGCCAAGGTGGTGAACCCCTACCCCACCTGAATGCTCCTGTATTAATTAGAAGTGGGAAATGGAATTGCCAAGCGGGAGAGCCGTTCCATTGTCTATGAGTTCTCTCCCTGGTAGAAAAGTCACTGTGGAGACCAAAACCACTCCCAGAAAGGAGGGTAGCATTCCTAGGAGAGGTGGGCTTTGTGGTGGTTAAGAACCCAGGCTCTGGTGTCACACGAACTTGGTTTATTTCCTGGTTCCCCTGCTTTGGGCCTTGTGGCAGGGAGCAAGTCACTTTACCTAAGTTTCACCTTCATCATCTGTAAAAAGGGGATAATACTAGCTACCCCCAAAGAGCTGTTGTGAGGGTTCAGGAACTGATAGAATGTATGTAAAGGAGCTGGTAGAGTGTGCTTACAGTGACTAAGTTTCTCTTCAAAAGTTAGTTGTTATTATCATAGTAAAACCTGGTGTCTTGGAGCTTGGATGGCCTGGTGTTCAACTCTCCTCTATGGGGTGATAATGAATAATGCTGCCTGATGATGCCCTTACTATTTGCTGAGCATGATTCTAAGCCCTTTACCTGTATTAACTGAGGCACAGAGAGGTTAAGCAACATGCCCAGGGCCACAGCTGATGAATGGGGTGGGCGGCAGGATTTAAAGCAGCCAGTCTGATTCCAGGGCTTGTCCCTGACCACCACACTTTACAGCATCTCCAGCTACACAGGTCTTCCCACCACGTGGACCAGAACACCTGGGCATGGTCAGAGCCCCTCTCCCCTGGTCAGTGTTGGCAGAAGCCTTGAAGGAGGGACATGTTCACAGACATGTGATCCTGTGTGGAGAATCTAGATAAGGAAGCATGGCTTTTTATGGCAGCATTCTGCCAAGCCATTGATTAGATCACAGCCTTCGTTAGCTGCACGCCTATCCCGAGGATCGCTCTGGTCACCTTGATCAGACCTGGCTGTTTTCCAATCTCCAAGCTATCGCTCCAGGCATGGGCACTTATATAAGCAGGTGGCCAGGCTCGTCTGCTTTCTGGCAATCTTCACGTGGCAAATTGACTTAGCAGATTTTTGACGCTGATATTTTAAATGCTAATAATCAGCTCTGCAGAAGATGGTTCCTGATAAGGGCCTCTCTGTGCTGGTTGCCCACAGTGATCAGCCCACCCTAGAGTGTTAATTTTAGGGTGCCTTGAATGCCCACCACCTCTAAAATGTACTGAGAGAGAGTTTACCTACATTCCATCTTGTTTATAAGGAAGTGTTTGAAAGTAAATTACCTTATAAACAATATAACACTCTTCTGGGAGGAGGGTCTTTTCCTTGAACTTATTCCCAAATATTTGTATAGACATAAATGTAGACAGAAGCCCCACAGGCTCTGCAGAAAAGTGTGGCTAATTGAGATCCTTACAGGAGAGCTCCATGTAATCCACTTTATCAGAATTGCACGGAGCCTTTTTGCTTTACCTGGGCCAGTTCACATTGTTGGTCCAAGTTTGGTTCTACCAGAGCTGGCAGAGGAGATCAGAAAGATTCTTCATGCCAACACCCAAGCCTGTCCTCAGATCCCTCCTTCCTGCTCTCAGGGCCATTTGCAGAAGAGGGTGGATGAGGAGGACAGGGCTGGAGGAGGCTTCTGCTGAGACTGCCCCTGGGCTGGAGTGAGAGGCTATGAGGAGAACTGAGCGTGCACCTGCCCCTTGCCACTTTCCCATCCACTTCCCACACTTGGCTTTATCACTGCATCTGCCAGCAGTTATTCTAACTGAAAACTCTCTCCCTCGAAAGAGTCTTCTAGGATTTCAAGGAAGAGAGAAGGCCTGGGACTCCAGGACCGGCTGTGTGCTATCTTTATAGTTGACTTCTGTCCTTCTGTGCTTCTCTCTTTTCCTCCATCATTTTGGTCATCCCTAACTCTTCCTTCCCAGCCCTCTGAGAGCTGAAGGCCAGCCCCTCATCCAAGGCACACCTGCAGGTAGCATAGAAGAAGGAACAAATATTTACGTAGAGCCCATCGTGCACCAGGTGCTGCTAAAAGCTCCCTTGGGCATTATATTATTCCATAAACTCATTATAGGTGAGAAAAGCAAATCTCCAAGGGGTCTAAACATTTCCCCAAGGCAAATGGCTATTTTCAGTAGAGCCTGCATTCAAATCCAGGCCTTTGGGCTTCAAATCTAGTGCTCTTTTCCATTCACCACGTAGTCTCCGGGTTCTGGCTACTGATGTTAAACATTAGATGATCCTCAGCGGATGCCTTCTGGTCTGGCTCCCCTGCCCCACCTCTGTTCTATCTACCTGGGGCAACCTCCATGGCTCCCCTACCCGTTAGCGTCCTTTCCCCTTGTGGCCCAAGGAGAAGGAATCCAGCAGGGAAAGCGTGGGGAAAGCTTGCCGTCCATCAGAGTTGGGGACCCTGGCTGGGACACTCACGGGGCCAGAGTATAATTGGCTGGGAACCTGGCAGTGTCCACTCCAGCCAGCGTGGTTCCCTGTCTGCCTCTTTTAGCTTTGCAGGGAATTCCAGGAACCCCAAGTAACAAATGACAGCAAATTCGGAGCTGAGTAACATAGCAACTGCAAATGTTATCAGTCAGGTGACCCTCAGAAACTGGCTGCCATTCTAGGGGAGATTATTGTTTATCCAAGTAAATACCAAACCCTCACCATGGTGGTTCGTGTAGCAGAGAATGAAGAAGCTCTATCATTTCTGCCTAGGAGTACTCAGAGCAGTGGAGTTTAGGGATTTTTACTCCTTTATTAAAAATTAAGGTGCTTTTGAGTGTGTATGTTTGTGTTTAATGGGTAGTGCTGACTTTTCAATGCAAGTCCTTTGTTCTTTTGTGAAGAAGCTGGTGTAGCAGAATTAGCACGGAACTGAGAGCTGGGCCCTGGGCTTTCATTCTGGTTCTACTATGAGTAAGCTGTGTGACCTGGGACAAGTAACTTACCCTCTCTGGGCTTTAGGAAGGGGATTGGAGTAAGAATGAAGGATGGTGTATTAGTCTGCCCAGGGTGCCATAACAAAATACCACACACGGGGTGGCTTAAACAACAGGGTTTTATTTTCTCTCAGTTCTGGAAGCTAGAAGCCCAAGGTCAAGGTTTGGTTTTCCTGAGGCATTTTTTCCTGGCTTGCAGATGGCTTCCTTCTTACTGTGTCCTCACGTGGCCTTTCCTCTGTGCATCTCTGGTGTCTCTTCCTCTTGTTATAAGGGCTCCGGTCATATTGGATCATTGGATCGTATTGAGCCTCGTTTAATCTTAGTTACTTCCTTAAGGGCCCTATCTCCAAATATCGTCACGTTGGGGGTTTGGGTTTCAACACATGAAATTTGGACAGACATAATCCAGCCCATAACAGATGGTTAGTGACTCACTCTTAAACTTCGAATCTCTTTTCTGAGGACTAGCAAAGCTCTCTTTCACTTACTCCAGAAAGCTGAAACAGGAACCAAGGATTTCCTTCCATCCCTGCAGGGGCTCAGCACCTGTCTCGCTCTCCTGAGCTGGGACCCCACTCAGAGACTGGGGGCAGGTGGCCCGGCAGGCTGTAGGACACCTCCCTGGGGTACCACTTGCTCTGTGCTTGTCAGCCTGCCCAGACCCCTCCCCAGGGTCCTCTGCTGCCCTCTCCTGCTGTCATTGTCACATGTATGTCTGACAGGGACCCTCAGAGCCTATTCTCCCAGGTCAGGTGTGGGCTCCTACCACTGCTTGCCACTTTGTAGCCGGAAATTTTCTGTCCTGGCCTCCCCTCGTCTGGGCAGGGCGTGGGCCAGGAACACGCTCTTTTATGGACAGTTTTCAAAGCTGGGATCTGACCAGTAAGGGCTAGGATTAGGGATCTCCCTCCATCTCAAGAAGGGTGATGGCAGGAAGATCTCATTAACACCTTTCCACAAAGGGGAAAAATAATATTTCAGCGTGTTCCCTTTGTGTCTTCAAGCGGTGATAAGGTGCCACCAAAGTGCCAGTCTGAGCTGTGTTCAAATGAAGGATTATTCTGATAAGATGGCGAGAAGAGATGCTCGGGGGAAGGGGACCCTCTGGAGGGGGGGCGATGCTGGCTTAAGGTTATTAAACAGGAAATGCCTGGCCGCGGTGGATCAAGGGGAAATTACACATTCTGTCACATTTGCTTATTGAATCCCAGTTCTATTGAAGCTCGAAAGGGGAAGAAAAAAAATAACGCCACCCCCATCAACCTCCTTGTAGCTCTTATTAGATTTCACAGCCTTTCAATATGAAAATGCTAGTGCGGATGGCAAAATTCCTTGTCAGTTTTTAATATCAGTAAGGGATTGTGGTATTAGGCTTAAGGGGGTTGGAGGTGGGAGCGGGGAGGGGTACAGACAGTCCACAGAGCCCCCCGCGTACACAGCCGGAGCTGTCTTTGCTCCTTAGCGCTTGTTGCAAGTGCAGCAGCTCCTGTCCTCACACTTAGGAGGACACTGCCGAGGTGAGGGTGACCATCTCGGGGGGACCACATACCCCTCTGAGCTTCACAGCGAGAGCCACTGAAACCCACACTCAGGTTTAACCTCCCCTCAGACTCTGTCATCAGGTGCTGCTCTAACAAAGGACCCCAGGCTGGGTGGCTTAAACAACAGAAAACTATTGTCTCATGTCTGGAGGCCAGACATCCAAAATCAAGGTGTTGGTGGCAGGGCCACACTCCCTCTGAAACCTGTAGGTGAGAATCTTTCCTCGACTCCTCTAGCTTCTGGTGTTTGCTGGCATTCTGCAGCCTGTAGATGTCTCACTGTAACTGGTCTTTTGTCATCACATGCCTGTTTTCTGCCTCTGTGTCACTCTCCCCTTCTTAAAAGGACACCAGTCCTCTTGGACTAAGGATCGCCTGACTCTAGTATCACCTAATCTTAATTAATTGCATGTGCAATGGGCTTATTTTCAAATAGGGTCACATTCCGACGTCCTGGGGGTTGGGACTTCAACAGAGCTTTTCTGGGGACACAGTTCAATCCCTAACAGGTGTCTTTGTTTGGATTCCCCGCAAAGCCAACCCTGAGACAAGCGGTATTTTGGCACAAGTAGTTTGTTTGGGGAATGATCCCAGGATGCAGGCGAGGGAGAGAAGGGGCATTAAAGAGTGGGTTGTCACTGTGGGTGATGGGTCTCAGTCCCTCTGGAATTCTCTGAGAGGCCATGGAAACAGGCCTTGGAATTGTCCCTGGGGGCAAGGAAGTGGGGTGCCTATTCCTCAGGTGAGGGTCACTTGGAAAGCGTAAGCTCCTGGCACTCACACCTGCCTCAGAAGGGGCTGAGGAAGCTCCTGCAGGATCTTCTCAGCAGGGAGATGGAGAAGGCCTCAGCTGCCCAGGACTTGGCTCCAGGGGCCCCCAGGCAAGGTCGAAGGGACAAGGGCAGGGAAGGCTTTGGCAGGGGCTGCTCACCAGGACCGAATGAGCCTGGGCCAGAAGCTTAGACATTTAAGCAGGTCAGCCTGATGTGACCTCGGTGTCCTGCTGGCAGGAGTGGATCCTTTCCTATTCGCTGTGACCAGGCTTGTTCTTCTGGGGCTGAGCTCCTGGCTGGTCTCCTGATAGATATCCTGGTTCTTCCAGGCTGGGGCTCCTGCCTGGACACCTGCTTCTCCTTTCTGGGAATAGCAGTCCTGTCCCCAGTCTCTGACTCTTTGAGTGTCAGGTAAAACTACTGTCCAACCCTGGTCCAGCCCAGGCCCGGAACAGGGTGGTCTCTCAGTGAATTGCCACCATGAGGTCTGTCTCCCACCTCTCTCTCCTGTCTTTTCCACCTTGTGGGGGACTGTTTCTGTCCACAACACAGATGACATCCATCTCTTTTCTCCTGGAGCCACCTACTTGATGAGCTCAGCCATTTAAGGATTTGGGGAGAATAGGGTACTAAAATCAAAGAGGTTGATTGAATTCGCAGATGCAGAACTTGCAGATATGGAGGGCTGACTGTATTTTATTTTTATTTATTTATTTTGGCCACACCACACGGCTTGCAGGATCTTAGTTCCCCGACCAGGGGATTGGACCTGGGCCACGACAGTGAAAGCGCCAGTCCCAACCACTGGACCACCAGGGAATTTCCTTTATTTTATTTTTTTAAAACCTCTTGTGCCTCAATTTCCTCTTTGGCCAGAAGAGGAGAATAACGTACCAAAAAGCCCAGCATCCTCCAGGGTTGCTATGACAATAAAATGAGATAACTTCTCTCCTCAGGAAAGTGGTCCTTCCCTGACATGTAAAGCCAAGTTATTGTGAAGTTGATAATGGGATAGAAAACTAATTGACCTAATTTGGAAGAAAACTGTGGCAGGTGAGTGATCCAGGTAGCATGACGTGTCCACCTTGAATATATGAGGTGTTGAGACAGGTAGAGGGAGGTCTGGGCGAGGCTGGGGAGGAGGCTCTGCTTCCCATGGACGGTGGCCTGTCTGTCAGTTCCGCTGGTTGCCTGCCTTTCCTGAACATTCCACTCCACCTGCCACCTCTGCCCTGGGGAGGGCTCCAGGGGCCCCTCCCCCACCCCTCCCTGGAAATGCACACACAGCACGTCAGTCACCCTGTTCTTTCCACCCTCAGCCCAGCCACAGCCTTAGCGTCAGAACCATCTCTGCATGCTCACTGCTAAGTCTGAGAGGGGCTGATGGAGGGGAGGGTCCTTCTGGGAGTGGAGTTTGTGAGATGGGAGTAGCAGTGAAGTGGGGGTGGTCCAGTAGTGATCCTTTGTCTCCTTTCTGAGAAATGGGGAGAATCATGTGGAAACCAGTCTGCTTTGACCTCATCATTTCATGCAGGCCTCCTATTTTTCAGTGCCAGTGCCAGTAGAGGCTCATCCATCTGAATTAGTTCAAGTTGATTGAAACGGTTTTACACCAAGTCTTTTTTGATACATAATTTTTGCTGTAGTGTCAACTTGAAAAACTAGGCTTTGGGGACAGATGTGAAACATCACCCTCCCAATTTCTTTTTTTTTCTCTCTTTGTAAATTGAAGTATAGTCGGGTTACCATGTTATATTAGTTTCAGGTATACAACATAGTGATTCAATATTTTTATACATTATACTCCATTGAACTTATTACAACATAATGGCTGTATTTCCCTGTGCTGTACAATATACCCTTGTTGCTTATTCATTTTATACATATTAGCTTGTGTCTCGCCGTCCCAATTTCTTGCTGAACAAACTGCTCACATCTGAGTGGGGCTCAGTTAAGGGCTGAGTGGAGCCCACTTACTTGGTGCCCTTGTGAGAAGCCCCTTCATGGAATTTGGACCTACGTCGTCAGCCTCATGGGAATGTCTGTCTGGCCTGGGGCAGGCAGGTCAACTGTGGAGGGTCTGAAGGTTATTCATGCACATGTCTGATCCCCCACTAGCTGGGAGCTCCTCAGGGACTAGACCTGTCCTTCTTGGTGTCCCGGGAATCCTGCACAGCATCTGGTCATGTCAGCACTTCCCGTATGTTAAGTGAGTCAAACTCTGCCTCTTGGCTCTGGAAACTGGAGGCCCCATTGAGGACCTGGGGGGAAGCCAGGTTGACAGCTGAGCAGCCCTCTCCCAGGAGCAGCCTTATAAATCTGTTCTCATTAGCAAGAGGTCCTGCGGGGAGGGGGTGAGAGTGAGTGGGTGTATGTGTGTCGGAGTGCTGGGGAGAGCTCTGCCATTAACCTGTCAGCGCCCCCTCTCATCTATGATGTGTTGCTTCTGCTTCTGGGCAGGCTGGGTTTGCAAGTGGTGGCTTCTCAGGATCCTGGAGAAATCCTGACCCTGAACCCCAGTGTCCTGTGAACCCACACAGTGCCCTGTCCAGAAGGTCATGCGTCCCTTGCTCAGTTCCGTTTTCAGGTGCACTGATTGTCCTATGCCTTTTTGCGTAAGGGATAGAGGAAGAACTGCAAAGTTCTGCCCATCTTTGGCGGCAGATTTTCTTTGTTCTGAGTGCTCAGTTGGGGTCATAGCTGGTAGCCTCAGCTGCAGTTGACATTGGCCCTTGGCCTTTAGATCAAAGGACTTTTCTGCCAGACAAGTGAGAAATTAAAAAAAAAAACTGCCTCTCCATCCCACTCAATGAAGTACAAGTTAGTGCCACAGATTCAGCATTCAGGACCTTGCACGTATGAAGTCTCCAACGTGGGAGCCTCCCTTCCCATCCACTCAGCCAGCTCTCAAGGTGTGTCCACTCCCAGCGTGAGGCAGCCAGAGTGACAGGTGGGCTTCTGCTGCAGCTCTCGGAGGCTCAAGAGCCCACACCAATGTCCACCAACAGCATCCACGGTAAAACACGCTTGTTTCCTCCTCCCCATTTCCTAATTTCCTATTAAACTTGTATACCATTATGATAATAAAACATAGTTCCCTTTGTTGAAGGCCACACGACACTAGTTTAGGCATAGGAGGCAATAAGGGGACACAATAAAGAGCCAAGATGAAAAGAAAATACAAATGAAAGCGGGCTGATCTCAGGAGGGGGACGCTACTAAATGCTGTGCTAGAGCCTGAGCTTAGACTGGCATTATTAGCATTTTATTGTTATGGTCTTAGCTTCAAAGTGTAAAAAACTTCATACCTCCGTATTCATCCTTTAAAGATTTTTATTAACTGCAAAGGCAGTCTTAGCTCTTTTCCTTGGAGCCCAGATCTACATGAATTCTCTGATTGGCTCCAGCTGCAGTTGCTGGACAGGTGACCTGAAGGCGAAGCAAATGATGTGCAAGGCCCCTGGGGGCCCATCTGCGGACTCGATGGCTGTGGAAGCACCAGGCTTCTTGCTAAGTACCCTTGACTTTGTACAATCACTGCCCAGGGTCTGCTCAGGGTCCCTGAAAGCTCCTCTGAGCAACAGAATGAACTACTCACAAAATACTCTGGAAATATTTTTGTTTTGAAGACAGCTTTGTTTGCCATCACTTGGAGAATAGCATTTTTTTTCCAGTTTTATTGAGATATATTGACATACGGCACTGTGTAAGTTTAAGCTGTACAGCATAATGATTTGACTTAACGTACACCATGAAATCATGACCACAGTTAGTTTAGTGAACATCCATCATCTCACATAGATGCAAAATTAAAGAAATCGGAAACAAATTTTTTTCCTTATGATGAGAAATCTTAGGTTTTACTCTGTTAACTTTCATATATAATGTACAGCAATGTTAATTATAGTTATCATGTTGTACGTTACATCCCTAATACTTATTTATCTTAAGATTGGAAGTTTGTACCTTTTTACTACCTTCATCCAATTCCCCCTCCCCCACTCCCTGCCTCTGTAACCACAAATCTGATCTCTTTTTTCCTGTGAGTTTGTTTGTTTTGTTGTTTTTGAAGTATAATTGACCTGCAACACTATGTTAGTTCTTGGTACAGAACATAGTGATTCGATATTTCTATACATTTCAAAATGATCACCGTGATAAGTCTAGTTACTATGAGAGTAGCATTATTTTTAAAAAATATTTATTTATTTATTTGGTTGCACGGGGCCTTAGTTGTGGCAGGTGGGCTCCTTGTGGTACGTGGGCCTCTCACTGTTGTGGCCTCTCCCGTTGCGGAGCACAGGCTCGGGACGCGCAGGCTCAGCAGCCATGGCTCACGGGCCCAGCCCCTCCGCGGCATGTGGGATCTTCCCGGACCGGGGCACGAACCCGCGTTCTCTGCATCGGCAGGCGGACTCTCAACCACTGCGCCACCAGGGAAGCCCAGGTGGGCTCCTTGGTTGCGGCTCCAGGGCTCCTTAGCTGCAGCTCGCCAGCTCCTTAGTTGTAGCACGTGGGCTCCTTAATTGTGGCCTGTGAACTTTTAGTTGTGACATGCATGTGGGATTTAGTTCCCTGACCAGGGATTGAACCCAGGCCCCCTGCATTGGGAGTGTGGAGTCTTATCCACTGCGCCACCAGGGAAGTCCCCGAGAATAGCATTTTTAATACTAAGAATATACAGGCAGATTGTTTCTGCTGGGACCTGAAAGGCACAGAGGAGTTGGAGAGAAGGGTCCCCACTAAAGACATGGACTTGAATCTTCCTGTCCTACTGGCATCAAGTCATGAAAGAGTCAAGTTCAAATCCAGCCCCCACCTCTGTGTTAAGTTGATACATTACAGAACTTATATAAGCCTTAGTTTCTTTTTCTGTAAAAAGTATGAGAATAATAATAGGTTGTTATAAAGATGAAAAGGGATTATATTTGAAACAATGCTTTGCACAGTGCTTAGCACATGGAAATCTCTCAATAGAATGTTAGATTTTATCATTACTGCCCTCCCGGTGTGAATTGATGCAAGTCCTTATAGCTCTCCTTCTTGTAAAATGAGGACAGCAATACCTGCCATAGAGAGTTGTTTGTATTAAGTGAACTAATGAAGTGAAATAAGGCATGAGATGAAGTAAATGATAAAATATCTAAAGTATCAGCTTTCACCAGGTGAATGGTGCAGCTTGACACCAAGATCCAGCATATGAGTTACCGTAATGAAATAGAAATGTACTGTTTGATCAAGCGTCTCATACATTTTCCTACAAAAACATAACTCTTTGTCAATATAACTACCAGTTCTTAATTATGAGATAAAACAAGGGGAACAATATAGAACAATATTAAGAGAAATAAAAATGTCTGTCTTCAAATTAAGTACCTTTTCATCTCATCCTCTTAGGCCATTAATTACCACTTTAACGTCATCTTGGTCTCCCTACTCAACTACAAGGAGAATACTTAACTTCCTTTTGGTGGTTCAAGTGCCAAAAATGTCCTCAGCCTGGTGCAGGGTTTTTTCAGAAAATCACTTCTAGCTCTTCTCCTGCTAATCCGTCTAATAACCCTACTTAAGTTTTATCGGAGGAGGCAAAGTGTTAAGTGTTTCATCACTTCTTTAATTAGTTCTAGAGGATAATAACAGCTTCTTGACAAAAATAAACCATTTTACAAAAAAAATTTCTTTAAGTTTTGCTCCTAGAATATGTCCTATTTCTCTTTCTGTCTATCTAACTATCTAATTTACAGTGGTGCTAGAATATAATATAATAATAATAGCAGCCAACATTTTGGTGAGCACTTACGTATGGGCAGTTAGTTTTCTAAGCATTTTACATTTTAAATCTTATTTAATGATGACAAAAATCCTGTGAGGTAGGTTGCTACTACTCCCCTTTTAAAGATGAGGATACCGAGGCTCAAAGAGTTGAAGTAGCTTGTTCAAGGTCCTTTCAGAGCCAGGATTTCAATGTGGGTGGCGTCGCTCAGAACCTGTCCTTAACCACTGGGCAGTGATGTCAGGCACCGTACATGCATCCAGACAGAAATAGAAAAGGTTATAGCCTGCCAGTAGGGATGCCCAGAACCTTATAGCTGAGAAGTGGCAACCAAGTCCATGCCCCACGATGCGCCCCCAGATCAGGTCCGGTGAGGGATGCTTGCGTTCGAATCCGGCTCTCCCAGTCCGCCCCTGTGCTCTGTCCCTGAGCTCTGCCCTCTCCCCACACCCTGCCTCCGCCTTCCCTTGGTTGCTCCCACACACCGCAAGCAGAAAAAAAATCCCTCAAAGGCTGAGTTTTTGCGCTTATGACAGGGCTTTCCCAGGCAACTTTTTTTCTCTTTCTTTACCAGCATGTCTTTTACATTAATGGAAATTTTGGAAAATCATGCCTCTCTGCCAATTATAAAAAGGTCTTTGATTTTTTTTAAGTGTTTGTCCCAGAGACTTATGAAAGGAACCCATTTTTTTCCCTTCAGAATAGTTTCCCTATGAGAACAATACAGGAGAGCTTGAAAACAGTTATTCCATGCACGCTAATTAAGAGACTTGTTTGTTTGTTTTCAAATAACAGAAATCAGTGCTGGCTGGTTTAAGCAAAAGGGGAATTTTTTGCAGGGATAATGGGAAATCTCATGGCTCAAAGAAACATGTTAAAGAACCGAGACCAGAAAGGGGAAAAACCTGCGGTGTGTCCGGAGACCCCACGAGGGTCCTGGACCTCCTCCTTCCCCCTGGTCACTGCCATTGTGTAAGTCAGTGCCCGCCTTTCCCTGCTGGGGATCTGGATACCCCATAAGATGAATCCCCAGTGGGAAGAGAATGTAACTGGCCTAGGTATACTTCCGGGTCTACAAATGGATGCGTCGGCCATGGCCAGGAGCAGGGTCAAAGCTCCACGTTCCAGGACGACACCCAGACAAGGGAGGATCGCTCTGAGTGGGTCACCACCCCTTTGCGTTTGCACCATTGTGGTTTCTTTACTTTGCCTTTATGACGAATCACATCGCCCAAGATGTACAGCCTATTGGAGAGCTTGTCCCAGGAAGAAGAGACAGAGAAGGTCACCGGAGCCTAGAAAGCCTTTTCTGTCCTCTTTCTTCTTTAGGCCACCCCTACCATAGGGAGAGCTCGACAGTCCAAAATCCGCTGTGTTCAGAGCAAGCAGGATTGGCCACTGCATGTCTCTGTGGTGTCTTCAGGTAGTTTGGTACCAAGCTAACTGAGGCCAGGTCTGCCTTCCCGCATCAGCAGGTGGAGCTGTGTGCACCTGACTTCCTCAGCCTCCATACTCTCCAGGTGCCCCCCAGCCAGCATTCCCAGCGACTCTTGTGAATAGCTGGTACCCAAACTGAGAGCATTTGGCACCCAAATTCAGGCAGGTTCTAACTGACTTTTAAGGTCCCTGCATGCTTGCCCCATTAAAGGAGAACCTCAGGGTGTGGGTCCCTCTGCTGATGCACAGTCCCGCCCTGTATCAGTCTGCAGCCCAGCCCCAGCATTGCCTCTGTGCAAGATGCTCAGAGAATGCAGGACCCATGCAAGACCGGGCCTTCTTCCATGAGCTCCAGGCAACACCAAGCAACACTGGCTGGTGCTCACCTCAAGCCTTTGGCTCGACCCTACGTCCAAGGTAGTGTGTTAAGCTTAGCCCAAGCCTGGAGTGTGGGGGAATTATTAAGGGAAAGGGGCATCAATCATTCCAAGTGGCTGCAACGCTCAGTGCCGGGTGGAGCCTGAGTTCTCAGTCTGGTAGGGCTTTAGGAGATGATGCAAATGAGTACTGAATCCAGGAGCCAATCTGGGGGCTTCCATAGCCTGGGAGAAACTGCACTTGTTGCCCCAGGTCTGTGAGTAAACTTAGCACTTAAGTCACTCCTGTAAATTCTTCATATGCAGAGGTGTAATGATATCTACCCCATCCTGGAGAGGTTTTATGAGATGAAAAACAAAAGTCAGAAGTGCTGTCTGTTTTGAGTTCTTGTTGGTTTGAGGAAACTGAGTCATGGAGCTGTTCCCCAGGCTGGCTCTGAATGTGGAGGAATGGATTCAGGCCGTGGAATACAGCAGTAGAGATGGGACAATGAACTGTCCCCACAGTCCCTTTGCTGTCCTTTGTAGTTAAAGGTGACTGTGACTTCTGCTAACTTTTCTCAGGATAACAGATTTCTCTGAGCAGAACTGTAGCCATAATAACTTAGCAGGCTCCACTGGATCAATAACTCTGAAATCTAAGGGCCATTCAGTTGCTAAAGGCTTTTTATTTAGTCTTTGTGTTTGGTATTAATGTTATCCCCATGGCATCTAAATGGCAGAGCTATTTATGGATTGGAAGTCAATCTGACAGTGTGACTTCTGGCCATCCATCATGGGTAGGAGAGAAAAATCCAGGTGAACAAAACTCCTAGGGTAAGCAGGACAGATGGGGATGTTTAATGCTTGCTGATGCCATGAATTCTACCTAATTTCTTTGTAAGCAATAGTAGTAAAGGGCAATAGAGAAAGAGCATCATTCTTTGAAAATAATAGAGATCCAGTACTCAACTTTGGATCTGAGTTAATAACATCCACAGAATCTAAGTTACTGTAAAGACCACACTGTGATGTGTACTGGTACTTGTCAACCTTTTTTTAATTTTGAGTATGTGGATTCTTTTAATTGAAAAAAAAAAGAAAAAAGGCCTCACCGTGGGAGTAGCTGTACTCTGAGTGCTCACTGATTGAGAAAACATATAGTTACTATAGGGGACACTGTATTTAGTACCAGTTTTCAAAGAGTTTGTAGTTAATTGATTAAAAGAGCACACTTGAGAAACAGTGCATATCTGATTGAGACATAATTTTTCTTCGGTCTTTGGACTCAACATATACATGGCTGCTAATGACAGCAACACACCTAACACTTTTTTGAGTGCTTGCGTTGCCCCAGACACCATTCTAGGCATGTTAAAGACATCATCTCATTTACTCCTCAAGACAACTCTGGGAGGTAGGTAGCAAACACTATTCTTGTTTTACAGATGAGGAAACTGAGGATCACAGATGCCAAGTAACCTGCTCTAGGTCATTTAGCTGGAAAGTGATGGGACAAACACTGGTCCCTGGGTTATCTAACAGTATTGTCCAGTGTTATCAATATCATCAGCTGTGGTCTTTGAGACTCTTCTATTTATTTATTTTTTTATTGACACGTAGTTGATTTTAAATGTTGTGTTAATTTCTGTTTCTGTTGTACAGAAAAGTGATTCTTTTTAAAAAATTCTTTTCCATTACGGTTTATCCCAGGAGATTGGATATAGTTCCCTGTGCTATACATTAGGACCTTGTTGTTTATGCATTCTAAATGTAATAGTTTGCGTCTGCTAACCCCAAATTCCCAGTCCACCCCTCTCCCTCCTCCGTGGCAACAACATGTCTGTTCTCTAGGTCCGTTAAGTCTGTTTCTGTTTCAGAGATAGGTTCATTTGTGTGATATTTTAGATTCCACATATAAGTGATATGATATGGTATTTGTCTTTCCCTTTCTGACTTACTTCACTTAGTATGATAATCTCTAGTTGCATCCATGTTGCTGCAAATGACAATATTTTGTTCTTTTTTATGGCTGAGTAATATTCTATTGTATATATGTACCACATCTTCTTTATCCATTCCTCTGTTGATGGACATTTAGGTTGTTTCCTTGTCTTGGCTATTGTAAATAGTGCTGCTATGAACATAGGGGTGCATGTATCTTTTTGAATTGGAGTTTTGTCTGGATATGTGCCCAGGAGTGGGATTGCTGTGTCATATGGTAATTCTATTTTTAGTTTTCTGAGGAACCTCCATACTGTTTTCCATAGTGGTTGCACCAACTTACATTCCCACCAGCAGTGTAGGAGGGTTCCCTTTTCTCCACACCCTCTCCAGCATTTGTTATTTGTAGACTTTTTAATGATGGCCATTCTGACCGGTGTGTAGTGATACCTCATTGTAGTTTTGACTTGCATTTCTCTAATAATTAGCAATGTTGAACATCTTTTCACGTGCCTATTGGCCATCTGTATGTCTTCTTTGGAGAAATGTGAGACTCTTCTAATACAGAGCCTTCCAAAGAGATAATGTGGAGGTCGGGTGGTGGGTAAGAGTTCTGATGCTTGGCTTAGCATCTTTTGAAGTCTGCCTCCCAGGTAGGAGCATGTGCCAACCTCTCTTGACTGCACATCCTACTTTATTCTCTTCTCCTCTGTCTTCTTCCTTGATCATTTCCACTGGCTTTTACAAGTGCAGGTTCTGGAGGGAGAGAGATGACTGGTCATAGTCAGGTGGGGGGGCACAGAGGGTTGAAGGAGTATCAGGGGTTTGGATGGAGTGTTGTCTCTCTGAATCTTACTTTTCGCTATCCCGCTCCTACAAGGTTCCTGATGGAGGAAAGGTGTTCACAGGAACAGTAGTCAAATGGGAAAACATACCATTTTAGTGGCAGCTTGGCAAAGCTCCTGATTACTCCAAAGGCAGGCCTCCTCTGAAAAAAATGCAGTTTGGAAAATATGAGATTGGACAAGAGGCCCGAGTTTGGCTTCCTCTTCCCTGTTCCTTGAACCTAAAATAGAAAACATTCTGTAGAAAATTCTGAGACTGCTCTTTTTTAAAGCCAATCTCATGAAGCATGAATGGCTGGGTTGTTTTTGTACGTGAGCATCTACTATATTTGTCTTGATTTCTTTTCTGGCAAGGGCTCTGCCATTTCCTTTGGGAAACTTCCTCTCTTCCATTTCTTGTCCTTCTGGTAGAGGCTGCTACTTCCAGTATCTGTGTCTCCCCCATCATGGATGCATTGATTGAGCCAATACATATGGATGTGGCTCAAGCAAGGCTGGTCTATGGACCGGGAGAAGGAAGTCTTCCTCCTTCTTGAATGTCACCCGTGGAAGTTGTGTAAGATGGGGCCATCTGGGCCCCTATCCATTCCATGCAAGAACACGTGCAGTAGGAAAGAACTTGGCGTCAACACGCAGAGAGGGGCAGAGTTGAGAGATGACAGGATTGGAGAGAGAGAGCTAGCAAGCTGGACTGCGAGTTAGAAAATCTGAATTCTCGCTACTGACAAGCATAGGATTCTCTGTAAAGCTCTTAGAATTCTCTCGAAGCCTCAGTTTTCTCATCTGGAGAGTGAGAGAGTTGGATCCAGTTATCCATTCCCTTCCATCTGGCTATTCACTGCAGAGCCTGTGAACACTCTCAGCAGAGGCTGCGTCTTTTCTTGGAGCCTTTGATCCCATGCAGTACTCACCTTAGCCTTCTTCTCAGACAATTCCATCCACCCTTCCCCTCCTTTCCCCTCCTCTGCCGACTGCTTAGATGAAAGAGCACCTGCTTGTTTTGGAAACGGGAATGAAAGCAAGGGTTTCTTTGCAAACTTTTTTTTTTTTGCCATCAGGGCAAACACTGGGCTTGAGGCGCTGTGGGCTCAGGAACATTTAAATAGCCTCCACGCCGTGCTGTCCTCTGTGGCCCACCATGGGACCACCTTGCCCTCACCTTGCCCAAGACCCGAGCTGCCCTTGAAGAGTTTCTAATGACCCCACCCTATTTTCTGAAGTCCACTTCATTGCAGTCCACGCAGAGCAGGGTCCCAGGGCTTTGATGGCCACGGCTCTGAAAGGTACCTTCTAATTTAAACGTTCAGGTTGGGAGCTGAGTGGTTCAGTCTCTTTGGCCTTTGACTTCTTCCTCTAAACAGGAACAAGCCAGATTTCCCAGGAAGGATCTTGTGCCTCTGCAGAAGTTGCAGAGGAATGAAGGGGTTTTTTGGTTGAGGTGAGCAAGCGTGAATTTAGAGGGTCCATGTAGGTGGTGGCTTTCTGTGGACGTCTGGTGGACCGAACACATCCGTGGGAGTTGGGATATGAGTTCTAGTCACAGACCCCTCTTTCCCTCCTGAGTGACCTTGGCCGACCATTCATTTAACCTCTGTGAGCCTCAGCTGCCTCAGTAGTAAATCAGGACAGTAAGTCTCACGGGACATTATTGTGACAAATGAGATAATGTGTGTCATTGCTGGCACTTCTAGCTTTCTTAGGGATACTGTGAAGATGACATGAGCTAACCGACATGAAAGCCATTTGAGAGTTGGCAGGGCTGGGGCAGGACAGACTGACTGAGAGGGGCCGGCGCGTCTGGTTGAGCAGAACCCGGGAACGTGGCCATCTATGGATAGGAGCTCCCCCTTCTCGGCCCTTCTTAAGCTCTGGAGGTTGGATGTGCTGGCCTTGCTGAAGTTGGGGTAGTTGGATTTGGGCAGAGAAGTGAAGATGCAGGGGATGGTGTTCTCCTCCTGTCACAGCCTTCTTCTCTCCCCATGTCCCAGGCAGGGAATAGCTACAGCCCCAGTGCCTCCTTGCTCAGCGCTCAAAGTCAAGCGGTGTTTTATGACAGAGGCAGATGAGCACGTCTAAATATTTAACTGGCGGATCAATCTGTGGCGACGAGGAGAAGCATTAAAAAAAAAAAATAAGACGAGACATTCCAGTGACGTCTTCATGACTGGCAGCGTGCCACGGGGACGGGGCCGGGCTCTCTCTGGGATATTTTGTTCTGAAGCAACTCAGAAGGGGAGAGAGCAATAAGTCAAACACACACTGGCCTAGAAGTCCTGCCTCTGGCTGGTAACTAGAGCGGGTGTGCTTGGAGCAATGGTGGGTAGACAGGAGACCAAGGCCAGGGAGCTCCAGAGCCTGAGCCAGCTCCACTGCGTGCAGAGCCCCTGTAGTCGTTTGTGCCCTGATGGAGTGTGGATAGAGAGGTGACGTCAGGTGGGAGGAAAGAGGATGTGCAAAGCGTAAATCCAAACGAGTAGCTGTATTCCCCACACTCGCTGTGAGGCAGCGCTGGGCTTGCTGGTAAGATGGTGGCTGTCTCTGCCCACTGACCCAACCGTGTCACCCTCCAACAGGACACAGTGGATCCGGCTGTGACCGAGGCAGGTGGCATCACCAGGTTGGTCAGGCAGCGGTGTTACGAAGAAGTGGGGTGGGGGTCAGGCTTTATTTTAGTAGAACCGCAAGCGCAAACATGTTCTTCAGAAGTGCAGTACCGGATGGTACAGCATGGAGGAGGCAGCTTGTCATCAACTCCGATCGTCCTAAAGCGAAGGCAGCAAGAGGACTGATAGATAATGCTTTCCACTGTGTGCTAGACCCTTTGCTAGAAAGTTAACATGCTTAGTTATACCTTAAAGTAACTCTGAAATAGACAGAATGGTGAAGTGGATGTGTGAATCCATGCACACCTATAAACACAAGCACACACACACATACATACACACATACATATAAACATACATATACACAGATATAAACATTCATGCACACATATACATACACAAACATACACATTTATATAAACACGCACATATATACATATGTGTATATATTATATATATCTTACATATATATGATATATATAATGTGCCAGTCATTTATTCTCTCTCTGTTTCCCTCACCTTTAATACGGAAATGCCTATATCTACTCATTCATATACTTAATTTTTTTTTTTTTTTACACTCTCTAAAAGTTCATTCCTTTTCAGTGACACAAGCTGTATCTAATACTCACCAATTGGGAGGTTCCAGCAGGGAGAGCTGCTAAGAATAGACCCTTGACCTGGGAAAAGCCCCCCGTGCAACCAGAGAAAACCCAAATCAGCCACCTGCTGGCCACTGGGCAACACGTGATCCTGCCGTGATGCTTGGCATCCTCACGTTAAAGTTGTAAGAGTATCAGCCACATGCAGATGTGTACAGATGCCTTTATACTTCCCCGTTCACCACTGTCTTCAGGGCCTCGAGCAGTGCCTGGCATGAGTAGACACTCAATAAATCTTTGCTGAATGAATGAATTCGGGGAAGTAGATGTTTCTGTCTTACAGGCGAGGGAGGGGAGGTTAGGTCCAATGAGTTCCGCGGAGTCACAGAGTAGGCGAGTGGCAGAGTGAAGCTGCTGCATCTCACCCCCGAGCGAGTGCCCTTGGCTACTAGGCCTGAACAGAAAGAGCAGACGGTTTCGTCTCAGGCCGGTTTACTACTCTTAGCACTGCAGCCATTGTTTTCTGCAATTCTCTTCATCTGTGAAATTCTTAGAAATGCTCCCTGAGCTTTAGGGATTTCCTTCATGTTGTTTTCCTCTCTCCTTCTAAGCAAAATGCAAAGTCAACTTTTAACGACATTGGAGGAGAAGCAGGTCCCGTGGCCCCGTGGCCCCACGTGCACGTGCCTGCGTGTGTGCGCGCACTTGGGCACGCATGCTTCTGCACACACGCTCGAGATGCTGAGAACGCTGGTCTTGTTTGCTCCCAAACATGTCAGCTCCACAATTTGGTAATTAGGGAGGATGCTAATGTTCCATGATTGGAAAATGTCACCCTGCGTGACTAATTTGCCAACGGGGCCTAATTGAAGTTGGCGTCATCTGTGGCTCCTCTAAGTCTCTCTTCCGAGGTGTGGAGGCAGCGGCGGTGGTGGTGGCAGTGAGCCAGGGCTGGGCCAGCGGACGGCGATTTATTGCCCCTCATTTCTCAACAGTTCTGAAGGCTCAGATGGGACATCAGCTGTGGTTGGGTTGGGCTTGGCCATAAAGGAAAAGTCTGGGCCTGGATTAACCCATGTGGCAGGTGGCACTCAATAAATAGCTGGGCTTTCTCCAGGGAGGACCTTTTTTTTTGAGCCGGGGGGCGTGGGGATCGTTTGTGTGGGGCAAACATCAGAGAGTAACAGGGCACAAAGCAGCCTAAGGCAGAGGGTGAGTCCTGGGGAGCGTGTTCTCATGATCCTCCTGCCTTGGGGATGGATATGATGGTACATCCTGGGGACCCAAGGCTTACCTGATAGCATCCCCGTCCTCAGAGGCCCACTCTCTAGCAGGGAACAGCAAAGGCAAATACGTATTGATAATGCTGGGTGATGATTGCTAGGGCCAGCAGGACAGAAAAGTGCCTGCTACCTGGTCCTGTGCTATCTACTGTCAATCTAAACCTCGCTGGTACCCACCTTGTCTTGCTCTAACTTACATATCATACGCCTCTCTCCCCCTTTCTACCATGTGAGGACATAAGGAGAAGTCAGCCTGCAGCTCAGAAGAGGGTCTTCACCAGAACCCGACCATGCGGCACCCTGATCTTGGACTTCTAGCCTCCAGAACTATGAGAAATAGTTTCTGTGGTTCATAAGTCACCCAGTCTATGGCACTTTGTGATAGCCACCCAAGCTGACTTAAGACAGTGAGGGAGAGTCAAGGGACCCAGTTTTATTTAACGTGGAGAAACGTACAGGGCAAGATAGGCACCTCGCAGCATGGGAGCAACTCTCGTCTAGAAAATGACAGCCAATGGGCGGAAGCGAGGGGCTGAAGCTCAGTGTAGAAGGAATCACTTTCTTACACTTACTCAGTAGAATCATTTGACAATAGCACAGCTTTTACTTATATAAATAAAATTACTTACTTCTGGTTTTTATTCTTCCCACAACATGTGAAAACAGCTAGGTGAGTTTTCGGTAAATTTGGAAAGCATGTTTGGGATGGTCTGCCTTGAAATAGATGCCGTGCGATGTCCTCACATCTCACTTTGGGGGATCTCCAGAGCATCTCAAAGAGCTTGTACTGCCCCCCGCCCCCAGACAGGAATAAAAAGACACCCATGGCACTGACTGAAAGGGACATGCCAGGTGTAAACTCAGACTTTGGGAACAGAACATTTTTTTTGTGCTCTCCGTTTTCTGGATGAAAAGAAAATAAAGACACTACTTGTTTGTTTAACCTTTTAATTCAAGACATGGGGCAAAAGCAACCTAATCTGATTCTGAACTTTCTCTTGAGCCACGCACGGAAGATGCCATTTGTTCATTCTTTCCCCCTGCTTCTCTCCTTTAGCTCTTAATGCTTTACCGACCTCGCTCCCCACCCAGCAGAGCCTAAACTCACAAACTAAATGGAGAAATTAAAATAAAAAATAAATGCTTGTGGCATACCCACTGTTATCTGGCACCCCCTCCCCTCGCCCCCAGCACTCTCCCCAGAGTTAATTCAGGAGGGGAAGCTGTAATCTGATTGCAGATGTACAGCATTATTATTCTGTTTCTTCCGATTCTTTTCTGCCTAAGCCGGTGCAGCTGTCATTCTCTTCCTCTCTCTCTCTCAATCTCTCTGTCTCTGTCTCTGTTTCTGTCTCTCTCTCTCTGTCCATCAACTCCTGTATCACGTTCAGGCCAGTCTCTCTGCATTTGACTTCCCTACCTCCTAATATTGAATTTTAATGCAAAGTCCCCCTTCCCTTGCAAATCCTCAGACTACACAGACCAACCTGGTTTTCCCCTCTGATCCCCGTCTCCTTTCTTCATTATCAGTGAGTCCGATTAGCATCTGACAAGAGAGCGGAATTGACTCTATTCTGCCTTGACTTCAAAACCTAAGGCGGATTATTGTCCCTGTTATAACTCTAAAAGGCATTTTAATTTGCTGGGAGCCAAGAACAGGCAAGTCACCCAGAGTCACAATTGAACAGGGACCAGAGCTCTCGGTCCCGCCACCTGTTTTCTGCTGCTCTGGGGACACAGTGGTCAGCTTTGGAAGAGCCACGCCCCCCCACTTCTCCCCCCCTGCCCGCCCCCAACACACACAGGAAGAAGAGCTCCCCTCTGGGCCTGGGGGAGCCACTCGGCAGCTCCGGGAGCCAACAGCAACCTCCCAAGGGCTCAGAGGCCGGGCCCCAGTGCAGGCCTGGGCTGTGCGGATGTTCAAGGAGGGGCCTCAGCTAGCAGGAGGCTCCCCGCCTCACAGCTCCCGAAGCCCCTCCCCACCCTTCCTCACTTGCCCTGGTCAAGCCAAGGCCATCTCCAGGGAGTGTTTGGGTTCCTCAGGGGGCAAGCAGGGGTGGGTGGGAAGGCGGGCCTCAGCCTCTGGACACACAGCCCTGAGCCTGCATATCCAGGCCTCAGGCAGCTGCTGGCTCACAGAAGTGTCCCCATGATGGGCCGCTCGGCCTGAACTCTGCCATCCCCGGAGGGTCTGAGGGGCGTCCAAATCTGGAGATAGGGTCCAACCTCTTGCCATGGGAGGTGTTCCTTTGGTCCTTTTTCTCTGGATGAGCAGCTCTTGGTGGAGGGAGGAGAGCCTGGGCCAAGGGGCTGCAGATCCACACTGTAGACCCTGGTCCGCTCCGTGTCGGCCGAGTGTGCACGTGGCAAGGTGTATTTGTTCCTGCAGATGTTGTAACAAATTATCACAAAACGGTCAGCTTAAACAACAGAAGCATCTTCTCTCACAATTCTGGAGGCGAGAAGTTAAAACTCAAGGGGTTGGTGGGATTCGCTCCTACTGGAGGCCCTGAGGGAGGGTCTGTCTCCCGCCTCTCTCCCAGGTTCTGGCAGTTGCTGGCCCCTTGGCGTTCCTTAGCTTGCAGCTGCCTTGCTCCAGTGCTGCCTCTGCTGTCACTTGGCCTTCTTCTTGTGTGTCTCAGTGTCCCTGCGTCTTCACATAGCCTTCTTATAAGGACACCGGTCATCGGATTTAAGACTTACCCTCCTCCGGTATGACTGCATCTTAACCTGATTCCATCGGCTACAAGCCTAGTTCCAAATAAGGTCACGTTCACAGGTACAGGGAGACGTGGTTCGGCTGTGGACAGATCATTTGGGTGGACACCATTCACCCCACAACAGAAAGCCACTCGGCTCACCAAATGGTGCCAGACCCAGGAGAAGTTTGACTCAGTGGAAAGGGAACTGAATTTGGAGAGAGGAGATCGGACCCCCATCCTGAATACTCAGAGACCGTGTTATCTTGACAGAGTCCCTTCACGTTCACGAACCTCGGTTTCCTTGTGTCAGAATGATTTCTGAGACACCTTCTCGTTCTTACATTTTATGCTTTTAAATTTATTGTTGACTGGGCCATTCTTCTGCCTCAAAGAGAAAGACGAAAAATGAAGAATAAGAAAACAAAGAAAGTGCAGAAATCGAAAAAGAAAAAAGGGAAAAGAAACTAAACAAGGGCCACACATCATGAGCAGGAGAAAATACGGAGGGATGTAAGGGCAAGGAGAAACGTGGAAGCAAGAAAAAAACCAAAACGAAGCCAAAGAAGGGGGTTTGAGACAGTGGATCACGGAGCAGAACATTGAGGCCTGTTTGCCTCTCTGTGTGTGTCCGTGTGTGCATTTAACCTTGTTCGCCCATAACCTCACTGCAAGAGAAAAATACAGCTGTATAATAAGGGGCAGAGCTTTTTCCCTGGTTGCATACAAACTCCTGCTTTATAAACCATTACCTCCCTGAAGCTATTAATTTAGAGCATATTGTGTGAGGGACTGCTGAGACACGACCACAGGAAGGGGCGTGTGTGTGTTGGGGGAGCTTTCTTTCCCTTCTCCTCTCTTAAATAAAGCAGGTTGCTGGCAGAAGTGAGGTCAGGGAGAGAAGCTGCTTTTCAGGGTCTGTAGCCTCAGCCTGTTTGCAGCTGCCTCCCCCCCGTTCCTCCTTGAAAAAACTGCCACGGGCACAGCCTTCCCTTACCATAGTCAGGTGTGCTCCGTCCACCCCTTTGCCGGGCCATCCTAGTGCACACCCAGTGCCCCAAAGAGGCTGCAATCAGGGCCGCCTCAGTATCTCTGGATCTCTCTGTGGCTTTCTCAAGGGCGGGGATCCTTGAGCTGAGATCCTCCCGGTAAATCCCCTCATTGGTAAGAAGCTGCAGCCCTGCTTCCTTTAACTAGCGCTTTCAGTTTCCTGGGCACCACGCGTATGTCCCCTCAATTCGTGTTCGCCTCCCAAATGGCGTGGTGGCTGCTCTTAAGAGCTCCTGTGTAACAATGGTGCAGCAGGTAGGGTTGCCAGATGTAGCCAATAAAAATCCAGTGTGCCCGTTAAATTAGAATTTCAGAGCAATATATGTATTTTTAGTAATATTATGTCCCAAATATTTCATGAGACACACTTCCTAAAATAATTATTTGTTGTTTATTGGAAATTCAGATTTAGTTGGGCCTCTTGTATTTTATTGGACAATCCTCGCGGCAGAGGACAGACAATGAAAAGTCCTCTTATTCCCTCCGTTGTCATTCTCCTTGGGTCTTGGGCAGCTAACTCACTGCACCATTGGCATCCTTCTCTTCCCCACTCCGACTGATGTTTTCATATGATATATTAGTTCTTCTTCCTCTAGGTCAGTCCCCTCTGGACGGAAGGAGTCAGTTAAACGTCACGAATAAATAACTAGCCTCGCCTGTCACCCAGATTAGTCCTTGGGAAGTATCTCCTTTCTGCTGGGATGCATCAGCTGGCTCTCACTTAGAGCTCCTTTTTTTTTTTTTTTCTTCCCCACATGCATCCCTTCATGGGTATTTATCTTTTGCCACTAAAACACAAGGCAGGGGGGAACAGTGCGACGTGAGATCCATCAAGATGGCAAACATTCCAGCAATCACACTCCTAGGAATCTGCCCCAAGGAAATAATCAGAGATGTGTACAGAGATTTATGTGCAAGGATGTGCCTCACAGCACTGTTTATAATAGTGAAATATTGGAAACTCTAAGTGTCCAACAGTGGGAGCGTGGTAAATTGTGGGACATTCTTTGAGTGGAATATTATGTGACAACTAAAAATCATGTTTTTAGAAAAATGTTTTATGATACAGCAGTATGAATAATATAGAGAGTGGGAAGACAAGGGATACATGGCAGCGTGATCCTGATACACCCAGAGAAAAGTCTAAAAGGAAATTCACCAAAATATTAGGTGCTTGGAAGTGTGTGGCCCAGCCTGCAGGACTCCTACGATTCATTTAAGATTTTCTCCCTTTCTGGTGGTCAGGGGTCAGTGGTTGAAAATTAGCACGAGGGGGCAGTTTGGTTTACTTTTACCTATGGGCCATCACTTGCCGGTTGTTTTTCAGAGCTGGGGTAGGATGTGGAGAAGGAAAGGGGGTGAGATCTTTGCCTCTTAAACTCATGTCTTTCACAGAGGACGACAGCTTTGTTCCTGTACCCCAGTGCACCCTTCTCCCATCTGCAAGTTAACTGCTGCTTGCTGGCTAACACCCAAATCTCATCCAAATAAGCTTCTGCTCACCGTTCTTTTAAGACTTCCCATTACCTTTAGCAGTGGTTCCGATCTATAGGGGACACGCCGGAGAACTGGGGCTCGGTAACCCACGTGGGCTCCATGCATTGTCAGTACATCCAGGAGACACGTTTTGTTGTTTTCATACAGGTAAATGCTGTGCCCATCCATGCAGGGCAAACTAAATTCGTTTTAAAAGCCTCGCATATGTCACATAGTTACACAATTCTTTGTTTTCTAATTAAACAACTTAAAAAATACACTTATCAAATGATGGCCAGTGAAACACAGAAGTTATTTGTTTCTTAAATTGTAATTGCTCATCTTTGTTTTATGTTTCTGGAGTAAAAATATGGACTTCATAGGTTTTTGGACTTTGAAGTTTTATTTGTTCTGTGTGAATGATTATTTGATCTTCATACAGCTTGCTTATAAAGAGCCTTTAAAATGGGGAGCAGTTGTTCCCACTTGAGTAGTTTGGGAACTATTGGCCTATAGACCAAAATTAAACTTCTCAGCATGACCTGGCCTGGACCAGAAGTTCTATCCTCATCCCCTTCATATTCCCCACTCACTGGACTCTTTCTTCAACATGCATTTGCCTTTAAACCCTTCCTTCTTTGAATGTCTGTTTCCACCTCTCCATCCCCCTGTTTTACTTCATCTTTACTTTAAGGCCATATTCAAATATCACATCCTCTCTGAAGACTTCCTGGTGTCCGAATTAGAGGTGGCTTCTTGCTTTGTACCTCCAAAGCATCTTGTTCACACCTTATTGAGGCACTTGCCATAATTTCTGCAGGCCTCTATCTCTCCCATGCATCTGTGGGCAATTTGGGGGGAAGGTACATGTTTTATACCTTTAAAAAAAGTATCCCAGCTTCTTACACATGACTGGAGGGAGACATGTTTGTTGCTTGAGACTATCACCTTGTCCCCAGCCCAAACGGAAGTCCCAGTCCAAGGATTCTGAAACATTCATCCAACATCTCTTTATTGAGCACCCACTATGGGTCAGGTATTATTCTAGTCACTGAGGATATGGTAGGAAGAAGACAGACGGGTGTCTGCTCTCAGGGAACTCACATTCTAGTGGGGGAGATGGATGATAGATGGATGGATAGTAACAGATAGACAAAGAAGAGAATCTTCGAACAAAACGGGGTAATGCCATTCATTCAGTCAGTCCACAAATATTTATTGAGTACCTATGACATGTTAGATGTCCTCATTGCTGGGAATACAGAAGGGAAAAAGACAAAGGTCCTGTTTTCAAGGCATTCTGATGATAGGAAAGGACCTGGTGGGTGGGAGGCAGTATTAGATGGGATGGTGAAGGCAGGCATCCATCAGGGAGCTGCCTGGGACCTAGATAATGAGAGGATGATACTCGAGTAAACATTCATTTTATAAATAATGAAGAGGAAGCAGCCATGAATAGATCCGGAAGAGAATCGCTCCAGGCAGAGGAAAAAATAAGTGCCAAGGCCCTGAGGCAGGAAAGAGTTGGCGTGAGGAACGCAAAGCAGGCCAGTGTGTCTGCAACGAGGGTCAGAGCGGTGGAGAGAGGTGAGGGTCGGGCAGTATCCCATGGGGCCCTGCAGGTGGGGCTAAGGCATTTGGGTTTTATTTTATTTTACTTCAAATGCAGGGAAGCTATTGGTTTAGGAGGAATAAATGCATAACTTCTTGGCCCTCCCTCCTGAAGATTTGATTCAGTGACTCTGGTATAAAGCCTTAAAAGCTGCAAAAACACTCCCTCGGTGGTTCTGGAGCGGGGGGTCTGTGAACAGTTCTTGGCGGTAGATCTTAGAGTGACCACTAAGGCTTTAGCCACATGCCTGCGATGCAGCGGGGGAATCGGCATGGGAGGAGGCTTTGGGTAAATACGCGGCCGAGCCACAGGCAAGGAGGAGGTGGCTCCCCGCGGCAGCCAGGACGCCCGCTCTCCTCGGGCTGGGCACTGAGTCCTGTTACGCTCTGGGAATGTTCTGGAGTCTGTGGGTCTCCGGCTTCCTGTGTGGACCCCTGCGTCTGGGGCAAGCTGGCTTAGGGTGCAGAGTCCTGAAGTTCATTTCATGTACCTTCTCTGAGTCCTGCTTTTCTAAAATGGTTGTAAAAGAAAATAAAGGAATCAGATGAGATTCACTCTAAGGGTCTCCTCTCTAGATACAAAGCAAAATAAAATTTTGGATTATATTCTTTCATCAAACCTTTCGTGCTAATCTTATGGAGCGGGCTGGCCAGGCTCATTATCCACAAAGGGTATTACTGGTAGATTTGTCTAGAACCCTGAGTCCCCTGACTTACATCTCCGGGTTCACCCGAGACATCCAGAATCAGCCCCTTACTGCATGTTCAGTGTACACCAGAACTCCTCTGATTCCTAAACTCTTGTGGCTAAAGTGCTTAAAATATTGCTTGTTCTGTCCCTCTGGGGATGGACGGGACGGTGCCGAGGCAGGTGGAGAGCTGTATTTCTTGTGTAGGGAGGAGGAGGCACGGCTGAGCTCTGGGCTGATCTTCTCAGCTGGGTGATTTTAGGCAAGTCCTGTCCCTCTCTGGCCCTGGGTTTGTGCCTCTGCAAAGGGAACTGGGGAGATAAAATGTCATGTCTGACTTTCCACGGTTATTTAATCATTTGCTTTAAAGAGCTGGGGAAATCGAGGCTCAGTGTCAGGCAGAGGCTTGTCACCGTCTCTGAGAAAATTGTCTTTTGAATAGAGAACAATTCCTCTCTGGTTCCCTGTTCAGCACGCTGGCCGCTGCCAGACCACACTCCATCCCCAGCAAGCTTTTGTTCAGAGCAGCCTGCAGAGAGGCTGAAACAAGCCCACTGGCCTCTGGGTCCCGCTTCTCATTTTCCACTCAGGTGTCATTTAGATGGAAGCTTTTATTACCTCTTTGTCTCTTGGGTTCCTTTCTTCCCTATTCCGATGCTACCACAAACACAATGAGAGGACAAATGCTAATTTCATGGAGAACTGGAGACTAAGTTTTTAAAAAAGGAGACAGGGACCGTAGAGGGAGGACATTCTCTATTTTCATAGCGTCAGTGAACCAGAGGGAAGAAGAGAGCAGGCTGTGATTCGGGAAGCTGTGCTCCCTGCTCTTGGTGTGAAAGAGAAGTAGACTCAAGTGTCCCTGCCTGAAGTGACATTACCTTTGTACTGGAGGCAGAATCCATTGACAGGAAAACGTGGGCACATGCCAGTGAATAGCTCACAATCTCAAAGGGGTTTTAACACAGCGCTGATTGTGGCCATGGACACCTAGAGAGTGTTGCCATAGCTCCGTCACTCATTAGGAGTCCTGCAATTTGGACGTGTCTGGAGGTGGAGGACTTGTGTCCGTCCAGTGGAGGGCGCCAGAGGACTCCATCCATAGAGCAGCCTTCCTCTGAACACTCCCTGCTTTCCTAGGACAGCTTTTAGGCAGGCCTGGGCTGCCTTCATCTGTTCAGCTGCCTGAGCCTGGCTTCCATCCATGCAGGGAGAGCAAGAGCCCTGGATCCAGAGTCACCAACCTTGGGTTTCAGCCTCAGCTCTGAGACCCCAGGCGAGCCATACATCTTGCCTTTCGTTTTCCTGTCTTCCAAATTTGTGATAATTATCTCAAAGGTGCCTTTCAGCTCGAACACCCTGCTGTTCTATGACTCATAGGTATGACTGAAGCTCTGAGTAGAAAGTGAGACTAACTTGAAATGTTCTTGAAGCTTGGCCTTCGAGTAGGGGTGATTTGTGGACAATTTTACTTAGAGGAACAAGGAAGTGGAATCATCTCCCACAGCCTCCATCCTCTTGAATCAGGAGGTCAAGTTTTTAAACTTAGGTCACTGGAATTTTTTCAGTCAAGCCTGTTAAAAGGAAGCAAGACAGTTAGGCTTGCAGTAGGGTGAGTGAAGTACAAATAATCCCCAATGATAAATACCCCCAAATTTCAGAAGCCTAAACACAATGAAATTATATTTCTTATTCATATCATGTAGTCCAATGCAGTTCGAAGGAGATGGAATGGGCTCAGCTCCACAAAGTCATTCAGGAACACAAGACTCCTTCCAATTTGTGCTTGCATCCTTCCCTTGTCCTCAAGGTGTTCCGTTCAGCCAGGGGACGGGGATGGAGAGTAGGGGACTGCCTAGGAGTTTACAGGTCAAAGGTCAAGCCAGGAAGTGACATGTTTGATGCCTGCTGTCATTTTATTCAACAGGTGTGGTCACATGGCCCCACCTAGGTGTTTGGGGACTGGGAAATATGGCCCCCCAAAGAAGGAGAACAAGGATCTTGGTGAGAACTAGCCTTCTCTGCCTATCTCAGGGCTGTTTCTGAGAATGAAGTAGCGGCTTCTAACCTGGCCCTTTCTATAGCATACGCACTAGTTGCATGAAGACAGTGTCCCTGTCACTGTAGGACTGTGTCCTCCCAGAGGTATGTCCTACTCTGTTTTACACAAAAGCACTGTGTAGCCTGGGCTGGGGTGTGCTCTGATTCAGTCAGATGTATCTTGCATCTAATCTTAGCCCCATTAATTAACCATGAGAACCTGAATAAGAAACTTGTTCCCAGGTTACAGATGAGGCAACTGAGGTTATAGAAACTGACTGAACCGATTTCATAGGGTCAGGGTGAGGATTAGATGAAATAAGATATTTAAGGTGACTGAGACAGAGAAGGCACTTTGATAAATAGAATCAGAGTTCCCTTTTCACTTCCCTTTTGGGATCATTCTAACACCATAAGAACCCTGATTAGGAATATTGGTCATGGCTCAGCTCATTAATGAATCTGGGCCACTTCCAGCTCCCTGAAACATTGTAAGATCCTGTTCCATCTCAGCTGAAAGGGAGGGTTAATGTAAGCTCTGAGCCTGGTGTATGTTCATTAAGACATAAAATAAAAGCTCAAAACCGTAAAGAAGAAGGAGCAGAGATAATTATACTAAAAATCTAGGCTACTTAAGTGATTGCAACTGAATATTAAACTCAGTTTTGAGATGTCTGGCAGCCATGGCAAAAAAGGGGAATAGATGGGTGACCAGGTCTCGCTGTCTGATTTAAGAAGGCATGCCTCTTTGTAAGGGAATATTAACTGTTTAAGGGGATAACAAACGTAAGAGACATTGATAAGGCGCTTATAGATAATGATCACTGACCCCTTCTTTCTATGCGATTGGCTCTGAAAACTGCCTTTGGCGTTTTGAAAACTTATCTGGGGCAGAATGGATCTGGGGCAGGATTTGGCAGCTGGCTGGTGCTTCCCACAGGTAGAGTAAATTGATGCTTCCCTGTTGGGTGAGATTTGAAGGGTCTTAGGACACAGATGAAAGGATCCTACCTTCTACAGGCTGGATTCTAAGAGCCAGGAATCACCCCACACAGAGTCACAGAAACCGTGAACATGATGAGGACAGAGCAGGGATGCTGCTGCCAAGTTCCCCCTCGTGCTCCCTTTCCGGTAGCTTCGCTGGATGATGTACAGGGGTGCAGCTGACCTGTCCGGGGCCTGCTTTGCGCTGTTGTCTTATGCTGACTATAAAGCCTCCTGAAATGATTTCACATTTGATTTAGAAGCCGATTTGCCTAATTGTAGTGCTAAAACAACATTATATGCAGATGTCTCACTATTTTTAAAAACCCAATTTCTTTTTAATGAATGCTTGACATGGCCTCTGGTGGCAGCAAGCATAGGGGTGCTGAGTCCAGGAGACAAGCAGTTGAAATGGGATGGCCACTAAGCACACTTGTCTTTTTATTTTCTTTTAATAAAAATTTTAGGAAAGGGCTTCCCTGGTGGCACAGTGGTTGAGAGTCCGCCTGCCGATGCAGGGCACACGGGTTCGTGCCCCGGTCCGGGAAGATCCCACATGCTGCGGAGTGGCTGGGCCCGTGAGTCATGGCCACTGGACCTGCGCGTCCGGAGCCTGTGCTCCGCAATGGGAGAGTCCACAACAGTGAGAGGCCCGCGTACCGAAAAAAAAAAATTTTTTTTAGGGGAGAGGATCAAGTTAAAATCTACAGGAAATGCTCCTATCCAGGAATCTTTTAAAGCTCGTGCCAACATCAGCAATGAGGAGCACATTTGGAAAGTGCTTTGCAAACCTTCCCGTTCACAGAGCGCACTCCACATCACTGATACGGTAAAGTCGGCTGGTGTTTAGAGAACACCCATCGCAGAAGAGCTGTTAGTGCTGTGTATTTGTTTTTTTGTTTTTTTGTTTTTTTTTTTGAGGTACGCAGGCCTCTCACCGCTGTGGCCTCTCCCGTTGCGGAGCACAGGCTCTGGACGCGCAGGCCCAGCGGCCATGGCTCATGGGCCCAGCGGCTCCGCGGCATGTGGGATCTTCCCGGACCGGGGCACGAACCCGTGTCCCCTTCATCGGGAGGCGGACTCTCAACCACTGCGCCACCAGGGAAGCCCTGGGTATTTGTTTTTAAGTGCTACTTGTTTACACAGTTGTGCTGCTGCCTTGGGGTGACAGGAATCATTTTCCTTTTTAATAAACAAGGAAACTGAGTCACAGCCATCTGTTGGACTGGCTTCATTGCAACTTCGTTTCTGTCACATGGTATTGGCCTGGGTTTTAGAGGTCAACCTCACAGCAAGTTTATGGGGTGACCACTTGACCTGGGATCTTAGACATGGTCTCCATGAAGACCATGTCCGGCAAGTGGTGGAATTGGGCATGGAAATAAAGCATCCCCGAATGACTTCTGTAAACCTCTCCTTCCTGCAGAATTTGGCCCAAGTGGCCACCAGGCCTCTTCCCAGTTTCCCACATCTGGTTCTACTTCCCTTCCTTGCCCTATCTTCAGACCTTCTTCAAAAGGCTTTGGACACTAGGTAACTTCAGGGCCAGCCGTGCACACTTCACCCCCACTGGGTTCAGTCCCAAGAGACAACGAGGCAGCAAGGAACTGGTATAAGATTTGGCATCAGTAGACTTAGGTTTGAATCTCAGTGCAGGTATTTTAGATTGTGTGGCTGTGGATAGGTGACCCAGGGTAGAGGACTTCATTTGAATGGAGTCTCTCCTGAACACCTAACTGGGTGGCTCTTGGAGTGTGGTTCCCAAGCAGCCACATTGGCACCATCTGATAATTTGTTAGAAATACAAGTTTTTGAGCCCTACCCCAGACCAGCTGAATGATAAACTCAGCGGGTGGGGCCCGGCAGTCTGGGTTCCAAAGCCCTCCAGGTGCTTCTGGAACATGCTTACGTTTGAGAACTGTTGCCGTGACTGATAATACTATTAACCTTACAGGGAGATTGTAAAGCTTATCATTGAAATAGGTCAAGTGAGTTGTTCAATAAGTGTTGGTCGTGAGAGTGGCTTGTCCTCACGATCAACACCATGTCTTCTCTGGAAGTTCCTTTTAGCTTGAGAGACATATGGCTCACAGCTCAGAAGAGTGTAGGATTAAAAAAAAAAAGATTTATTTATTATTTATTTATTTTATTTATTTTTAGCCGCATCGGGTCTTAGTTGCGGCATGCAGGATCTTCGTTGTGGCGCATGGGCTTCTCTCTAGTTGTGGTGTTCGGGTTTTCTCTCTCTAGTTGTGGCGCATGCTCCAGAGCGCGTGGGTTCTGTAGTTTGTGGCACACGGGCTGTCTTGTTGAGGTGCGCGAGCTCACTAGTTGTGGTGCATGGGCTTAGTTGCCCCTAGGCATGTGGGATCTTAGTTCCCTGACCAGGGATGAAACCTGTGCCCCCTGCATTATAAGGTGGATTCTTTTTTTTTTAAATTAGTTTCTGCTTTATAACAAAGTGAATCAGTTATACATATACATCTGTTCCCATATCCCTTCCCTCTTGCGTCTCCCTCCTTCCCACCCTCCCTATCCCACCCCTCCAGGCAGTCACAAAGCACCGAGCTGATCTACCTGTACTATGCGGCTGCTTCCCAGTAGCTATCTATGTAAGGTGGATTCTTTACCACTGGACCACCAGGGAAGTCCCGAAGAGTGTAGGATTTTAACAACCACTTGGACCTTGCTTTCTTAGTGGATGCTTAAGACCTGGGGGCACAGACGTGACTTAATACATTCTTATTTTCTTGGCTTTTTTATTCAAGTTCTAGGCCAGGGGGCAGAGTTCCATGAGAGGGAGGAGGGTGAGTCCTACAGGGACTGTTGGACAGGATGTTGACCCCTACGTTCCATTGCCTCCCCTGTGAGGAAGGTGTAGTGTTCCAGAGAGGAAGAATTTTGTCCAGAGGAGGCACGAAGACTCTCGGTCCCTGGATTCCAGAGGGGGCTTTTGTTTTGTATTTTTCCCCCCGGTCTTACTACTACTTTTCTCTGGTTCGTCAACTTCCAGTAGGATAGCGGAACCCCTAAAGGGGTCTTTTCCCCCCTTCCAAATAATCACACACAAAAGTAGTACAAAAGAGTTATAAAACCCTTGTAAATAGCTTACATTTAAATAATACTTCCCACTCAACGTGCCTTCATTTTGCTTCTCAGAACATCCCTTGAAATTAGGCAGGATAGAGTTGATTGTCCATATTTTACAGATGTGGGAACTGAAGCAGAGAGGGATTAAGGATGTACACCAGATCACATGGCGGCCCCCGAGTCAGGAAACTACTCACAACTCTCTCTGCTGGATGGGGGATTCTGAGGGCCCCGCTCCCAGAGGCTATGGTGGACGGGAGACAAACAAACAATGCTTGTTGATCAGAGCGCCTTGTGTAGGAAAGCCCCTGGCCTCAGTCTCCCGGGGAGGGGGTGAGGGCCGAGCACCTGTGGGTATGGGGAGTGGTGAGCAGGGCATTCAGCAAGTCTGAAGGGAAGGAGGTGCTGATGAGCTGCTTGGCAGGCTTTGTGGAGGTCTGAAGTTCCGTCCCAGGGAGCCCCAGAGGAGCGATGGGGCAGGCAGAGCGCCCGGGGGAGGCATCTGTCTTCAAATCCGGTAACTGAGTGTGGCAGATTAGCCCCGGGTGCTTCGGCTTTGAAATGGCAGGTTCTGATCTCATCTTGAGGTTTGGGACGGTTCTCTGAACCATTTTTACACCTCGTGTACATTATCTCAATCTTGATCGCCCAGTGATCAGGGAGGGCGTGAGCAGCTGGCATGAAGCCCAAGTAGGGAAACTGAGGCTTGAAATGGCAGTGAGCCAGGGTTTGGGAGTCAACCACCAAGCACAGTCCCTCGAGCCTCCCTTCCTGAGCTCATCTCTCAGGGTGGCCAGGCGGAACAGGGCCTTGCCAGGTCAGGGGCCCTTGTGCTGCGCACTCCGTGCCTCCATCCCAGCTGGGCCCCGGCAGGCATCAGCCTGGATTGGGCCTAAGTGCCTGGGTTAGAGAAAGCCAAGCAAGAGAACTGGTCCGGTGGGGTGGGGTGTCTGCTTTCTTCTTCTTCCTGCCAGGAATCCAGCTGTTCTCATTCCAGACCATTTGTGGGAGGGTTAACAGCATCTTCTATGGGATGCAGCAGCTAGTGCAGACACCGCCCCCAGAGGAGACTTAAATCAACCTGTCTTTTGCACCTGAGGCATCGGGCACAAGAGGAGGTGTGTGTGCACATGTGCACGGCTGTGCGTGTGTGTGGGAGGGGGCAGTGGGTCCTCATCCTATCATCCTGGCTACTCACGCCCCACCAGGGGAGGTTGGGGCAGCCTCATGCATGAGGGAGAGCGTAAATCAGATGAAAATTGGCCAGCCGGCGGTTAGATCACTTCCAAGCAGAGTTTTTCCCCTTCTCCCAAGTGCAGATGGTGTAGATCCTCCCTGCGTCACCCTTCCCCCGACAGTGGACACAGCACTGGAGCTGGAAGGACCCTCAGAGAGTGGGTAGTCTAAGCCACTTTGCAGGGGAGGGACAGGGCAGGGCCCAGAGTGAGTGAGGCAGCTCTTGCCAAATGATGTCACAGGAGGCTTAGGGGCAGAAGCCAGTTTTATTACATTCATGACAATGCCTATCCACTGACCTTGGCCATGGACTTCACACGATAACAATAAACATTTACAATCCTGACTGATCAGCCCAGTTATTTTCAATAATTTTTTTATCATAATAAAAATCCAGTAATGATAACTTACTTTTATCAGGAGGTTTCTGTGCCAAGCGCTTTACAATGATTGGTTAATTTAATATCCCTACATTTTGTTGAGGTAGAGACCATTACCACCCCATTTTTGTATGTGGAAACTGAGGCTTGGGTTTAAGATGCTTGCCCCAGGTTCACAGCTTTCACTAAGATCTGGCTGTTCTCTGATACATAAAATATCTGAAGAGCTGGGATGAAGTCAAGTGGCTTAAGATGCTTTAATGCTGTTCAAACACAAGCAATAAGTGGTAGAACCAGGACTTGAGCCTAAGCAGTCCGACTCCAGATCATGGGTTTTAGTCACAACACTGTACTGCTCCCCCCAATCCCACGTATTGGTACATTTCCTTGGGCTCCTTTATGATGGCATTTGTACAAAGCCTTGTTTGACTTTTTTTTTTTGGCGGCTCTGAGTGGCTTGCAGGATCTTAGTTCCCTGACCAGGGACTGAACCTGGGCCATGGCAGTAAAAGCACCGAGTCCTAACCACTGGACTGCCAGGGAATTCCCTTGTTTGACTTTCTAAGTGATACTTTCATGAGGCTAGAGTCTAGTGGCCCAAGTAATTTTTGTAGCACATGTTGTTTTCCAGAGCTGTGGATAAAGGTGAGCAGTGCACCCTGTCAGTTGATGGGTGTTGAACCAGTAAAAAAAAAAAAAAAAAAAAAATAAGAGATGGGGAAAAAAAGGATATCAGAAATGGATTGTTCTTTGCTGATGGTAAATGATCTTTGGAGTCAGTAGCCCTGATAGTAAGGTGAAAAATACCAAAATTATGTAGCCCTGTGAAGTACTTGCTCTCAGTAACCTGCTTTCATGCCAAGAGCAATGAAACAATAAAGGAGCTGATGTCTTGTGTTATAAGAAAGAAGTGCTTTTGTTGCTGTTTTCCCCAAATTTATGTAACGAGCTTTCATTAAGATCTAGCTGTTATTTAATGCATAAAAAATCTGAAGAGCTAAGATACAGTCAAGTAGCTTAAGATGCTTTTTCACTGTTGAAACGTAGCTCCAGCTGAGAATCTGGAGTTCTTCACTTTATGTCATCGCCTATTTAAACCTCCATAGTTTTCCCCCTGGGAGGTTTTGTCAGCTCCATACCTGGCTCTCAGAGGTTCTCCACGTGGCTGAGGACTTTGGATAAGTGAGCCCTGGATCGGTGGGGAGCACCCGGGGACAGTAATGTGCTGCTCTGGGTCCTCCCACCGAAGGGGTTGGAGCCCTGGCCAGAGGGAATGTGGTGTGGCAGGATCTGGTGGCATGTTCTGGGTCCCCGCTGATTAAAAAACCCAAACTGCATCTGCTTGCCCAGCTCACCCTGCTTCTTTGCCTTCCTCTGCCCTTGGCTGTCCCTCCCTCTTTCATCCCTGCCTCTCACCCCACTAGCTCCCTATCCGTGGGTGGAAAGGCACCTCCAGCTTTAGAGGCCAACATGAGCGTGGAGAGTATCTTCAGACATGGGCCCTGAGGGGTTCCCCAGCCGCTGTGATTTAGCTCCATGGAAACCCTGGACCAGTAGAAAGGGGCTGGTGAAGCAGATGGAGCAGCTGACGCCGCTGCCTTGAGCCCTGTCCCTGAGAGTATTGGTGCCTGCCTCGGCTGGTAGCCTCCAGGAGAAAATGCCGCTGAGACTCTGGTTGACAACATGTGAGCTTGAGTCCCAGAGACTTGGGTGTAAATCTGCTTCCCAGGTGTGATCTCGGACAGGCTACTCAACTTCTGTGAGCTTAGGTTTGCTTGCATTTAAAATGAGCAGGATTGGGCTTCCCTGGTGGCGCAGTGGTTGAGAGTCCGCCTGCCGATGCAGGGAACGCGGGTTCGTGCCCTGGTCCGGGAGGATCCCACATGCCGCGGAGTGGCTGGGCCCGTGAGCCATGGCCGCTGAGCCTGCGCGTCCAGAGCCCGTGCTTCGCAACAGGAGAGGCCACAACAGTGAGAGGCCTGCGTACCTCAAAAAAAACCCAAAAAAATAAAATGAGCAGGATTATTGGGAAGGTGAAATGAGACAGTGGATGCTTCCAGCAGAGGGTTTGGCACAAAGTAAATGCTCAGTAAATAAGTGTTATCATTACTGCCTTCAAAACTGGGGAGTATGCTTCATTGTCCTCACTCTGTGGTTTCATAAAGGCACATCAATCAATCCCTTCCTTCTTCCCTCCTTCCCTTACCCACTGAACAGATATTCGTGGAGAGGCTAGTTTCCGCGTGGAGCAGTTCTGGGTCCCCTGACTCTTAGGGTCCCTGTCCTCCAAGAGCCCCAGCTCACACCCACCTCCTCCCTCCTCTCCCACTCCTGGGGATGCTGGCTGCCCCTTGGCCATGATCACTGCTGCCCAGTGACAGCACTTCCTCTGCTTTCATGTCCCTCCGTCTGAGGCTGGGTCTCGCTTCCCTGGAGAGGAATTAGCGTGGCTGCAATGAGTCTGCGGCGTTATTTCTCTCTCGGCCCCTCTTGCTGGGATCAGAATGAAGCTGTCATTGCTCGATGACTAGAAAGGTCCCCAGAAAAAAATGCGAACAACCTTCCCCTGAGCGGCAGCATTTGGGGCTTAATTGTGTTTTGTTAATCAGGAAAACAGTTCATTTGGCCGCTGCCTCTTTGGTAGGGTGTTTTTCTTTCTTTCTTTTTTTTTTTAATGTAGGAGATGCCGCTTCGATGATCCATGGGATGTCTCTAGATTCAATTTCTCTCTCTCCCCAGGGCAAGGAATGACTCCTCTCTGTAATATCCATGACCTTGGAGACAGCAGGGGGAGGCATTGCAGTTTCCAAAGAAGTCTGATTTCTAAAAGTTAAATTTAAATGTCTGCTTCACAGCAGTGAGAGGGCTTGGGCCCCGGCTCTCACCTGGTCCAGGAAAGGCAGTGGAGGCTGAGGC
Source organism: Mesoplodon bidens (assembly GCF_964165515.1). Taxonomy (NCBI): domain Eukaryota; kingdom Metazoa; phylum Chordata; class Mammalia; order Artiodactyla; family Ziphiidae; genus Mesoplodon; species Mesoplodon bidens. The sequence goes on from NC_138166.1 coordinate 86,097,597, forward strand.
ACCAAAGTGATGCCCCACAGACCCACTTCAGAGTAGAGGTCCCAAAGGTTCCGGTCTCACCCCTTCTCCTGTACTCCTCCGCCGTATCACAGAAATGGTGAACCTGCCCACTGTCACTTGGGAGACACAATTGTAGAGCTTGGGCTGGGGGATGGGAGACAGAGTGTTGCTTCTTGGATAAATTCTTTCACTCCCAGGTGTTAACAACTGAGAAGGGCTTAACTCCAGGCCATACAAAAGAATCCCCCAACCAAGAGAATGGGTCCAAGGGTGGTTATCAATTCCCCTCAAATTCCCTGTGGGCCAGAACAGTCCTCGAGATAGAACCAGGTGAATATGACCCTGTAGACAGGACTCCACAGTTAAGCAAGCAACCAAACACAGTTCGTTGTAAGTTTGGAATGTGTGCACTGTAAGGATGGCAGCCCATCTCTGTCTTGTTCACTGAAGGATCCGAGGGCTTAGAACAGTCGGGCGCATGGTAGATACTCCAGTATGGGTAGAGGGAAGGTTGGGGACCAAGTTCAATGCAGAGAGTAACAAGCCCCTGGTTATGTGCACCGGTTAGCCTGCCTTTGAACAAACTGGAGACACCAGTGGTCTTGAGGGATATTTCTGACACAAGAGGAAGGTTTCTCCCAGTTGAGGAGTCAGTGACAAAGTCCTTCAACAAGAAGTGAGGGAGGGCTTCCCTGGTGGTGCAGTGGTTGAGAGTCCGCCTGCCGATGCAGGGCACACGGGTTTGTGCCCTGGTCCGGGAGGATCCCACATGTCACAGAGCAGCTGGGCCCGTGAGCCATGGCCGCTGAGCCTGCGCGTCCGGAGCCTGTGCTCCGCAACGGGAGAGGCCACAACAGTGAGAGGCCCGTGTACCGCAAAAACAAAACAAAACAAAACAAACAAGTGAGGGAGAGGGAAGGGAACAAATGTTGATTGAGGAACTCTAGCGCGTGGTGCCATGCTTGGCGTTTTATGACAGAGACTGTCTATTTCCTTTAAATAGCGTGTGAGGTGCTTTCACATTTTGACAGTCGAGGAAACTCAGGGTTAGAGAGGTAAGTAGCCTGACCAGAATCACAGAGCTGTTTGATCCCCCCCCAAGTCCATGGAACTCCAAAGCTCATGCTCTTTCCACGACCCCATAGTGCTTCTCGTGTTGGGACCGCTTGGGTAGCATAAGTGGGTACGTCTGTGCTCGGCCTTGCAGGGGTGCGGAGGGGCTGCAGCCCGAATGAACGGGAATCACTTCCTCTCCTCAAGACGTCCACACTCCTTAGCTTTGGCTCCTGCCTCGTCTGGCTGCTCCCTAGCTATGGACCTTGAATAAGATGCATAACGGCTCTGTGCCTCAGTTTCCTCATTTACGATGAAGATAACAGTAGTACCAATTCATAGGGTTGCCTGTGGGTGCAGCACTTACAACTGTGCCTGATCCCCAGCATGATCGATGTAGGTTAAAGCTATTATGAGGACACGCTCTATATCTTTATATGTCCTGTGTCAGTGGAGGGTCGCCTATGTGGTATATGGCTTTTAAATTATTAAGAAAAGCCTGGTCCCCAGGTGCCTTCTCCAGAAAATCAAATTTCTAACCAAATTTCTACTGAAATGCTGATTATTAAACACTGGGAAAGCACACCTTCTCATCTAGATGGCTTTTTATCACTGTGGTGTAGGCATGTAGAGTATTGTTACCCTGAGCTGAAAACCTATGTTTTGCAAAGAGTCTGTGCTGGAGGTTTAGCCCTGTGTGCCGTTGTTAAGCTCCCCCGAAAGGGCTTTGGACAGGAGAGCGAGTGAATGTATTGGGCACAGAAGGTTACTTGACCACCCTGGGATTTGTTTGTGAGGGGCTGTGCGGTTCCCTCCTGATCCCCTGACCCCTTCCCAGGGAAGAGTGGAGAGAAATGAGGTCCAGTAGAGATGACCCACAGAGTGGTGAAGATGGGCCAAGAGCAGGATCTGGAATCATTGCTCGGGCAAGTGTCTGCTTTGGTAGCAGAATCAAGGAAGAGGCCTGTATTAGCTTGCTGGAGCCCCCATAACAAAATGCTACAGACTGGGAGGCTTTCAACAGCAGAAATTTATTATCTCACAGTGCTGGAGGCTGGAAGTCCATGATCAAGGTGTCAGCAGTATGGGTTTCTCCCCAGGCCTCTCTCCATGGCTTGCAGATGGCTGTCTTCTCGCTGTGTTCTCATGTGGTCTTTCCTCTGTGCACACACATCCTTGGTGTCTCTTTGTGTATCCACATGTCCTCTTCTTTAAGAACACCCACCAGATTGGATCAGAGCCCACCCTAATGGCCTAATTTTAATTAATTACCTCTTTGAAGGCCCTATCTCCAAATACAGTCACACTTTGAGGGACTGGGGGTTAGGACCTCAACATATGAGGGCGGGGACACACTTCAGTCCATAATAAGGCCTTTATGGGGTTTCCTGCTGGATTAATCCTAGATGTTTTAGGGGACCCATGGCTAATTCCCTCCACCTTTGGATGACTTTTACTAAGTTAATCAGAACCCTTATTTTCTGGATCATAATCCATCTTCACAACATTGCTGCGAGACAGACATCATCCCTACTCACAGCTGGAGGACCTGAGGCTTTAAGAAGTTGTCACTGTCACCTCGGTGCACATGGTGCCAGTAGCAGCCCGTGACCAGCTGGGCTGTCTACACACCAACCTCCACCCTTTCCGCTAGACCAGTGGTCCTCAACTCGGCGAGACTTTGTCCTCCAGGGCACTTGGCAATGTCTGGAGACATTGTTGGTTGGCACAGCTGGGTGGGGGCTGCTCCTGGCATCTAGTGGGCAGAGGCCAGGGGTGCTGCTAAACATCCTGCAATGCACGGGATAGCCCCTCCCAGCAAGGAACCATCTGCTCCCAGATGTCAGTGGTGCAAGGTTGAGAGATCCTGCTCTAGATGGAACTTCTTGTCACCTGTGAGGCCCCAAGGACAGCTTTAAAGGCGGAAGTGCTGAGTGGGAGTCCTGTCGTGCTTGAATAACCACCCTGTGCTGTGGAGAACCACTACCTTAGAGCAATTTCCCCCAACTTCTGTGACCGTGAGGGTCACCAAGGAGCTTGTGGAAGCTGTTTTCTCCATCCCTTTTTGTGGAGATTCTGACTCAGTTCTTTTTTTGTTTCTTTTTCTTTAATTTTTTTTAAGTAAAAAATTTGCAGTGTCTCAGGAGACTTTTAGCATCAGAAAAGTTTGGAAAGTGCCTTAAACAGTTTCAGAGCACACATACTACTCCTGGGGGTTGGGGGGCTGGTCTTCCATTGTCATTGCTCAAAGTTTGGAAAGATAACCTCCGTTTCATTGGTTTGCTATCTTTCCCCGCAGTGATGTGGAAACTTGACATGACTGAGCACTGTGAGATTAACTAAAAGTGTGAGTGACTCACAGGCTCCACCCTCCTGGGAGGTACGTTCTTGAGCAAGAAGAGCTTCCTAGCATCCTCCCCGTCCCCCTTCTGATGGGCGGCATGGTGAGATGGGAAGGCATGGACCAGTGGACTGAAGACCTGATTTTGCTCTTAGATCTAAGCTTAGTTATATGTGTTAGCCTGGGCAAGCCATTTAGGTGTCCTGAGCCTCAGTTTTCTCATCTACAAATTGAAAATAACATTATGTGTCTCCAGCCTTTCAGGGAAGTCTTTCTTTCTTTGAGGAGGTAATGAGATGACGCAGCCCAGGGGCTCGCAATTTTGTCTGTGCATCAGAATCACCTGTGGACCTTTTCAGACCCACAAAAGGCCAGATCACATCCCAGACCTACTCATTCCGAGTCTTGAGGATGGGACCCACATTTAAAAAGTGCTTCTTTTAAAGGCTCCATAGGTAGGACCCTCAAAAACTGCAAAGCTCCCCAGAAAGTGTGTTGCAAACTTGAAAATGGCTGTTCTGAGAGAAGGGATTTTTTCCATTTCCTCGGGTTGCTATTCCCAGCAGTGAGTGGTGCTGTTGCGGTTCCCCATTTGGCCTTGTCAGATTATCAGACACATTTGACTACCTAAGCAGATGGTGGCATTCCTTGTGGATATTTTGAAAAAAAAATAGGACGGGCTCCCATCTGCCTGCAATGACTCAGGAGCTGCCTGTCCTTCCCAGAGGCAGGAGCAGCTGTTGAACGTCCTCTGAGGGTCCCTCCAGCCCCAGGGAGTGTGGACAGTGCCTCCTTCCAGGGCGGGTCCATCATGGGAGCATGGCGCACACCAGAAAATGGGAAGGGCACAGCCAGGCAAAGGCCACAAGCGCCAGTGGTGGAAGCAAGGGCCAGACCCTGTGTGGACGGCCTCTCGTGGGCCCGAGTCTGGGCAGATGAGGGATGGAGCGGGGATCCTTCTCCTTCCTTGGCCAGCTACCCAGGGACATGGGGGCTGACAGCAGAAACAAAAGGGTTGGACTTCCCTGGTGGCGCAGTGGTTAAGAATCTGCCTGCCAGTTCAGGGGACACGGGTTCGAGCCCTGGTCTGGGAAGATCCCACATGCCGTGGAGCAGCTAAGCCCGTGCGCCACAACTACCGAGCCTGCGCTCTGGAGCCAATGAGCCACAACTACTGAGCCCACGCACCGCAACTACTGAGCCCACGTGCCTAGAGCCTGTGCTCCGCAACAAGAGAAGCCACTGCAATGAGAAGCCCACAGACCGCAACGAAGCGTAGCCCCCACCCGCTGCAACTAGAGAAAGCCTGCTCACAGCAACGAAGACCCAACACAGCCAAAAATAAATAAAATAAAATTTAATTTATAAAAAGACTATTAAAAAAAGAAACAAGGGTCTTGCTAGCTAAACAGCTCTGTGCAGGTGGGGAGAATCATTGTCATTACTTTGATTATTATAGTCAATACGGCTATAGGTTTCTCTCTTCCCCCCAGAGCAACCAGACTCAAGGTGAGGGTGGCCCCACCTGGCTGATCCCCGAGGAGGGACTGTGACTCTGTCCCACTGCTTCTCCCTCCCTCAGCCTGGAAGCAGGAGGAGGCCTGTGTGCTGGTGAGAGGCTGGCTGGCAGGTTTGCCCCGCAGAAGGGAAATTGCTGGCTACAGAGCGGGGTCCCCTAGGGGTGACCTTAGCATCTCTCTGAGGGGCCTGCCATTGGGAAGGGCTTATCTGGTCTTGCAGTAGCTTCCACTCTTGCCTTGGAACCAAGTGCCTCGGATCCTTTCTCTTTGCCTAAAAATACTGAAAGCTCACGGACCTCTCAGTTTATGACTACCCCTTGGTTGCCCCTTTGTGGGCCACTGCTCCAGCCCAAGCCTGTTGTCCCCAGCCTCTTAGGAGAATGCCTGACTCTCCCTGACTTTATTAAGCTGTGCGACATCCTCCATCTGCTTGGAGTCTTATTTTTCCTACACCTTAGTGCCTTCTGTCTCTAAGGTGCTAAGACAGAAAATCACGGACAGAAAATCACCCAGTGCTGTCTGCCTGCCTGCTCTGTGGGAAATGGTTTGGTCCACACTGGTCTGTGCAGGCTCTGAGCCCTCCCAGGGAGGCCCAGGTGTCTGCGTCTCTGAGAAAGCACCGAAACAGACGCATTTCCTTCCAGCTCCTGTGAGGCCTGGACATTTCCTCTTGTGCCTGGACAGCTGGTCACTGTGCCCCACTCAGCGGTGGCTGCTGTGCCCTCACCATCGTGATGGAGGGTTGAGGGACAGCGATAGGCTGAGACACAGGCTAGAGGATTACGGGAGAGGATCTTGTGAAACTCTGGAACACGTAACTGAGTCGCTCTGGGCAGGAATCTAAGAATAAGAGAGACTATATATATTTTTTTGTAGTCTCTTTATTTATTTATTAAATTGAAGTATAGTTGTTTTACAATATTGTGTTAGTTTTAGGTGTACAGCAAAGTGATTCAGTGACATATATATATATATATACACACGCATATATATGTTCTTTTTCAGATTCTTTTTCATTATAGGGTATAACAAGGTATTGAATATAGTTCCCCGCGCTATACAGTAAATCCTTCTTGTTCATTTTATATATAGTAGTGTGTATTTATTAATCCCATACTCCTAATTTATCCCATCCCCCCCTTTCCCCTTTGGTAACCTTAACTTTGTTTTCTATGTCTGTTGAGTCTGTTTCTGTTTTGTAAATAAGTTCATTTGTATTATTTTTTAGATTCCACATATAAGTGATATCATATGATGTTTGTCTTTCTCTGACTTACTTCACTTAGTATGATACTCTCTAGGTCCATCCATGTAGCTGCAAATGGCATTATTTCATTCTTTTTTATGGCTGAGTAGTATTCCATTGTGTGTGTGTGTGTGTGTGTGTGTGTGTGTGTGTGTGTATCTCACATCTTCTTTATCCATGCATCTGTTGATGGACATTTGGGTCGCTTCCATGTCTTGGCTATTATAAATAGTATTGCTATGAATATTGGGGTGTATGTATCTTTTTGAATTAGAGTTTTCATCAGAAGAAGAGAGAATTTTTTTTTTTACTTTTTCATTAAAATGATCTGATAGTTCTACAAATGACATGGCATTAACATTTTATACAAAGCTATAAAGCAGTAGCAAGTTAAAAAATCAACTGCCTTTATTTTTTTTTAACATCTTTATTGGAGTGTAATTGCTTTACAATGTTGTGTTAGTCTCTGCTGTATAACAAAGTGAATCAGCTATTTGTATACATACATCCCCATATCCCCTGTCTCCCTCCCTTCCTTTCTTCCACTATGAAGGCTCAACAGTGGTCAAAGGATCTGGGCCCCTCCCTCACCATTCTCTTGTCTCCTTGGCAGAAGTTATGCCCCTTCAGTGGACCCCTCTCCCAGGTCTTTTCAAGGCTGGACTTTCTCAGCAAGGTGAGACTTGGAAATGCAGAAGAAATAGGACCTATAGCCAAAGACCACCTTCTTTCCCTGAAGCCAGGGCAATGCTGAAGAAGGCTGCTACATCTGTGAGCTTCTCTACCCTGCTGGGGGCAGCCCAGAGTGTTTTGGCCACTCCACTGCATTAGCTAAAGTGGTTGTTGTTGTTTCTTCCTGCTTCTGAGATGTAGAGAGGGGATGAGTGACTGCCAGACCCATGCCTGCAGGTCTTCTTACCCCTTTCTTTTCCTTTCACCTTTTTAATTGGGGCAAACAAAAATATCCACTGGCCAGTAGGGTCAGCCAAAATCTGTCTTAGGGCAGAGAGTGGATAAAGAGTCATGACAGCTAAGATAAGCTTACCTGTCATAGCAGAGTAAGGCAGGGGTGAGGCCTGCCTTCAAGCAGGAGAAATTGGTGGCTACTGATATAATGGGATTTTAGGGACATCAGTCTGTCTAAAAGTAGATCATCTAGAACTGATAAAGTCTGAAATTCCACCATTAGAGATCCTTTCTTTCGGCTTTATAAATCATCTCTAAAACAATTAAAATGCAAACATTCCTATTTATGGGTAGGCCCTTTTTTTTTTCTTGAGCATAAAATAAGGGATAGAAAATGGTGCATAGAACAATTACTTGGGATGAACTTACCATCAAAGAGTTGAGCAGTTGTATACAGAAGAATCTTGGCTCACCAAAGACAAACTTTTCCTATGCCCCAATTTTATTTGGGATTGGTTCCAAGTAGGTGGTCTAAATTGAGTTTCTTTAGATTGTGGTGCAACCAAGGTCAAGATTTTCCTCCTCAATGTCTCAGTTTCCTGTATTCCATCCTGTCAATGTCACAGTCAGGGACAGAGAGAGAACTGCACCTCAGAAACACCAGGATGGCTTTATTCTTTTTCTGATGGGCCACTCACATTTCTTACAAGCAGTCTATAGCTCAGTTCCAAGGAGATCTGCCTGCCTGCCTATCTTGTACCTAACATGTAGTCAGAGAAAACCCATAAGGCACATCTATTATAGGCAAAACCCTGTTTATCATTTAGGACATGTTCAGCTACAAAGAATGAAAACCTAAATAAATATGTATGAAGTGATACAGAGAATTTTTAAGTTACACCGCAAGAATCCTGCAAGTAGGTAGGGCAGTTCCAGATTGGTTAACATCTGTTCACCTGTGTCATCTGGGACCCAGGTTCTCTCAATCATTGTTCACTGTCATCCTCGATCTGTTGGTCTTGTCCTTCATAGTCACAAGATAGCTGTCATAGTTCCAGGCATCCCATGCAGACATGACATGATCCGACTGAAGAGAAGGGACCATTTCCCCCCAGGATTCTATTTTTATTGATTGAATATCTTTTTTTAGAAGCCACCCCCATTACTCCTCTCACATCTCATTGGCTAAGCCTAGGTCACATGACCCTTTTGAATCCAATGATGGAAGAAGAAGGGGTTCCCCACAGACCCATCAACATTCATGCCTCATCTTCCTAGGGAAGGAGGATAGAGATAAGGTCACCTCTCCCAACAAGACAGGCTTGAGAAAAATGTGACTGTGGAAACCAAATTGGGGTCCACTGTCCAGGCAGAAGAGGGCGATGGGTTTATGTGGGCAGCAAACAGTACCGGCTACATCAGGGACAGTAATGAGGGAACACGGGGAAACAGACCCTAGATCTGTTCACTTCCTGTCAAGCCAGGAAATCTATAATCCTCATAGGAACTGAAGAGCACAGAGAGACACAGAAGCACTTGGATCCTCAGGTGGATGCAGCACAGAGGCAGCTGAGTGGAGCGGCACAAAGCAGTGACCAGCATGCAGCTGGACAGAGAAGGACTCCTCGTAGAAGGATATTTTGAGCTGGGTTCTGGATATCCAGTTAACTAGGCATGAGTTGTCAGAAAAGGGGAGCAGCCACTCCAGTGAGGATAACAATGGGCTCCAAGGCAGGAACATGCAGTTGGCCCTTCCCGCGTGAATGTGCATATGGATGCATGGGGCATTTGGATCTCATTTGTGATGAGACCATAAGATCATCAAGGCATAGACTGAGTCTCTCTGTTTACACTTGGATCCCCAATGCCTAGGACAGCCTGGAGTTCTCTGGTAATGCTTATTTTAGGAATAGATGAGTGACGTTTTTCTGGAACAGTGCAGAAGGGAGGAGGGCGCAGGTATGAGCAGCATAAGCACGGCAGCTCCAAGTTTCTTATTGGGACCATTAGAATCCCTAGGACCAGAGAAATCACTCCCAACTCACTCAGGTTTTCTGCACAAAGGAAGTGACTTCAGCTATTAAAAGTCTGTCCAGACAACAATCTTTGTGCTTCTGTTTGTTCCATCTCTTCATGAATGAGCCAGGCTAGCCTGACAGCTGAATTCAGGAAATCTGGCATCAGATTGAGTGCTGGCTAATGGGATTTGTGCCTCTGCTATGAGTCATGGCCATCGAGGGTGCTGGGGAGCTAGGTGAGAACCAGAGGAGGCAGAGATGCTGTGATGGATGGATTATTGGGAGGCTTTGTCACATGGTGCCCACTTGCCATTGGAGTTCCGCCATATCCCGGCCAAGCTTGACTTAGAGAGAGAAGCATACGTGATTGATAGGGCCAGGTATGAAATGAAAATGTGGAGCTCCTTGTTAAAAAATGAGAGAGAAATTCTAAACAGTGACTGCATGCTTTAAACCAGCGGTCCCCGACGTTTTTGGCGCCAGGGACCAGTTTCGGGGGTGGGGTGGGGCTTGGGAATAGTCCAGGCGGTAATGCTAGCGATGGGGAGCGGCACATGGAGCTTCGCACGCTCACCTGCCGCTCACCTCCTGCTGTGCGGTCCGGTTCCCAACAGGCCACGGACTGGTACCGGTCCACGGCCTGGGGATTGGGGACCCCTGCTTTAAACCGAGCATAGGACCTTTCTAATCAGAGGGCCCTTCTAAGCATGGGACAGCTGAAGAGGTGGCACACCTGTCATATCCCATTTCCTGGAGGGGCAGGAGGAGTGGTTCCTGGAGCTGTCTTGATCAAGAGCTTTGTGTCCATTCATATTCCCAAATGTATGACAGCATTGTGCTGGTGAAAGTTGCCATTTTACAAATCACGATCCTTTCAGAGGAACGAGAGAAATAACAGGGTGCTTAGAAGCAGTTAGTCAAAGCAACAAAAGGACAAAGGGAACAACAAGAAAACTATTATACAGATGTGTGGCCAGTCACTGCATTCTGCCTTGGGAAGCCTCAAGGTAGATTCCAAAGTTTCTGCCTGTCTGAATCATTAGTCTCTCTTATACTTAATATCAAGCGTCAGTACTGTCTATCTATCTCCCTATCTATCTATCTACCCATCTAGTCTATCTCAGCACATTAGTAATTGTCATCTCCCATTTCCTGGTCTCATGTGGGCCTAACTGCTACCTTGACTAAAACCAGCAAAGAAAGGCAAAAGTAGCTCAGTCCCTGCAGAAAGCTCAGCCAGACACAGGTACCCAAGATTCAGGTTTCATCCATTTCTGCTCTATAAGGGCCTTGGGAAAGAGGAAGCTAAGAAGTGCCTTCCAGGGGGTCTTGGGCAGCAGGATGAAGGGTACAGTGGGTAGAGGTTTCCTGAGCTGCTGTCTGTGGTTCTGCACCACTATTTCTCCTTGCTCCTTTCAACAGACATCATGGAACTTGATGTCACAAACAAACAAACAGCAAACTGCTAAAGACCCAACAAACACACTTCAGAAAGCATTTATGCTACACCAAAAATTGAATTATATTCAAAATACATCTTCTTGCTTTTTTACTCAAGAGGTATGGGGTTCAACTACATGACCAAAGGGGGAAAGTTTTGTTTCTGGGCTCTTGTTGGGCCACAAAATGTGATGCTGTGGAGCCCTGATCAACCAGACTTTACCTCAACTCCATGGCCTGGTGTAGATCAGGGCTCAGGCTGTGAGCTGTCCCACCACTGCGTGAGCACAGTTACCAAGGGCATGGCATGTAGGTATCAAGATCATAGGACCAATTAAAAAAATTTTTTTAAATTGAAGTATAGTTGATTTACAATGTTATGTTAATTTCTGCTGTACAGCAAAATGATTCAGTTATACCTATGTATACATTTTTAATATTCTTTTCCATTATGGTTTATCACGGGTTACTGAATATAGTTGTCTTTGTTATACAGTAGGACCGTGTTTATCCATTCCATATGTAATAGCTTACATCTGCTAACCCCAGCTTTCCACTCCAGCCCTCCCCCAAGCCCCTCCCCCTTGGCAACCACAAGTCTGTTCTCTGTGTCCATGAGTCTGTTTCTGTTTTGTATCAGTAGGTAGGTTCATTTGTGTCATATTTTGGATTCCACATGTAAGTGACATCATATGGTATTTGTCATTCTCTTTCTGACTTAGTATGATAATCCTAGTTGCATCCATGTTGCTGCAAATGGCATTATTTCATTCTTTTTTTATGGCTGAGTCGTATTCCATTGTATATATGTACCACATCTTCTTTATCCTTTCATCTGTCAGTGGACATTTAGGTTGTTTCTATATCTTGGCTATTATGAATAGTGTTGCTATGAACATAGGGGTGCATGTACCTTTTTGGATTAGAGTTTTTTTATTTTATTTATTTATTAATTTATTTGGTTGCGCCCGGTCTTAGTTGCAGGTGGGCTCCTTAGTTGTGGCTCGCCAGCTCCTTAGTTTTGACATGTGAACTCTTAGTTGCGGCATGCGTGTGGGATCTAGTTCCCCGACCAGGGATCGAACCCAGGCCCCCTGCATTGGGAGCATGGAATCCCAACCACTGTGACACAAGGGAAGTCCCTGGATTAGAGTTTTGTCTGGATATATGCCTAGGAGTGGGATTGCTGGATCATACGGTAATTGTATTTTTAGTATTCTGAGGCACTTCCACACCGTTTTCCATAGTGGCTGTACCAACTTACATTCCCACCAACAGTGTAGGAGGGTTCCTTTTTCTCTACGTCCTCATATAGGATCAATTTCTTATCAGCTCTGAATGAATGAACGAATGAGTGAAGGATTCAGATCCCCAAGGAGGAACTGGATTATGAAGGTATGGATGACTTGTCAGGGTTTAGGTGATAGAAACAGGTCTTCATGTATTAAACATCTGGACCTTCTGCTGAAAATAGGGGCTGGTTAGGTCCAGACTTGGCTGTTTACTAGCTGTGTGACCTTGGCATGTCACTCCGCATCTCTGAGCCTGTCTCCTGGTGGGAAGACGGAGACAAATGTGGGTACCACCACCTTGAGGAGGGGGCCAGTCATGGATGGCAGGGCACCACACCTTGACTGAGGAATCATTGCCTCATCTTCTCTGTGCACCTGCATCTAGACGGTGGATGCTCTCCTGTGCGTCTTCACTGCCCCAGAGGGAGGGGCCTCCAGGACAAGACAACCAGGCTGTTACTGAGGGTTCTGAGGGCTTCTGGTGATTGGCACCGTCTGAAGATTGGGAGCCCCACTCTCTAGTCTCGATCTGTGCACAGGGGGTGTGTGAGCATTTTCGGGCCACCGGTCCTTTCCAGGGTTGGCCCCATATCCTGGGACACGCGCTCCCCCTCTTCCTCTGACTGAATCAAGCCTGAGTTTAGGAGAAAGGGGATCATGGATCTTGGTTCCCCCAGAGTGGGTGCTTCTCACACTTCACCCCTTTGTCTACTCTCCACCCCATCACCATCTGCCATTGACCCCCCCACACCCCCCATATTTCTGATCTGATCAAAATAGAAAAAATTAATTGGTCTGGCTATTGAGCATTCTCACTCTCTCAGGGAGGCAGCCAGTCTGACAAATGAATCGGGAAGAAGGTGTTTGATGAAAGCGCTTCGAGTTTCATTTATAACCTTCTCTCGTGAAGCACATTTGCTTGCTGGCAGGGGCCTTCTGCAGACGGCTCCGTGAGAGCCACCGCCGGGCACGTGGGGACTACCTTCTTCTTTGCCTCTGCAAAGGCGGACCCTGGGCTGGCCACGTGGGGAGGCTGCCGAAAGCAGCCTTGACTGCAGAGTTTGGATTCGTAAGCTGAGGCCCTGGCTCAGGAACAGCGCCTTCATTGGATCCTGCTGGGGGTCCTGCTTCCCCTTCTCGGCTCCCTGCTTCCTTTGCCGGAATGTGGCCTGTGGTCCCTTGCCTCAAATCCAGGCTCTCTGTCCTCAAGATGCTCATTTACCCACTGTTGTCTCATCCTCCCCAGGAACTTGGGGGGCAGGGGGAGCAAGCTGACAGTGGCTGATGGCCCCATTTAGAAGAGGGGGCTGGGCAATGAATGGTCCCCCTGCAGCTCAGCCTCATCTCCTTAATGGATCCTAATTACCCCTGTCCTGCTCATGGCTTCTCTCTGGGAACCATCTGTCGGGATGATGGATGAGGTGAACGAGGGATGTGGCCAGCTGGGGCTGGAGGAATCCTCCCTTTCTCTAATAAGGTCGGGGGGGGGTAGTGTGGGAAGTTTAAATCAAGTCCAGAGATCCTGAGGAAGGGAAGGCGCTATCGCAGGATCAGCTGTTCTCCCCTAGAACTTGGGCTGCGTGATTTTAGCCAAGAAGGAAGGTGATGGGGAGGCGGGGTGGGGAGGATTGACTCTTTTGGTGTCAAGTCCCAGGAATATATGGCGAGGGAGGAGAGGAAGGCTGGCAGGCCTGTGGGGGACCGACTCCAAGGCAGGACTGAGAGCTGTACGTTATGACTCCAGCCCCAGGTCAGTGGCAAGTCCACATCCACTTGGACAAGGCAGCAGTCATCAGAGCTGAGTGGCTCCTTCTAAGTCAGGGTTGTGCTGGGACCCAAGCTCAAGTTCATTCCATATCTCCATGGACATACACCCAGTGAGGACTCAGTAAATGGACTGCAGATCATCCGGGGTCCCAGACACAGATCTTTGACCCAGGAAAAAAGTAGCCGATGCTGGACGGCAGCAATTCTGTTTCTCTATGGATTAAACAAATAAGGGAGAAAGAATAATGATTCTGCTTTGAAGTCCGGTCTACTCAGGACAAAGGAGTAGAACCTCCCTCTCCTCAGCCATGATGTGGCCCAGTGTGCACTGGGAATGAACAAATGCAGTCTGACTTGCCAGTTAGTCTTTTGTCACCTGTTCTATGCCATGTGCTGCATTACAAGCTCCTTGCAAACAGTGTGTATCTCATTCATCAATGTCCACCTGGCAGTGTCCACTCCACCCCGAGACTTGGCCGATGCTGCTCAGGGTACACACACTACACAGCGGGAGGCATGAACCAGGGGGCAGGATGGAACCTCTCTCTACACTGGGGACATCAGTCCCAGGTTTCCACAGGGGCAGTGACACTGACTACCCCAGAGGTAATGGTTTGAGAGGAACGCTTCCAGCCCTTTCTCTTCACTCCTTCTCTGGAGCCACTGTCCTGACCACTGAGGGTGATGGGAGCCTTTGGCAGAGCGACTGTGTGCCTTCCAGGTCTCTCCTTCAGAAGCTTATTCTCATGCATGTGTTCTCCTCACTTGCCTCCTACACTGAATGGGACTGACCCATGTGACCAACAGCAGAGTGAGGAAATGATGCTGTGTGGCTCCTGAGCCCAGGCCATAGAAGACGTGGTTCCTGCCCTCTTGGTCTCTGGGGTCACTACATCACAGAGACACTCGTTATGGTCTGAACTGTGTCCCCCTTGCCCAGTTCATATGTTGAGGTCCTAACCCCTAGACCCTCACCATGTGACTGTATTTAGAAATAGAGCCTTTAAAAAGGTAATTAAGGTAAAATGAGGTATTTTGGGTAGGCCCTAATCCATTATGACTGGTGTCCTTATGTGAAGAGGAGATTAGGACACAGACATGCCCAGAGGGATGATCTGTGAGGACACAGGGGAAGGCACAGTCTGAAAGCCAAGGAGAGAGGCCTGAGAAGAAACTGATTCTGTCGATACCTTGATCTTGGACTTACAGCCTCCAGAATTGTGAGAAAATTAATTTTTATTGTTTAAGCCCCCAATCTGTGGTCTTTGCTATGACAACCTGAGCAGACTAATACAACACTCAAGCAGCCTTGTGAAGAGGCCCACGTGGAGAGGAAGCAGCTCGGCAGCACCGACCTATCTGTCATATGAGTGAACCACCTTGAGGGCAGATCCTCCCGCCCCAGTCGAGCCTTCAGGTGATTCCAGCCACCCAGCCTCCAAATTCTTCAGCTGAGGCTCCAGACATCGTGGAACCAGAGATAGGACATCCTCCACATGCCTGTCTAAATTCCTGACTCACCAGAAGCATGATATGATACACGATCACTGGTGTATGAAGTTGTTAAGTTTGGGATGATTTGTTATGCAGCATTGAATAACCAGTGCACCAGGTCTGCTGTGAATGAGACATTTAATTCAGAGGTAAGCGGGGGAGGCCACTTTGAGGAACTTCTCTGGCCACAGATCTAAGCTGTGCATCAGCAGAGTAGTGTGTCCCAGATGATGTGGCCAAACCTTCCTTGAGAAGGGCATGACTATGGAGAGTGGCCTCAGAAGTCCACATAACCAGGTATGGGCTGCGGCCAGGGAGGTTAGCAGGGGGGCAGGAGCCAGCAGACCAGGGGAGGGGAGTGGTGACAGGCCCTGCCCGCCTCCCCCAACCCTTGAAGAGGGCTGGGGTATCGGGAAGGTGTCGGGAAGAGGAACCTGGAAACAGCAACCAGAGAAGAAGGAGAAGCTATGATACCAGGACCCCACATATGGGCCAGGGCCTTCCTGCCCCAGATCAGAAGTCCTCCCTCCACAAAGAGGATCAAGGGACTCCCAGCTTCTGAATCAGAAAACTAATACCTATTGAACACCTACTCTGCACATTATTTCATTTTTATTTTTACAACAGCCCTTGGAGGTAAGCATGATCTCCATTTTTCACATAAGGAAAGAGAGACTCAGGGAAACAGAGAGATGCAAAACTTGCCCATCATGTCACGGTAAATAACAGCTGGATTCAGAGTCAGGAACATCTGCCTCCAGAGCCCCTGTTTTCCCAGGTGCTGGAGTCACGGAAGGCTTGGTGTAGTGGCATAGACCACGCACTCTAGAACTTGACTGCCTGCATTTAATCTCTGGCTTCACTGCCCACTAGCCTTGTGACCCTGGGCAAGTCACTTAATCTCTCTGTGCTTCAGTTTCCCCGTCTCTGAAGTGGAGATGCTAGTGTGCACCTTGTAGGTAACAGAGGATTCAAAGAGTTATAAGCCAAGGGCTTGGAGCAGAGCCTGCACAGAGAAAGCACGTTGTGAGTGTTGGCTGTTCTTACTCATAGAAACTCTGCAACATGACCTCTCAATGTGTGAGAGGGTGTGATTCCCAGAACCAGGCTGGACCTGACAGTGCCTAGATCAGACACGGAGCCCAACCAAGGTTGTTGAATTGACCATCAATGTAGAAACGCCTCCTCGTTCCCTCTCATCCTCCCCAATCCCAACCCAAGCAGCTCAAGGTTATGAGATGGCTGATGGCTCCCAAAGGATCCAGAACACAGTCTCCCCTGAGCTCCCGTGGCTGCCCAGGCCAGAGCTCCCAGGACAAGAGCCCTTTCCTGGAGATGGAGCGTAACACTCACATTCTCATGGGAGATGGGGGACTTCGGCTGCAGACAGAAGGGTAATCAGTCCTTTGTGGACACACGGCTTCACTCCTGCACTCACACCCCGTGGGAGATGGGGGATCAGTAAGAGCCTGTGAGGGTGGGCTTGGGGGTTGTTAGAGCAGTGTCTCCCTGAGGGGAAGGGCCCAGGCTAGATTTCCTTCTGCCCACCTTCCGAGCTGAAAAGGAGCAGCTAAGTGTTATTGATCCAAGTTCCAAGCGGAAGATTTGCTGGGAGGTCACTGGCACCAGCCCATCACTTAGCTGGTATTCATTATTCAGTGAGGGGATGAGGAGCAGAGAAGGGCTGGCATCCTGCTGCCAAGCCTGGCCTCCCAGGAGAGGAGTTGATGTGGGAACTGGGAGAGACAGACAGCCAGGAAAGGGTCAAGGGCAACTCACTCTCATCCTGGGAGAAAGGGTGCCAGGTGGCTGATTACAGGAGGAATCCCACCTCCCAGACAGCCCAGGTCTCTCACAGGCCCTGGAACATCTCACCTTTGGCTGGAGAAGGGGAAAGGAATCTTTGGTGGTATCAGCTCTGGCTGCTTGCCGATGGCCTTTGTAATCAATATGTGCCTCAGTTTCCTCAAATGCCCACTGACATAAAATGTCCCACCCATTTTTAATAGCATGTTGCACTGAAACTAGTCTTTACAGGGATAGAAACGGTAATTAAGTCCTGATGCCTGAACGTGGATCAGAATAATTCATTAAACAAGACCCAGCAGCCGTGGATTCAGCTACTTCCCAACCCTGTGATAGGCTGGCCTGTGTCTAGAGTTATCGAATTAGATCACGTTGATAAGAGTGCTTTGTAACAGGTAACACATCAGACAAGTGTTAGTTACCATCATCACCACATTATTATTATCATTATCACCTTTCCAGAAACACAAGTCCAGAAGCGTAATATAGCCTTAACAATAGTGTGAGAAATGGTGGGTGTTAGGACAGGAATAAGAGTGTTCATAGGGCTTCCCTGGTGGCGCAGTGGTTGAGAGTCCGCCTGCCGATGCAGGGGACGCGGGTTTGTGCCCCGGTCCGGGAAGATCCCACATGCCGCGGAGCGGCTGGGCCCGTGAGCCATGGCCGCTGAGCCTGCGTGTCCGGAGCCTGTGCTCCGCAACAGGAGAGGCCACAACAGTGAGAGGCCCGCATACTGCAAAAAAAAAAAAAAAAAAAAGTGTTCATAGCAGCACTGTGTGGAAACAACCCAAAGGCCCACAGAGTGAAGAATGGATAAATGAATGATGATATCTTTACAAAATGGAGATTTTTATAGCAGTGAAAATGAATGAAGTGCATGTAACAACACAGGTGAATCTTAGTAACATAATGAATGGGAAAAAAGCAAGTCCTAGAAGGCTGTGTAGAGTACAATACCTGTTTTCTAAACTTCAGAATTAAAACTGAAAAGATACATAATATAAGGCATACGTATATAGGTGATTTAGTGTAATGGTTATCTCTGGCACAGGTGGGGAGCACTGAGAGAGGGCCAGCCAAGGTGAGGATATGTTATTTATATTATTCTAGATTTGGCATTGGATGAACAAAAATGAATGAATGAATGCATGAATGAATGAGTGGACCAGCAGGCCATGCATGGAACAATGTTGGCATTGGGTCATGAGCAAGGATTATGTTTAGTCCAAGTTGAGTAACTGGAGTCCAAAGTACAATTGTTTTTCATTTAAAGAAAAGTCTGATGTTAAGTGGATATTTAGTACTGGATCCCCAAGTTGATATTCTAGAAAGACAGTCACTTTTTTCTAAGGAGGTTGAGGCGGGTACCTCTCTATAGCACAGTGTACCCAGGAATACCCTCATCACCCCACTCTTTTGAGGAGAGGCAAGTTCCAGTCTCTCTTACATCCTGTCGTAGGTATGCTGAAGGATATATAAATTCTGGGGCAGAATTTACATTTATAAGTGGTACTAAACTGATGAATAATACTTCTATAAACATTCTTATACATGTCTTTTGGTGTACATATGTATACATTTCCTTTGGCTGTATATCTAGTAGTGAAATTGCTGGGTTATAGAGTATATGTATGTTCAACTCTGATAGACAATGCCCATGTTCTGAAGTGGTTGTACCAATCTGTGCTCTTGTCAGCAGGCGAGAGAGTTCTAGTTTCTCCACAGCCTCACCAACGCTTCGTGTTGTCAGTCTTTCAAGTTTTCATCATTGTGTTGGGTGTGAGGTCATCTCAGTGTGGTTTTATTTTGAGTTTCTTTGAAGATTAACGAGGTTGAGCATCTTTTCATATATTTATTGGTCACGTGGATATTCTTCCTCATGAAGTGTTTGAGTCTCTTCCCTCTTACTGAATTTTGATATTCTTTTTTTTTTTTTTTTTGTGGTCCGCGGGCCTCTCACTGCTGTGGCCTCTCCCGTCGCGGAGCACAGGCTCTGGACCCGCAGGCTCAGCGGCCATGGCTCACGGGCCCAGCCGCCCCACAGCACGTGGGATCTTCCCAGACCAGGGCACGAACCTGTGTCCCCTGCATCGGCAGGCAGACTCTCAACCACTGCGCCACCAGGGAAGCCCTGATATTCTTTATATATATATATATATATTTTTTTTTTTTTCATCTTAATTGTTTTTTTAAATTTACATCTGCAGTGGGTTTATCCCCAGCAATACCTCTGGATACAATTTGACATGTACACATCCTCTTTACTTAGCAGATCTTGTGATTAGGTTTCTCTTTACTAACAAAAGGTGGTTTAGAACAATGAGGCACATCTTAGTTGATGAAGGCAGCAATAGCATAGCAGTATGTTTAGACATTCCAGGGATATATATTCTGTATATGAGTCCTTCCAGAGGATATATTTACATATGCCGTATATATATATTCAAGACTGTCCTGGCTATCCTTGGGTATTTGCATTTCATTTTAATTTTAAAATAAATTTTAACTTTATTAATGAAAACAGCCCAAATGCCCACGAACAGGAGAGTGGATGAATAAAGTGTAGTATAGGCACATAAAGGAATATTACACAGCAGTGAAAGTGAATGAATCTCTGTGACATGAAGTAATATGGTTGTATCTTAGCAAAGTAATATTAAGTAAAGGAAGAAAAGCCCAGAAGATTACATACAGCACAATGCCTCCCCCCTTTTTTAGAGTGGTAAAAGCAACTAATATAAAAATCTTCACCTTTAAGGAATACATACAGATGAGTTAGCACTATATTAGAAGCAACATTGTTCCTATATTAAGGAACAATGGACCTGTGATTCAGGATGGTGGGCTACCTTCGGTGGGGACAGCAGGAGGATGGGATGGGGAATGGCTGCCTAGCTGGGTGGAAATGATTGTTGAGGTCCTAGCTTTCTTGTTGGGTGGTAGATTGATGTGTGCTTATTGCATTGTTAAAAATATATAAATATATAAATGAATTAGTGACTAATGATGAAATATTATATGGATCGGGATTATGATTAATCTGATTTAGTACAGTTTGGATTGATTATACAAAAAAGGCTGAAAATGAAGCATTGAATGAGGACACCCCTGTCAACCCCTTAGTTGTGGGGCCTCCACTCCCCTGCTTGCTCCCCCTATGGACTGAGCAGGGGTGTAAGTATCAAGATGAATATTATATATTAGTAAAGCTTAATTTCTTTAAATTTGTTCTTAGAAAAATTAGCAGAAGTTAATTTTTTTTCTTTCTACACCCCAGTGCGTCTTATGTATTCCCTGGGGTGTATACATGCCTCTGCCCTAAGCAGATGGAATTTTCATTTGGATGGATCACCCAGTTGGCATGTGGAAGTCAAATACTGTCTTGAGCATTTAGGAGCCTGTTGATAGACTCACAGTCAGAGAGGAGAAGATCCCACAGGGCAGCCTTGGGAAAGGGAAGGAGGCTAGGAATTTGAGAGGAATTTAAGAGAAGGAATTTATAGGACTTTGTTTCCTTAATAGCAGGACATCCAGGAGCTAAAGAACTATGTATTCTCTGCTAGTGATTACTGTTTCTCTTCGAGCCAGAATCTTTATAAACTCTTGGGACTGTCAATCTCCTATAGAATGTTGATCCTTTTATGTGGATCCCAGGGCAATTGCAACCTTATATCTGATTCCCGCTCACTGATGGTAATTGGTGGTGCCCTCCCTGCTGACAGCCTTCAGATGTTGAAGGCAAATCAAGCAGCCCTTGATGGGTCTCGATGCTGCTGAAATCTGGAGGCTGCAGTGGCTCAGGGGTGGGGTTTGCATTTCAGGGAAGTAGATACAGCTGCCTCTCAAATCCCTGAGCTTGGTCTGATCGGCTACCTTAGACACAGCCTATCAATCAGTTGCCTTGGATGCTTCCATAGGCAATTTTTATTTGAGAGCTTCAGATGGATTAGGGAGTTGGCTTAGAGGAGCCATAATCCTAGAGGGTAATTTGGCAACAGGCAAGTCCTCAATCCTTAGAATTTGGGGGGAGAAGACCATGTGTTAGGCCACAGAGACCAAAGTCTTGAAGTGTTTTGAGCTAGAAGGACACATGCCCCCTCAGGGAAAACAAAGGCTTGCCTTGTTGGGACACGGAGTCAGCTACCTGCTCCCCCTGAGCCTTCATTTACCTACTTGTTACAGGTGTACAACCTAATGAGTCTTAAGACGTGGGCATAAATGCTTTCGCGAAGAAAACAAGTGCCATTACAGGTGGGCAGCCTGTCACCACCACTTGGGGGCTGTGTGACCCTGGGTGAGTTAGGACCTGCCGGGAGCCCTCGTCCCCCGATCTCTAGTAGTACTGACCTCATAAATGGGGGATTATGTATCGATAAATGAGCCCTGGTGACAATGCGGAGCCCATAGGAGACCTCACAGAACAGCAGCCACCAAGTGCAGGGCTCAGCTGCCAACATATAGTGCTGAAAGCAAACTGCTTCCTGCTTCTGAGCCAAGGACTCACGAAACTTGCGTCCGGATCAGCCCAGTTCCCCTAGAGAATCTTTCCGGAAGGCAGGCTCACTTGCCAAAAGCAGTTTTTCCAAGATTCAGTTGATGGGAAGCCACATCACCATTTGGCAAAATAAAAGTGATGAGTTGACTTGCCTTGAATTGAGTTTTGATGAATACTCCCAGGACCCCTGTGCCCAGCAGCACACTCAGACAATCACCACTCAAAAAAAAAATTCAGGGAATCCCAGGAGTCTGTTCCAAGAGGAAGGCTGAGAAAGCAGATATGGAAGAGACCTCACATTCAGAGATGCCCTTCTGTGTTCCAAGAGCTTTACGTACGCTATCTCATTTGACCCTTTACAATGAGCCCAAGGCCTGAGGATCATTGGTTTTGTGTGTGGGGAAACAGAAGCTTGAGAGCTAAGTAACTTACCCACAGTTTCTGACTCCAGAGCTCAGACTATTCCTTCATGCCGTGCAGGCTTCTCATTGGTCCACCTCTTTCCCAGTTCAGAATGTTCATTTACATGTATTAACTCCTTTAACCCTCCTAGGTAAGCAGTGAGGATATTGTTATGGTGCCCATTGCACAGATAAGGAAACTGAGATCCAGAGAAGTTAAATCATATGGCTAGTGAGTGATGGATCTGAGTCTGTTTCTTTCTTTCTTTCTTTTTTTTTTTTTTTTGTGGTACACGGGCCTCTCACTGTTGTGGCCTCTCCCGTTGCAGAGCTCGGGCTCCGGACACGCAGGCTCAGCGGCCATGGCTCACGGGCCCAGCCACTCTGCGGCATGTGGGATATTCCCAGACCGGGACACGAACCCGTGTCCCCTGCATTGGCAGGCGGACCCTCAACCACTGCGCCACCAGGGAAGCCCCCCCTACCCATTCTTGATCCACTGCTGTCCCAGGTTCTGCCTGCACTGAGCACTAGGAGAAAAGGAGCATCTGGTTTGAAGGTGAGCTTCATTGAGCCTTAAGAGAGATAACAGTCTCTCTGAATCAACAAGCCTGGCTCCTCTGGAGACTAAAACAGCAACTGTGGAGTAAATCTGCAGCCCCCCACCTCCTTCCCCTGTCTTTTTTATTGGCTGTGTTGAGTCTTCATTGCTGTGTGCAGGCTTTCTCTAGTTGCGGCAAGTGGGGGCTACTCTTTGTTGCGGTGCGCGGGCTTCTCGTTGCGGTGGCTTCTCTTGTTGTGGAGCACAGGCTCTAGGCGCGCAGGCTTCAGTAGTTGTGGCTCGAGGGCTCGGTAGTTGTGGCGCACGGGCTTAGTTGCTCCGCGGCATGTGGGATCTTCCCGGACCAGGGCTCGAACCCGTGTCCCCTGCATTGGCAGGCAGATTGTTAACCACTGCGTCCCTAGGGAAGTCCTCCTCTGTCTTTTTCTTCAGGAAAACACAAAGAAACTCTAGGGGTGAAATGGGAAGTCACAATATCTTTTAACAGCCTGAAAGCCTGAAAAGAAAGCTCCTGTGTGTGTGTATTTGCAGCTCCTCAGTACAGGAAAGCTAATTATCTCAGCACTGTCGCCACCACCTTGCATTCAGTAAACTCTGTCTTTTTATTTAGGATCTTATTTGTCCTATCAACAACACTGAGATCATGGAAGCTCCAGAAATGGTGTACCCCCTTTTAGATAGGAGGGCACCAAGGTCCAGGGAAGGAAAGTGCCTGCCCAGGGTCACCCAAGGATGGAGAGGCTGGAGTGACCAGAGCCAGAAGATGACTATCTGCTTCCTGAGATTCCTGTACTAGATTTCTTCTGGGAATAAAATGTGTTCTCAGGACTTGACTGCCAAACCTTGGGAGCATTGGAGATTGGGCTGATGTAATGCTCTTAGCAACCCCCTGCGGGCTCCCCACTGTTCCTTTCTCCTTGTGCTGGGCCCAGAGCTGTTGTGCAGTGACGATTGGAGCACCCAGTGGGTGGCTGTCAAGGTTGGAACAGATGGAGTGGGGAAGGAAAGATCCTCTGCCCTGTGGCATTTGGGGAGGGGAGTGAAGACTAGATTTGTCAGGGTTGACTTAGCAGGGATATGGAACCCGTGTTTATATATGGTGGCACACTGTTGATGCGAAAGAAGATGCTGGCAAATGGAATGACACATGGATGTCTTTCTGAGTAAACAATAAAGGGTGGGCCCAGTTAGATAATGGTCCTGCATTCACTCATATGAGAGCGTGGAGGCAGGATGGTCCTACTGGGGGTCCCCCACCCCAGAAGACCCTCTTCTGCCTTATAGAGACCTGATGGATGGTGGTGTTCAGAACCAGGGCATGACTGGTTCTTGCATAACTTATCCATGTGGACAAGGGAACAGAAAGGGACCGTGGTCAGGTTTACTTTGTTGATAGATCCTAGGATCATAACCTTAAAATTAGAAGGATACTTAAAGACCGTGTGATTCAAGCCCTTCAATGTTCAGATGAGAAAACTGAACTCAGTGGCATGCCCGAATGTATACAGCTGCTAAGCCACAGAATGGAACTAGAACCTGGTTTCCTCAGCTTCCAGCCCAGGACTTCATTCAGCACCCTCGCTGATGAGGGTCAGGTCATCAGACCAGGTTCACCTGTCTCTGTAATAACAGGTGACAGAGCGACTGTCACCTTTTTTTTTTAATATTTATTTATTTGGCTGCATCGGGTCTTAGTTGCGGCGCACAGTCTTCTCTCTACTTGTGGCACACAGGCTCCAGAGCGCACGGACTTGGTTGCTCCTCGGCATGTGGGACCTCAGTTCCCGGACCAGGGATCAAACCCGCGTCTCCAATACTCAGTCTCCAATTTTGAGCTCTCTTTCTCCTTTCTTGATTGAGCCGGCCTCCAAAAGGTTGGAAATAGATTCACTGGTGGTTTTTGTAAGGTGGCTGATCTGAGGCGTAGCTGAAGGTTTCTTTGCGGTTGGCTGGGGCGATTTATGGGAAATATTTGAGGGGGTGGCTGGGGAAGAGGACACCACGCTGGCTGTCAAAGTGGACAGAGGCGAAGTCGCTCTGGAGATCAAGGGACCATTGTATTAAAGCTGAGTTTCTGTTTTTCTACATCCTGGAGAGTATACGCCTGAGGTTGGTAAAGCTCTGGCAGTACCCTGGGAACTTGTGTTGAGTCCTTTCCAGTAGGTCTAAAATATGGCAGTTCCGAAGAGAGTCCAGAGAAAATATGCAGGAGACAAGAGGTAATAATGAGGTTAAATGGGACAGTAGGATAGATCGGTGCAGGAAACGTGGACATCTATCCTTCAGAATTCCTCAAAGATAGGTGTTGACGTCCATCAGCCATGATACAATCACTGGGACCAGATTTATGTTCTCACTTTAAACAGCTAAAAAACAAAACAGCATGTATGAAACAATGGTTTTCAGACATTGGACAGAAGGTAACACGGGAGGGTGATCCCTGAGAGAAGGGAAACAAGAGAGGTGAACCCTAAGATGGTCCCAGCTTGGTCCCTGAGGCAGTTTCTAGGTCGCTGTGTGAGGTGAGAATGGAGAGAACCACACGTAGCTGGGTGACCTTGGTCGCTTGAGAAGACAGATATCAGTTTGGGGAGGCCAAGGTGCCTGGAATTTGCAGGGTGGGGTAGCGCAGAGGATGGAATGGAATTGCACAGAGAGAGAGAGAACTCTGAAGGTTTGCAGAAGTTACCTTGCGTCTTTGCCTGAGTACTGATGTGCACATGCATGAGAGGAAACTCACTACAGCTGGGGGAACTCACTAGAAAGCAGTAGATCGAACAGTTGCTAGAGCACAGAGAGGGACAGAAATAATTCATGTTCACACCAGCTAGAGTGGGAAGATCTCCTAATAAATGAGGCATTGGGTAGAACCCTCAGAAGAGGTATTTTTTCAGTAGTAGAGCCAAAACACTAGGCTAATGGTTGTTGTGGACCTGCTCTAAAAAAGCTTAAAGCAAGTCTCAAAAGTATCCAATGTTCCAAGTAACTTCACTATACGTGAGAGCAGAATCCAACACACACACACACACACACACACAATTATAAGACATAAAAAAGCAAGGAAATAAGATGAATAATTGAGAAAATCAATCAAGAGAAATAGACCAAGACATGAGAGAAATGATGAAATTAGTAGACAAGGATGTTAAAGCCATCATTATAAAAATTATATATATATTCAAGAAAGTATAGGAGAATGTGAACATGAGGAGAGAAATGGGAGATATAAAGGAATGTCAAATGGAACGTTCAGAGATGAAAAACAGTATCTGAAATAAAAAATATACTGGATGGAATTACAGTGGTTAAGACACTGTAGAAGTAAGGATCAGTGGGCTGAAAGAAATAGTATAAAAGTGATTCAAAATTAAGCACAGAGAAAAAACACTAAAAAAATAAACAGAGCATCGGTGACCTATGATACAATATTAAGTTGCCTTTTGTATGTTACTGGTGTCACAGAAGGAAAAGAGGAAAAGGTGAGACAGGAAAAACGTTTCAAGAGGTAATAGCCAGTTTCTAAAGTACAATAAAAAATACGAACCCATAGATCCAACAATTTCAACAAGATCAAAGTAGGAGAAATATAAAGAAAATCATACCAAGGCACATCATAATCAAATTGGTAAAAGCCAGAGATAATCAGGAAACCACAAAATCAGCCAAAGGAAAAAAGGCATATTATGTACAAAGGGACAAAGAAATGATAGCGGACTTCTTATCATAAACCAAGCAAAGAGGTAACGTAGCAACATTTGAAAGTTATGATAAAAAAATAAACTCTCAACCTAGAAATCTAACCAAAAATATATTTTTTAACAGTGAAGGTGAAATGAAGACGTTTTCAGACGAAAAAAAGGTGAGAGAGTACATTACAGCAGGATGGAATTTTTAAAAAAATTAGATTCTTCAGGGAGAAGAAATATGAAAACAGATAAAAATTTAGACTATACAGGGCTTCCCTGGTGGCGCAGTGGTTGAGAGTCCGCCTGCCGATGCAGGGGACACGGGTTCGTGGCCCAGTCCGGGAGGATCCCACATGCCGCAGAGCAGCTGGGCCCGTGAGCCATGGCCGCTGGGCCTGCGCATCCGGAGCCTGTGCTCCGCAACGGGAGAGGCCACAACAGCGAGAGGCCCGCATACCGCAAAAAAAAGAAAAAAAAAATAATAATAATTTTAGACTATACAGAGGAATGAAGAGTTCTGCAAGTTATAAATATATGAATAGATATAAAATAAATTTGTTCTCATTTTAAAATGTGTTACATAACAATTGACTGTTTTAAGCAAAAAAAATGTAATTTATGGTTTATAGCATTAGTTGAAATAAATGTATACCAATAGCAAAAGAGATGGGAGGGAGAAATGGAAGTATATTATTGTAAAGTTCTTTCCCTATATGTGGGAGACATAATGTTATTGGAAAGCAGACTGGGATAAGTTAGCAAACTCCAAAGTGACTACAAAACAAAACAAAAAACTATAGCTAGTATTGGAGACACAGTGGTGTCATAAAAATAGGATTAGTAAAAAAAAAAGACAACAAGAAAAAGAGAACAGATGGCACAAATAGAAAACAAATAATAGGATGGTAGTTTTAAACTCAGTAATATAAATAATTTCATATATAACATGTAAATAGTCTAAACATTCCAAATAAAAGGATTGTTCAGTTGGATTAATAAAAGCGAAACTCGGGCCTCCCTGGTGGCGCAGTGGTTGAGAGTCCGCCTGCCGATGCAGGGGATACGGGTTCGTGCCCCGGTCTGGGAGGATCCCATATGCCGCGGAGCGGCTGGGCCCGTGAGCCGTGGCCGCTGGGCCTGCGCGTCCGGAGCCTGTGCTCCGCAACGGGAGAGGCCACAACAGTGAGAGGCCCGCATACCACAAAAAAAAAAAAAAAAAAAAAAAAAAAAAGAATAAAAGCGAAACTCAACTATACGCACCTGTAAGAAATCCACTTTAAATATAAAGACAAGTGTAGGTTAACAGTAAAAGGATGGAAAAAGGTGTGCTATGATAACATTGATTGAAAGAAAGCTGGAGTGGTTTTATTATATAATATCAGACAAATCAGACTTCAGAGTAGGGAAAATTACCAGCAATGAAGAGGAAGATTATGTAATGATGAAAGAATCAACTCACCAAGAAAACATAACAATCCTCAGTGCATAGACACCTAAAAATATAGCTTCAAAGTATCTGAGGCAAAGCTGATAGAAAGGATAAATAGAAAACCCTACAATTACAGTTGGAAACCCCAGTGGTCCTTTCTCAAAAATTTATAGAACAATTAGACAAAAATTCTGTAAGGATCTAGAAGTCCTGAACACTATTAGGTCAAACTTGACCTAATTAATATTTATAAAACACTCTACCCAACAAGAGCAGACTACATATTCTTTTCAGGTGCACATGGAACATTCACCAAGACAGACTATATTCTGTAACATAAAACAAGTCTCAATGAACTTAAGAGGATTAAAATTATAGCAAAGTATCTTTTCTGACCATAACAGGATTAAACCAGAAATCCACAAAAAGTATGTAAAATCCTCAAATATTTGGAAATCAGTAATGTGCTTTTAAGTCATCCATGGGTCAAGTAAGAAATCACAAGGAAATTTAAAAAATATTTTGAATAACATGAAAATGAAGATGTGTGAGATACAACCAAAGGAGTGATTACAGAGAAATTTATAGCATTAAATTCTTGTATTAGAAAAGCAGATTTCATGTAAAAGGTCCCAGCTTCCATCTTGAGAAACTGGAAAAAGAAGAGCAAATTAAACCCAAAGTAAGCAGAAGGAATAATGAAGATAAGTGCAAAAATCAGTGAAACAGAAAACAGAAAAACGACATAGAAAAATCCATGAAAACAAAACCTATTTTTTCACAAAGATGAATAAAAGTCATAAACTTCTAGCCTGACTGATCAAGGAGAAAAGAGAAAAGATACAAATTACCAATAACGGGAATGAGAAATGGGGCCTTACTACAGATCTTACAAACACTGAAAGGATAATAAAGAGAAAGAAACAACTGTATACCAGTCAATTTGATACTTAGATGAAACGGACCAACTCCTGCAAAGACACAAACTACCAAAGCTCACTTAAAAGAAAAAATCTGAGTATCCCAATATTTATTAAGGAAATTTATTCACAGTTTAAAATCTTTCACAAACAAAGCAAAAAACTGTTTCAACAAAGAAAACTCCAGGCTCAGATGGTCTCACTGATTAATTCTATCAATCATTTAAAGAAAAATAATACCAAGTCTACGCAAACTCTTCCAGAAAATAGAAGAGAGCACTTCCCAACACGTTTTATGAAGCATTACCTGGATACCAAAACCAAAGACATAAGAACAGAAAACTATATTCCACATGAACGTAGACACAATTTCCTTAACAAAATCTTAACAAATCCAAATCCTTCAACATACAAAAACTGTATCATGACCACGTGAGGTTATCGCAGCAACACTAGATTGGCTTAACATTTGAAAACAATCGTCTAAAGAAGAAAAACTGTAGGATCATCACAATTAATGGAGAACGAATATGATATAATTATGGAAAATTTAACAAAATATGTGCAAGACCTTGACACTGAAAACTATGACACACTGCCAAAAGAAATTAAAGATTTAGGGCTTCCCTGGTGGTGCAGTGGTTGAGAGTCCGCCTGCCGATGCAGGGGACACGGGTTCGTGCCCCGGTCCGGGAAGATCCCACATGCCGCGGAGCGGCTGGGCCCGTGAGCCATGGCCGCTGGGCCTGCGCGTCCAGAGCCTGTGCTCCGCAACAGGAGAGGCCACAACAGTGAGAGGCCCACGTACCGCCAAAAAAAAAAAAAGAAAAAAAAAAAAGAAATTAAAGACTTAAATAAATGGAGATATATAACATGCTCACGGGTCAGAATCCTTAAAACTTAAGAGGACAAATGCCTTGATAGAAAATAGGCAAAAGATTTAAACAGACACTTAACCAAAGAAGATAGATAAATAGCAAATGAATGCATGAAAAGATGATTAACTTTATTAGTCATTAGGGAAATGCAAATTAATACCACAGTGAGCTACCCATATCACTAAAACTTAAGGAACTGACAACTTTAAGTTTTGATGAACATGAACCTTACTGCTGAGAATGCAAATGGTACAGCCACGTTAGAAAGCAGTTTAGCAGTTTCTTATAAAGTTAAACATACTTTTACTCTTCCTTCCAGAAACCCCACTCCTAGGTATCTACCCAAGACAAATGAATGCTATATCAACGCAAAGACTTATACTCAAATCTTCATTCTTTATTCTTATTGCCCCAAGTTGGACAAAACCCAGATGTCTGTTGGTAGGTAAAAGCATAAACAAATTTTGGCAAATGAATACAATGGAATACTACTCAGCAATGAAAAGGAGTGAGCAACAACATGAAGAATCTCAAAAACATTATGCTAAGTGAAGAAAGCCAGGCACAAAAGACTACATATTTTATCATTTCATTTATATCACGTTCTGTACAAGGCAGCACTA
The DNA here is from genome assembly GCF_964165515.1 of Mesoplodon bidens. Taxonomy (NCBI): domain Eukaryota; kingdom Metazoa; phylum Chordata; class Mammalia; order Artiodactyla; family Ziphiidae; genus Mesoplodon; species Mesoplodon bidens. Next base: position 86,127,474 of record NC_138166.1, read on the forward strand.
TGGAGACAGAAAGCAGATCAGTGGTTGCCAGAGAGGTAGGGGAAGGAGATTGATGACTAAGATGCAAAAGAGAATTTTATGGTGACAGAAATATTTTATATTGTGATTGTGGTGGTTACAGTCTGTGTATATTTGTCAAAACTCACTGAATTATATATAAAATTTGGTGAATTTTCTCATATATAAATTACACTTCATTAAAGCTGATAAAAAATTAGGTGCTTCCTCTGCCTGGTTTAGAAAGTTGAGGGAAGTATAGATGGACCATTCCACAGATGGTCTAACCAGCTCTCAATTTCTTGTGCTATAGAATACGGGTATCTGAGGAGTGGTCCTTGTGGGTGGGAGGAGTGTGTATCTCTGCATGAGAAGGATGGTCAAAAACTCATCCTCAGGAATTCCCTGGTGGTCCAGTGGTTAAGATTCGGTGCTTTCACTGCCGTGGGCCCAGGTTCAATCCCTGGTCGGGGAACTAAGATCCCGTAAGTCACACAGCATGGCCAAAAAAACCAAAAAAATTAAAAAAACTAATCCTCAGTGCAACTTCATGCTGGGAGGACAGCCAGTGAGTTTAAGGCAAGGAGCAATTCCATACCTTTCTTAAAATCGAGTAACAAAGGGATGGGGCTGGGGGTGGGAAGTGGGATGCACAAGGCAGCTCTGCCAGCTGCATGTGAGCTGTGGGAATGCCGATCGTCGCGTCTCTCCTGCTGAAACATTCACAGGTGGTTGGGGTAGGAGGCCCCTAACATAGCCCCTCAGTCTGTTTCTAGACATCCGAAAAGCTGAAGGATGGCGGAAGGATTTTTTTTTTTTTTTTTTTTTTTTTATGGTACGCGGGCCTCCCACTGTTGTGGCCCCTCCCGTTGCGGAGCACAGGCTCCGGACGCGCAGGCTCAGCGGCCATGGCTCACGGGCCCAGCCGCTCCGCGGTATGTGGGATCCTCCCAGACCGGGGCACGAACCCGTTATCCCCTGCATCGGCAGGCGGACTCTCAACCACTGCACCACCAGGGAAGCCCTGGCGGAAGGATTTTTAAGGCCAGATTTCAAATGCAGGGGCCCCATCATTGCAGGCTGCAGTCCCCAGACATTCTCTTGTGAAGCTCAAATCCTTTAGCTAGTATTGTGGGTTGAATTGTATGCCCCCGAATTTCATTATGTCGTTGTCCTAACCCCTAGCACCGCAGAATGTGACCTTATTTGGAAACAGGGCAGTTGCAGATGTAATTAGTTAGGATGACCTCAGGCTGGAGTACAGTGAGCCCCTAATCCAATATGACTGGTGTCCTTAGAAAAAGAGGAACTTTGGACACAGACATGCACACAGGGAGAATGCTGTATGATGATCCGAGTTATGCTGCTATAAGCCAAGGAACTGCTAGGAGCTAGAGAGAGGCCTGGAATAGATCCTTCTTCCCTAGTGCCTTCAGAGGGACTAGGTGCCCTGCAACACCTTGATTTCAGAATTCTCCAGAACTGTGAGACATATTTTTGTTGTCCTAAGTCTCCTAGCTTGTTGCAGCAGCTCTCAAAGACCAGCAGGGCTTGGCGCTGGCTCTAGCTCCCTTTCCGCCCCTCCCCTGCAGGAACTCTTTGCCTGAAACCCCGGTACCCAGGAGGTTATCTGTGGAATAACATTTTGTTTTGTTTCTGTTTTCTTGGAATACCATTTTGCATGGTTGTTTACTGGTCAGGCTTCTCAGATGACAAGGAAGAGACACACAGAGAATCACGAGGATATCTGGGCGCCTGGGGAGGCCGGGAAGACCACCCATTCGGCAGCCCAGTCACCCAGGTCCTAGTTTGTCCCACAATAGGACGTGCAGAGGCTCCACGCAGGACCCAGAGTGTGGCCCCTCAAGGAGCGAGCACCCTGAGCTTAGGGGAGTTTTCTCCATGGTAGTTTCCAGAAGCAGAGTGTGATGTGCCAGTGGCTTTCACTCAGGGCGCACTCATCTATGGGGCTCAGTAAATTAATTAATATTCATAAAGCACTCAGAGCCGGGCTGGTACATCAAGAGTGCCACGTGAGCGTTCCCTCCTGACCTGTCTTAAGGGACCAGCTTTCCTTGAGTTCCAGCTTTTAGACGATTGCTTTTGGGTCACACACTGAGCCCTGGTCCAGTTCTCAAGTTTGGTGTTTCCTGTTGAATAAGCGTCCTTTACGAATGCTGGCACAAGAGAACGTCGGAAAACCCACTTGGATTCCTTTTCTTAATCAGAAACTGTGTATGTGGCTGGCGGTAAAGCCTGGATGCATGGATGGATGGATGGATGGATGGATGGATGGGTGGATGGGTGGATGGATGGATGAGTTTGCCTTCATGTAAGAAGGGAAAGTAAAGGTGAACTGCATGAAAGTAAAGGAGTGTGTGTGTCTGGAGAGGGCAAATTTTGGAGGATGTAAGTATATGCTTGTGTGTCCTTTGGCCCTCCTCAAATAAGGACTACAAGATAGATGGAGATTTTATAGGTTTCATATTCCCTTGCAACGCCGTGTGCTTTGCATCTGGATAAAAGGAGCTGTAAATCTCCCCAGGCTTGAGCTCTGCCTTTCTATCCTTCTTACTGAGATCTTGCTTGGAAATACAGTTGAACAGTCAATGATGAATCATAGCGTCTGTGGAACAGCCCATATAAGGAACAGTTTGCATTTTCATGTGAAAATTTGCTCCTCTTGGTGTTTTCAATTTACCTTTAGAGCCACATTAATTGTTGCCATAAACTACCACTCTGTGCCCAAGTCAGTGGGAGAGGGAGACTCAAGTGGTGGGTCTGCTTGGCTTTGCAGGAGTGGGAAGTGCTCCCTTCCTGTAACATGGGGCATATGAGACCAGGCTGGTCCATGGAGAGCGCCTCTCGTAGCAGCTCCCCCGGGAAAGGTTGTAGCTTCAAACCCAGCTTGAATTCTCCTCCTCCATGCCTGAGTGTCACTTGGTTAAAAATAAGCTAAACACACCAGGTAAAATGTTCTTAGCCTTCTGAGTGTTTCTTGAAGAGACTCAGCTTCTCTCTGTCTGGACGTGTAGCTGCAGAAGTGTTGGGAGGTATTGAGACTTTAATTAGGATTGACCTTTGGATGAAGGTGACACTGTGGGAGGGCAGGAAAGAAACAATGCTCTTGATGACACTGTGGAGTCTCAGTAACACCAGTTGAACCTGTTGAAGGAAGGAGTAGATGCAGTCACTACATCTTTTTTAAAAACAAAAAATTAGGGGCTTCCCTGGGGGCGCAGTGGTTGGGAGTCCGCCTGCCGATGCAGGGGACGCAGGTTCGTGCCCCGGTCTGGGAGGATCCCACATGCCGCGGAGCGGCTGGGCCCGTGAGCCATGGCCGCTGGGCCTGCGCGTCCGGAGCCTGTGCTCCGCAACGGGAGAGGCCGCAACAATGAGAGGCCCACGTACCGCAAAAAATAAAAATAAAAAAATAAAAAATAAATAAAAATTAAAATAAGCTAAACATAAATCGCTCCCCTCCCCCTCTCCTCAGTGCAGAGGAGATGCTCCCTTAGGTAGCTGTTTCTCCCTCTCTGTTTCAGGAATTTGTTGCTTTGGTGGCAGCAAGCCTCATATGGCTCCTACAAATAGGGTCTTTGCTGGAGAATGATAATCTTGGAGGAGCTCCCGTGAGGGCTGGATGAGCCCCTGAGCCCTCAGAGGAAACCATCTTCTGATGCTTGCCCCGGTGGTCACAGAGCCTTCAAGAGGCACCCTGTGGCCAAGGGGGACCAGTCTGCTCTGGCAGAAGATGAAAGAAGTCAAATGAAGACAGAATTAACCCCAGTCTCGCAAAGTGGGGCTCCTCCACCATAATACCCCCAGACAAGGACATTTCACAGTCTGCCGCCCTCCCCTTCCTCAGCTTCTCCTGGCCTTCACAATCCAGGAAGTTCTTAATACTCAGCAGAAACCCTTTCTTTCTGCAGTGCAAATCCATTTCCTTGCCCGGAAGCAGAGAGAGTCAATCTTACACTCTTCTGAGGTTTGCACATCCCTGCATTTCTTTTTTTTTTTTTTTTTTTTTCAGTACGCGGGCCTCTCACTGTTGTGGCCTCACCCTCCCATTGCGGAGCACAGTCTCCGGACGTGCAGGCTCAGCGGCCATGGCTCTCGGGCCCAGCCGCTCCGCGGCACGCGGGATCCTCCCGGACGGGGGCACGAACCCGTGTCCCCTGCATCGGCAGGTGGACTCTCAACCACTGCGCCACCAGGGAAGCCCCCTGCATTTCTTAAACAAATTCTCAGAATGCTATCAAATAAGTTAATGAGGAGCCTTGTAAAAGTGAGAATAATTTCTGTTTTTCCTAATTTACATTTGTCCATTTCCTGAGGTTCCATCCTATTAAACTTTAATTTGCTCCCCTCTCATCCCAAACCTTTCAGGAGTCTGATGTTCGAGTTTTGTTCACACAGTCAGAATCTCTTGGGCTCTAATGGATTACACTTACGGGTAGGCAAGGTATATTGTCTCCCCGAAGTGATTTCCAGATTGGAAGACTGGTCTGAAGGAGAGGGCGAGAGTTTGGGTGATGGGAAAGCAGCGGTGAGAGTTCTCTGACATTGTTTATTTTTGTTTTAGTACTTTTTTCGTCCCATTTTGCAGCAGTTGTGGTTTGAGTGATTTTTTTCTATTACTCTCCTAGTTTCTGTACTTGTGAACTGAGGGGCAGGAGGTTAGGGGCTGGGTGTTCAATCCCACTCTCCTACTTGTATCTTTAAAATATACGAAGAAAGCATGGAAATGGGGAATGCTTTTGGTTGCTTGGAAGGGAGTCCCAGAAAAGAAATACGTTAGATTGAACCATATAAAATCACCATTTTTAAAGGTCAAAAATGGTTGAATATTGCTGATTTCATATGGTTCAATCCAGTACAATCAAACCTCGTTAATTCAGACTAATGCGAGGAAGGTTGGTCTGAAGTTGCTGGAGTGCCACAAAAAAGTCTGAATTATGAGATCATTTTATTTTTTTTTATTTTTTGATTTATAACAAATTTAATCAGTTATACATATACATATGTTTCCATATCCCCTCCCTTTTGCGTCTCCCTCCCACCCTCCCTATCCCACCCCTCCAGGCGGTCACAAAGGACCGAGCTGATCTCCCTGTGCTATGCGGCTGCTTCCCACTAGCTATCTACCTTACGTTTGGTAGTGTATATATGTCCATGCCGCTCTTTCACTTTGTCACAGCTTACCCTTCCCCCTCCCCATATCCTCAAGTCCATTCTCTAGTAGGTCTGTGTCTTTATTCCTGTCTTACCCCTATGTTCTTCATGACATTTTTTATTCTTAAATTCCATATATGTGTGTCAGCATACAGTATTTGTCTTTCTCTTTCTGACTTACTTCACTCTGTATGACAGACTCTAGGTCCATCCACCTCATTACAAATAGCTCAATTTCATTTCTTTTTATGGCTGAGTAATATTCCATTGTATATATGTGCCACATCTTCTTTATCCGTTCATCCGATGATGGACACTTAGGTTATTTCCATCTCCGGGCTATTGTAAATAGGGCTGCTATGAACATTTTGGTACATGTCTCTTTTTGAATTGTGGTTTTCTCAGGGTATATGCCTAGTAGTGGGATTGCTGGGTCATATGGTAGTTCTATTTGTAGTTTTTTAAGGAACCTCCATACCGTTCTCCATAGCGGCTGTACCAATTCACATTCCCACCAGCAGTGCAAGAGTGTTCCCTTTTTTCCACACCCTCTCCAGCATTTATTGTTTCTAGATTTTTTGATGATGGCCATTCTGACTGGTGTGAGATGATATCTCATTGTAGTTTTGATTTGCATTTCTCTAATGAGTAAAGATGTTGAGCATCCTTTCATGTGTTTGTTGGCAGTCTGTATATCTTCTGTGGAGAAATGTCTATTTAGGTCTTCTGCCCATTTTTGGATTGGGTTGTTTGTTTTTTTGTTATTGAGCTGCATGAGCTGCTTATAAATTTTGGAGATTAATCCTTTGTCAGTTGCTTCATTTGGAAATATTTTCTCCCATTCTGAGGGTTGTCTTTTGGTCTTGTTTATGGTTTCCTTTGCTGTGCAAAAGCTTTTAAGTTTCATTAGGTCCCATGTGTTTATTTTTGTCTTTATTTCCATTTCTCTAGGAGGTGGGTCAAAAAGGATCTTGCTGTGATTTATGTCACAGAATGTTCTGCCTATGTTTTCCTCTAAGAGTTTGATAGTGTCTGGCCTTACATTTAAGTCTTTAATCCATTTTGAGCTTATTTTTGTGTATGGTGTTAGGGAGTGATCTAATCTCATACTTTTACATGTCCCTATCCAGTTTTCCCAGCACCACTTACTGAAGAGACTGTCCTTTCTCCACTGTACATTCCTGCCTCCTTTATCAAAGATAAGGTGACCATATGTCCGTGGGTTTAACTCTGGGCTTTCTATCCTGTTCCATTGATCTATCTTTCTGTTTTTGTGCCAGTACCATACTGTCTTGATTACTGTAGCTTTGTAGTATAGTCTGAAGTCAGGGAGCCTGATTCCTCCAGCTCCATTTTTCGTTCTCAAGATTGCTTTGGCTATTTGGGGTCTTTTGTGTTTCCATACAAATTGTGAAATTTTTTGTTCTAGTTCTGTGAAAAATGCCAGTGGTAGTTTGATAGGGATTGCATTAAATCTGTAGATTGCTTTGGGTAGTAGAGTCATTTTCACAATGTTGATTCTTCCAATCCAAGAACATGGTACATCTCTCCATCTATTTGTATCATCTTTAATTTCTTTCATCAGTGTCTTATAATTTTCTGCATACAGGTCTTTTGTCTCCTTAGGTAGGTTTATTCCTAGATATTTTATTCTTTTTGTTGCAATGGTAAATGGGAGTGTTTCCTTGATTTCACTTTCAGATTTTTCATCATTAGTATATAGGAATGCCAGAGATTTCTGTGCATTAATTTTGTATCCTGCAACTTTACCAAATTCATTGATTAACTCTAGTAGTTTTCTGGTAGCATCTTTAGGATTCTCTATGTATAGTATCATGTCATCTGCAAACAGTGACAGCTTTACTTCTTCTTTTCCAATTTGGATTCCTTTTATTTCCTTTTCTTCTCTGATTGCTGTGGCTAAAACTTCCAAAACTAGGTTGAATAAGAGTGGTGAGAGTGGGCAACCTTGTCTTGTTCCTGATCTTAGTGTAAATGGTTTCAGTTTTTCACCATTGAGGACGATGCTGGCTGTGGGTTTGTCATATATGGCCTTTATTATGTTGAGGAAAGTTCCCTCTATGCCTACTTTCTGCAGGGTTTTTATCATAAATGGGTGTTGAATTTTGTCGAAAGCTTTCTCTGCATCTATTGAGATGATCATATGGTTTTTCTCCTTCAATTTGTTAATATGGTGTATCACGTTGATTGATTTGCGTATATTGAAGAATCCTTGCATGCCTGGAATAAACCCCACTTGATCATGGTGTATGATCCTTTTAATGTGCTGTTGGATTCTGTTTGCTAGTATTTTGTTGAGGATGTTTGCATCTATGTTCATCAGTGATATTGGCCTGTAGTTTTCTTTCTTTGTGACATCCTTGTCTGGTTTTGGTATCAAGGTGATGGTGGCCTCATAGAATGAGTTTGGGAGTGTTCCTCCCTCTGCTATATTTTGGAAGAGTTTGAGAAGGATAGGTGTTAGCTCTTCTCTAAATGCTTGATAGAATTCGCCTGTGAAGCCATCTGGTCCTGGGCTTTTGTTTGTTGGAAGATTTTTTATCACAGTTTCAATTTCAGTGCTTGTGATTGGTCTGTTCATATTTTCTATTTCTTCCTGGTTCAGTCTCGGCAGGTTGTGCATTTCTAAGAATTTGTCCATTTCTTCCAGGTTGTCCATTTTATTGGCATAGAGTTGCTTATAGTAATCTCTCATGATCTTTTGTATTTCTGCAGTGTCAGTTGTTACTTCTCCTTTTTCATTTCTAATTCTATTGATTTGAGTCTTCTCCCTTCTTTTCTTGATGAGTCCGGCTAATGGTTTATCAATTTTGTTTATCTTCTCAAAGAACCAGCTTTTAGTTTTATTGATCTTTGCTATCGTTTCCTTCATTTCTTTTTCATTTATTTCTGATCTGATTTTTATGATTTCTTTCCTTCTGCTAACTTTGGGATGTTTTTGTTCTTCTTTCTCTAATTGCTTTAGGTGCAAGGTTAGGTTGTTTATTCGAGATGTTTCCTGTTTCTTAAGGTGGGATTGTATTGCTATAAACTTCCCTCTTAGAACTGCTTTTGCTGCATCCCATAGGTTTTGGGTCGTCGTGTCTCCATTGTCATTTGTTTCTAGGTATTTTTTAATTTTCTCTTTGATTTCTTCAGTGATCAACTTCATTATTAAGTAGTGTATTGTTTAGCCTCCATGTGTTTGTATTTTTTACAGCTCTTTTCCTGTAATTGATATCTAGTCTCATAGCATTGTGGTCGGAAAAGATACTTGATACAATTTCAATTTTCTTAAATTTACCAAGGCTTGATTTGTGACCCAAGATATGATCTATCCTGGGGAATGTTCCATGAGCACTTGAGAAAAATGTGTATTCTGTTGTTTTTGGATGGAATGTCCTATAAATATCAATTAAGTCCATCTTGTTTAATGTATCATTTAAAGCTTGTGTTTCCTTATTTATTTTCATTTTGGATGATCTGTCCATTGGTGAAAGTGGGGTGTTAAAGTCCCCTACTATGATTGTGTTACTGTCGATTTCTCCTTTTATGGCTGTTAGTATTTGCCTTATGTATTGAGGTGCTCCTATGTTGGGTGCATAAATATTTACAATTGTTATATCTTCTTCTTGGATCGATCCCTTGATCATTAGGTAGTGTCCTTCTTTGTCTCTTCTAGTAGTCTTTATTTTAAAGTCTATTTTGTCTGATATGAGAATTGCTACTCCAGCTTTCTTTTGATTTCCATTTGCATGGAATATCTTTTTCCATCCCCTTACTTTCAGTCTGTATGTGTCTCTAGGTCTGAAGTGGGTCTCTTGTAGACAGCATATATATGGGTCTTGTTTTTGTATCCATTCAGCCAATCTGTATCTTTTGGTGGGAGCATTTAGTCCATTTACATTTAAGGTAATTATCGATATGTATGTTCCTATTCCCATTTTCTTAATTGTTTTGGGTTCGTTATTGTAGGTCTTTTCCTTCTGTTGTGTTTCTTGCCTAGAGAAGTTCCTTTAGCATTTGTTGTAAAGCTGGTTTGGTGGTGCTGAACTCTCTCAGCTTTTGCTTGTCTGTAAACGTTTTAATTTCTCCATCAAATCTGAATGAGATCCTTGCTGGGTAGAGTAATCTTGGTTGCAGGTTTTTCTCCTTCATCACTTTAATTATGTCCTGCCACTCCCTTCTGGCTTGTAGAGTTTCTGCTGAGAGATCAGCTGTTATCCTGATGGGGATTCCCTTGTGTGTTATTTGTTGTTTTTGCCTTGCTGCTTTTAATATGATTTCTTTGTGTTTAATTTTTGACAGTTTGATTAATATGTGTCTTGGCGTATTTCTCCTTGGATTTATTCTGTATGGGACTCTCTGTGCCTCCTGGACTTGATTAACTATTTCCTTTCCCATTTTAGGGAAGTTTTCAACTATAATCTCTTCAAATATTTTCTCAGTCCCTTTCTTTTTCTCTTCTTCTTCTGGAACCCCTATAATTCGAATGTTGGTGTGTTTAATGTTGTCCCAGAGGTCTCTGAGACTGTCCTCTGTTCTTTTCATTCTTTTTTCTTTATTTTGCTCTGCAGCAGTTATTTCCACTATTTTATCTTCCACCTCACTTATCCGTTCTTCTGCCTCAGTTATTCTGCTATTGATCCCATCTAGAGTATTTTTTATTTCATTTATTGTGTTTTTAATCGATGCTTGATTCATCTTTAGTTCTTCTAGGTCCTTGTTAACTGTTTCTTGCATTTTGTCTATTCTATTTCCAAGATTTTGGATCTGGGAAATAGAATCTTGGATCAGCTTTACCATCATTATTCTGAATTCTTTTTCAGGTAGACTGCCTATTACCTCTTCATTTGTTAGATCTGGTGGGTTTTTATCTTGCTCCTTCTCCTGCTGTGTGTTTTTCTGTCTTCTCATTTTGCTTATGTTACTGTGTTTGGGGTCTCCTTTTTGCAGGCTGCCGGTTCGTAGTTCCCGTTGTTTTTGGTGTCTGTCCCCAGTGGCTAAGGTTGGTTTAGTGGGTTGTGTAGGCTTCCTGGTGGAGGGGACTAGTGCCTGTGTTCTGGTGGATGAGGCTGGATCTTGTCTTTCTGGTGGGCAGGTCCACGTCTGGTGGTGTGTTTTGGGGTGTCTGCGGACTTTTTATGATTTTAGGCCACCTCTCTGCTAATGGGTGGCGTTGTGTTCCTGTCTTGCTAGTTGTTTGGCATAGGGTGTCCAGCACTGTAGCTTGCTGGTCGTTGAGTAAAGCTGGGTGCTGATGTTGAGATGGAGATCTCTGGAAGATTTTTGCCGTTTGATATTATGTGGAGCTGGGAGGTCTCTTGTGGACCAGTGTCCTGAAGTTGGCTCTCCCACCTCAGAGGCGCAGCACTGACTCCTGGCTCCTCAATTTGGGATGATTCGTTGTCTATTCAGGTATTCCACAGATGCAGGGTACATCAAGTTGATTGTGGACCTTTAATCCGCTGCTTCTGAGGCTGCTGGGAGAGGTTTCCCTTTCTCTTCTTTGTTCTCACAGCTCCTGGGTCTCAGCTTTGGATTTGGCCCCGCCTCTGCGTGTAGGTCGCCGGAGGGCGTCTGTTCTTCGCTCAGACAGGACAGGGTTAAAGGAGCAGCCGCTTCGGGGACTCTGGCTCACTCAGGCCGGGCGGGAGGTAGGGGCACGGAGTGCGGGGCGAGCCTGCAGCGGCAGAGGTCGGCGTGACGTTGCACCAGCCCGAGGCGCGCCGTGCGTTCTCCCAGGGAAGCCGCCCCTGGATCCCGGGACCCCGGCAGTGGCGGGCTGCACAGGCTCCCGGAAGGGCGGTGTGGGCAGTGACCTGCGCTCGCACACAGGCTTCTTGGCGGCAGCAGCAGCAGCCCCAGCGTCCCACGCCCGTCACTGGGCTCCGCGCTTTCAGTCGCGACTCGCGCCCGTGTGTGGGGCTCCTTTAAGCAGCGCTCCTAATCCCCTCTCCTCGCGCACCAGGAAACCAAGAGGGAAGAAAAAGTCTCTTGCCTCTTCGGCAGCTCCAGAGTTTTCCCGGACTCCCTGACAGCTAGCTGTGGCACATTAGCCCCCTTCACGCTGAGTTCTCGCCGCCAGCCCCAGTCCTCTCTCTGCGCTCTGACCGAAGCCCAAGCCTCAGCTTCCAGCGCTGCGCGCCCCGGCGGGCGAGCAGACAAGCCTCTCGGGCTGGTGAGTGCCGCTCGGCACCGATCCTCTGTGTGGGGATCTCTCCGCTTTGCCCTACCCAGGTATGTGGGGAGTTTCTTGCCTTTTGGGAGGTCTGGGGTCTTCTGCCAGCATTCAGTAGGTGTTCTGTAGGAGTTGTTCCACGTGTAGCTGTATTTCTGGTGTATCCGTGGGGAGGAAGGTGATCTCCGTGTCTTGAACAGATATTTTTCCGGGAGAACGCACGGCACGCCTCCGAGATCATTTTAAAGACATGCAACTTTCCTGCACCCCAACGCTGACAGTAACAGGAAGTAGGTCAAAAAAATATACTGTCTCTACAAGTCCATGGAGACATGTCTAGTTAATAAAGACAATTTATACTGAGCCTACAAATATGTTGGGTAAAGGGTGATTTAATCTAAGGTGTGCTTGAGAATGCTTGCGACGTTTATTCTTTTAAGTAGCTTTAAATGGTTTCCTTCTGATTTACATATATGACTAGTTTCCTTCCTTCGAAGAGAGCAATTGGATGGCTGAAGTTTACTGTCTGAATTATTTCTTATTCCAAAATGGTGGATTCCAAATTAATGATGCTTGACTACTCTATTCCCAACCTCAGGGTTGGACATTAGGTTAATGAAAATCAATGGAGACTAGCTCTCAAGGATCAAGGAGGAGGACATATACTTGACAAAAACATATGTGACATGAAGAGTGAAGCTGGTTTTCTTGAATGCTTCATACACTGACTCTGAAGGCAGTTTCAGAGGCAAAGTTCCATCAGTGTTTAAAGTAATAACAGCAAACTTGAAAGGAGTCAGCCGCATCCTACAGAACCGCTTCGAAGAGCAACGTAATGTGAACGGACAAATTCCAACCTTTTATGGTTTTAAAAAATGCTCTCATGTGCTCGTTCTCCTAGCATAATATTTATTCCTTTAAACATATTCTTAAAGTTTCCTTCTAAATAATAGCAGTCTCTAGTGACGTTTAAGTTTATCTGCAAGTGAGTTTTATCCATTTTCTGCTTCCCTGAAACTCCAAGGGTATGCATGGATAGGTGGGAAGGTGACGGAAATGGAGCCAAGGATTGGTGACCAGCAGAGACGAAGATTGATAGCTTGTTTGATCAAATTGGGATTAGGTATAATCCTAATTTTCAGGAGTGCACCAGTGGTGTATGGCCAAGTCTGTCCTCACAGAGTTCCTTCTCTGGCTTGTGTGTCCTTCCGATTCAAGGGGGATATTCTCGAGGAAAATACTTCTTTCTCAGGATGAGTTGGTGTACATCCCACCTTACTTTTTCCTGTGCTGCCCTCTTTTGCTTTGAAATGTCAAATAGGGCTCCAAGGAGGGGCAGATCTGACTAGGCTACTGGAAGGAACTGACTCAGTTTTCAGTTAACACGTCTCCACTAAAAGGGGCTATGAAACAAAAATGGGGCCGCAAAAAATGTGGGTGGTTACTTAAGAAAACGAAACAGATCAGTGAGGGAGGGAATGGTTCTGTATCTTCATTGTGGTTACACAATTCTATGCCTTTGTCCAAAACGCGTAAACCTGTACACCAAAAAGAGCAGGTGGACTGGATGTAAATTAAAAGCAACTAAATAAATGTGAAACAAGACCAGTCCTTCCTTGGTAGCCTGCAGAGTGGATGCCCGCGTGGTGAGGTCTTCTGGGCACCTCTTCCAGCGCTGCCACTGGCCAGCAGGCTTGCCTCCGGCGCCGTGTCCCTGCCACAGGAGAAGAGGAGGGCCACAGTCTGAGTGCCCCCTCGCTCTGCGTGAACTCCGTGGTGAGGAGACTCCAACACAGCGCAGTGCCCAGCGGAGCGAGAGCCTCACCGCTGCTCCTTGAATGAGCTTGATCTCGCACACTGCTGTATGAAGTCCAGATACTCTGATCTTGTCCTTGTCAGAGTCGTTCAGTCAGGCGACACTCACTGGACGTCTACCTTGTGCTGAGGGCACAAAGTCGTGCTGGCACTCGGGCAGAAAAAGAAGACGCAGCCCCTGGGCTTGAGCTCCTCCAGTGGGGGAGGCAGCCTGTAAACAAATGATTAGAGCACTTTGTAATTAATGCTAATAGAGGAGCCTGCACACTGCTCCCGGGGCACGGGGGAGGGGTGACTCGCTCAGCCTCCAGTCACCACCTTCCAGCTGCTCCAAGAGAGTTCCTGTGCTTTGGGGCCTGAAAAGAAAGAGGCTTTGCCCAGGAAGGCACTGATGCTTGGTCAGCTCAACGCATCATCACACACACAGACACACCTCACACACATCATTCACAGTACAGCACACAGATACAGGACACCACACACAGACACACACAACACATACAGACACACCTCACACAGACACCTCACACTTCACAGACACACATCACAATCATACACAAGACACACATCACACACAAACACACATCACGTACACACATCACACAGACACACATCACACTTATATCACATACATCACACACATCACGTATTACACACAGAGAACATCCTCCCCACAGACACACACATCACAGATATTACACACACGTGATACACACTACACACATCACACAGACATCACAGACACACATCGCAATCATATAGAGACACTCACAGACATACATATCACACACAGCCACGCACATCACACAAATATACACACAGACGCACCAGACATCACATACATCACACATATCACACACATCACGTATCACACACATAGAACACCCCCCCAAAGACACACACCACAGATACTACACAATCACACACATTACACACACAGACATATCACACACACACATGCACACACACCCCCCTGAAGACCTCCCCTTCTCCTATAGGATGATTAATGTCAACCCTGGCCCCTTCTCCTCGTGGACCACAAGGGAAGCAGCCCAGGCACAGCTTGAGTTGGTGACGCCCCTGGCGGGCTGGGTAGTGGTTGTGGGTGAATTCCTGCCTCTCACTACGATCCTTCCTAGTGCCTTTTCCTCACCGGCTGCAGCAGTCTAGGCTGCCTGACGGTCACCATGGCAACGGTCTCTCTTGCCATCTTCTACAGTGCAGGGTGCTTCCTTGCCGGAGTACTGGCCCCTGACCAGCGCCTAGCCAAGCCGCAGGCTCTGTGTCCGCCTCTCTGGGTTGTTTCAAGGCCTTAGTTTTTGTGCCAGGTATCAACAGTGGACTGGAGCACGTGGAGTTCTGCTTGTCCAGGCCTGGTCCCTCAGCTTCCTGTTCAGTTTCAGGAGCTGCTGACAGTAGCTGCTCTGACACAAGGTGACTGAAGAGGTCCTGAATATTCAGACCATCAGCTGTCAAGGACAAGGTGGCCACGCCAAAGAGATGAGCTGGGAACTAGTGCTGGACAAATTAGAGCCTGTTGATTGCAGGGTGACCAGGGTGGCAAAGAGACTGATGTGAGGAGTGAACAAAGGAGCCAGCGATGCAGGGATGCACAGATTGAAGGAGAGAAGTGTCATGGGGAACAGCCCCACTGACCAGGTATTGTATAGAAAAGGGGGCAGAAGCAGTCTATGGGGCGTCGTTAGTATCTCTTGGACCAAATGATTGGTAAAGAAAAGGCCACAGAAATTGCTTCTCCTTCCTCATGCTTCTGAAAAGTCTCCTAAGCCTTTCAAAGGTGGAAGGCGCTGCCTTTGAGGAAGTGAGCTCCTCGTCAATGCAGATAATCAAGCAGAGGCTAGGTGGCCATTGGGTGGGCATTCAAGTATGGGATGCACCTTAACTGTCTCATCCGAACCTGACTGGTCTTGCCATTGTCCTGTGAGTAGCCGTGACTCCCATGGTGCCCACTTTCTTACCTGTGAAATGAGGGGTGGGACCAGAGCATGACTCAGACTCTGTATTCTTCACAGCCCTATGTTCAGATCCCCCCTTTTTTTTTTTAAGAAACTTTATTTTTCTTCAACCTATTTCCGTTTTAAGAGTTTGTGGAAGAACAGTTTAAGACCACTCAGTGGTTGTTGCTACCCACTCAGTGGCCTGAGCAGTGGCAGGCTGAGCACTCCAGTCTCCAGTGGGGAACTGCAGAATAGGCACAGAGGGCACCTGCACACCTTCGGACCAGCCTCAGGCTGAGGAGCAGTGAACTCAGGAGGTGGGGCGGTCCATTCACCCTGAAACTCCTCCTTGGTCACAGCCTTCTCAGCTGCCGCCTGCTCTTCCTTTTCCACCTCTTCAGGATCTCTGTAGAAGTAGAGATCAGGCATGACCTCCCATGGGTGTTCACGGGAGATGGTGCCACGCATGCGCAGAACTTCCTGGGCAAACATCCGCCACATCATACCCACTGAGTGAGCTCCCTGGTTGTTGCACGGGATGGCAATGTCCACATACTGCAGAGGAGACTCTGTGTTACACAGAGCAATGGTAGGCAGGTTAACGTAAGAGGCCTCTTAACGTGAGAGGCTGGTGGTCAGCCCTGGGATCAGTAACCACCAGAAGGCTTGACTCCCGGAAGGCTGCCTGGATCTGGTTAGTGAAGATTCCAGGAGAGAAGCAGCCAGCAGTAGGAGTGGCTCCAGTGGCAGCAACACACTTCAGCCCAGCTCGCTGGCCAGTGTTCCTGGAGGATACGACGCGGACATCAGCTGGGTTTTCAATGGCAACAGTGGCACGAGCTGCCAACAGAAGCTTCTCCCAGGTTCTCTTCAGCTTTATGATGTAGGTGCCATCACTTCTCCCTTTGTAGATGGACTGTTCCATTTGGAAGTCAGGGTTGGTGCCACCTAAGTGGGTTCCTGCTGCAAGGAATTTGAGGACATACCCCTCCTTCATTTGCAGGACATCAAGGGCTCCGGGCATTGTGAAAGTTTCCCTTTAAGTTACGACGGGAATCCAGAACAAAGCTGTATGGACCCCTGTCTGGAGCGGAAAGCAGATCCCATTTTTTAAACCTGATTCTGACTCCATGGCGCCTAATTTGATAGGTTTAAAGCACCTCCTATTGTTCTGAGCACTTTCCTGTTCACGATCTTATGATCTCTACCCCATTGCTTTCTGAAGTACATAGAGCAGGTATGATCACAGAGGCAGGGAAGGTTCTGACTTCTGAAGGCCACCAGTAAGTTAGCAGTAGAGCCAATGCAGAGGCCAGGTCTTGGGTGTGCCAGGCCACCGTCCGTTCTTGCCCATGGCATGTTCACTGGACAGATTAGCCCGTGGAGAGGGGTTATCAGCAGTACCGTGAAAATAAAAAAAATAAAAGTCTGGCTGTCGGTTGCTTTCAACTTTGAGTTTGCTGCTAAACTCCGAGACACAAAGTTGCTAACTGTATGTGCGTGAATACATGGGTTATGTAAAAGTGATTTGTGCCCATGGAGCTGGGTGGGGTATAAGCTGAATAATAGAAGTGTCTAATAAACCTGACCTGGTCTCCCTTAAAACTTGTCGTGGCAGTGCTGAGAAGGGAGGGGCTGGCTACTGGGTCTGCTTGGTATTGCATCCAAGCTGAAAATTCGACAGGCGTATGGAAACATCAAATAAGATCCCACTGCTCTAATTCTTTATTCAGGCCCCTGGGGAATAATGCGTCCAGTGCAACAACCCAGTATCCCTATGTGCTATTGTAAATCCCCTTTCTCTGCCTTTTTAAAAATCACTGTCTCTTTCTTTTTTTTTTTTTCTGTGGTACACGGGCCTCTCACTGCTGTGTCCTCTCCCGTTGCGGAGCACAGGCTCCGGATGCGCAGGCTCAGTGGCCATGGCTCACGGGCCCAGCCGCTCTGCGGCATGTGGGATCTTCCCGGACCTGGGCACGAACCCGTGTCCCCCGCATCGGCAGGCGGACTCTCAACCACTGCGCCACCAGGGAAGCCCTGTCTCTTTCTTTTAATAAATCCAGCCAGAGCAATGAACGCAAATGTGAAACTGTACAGTATATGTGTATCTGCTGGACTCGTCAGTGGCTGATGGCTTTGCCTGTGGGAAGCTCTCCGCGCTGACCTAACCTTTGTCTCCAGGTGAACTGGCGTAATGAGGAATCTTGCAGCACCCTGCTCTTTCTTTCCGGGGGCTCCGATGACCTTTCCTCTTCTTCACCAGCTCTTGGTAAAGTGGGAGGAAGGGCACAGCCCTCCGGTTCCGCTTAGGATTTGTAACCTGAAGCCTGAGGCTTGTTCACCTGTGTGATGTAGGGACAGTGACTCAAGGGTCGAAGGAAGAGAAACAGGTGACGGAAGGAGGAGACTCACCAGGCAGGCCAGCCATCTTGCCTTTGGGAGGGGCCAGAGGTCTTTGGGAACAGGTGGGACTATGGTTCAAGCTGGACTTGGGGGGGCAGCCTCCGTGTTGGTGGTGGAGAAGCCACACATCTGGGAGGCCACGGAGTCCCAGACACAGTGTTGAGGAGCCGTAGGTCCTGGTCCTTCCTCAGGATTTGTGTTGCGTCTACTCACCTTAGATACTGGAAGAGTTGGGGCCGGGTGGCAGAAGGTGAGCTGCCAGGGAGACAGAGGTGCCCTGGCTTGGTGGGACTGTCCTGCTGGCCTAAACAAAGCCCAGGAATGCTGTCTTCGCTCTGCTCACTAAAGCTCTGGCTTCTTTTCCTAGTCAGAGCCATACAGGGTAATCTGGTCTTCCCTGGAATCATCCTGACATTGATGAGGTCACTGCTGCAGCTCCCCTCCCAGATGGCCTTTCAGTGTCTGCTTGCCCACTTCCAGGATCCCAGCCCACCCAGGGGCCCTGGCCCGCGTTGGCTAGATCCAGTATTAGAAAGTCCCTTCCTTATGTGGAGCTGAACTCCACTGCCTTTCATCCTCCACCATTGGTTCTAGGTGTTAAGCTGGAGCTATGTGACATAAATCCAGTCACCCCATGGGCCACCTCCTCAAACGTTTAAAGACAGATGTCCCATCTCTGCTGGGTCTTCTCTTCTCACGATGTGGTTGTCAGACCCCTCACCACCTGGTCCCCCTGTTCTAGGGGTGAATCAGTTAGTTAGTCTTTGCCGTGTTTGCACTGTGGAGCACGGGTGTGAACGCCAGTCTACACTGAAGGAGGCTTCTCATCCTTGGCAAGCAGGTCAGACCCCCGAGAGGACCACATCTGCTTTCCGGGATAGGCTTTGGCATAGACATTCCTGCCCAGCCAGCCTTCCGCATGAAAAGGAAGAGGAGGCAAAGCCTCTGAGGGTAGAGCCCTAGAGAGTAGCACCCATGAGGACCAGACCTGGGATCGGAAGCCAGGACACTGCTCCCCTCCCCAAAGACCCAGCGTTCACATCAGCGATAGACTTCCGTCTTCCCAATCTGAGTGGCCTGGATCCTTCCCATAATCAGTGCAGCGCTCCCGGAGGGCACAGCATCCACTGATCTCCCCTCAAGCCACTCTTCCACTCAGGATGTTTAAAATGGCAGGCACGACTCTGATGACCTCACCCCGGTGGCGTGAGGCTGACTCATGCAGTGTCTTTAAGCCGACTGAGCCCATTGAGAGCTCGGCCAGACAGTGCTGGCTGAAGGAGACTCAAGTCTTTTGCTGTCATTATTGCTGTAGCTTCTTGAATGGTTTATTGGAAACAGTCTTCAGTGATACCGAATAGCTGCAAATACAGTGCAAAAAACTTTTTTCTTCCTCAACTATTTCAGAGTATGTTGCTGACATCATGCCCATCCCCATGAATACTTTATAGTTTATATATTCTACAAACAAGGACATGCTCTTATGTGACCATAAACAATCATTGAAGGCAGGAAGTGACCTGATTCATGACTAACATTGAATCCTCAGACCCCAGTTAAGTTTGGCCAGCTGCCCCAATGATGATCTTTAGAGTAAAAGGATCCAGTCTGGGGTCACACACTGCATTTCGCTGTTGTGTCTCCCTAATCTCCTTCACTCTGGAACA
This sequence comes from Mesoplodon bidens, assembly GCF_964165515.1. Lineage (NCBI taxonomy): Eukaryota > Metazoa > Chordata > Mammalia > Artiodactyla > Ziphiidae > Mesoplodon > Mesoplodon bidens. The sequence continues at coordinate 86,146,670 of NC_138166.1, forward strand.
GATTCCCAGTCCTTTCTTAACTTTCCAGACATTGACACTTTTGAAGCCGCCAGGCCGACTCTTTTGATTAATGTCCCTTACATTGGGTTTGTCTGATTTGATGTTTCCTCATGATTAGATTCAGACTATGCATCTTAGGCAGGAGTTTCGTAGAAGTGATGCTCTGCCCTTCTTATTGCAGCTTAGCAGGCATCCCGTGATTCTCATTTGTCCCAGACTTGGTGAGATAGGCTTTGATGACTTTTGTTTAAGGTGGTGTCACCAGCCTTCTCCACGGCAGAGTTACTCTTTTCCTCTTTGTAAGTGACCATGTGTGGAGATGCCTTGAGATGAGGTGAAGATCCCATTCCTTATCAAACTTCAATTTATTCATTTATCTATATCAGGATGAACTTGTGTTTCATATTTTATTCAATGGATGGTACCTTATTATTATTATGTCTTTTGATGCTGAAATTGTCTCAGAGTTGCCCGGTGGGAATCCCTTCACGCTAGCTTTAGTGTCCTTTTCACAAGTCCCCATCATTCTTTGAGTGCTTCCTTCCTTACGGTAAAGTAAGATATTCCAAATTCGTGTTGTACTCTCCCTGCCCCTGTCTGGAATCAGCCCATTTTTCAGGGAGCCCTGATTCCTTTCAGTGGAGAATGATATTTAGAAACCAAGATCTAAGGGCTAGGTGTGCTCATGGGTACTGGGGTGGCTCCCAGACCCTCTTGGTGGACAGAGTGGAGAAATATGTGCATGTATGTCTACACATACAATGGCATGCGTATTTATATGTTTATCTAACTAAATACTAAAAACCATCAGTTCACATAGATACCACAAATTCCAATCTCACACCTCAGGATTCACTTTAGTTTTCATCCTTTTTATGCTTGTAGCTTCCTTCTCTAACAGTGGGAAATCTGGCTCCTGTTTATGTTTCTTTTTTTTTTAAACATTTTTTAAAATTTAATTTATTTATTTATATTTTTGGCTGTGTTGGGTCTTCGTTTCTGTGCAAGGGCTTTCTCTAGTTGTGGCGAGCGGGGGCCACTCTTCATCGCAGTGTGCGGGCCCCTCACTGTCGTGGCCTCTCTTGTTGCGGAGCACAGGCTCCAGACACGCAGGCTCAGTAGTTGTGGCTCACGGGCCCAGTTGCTCCGTGGCATGTGGGATCTTCCCAGACCAGGGCTTGAACCTGTGTCCCCTGCATTGGCAGGCAGATTCTCAACCACTGCGCCACCAGGGAAGCCCCTATGTTTCTTATTTGATCCATCTCCCCTTATGTAATCTTCCATTGCCACCATCACCCCTTCCTGGCACAGATGCCCTCCTCATCCCTCTTGGCCTCCCAGCCTGTCCCAGGCTGTCCCCCTAACCTGGTGAGGAAGACCCTTCCAATCCTTTTAGGTACCCATACCCCTCGCCTAGCTGCCCCCTCCTGGGACTCCCTCCTTACCCTCTGGAGCTCCAGCACCCCATACCAGGCTCCCCCTGTGGCCCTCGTCCCATGAAGGAACCTCTCACAGTGCTCAGGCTCCAGACCCTGAGCTGAGCTGTCCTTGGTTGGGTCCTCCTCTCCACACTTGGGCTCCAACACTTGGCTCTGGGCCACTGTGTCTCCCCAGTGCCGGCCGTGGCACAGGTGCCCACTTTTCTAGGATGCCCCTGTCCGCCCCCACCCCCCACCCCTGGGTGGTTTGTGGCCTGAATAGTTCAGGAAGAAAAGGAATAGGAAGAAAGAAGAGAGGCTGCATCTGGGATTCTTAACTGTTGTCACCAGGGGGTCCTCCCTGCTCTGTTCAAATGAAAAGCTCGGGACAGCTGCCTGGCAAATGCTGGATTTGTAAAGGCCCGTGAGCAGGGCAACCTGCACTTTGGCACATGAAGGTGAAGTGCAGTGGGGACTGAGGCGGCCTTTGGGTAATATGTAGATTATCCCATTCTGAGGCGCATTAACGAAGTGCTAATTGTGCTTTCTGAATGCAGTTTGGTGCCAGTGGCAGGAATAACTCTGGCACCTGCTTGGACTTTAGACTTGCAGATTAACTCAAATGGAAAGAGTAGCAAAACAGGGAATAATTTGTTCTCTAATAAGCCACTTGGAAGCCAACTCATTTCTACAGTTGGTGTCACAAAAGTGCAGCCCAGTGATTGGAACAGGAAGCTGTGGATCTGGTGTGCGGGGTGCTGTGTTGTTTGTGCCAGCTTCCTGAACAATCCACCTCACTTCGCATCCATTCGCCTCAGTTTACCTTCCCACTCTTAGGGATGAGAAGAATTTTATTCACATAGGACACATGGGATCCAGAGGGCTCCGTTTTCTGTCCTTGTCACTTGTACGCACGTGGGCAGCTCCAATAAATTGGATGAGAAGGGCAGCAGAGCAGGAAACGGGTATCTGCATTTATGGGCGATTCTCTCCGGATGTGCTTCGCAAAGTGGTGTCCCTGGACCAGCAGCATTGCCATCAGCTCGCAGCTGGTTGGAAGTGCAAATCCACAGGCCCCCCCTCCCCTCACCCCAGACCTACTGAATCAGAAGCTGGGGATGGGGCCCAGCGGTCTGTGGTTTAAAAAACCCTGTGGCGTGATTCTGATGCTCGCCAAAGTTCACCATGCGCTGATCAGCTCTAGGAGATGTGGCCCAGTTCAGTCCCACAGGGTTTACTGAGCATTTACTACTAAGTTACTCAGCATGTGGTTCCTGAGGTCCTGCTGTGTGCCAGTCGTGGGGCTGAATTGTGAACAAGGCAGCCACGGTTCCTGCCTTCCCGGGGCATGTTGTCTCATGACTGATGCATTGAACAAGCAAACAGGTGGGATGCTAGACGTGAAACCACAGGTGCTTGGTGGGAGACTCGTGGAGGGTTCTTGGTTTAGTTACACAGGGGAGTCAGGGATGGCTACTCTGAGCAAGTGACATCTACACAGCAGCAATGCTCCCTAGGAAGCCATGGAAAGTTGGCTGGAGAGAGGAACAAGGTAGGGAAGTTTGTGAACCCTCCTGTATCCGCGAAGGCAGCCAGAAGAGTGCTGGCTTGAAGCCCAAGATGCAGGAGCGGGAGTGTGGGCTGTCTCTCCTTCCTTTCCTTGCCTTTGCTCTGAGATGACTTTGGAGGAGGAGCTGTGTCTCCCTGGCTCGGTGGGGGGAGGGGGGAGGGAGGTGTGGGGGGGAGCTCTGTTTATTATCCAGCCGGCGGAGATAGCATCATCATCATTTTCCAGGGGCCAGATACGTGCAATATTAAAAACGAAATCATGTGATTTGCTGACAGTACTTAATGGGTAATTCAAGGGGCCTTATTATTCCCATACATCATGTCTGGCTTGTGACAGGCAGCAGGGTTCCTGGCACAGGGGAAGCTCACGTGCCTTCAGTTTGGGTTTTTTCTTCCTTCCTGAGGTGACAACCGGCCTCCAGGTCCCTATTTGAATGGCTGGTCCCTGAAGCTTCGTCAGGGGCCACTTGGTGCTGAGGTGGGTATTAAGGTCGCAGTGGAGGGGGGGCAGTCTCTGAAGGTAAGGGGCTGACCCACTGCTCTGTTGGTGGTTGAATAATGTTGATCAGCCCAAGGTCTCTGACAGAGAAAGCTGCCAGAGATGCTGTTCCCAAACCCGCTGACTGCTGACCATGTGGGCAGAGGACAGTGTGCTTACATTTTTACCAGTTGGGTCAGAGGCTGTCTTTTTGTTTTGCGATGAAGGGCACATATTCATCCCCGGCAATATTGCTCACAATGCGTGTATGTGGACGGGGGCTCCTCTTATCTGCTTGGGATGCACTCTTGACCTTTGCTTCCCCAACATGGTGCCTGGCAGATGAAAAGACAACTGTGGGATGCCTGGATGAATGAATACATAGAGCAGAAGAATTGGGAATTGCCCTAAGGGTCCAGGGGCCAGGTCTTTAGAGCGGGGACAGTCTCCTCCCAAAGAGGACAGCACATTAGGGCAGTTTTCCTGTGCTTGGTTGCATTATTCTGCCCGTTATGTATGGAGACCCAGTTAACGGGTTCCTGAGCTCTTGGGAGGGTGGTCTCAGTGGCGAAGTGACATACGCCTAGCACTGTGCCTGGTGCAGTTGGGCTTTCAGAAGCTGTTGCTGAATTAATGCAATCCATCATGTTTTTCTTTGAGGTCAGGGATGATTGTTTCTAATACAGTCATCTTCCCGGGGCTCCCCCTGGCTGGGTGGATAGGGGGTGCTGGGCAAGGCAAACTGCAGAGTGGGGAACCCTTGCTCACTTCCTTCTCTGCAGGGAATGTCACAGGCAGTGTTATAGGGAAAGGTGGCCTAGCAAGGACAGAGGACGTGAACGCTTTCTGGGCTGCCCCAGTGCTTTTCCGTCATTCCTCACTTCCATACCTTGTGCAGTTTTTGCACCTTGGAAAACAGATATTGCCTTGTCTGTTTGTTTACACCGGCATCTCTGCCCAGGATACTGCCCAGCTAACCATCCTTGAGGCCAGGAGAGCTAGAGAAATTGTGCCTTTTTAACCCCATGATTGGGAAATTCTGACCATGTCCGCCATTCCTCTTACCTCTTGGTCATCCTGAAGGAGGCTAGGAAGGCCCATTTGTACATGGAGATAAGCTGGCGTGAGAGAAAAATATATATGCACAGCATTATTCTCTTTTTTTTTTACAGTGCCAGTATGTTACATGTATTATATTATTTCTTTTCTTTTAACATCTTTATTGGAGTATAATTGCTTTACAATGGTGTGTTAGTTTCTGCTTTATAACAAAGTGAATCAGTTATACATATACATATATCCCCATATCTCTTCCCTCTTGCATCTCCCTCCCTCCCACCCTCCCTATCCCACCCCTCTAGGTGGTCACAAAGCACCGAGCTGATCTCCCTGTGCGATGCGGCTGCTTCCCACTTGCTATCGATTTTACATTTGGTAGTGTATATATGTCCATGCCAGTCTCTCACTTTGAAAAAAAAAGTGGTCATGAAGAACCTAGGGGCAGGATGGGAGTAAAGATGCACAGCATTATTCTTAATAGCCAGAGGTGGAAGCAACCCAAGTGTCCACTGACAGATGAATGGATGGATGAACAAAATGTAGTCTATACATACAATGGAATATTAATCAGCCATAAAGGGAGGAATTCTGACAAATGCTATAACATGGATGAACCTTGGAGATACCATGCTAAGTGACGTAAGCCAGACATGAAAGGACAAATACTGTATGATTCCACTTATATGAGGTCCCTAGAGCAGTCAAATTCATGAAGACAAAAAGTCAAATGGTGGTTTCTGAGGGAGGGGAGAATGGGGAGTTGAGTGGGTGCAGAGTTTCAGTTGGGGAAGACAGCAAAGTTGGGGGGATGGATGGTGGTGATGGTTGCACAACACTGGGAACGTACAGAACGCCACTGATCTGTACCCTTAAAAATGGTTTAAAATGATCCATTTAATGTTGTGTGTATTTTACCACAATTTTTAAAAAGTCTGCAGAGGGGCAGGTTGGTGCTGCAGGTCGGGCCTTCTAGATGCAGATGCTGGGGTGGAGTTTGGGCTGCAAGGTGACTTTGGGGACCCACACTTCTGAAGGAAGGGGGAGGAGGTAGGTTTGGGAAGAGGAGGACGTTGGGCTGAATCTGGGGTGCGGGCCCCAAAGCCTGGGGCTCTGGACTGAGGACTACTCATCAGGCAAAAGGACCTGGCCTTTGATACCCGTGCTTCACTCATCCCCCTGACCTGTGGGCTCGGTGCCCCCAGCTGAAGCTGACCTCGGCCACAGTAGGGGACCTGGGTGGCACTTTTCTGTGTCTACCACGGTTGGGAAATCAGAGGTCAGAGAGTCATTTGCAGGTTGCTTAAGGCATAACTACCTTCATTTAACAGATTGCTGACACTGATACTCAGTCAGGGGAGGTGAAGTAACTTGTTCTATCAGTGGGCAGGTCTAGAACCATATGCTCTCAACTATTGGCCCACTCCACGTCCAGCTTCCTCACTGGTCCAGTACTCAGATCCTACCTCTGTCTCGTCTCTGACCTATGGGGTGATCACACCCATTTTACCTACCTTCTGGAATTTACAGGAAGACATAGGTACCCGAAGCAAATACACTTGAATCAGACACAATGAATGGGGTATTGATAACACAGCAATAATAACAACTCAGAAATGAATGGGTTGGTGCGCTGATTCCACTGGTGGTGACTCACTAGACGTCTTTGTGCGAATCATGGTTTTCATATTTGTATGCCTTGTGCATTGATTCCCACACATTTATTGAGCACCTACTAAGTGCACAACACTCTGCATGACCCAGTGAAGGACACAGCGTGGTGCCAGCCCTGGAAGATGTGCCCCCCTGGAGGGGCAGGACAAGCTAAAGGACAGGGCCAGGCAGCCGTGGAGAAGTGCCCAGTGAGTGGGGTCGACACGTGTGAAGAAGATGCGGGCCAGGGCACCGGCCTCAGCACTCTGAAAACACTGCTCCCCCACAGGATACTCGAGGGCCATGCGATTTTCCACTGAACAAACCTTTAATGAAAAATCACAATTTAGCCAAAAAGCCAATATCCAGCTCTCTGCCCAAAATCTCAAAGATTTTGAAACCCTTCAACTCCATGCCAGCATCTGCATCCAGAGGGCCCAAGCGTGTTCCTGTGCAGACCCATTTCTATCTCATTTCGAGCTGGCTCTGCCAGCACATGGGCCTTTCTGGTCCCCTTCAGCAGGGTGACAGCAGGCTGTATTATTTCCTAGGGCTGCAAACTGGGTGGCTTACAACAATAGAAATGTATCATCTCACAGTTCTGGAGGCTAAAAGTCTAAAACCAAGTGTAGTAGGGCCACACTCCCTCTGAAACCTATAGCGCAAGATCCTTCCCGGCCTCTTGTAACTTCTGCTGGTTTGCCTGCAATCTTTGGTGCTGCTTGCTTGCACTCCAATCTCTGCCTTCATCCTTACATCGCATCCTCCCCGTGTCTCTGTGTCTCGCCATGGCCCATCCAACTTCTTAGAAGGACACCCCAGTCCTATGGACACCGTATCCGCTATGACCTCATCTTAGCTAATTATATCAGCAGTGACTCTATTTCCAAATAAGGTCACATTCTGAGATACCAGGGATTAGGACTTCAGCGTATACATACATATATATATATATATATATTTTTTTTTTTTGGAGGAAAGACAATTCAACTCAGAGCAGGAACCCAGAAAATACATTAGGTATCTCCTGGACACACGGTAGAAAAGGGTGTGTCTGATGTGGGTGTGTTTTCCATGAGTGTGTGTGTGGAGGGTTGTTTTGCCTCAAAGTTGATGGGACACCAATATGTGTAAACTTTGACAGACACATTGGGGTACTATTTACACTTTTATTCTCAAAGCCAATTATTTAAGTAAAAGCATATGCTTTGATTATAGCCTTAAGTGCATTTGGGGTGCTCTTTCCTAGGATGTTAAGTGTAGCAAACACTTTACTAACTCTGATCAAGGCCAAAGGCCATAATCATACCAGTTCCATCCTGGAGAACTGAGGTCCAAGCGGGAGCAGACTTAATAGGTTTTTTTGGGGGTACACGGGCCTCTCACTGTTGTGGCCTCTCCCGTTGCCGAGCACAGGCTCCGGACACACAGGCTCAGCGGCCATGGCTCACGGGCCCAGCCGCTCCGTGGCATGTGGGATCCTCCCGGACCGGGGCATGAACCCGTGTCCCCTGCATCGGCAGGTGGACTCCAACCACTGTGCCACCTGGGAAGCCCTGGCGGTTAGTTTTTAACAGCATAAGCACCTAGCTATCTCTGCACGTGATTGTGTGTGTGTGTGTGTGTGTGTTGGATTATTCATTCTTGTCTCTCTCCACACACTGTCGCTGTGCGAGGTGTGAGGGGCACACAGAGAAGGAGGATGGCATCTTTAGCTTGAAAACAATCTCCAAACAATGGAATATCAAAAACCAGGCAGAGGCCAGAGGGGATTCTGTATGTCAGAAAGGACACACCAGTGGCACTGGTTGTATTCCCTGGCTGCGTTCCTTGACTGAGCAGACCTCTTACCCTTACCTGGCTGTCTCTTCTCTCCGGGAAACTCCCTCTCTTTTCCCAGGAGGTGCCCTGGGTCAAGGGCACTTTCCAGAGTGGAACTTTCTACAGCTTCGTCAAGTTCTTCCCAGCCTGGTTGCTAGGCAATGATGGTGCGCGCTAGAGGGGCTGCTCCTGCCCGGGTGGCTGGCTCACCATCCCATCTGCAATTTAAATTCCCTGACAGGCAGAAGCAGCCAAGCTGTTCACTTGAGATTGCAAAAAGTTAGATTGAAATACAAGGAATATCCAGTGCCTCAAGCCCTTCATAAATTTTGCCTTGATAGTAACTGGGAGAGAGAGATGGGGAGAGACGGAGAGAGAGGGAGCCGAGAGGGAAAAATGTTCCAGTTTAGACCCGCACAGTCGATTTACATTTGATCCACGTGTCCCAGGCCTCCCTTTGCCCCAGGTCCGCTCTCCTGGCCTCCCCGGGGTTCTTCATGTCCCTTTCCACGCATCTCCCTATCCTGCCCTTTGGGTGAGTGAGCCTCTGAGCATCTCTTCTGCCTTTCCATGGATGTCTGGACAAGAAGAAGCAGGGATGTAGCCACTGGCTAGTCAGCCACACCCACAGGTCCCACTGCCACCCCGTTCCTGGTCCCTCCCTCTCCTGGAGTAACCTGCACCCCTCAAAGGTCCGCAGTGATAGTTCCCTTGGCAAAGCCCAGAGCAACAGCTGTGTTGACAGCAGCTGGATTCTCCAGTCTGCCTGGGCCCTGACTGGCATCCTTGGGGGCCACCTGAGGCTGTCTCTGGCCTCAGCGGCAGGGGCTGAGGTGGCAGGGAGTTCGGCAGCAGGATCTCTGTAATTTTCCAGCTCAGATCCGTGAGGTGAAGAATCAGGTGCAGAGAAAGAGCCGCAGAATCTGCTTCTCTGGAGATTGGATTCTGTGATTAGCTCTGCCTTCAATCTCTCTTCTCCTCTCCCTGCTTTCACTCTTGGGTCCTGCCCTTTCTATCTCAGGCTCGTCCAACTCTTTCTTACTCTCTTTTATTTCTTTTTCTCCCGGTTCATCAAAGACTGTCCTTGAGGCCTCTGGCATTCCAGTGTCTGTCAGTGGGAAGGGCGGACACAGCTGGACTCTGGGACTTAAGGGAGAAAGCTGTTTCCTCTGCAGGCCACCCTGGTCACCTCCTAGTGAGACATGAAAGTGAAAATGGTGGTCTTGAGGGAACCATATGCTGTTCCTGCCCTCTGTGAACTTTCCCTCTTAAACTGGATCATTTATACCTAATGGAATACAAGATTAGGACCATTATCATACAAAACTACAAGCATCTTGGGCGTTGAGGGGGTTTAAGAGTGAAATGAAACCACTTAACACCTACTAGGATTGTTATGATTTAAAAAACCTTGAAAATAACAAGGTTGGTGAGGATGTGGAGAAATTGGAAGCCTCATGCATTGCTGGTGGGAATGTAAAATGGTTCAGTCACTGGGGAAAATAGTTTGACAGCACCTTAAAAAGTTAAACAGAGAACTACCACGTGACCCAGCAATTCCACTCCTAGGTATATACCCAAGAGAATTCAAAACAGATATTTGTACATCCATGTGTGTGACACCACTGTAGACAATTGCCAAGAGGTAGAAACAACCCAGTGTCCATGGACAGATGGAGGATAAAGAAAATGTGGTATATATATCCATAAAATGGAATATTATTCAGTCATAAAAAGAAATAAAATTTTGACATGTGCTGCAACATGGATGGACTTTGGAAATATGCTAAATGAAACAAGTCTGACACAGAAGGACAAATATTGTATAATTTCACTTATATAAGGCACCTAGAATAGACAGATTTATAGAGATAGAAAGTAGAATAGTGGTTACTTGGGATGAGGGCAGGGGGAATGGGGGGAGTTATTGTTTAATGAGAATAGAGTTTATATTGGGGACGATGACAAACTTTTGCATATAAATAGTGACGATACTATAAAACATTGTGAGTGTGCTCAGCGCCATCGAATTGTATACTTACAAATAGTTAAAATGATAAATGTGTATGTTTTGTCATAAACAAAGGGTGAAATGAAGCAGCAAGTCTGGGGGGAAATTCCTAGTGTGATGGGGGGAGGGGGAGAAGGAGGTGACCAGCAGAATCTCTACGCCGAGGGGCACAGGCCTTGCTGGCCCGTGGTGTCGGGAGAGGGGGCCTGATGAGGACAGTCAGAGTGCTGGGAGTGAGCCGGGGCCTCGGAGAGCACTGACTGACAACTACTGCCATCATCCAGATGACAAAACCAAGGCCCAGAGATCTTCCCAGGGTCTGGAGGGAAAAGAAAAAGGGGGACGAGTGTCTGGCCATCCCATGGGGAGTAAGGTTTAGGCAAGATGACATCCCTCCCAGCACCCCCACCCCGCCCCAGTACTGGAAACAGTTGCAAATGTACATCAGGGAGGCGTGGTGGGAAAGTTGGGAGGACCTACCATGAGGAGGGAGAGGCCTGGGGATAACTAAAAGGCAGCCGTAGCCTTGAGGGGACATTCATGAGGGTCTCGACAGGATTCTGACCTGCCCATTGGTTTCCACCTCCGGCCGCTTCTCAAGTCCAGTCAGGGCATCACCTCACTGCCATGCCCTCCCCGCAACTTGAGCTGTGGAGACTGGCTGCCTTGGGGTCCTCTGTCGCTCTGGATGAGAGCGCAGGGAGAGGAATAGCCTGAAACCAAGGACCAGGCACTCAACCCAGCTCCGAGGGGCCCAGGAAGTTTTGTGGAGGGCAGGCGGTGCTCTCAGAGCAACAGGTGGAGGGAGACAGGACTTCTAGCATCCGTAATGGCACCGGGGGTGGGATTATAACTGGATTCTCTCTCTCTCTCTTTTTCGTGGTGCCCCAGGAGGACGCACCCTCTCCTTGCCTTTGTCTTCTCATCCCCGCCTGTCTCTCCTGCTCTCCCCACAGGAAGCCCTGGGCAGCGGCATGTGATGCAGGTGGCCACGCCTCAATTCCAGTTTTGTTCAAAGCCGATGGCCCTGTTTTCTCAGGTAAGCCAGACGAGCTTCCCTCCACCGTTTGATCTTCACGCGTCTCGTGGTTACAAATAGCTCAACCTTCTGGTGCTGACGGCAGCCCTGGGACATTACAGTAATATGCCCATTGAAATCAAGTGCAGGCAGAGATTGCTGCAGCAGCTTTTTGCCACGGAACACTTAGCCTTCAATAATAGCACTTTGGGTCCCTCTGGAACCTTCCTTCTCAGATGCACCTGGGATACCTCTCTCCCTCTCCCTGTTGCAACCCTGGGAGCTGAGGAGGGACAAAGATCATTCTTGGTTTTGTTGATGAGGAAATGGAAATGCAAATAAGAGAACATCATGCAGGAAATAAGAGGGCTAGGACTGTAATCACAAGGATGATTGAGACAATAATAATAACAGTAATGCTTTGTGTGCGCTTGCTGGATGCCGCCTACTGGGGAAGCAGTTTGCCTGCACCGGGGTAGGTGCTGAGGCCAGTGAAGTCCAGGATCTGTCCTGGGCACAGGGACAGAGGGAACCCCACCTCACAGCGAGTTCTCACTAATGCTCCTGACCTGTCTGTCAGGTAAAGTCAACTCAGGGCTGGTCCCAGGATAATCCTAAACTCAGAGAAAGCTGTCCTTTCCCTCCATGCCCCTATCTTAGGGTCCTCATGCTGTCGCTGGGACCTTGACCCTGCTCTCTCTTGCCTTCCTGAGCAGAGTTCCCCTCCCCCAGTCCTAGATCCTCTGGACCTAGCTGGGAGCAGCCCCTGCTTTCCAGGAGGCTGAGTGCTAAGGGGACTGTCTAGTTTTCGGCTACTCTGTTGCCCCACTAAAACAGCATTTTTTTTTATACAACCTTGGCAATGCCTTGCCTTAAGGTGGGAGCCCAATGACATGGTTAAGAGCTAAGATGGAACCACCAACGACATTTCAAAGTCAAGAGTCTCTGTCCACACCTTCCCACCATAACTGCCCATTTCGTGGGAAAGAAAACGGAGCAAGGCAACATCACCACCATTTGCTAACACTGCTATGTATCTGTTACCTAAGTGAATTTTCCAGGACACATCTGTGAGTTGTAAGGCAGCGTATTAGAAGGCCCATTTTGCAGGAGAGGAAACTGAGGCACAGAGAGAAAAGCCTTAGTCAACGATAAGTAATACATGGTAGACATAGAACCAGATCCCAGGTTTCCTAGTCCTGTGCTCTTCCTGCTGCTACACTCCGCTTTGGCCCAGGTTCAAAGTTGCCAAAAAGGACATTTTTTTTTTTTTAACTTTTAGGCTGGTGGGTGACTGAGTAAAATCTTCATGGATGCTGTGGCTCCTCTGAGCTCCATTGGCACAGCTTGGTCTTTGAATAAGTGAGAGGAGCTTCTGGAAATATCAGTACATCGAGAGGAGGGGGGAGGGGCACTGCCTTTGCCCTAAATCCCAAATAAAAGGCTCCCCTGTCCCAGAGAATTAAGGCAGCCCCCTATTTTTTCTCCTCCCCAATTCCCACACCCTCCCCATCTGAGTCCTCAGAGGATAGACTCAGCTCTGACACCCAGGAAAAGGAAGGCCTTCTGGTTCCATTTCCACTGACCCTGTTGTATAAGCCCTTCCTCTGGGAGGATGCAGGCCGGTTGCCTGATTTTTCAATGGACAGTCTCTGAGCACGGGCTGGGGCCGTGCAATTCACCGTGCTAACAGCAGAGGGCGCCCCTGACCTTGGAGAACGAATCATACCCGCCCCTTCCTCAGCCCTCGCGTCAGCCTGGCTTCCTGGGGGCCTTGCGGAGGGCAGTGCTCTGGGGGGAGTCCCAGGCACACCTGTGTCCCCGATCTCTGCTTCCTCCCTCCGTGTGCCTCTGTCATCTGCTCTATCTCCAGGGAAGCAGAGGAACGGTAGGCTGTGGTAGACAGACGAGAGACAGCTGAGCTGGTCTTGTGGGGACACTATTGCCATGTGGGCACGTTATCTGGAATTAGTGTCCTCATCTGAGGTCTTGCCAAGCATTGTCCTCATAGGAGTATCATCAGGACCAGCTCCAAGTGGGAGAACGGATGCGAAGGGTCTGTAAACAGAAGGGTGCTCTAGGGATGCAACCCTGGACCTACCTGAGCGAACTGGGGCAAGTCCTCAGTCCCGGTGTGCAGCGTTCCTGCATAACACGGGGGACTGAACCGGAGGGTCGTCTACCTCTGCAGCCCCTTCCAGGGCGAAAAGCTGGGACTCATGTCAGCACTTTCTTGTTTCTTTCCGTGGTTATGCCGGTCGGTGCCAGCGCTCTGGTGGCCACGTGGCAGAGCTGGGGGCGTGTGGGGACCAAGGCGGCACCTGTAAAGTCACACCAAAGGTCTGATGGCTGCAGGGCCATTGCCTCCGTGTCTCAGCGCCCACTCCTTCCCGCTCACTGGGAAGAGAATCCCTTTGAAGTCCTTACCTCCCAGAGAGCAGTTGATGACTCCTGGCCCAGGAAGGAGGTTAGACTTCTCTCCCTTACTGGGGACCTTCCCTGGTCACACTCACTCTATCCTGACGCTCTGACATGGGTGGGGCTTGAGGGGGGCGGCAAAAGAGCCCATGAAATGGTTTTTCTCCTTCAAGGGCAGAGTTGTGGAAAAGGCTGGGAAAATCCGAGCTCTGGTTTTGGCTCTCCCATTACTTCCTTGGGCACTTGGGAGAAACCTCTCTGCACCTCCGAGTCTCAGTTTGCTTATCCATGAAGTGAGAGTTTGGAGATGGTTTCCCCTGCCTTTCCCATTCTGACGTCTGTGCTCTCTGGGTCCGTGTCAAGCTTGTCTAATATCTGGCTCCTTGGAGAAGGGAAGTGAAGACAGAGGAGGCTGGGAGGGAAGAGATACCATTAGGAGGAGAGCAGAGAGGCAGGGGTGAAAGGAAAAAAGGAAGGCTGTGCTGGGTTGGTTTATGCCTGCTCAGAAGTGGGCAGCTGACCTTTGAAGACTTGACCCCCCTGGACTGAAGGTCCTGAGACTATGGGGGCTGGGGTGGTGGTCCTGGTCAGCTAGGAAAACACATCTTGGTGGCCATCTGAGTGCCCTCTGTCCGTCCATCCAGACAGACTGCAGCCTCTCAAGACATTCAGAAACTGAAACTAAAGCACCTACAGCTCTGGGAGCCAGGGTGTGTGAGTGTGTGTGTGTGTGTGTGTGTGTGATGCACAGATGCCCATGGGACAGAAATACAAGCACAGTGACACTTGTATGGGCAGGTGTCCACGGTAAACATGTATTCAGCCCCCGCACACACAGGGCCGCACTCATGAGCTCATGTACATACACAAGCCAACACACCTGCTGTTAGCAAAAGATCACATTGACCCCTAAGGCAAAGAACTGTTTACTTGAAGAAGCATCTCTTACAACATATTAATAAAATACTTAGGCAGATTTTAACTTTAAAAACCCTGGAGAAGCAGAGACGAAGGTGAAGAGAAGGCAAGGGGGCTGGGGAGTGGGTAAAGGCAGGTCTAATCACAAAGCACTTAGCCCTCATGTCTGGGCTTCGGCGTAAGCACCATATTTAATGATACATTCAACCTGATTTTCCAACTCATTGAAAACACTCGCCAGCTGCTGCTGAGTGACTCCGTTTATTGTGTACATGAGCTTGCTCTAACGGGGACCCCTGGAAGGAAGTCTCCAGGGAGAGCTGCAAATGAAACCTGAGCCAGAGAACTTAGGGCTGGGTGTTTTGACTGGGAAGTGGGGAGAATGCAGAGCTGGGGCACAGCCAGGAGTGTGGGCAAGGTTGGGGGTTCCAGAAACTTCCTCGGGCACATCCTCAAGGGGAACTCTTGTAGTGGGCAGTGTGAACTTCCTTCCTCTTGTGCCGCCCCCTCGGCAGACCCATATGTACAGACACGTGAAATGACGCATGAGGTTTTCTAGCACCTCTCAGGATGGCTCCCTGAGCTGGCTTCTCTTGCAGATGCCTGAACTGTCTGGCCCTGGCATCTGTGATAAACAGGCGTCGCCTTGCAAGGCCCCGTCCCTCCTAAACATCACCTCCCCAGGTTTGTCACGGATCCCTCTCCTCTCTTCTCCCAGCCACTGCACGCTGGGTCCGTAATGCTATAGGCTCCCCCACTGTCCTCTTCTCTGTCCTGTCTGCCTCTGACAAGCTCTTAGAAGGAAGAGGAGCCTTTCCTACTGGCACATGCAGATGCATAGCCAGGTTTGAGGGCTGCTGGCTTGTTGGAAGGTTGGATGGCGCTCCTCCGAGGAACTGAGATGCTGAGCAGTGAAGTTCGGGTCAGAAAGTGGGGATGTATTTACAAGAAGGTAGAGGCAGTTCTGGGTAAGGGACCTGGTCATCCACGGGTCAATTCAACTCATTCACATTGTAGCCCGTAATCAGCCCTCGGTTTAGGAGGAAAGGTTAGCAAGTCCTCCAAATCTTGCCTTGAGACAAGTGGGACCTGAGAACCCCTACTCCACTATCAGAGACCCCTCGACCTTGGCCTTTAAAGTCCAAAGCCAGGCCCACGTCTGTGTGGGCCGGGAGCGATCCCTTCCCATGGAAATGGATCTCTCCATTTCTGGCCAGGAGATCTGGCCCTGACACGGTTCTTTGGGGACCCAGTCATCAGAAGTCGTCTGTATTAACCAGATTATGTGGCTGTGGATCAGCCAGATGGAGTGGAGGAGGCCTGGCTCTCCCGCGGGGCAGCTGCCGTGCCAGGGTGTGATCTGCTGTCAGCATCTCCTGCTTCCAAGCACATCACTTTGTCTCTGGCGTGTCTCCATCAGGTGGAGGCTGGGATGGCTGATCCCTCTCATGGCCCGTGCTGGGGCAGGACCTTGTCTGCACAGTGAGTCAGAGAAGGCTGAGCTTGGACCTCTGCATCCCTGCCCCATGGACCCGCCGGGTGACCTCCCAGGGTGCTCAATTCTGGTGGCTCTGCTGTGAGAGAATTATTATATTAACGCGTATGTAGCGCTTGCACATTCAGTTGAAATGTTTTGAAATCTTCTAATAAATGACTTTGGAGGACAGTGTCTGTAGAATTGTGCAGATGTGACCCTCCTAACTAGACAGGGCAGCTCACAGGCCAGTTAGATGTTGACATAAAGGCCGGCGTCCAGAAGAGAGACCAGAGCCTGGTCATCCCGCTGCCTAGCAGCAGGATCATTTCCCATAACATATTCCTTCTAGAAAGTCCCTGCTCTCTGTGGTTCAGTATTTCCCTATTTTTACGTTTACTTCACTATGAAACCTCAATGCCGATTTCTTTTGCGAAACACAATCAGATGTCCCCACGGCGCTGTGCCCATCTTTGAAGGGCGATTTGAGCATCGCTGATTGTCTAGACTCTTGGTTGGGGAGGAGGCCAGCTGGACTTAGCAAGACCCTGAACACACCTGGACCATCTGACCCTAGCGAAGCAGACCTCCTGGGAAATCAAAAGAGATGGAGAGATTTTTCTACCCACCTCAGGCCATAGGCTTCCGGAACAACCACCTGCTGTGTACTTGCTGAGAAGTTACTGTGTGCGTGGTGCTGAGCAGTTAGTTGCAGACACTTAAAGCAGTAGGACTTGAAGTTAGATCTAAAGAAGGACTGGCAGCTAGCAGTACTGATAGAGTAAGGACTGCTCATCATCTTTACGTATGATATTTTAAAAATTTCGTTTGAAAGCTTGTAGCATAGGGGAAGGGTGGGATCGTTTTGATGTACATTTTAAACAAAGGCTTGGAGTACATGAATATCCTGTTAACATTTTTTTTTTTTTTTTTTTTTTTGCGGTACGCGGGCCTCTCACTGTTGTGGCCTCTCCAGTTGTGGAGCACAGACTCCGGACGCGCAGGCTCAGCAGCCATGGCTCACGGGCCCAGCCGCTCCGCGGCATGTGGGATCTTCCCGGACCGGGGCATGAACCCGTGTCCCCTGCATCGGCAGGCGGACTCTCAACCACTGCGCCACCAGGGAAGCCCCCTGTTAACATTTTTTTTACCAGCCCTTCTTCTGCTTTCCAAGGTCATACTGAAGCATAATTTTTTTTTTTTTGGTGGTACGCGGGCCTCTCACTGTTGTGGCCTCTCCCGTTGCGGAGCACAGGCTCCGGACGCGCAGGCTCAGCGGCCATGGCTCACGGGCCCAGCCGCTCCGCGGCATGTGGGATCTTCCTGGACGGGAGCACGAACCCGTGTCCCCTGCATCGGCGGGCGGACTCTCAACCACTGCGCCACCAGGGAAGCCCTGAAGCATAATTTTTATGTAAAGTCCCCCCATACACACCCCTGCACACACACTTGGAGCCTGGTAGGCCTGGGCGTCGGTAGCGGGAGAAGCTCGGTGACCTTGGGGACTGCCGCTGGGTGCAGGGACCGCGGTTCTGTGAATCCTCACGAAGCCCCTGGTCCCTGTCGGGGCCCCTCGCTGCCACAGCCAGGCAGATTTCCCAGCGCAAGTAAATTCTGGAGGGGATTGACCTAGTTTGCAGAGTCTAAAGAGCGACAGAGGCCCCAGTCAGAACTCCTGTAAGTGGGCGATAAACAGTGTCTGTTGGAAAAAATAAATAAGTTCTGCAAAGGAGAGCAAGACGTCCTGAATCCCTCTCCTCTCAAGGAGACTGCTGTCTCCAGGAGGAGTTCCCTGAGCTTTACACCTCCCTGTAATGCTCACCATGCTGCTGGGCCGCTCTGACAGCTGGCTTCTCTCACACCCCATGGCAGAGGGGAGACTTCAGGACAGGCCTGGCCAAGTGGAAGGGGGCCGGGGGGCTGATGGCCGTGCTTGGCCCTCAGGGTTGAACTTTATTGACTGCCAGCCCTGGGAGGCATAATGTCACACAAGCACACTCACACACACATGCCTATGATACCTAATTTACATAATTAGGGAAACTGAGGCTCAGTAGTTTGAGTTGGCCCAGCTATTAAATAGGCAGAGCCAGAATCAACACCCAGTAGCCTGAGTTGTTCAAATCAAGTTCTCTTTCTCCTCCTCTGGTGCTATTCCAGCTTTTATCACATCACAGTCACTTGGGGATCTTGTTAAAATGCAGGTTCTGATTCCCTAGATCTAAGGTGGGCCCAGAGATTCTGTATTTATAGTAAGTTCCCCGGTAATGCCATTGCTGCCCTCCATGGAACAGAGTTTACATAGCGAGAGTCTACTACAAATACCCTGAAGGGGCTGACCCTGGGGAGCATTGACCAGGAAATGGGAGGCTGGGATCATTCTGGGAAATGGGGAGACGTAAGTACCAAGACTAGCTCAGGCCGTGGCGGAGGCAGAGAGGCCAGGAGTGGGTGGAAATGGTAGTTGTGCCGTCTGTCCCGCTCCCTCCTTGGGACACTTCTTGGTTTGATTTTTGTGCTGGCCAGGTTTCCTGGGCTGGGTACAATTTGTGCTGGTCTCAGTGGATGCCTGGAGTCAGAAATGACCAGGAATAGAGGGGTACTACATCTGCCAAATTCCATCCCTGGCCCAGAATTCTAACCTGCCAGCTTGTTCATTCATCTAGTGACTCAGACCCCTGGTAGACTGAATTTCCTAAAAATGTCTGTAACAATATCTTCCATCCTACACACTGTTCTTACAGTGGGACTTTCCATCTAGAGGTGGTGGCCCCTATTTCTTACCCATGAACCTGAGTGGACATGTCTGTGAGTGAACAGGTCTTCAGATGATTCCAGTGCCCAGTCACTCCAGTCTTTGACTTTTTCCACCTGAGGCTACAGACATCAGGGAGCAAAGAAATCCATCCTTGCTGGGCTCTTTTTGAATTCCTGACCAGCAGAATCCTTGAGCGTAAGAAAATGTTTTTTGCTAATGTCAGTGCATTTACGGTTGTACGTACATAGCAATAGTAACCAGTAGAGGCCCCAAAGCAGGGCTGCCTGAGGCCGCGTGGGTGACAAGGCTCAGAAGGGATCTGGGACAGTGAGGATGGAAGTGGCCCAGCCCCTGGGTTCATGAAGCACTTTGTACTTTAAAGGTGCTTTTCCATAGTAATGTCCCATCAACGATTCCCACTTTATAGGCAGGAGAACTCTCTTTTCAGATGATCTTCGAGCCAAAGCTCATGGAGGTTACAAACTTGCTCAAGGCCACTCAAGGCAGGGCCAGGATGACCCCCTGAAGCAGACTCCAGAAGCAGAACTCTTCCAGTAACACTGTGCTGCCCCGGTCAGCCCTTGACAAATAAAATGTCCCTGCCTGGCGCAAAGCCACGGATGGCTGGAGCCCTCCCCTCGACATGATTAGTTAGAATTTTGCGCCTTTAGTACCCATCATGGGAGAAGAAAAATCTCTCGAACGTTGTTAATAAACAGAGTCAGAGGAAAGCACTGGAACAGGGCAGGTGTTATTTATCAAATGTGAGAAATAAGCTAATCAAGAAAATCAATCCCAGTGTGACTGTTTCACGGGAGGGTGAGGGTAAGTGTGGGGAATTAGCTCACTGGTGCTCCAGGATTTGAAGGCGACTAGGCAGTGAGTGGATTTCGGGGTCTCTGAGACTATTTGGTAGCAGCTGTTTCTCCCCATCTTCTCTATATCTGTCATGAGGGCACCCATGGGAGGGTGCAGGGGCCAATGCTATGTGAAGGGGAGTTTTATCCAGATCCCTCTCCCTGGCAGGAACCTGCTTGTCAAATTCCTGGCAGGATGGGATGAAAGTAGCTACCCTCCCCTTGTATCACAGAGAAGGGAATTCTCCCCATTTTTATATTCCATCTCTGGGTTTCTGGTAAGAAGAGGTGATTTTGTGTCCCCAGAGCTCTTCTGGCTTTGACAGAAGTTTGTTTTAGAAGATGTGACGGTTGTATGTCTCATCTTGACGAGGCTCTAGTACCCAGTTATTTGATAAAACACTCACCAGGACTTTGCTGTGAGGGTATCTTGTAAATGTAGCTACATCCGAAATCAGTTGACTTTAAGTAAAGTCACCCTCAATAATGTGGGTCAGCCTCGTCCAATCAGTTGAAGGCCTTAAGAGTTAAAGTGGAGGTTTTCTGGAGAAGAAATTCTGCCTCAGAACCATGTGCCTTGACCTTGGACTTCCCAGATTCTAGAAATGTGAGGAAAAAAATTGATGTTGTTTATAAGCTTAAAAAAGAATTGTCCCAGCATCAAATCCTGCCTGAGTTTCCAAAATTTTTCCCCCAGTACTTCCCCAAATACTTCACTGAAACCCAGAGACAGGAAAAGTTATGTGAATGTCTGGGACTCAAGTCTAGGAGTGCCTGTTGACAATGGTGACATATAAGGCCCATTACCAATGCTCGGACCAGCAGTGCTGTCCAGTTGCCCAGGGAACAGATGGGGATGAAGGCCTCCATGACAAAGGCCTTGCAGATGCTGAGGAACATCAGCAGGAGGACTGCTGGCCAGAAAGTGTGGTCCTGGTCATAGCGTGTTATCATCCACACCTGGGCAGATGTGATGATGTAATGGACCAGACTGATGTTGCTCATCATCCACACTCATCTGGGTGTGTTTCGTACTTACCAGCCTCACAATCACATGGGCCAATTCCTTTAAAAAACATATATATATATATAAATGTCATGTAGAACCTAAGGGTGAGACAGGAATAAAGACACAGACCTACTAGATAATGGACTTGAGGATATGGGGAGGGGGAAGAGTAAGCTGTGACAAAGTGTGTGAGTGGCATGGACATATATACACTACCAATCGTAAAATAGATAGCTAGTGGGAAGCAGCCGCATAGCACAGGGAGATCAGCTCGGTGCTTTGTGACCACCTAGAGGGGTGGGATAGGGAGGGGGGGAGGGAGACGCAAGAGGGAGGAGATATGGGGATATATCTATATGTATAACTGATTCACTCTGTTATAAAGCAGAAACTAACACACCATTGTAAAGCAATTATACTCCAATAAAGATGTAAAAAAAGAATTGTAAAAAAAAAAAAACCGAAACAAAACAAAACATATGTATACACACACACACGTACACACATACACACATATTTATACACACATACATGGGCATCTTCTGTTGGGTCGCTTTCTCTGGAGAACACTGCCTGATCAGATGCTATTTTGAGTACATCATGTGGTCCTGATATTTTTTATTCTCCTGGACAGCTCTTTGATCCGAGGGTTCAACAGGTGTGATGATGATGGTGGTGGAGGTGGGTGGAAGGTGAGGCTGGTGTGCAAACACACGCACGTGTTTTATGAGCCTGCCTGCCTGCTGCAGGTGGTGAGGAGGGCATGGTCTGATGGGAAGAGCACCAGGTTGAGAGTCAAAGGCTAGTGTTGAGGCCTTGGTTCTGTGACTGACCACTGCTCTTCTGTATCAAGGAGAGAAGCCCAAGAATGCTTAGGGTAATCAAATAAGGTCGTGGACAGAGAAAGACAAATCCTGTATGGTATCACTTACATGTGGAATCTGCAAAAAAGCTCATTCCATAGACACAGAGAATAGAATGGAGGTTGCCATGGGCTGGGGAAGTGGCGGGGGTGGAAATGGGAGGATTTAGGTCAAAGGGTACAGACTTTCAGTTATAAGAAGGACAAGCTCTAAGGCTCTAATGTACAGCATGGTGACTATAGTTAATCATTTGGTATTGTATTCTTGAAAGTTGCTGAGGGTAGATCTTAAACGTTCTCACCACACACACACACACTCACAGACACACACGCAGGATGAACTACATGAGGTGATGGATGTATTGATTATCTTGACCTTGGTAATCATTCCATAATGCGATGTCTATCAAATCCTCACATTGCACACCTTAAATATATACAACTATATTTGTAAGTTATTCCTCAATAAAGTTAAAAAATAAAAACTTTTTTAAAAGGAAAAGGGTAATGGAAGTTAAAGCATTTTGTAAAGCAATATACACATGTAATTTGGTATCCTTAATTTTTTAAACCCAGATTCAGCCCTCAGATTATCTGAGGTAAGTATCAAATACCTATTACTTAGAGAGAGTGTGACCAATGGGTAGAGATGGGCTTGGTTCTCCTTCTGAGTGTCAGTTCAGCACAGTTCAAGCAAGAAGAGAAAACACTGGGGGCCATTTGTCAAAACCAGTGAAGTCCTTTACGTGAGGTCTCTCAGGGATGCAGATGTGTGTCATAAGGCAACGATGGGAAGTAAAGCCCCCACCTGGAAGAGGCTTTGGTCAGGCCTTCGGGGTGGAGCTGAGGCCGCTCCAAGGCATTTTTGCCCCTCTTGCGTTGCTTACCTTGCTTAACTTGACTTTTCAGAATCACTGATCCTGAGGATTTGTGGGCATGACACGGCTCAGGAGAGTGCCCTTGGATGGTGACCTTTTGTGCCCTGAGCAGGGGACGGAGCTGTGGGCAGATGGCAGGACTGACCACTGTCCTGGAAAGAAGCAGAAGGGTCCACATCCTGAGCTGGAATGCTTATAGGAGTTTTCAGTTGGCAAACAGTGGTCTGCAGAGTGCCCTGTGCCTTACTCCATGGAGTAAGGACTACAGGACCGCAGGGCACAACTTTCTGGTTTTTAAAAAATTCCTTCCTTGCCGATCTCTTAGACTAGCCTGTGAGTTTTATGTGGTCAGAGGCCATCAGGACCTATATCCGGGCATATAATGTTTAATGAATAAATGAATGAAGTCCCAAGGATGCTCAATCCACTGACCATCATTTATCATGGTCATCTCTTGTGTGCCCCCTATCAGGGGCCCTGAGGGGAAGTAGTAGAGGCAGAGTGGGAAGGGCAGGGAAGGGGAGGGGATGGGAAGAATGGGGAGAAAATTAACTAAAGAAATAAGGAAGGGCTTCCCTGGTGGCGCAGTGGTTGAGAGTCCGCCTGCCGATGCAAGGGACGCGGGTTCGTGCCCCAGTCTGGGAGGATCCCACATGCCGCGGAGCAGCTGGGCCCGTGAGCCATGGCTGCTGAGCCTGCGCGTCCAGAGCCTGTGCTCCGCATCAGGAGAGGCCACAGCAGTGAGATGCCCACGTACCGCAAAAAAAATAAAAAATAAGGAAAATTGTTCCTATCCTCCAGGGATTTGCAGCTTCAGTTAAGGAGGTCAGATATACTCACATAATGCCAACGGTTTGCTCCCCTAAAACATAATGAGCTTCAACCTGCAGCATCTCATTGCTGAAGAATTAGCAGCCAGCCTGTGTGCGTGCCCAAGGCAGTCTCCCGAGGAACAAACCTGGAGGCGCAAGGGCATTGGGAGACAAGTCCATTTTCGATGGGGTCGAGTTGGGTTAATAAGGGCCAAGTCTGGAGGGGGTGAAATTGGAGAGGGCCCTCTGAGGGGGGTGCTGGCCATCCTCTGAGCTCGGGGTACACTTGTAAACTGGGAAAAAGCCCTGCCTGCATCCAGCTAAGATTGAGGTCTCAGATCCTACCCATCTGAAGCTGTCAGGGAACCTCTTTCTTAGAGCACAGTTGGGCAGCACAATCTCACATTAATTTGGAGCTAATTTTCAGGTAATGAATTCGATTTGGCTCACCATACTGAAATCCCGTCTGCTGCCAGCTGAACACCAGTAAATCATTTGCATCACAAATCTTCTCTTCACTGGATGCTCAGCTCACCCAGGCTGTCGCTCAGACCCTCTCCTGCATCCCCACATTCCTTCTGGAAAGTAGCTGAAAATCATGACACCCCCTTGTCAGAGATGCAAAGCTGAGACCCACCCAAGAAAACTGAGTTTGGGTGAGCATCTTTGAGAAGTCTAGAACAGTGGTTCTCAAAGTGTGGGCCCCTGAACCGGCAGCATCAGCATCCTGGTAACTCATTAGACATGCAAATTTTCAGGCCCCGCTTCCCAAACTAACCGAATCAGAAGCTCTGAGGTGTGGCCCAGCAGTCTGTGGAAGCTCTCCAGGTGATTCTGATATGCAATCAGGTTTGGAAACCACTGGTCTATCTAGAACATTCACTAGGTACTCTGGAATGTCAGTGTCAGAATTCTTCTCAATTCACTTTAACTCTCTGCAAGGCCAGCTCCACTGTCTAGGTCTCTGGATCTTTTTTTCATTTTTTTATTTATTTTTGGGTGCATTTGGTTTTTGTTGCTTCGCGCGGGCTTTCTCTGGTTGTGGCGAGCGGGGGCTACTCTTTGTTGTGGTGCGCAGGCTTCTCATTGTGGTGGCTTCTCTTGTTGGCGAGCATGGACTCTAGCCATGCGGGCTTCAGTAGTTGTGGCACGCAGGCTCAGTAGTTGTGGCACAAGGGCTAGTAGTTGTGGCTTGTGGGCTCTAGAGTACAGGCTCAGTAGTTGTGGTGCACGGGCTTTTAGTTGCTCCGTGGCACGTGGGATCTTCCTGGACCAGGGATCAAACCCGTGTCCCCTGCATTGGCAGGTGGATTCTTAACCAGTGCACCACCTGGGTCTCTGGATCTTACGAGGGGTGTCTGAATTTATTTCTCTTCTGTCTCTGTATTAGCTAGAATTAGATTCAGCTGGGGGGATAAAGGCCTATTATAAGTGACTTAAACAACATAGAAGTTCTAATGTAAAGAAGTTGGGGGTAAGCAGTCCAAAACTACCTGCTCTGACATGGTTAGCATGCCACCTCATGGTCCAGGACACCTGCTCAGGACCAATCATCATATCTGCGCTAGTCAGCAGAGATAGGAGGAGAAAAGGCTATGCTCAGTCCTGGAAGTTTCACGCAACACTTCTGTCTTAGATCTCATTGGCCAAAACTTAGTCACTTGGCCATACCTGCCTGCAAAGGAGGCTGGGAAATGTAGTTTTCGTTCCGGATGATCATGTGCCCAGCAAAAAATCAGGAAGTCTATTTCAAAGGAAGAAGAGGAGCTCAGACATTGGCAGAGACAACTAGTCCCAAACAATGGCACACCACAGCTTCTGAGCCCGGCTAGACATAGTGACTTGAATGAGGCACACTTGACCTCTATAAACATCAGTTTCCTCATCTGTTAAATGGGGGCAATAACCATTTCCATGATTCTTAGGAGGATTAGACCAAAAAATTTACATAAAGTCCTTGACATCTCTGCAGGTGTGCAGTTAATTGTCTCTCCTTTCTGGACATACTTTTTTTTTTTTTTTTTTTTCTTTTTCTATGTTCCCATATTTTTTAAATTGAAGTATAGTAGGTTTACAAAGTTGTGTTAGTGCCTGGTGTACAGCAAAGTGATATATATGTATATGTATATGTATATATTCCTTTTCAGATTCTTTTCCATTATAGGTTATTACAGGATATTGAATATAGTTCCCTGTGCTATCCTTGTCCTTGTTATTTATCTATTTTATATGTAGTATTGTGTATCTGTTAATCCCAAGCTCCTAATTTATCCCTTCTCCCACCCTTTCCTCTTTGGTAACTATAAGTTTATTTTCTACGTCTGTGAGTCTGTTTCTGTTTCATAAATAAGTTCATTTGTGTCATATTTTAGATTCCACATATAAGTGATATCAGGTATTTGTCTTTCTTTGTCTGACTTCACTTTTGTATGATAATCTCTAGGTCTATCCATGTTGCTGCAAATAGCATTATTTTATTCTTTTTTTATAGCTGAGCAATATTCCATTATATATATGTATGTATGTGTGTGTGTGTGTGTGTGTGTGTGTGTATATATATATATATATATATATAGGCGCCACATCTTCTTTATCCATTCATCTGTTAGGTTGCTTCCATGTCTTGGCTATCATATTGTAAATAGTGCTGCTATGAACATTGGGAAACATGTATCTTTTTGAATTAGAGTATTCTCTGGATATATGCCCAGGAGTGGGATTGCTGGATCATATGGCAACTCCATTTTTAGTTTTTCTGAGGAACCTCCATACAGTTTTCCATAGTGGCTGTATCAGTTTACATTCCCACCAACAGTGTAGGAGGGGTCCCTTTTCTCCTCTCCAGCATTTGTTATTTGTAGACATTTTTTTTCATATTTGTAGACTTTTCATGATGCCCATTTTGACTGGTGTGAGATGCTACCCCATTGTAGTTTTGATTTGCATTTCTTTAATAATTAGTGATGTTGAGCATCTTTCCATGTGCCTGTTGGCCATCTGTATCTGAACATACATTTTTAATTGGGTCTTAGGCATTGCAATCCATAAGCAGACCGACCTCAGTTTACTTGAACAGCTGCTTAGTTGAGAACTCTCTCTCAGGACATCTTGTTCTACAAACACTGAGCACCAGTTTGAGCTAAACAAGGCTGGGTCCCTGAGCTTCAGGTCTGCCCTCTGAGTAGGGAAGAGCAAAGGACCAATAATGATCGACACTTCCATGTCCTGAGTATGGCATGGGTTTGTATGGCTTGCATCACATAATTCTGATAATGGCTCATCATCCTGTCCAGAGCACAGTTAGGGCCGGGGTTAGGGTCAGGATTCAGATGAAGGCTGGGTTGCTTATAATCATTTCGCAAATGAGGTCATAGAGACTCCGTAATGTAAGCAACTTGCCCAAATCCAGCAGAGGAGATGAGAGTTGTCAACACTAGACCTGTGGGACGGACCTGTGGGATGGAGAAATAGGAGTTTTGATCTGGGTCAGGGAGGGAGGGAGAGATGGGGGGCTGAGCTGGACGTGAGTGGTGTGAGGGGCTCCAGAGGGCCTGTGAGAGTCTGTGACCACTTCCCGGTTTTGGTGGGGGGCCAGTCTTGGTATAAAAACTGATTGCCTTCTGTAAAGCTTGCTCTTTGAGATTAAAAAGTAATATCAGTTAGAGAGGGAGAAAAATCCTTTCTTTGAGGACAGAATGCTCAGAGTCCCTTTTCTGGATATTCTTCCACAAACCTGTTACTATTCCTGGTAACCCTAAGAGATGGCGTGTCCCTTTGAAAGTTGTGAGTAAATCAAGTATCTGCCAATGAGTGCATTGCCCTTGTTAATATCCCATAAGCTTCAGGGTAAAGTGAAAACTCTGAGGCGGGACAGGGGAGGCATCTGACCACCGCATCAGCTGGCCACTGCTCTATTTGCATCCCTGTCCCTGCCTGTGGACGTCCTGCCTTGCTAACTCCTGCTGAGTCCCCTCAGCTGTCACCTCCCCAGGAAGAACATTCTCTTCAAGCTCTGGGGGGTGAGCTGGGTGTTTCCCCTCAGTGCCCACCTCACTGGAGCACTGACCATCGTGTTAGAACTGGCTGTTGGTGTCCCTCCTTTCTCCCCAGGGAGCCGGTGTTTCTGCATCTGTGAGTCCCCAGTGCCCGGAGCCCAGTAGGTGCTTGTTAAGTATTTTATAATTTCAGACATGATTTATCAGTCAGTGGCAAACTGGCTTCTGGGGGTGGGATATAGAAGATGTGGGAACACTCCCCCCTCCTCTGGGAATCCAGTCTCCGTGGTAAGGGAGGACTAACCCAGAGAATAGGGACCGACGATCTGTCAGGGGTGAATTTTGCTGCTGGGACCATGGACTCCTGGAGGTTTCATAGACAAGGCAGATTCTTAGCAGCTGGAGCCGTTAGACAAGTAGCATCTCAGAGACTGTCTGGGTTAGGTTAGGAAGCGATGGGGGAGGTGCAGGAGGGATGGTGGCCAATGGAAAGGGCTGGTCAGAATGAGTGAACAGTAAGAGGGGAATGCGAAGGCTTAAGAGCCATGGAAGGAAGTAGGGAGCCACGGAAGGTTGTCAAGCAGGGAGAGACAGAATGAAGTGGTGTTTTAGGCATGTGAGTGTGGAGGGAAGTAGTGAGCAGGAAAGTCTGAGACCTGGGAGGAGGGAAAGAGAGAGGCTGGAGGGGCTGGCTTTCCTTTGACCCTTTTCCACATTTGCTCCACCTCTAACCTCGTTCAGGTGCTTTGTAGCTTGCACACAACCCATAAGTGGACTGTAGGAGCATCTGTCATTTGTTCGTTCATTCTTTCAAGAATTTTTCTGTTGATTCCTACTACGTTCCAGTTCTGATGGTGGTGCTAGGACTGCAGACCCCTGTCCCCAAGGACATCTGTGATAAGGATAGACATTGTGTAAATACACCTGATGACCTCTTTCATCTACACTCTATCATTTAAAGAATTGTTTCGTTATGTACATAGCTCTAGTCATCTGTCCACACCTTCACCCTCTCATGTCCCCACTCCCATCGATCTGCCACTTTTCTCGAGGGGGCTGCTTATAAACGGTACACACTGTGCATGGGAGGTGAAGGTGCTATGCGACATTGCAGGAAGTGGGGTGTCCTTGAAATGCAGACAAGGTGGAAATCCTTCTCTTGGTCTCCCGTCCCTGGCCTGGGTGTCTACTCTGCAGTGGGTCCCTCCACTACCCCAGGCCGGGGCTGTCTGCACACTGGGGGCCCTCAGGACAGAGACTTGGCTAAGAAGCCCCTTGAGGTCTCAGCCCCTAGAGGCTTGATGCCAACCTCTGGTGGTCCCCAGAGTCCGAGTCTCCTCACCCTCCTCGTCCTTCTCCATTTCTCCTTCAGGCCTCGTGACTGAGACTAAGGAAAAGGGTTGACAGGGCTTCCCTGGTGGCGCAGTGGTTGAGCGTCCGCCTGCCGATGCAGGGGACACGGGTTCGTGCTCCGATCCAGGAGGATCCCACATGCCGCGGAGCGGCTGGGCCCGTGAGCCATGGCCGCTGAGCCTGCGCGTCCGGAGCCTGTGCTCCGCAATGGGAGAGGCCACAACAGTGAGAGGCCCGCGTACCACCAAAAAAAAAAAAAAGGGTTGACAGCACAGAGAAAGAGGCTCAGGACTTGCTGGGCTCAGTCCCTGCACACCCACCCACCCAGCCAGCAGCTCTCCCCTGGGGTCGAGGCTCTCCAGGGAAGCCAGTGTGAAGCACACCCCTCTCCCTCCAGAGTATCTCCACTTTGTTCAAGTCAGAGCATCGGTCACTGGTCAGAAATCCTCTCTGATAGAACTCGGTGGTCAGGGCAGGGGCAGGCATGGGTACCAGGAATGACTGAGCATATCCTCTGTATAGGCTGTAGCACGTAACATCATCTCACTCCGTCATCACATGATCCAGATATCTGCACCGTTATCCAGAGGAATGTTTTAAGTGGGTTAAGGTCAGGATTAAGTAACATCATCTCACTCCGTCATCACATGATCCAGATATCTGCACGTTATCCAGAGGAATGTTTTAAGTGGGTTAAGGTCAGGATTAAGTTTTTTATGTTAATGACATTCATGAGGTAATGGGGCTCAGAGAGGTGAAGCTGCCTTCCCCGCGTTCACGCAAACCTTGGCAGTCTGGGATCGGAACCCCTCATCTCATAATCTGAGCAGCATTGCTGCTCTGCTGAGGGTACTCACATTATTGCAGAAATGCAACCTCGTGATGCCCTGCCAGCCTGGACATGTTTCCCCAGCTCTCCCAGTGTTTACCAGCTTCACCTGTGTTCCCACTGCCTCAGCGCACCCCTGTCTGCGCATGGCCCACCTGTGTCTCGGGGGCTCGCTAACTGAAGCCTGCACTGCCGACGCACTGGTCACTCTTCTGTACACAGCAATGGAAAATATTGCAGAGCAAACACGGACCCTTGCAGAGCCACGAAGGAGGCTCGTTTAAGTTGACATCAATTTTACTAACCTCCTGCTGAAATATTTGCCAATCTGGCCAAGGTTCTGAGCTGCCTGGGGCCCAGGAACACCTCTTCTGTTTAACGCCGACCTTGAGTGAGATTCCACTTCTGGAGGTTGCAAGGACTGTACTGCGTGGCTTCTGCTCCCTTGACTTTGGGATCCAAGCAAGGTGATCTTCCACGTGTTCCAGCTTTGCTCTCTTTTTTTTTTTTTTTTTTTTTTTTTTTTTTTTCTTTTTGCGGTACGCGGGCCTCTCACTGTTGTGGCCTCTCCCGTTGCGGAGCACAGGCTCCGGACGCGCAGGCCCAGCGGCCATGGCTCACGGGCCCAGCCGCTCCGCGGCACATGGGATCCTCCCAGACCGGGGCACGAACCCGTATCCCCTGCATCGGCAGGCGGACTCTCAACCACTGCGCCACCAGGGAGGCCCAGCCAGCTTTGCTCTCTTGATTGTTCCTCTATTCTGTCTTTCAAGCTTGAATTTGCCAGCTGGGTTAAGGTCTGGCTGGGCAGAAATGCTGCCCCCCGGGGTCCAGGCACTGGGGGCCGCTGCATCCCTCCTGGTCAGTGTCTTCACTGGACTCCCCGATGCTGTTTACAGAGTATGCTGTCTCGGCTGCTACTCCTGAGCACCGCGTGCAGACAGCCAGTCCAGGGATGATTATCTTTCGTTTATAGAGGGGACGTTGAAATTCAGTGAGGCACCCAAGGTCAACTACAGACCCTAACCCAGACCTGTGCGCATGGCCGTGCTCTCTCCCCTGTGCCTCCCACAGGGCTCTCCACAGCCCCCTTGCGCAGGTGACCCCGCCTAGGCGCCATCTACTGACTCCCATTAAGGAAATCGTTTAGCTCCTGATTCTGAGATCTGATGGACACAGGACACTGGAGGGGACACAGGCTCTCTCAATCCTTCTGCTCTGCCTGCTGCCATCCCCTGATCTTGTTTCGTTTCGCACAGGCCTTCTCCAGACCGCAGAGCTGCCCACGGACCGGCACACTTGCCCTCAGGGGAGCCCTGCCTGGCCACAGTGTCTGTCCCTCCGCTCAGAACTTCCCCTCCCCTCTTGCCCTTATCAAATCTTACCTACCCTGTTTCTCTGAACTTTGAGAGTCTGCTGGTGACCAGATAAACGGATCTAAGAATTAGAGGTCCATGATCCTGAATCCCTCTCGAGGGTATCGATGGGAGTTTGGGGGGCAGTGAGCAGCCCTGGGCTCCCGGATGGTTATTTACCAGCGCAGTGTGTAACTATTACTACCTCACACCCCAGCAACTTAATCACATCATTCCTCCTACCCTCTCTCTCCATCTCGGTTACCTCTGGCTAAAATTGGCCACTTTTGTAACTGTCACTGCTTGAGGAACATCTTCGTGGTGCCCTAAGAGGATGCCTCGGCCTATGGTTGGAAAGCAGAGGGCCTGAGAACTGAGCCCACGTGTGCAGGCCTGTGGGCCGATGTCACTTCCGCGATGGCATGTGACAGCTGAGCGTAGACAGTGGATCTAGGATGTCTGGCCTTGAACCCGGGCTCTGCCACTCCCTAGCTCTGCAGTCTTGGGCAGTTTCCTCACCCTGTCTGCAGCTGATGGGTTAAATGGGGAAACGCTAGTACCTGCTTCCAAGGGCAGTAGAGAGGGTGTGTGAGTGAATGCGCGTAAAGCCCTTAGACCAGCACGAGGCATATGATAAATCCTCAACACCTCCTAAAAAATGTGAACTCTTATAATTCTTATTGTGCAGCTATCTTGCTCTTGCCGTTCTCGGCCATCTTAATAACAGTGCATAAGTATGCACAGTGCTTCTCAGTTTAAAAAGCATCCTACCTCCCTCCTTCAGCACAAGTGAAGGTTACAGGGTATGCCCCAAGGTCACACAGTCCGGGAAGGGGCAGCACCTGGTTTTCAAATGGATTCCAAGTTCTTTTTTTCTCTTTTCCATATCTTTATATTAATCAATGCCACCTCCCTATAGAATGCGTGGAAAAGCCGTGGATGACCCAGTAACTCCTAATTACAGGGGGAAAGAAAGAAAAACGCCCCTGAAGCTATCTCATTTTGAGAATAGCACGTTTGAAAAAAAAAAATTAGAAACGAAATTCGAAGCCCATCCCAGAGGCAGCTGCAGTTCTTTGCCAGCCACTGCAGTTCAAAGAGGGAGACTTAAGGAAGGTCTTAAGGAGAATTACTTAATTTGGAGCATTGGAAACCCAACAATTATTTGCTTAAAAATAGAATTTGCTGAAGCAACTTCCAGCTTCTTATTCTGCTCACTGCATAATAAAGTAATTAGTAATTTGTGTCACTCCGGTAATTTTGTCTCCTTCTCCTGATCACCAACAGTGGCACTGCTCCCGTGCTGGGGTTCCAACACACACACGCACACACAGACACACACACCTGCTCACTCACTTCTGTCTGATTCCTGGAAGAAGGTGGATGTCATAGTTTCTGTGGTTGTTTTGTTGGGATGATAAGTTCTGTGACCCCTTAAATTTATCCATTACCATATGTATATGTATAAGACAGTGTGGGTGTGGTTGTCATAAGAAGTAGAAAGCAGGTCAGAGAACTGTCAAAATATCCCCAAATATCATGAGAAGCTATACATGGTGAGTACTATATATACGTGCAGCTAAATGTCAGGACCTTTACCTGACAAAAGGATTTGTTTTGAAGTGTGGGTTGTATTACTGTTTAATATGATGGGTCTTACAAAGGTTTGAAAAGTAAAAAACATTTATTAATACATTTGCTAGATTGAAAAAAGTGAAACTATATAAAAAAACAAAGTGGACAGTCCAGGATAATCCAGAGTATAATTATAAGGAAAACTTACACGTGTCTTAATACCTCCTAGGGGCTAGATTTGTAATCAGCTATTATAAATCAAACAAATATTCAGCTATTTGTTGCTTTGTTGAAAGAAAGCAATTGTAGTGGAAATTTTATCCCTAAGTTTATCTGACTGAATTTATAAGAGGCTTTAGGTGACTGTGAGAAACTAGAGAAATGAAGTTCAAAGGATTGGTTCTTTTCCCTGTTTATCATGTGATAATCTATTGTATTCAAATCCCTGTACTGTAACAAATAGTATTATTGCTAACGTTTATTTACTGTTCACCATATACTAGCCACTGTGCTAAGAGGTTTACCTTACCTTCATTATATCCTTTAATCCTCACATCAACTTTATAAGTTAGGTATTAATATTACTTCCATTTTATCGATGAGGAATGTGGCAAAGACTGTATTGCTTACCCAATATCCATTCTTTTCTTTTTTCCCATAAGATAAAAACCCAGATTTTATTTGGGGTGGCAGTATGACATGTTAATGGCCTACATTTTCTTCCTGCCCTTGAAGTCAGGCATGGCCATGTGACGAACTTCTGGGCAGTGAGATAGCAGGAGAACTGTTACATCGCCCATCCAGAAGAGTTGCCCGAAGTATCTTACTCCTCTGGGAGGTGCACCCCTTCTTGTCATGTCTCTTGCCTTATTCTCCCTGCAGACATGATAGCAGACACAGTGCTGTTTCTAGTAGCAGCTGGATTGGCAGTTCAGACCCGTCCCTCTGCTGAGGGTGGCTGGAAAAGGTAGACGAAGTCTATCTTTAAAAATCTGTTTAAAAGTATCAGGAAAATTACAAGTCAACGAAGAATTATTGGGCCAACTTCTGTGACAAGAGGGAAACCCGGCGAGGTGAGCCTGGAGTTTCTGGCTGGTTTTCTCCTCAGAGTGTCTGACAATTCCAGAAAATGTGGCCGAAGAGCTAAGATGACAAGCAGAACATTGAACAGCCCTAGGGAGCCAGGAGCCTGTCAAGGATGGGAAGCTCTGAGAAAGCACCATGATTTGGGTTAAGGCCATGAATGGTCACATCCCTGGAATAAGGTGAACCAGGAATAGTCTGGAAGAGGCTGAAGCCCAGCTTTTTTTTTTTTTTTTTTTTTTTTTTCTTTTTGCGGTATGCGGGCCTCTCACTGTTGTGGCCTCTCCCGTTGCGGAGCACAGGCTCCGGATGCGCAGGCCCAGCGGCCATGGCTCACGGGCCCAGCCGCTCCGCGGCATATGGGATCCTCCCAGACCGGGGCACGAACCCGTATCCCCTGCATCGGCAGGCGGACTCTCAACCACTGCGCCACCAGGGAGGCCCTGAAGCCCAGCTTTGAGTCACCTCAGTCTCTGAGTGGGTCTAGTGATCTGGGATTGGTAGTGCTCATGTGTCCTGCCAGCAGCTAATATAAATTCTCTCTGAAGAGACACATTATCAGTATCCTCAAGTGCTCTCAGTCAAACAAAGTGGGGGAAAGGTGGAGAAAATTTTGACTTCCAAAGTGGAAGAGTAAGAGCCTCCAAAAATCTGCTTCTCTATGAAAGTGATAAGAACTCTGGCAAAAACTGTTAGGTATTTCAGTTATTGAGTGGGCCAGAGCCTGCAATAGCACCCTACAGTGCCTCATAGCACCATATGGCCATCACTGATTTAAGGTCTATACTGTATCCTGAAGCACAGCACCCTTTCCTGGTAGGGTAATGTCTCCATGCTGGGCCTCAGCTGAGCATTAAGCAGACCATCTTTCTATCAGGCCCTGCAACTACTGTGAGACGTAGTTCCTTTCTTCTCTGAGCTCAACCAGCACTTCACTGAGAGGGTTGTGTTGTGCCTTGTCTCCAGATATTGGTCTGATGGCCAGAAGGGATATTGGGTGCAAATCCTGAAGGGAGCATGTGCTGTCTTAACAAGAAAGAAGTCTGTGCACCACCTTCAAACTATACTGTGTGTATCCATGGCCTTTAGGAAATGGCATTATGATGAGAAAAGCCACAGGTTTTTACACTAAAGAGGAATAGATTCTATGTGGTTTACTTAGCTCTACCTTGGAGAATGGTCTAGTGAAGGCCTAACAACAGCAACAGCAACAAAATGTCATGAAGAGGAAGAATATGGCTCAGGTATAAGAATGCTATATAGAATCCATATAGTCCAGATAGTGTTTTGAGTAGTGCTAACCTGTTTCTTCTGAATTTGGTTGAAGTTATTGTTTTTAACATATATAAAGTGTATATCCCTATTATATCTCTAAGTGCTGTGGCTTGGAAGAAAACTGGATACTCAGGAACCCAGGATGAGGAAAACTCATATGCTCACTCCCCTGGTCCTCTGTTCAAGGCTTCAGATTGATCTAGGCAGTCCACTGCTCTCTCTGTCCTTTCCTCAGAGAGTTGAGGCCATCTAGAAGTGTGGAATAGGTGGGAGACAAGACAACATGGCATTATTTTCATAATAATAATGTAATTCTACCCTAATAACTTAACCCAGGATATTTGAGATGTTTGCTCTTTCACATCTATTCCTGTGCATCTGCTTTCCTTTCTAAGGTGGGCACTGAAGAGGGAATGGGAGTGGAGGGGTAGGGGCTTATACTCTGGTGGAAGGGAGCCTTCCTAGCTTTATCCTTGTCTCTGGGGATGTGCTGAGAACATTTAAAAAATACGTAACATTAGATCATAAATAAACATCAATAAACTGGTAAAAGCAGGCACTGTATAGTCCACATTCCTTTACTATAATGAAATAATCTCAGAGATCACATAAATCCTTCAAGCACTTGAAAATTTAAAAATACTAGGTAAAAGAGAAGAGTATTCAAAAATAAAAACACTATCTTAATTTGTGGGATATAGCCAAAGCTGTAATTGAAGGCAAATGCATAGCTTTAAAATGTGTTTTTAAAAATTAAACAAGAAAAAAAATAAAAGAATTGATAATCTCAAGAAGCTAGAAAATAAGAGTAAATAAAGAAATCAGTATTTAGAAATTTATTAAAAAATGAGTTCATTTTAAAACAAAAATAGTAATTTAGACACATCCAAATGATTTTTTAATAAATCATAAAACAATTTATTGCTAATATTATCATGGCAACAGAAAATGTAGAGATAAAAATACACATATAGGGGCTTCCCTGGTGGCGCAGTGGTTGAGAGTCCGCCTGCTGATGCAGGGGACACGGGTTCGTGCCCCGGTCCGGGAGGATTCCACGTGCCGCGGAGTGGCTGGGCCCGTGGGCCATGGCCGCTGAGCCTGCGTGTCCGGAGCCTGTGCTCCACAACGGGAGAGGCCACAGCAGTGAGAGGCCCGCATATAGCAAAAAAAAAAAAACCAAAAACAACACATGTATTTTTACATTACAAAGGAAATGTATTAACAGATACAATAACTTCAAATAATAATTAAACAAAACAACTTTATACTAATATATTAAAAAATCTACCTGAAACTAATGACTAATTCAAGAAAAATTAGATAGTCTGATTTGATTAATACTTAAGAAGTAAAAGAATTGACATCTAAACATACTTCATTTTTAGATGATTTTGCTTTTAATTTTTAAAAGAGCAAGTAATTTCTATGCCATTTAAACTGTTCTAAAGTAGAGAAAAATATTAAACCTTCCTATTTCACTTTACAAAACAAGTACAATCCTGTAACGGACTTTGAGAAATATGACATAAAATAGAATACAAACAATTCTCATTATATACATATATACATTCTCACTATATATACATACACACGCACATATATAGACACAAAATTTCTAAATAAACGTACTGACAAATCAGTTTTAGTAGTATAAAATAAAAATAATCCATGATGATTTTATTGGGTTATTCTGTGAATACAAAAATCACTTAATATTATGAAATATGATATTAGTAAGTCTAAAGAGAAAATATGCATGATCTCAGTAGATGTCTGGAAGGCACTTCAGAAAAATTCTGCACCAATTCTGAATAAATAAAATTTAGTAAACTAAAAATAGAGGATTTTTTAAATGATAAATATTTAGATTAAATAATAGCATATATCATATTTAAAGGAAAACATCAGCTATATTCTGGTTAAAATTAGGAATAAGATAAAAAAGTCTGGTCTCACTATATTAATTAATATTGTCCTGGATATCCTAACCAATGCAAAAAGGTAGGAAACAGAAATTAGGTGGGCTATTGGAAGGGAAGTCAAAAGTGCCACTACTTGAAGCTAATATGATATTCTACCCAGAAAACCTAAGAGAATCAATTGATAAACTACTAGAACTAATAAAAGATTAGAAAGATGGCTGAGTATGAATAAATATACAAAATAAGCACTTTCCCAATTTAATATCAATAATCAGTTTAAATATAATTGGGAAAGTGATCCTACTTAAAACAATTACAAAAGTATAATATGCTAGGAATAATTCAACAATGAATGTTGTCAGTTTCCCCTGAGTATAGAGGAAAACCAAAGTAAAAGACTTCCAGACCAAAAGACAGCATATTGAAGCGAGGCCCATTCATCCCAGGTTCATTTATAGGATTAATTAATCTCCAGTGAAAACTTCAGTGGGAATTACTTTCACATCTGAAAAAAAGAACCCTGGAAAAATAATAGATGAAAATAGTCAATAGTATTTTTAAAGAAGAGCATTGATGGGACTATTTTTCTTTCAGAGAGTAAAACATTTTTAAATGAAGTGAGTCGAAATTAGTGTTTTCCTAGAAATTATTTTGGCCATTTATATCAAGCAGCTTTACCCCAGTAATTCTGCCTTTAGTATTTTATCCTAATACACATTTTCAGAGATGCAGATAAAGTTTTATAGATCAGAATGTTCATCATGGAAGTGTTTATAATGTTGTTTCTAAAATTTGCAAACATTGAAATTTGTTAAATCAATAATGACACATTTTAAAAGAGATATTATACAGACATTACAGTTATGAAGAAGATTCTTTAATAACATATGTAGCACATTGTATTTTCCAAAGATGGCTATAAAAATAGCTTCCATCCTACATGTTCTTCTGCCGTGTGACCTTCTTGTGACCTTGAAGCTTCCCTTTGAGGGGTGGAGACCATTTCTCCACTTCCTGGAATGTGGTTGGATCCTGATCCACAAAATCATGAGCAAAATAAAATTATTGTTTTAAACCACCAGCTTTTCATATAATTTGTTACACAGCAACAGAGAAGTGGGAAAATATGTAAAGGGGTTTTAGACACATTAAATGAAAAACATGTTACTAAACAATATATACTGTATAATTCAGTTAAAAAATAATGCATATGTATGCATAGAACAAAGATTAGAAGGATTTACGGGGGAATGCTAGCAGTAGTTATTTTGGATGGTAGGATTACTCTGCTTCTCATTTTCTTCTTTAGCTGCCTTATTTCTCAGATTTCTACAATGACTACATATTTTTATTTTTTATTTTTAAAAATATTTGCTTATTTACTTTTCAAATTTTTGGCTGCTTCGGGTCTTAGTTGCAGCACATGGGATCGTCGTTGCGGCATGGGGATCTTTCGTTGCGGTGCATGGGCTTCTCTCTAGTTGTGGCGCGCGGGCTTCTCTCTAGTTGTGGCACGTGGGCTCTCTAGTTGTGGCGCGTGGGTTCGAGAGCGCATGAGCTCCAGAGCACGTGGGCTCTGTAGTTGCGGCACACAGGCTCTCTAGTTGTGGCTTGCGTGCTCAGTAGTTGTGGCACATGGGCTTAGTTGCCCCGCAGCATGTGGAATCTTAGTTTCCCGACCAGGGATTGAACCCGCATCCCCTACATTGGAAGGTGGATTCTTAACCACTGGACCACCAGGGAAGTCCCCCTGTTGTTTCAAAATAAGACCAAAAAGTATAAAATCATGTTTTTGAAGATATTTTGATGACAGATAGATGCTCACAAATCTGCATTACCTGAAAAGAACAAGATACAAACACTGTCGTTGAGGGTTTCCCTATTCCTTGGAACTCATGCTTCTAAGAGGGAACTTTGGCAAGAAAACACTCAGTTTTTCTTTCCACTTTTTTCCCTCACTTGCTTCTCAGCAAAAGCGAAGGAATGGTTTTCTTAGCTGGTGAGATGATGGGCTCGGACTCCCACTGCTCCTCATCCCTCTTTTAGGGGAGTTTAAGTGTACAGTGGCTACTCCCCAGAAAGGACAGACCCGGATGCTGGGAGGATGTCTGCCCCCGCTCCAGGTGTGTGCACAGGAGGTGGGGCCGGGCCTGCCTCCCAAGGTCTGCTGTGCCCCTGCTCTGGGGATCAGAGAGTTCAGAGCAGCACATCATCCCACTAGCAGCTGACTGGTGAGGTGTCTGCCTTGAGAACCCCATTCTGAAGACTGAGGTGGGAATGGGATGTGAACTAGAAAGCTTGTTTGGCCACAAGCCCCAGCCATGTTCTCTGAGCTTCCTCTCAGAGGAATCCTTACCTAAAGCCTATGTTTATTCATCAGAGTGATAATTACCTTAAAAACTGTGGCAGTATCTGTAAATGAACCCAATTCACTTTCCATATTTAAAAGCATATATATATGTGTATATATACAGATATGAATTGTTTATGCTTTATATCACAAGAATTATGGAAGAAAGTACATCAAAATATTAACAGTGATAGATCTCTGGATATTGGGATTGTGTCTATTTATTTACACTTTTTTTTTTTTTTTTTTGTGGTACGTGGGCGTCTCACTGTTGTGGCCTCTCCCGTTGCGGAGCACAGGCTCCGGACGCGCAGGCTCAGCAGCCATGGCTCACGGGCCCAGCCGCTCCGCAGCACGTGGGATCTTCCCGGATCGGGGCATGAACCCGTGTCCCCTGCATCGGCAGGCAGATTCTCAACCACTGTGCCACCAGGGAAGCCCTATTTATACTCTGTACTGTACTACACAAGCATGGATTACCTTTATAATCAGGAAGGAAATCATTATTAATATTTTAAAATGAAATTTGATTTTCTGAGACTGCTCTAGCATCACATATCTAGGCTCCTTAGAAAGCTACCACCTGTGCTGCCTTCCGGCCCAAAGCAGGCTCTGCTTCCCGGCCCAAAGCAGGCTCTGCTTCCCAAGCATCCTTTGGGAAGGCCAATTTTCCAAAATAAAATTCTGGGATAATCAGAAGAGGCATGTAGGTCTGGGCCTTTTGTAGTTTTAGGAAACGAAAATGTTTTACCTTCTAACTATCATGTGAGCCATTTGCATCATTTGGAGAATATTTGTGTTGACTGGAACATCAGTCAGGAAAACAAACATAATTAACAGAGAGAATTTAATATAAGGATTTACTTAAACAGGTGTTAGGGAACTGCAAAAGCAAAATGTGAACATTGAGGTAGCACAGAGATAATAACTGCAGGAAACAGCTGCCATCCCTAGGGCTGGGGGAACAGGGGAAGGAGCTGGAAGCTTGGAAGAAGGGACCTGCAGAGCTGGGACCTCAGGCACAGAGATGATAGTCAAATGCCAGTAATTAGGGAGTAACGAGTTTGGGGTATTGATTACCTTTGTTGGTTTAAAAAGTTTTTTAATTGACGTATAGTTGATTTACAATATTGTGTTAGTTTTAGGCGTACAGCAAAGTGATTTGGCTACGTATATATATTCTTTTTTCCCCAATTCTTTTCCATTATAGTTTATTACAGGATATTGAATGTAGTTCCCTGTGCTATACAGTAAATCCTTGTTGTTTATTTTGTATCTAGTAGTGTGTATCTGTTTATCCCGAATTCCTGATTTATCCCTCCTCCTCCTTTCCCCTTTGGTAACCGTAAGTTGGTTCTCTATGTCTGTGCATCTGCTTCTGTTTGTAAATAAGTTCATTTGTACTATTTTTTAGATTCCACATATAAGTGATCTCATATGATATTTGTCTTTCTCTGACTTACTTCACTTGGTCTGATCATCTCTAGGTCAGTCAAAACGTCTTTGTTTTGAAATACTTATAGACTTACAAGAAGCTGCAGAAGCAGTGCCCCTGTGCCCATCACTCAGCCTCCTCCAACAGCGGCACCTGTACATCATCCAGACTGGGTGGTAGATTAGCAGGCTACATACAATTAATTGAGTTACAGGCCTGGATCTTACCAGTTTTTACGTTTACTTGTTTTTTATGTCTTCGTGTATAATTCTATGGCATTTAGTCACATATTTTAGATTTTTACAACCACTACTGCCACAATCTAGATACAAAAGTGTCCCGTCGCCACAGAGAGACTCCCCACTGCTGCCCCTTTGTCGACTTTATAGCCACACCTTCCTTCTCCTTCCCTAGTCTCTGGCGACCATTGTCTGTTCTCCTTCTCTTTAAAGTTTAAATATAGTTTGTTTATTTGTAAGTATTATAGGCTGAATTGTGTCCCCCCCACCAAATGCTATGTTGGGTCCTCACCCCTAGTATCTCAGAATGTGACCGTATTAGGAGACAGGGTCTCTACAGAGGTAATCAGGTTGAAATGAGGTCATTAGGGTGGGCCCTAAGCCAATATGACTGGGGTCCTTATAAAAAGGGGAGATTTGGAGGCAGACATGACCCCAGGGAGGATGCCACGTGAACATGAAGGCAGAGATCCGTGTGATTCTTCTACAAGCCAAGAAATGCCCAAGACTGCCAGCAAACCACCAGAAGCTAGGAGACAGGCACAGAACATAGCATCCCTCACCAGCCCTCGAAAGGAACCACTCCTGCAGACACCTTGATCTTGGATCTTGGATCTTGGACCTCTGGAACTGAGACAATAAGTTTCTGTTGTTTAAGGTACTCAGTTTGTGGTGCTTTGTTACCGCAGCCCTAACAAACTAATACAGTAGGTTTGTATAACTTCATTTGTAATGGTAATGGTGCTTAGCATTAGTTCACAAGATTCCTGAAATTCTGTTAAGCAAGCTTGCTTCAACACCATGGCAAGTAAGGGGGCACAATGAAGCTAGTTCTGGGAGCATGGAAGGAACTGGAAATTGGAACCAGCTGCCATTTCCTGACTGGAGTAGCATTGCTGGGGTGACCCTGACAGGGACAGGCGGCAAGCATGAAGGATCAAGTCCCTTCGTTCTCCTCCAGCCACCCAGCCTCCCTCCAGCACTCCCAGTCACCCAGCCTAATGGGATCTAGCTGGCAAAGGTGAAAGACTGTTCTCAGAGCCCCAGCCTTCCTATCACAAAGCACAGACAAGAAGGGTAAGTTTGAGGCTGAGAGACCAAAGCTTAATATCCAAACACTCTGGATTTTTTTTTAGAAGACCCTTCTAGAGACCTTCTGGTCTTTTATTCAGTTCAGCTATCATTCTGGGGTTTCCTCTGGACCATGAAGCTGCTAGCCAAGGAGACAAATATTTCTGTCTACTTGTGTTCATACTTTGTAACTTATTTTCAGAAACGTACCACTTGTGCTTTATTTTGAGAGTCTTACCGTTTTTTATTTTTATTTTTATTTAACATCTTTATAGGAGTATAATTGCTTTACAAAGGTGTGTTAGTTTCTGCTGTATAACAAAGTGAATCAGCTATACATATATCCCCATATCTCCTCCCTCTTGTGTCTCCCTCCCACCCCTCTAGGTGGTCACAAAGCACCGAGCTGATCTCCCTGTGTTATGTGGCTGCTTCCCACTAGCTATCTATTTTACATTTGGTAGTATAAGTCCATGCCACTGCCCACTTCGTCCCAGCTTACCCTTCCCCCACCCCGTGTCCTCAAGTCCATTCTCTACATCTGTGTTTTTATTCCTGTCCTGCCCCTCGGTTCTCCATAAGCCTTACCATTTTTTAAAAAATGCGTGTTACAGAAAGGCGTGCTGTGCTGCCTTTTGCTTGTGTCATATTTCCAAGAGTGGATTGACTGTATTCTCTCAAGAAGGTTTCTTAACATGATAATAAAAAGGACAGGAAAGTAGCATTTGGTATATGAAAATTTAACTTCCCCAAAACAACTTATCCGGAGCATATATGTTCTTTAAATACAGTAAGATTCCCTTGGGATGCCTGGAAATCCATCACTTCCCTTGAAAGAAAAGGAACTTCTTAGAGAGCCTTGAGAGCCAGGAAGGACTAATTCACGCCTTTGTAGGCTGCCTCCCTGTGTGGGTTAATTCTCTCCTTGCTAAGTAGCCTGAGATGAGTGGCATTGCTCTTCCTGGAGCCCCAGGACCAGCCCAATACCTTTCCTGCAGGCTCTGAGTCTAGTGCCATCCCCCGCACATTTCCACTCATGATCCAAACTGCTACTGCAGCGCCTGCTCTTATACCACACTCACCAGCTAGAAGGCATCCAACCTGGGTGAGGCATTTCTGCTAGAGCCCATGTCTTTCTTGCTGCACACCAACCATTTCATTACCTTCTTGGGCATTATATTTCCAGATTGTCTTTGAAAAACAAATGAAAATCGAACCGCCCCCCATTATAAATGCAATATATGCTTATTGCAGACATTTTCAGAAATACAGAAAATTACGGAAAATAAAATAGAATTTGAGGTTGTGTGGCTTAAGTTTGACGGAAAGGAATCAAATGCATATGTTTACACAAAAGATTATGTGATTTTTTTTTCATGGAAATGTATATTGGGGGAAAGTAAGCAATATTTGATTTCAATAATCCTTTTTCTCCCTGCCTTGGCCCCTGGGAGAGCCAAGCACTGCCTTCATGGCTCTCTTCTGGGATTCTCCAGAGTCCTGCTGCTGAGGTGCACCTCTCCTTTGTCCTATTTTTTCAGTGTCGTGCTCTTTGATAATTTTGAACAGTAGTCTATTCTGAGAAGAATGATCTGGGTGGCCATCATGCGATGACAAGACCAGTTAGAAGTGGAATGCTTTGCCAGAACAGTCATGACCAAGATCTCAGTTGAGGTTGCAAGCAATAGATAAATTATTACGTGGGTAGCAAATACCAGACATGTAGGGAAATACAATAATGAGGAGCTCGTTGGAGGAAGAGACTGTGGAGCATCCTTCCCTGTCAGAGGTTCCAGTGCCAGTTTTCCACCTGTCTCACCTGGGTCCTGAACACAGCATCTGGACCATTGTCACCTGGACCACAGTGGTGGTCCCTCACTTCCCTCCTCCCTCATCTTTCTTCCCACCTCCCCCTCCCACCAGTGGCAACATTAGCATTTCAATTGGTTATCTCCAGCCTGGACCTACTATTCATATGCAGATCTTCTCTCCTGTCAAGGCTGGATTGAGACATCACCTTAGAGAAAACTGGCTCTGCGGGAATTTCAGTGAGAGAAGGAGATGATAATTACTATGAGTTTTTCTTAGCAGAAGTTGTTCCTGTTCTGCTCTTCAGCGAGAAGTTGAGAGGTGATGTAAGGGCAGTTAAAGCGGGAACTTTGGATTAGACTGGGTTCCAGTGTCAGTCCTGTCAGTTACTTGCTGTGTGATCTCGGCAGGTTATAACCTTCCCATGCATCAGGTTCTGCAAAATGCGGGTGAGAATACTCTTTTTGCAGTGTTTTCACTGTAAAAGAATACAAGTCTTAATACAGGTGGTACCTAATACAGTGGCCCCAGCCAGTGATCACACAGTAAACAGTAAGAAGTACCTAAAATGTGATTCTGGGAAAGGAATGGATGTCAGAATCCACCCACACCCTTGGATGGGGGTGGGGAGGTGGAGCCAGGTGGCCCGGGGTGCAAGCCCAGAAGCCTGGTTGGGTTTAGAGCTGCTGAATTGTCATGTGGGCACATTTTCCTGTCTCTGCAGGTGAGTGGTCCCTGCTTCAGCCTTAGACCAACCCTTCCACTTGAGGACTTGCTCTTCTCTCTCTACTACTCAAGAGCATTTTTACAGCAATTTCCACTGTTCTCTCCTATTCATTTTATTCCTGTACTGTGCTGACCACTCCCATGAGCATTCATGTATGTTGCTATTTCTTCCATTAAA
Organism: Mesoplodon bidens; assembly: GCF_964165515.1. NCBI lineage: Eukaryota > Metazoa > Chordata > Mammalia > Artiodactyla > Ziphiidae > Mesoplodon > Mesoplodon bidens. Next base: position 86,190,878 of record NC_138166.1, read on the forward strand.
AAAAAACAAAAAACAAAAAACCTAAAATTCATTTTTGGCTTCACTCTCCCTTCCAGCTCCCACCCCACTTATCTTCTTTGCTTTACAACAAAACTCCTAGAAAAGGGGTCTGTGCTTACTGGTTCTGATCTTTCTCCTCCCATTCTCTCCTGAGCCTTTGCCAGACTCAGGGAACTAATCTTTACAAGACCAGCAGTGATGTCCACCTGGCCATTCTAGTGGTCATTCCTTGGTTCTCCTCTAACTGGACCTACCAGCTGTATTTAATTCAATGGTTCACACTCTCCTCCTTGAAGCATTTCTTCTCCTGGCTTCAAGAACACCCCTTTTTTCTGGCTCTCCTCCTTCCTCACTGGCCTCTCCCTCTCAAGCTCCTGTGTTGGCTTCTCCCATCTTCCTGTCCTCTAAACTTTGGGATATCCCAGGGTGTAGGGCTCAGACTTCTTCTCTTTTTAACCTTTACACATTCTTGTGGTGACCTGGTCCAAACCAATGGGATTTAAGCACCATCTCTGGGCTGATGGCTCAACATTTTCCATCTCCAGCCCTGACTCCTCAGAACTCTTTACTTCAGCAGCCTCTTAACAGCTCTAAAGGTACCTCCAGCTTAAAAGGCTAGAACAGAGCTGGTGATCTTTACCCAGAATCTTCCTGCTTCCACAGACTCTCCCATCCCAGCTAAAGGTAAACTCTGTACTTCCAGTTCCTCAGACTCAAAACCATGGAGTTACCTTTAATTATAAGGGCACTAATTCCATTCATGAGGCCTCCACCCTATGAGCTAATTACTTCTCCAAGGCCCCAGTTCCTAATACCATCATATTGGGAGTTAGAATTTCAATACTTGAATTTTGGGGGGATGCAAACATCCAGTTCTTTGCATATACATCAGTGATCCCCTCGGTGAGATCTATGGCTCATACCTCTCTACCGGGTTCTTGACCCAGGTGTACTCTGCCACTGCTTTTCTGAATCCTACTGTATCTCTACTTGCATTTTCTCAGAGGCACCTCAAACTCAACAGTCTAAGACCAAGCTCATGATCCCCCTCCCTCTGGGAGCCCCTGCCTGATTCAGGTCTAATTTTCTGAGTTTGTATTTTAGTTTTTCCTATTTCAGTGAGTGGTACCACAATCCATTCACTTTCTTAAGTCAGAAATCTAGAAGGTTTCCTAGAAATTTCCTTCTCCTTCAATGTCTAGATTGAATCCATCACAAATCCCTAAATATCTTCCCAGTCTGTCCACTTCTCCCTACCTCTGTGGCCACCCCTCCAATCCACTCCCATCCTTTCTCCCCAGACTACCATGAAAGCCTACCGATTGGTCTCCCAGCTCTTCCATGGCTTTGCCAAACTATTTTCCACACCGTCGTTAGAATGATCTTCTGCAAAACTGGGTATGATCACGTGATTCCCAACCTCAAACCCACCTTCTACTTACAACTCTTGAACAGCTTCCTTTTCCTCCTGGGATTACACCAGGTTCTCTCACATGGTCTACAAGGCCTGGCATGGGGGTCCCCTGACAGCCCCCAGTCGCATCATGCTCCACCCCACTTCCTTCTCTGTGCAGCTGCCACCCTGAGTTTGCTAGCGTTTTGCTTCATCTTGCTGAGGATCTTTGCAGATGTTCTCCCTTTTGCCTGGACAGCTACCCTCTTCCCTTTGCCCGGTTAACCCCTAACTAATCCTTCAGATGCCGGCTGGAGCATCACTTCTCTGGGGAAGTCTACCCACACCCCAGTCCAGTGCTAGCTTCTTGGTTATATTCCGAAATAGAAGTTTCTTCATAGTACTCATGTCACTTTATATTATACACCCATGGTTGTGATTTTAAAAGAAATTAATGTGTTTTCTCATTACACTAAAAGCTCTGTGAGACTATAGACTCTGTCAGATTTTGTTCACAGTTGTATCCCCCGGGCCTAGCATAGTGTCTGACACTAAGAAGGTGTAAAGAACTTTTTTTTTTTTTTTTTTTTTGGCGGTACGCGGGCCTCTCACTGTTGGGGCCTCTCCCACTGCAGAGCACAGGCTCTGGACGCGCAGGCTCAGCGGCCATGGCTCACGGGCCCAGCCGCTCGGCGGCATGTGGGATCTTCCCAGACCGGGGCACGAACCCGTGTCCCCTGCATCAGCAGGTGGACTCTCAACCACTGCGCCACCAGGGAAGCCCCAAGAACTATTTTAAAATGATCAACTGGACACAAATTGTAATACATGCTCTGAAAGAAATGAACAGAATGCAAAGATAGAAAATATAGCTAATTAGGGTGGTTCTCCTGCTGGTGTAGCACCAGCTGCTGGGGCATGGCCACCAACCCCAACTGCAGATGAGTCTCCTGATGTTGACCTTGGTCAGGGCATTTGCAGGTGAGCCAGACCAGGAAGGTCCAACCTGTACACCGTCTGCTTTGACGAGGGCATTGATCTTACCCTCTGTCACTGTCATGTCATCGTCAGGCAGGGTGAGGGATGAGTGGATGCAGGAGAGTGGGAGACCAGGGCCATGGTGTGGCTGTGGTGAGTGCTGGGCAGTGGCTGCTGGGACCAGTGCTTTCCAACTCAGCCTCCTCTGAAGGATAGAGCACCTTAGTGGCAGCTGAGGAACGAATGGGGATAGGTTGGTCTTGATGAGATACCCTAGACGAAGACATTTGAAGAGATTAGGTTATAGGAACCAAGAAAGCAGTGACAACGAAGTCAAGTGTTGGGAGGCTGCCTCTGGTGTGATGAAACTTGAGGTTTCCTGGAAGGTCTATTATAAAACCCCTTTGGGTTAAAAAGAGGGAGATTTGTGAAGTAGAACAAAATCAAGTCAGATGTCTTAAATGGGGCTAAGTTAGACTGTGACTCTTCAGTATTTCTGTAATTTGTTAGACTTCAAGCAGTTTTGTTATACACAGATTTTTCTTACAAGAGTAAAGCAGCAATTCATACGGCCAATAAGCACATGAAAAGATGCTCGACATCGCTAATCATTATGGAAATGCAAATCAAAACCATAATGAGACACCATTTCACGCCCATTAGGATGGCTGCTATAAAAACCTGAGAAAATAGTGTTGACGAGGATGTGGAGAAATCGGAGCCCTTGTGCATGACTGGTGGGAATGTAAAGTGGTGTGGCCACTGTGGGAAACAGTATGGCAGTTGCTCAAAGAAAGTTAAACATAGCATTATAAATATGATCAAGCAGTTCCGTTTCTGGCTATGTATCCCAAAGAATTGAAAGCAGAGACTTGAACAGATATTTGTACATCAATGTTTATAGGACCATCAGTCACAATAGCCAAAAGGTGGAAACAACCCAAATGTCTATCAGTGGATGAATAGATAAAGGAAATGTGCTATATACATAGCATGGAATATTATTCAGCCTTAAAAGGAAGAAATTCTGATACATGCTACAACATGGATGAACCTTGAAAACATTATGCTAAGTGAAATAAACCTGACACAAAAGGACAAGTATTGTATGATTCCACAGATATGAAGTACCTACAGTAGTCAAACTGACAGAGAAAGTAGTATGGTAGTTGCCAGGAGCTGGGGGGAGGTGGGAAAATGGGAGTTATTTAATGGGTACAGAGTTTTAGTTTGGGAGGATGAAAGAGTCTGCAGATGGATAGTGATGATGGTTGTACAGCAGTTTGTACTTAATGCCACTGTACTGTACACTTCAAGTTGTTAAAATGGTAAATCTTATGTTATATATGTTTTACCACTTAGACACAGATACACACACACACACACACACACACACACTTGCGCGCGCACGTTCGCGCGTAGCAAACTGCATGACCCTGCTGGCTGAGAGAGTGCATTGTGTTGATAGCTCAAAACGGAGAGGATGAACTGGCCAGGAGTTAAGGCCACCGCCCCAGGTACACCTGACTAGGAAACCCTACAGCAAGTCTGTCAAGTACACAAGACGCAGCGGGACAGACGGGGGCACCAGGCATTTTGGTCTCGAGTCCAGAGAGGTCACAGGCTGCCTTGTCATGCCCTTCTTGCCTCAGTCAGAGATCCTGACGCCAAGGAAAGGACACTGGCCTGTGGCTGTTGTCTCCTCAGGGGCCCCTCATATGACACTGCATATCTGCATGGCTGGCCCGTGTCTGATGACCGTGACTTCACTCCCTGAACTCAGAGCACTGAACAAGCAGGGAATTTCCTTGCCAGCTGCTCTGTAATGGGCCGCGTTGACCGGAAATGAACCTGTGATGCTGGTGCCCGGAGATGATAAGGGTCTCGCCAACACGGAGGGGATCCTGGGAGAAATGGGGTGCAGAGGACAGAGATGTGGAGAGGTGACTTGTGGTTCAGAAAGAAGACTGTAAGTGAGCATGAACTTATTCATTGATTCAACAGGTATTTATAGAAGGCCTGCTCCTTACGCAGCCCTGTTTTAGGCACCAACAAGATGCCTGCTGTTAAGGAGCCTGCATTCTCATGGAGATAGATAGGCTACAAGTAGGTAAAAAAACATAAATACATGTCAGGTGGTAATAAGTGCTCTTCAGATGAATAAAGTACAATAAAGAGATAGGTATTATTTTTTGCATTAAATTAATATTGCACACAATAAATATACATTTTATTAATATTGTGCAAAATAAATAGTATGCATTAAATAAATGCATAAGTGGTTTAAGGTTATATGGTGAAAGTACTGTCTTAGCCTGTTTGGACTACTATAACAAGATATCATCAATTGGGTGGCTTACAAACAACAGAGACTATTTCTCTTGGTTCTGGAGGCTAGAAGTCCAAAATCATGGCACCAGCATGGTCAGGTTCTGGTGAAGGCCCTCTTCTGGGCTGTAGACTGCTGACTTCTTGCTGTGCCCTCACATGGTGGGAAGGGCAAGGGAACTCTCTGGGGTCTCTTTTATAAGGGCACTAATCCCATTCATGAGGGCTCCATCCTCATGACCTAAGCACCTCCCAGAGGCCCCACCTCCTAATACCATCACATTGGGCATGAGGATTTCAACATATGAATTTGGGGGACACACAAACATTCAGATTGTAACGAGTACTATGAAGAAATTAAAGCGGGGAAGGGGGTTGATAGTGCCATTGGGGAGGGACGTCTATTAGAAATATTGTGGACAAGAAGGACAAAATGGTGACATCTGAGCAGAAATGTAAGTGGTATGGAGATCTGTGCAGGCAGCAGGAATGTCAAGGAAAAGGCCATGAGGGAGGGTAGGTAATACTGTGTTTGGGAAAACCAAGATAGCCATGGAGGCTGGGTGGAAGTTGGGAGGGTGGAGAGGAGGATGGGAGATGGGATGGACAGGGGCCATGGAGAGCAGGCTGGCTTTATTCTAATGCGATGGGAGTTTCTTGTGGAAGATAAACATGATTTGACCCATGTTTGGAAAGGTGCATTCTCTCTGCTCTCTGCAAGTTCACCAGAGGGAGGCAGGAATGAGCGTAAGGATGCTCTTAGAGTAATCTGGCAAGAGATGATGGGGACTTATTCTGAGATATTAATGGTGAAAGTGATGAGAATTGGTTGGAACTAGGCTTGGAGCAACAGCAAGAAAAAAAGTATAAAAATAAGGTTAGTTAACATTTATTGAGCCCTGCCACATGCCAGTTGCCATCCCGAACCCTTTCCCTGCATGACCTCCTTTAATTCTCCCAATGAGTCTGTAGTGACGGTATTCTTATCCCCAGTTGGAGTTTGGGGAAGTGGAAGCATATGAAGGTAAGTCCTCTGGCCAAGGGTGCACAGTTTGTGATTAGTGCTGTTGTCACGGATCCCCAGGTTGTCTTGACTCTAGAACCTGTGACCTTGGCTTCTGCCTTGCACTGTAGTATCCCTGACTGGTCAGTGTGGATGGAGGTGGTCGGGAGCCACATTAGGCAGAGCAGAAGAGGGGTAGGGGCCAGAGAAGAAGGAGATGGGGATGCAGGAAGACAGCTTGAGTTGGTCTCTCCAGACCCCCAGACTGGGGTCTGTACACTGTGGAAAATGGAGGTGTAGACAGGAGTTCTCCCAAAGGACTCTGTGGGGTTGGGGGACTCACAGTCCTACTTGGGTCCCCCGGGTATCCAGGATGGAGCAGAGGGACATTCTGCCCACTTTCACTTCAGTCAAATCCCCATGTGGGCTCTGGGACATGGGGTCCCACGTGGATGATTCTTGTGTGTCCGGATTTCCAGAAACATTTGCCCGGAGGCATTTGATAGGTTTCTGAGCTTCTGAATAAGCTCTAGCTGTTGAAATTTGAGTCATTACTGTTACTATGACCTCACAAGCCAGAGTACAAAATTCTCAGTTCACATGAGTGTTGGATTTGTAATGATAGTTTAAGACATCTAAAACCATAAGGTCAAATTCACACACAAGTGTGCCTGGAAGAAGTTCCAAAATCTTTGTCAGACCCAACTCTATCCTGCAGCATCAGAACAGCAATTAAGGGAGGTAGATATCATTCAAGTTTCCTTCACCCATCAATAGTCAAAACTGTGGGCGAGGATAAGACTTTCCAGTGAAAACAGTTTGCCACTCATGGCTGAATATAAATACTGATGGAACATTTGAAACGATGGAAAATTAATCAGAGATAGACGGGCTCACTAATTAAAACAATTGGAAAGACCAAATTTAAAATGGGAAGGTGTGTTTCCTGAAATCTGGAGATGGTGCTCTGACTTGTACCTGTAACACCCCACTCCACCCCCCACCCCACCCCCCGCCATGGCTTGGGATGCAGGTCAGGACAGTCAGCCAAGGGGCTTCCCAGTGGCAAGGCCTCAGGTAGCATGAGCGCTTTCACCTCTTTCCTCCCTCTGTACCCCTTCTGCCCATCTCTTCATCCTAATGTCCCCTCTAATGGTATGTATTTGGTGTCCTCATGCCGTCATCAGGAGCAACCTCTGTGTCAGGACAACTAGTCTCATGTTTCCCGGTAGTGCCTCAGTTTACAAATGATCCCTCCAAGATCTCCACTTCATCCCCCTCCATGGAAATATCCTATTGGTAAGGGAGAGTTGATCGTATCTGGCTGTTACAATTATCCAAGGATGCTAATTCATACTTCTGTGTGAATGACTGTGCAAAAGGTGTTGGACTTCACAGGGACATTCTGCTTTCGAAAAGTGTAGCTTGGTAACCCACAGGGGTAAATATTATGGAAAAAACTTAAAACAGGATTTTCCCCCCATCTGTCAGGTTTTATGTATTCACTCAGCAAACATTTAAAAATTCCTTCCCTGCGTTAGAAGCTGCAGTAGGTGCTGGGTTTGTAAATACTGTCTCTTTAAAGAAAATCACTGTCGGAGTAGGGCATAGATAAGTAGTCAATGGTGATGCATTTTGATTAAAGCTGTAATAAGGGCATGTCCGTGATGACTAAGAACGTGATAATGGCATAACTGAGCATTTATCTGGACTTTCACCATCGCAGGTATTAAATGTCCTGGTCTTTTGATTTAGTTGAACTCTGGATTTTCAGTTACTCCACAAACTTCCCCCACGAGCATGTAACCTGCAAGAGAGCAGAGCCCAGCGGACTTCTTCCCTGCTGTGTATCCCCAATACCTAGATCCAAACCAGGCATGTAGAGGGCATTCAGTGAAAGTTGATTGAATGAATAAATAAATGAATAAGTAATGGGACAAGGTGAGAGAGTGGCATGGACATACGCACACTACCAAATGTAAAATAGATAGCTAGTGGGAAGCAACCGCATAGCACAGGGAGATCAGCTCGGTGCTTTGTGACCACCTAGAGGGGTGGGAGGGAGCACAAGAGGGAGAGGATATGGGGATATATGTATACGTATAGCTGATTCACTTTGTTATACAGTAGAAACCAACACACCATTGTAAAGCAATTATACTTCAATAAAGATGTTAAGATAAATAAGTAAGTAAGTAAGTAAGTAAGTAGTTGAACAGAGTGGCACAGTCCCTACCATGGTGAGTATGGATGGGCGCTAGAGTTCCGTGGGGAGAGAAGACATTCCATGGTCTGATGCAGTCTCACCTGCTCTAGCGAAAATGCCCCCTCTCTCCCAGAGCATCGGTGTTTTGCTCTCACTTAGATTATTCTCGTCAACATATCCTTCCTCTTTCGCCAATGTCCCATTTCTCTCCTTTGTAGAAACCTCTTCAAAAGAATGAAATAACGCTATTTGCAGCAACATGGATAGACCTAGAGATTATCATTCTAAATGAAGGAAGTCAGAGAAAGGCAAATATCATATGATATGACTTATATGTGGAATCTTAAAAAATGATACAAATGAACTTATTTACAAACAGAAATAGACTCACAGACATAGAAAAAAAAACTTACGGTTACCAAAAGGGAAAGGGGGCGGAAGAGGAGGGATAAATTTGGAATTTGGGGTTAACAGATACACACTATTATATATAAAAAAGATAAACAACACGGACCAACTGTATAGGACAGGAAACTATGTTCAATATCTTATAATAACCTATAATGGAAAAGAATCTGAAAAAAGAATATACATGTGTAACTGAATCACTTTGCTGTACACCTGAAACTAACACAACACTGTAAATCAGCTGTACTTCAAAAAAAAAAAGAAAAAGAATTGAACCACCCCTTTAAAAAATATTTATTTATTATTTATTTAGGCTGCACCAGGTCTCAGTTGCAGCACACAGGCTCTTTAGTTGCTGCATGTGGGTTTCTTAGTTACGGCATGCATGGGGGCTCTAGTTCCCCAACCAGGGATTGAACTCAGGCCCTCAGCATTGGGAGCGTGGAATCTTACCCACTGGACCACCAGGGAAGTCCCTAAGCCACCTCTTGAGAGCTACACTCAGTGCTACCACCCCAGTCTGAGCCACTATCCTTTGATAAGGATAAACAACGGCAGTAGCCTGCTAAGACATGTCTATTCTCCATAGAGACGCTAAAGCCATTCTCTTAAGACAAGTCAGACTACGTGGCTCTTCTAATGAGAATCCTGCAGTGGCTCCCTGCTGCCCAAGTTAAAACCAAATGGCCTAACAGACCTTCCACGATCTGTACTCCACCTCCAGCCTGTTCCCCCTCTGTCATCCTCCCTGTTCATTAATCCCCCCACTCCTCCACCCCACACTCCAGCATTGCTGTCTCCTTCCTATTCCTGCTCCTGCCCTGGGCTCTTTGCTCTAACTCAGAAGTTGGTACACTTTTTCTGCCAGGGGCTGTATAGTAAATACTTGAGGCTTTGAGGGTCTCTGTCACAGCTATTTAACTCTGCGTCGCAGCCTGCAGACAGCCACAGGCAATACATAAATGAATGAGAGTCACCGTGTTCCAGTGCAACTTTATTTATGGGCACCAAAATTTGAATTTCATATCATTTTCATGTGTTGTGAGATACTACTCTTCTTTTGATTTTTTCCAACCATTTAAAAATGTAAGAAAGCTTCTTAGCTAGTGGGCCATCTAAAAACAAGTGGCAGGTTGGATTTGACCTACGGGCCACAGTTGGCAGAGAATGTTCTTCCTACAGAAATCTGCTGGGCCATGCCTTTCTCTCTCTAGTCTTCGGTTGAATGTCACCTTCTGCACGAGACTTGTGAAGACCTCCCCACTTAACCCTGCCCCACCCACACTCTTGTTGCCTCAATATTCTCCATCTTTTTTTACCCTTCTCTGATTTTTCCTTTTTGCACATGCTTATCAACCGCTAACATATTATATAATTTACTTACTACTGTGTTCATTGTGTACTGATGTCCTGACCAACTCCCCCCTACACCCCCACTGCCCCCCCCACCGCCTCCCTGCCATGTCCCTGCTAGGGCGGGGCTATTTGTCTGCTATGTTCATTGGCTGTATTCCAAGTGCAGAGATCAGTGCCTGGTATGCAGTGGGCCCTCAACACATAGCTGTTGATTGAGTTTTTATGACAAGTGTCTATTAGTGAATGTTTTCAGATTGGTGATCTTTGCTTCTCTATACCTCAGATAATGAATACTGGGAAGACAAGGAGACCCTGAATGGACCAGAGGCAACAGGGCAGGCTTCACAGAGGAGGTGACGTCTGAGCTGGGTCTAAAGGAGTGGAGGAGGAATTCATGGGACGGAGGAGGGCTGAGGGGAGGGCAGTCCAGGCAGAAGAAACCGTGTGTTTCTTGGATGCAGGAACAAGTATGAAGCATGAGGACTGGCGTTAGTTGAGTGCAGGTGGGAGGCAGTGATGGGAGAGAGGCTGGAAGTATCAGTAGCGGTTGGGGATGGCATGCTCTGAAAGAATAGAGGTGCTGTTTACAGCCTTCTGCAGATTCAGGAGACAGACTTCTGCAAGAGTGAACCCAGACTTGCTTCTGTCATACGGTGCCAAGGGCTGTTCAGAAAAGTACTGCAGGATCATTCCTCAGGCCTTTCTCAAAACTGCCCCATCATAAAATAAGGGAGTCCTGGGGGATCTGACCAAGCTGCTCTGGACAGCAGTGCCTCCTAGAGGCCCCTCAGGGTGACAGACCCCACCACGTGCTCATCATTCCTAACACCCCGTGCAGATAACAACAACATGGCGAGATTCAGATCTGCGGAACCCCACCCCAAGCAACGCCAGTGCCCTCCTGAGCCCTGGAGGCCTCCAAGACCCTCCTTCCCTGCACTGCCTGGGTGGACAGCTGAGACCGGGGCACAGAGGGGCATTTACATTTCTCATTGCCTGTTGTACTCACAGCCTTGTGGGGCCTGAGTAATAATGTGTGTAAGACGTTTCAGTCCCAGGAGGAGAAGGCGCAGGCCGATAGAGGTCCTGCACAAAGCAGCCTGTGATAAGACCTTTGAAGAGGGGAGGGAGTCAGGAGGCAAGACTGACCATTTCTGGGTGGAGAAATCAGGGAAGACTTCATGGAGGTGGTGGCATTTTGTGTTATTCTCAGTGAAAGATGGGAGGAGAAGGGGAAGGAAACTCCACAGCAGGAGTGTGTGTGCTTTTGTGTACAGACAGCCTCTAGATTAGCACCAAGGCAAGCAGTCAACTAATTGCATAAATAACAATGGCTTCTCAGGCAGCCAGAAAAACCCAACCCTAGCAGATGTTGTCAAATGTATCTGCTTTGTCTTATAATCTTTAAATAATCTTTTCATAAAGTACCCTCTGAAGTAAAGACCTAATCCATCCTCCCCCGCTAGGAGGGGAATTATCTTTCTGATGGTGTAAAATAATCCTTTTAGGGGACATGAAACCAACTCTCAGCCTAAATCCCTTCTTTTTCCTCCCCGACAGGTGCCATCATTACTGTTAAGAACTGCATTTAAGAAATAAGCAGAAAGATTGGAGGGGTTATTTTGAGCCTCAAATAGTATTAAGTTGGAATAATACTGAATATTCTAAAATGACAGCAGGCTTCTGACTGGCTGTGCTGGGAATCTTACTGCTCCCCGTCGGAAGGGAGCCTCCCCGTCTTGGCTGAGGAGCCGCTGGTCGTGGCCCACTCCCCAGAGGCTCGGCTCTTGGGACTGTGAGAGGTTAGGTGGGAAGAGCGACTCCAGACAGCCTGGGGAAGAGAGTATTGGAATGAAAGCATTTCCAGGTGGTGGGAATTTTTGTGTGTGTGTGTGTGGTACGCGGGCCTCTCACTGCTGTGGCCTCTACTGTTGCGGAGCACAGGCTCCGGACGCGCAGGCTCAGCGGCCATGGCTCACGGGCCCAGCCGCTCCACAGCATGTGGGATCTTCCCGGACCGGGGCACGAACCCGTGTCCCCTGCATCGGCAGGCGGACTCTCAACCACTGCGCCACCAGGGAAGCCAGGTGGTGGGAATTTGAGATCATCTACTTACTAAGGCTCTTATTTGAGGGCAAGACAGCCCAGCTGGGTGAGGAGGGCACAGAGTTTACAGACACTCTGAGCTCAAGCTCTGACTCTGCTGCTTACTAGTTGTGTGGTTTGGGGACATCATTTAATTCTTCTTTTAGAATCTGTAAAATGGGAGCAGCATTAGTAAAGTGCTTTCTTGTAATACACACGAGAGGAAACTATGTAAGAAGTAAATGAGAAGGCCTGGGACAGAGAATTCAGGAGCCACAGCTAAAGTCAACCTAACAGTGAGGTCTGGAGCAAAAATGAGTGCCCAGGGCTCCTTAAATTCCGGGGTCCTCTTCCTGTTGTGCCAGGTGAGACTCCATCATGTCAGGTAACTTTATTAGGGCAGAGCTGAGACTGAGAGTTGATTCCACTCTCATTTGCATTGTTTTTGCTGGTTCTAGCGTGCAAACAAGGGTTCCAGCTTATAATATATTTAGTCCATCTATTATTCTCTCTCTTTGTAATTAATGCCATCTGTTCACTGGAACAAGATTAATTGAGCATATACTATGTGTCCATCAGGCACTGTGTGAAGTGCTGGGGACTCAAGCAAGAAAGGTTGCTTGTTGGGCTTTTAAGGAATACACAGACAAACCTGTACCCAGAAAGCGTACGATGCCACGCGATGTCTTATAATAGAGGTTTGCACCAAGTGTTAAAGGATGCAAGAGGATGGAGCTCATAATTAGAGCTATTTTCATTTTTACAGGAGGAGGGGAGGGGGGAGCTGGGAGAGACTACACAGAGGGAGTCATAACTGAGGGAACTGGGAGAGCAGCAGAGAAAGCTCTCAGTAGGTGGATGCTGACAGTAGTTGTGTGTGTGTGTGTGTGTGTGTGTGTGTGTGTTTGGGGGTGGGGAAGGTTTGATGGGGGAGGGACATTCCAGGGGGGAGAGAGAGAGCAGAAGTGCAGACCCCTGGTGCATCCCTCATGTCTGGATGGGATGAGGGTCTGACAGGGAGTAGTAGGAGAGAGACTGGGCACTTGGCAGGTGCCAGAACCCCAAGGTATCTCATGGCCTCTAAGGAGTTAAGCTTTGTCTTGCAGTTCCTTTGCAATCCTTCTAAACAGGGGAGGGACATTATCAGATTTTAGAAAGATAATTCTGGTGGCAGTGTGCAGCACAGATGGGAGGGGAGAAAATTGGAAACAGGGGACCCTGTTCTGCAAAGATTGTGATAATCCAGGCAACGATGATGAGGGCCTGAGTGAGGGCAGATGCATGGGAATGAGGATGAAGTGGATTAGAGAGACTCAGCCTGGTAACTGATTGGGAGTGGGGCCCGTGAGCGAGAGGGCGAGTGGAAAATACACTGAGGTTTCTGGTTTGGGTGACAGGGTGAATGCTGGTGTCATTCATCAGGGAATAGAGGGTGATGAGGAGGTTGAAGAGGGGAAGAAAGAGAGGACAAAATTATGAACTCTGTTGAGTTTGAGGATTTCCAGGAAGAGATGTCCAGTTGGTGGTTGAAAAAGGGTTTAAAGTTGAGGAGAGACGTTCATTTATTCATGACACAAACACTTCCTCGGTGTCTACTGTGTGTCAGGTGACATTCCGGTGTCTGGAGATACAGCAGTAACTTGATGGACAAGGTCTCTGCTTTCATGGAGTGTTCATTCCAAGGAGGGAAAGTAAATAATATACTAGTGATCAGATGCAAAGCAAGACAGGATAATGTGATAGAGAGTAACTGGGGGCTACGTTAGGCAGGGGTTCAGGGAAGTCATTCATTGAGAAAGTAACATTCAAACCAAAATATGAATAATGAAGAAGAGACAGCCATGTGAAAACTTAAGGGAAAAGCAATCCAGACAGAGGGAACAGTATATGCAAGGTCTTTGAGGTCAGAATAAGCTTGGCATGTTCAAGGAAGAGAAAGAAGCCCAGAATATTTGGAGTGTAGTGGGAGAGGAGGTGGAAGGTAGGACATGAGATTGGAGAAATGGTCAGAGGTTATCAGATCACACTGTAGAATGTATCGGTCAGATTAGCATAAACTGCATGGTGACAAATGGCCCTCAAAATCTCAGTAGTATACAATAAAGAAGTTTTCCACTCATACTCCATACCCACTGTGGGTTGGCTGCACATCCTCTTCACTCCAGGACTCAGGTAGATGGGACAGCTCCTATCTGGGACATTCCTGGTCTCCTAGCAGAGGGAAGAGAGAAGGTAGAGGACCATATGATGGCCTTAAAACATCTGCATGGAAGTGGATGTGCCACTTCCATTGGCCAAAGCACATTATGTGGCTAAATGTGATGCGGCTGGGGATGTTCAGTCCTTCCACAGAGACGAGCAGCAGATGTTGGGATCAACATTACAACCTACCACATAGGTAGGGTGCCACATAGGAAGCCACTCGGATTTTTTTTTTAAACAGAGGGTATTAATATTGGTTGCCAAGGTAGGTTAAAAAGTAGATCTAGAATGAAAACAGGAGATATAAGAAGCAGGGTAATCTAGAAAAGTATGTCCCAGATGCTGAGCACATGGTAAAGTTCCATTAGGGTAGAGTCCTGAAAATACTATCAGGGCAGGGATCTCTACAGGAGCCATGTGGGGAAATGATTTGGCATAGCCTGGCCTCCTAGTCTCTCCACTTACAGAGCTATCAGAAACTCTTTGATGGTTTTTGGACAAGGGACCCTGGAATACTGGGGTTCTTCCCAAGATCACAGCATTCCTCCCTGTGAATCTCCTAAAAAAGATGTATGTGATGAAAACTGTAAGTGGAAAATAGAATAGCACCTCATTGCTAATGAGGGTGGACCCCAACCCCTGGAGAAGGGAGAAGGCTTTTGTAAGTGAGGCTGGAGGAAAAAGAAACAACTGTGGCTTGTGTTTTTTCCCCCTCCCACACAAGCTTTCATAAGAAAAAAATTCTATCCCTGGTCATGAGTCTTTTTTCTTTCCTACATGGAAGGGAGAAAGAGAAGAGGGTAAGATGGTTGGGCTTGCTCGAGAAGGGTGGGTCCCTGGTGCAGTATCCCACTTCTGCCACCAAGCTGAAGAGAAAAGAGAAAGAAGCAAGATGTCCAGGAGCTCCCAGTGCAGTATAGATCAGATTGCAGACCCTCAGCCCACCTTTAGGGCAGGGTGGCTCTGCTCACAGGTAGTCCAGTCCAAACTATCAAAGTGATGAGTTTGGACCCATCTTCCTCCTCTGTGGTGAGGAGGGGGTGAAATGGGAGCTTCCTTTCTCTTAAGTGCCTTCTACTGCTCCCTCATCCCTCCATCCCAGGAGAGAGGATGGAGAAAGCCATACGAAGAGCACTTGACTTTTTAACTTCTCCTGCCAAAGGTCCACCTGGTGGTGGTTCCATTGTGGTTCCTCACTGCATGTTTGAAATATGCCAGAGGGACCCAGAAGTGAGGAGGGGACACAGGACCAACATACTAGCCAGGACAATTGACTTTGCCCACCTGGATATTTTCTTTGAACAACAAATCTTGGCTTTAATTTAATTTATTTTATTTTATTTTATTTTAAAAAATTTCTGTTGGAGTATAGTTGATTTACAATGTTGTATTAATTTCAGGCTTTTATTTTTATGAGTATGTCACATTTCTTCAACTAAAATGATAAATGTCACAATTTTTACTTCTTTGGGAACTCCCCTGTCCCATACCACACCCCCCGACACACACACACAAATCCAGCACAGGCCAGTCAAAAACAAGTAAAATACTGGTATGAATCAACGAGTGAGTGAACAAATGATTTCCTGGGAGGCTTAGAAACGACACTTGTGATCCATCTCTCCCACTGGCCGCAGTCTCTGTGATGAACTTTGTGTACATATGAGAATGCAGAAAGAGAGAAGGGAATTTAAGATGCTGTCAGAGAGGGAGAGTTTTCTGCTTCTCTTCCTGCCGGCTGGGCCCTGTGGCTTAAAGAATTACAGTGCGTCTCTGTTTCCTCCAGGGACCAAGATGGCTCAGGCCATTGGCCAGGGAGAGCCTACCTGTCAAACTGACTGGAGCGCAGAGAGATAAACTCCTGGTGAGCCTTGCTGTGGCACCCTGGGGCTTTGGTGACAGAGTTAATTAATTAAGACACCAGCATCAAAATTAAAGTGAGGAAGAAAAGTCAATTAGTGATTGAATAACTATGAGGAGACATATTTTAATAAGGTTCCCTCTAATTTGAGCTGTTCCTTGCCCCTCCTCATTGGGCGTGGTCACTCTTTTTCTAAGTACTGTAGGGGTTCGAAGGACTGAGTGATCAGGAACTTACACCTCTCTCTAATTTATACTCAGGGGCGGATGGGGAGAGAGAGTCCTCTGCTGTCCACAATACGCCAGGGCCCCATAAAGCTATTTATCACCACTCTGAATTCTTTTCAGCAGGATGTTCATTTCAGTTTGCAGTCACCTCTTTAGCTCCCCTTCAGCAGGCTTGGCCAGGCTCCTGAGAGGAGATCTGAGCCTAGAGGGGGAGACACAAGACAGGTGAGGGAGGCTGGAGTTGGGCTCTCCAGGGATGCATCTGCCACCGTTCCAGCCTCACAGCCTCCTTTAACTCTATTTGTTTCTACAGGGAGACGGGGAGATTATGATGTTTCGTAGGTGTTCCAAACCCTTGTCATGCTTAATAAAGGTCTGGCAGGAACGGGAGCTGGGATGGCTTAGCGCAGGCTCTGGTGCTGGAGATTTGGGGGAGGGAAGGTAGGTGTAGCTGTTGCTGCAGCTGCCTGTGTGACAGCAAGGAATCTGAGGACCAAGAGAGACCAGACTGAGGGTCTCTGCTTCCTGCATTTACTCAGCAGGTTTCCTGATCCCATGGGTGGGGTGAGGACAGTGGGACTGGTAGGAGGAAGGCTAATGGCCAGAATAGGAAGCCCCAGAGCATCAGGTTATTAAGACAAGAGAGTAGCACAGGAAGAGGAAGTTCAAGGTCAAGTGACCAGAAGTGGATCATGAATAGCAAGATGACATGCATGATGGGAAATCTTTGGCCTAGGGAATTCTGCAATTCCCTAACACTGACTTGGATCAGGATTGGGCCCAGGGCTTGAAATTGGGATTTAAATTTACCATGTCTTTTTATCACAAAATAATACATATTCACTGTAGGAAAAGAAGATAAGGAAAAAGAAGTTTAACCATATCTCACTACCCAGAGACTAACCACTGCTAATATTTTCAAATATTTTCAAATCAATATATTTAATGTTTTACATTAATAACATAATAGTTAGCTGTATATCATGATTCTGTGTGATTAGGCATGAGTATTTGGGTCATTGGAAAGGCCTGTACCTTACTATTCACAAATTAAAGTTCAGTTAAAAAATTTATTTTCTAGAAATCAGAAACTATCAGGTAAAACTGAGGTCCTTTTATAATGAAGATGTAACCATGGATTTCTTGTGCAATAAAAAACCAATTTAAACTAAGAAAATGGTAGCAGGACATAAATGATACATGAGTAACTGGAGGAAAATATCTTGTTCTTGGATAAAACGAGCAATATTGCAAAAGTATCAAGAAAAAAGAA
This sequence comes from Mesoplodon bidens, assembly GCF_964165515.1. Classification (NCBI taxonomy): domain Eukaryota; kingdom Metazoa; phylum Chordata; class Mammalia; order Artiodactyla; family Ziphiidae; genus Mesoplodon; species Mesoplodon bidens. Next base: position 86,208,198 of record NC_138166.1, read on the forward strand.
AAACCACGTAAATTGAAAATATTTTTCAAGGAAAGAAAAATATAAAAAAACAGATAACCAAGATGAAAGAAAAAAAACTCCCACAAGCCCAACACAACAATTTGTCATTATGGTTTATTTCCTTCTAGTGTTTTCCCATATGTATATTTTTATAAGAATGTGAAGGGTTGTAGCATAAATATGTCTTCAGCTTGTTATGTAGTCATAATAAATATAATTGTTAGTGACTTAAATATATTCTATAAAGTATATTTACTGCACTTTGTTTAATTTTTACCCAATGTTGAAATTTGAAGTGCTTCGGATTACACAATTACACGAATACTATGGTCAACATTTTTGTGCTTTTTACATTTTGTTTTGAATTATTTCTTAAGAGTAGATTTGCATAAATGAATCATTGAATTAAAATGGTTGGACTTTTTAGAATTCTTGACTATTATTGCCACAGTGGTTTCTAAAATCATTGTCCAGTTTATAGGAGTATCAGTCAAGGGTGTTATTATTAAAAATTTTCAGTGGGTATAAGGTATATGAAATGAAATGGCCATATTTTAGAGTTCGGTTGGATGAGGTTTAACAATTACATACACCTTTAAAACCACCACCCAAAATAAGATAATAGAATATTGTTGTCACCCAAGAAATTTTTTTTGCCTGTTCAAATAGATATAAATAATAGTGCTCTTTTTTGTCTGGCTTTTGTTGTTGTTCAACACAACATTTTTGAGATCCATCCGTGTTTTTGTACATAGCAGTGGTTCTTCATTCCTTCCTATTGCTGAATAGTTTTCTGTTGAATGACTATGGCAGTTTGTTTGTCCAGTCTTTCGTTGATGAACATTGGAGTTGTTTAAAATTTTGGGCTATCATACGCAGGACCAGTTTGGCTTCACACGTGACTTCTACCAAACACTTAAAGAACAATACCAATCCTTCTTAAATTCCTCCCCCCAAATAAAGAGGGAATATTTCCAAACTCATTTTATGAGGCTGCCATTGTCCTGATACCAAAACCAGACAAAGACATCACAAAGAAGAAAACTATAGGCCAAGATCCCTGATGAAAATAGATGCAAAATCCTCAATAAAATATTAGCAAGCTGAATTCAACAGCACATTAAAAAGCTAATACACCATGACCAAGTGGGATTTATCCCTGTGATGCAAGGATGGCTCAATATATGCAAATCAATCAGTGTTACACATCACATTAAAAGAATGAAGGATAAAAAAATCACATGGTAATCTCTATAGATGCAGGAAAAAAAATTGACAAAATTCACACACATTTTCGTGATAAAAACTCTTGACAAATTAGATACAGAAGGAATTTACTCAACACATAAAGATCATAAAAAAAAAACCCACAGCAAACATTATATTCAATGGTGAGAAACTGAAAGCTTTTCCTTTAATATCTGGAATAAAGTAAAGATGATCACTCTTGCCACCTCTATCGAACATAGTCCTGGAAGTCCTAGCCAGAGCAATTAGGCAAGGAAAAGAAATAAAAGGCATTCAAATTGGAAAGGAAGAAGTAAAATAATTTCTGTTCGCAGATGACATGATCTTATATGTAGAAAATCCTAACAGTTCCACAAAAAAGCCCGTTAGATCTAATAAATGAATTCAGTAAAGTTGCAGGTTACAAAATCAGCATACAAAAATCACGTGTGTTTCTATACACTAACAATGAAATATCCAAAAAGAAAATCAAGAAAACAATCTCATATATATTAGCATCAAAAAGAATAAAATACTTAGGAGTAAACCTAATCTAAGAACTGAAATACTTGTATACTGAAAACTACAAAACATTGATGAAAAACAATTTTAAAGACACAAATGAGTGGAAAGACATTCCATGTCCACAGATTGGAAGAATTAATATACACAGCTTTTTGTATGTCAGTCATTTTATTTTTCAGTTATTCACCCAGAGTATTCACTGAGAATATAGAGACTGATTTTTATATATTGAGCTTGTATCCTGCAACCTTAATAAATTTACTAATTATTTCTTGTAGTATCTCTGTAGATTTTTAAAGGTTTTCTACATACAAATCATGTCATCTGTGAAAGATAGTTTTACTTTTTCCTTTCCAATTCATGTGAAATTTCTTTCTTTTTCTTATTGCATTGGTTAGGACCCAAGTACAATATTCCATAGTAGTGAAGCTGGACATTGTTTTGTTCCTAATCTTATTTCACCATTAAGTAGGATGTTAATTGTAGCTTTTATAAATGCTTTTTTAAAATTAGATTGAGGAAAACTTGTTATATTCCCAGCTTTAAGAAAAATCCTAGAGATTATATGTTTTTAAAAATTATGCCAGGGTATTGAATTTTAGCAAATGCTTTTTCTGCATCTATTGAAAGAATCATATAGTTTTTCTCTTATATTCTGTTAATTTGGTGAATTATATTGATTATTTTTGAGTGGTAAACAAACCTTGCATTCCTGGGACAAATCTCACTTGGTCATGTTATCTTATTCTTTTTATACGTTGCTGTTGGATCTGATTTGCTAATATTTTGTTAAGGATTTTTTTTTCTTCTTTTGTAAAATATTTTTCAGGATTCAGTATCAGGGTTCTGCTTACCTTATGAAATAAATAAGGGAGTGTTTCCTCCTCCTCAACATTTCTAAAAGTGTGTGAGGTTGGCATTATGATTCCTTAAATGCTTGACATAATTTACCAGTGAAGCCATTTGGCAGTGGAGTTTTCTTTGGTGTGTTTATTTAAAATCACTAATTCAATTTTTAAAATAGATTTAGAACTATTTAGATTTTCTATGTTTTCTTGGGTCAGTTTTGAAAAATAGTATTTTTTCAAGGGATTATCCCTTTCATATCAGTTGTCAAATTACTGACATTAAAGTGCTCATAATATTCCTATTTTCCTTTTAATTTTTGAAAAGATCCATAATGATAACACTTCCTTCATTCCTGATAATTTGTGTCCTCTTTTTTCCCTTCATCAGATTTGCTAGAGATTCATCAGTTTTATTAATTTTGTCGAAGTGTCTAATTATGACTGTTAATTTTCTCTATTGTTTATTCATTTTCTTATTCTCTGATTTTCACTCTTATTTTCATTATTTACTTTTTTCTACTTTATATTTATTTTGCTCTTCATCAAGCTTCTCAATATGGAAGCTTAAATTATTGGCTTTATATCTTCTTTTCAAATATAGGTATTGAAAGCTATAAAGTTCTATCTAAGCATTGCTTTAACTGCATCCCACCAATTCTGATGTTTTGTGTTTTTATTACCATTCAGTTCAAAATATACCTAATTTCCCTTTGATCTCTTTTCTGCGCATGAGTTAAAACACTTGTGTTTTAAACTTGTGTTGTTTAACTACAAAATATTTGGAGATCTTCTAAATATCCTAGTGTTATTGATTTTAAACCTACTATTGTGGTCAAATAATATACTTTATACAATTTCAATCCATAGAAGTATCTTGAGAGTTATTTTGAGAGTTATTTGTGGTCTATTTATGTGTTTATTTCATGTTCATTTGAAAAGAAGCTTTCAAGAAGGTGCAGTGTTCTATAAATATCAAATTGTTTATCAAATTTTGTGCATTATTATGAATATTTTGTGTACTCATTCTATAAATTACTGAGATGTTAAAATCCTAAACTATGACTTTGGATTTCTCTATTTCTCCCTTTAGTTCTGTCATTCTGCTTCATGTATATTAATGCTTCATTATTAGGTGTATAGACATTCATGATTGTTACGTTATTTTGTTGAATTTACCTTTTATCATTATGAAGTGGCTCTCTTTATCTTCAATAATAATCTTTGTCTTGAAGACTTTCTCTGTTATTGATATAGCCACATGGTATATATTTGCATGGTATATGTTTTCCACCCTTTTATTTTTAACCAGTCTTTGTCTTTTTGTTTAAAGTGTCTTTTATAAATGGCTATAGTTAAGTCTTGATTTCTTATACAGTCTCACAATCTCTGCTTTTAATTAGAGCAGTTAGTTGACTTACATTTAATACAACCATTGATATGATTGAGTTTAGGTCTAGAATCTTGGTATTTGTTTTTTGTTTGACCCATCTGTCTGTGTTTTTCCTCTGTTCCCTCTTTTCTGTATTCTTTTAGGTGAATTAAATATTTTAATGTATCATTTTAATATCTCCTCTGTTGACTTTTTACATATACCTATATTTGAAATTTTTAGTGATTTATCTAGAGATTACCCTATGAATCATTTATTTATGAAGATATACTTTCAAATAACAATATACTATTTCATGAACAAAGCTAAGAACTCTACAACAATATCATTGCATTTATCTCACCCCCATCCCTCTATACTCCTGTTATCATATACTTTACTGATGTGTATGCTGTAAACTCTATAATTCAACTGTTATAATTTTTGTTTTAAACAATATTAATAGTCTTTTAAAGAGTTAATAACTTGCCCATTTGGATCTTTTTTATAGTTTCCACCTCTCTGCTACTACTCTGCCTTTATTCTGTTTATTTTACAGTCACTATCTAGATATTCTAACATCTGGGGCATCGCTGGGTCTTCTTCTATTTACTCTTCCTCTCTTAACCCTGTCACATTTTCTTGCTATCAGTTCTTTCCTTATGTTGGATATTGTGTGTAAAAGATCAGTAGAGACTGAAGTAAATAATATTTACCCACAGAAAAGTTTATGGTCCCTCTAATGTGAGGGTCTGAGACAATTAAAGCTGTATTTGAGCAAGTTATGGGCTTTGTTGCAGCTTCAGTTTGATCCAGTTCACCACCGGCTTCAAATATTTTGAGAAGGTATCAGGATTTCTCCCTTTATCAGGGCTGGGTCTCTGAGCGCCAGTGAGACTAAAGAGGTCTGAAAGCCCTGTTGTCAGCTTTCTGAACCAGGGAAGGTCTCTCTCTGCTTTGTTGCCAGCTGCCAGCTTTGGGTTTTAGGTCCTGTCCGCAGGTTTCTGCAACTTGGGAGACCAGCCCTGCTCCACATGGTGGAGGCACGGTGTCCCTGAAGGGATTTCTCTCAGCTCTCTGTCCTGTTCCCAGTCTCCAGCAGGTCTTGCACTTGGGGAAGATCCTGCATGCCTCAAGGGTATTCTCTCAGCTCTCCTGCTTTGTCCTTAGCCTTTGGTCTATAACTTCTGCATACTTCATGGAGAACTATATGAAAGCTTTGGCAGGTGGGTGGGTATAGACTTGCTCTGTGGCTGCGGCTTTTTGGGATTCTAATCTGTCATGTTAGCTCACAGACGGCCATTAAGTGTTGTTACAAGTTTGGCTGATAGCTCTTGACCCAAGTTTATGGCAGATTGCACCCCTTGCTGCCACTTTTTCATGGATCGAAGCAGCCATGGATCTCTTCGATCCTAGGAAGAGCTGGTCGCTTCTGGAATTTAGTTTATTTAGGTTTCTTTACATACTGAGCTCTCTGATGGTTTTAAAAATCATGATACAAAAGAAAAACAAACAAGAAATCATGGTTTAGCTCATTCTCATTGCTAGGGCAGGCTCCACAGTCACTTGTGACTTTCTACATCCTAACCAGAAACAGAAGCCCCAGAGGTATTATTTTTAAAATTTATGCTAATTTAACAAAGGAAATGGTAACTTGAAGTTTTAATTTATATCCTCTGGGGACGGAACATCTCAAATCAGTTGTGGCCTCTTGCGTTGCAGAGCACAGGCTCCGGACGCGCAGGCTCAGCGGCCATGGCTCACGGGCCCAGCCGCTCCACAGCATGTGGGATCTTCCCGGACCGGGGCACGAACCCGTGTCCCCTGCATCGGCAGGTGGACTCTCAACCACTGCGCCACCAGGGAAGCCCCTGTAAGTATCTTTTGCCCTTCTATCTCTGAGTCTTAATTTTTTTTTGACCAATACGAGGTCTTAAACACCAAATATAATGCCTCTTTACTACATTTGCTGCAATATTTTTTGGTTGATGTTTGCTTTTATACTTCACACTTTTTGTAGTCCAATTTATAGATCTTACTCTTTTATATTCCTTGTATTGCTTCTAAGCCTATAAAGTTATCTTTCCTCTAGAGGTTGGCAAAATATTCAGTTCTATTTTTCTGAGATTTTGATGTTAAACAAAAACACATTTAACTCTTCCACTCAATCGGAATTTATTTTAGCACATAACATAAAGTGAGGTTCTAAAATTACTGTTTCTCCAAATTGCTGGATAATTGTCCCAACAGCATTTATTGGGTAATCCTTTCATCCCCTCATGGAGCTGTAATGAATCTTACATCTTTGTACATAATTGGGTCCATTTCAGTGCCATCTGTTCAATTACAGTGATCTCTCAGTCTGGTCCTGGGCAGATACCGATGAATGTTTGAAACCGCAAAGCTACGATGTCAGCTGTGGACTTGATATGTCCTTGTCAGGGACCAAGAGCCACTTTCTGTCAGAAAGCACCGGAGACAGTTATATAACTTTCATTTGTTTACTTATTTGCTTGTTTAATTTTTAAATCACCTCCAAATTAAAGCTCCTTGAGGACTGTGATTGTCCTAGACAATGTTTAACTTTATCTGAGACTTGTTCTCCTGGAAAACAGCAATGGAAATGGTGTACAGCAAAGAATCACCCTCACAAATATGACTTAGATGAGATTCGGGTATGACCCCCTTGTTCTCCTATGACAAGGGCAGACACAGGCCCTCCAAATCCCAGTTCTTTGTCTCATAAATGATTAGCTGAACTATTTGTTCCCACTGATGTACCTGGACAAAATGCCTGTTAAGTTGCTAACTTGTCTTGGCCGATTTATTTAGTACTCCCAACCCCCTGAACTTTGACCCATGCGCGGCCTGAACCAGCACTGGAAGCATTGGGAACTCCTTCATAGCCCTCCTGAAAATAGGCTGACTCCAGAGAAAAGCCGTCCCTCAACCACTGTCTGACGCAGCCCCCTGCTCTCCTACTCCGCCACGCCCAGTTCTTTACTCCTCCTGTAAAAGTAAAGCCCTTTTCTGCTTGACTTAGAATCTCAGAGATGTTCAGGTCAGAACATTCTTTCTATTATCGTGGTCTCCCTTCCTTGCAACATTCCCTTTCACTTCATGTTATTATTTTCTACTTGAGAAGAGAGAATCTAGTTTGACTATCTCTTGACTTGAGATATCAACTCCCCACTGTAGCCCCAGTGTCTAAACAATTCCCGTAGCAGAGGAGGTGATTAATCAGGTTCAACTAATGGTTCAAGCTAGTTTTTTAAAATTATAAGAGTGAGAGGCCCGCGTACTGCAAAAAAAAAAAAAAAAAAAAAAAAAAGAAAAGAAAAAAGAATAATACATAATCATCAAAAGAAAAAACTCGAACTGTCAGAATGCTATGAAATAAAATATAAAATCTCCCTTCTCTTCAAGTTCTATCCTTTAGAAGTTTCCGCTGTTTAATATCTTTCAGGACATTTTCTATGCTTATGTGAAAAAATATATGTATATATAATAAATGACAGTACTTATATCTAATATTCTTCAACTTTCTGGATTCACTTAGCATTCAGTATATCAGTATATCTTGGGTGTTTTTTCCGTATCAGTGTATATGGAGTTACATCCTTTTGTCTAACAACAGCATAGTATTCCATTAGAGATGTATCATAATTTATCGATTTTGTTCCAGGTATTTGATATTACAAACAACACTGTTGTAAATACCCTTATATATGCATAAGGAAAAATTTAAAGAATTTAATATTTAAGAATTCAAAATTTTGGTAGATTACCAAATTGTCCTTCAAATTTACATTTCCACCAAAGATGAATGAGAACATTTTTTTTTTCTAAATGAGGTTATTATTGGACTTTGCCTAGATTATAGATGAAAAGTTGACTTTTGCTACTAATACAGTTTACATTTCTTTAACTGTGTGAGATTGAATATCTTTTCACATGGTTGTTGGCCTTTCTAAAATTGAGTTTTTCTTTTCTTATTGATTTTAAAGACTTCTTTTTATATCGAGTAATTTAGTTTGCCTGTCATATATCTTGCAAATAATTCACCCATTTGTCTTTTGACATTGTAAATGCTTTTTTTTGCCATAGAAAATGTTCATATTTTTATATAGTCTAATATATTAATTATTTTCTTGTTATAGCTTCTGCATCACTTTCAGTTCAATGTATACACATATCATAGTTTACGTAAAGCCAACATCTGTGAACATTTGTTTTCCATTTTTAAATTATTTTAAACAATATTTGCAGATACATATTTATATTCATTGTTAACTATTTCCTTTGAGTAAATTCCTAAAAGTGTTAGTTTGGAGTCAAAAGGTGTGAACATTTTAAGCATTTAATAGGTGTTGCCAAATCGAGGCCACTGATTTTTACCCTCTTTTGGGTTCACTGATCTACCACATCAGTAGAAATGCCTCTTTTCACCCAGAAGAGTCAGATGCTGGAAATGAAAAGGGATGAGGAGCAGGAACACAAGGGTCCAGGATAAAACAACCTTTTAAGAAGACATTATAAGGAACTTCATCACATGTGCAAATTCAAGTTAGCATTTTTATCACTTAGCTTTTATTCCTTCTGTCACAGTTTACTGGAGGGGTTTATTGGTTTCTCCTGAGCTTTGAGGGGTGGGGATGGGGACTCATTAGAACTCTGCCTAATAGTTAGGTTTGCATGCAATGATGGTGACATATATCAGCAAGCGAGAAGGGACCCCTTTCTCTCCATTTTCCTGCTGCATATGAGCTCATGGTCAGTACAGTTTACATATTGCCTCATGCTGTGGAGCAACTATGCCCGTGCGCCACAGCTACTGAGCCTGCACTCTAGAGCCCACGTGCCACAACTACTGAGCCCACGTGTCACAACTACTGAAGCTCGTGCACCTAGTAGAGCCCATACTCCACAACAAGAGAAGCCACCACAATGAGAAGCCCGCGTGCCGCAACGAAGAGTAGCCGCCGCTCGCCGCAACTACAGAAAGCCTGTGCACAGCAATGAATACCCAACGCAGCCAAAAAGAAAACAACAACAACAAAAAAAACGAGATTGGAGCAAGGGGCACGGTTTTTTTTTTTTTTTCAGTACACGGGCCTTTCACTGCTGTGGCCTCTCCTGTTGCGGAGCACAGGCTCCGGACGCGCAGGCTCAGCGGCCATGGCTCACGGGCCCAGCCGCTCTGCGGCATGTGGGATCTTCCCGGACCGGGGCACGAACCCGTGTGCCCTGCATCGGCAGGCGGACTCTCAACCACTGCGCCACCAGGGAAGCCCAGGCACATTTTATGTACTCGTAAATAATGAATTTGGACTAAATTGGATTTCTCTCTTTTAAATGTAAATGAAAGGAGAATTTACAAATTCTGGCTGTTGCTGCTAATTCTACCAAAGGTAAATTGCACACTGCCTTGCATACTTACAGACAAGTATGAATCTTGAATTTCTCTGTTTTCAAAACTAAAACTGGTTTTGGCACTTTAGTTAAAATGACAAGGTGGCTGATTTGCTTGATAGTTCCTTTCTATGAATTCCAAAGAATTATATAATCTTACACCCAGGAACTTGATTTAACGGATCAATCTTCTGCATTAATTTCACACTTATGTTTATGCCTCTGCCATCTTCGCCACAAGACTGTGAGCTCCCTGAGAGCAGGCGCACCTTGTGATGGAGAATGTGCCCTGCTCGGGCAGGTGCTGGGGAGACCTTTGTCAAATCCCTAAGTGTAGCCACACGTGACTTCCTCTGGAAGTCTGGCAGCTGCTGGTTGTTCAAAGCAGGGAGTTCTGATATGATCTGACATTGCAGAACCTTCTCCCTAAATAAGAACATTCATTTTACAGGAACTTTCTGCAGGGTGATGTAGCAGAGGCCATGAACTTTGTGTGGACAAAATCATTTGCTGTTCATACAGTGAAACCTTGAGGTGGTGGCTCCTCTGCTTAGTTCCTGTGTGCTTTGGGGCAAGTTCCTTAACTTTTCAGTGCCCTGAAAAACTCACCATGGATTTTTGTCCTTGGTTTCCCTCAAGTGCCTGGCAGGTTCTCAGTCCCATGTGGGAGCAGTAGGTGCCCCCCTACCCTAGCCCTCCTTTAGGGTTTTGCAAACTTTCTCAACGGAGACATGCCAGTCTTGCTTTTGGAGCCTGTGTGAGGTATGAATGGACTCTTGTCAAGAGAACGAACAGGAGGCTGATGGGGGTACGGGAGGGGGATCAGGGAAAAGAAGGCCTTAAGGATGGGTCAGCTGGGAAGAGGAAGCATTCCCAGTTAGGCATAAACCATTAGGACACTGCAGGTGGGGGAGGACACGATCTTACCAAAAATATGGCTTGCTGAGAGCCAGGGTCCGTGCTCATCCCTGCCTTCCTTACCATTCTCTGTGCCCTCTTTGCTGATGGTCAGAACTTCTAGCTGAAGAGCTGGTCTTTAAGATCCCCGACCTTCCTCAGCATCGAGGCATGGTCTGGGGCTCAGAGGGGAGCAGACTGGGGTTCAGGAATCTCACTTCTGGTTTTCCTTCTCAGAGCTGCTCCAGAGCTCCCAAGTGATATGGCCGACTCCCTTGGCAGGACGGGCTTCAGTTTCCCTGAGATGAGCAGGTCGAAAGGTGAAGATCCAAGGTGAGTCACCATCTGCAAAAGGTCAGAGGTAGCAGATGAAAAACGTGCCTTGGGAGGGAGAGGAAGCCAGAAAGCACAAAATTAGAGTTGGCGCATGAGAGAAAGAGATTAAAGAGAAAAAAGTAAAATTGCCAGCAGCTTTGGATTTACCCTGCCGGAGTTTCTCCACTGGGCAGGGAAAGCTTAAGTAATCCAAATTAATTTCTAGTTAAAGGCAGAGCTCAGAGAGCAATCAAACAGGTGACCACAGCTGGCACCAAATTTCACCCGGAGATAAACTACTAACGCTAAACATAAGCCGTGTGTGCTGGGAAAAGGGGCTGTTTGGAATCAGCCGACGCCAGGCACAATGCAGAGGTTGGAATGTTTCAATTATTCAGTACACCCACAGTAAATGCCTGCTCTGTGCTAGGCACTGAGCTTCCAGCATGTGTCTGAGATAATGGTCCCTGCCTTCGAGTCCCTCATAGCCTATAGTGGGAGATGCACAAAGAGAGTGTTGCAGGATCACGGGATAAGTAATCTGATGACAATATACAAAGTCACCCTGTAAAGAAGGAAGCGGGAAAAGGTGGATGGGGGTCGGGAGTTAGGAAAGACTTCCTGCAGATTCAGACACCTTCACTGAGTATGGAATGACAAATAGGCATTATCACGCCAACGAGGAGGGGAGGGAAAGGACTTTGGAGGCAGCTGGAATAGCAGGTGTGATGATGTGGAGGCGAAAGAGAGCTTGGGTGTGCTCTGAGGAAATGCCAGCAGTCCTGTAAGGCTGCAGCGTCGGGGGCACCTGGGGATGTGCCTGAAGTGAGACCCCTGGGGCAGGATGGGGCCAGGCTATGCTAAGCAGTCTGGATTATATTTTGGAAGATGATGGGGAGTGACTGGAGGGTTTTGAGCAGAGTGTTGTGATCAGATTTCGGTTTTGAGAAGACTGTTCAGACAGCATCGTGGGGGATTATTTGGGGGGAAGACCAGAGGAAGTGAGATCGTCCGCACGATGATAGCAGTCGCCTAGGTGAATGTACTGTGGCCTGAGCTATGGCTCTGGGTGGGAGGATGGAGAAAAGGAGATGGATTTGGGAGATCCTGAAGGATAGAATCCGTGGACTTGGTGATTGAGTGACTGTTTCAGTGTGGCTTGTCAAAAGAGTCAGGTTTGAGCTCATACAACTCAAAAGTAGAAAACCAAACAACCCAATCAAAAAAATGGTCAGAAGACATAAACAGACGTTTCTCCAAAGAAGACATACTGATGGCCAACAGGCACATGAAAAGATGCTCAGCGTCACTAATTATTAGAGAAATGCAAATCAGAACTACAATGAGGTATCACCTCACACCAGTCAGAATGGCCATCATCAAAAAAATCTACAAATAAATGCTGGAGAGGGTGTGGAGAAAAGGGAACCCTCCTACACTGTTGGTGGGAATGTAAACTGGTACAGCCACTGTGGAGAACAGTAGGGAGGTTACTTAAAAAACTAAAACTAGAGTTACCATATGATCCGGCAATCCCACTCCTGGGCATATATCCAAAAAAGATGAAAGCTCTAATTTGAAAAGATACATGCACCCCCAATGTTCATAGGGACATTATTTACAATAGCCAAGACATGGAAGCAACCTAAGTGTCCATCAACAGATGGAAGGATAAAGAAGATGTGATATATATCTACCATGGAATATTACTCAGCCATGAAAAAGAATGAAATAGTGCCACTTGCAGCAACATGGATGGACCTAGAGATTATCATACTAAGTGAAGTGAGTCAGAGAAAGACATATTATATGATATCACTAATATGTGGAATCTAAGAAATAGTACAAATGAACTTATTTACAAAACAGAAACAGACTCACGGACATAGAAAACAAATTTAAGGTTACCTAAGAAAAAGGGGGGGAAGGGATAAGTTAGGAGTTTGGGGTTAACAGGTACACACTACTATATATAAAATAAAGAACAAGGATTTACTGTGTAGCACCCGGCTATACTCAGTATCTTGTAATAAACTATAATGGAAAAAAAGAGTCCGATTTGGCAACAGGGGGTGCCATCCTGGGAGATGGGGAGGAGAGGAGGACCAGGGAGGGGCCTTAGGATGCACAGAGGGGGCACATTGAGAGGTGCCTGAAGGACATACAAATGTCAAGCAGTTTGGAGCCTCACCCCTTTTTCTTTTGCCGTTAACTCCCACTTTCTGAAGTGAGCACCCCTGGGCTCCCGCCCTCCCCCGTTGTAAGCAGTAGCACCCTGACAGCTGCATTTAGAGGATGGCCGGGTGGTGGTATTTGCGGATATCAATTTCATGGTGCAAGGAGGCTCCCTTCTTCCAGCCTGAGAGACCTGAGTTGAGCGTCATTTGTGGGGGAGGATCAGGGAGAGGAAGGGAGGGACAAGTGGGGAGAATCCATGGAGAACAAAATGAAGGAGCTGAATGCCGCGCTCACCAGCAGCCGGAGCCGGTCTGGTTCACGGGAAGTCACTGGAGGAGGGAGGAGGAATTAATTCTGAGGCTGTGTCGGTCTGGGGCAGGGAGAACAGAGCTCCTCCAACACACAGGTGGTGAGCTGGAGTCGGCCTGCAAAACCCAGGACACAGATATGTTTTGTTTGGCTCTGGAATTGTTTTTCTAAATTAGTTGCCAGCATTTAAAAATCAAGAGACTTCACATAAAATTTTGATTTCAGACTTGACTTCTCTTGGAAACATAAAATAAGACCCACGTACAGGTGTTCCCACCGGGCAAAAAATCAGCTGGAGCTGCCTTTCAGTTGGCCGTCCTTTTCTGTGTGCACCAGCCCCACCCTCCTCTTGTCTCCCCTGAGCCCGCTTTTCTCATCGATGGGACTGACCACCTTCCCTAAGCCAAGCAGCCCAGGGGCCAGGGGCTCACTCCTTTCTTAACCTTCAAAACTGTTGGCAGCACAAAATGACTGTTTTCTCTCTCCCTCTCTTCGAAAAAGACTTTGGCCTAAACTGAGTGCCTACTCTGGGAACTGTCTCCCTTCTACTACCGTCCTGCCTGTTACCAGGCGCATGAATATAAAATATATACTCGGCCACTCTGGGTCAGGAGCTGCCCACTGGCCTCTGGACAGTAGACTGTAAAATTGCAACTGGGACGCATGTCATGGGAGAGAAGTATGTTAGAGTTCATGGCATAGTCCAGAAGGAGAGGGCACGTGTCTGTGAGATCTACTGGATGAGAAAGTATTAATGATGAGCATGTGGGAAGAAAGGATGTTGAGGGCGGAGGGGGCAGTAAGGTGGAGAGACGCTAGGGAGCAAAGACATGGACGGATGAGCCAGGAGGCAACTGTACAAGCCCAGGAGAAAGATGCTAGCTTGGATTAGAGAAATGGCAGGGGATATGTTTGAGGGAATTTTAGGAAGGAAATAGATAGCACTGAGGGATGGATTGGTGCTAAGGAGAGGGCTGTGAAATGATGTGTCCTTAGTTTCTGGTTTGTATAACTAGACACAGAGTGGTGGCATTCACTGAGCTGTGGAGCTGCAGGAAAGGATGAGCAAGGAAAGATCACAAGTTCATCCCTTCGGAGACTGAGGCGACTTGGAGACATTGCAGAGGAATTGACAAATAGACAGTTGGATACACAGGTCTAGAACTCAGAGAAGCTTGGACTCTAAAAAGAGCTATCCGCTACGAATCTACTGGGCTTATGGTTGGCTGCATACTGGCCACTTGGCTTTCTCAGATCTGGACAATTTCACTGTTCATTCAATCATTCATCCAATACATGTTTCTTAGATCCCTAATGTGTATCCACTCTGATAGGTGCTGGCTACATAGTGGTAAACAAACAGATGCTATTCCTCCCCTCAAGGAACCAAGCTGTGAGCTTTGCAGAAAGTGTGGCCATGGTTGGATTCCCTCATCTCTAGTTTTGTTTCTGCCTCCTCACACCATTGGGGTTATTAAAGGTGGGCTGGGAGTTCTCTATATTTCCCTTTCCCTTGGATTGTGATTAACCATTTTGAAATGATTTACTCCTGTTTTCATGCTTCACAAGTACGTTTAGACAAGAGTTTCAAAACTGCCTGCTGTCATTACTCTGATAATGGTCTACGTAGTATATTTGTCTCTAGACATTGGGTCTGAAGCTCTGAATGCGCTGAGGTGGGTCACCAGACCTTGACTACCTTCCTGCTGATTAGAGCTGATCTCCCAGGCCCCGAAGGAAGTATTTCAAATACCGTGAGACTTAGCCTTTCTCAATACTCAGAGCCAGAAGAGACTGAATTAGTCCTGAGCATTGGTTTGTTCATCAGTCTCCTTCTCTAGACTTTCAGCACCTTGAGGGAGGGACCATATTATTCAACCTTGTATCTTTGGTTTCCGGTCCAGTCCATGGTACACCAGAGGCAATGCATGAATATACATGCTGAATGAATTAATGAACACGGGGCATCTTTGGATGATTGTCTTGTTCATTTAGTAACTTGTTATTTGACTTAAACTTGTATGTTTTTGCCTCATCTCCTTAACTTAAATTTGAGTTGCTATCAGTAAGAACTTGGTTGCTCTGTGATGTTGAACCCCGGCAGATGCTCACTACAGATGTGTTGATCGATTGCTTAGAATTAGGAAGAGCTTGGTTCTAATCACTCTCCTTCACCTGTGATGATCTCATCAGTGGGTTTTCTCCATTTTGCCTGGCTTACAAGAGCAAGTCCAAGTTATTTCTTGAATACTTACCACCTGTCAAATTTGGGATGGAAGGACTCTTAAGGAGGGCAACTTTGAAGAGCTCTTTGGCTGCCACAAACTAAATTACGTTCTCTCCGTCTCTTTCCGGTGTCTTAGGAGTTGCTATTATTATTATTTCACAATGGGAAGAGGACTGAAGCTCAAGGAAGTTAGTCAACCTGCCCAGAGTTGGGATTTGAATCCAAATGGTTCTGATCCAAAACCCATGCTCTAAGTCAAAGATTGTACAATTTCTGTAAACATCAGCATCACCGGGAGCCTGGGAATATTCCTGGCTTCTGTCACAGACTGTGTTGTGATTTAGAGTCTGTGTTTTCACAAGCAAGCACCTAGTGGGATTCTCATATAGTGGCACTTGGGCACTGTGCCATCATCCCCATGGGACACAGTTACCCAGGGGCGTAGACTGTGTCTCTGACAATACCCATCGCTGTCCCTTGGGGGCCAAGGGCTATGACATTTTTCTACTCTGTGTTTCCAGAAACCTGCAAGCCTGGAACAAAGCTATGCTGGCGTGCGTCCAATAGGGGCTCTGACATGAGTCACTCCTATAAACCAGGAGGCGGTTAAGCCACTGATAAGCAAGGGCTCCAATCACCCTGCATCAGCCCAATAAGGGAGATGATCTCTTCTTCTCCATATCACCAGCTTGGAAATAAAACAAATGAGACGCAAAGAGGGCCAGGTAAAGAGAGTACACATCCACCCCTGGCAGGGCAGTGTCGAGGCAAGAATTCATGAGGGACCACTCGGCGTGCTGGTAGTGGAGCAGCCCCCTCTCTAGAGCTCAGGGAAGAGGGAAGGAGGAGAACCAACTAAGACCTAGTAGAGACCCTGGGTCCCGTCCCAGAGGGAGAACACACAGGGCCTCCTGGAGGGGAAGAGCTCAGATACTAGTGCTAAGCGGAGCTGGGCTCCTCCACTTATTGGCTGTATCACTCAGGCCAGCTACTTAACCTGTTCTAGCCTCAGTTTCCATATCTGTAAAATGAGAACACTAATCCCTACCCTGCAGTGTGGTGCACAGATGAGAGATAACTAAGGACACCTTGCCTAGCACAGCGCCAACCCTCAACGGAAGGTACCCAATTAGCAGGGGTCTGAGGTTTCCAAGGGCATGTCTGGGATAGAATCTGACATTCAGCTTTACCCTCATCCTGCACTAAAATTCCTCCATGGGAAACTAGGGGTGGGGGTGGGGGGTCCTGGCACCAACACAGACTCATCAAGTGGCATAAATATTTACAGAGAGTCAGGCAACCTCACCAAATGTCTTCCCTGTGCTTTGGCCCTGCACCCTTCTTTTAATAGTTGTCATCTAGAGTATTCTGCAGAGAGGGGCTCAGCATTTAGCAGGATGAGATAGAGGGATCCAGGAGCTGGGAACTTGGAAGAACTTTTTAGCTGATGTGAAAGGTGCAAGACTGAACATGCTTTAGAGCCTGAAATTGAGTGACTATTGTGATTTGCTTCAGAGCCTTTGATTTGCTGTTGGCATATTTATAGGAGACCCTGGACTATCAAAGGATGTGCAGGCTGGGCCACCTGCCAAGGAAACCCTGGCTTGGCTCCTTCTGGAGCTTGCCAAGCTTTTGCTGCCCTACGTTGTAGCCTTGAAGCCAGGGGACATTCAAAGGCCCTGGGATATCCCTGGGAAGATAATGCCAAAAGCAGTAGCAACTCATATTTAGAAAGGCACTGTGATAAATGCACTGTTTATCTTTATAGCAATCCTGTGATTTGAGTATCCCATAATGATTAAACACAATAACTCTGAGAAGAAGAGCGCCGATGACTGAGTCCTGACTTTCACTCACTGTGTGAAATCACCAAGTTCTTAACCTCTCTAAGCCTCAGTTGACTCACATGGAAAATGGGAATAAACATATCTATCTCATAGGGTTATTTTGAGATATTCCAGATAAAGCCAATAGCCAATATCTAGCGTATAGTGTAACTGTCAACAAATATTAGGTATTGCTGTGTCCATGCTGTAGATGCAGACACCGAGGCCTCAATACGTGTGTGCTGCGTGTCACATAGGCAGGGAACAGAGGGGCCAGAACTCGGGCTCAAGGATGTTTGACTCGATGCTTTTGTTCTTAATCCCTGGGTATCCTGCCTGAGCTGAAAAATTCCCTCAGGAAGTCTTGCTCAACTCAGATGATAGGGAGGGCTGGGGTTCTGGTCACCCTGTACTCTTTAGAGGTGAGGCCCTCCAGACAGGCAGGTAGAGTCTAGAGGGCCTTGGGGCAGCCAGGCCAGGCCAGGAGAGCACTGCTGCTTAGGACGGCTGCATCCTGACCGTGTTGCATCCCCTTGCCCTGGGCTTCCTGGGTCAGCTCCCCAGAGAGGCCACGTCTATGGTATACTGCCTTCCTTCTGACTTGCTCCACAGCCATCATCTCAGGAAAGAGAGCCAGAAAGGACGGGATTTATCCTATCAGTTTATTGGAACGCAGACTTTCATGTTTCAGGTGGCGCCAACTGCCCTGGAAGGACGCACTTTGTCTCCGTCCTCCAACCTACCCCTCTCCTTCCGCTGTCTTGTGTCTCCCTCTCTCAGGCTTCACTCTCGCTCACTTTCAGAATTCCTATGAAAGATCAAATAATTAGCAGGCGGGGGTTTTCGATGCCATATCGTATTTTGATGCAGCCGCGGATGCAACTAGATCCGTGCTCCTCAAACTATCTGCCATGAAGAAACAGGGTTTTTCTTGGACAATTCCTTGCAGAATGATATTTTAATACAATATATATTTTTCTAAAAAATGTATTCTTTAGAATACATTTCTGGGAAAATGAAACAAAGATAAAAATACAAGTCCCTTTTAAATTATTAGAATAAACACCTTAAATTACTCTGCCAGATTGCTATAAAGGTTTCAAAGGCTCTCGATTTCTGTACTTACCTCACTATGGACCAGTGACAAAAAATGTGCAGCTTAGTCCTGATACGCACTTTGAGTAGCCCTGGTCTAGATGACCTGCAGTGGGTGTGTGGACCCCCGTCCACAGATTACAGATGTGTCTCGTAGCCGGCAGTTTCAGCAATGGACACGGCCTGAACTCTCAGTGGCTGTCACTGTCAGGTGATGGTGACCGGGATGATGCACAGGTATGTGTAAGAGCTACCTCCCGTCCCCTGCAGAGTGCAGTCCACGCTGCTGTGGCGGCTTCCATGGCAGCACCACGTGGAAATCAGGCCCCAGGCTTGAGGCTGGTTGGTAGACTCTGCAGAGCTCCCGTAAATAACTGTCTCGAGGTTCAGGCTCTGGGAGGAGGACTGAGAGCCAGCTTCTTATCTCCGTCTCTGACTGGCGCATCGGAGGGTTATGTGGGGAGGGGGGCCGAGGGAGGCCGTGGACCCGCTGCACACAAGCCTGCCTCTCACGGACCTGAGAAGCATGGCAGCATATCAGATCTCCTCTCCCCTTAACCTTGTCAGCCTGCCTTCCAGCTCAGACAGTGCCAGCAGTTGACAAGAGGAAGGGAGGATGATGGGAAATTCCTCTGAGGGCAACAGGGAATCTGCTAGGGGGTCCCTGAGGGAGAGAGGAGCTTGCTCTAGAATCATATCTGCCAAGACCTTGACTCAGACATGCCCAAGAATAGGTCCCCGTTCATCTATGAATCCCGCACTCACCTTGGCGCGCGCGCGCGAGAGAGGGAGAGGGAGGGAGGGAGAAAGAGAGAGGCAGGCTTGTGGTAATGGGTAGGTGTGTCTGCCTCCTTGGAGGTCACGCACGCAGGCATCTGCTGGTTCGCCTACCTCCTCTTTTTACCTGTTCCATCTCCAAGCCCCAGATGCACTTTGCATAGCCCATTATTTTCCTAGCTGAGAAGAGTTTCTAGGCTCAGTGTATTGATAACATAACTGATGACTGACAGATCCTAACTCCATTAGGCAAACACAGCTTACGACTCACCCCTAAAGTGTCCCAGGGAGGGCTACTCAGAGTTCTGTCATTGCCCATAGGGCATTCCAAAATGCCTTAAGCTCTCAGGAACAAAAGACACAGCTCCCACCGAGGGGAAGACATCTTTTGTTGGTCAAGGGTAAGGGTGGGATGCAGTAACGACGCCCTCTTTGCGTTCCAGCCAATGCTGGGAAGGGGGGTGGGCAGCAGGGGAAGAATGGTAGGACTTTTCACACCAAGGGAATGGCTGCCACCAGCCCCATGGAGCCCTGCTCGGAATGCCTTCCCTTTTTCCATCTTTATCCCCAAATAGCACTCCTTGCCACTTTTCCCCGGAAATCAAGAAATGCCAAGGATCAGGCAGGTGGGAGTCAACGCTCTTGTCTACAGATGGTACAGAAAGAAATACTTTGGCCTTTCAAGTTTTCAAAACTGAAAAGTTCCGGGCCATGAGTATAATGCAGTCATTCCAATTGGGGTCTCCTGGGACGTGGCAGCCAGCTCAATCTGCAAGCTACAGTTATTCCCAAGATGGTAGACTGTAGCAGTTAAGAACAGGGCTTTACCCTCTGACAGAATTGGGCCTCTCTGTGTTAAAATACCTCTTTTCCTGGGGGCCCTCAAGTCTTTCTCTGACAGTCCCATTCATTCATCACCAGTAGGCCTGTGGTTTTGGCAAGTCAGCAAATATCACTGTCATTTTAATTTTAAGACACAGGAGAGAAGCTTTTTCTTACCCTAGGAGCATCACCCCAAATCACAGTTGTTTAGGTACACCCAGACAAAGGCTAACCCTCCAGAAAACCTCCTCAGAAAGCCATCCCAAAGTGTGCCAAGCCCCAGGAGAGCCGGAGAGTCATTGCAGGTAGCTGGGAAGCCACTGCAGTTCCACAGACACCTTTGACATGGGATGGGCAGGTGCTCTGTGGACGTGGCCATGCAGCACAGGTGCTAAATGATAATGATAAGGCCTCCGGGACTGAGCGGGACTCCGCATCTGCCGTGGCTTCCAGCCTAAAAACCGAAACCTGAAGGCTACTTCTGTATCCATTCGTATTGGGGGTGTGGGGTGCTCCGCATCTCTGTGCTCTCGGAACACGTTGTTTACTTGGGGGTTAGATTTGCAGAAAGGAGTGGAGGCCAGTTGAATTGATTTCTGAGTCGCTCCAAACCCACCTTCTCTTTCCTTGGTCCAACAGAAAGGTTATACCTGTGTTCCTCGGCTTGCTTTTTTGTTTTCCTTTTATCCCCTCCAGCCCTGCTCTGGCCTGACCTGGAAGGGGCCCAGCCAGGAAATGGCCATACCTACCCTGGACCTTCCCTTATGGTACTGGGGCCAAGTTGGCTCTGCCCTGGGAGATCCTGTGGTCAAGAAAAACGTGAAAACGTTATACAGTGGGGAAACGGGGACAGCAAGGTCCCGGTCCAGGGGAAGGGGGGGCGTGTAAAGTGAGGGAGGAGATTGCCCCTGCCTCCCTGGCCCGGTCCCTCCCCTCCTCCTCCCCTGGTTTCCCAGTCCTCGCCTCTCCCCCGCTCTCTCTTCTTTACCTGCCTTCATGCTGTGAGTGGACTGGGGATAGGTGGGCAGCGGCGCCCACAGCCTCAGGTGAGGCCCCTCAGGATGGGCTCACAGGCTGGGGGACCTGCTGACCTCTGGGTTAGGGAGTTTCTTAGGCTATTTCTGCCCAGGAAGGGCATGGGGCAGGAACACCTTGCTGGGAATTTTGCAGGACACCATTCTCTACCTCCATTTTCTAGAGTGTCTTTACAGATAAAAACAATTCTTGTTCCATCTTTATCATCAAAAAATGAATAGCAAGCACAGTCATGTTCCCAACGACACCCTCCTTCTGCCTCCTTTTTGAGGAAAAATTGGCAAACGCAGAAAAGCCCAAATAAGGAAACAAAATCTCCTGCCATCCCATTACTCAGAAATAACTACGGTTAGCATTTTGATGTAAATTATTTTACTCTTTTTCCCTCTGAAAAAATAGAACTTTTAAAAATTTAAGTATAGTTGATTTACAATGTTGTGTTACTTTCAGGTGTACAGCAAAGTGATTTAGTTATCCATATATATATATATATATATATATATATATATATATTCTTTTTCAGATTCTTTTCCATTATAGGTTATTACAAGATATTGAATATAGTTCCCTGTGCTATACAGTGGGTCCTTGTTGTTTATCTATTTTATATACAGTAGTGTGTATCTGTTAATCCCGAACTCCTAATTTATCCCTACCCCCTTCTTTGGTAGCCATAAGTTTGTCTTCTATGTCTGTGAGTCTACTTCTGTTGAAAAAATATAGTTTTAGCAAAAGCAGATATCCTACAGGAATATGACTTGCTCCTTGCACTTACAATGCCCATAAACATTTCCCAGCGTATTAGAAAGTTTTCTACAGCATTTTTTTATGTTTGCAATGAATTTCATCATATGGTTATAGCATAATTTATTTAATAATAGCAACTATTTATAAAATGCTTCCTATGGGCTAAGTTTGCACGCATCATCTAATTTATTCTGCGCCACAAATCTGTGAGGTAAATACTGTTACTGTCTGCCTTTTATAGAGAAGAAAACAGGTTTGGAGGCAATATTTTGCCCAAGGTCACACAGGGAGCTTGTAGAAGAGCTGGGGTTTGAAGCCCACTGCAGTCTCTCCAGCTCCCGAGTGGACTGGCTTCCGTGATATGTTGCTACCTCAGCCAAGCAGCCGTTGCTGGCACTTAGATTGTTTCCGGCTTTTAAACGTTACAAACAGAGCTCTGAAGAGCATCTTTATGGCTGTGTGTTTTGCACGTGCCATTGTTATTTGCAAGGATAAGTTTCTAGAGATGAAGCAGTGAGGTCAAAGCGAATCCACATTTTTTATGGGGTGAGAAGATTTGCTTTGGGGCAGGAGCAGGCAGCCCACAGAGGCATTGTTGGGGAGGAGACACCTGCTCTACACGTCCCCCCGCCCCCCACACCCTTCCCCCCTGCCCACTGGAAGGATTACAACAATCTGGATTCCCAGCACCACTTTTATTTTTTGCGTCTTTATTTTTATATTTTTTTATTTTTATCTTTTTATTAGTTTCTGCTTTATAACAAAGTGAATCAGTCATACATATACATCTGTTCCCACATCCCTTCCCTCATGCATCTCCCTCCCTCCCACCCTCCCCATCCCACCCCTCCAGGCGGTCACAAAGCACCGAGCTGATCTCCCTGTGCTCTGCGGCTGCTTCCCACTAGCTATCTACCTTACGTTTGGTACTGTATATATGTCCATGCCTCTCTTTCGCTTTGTCACAGCTTACCCTTCCCCCTCCCCCCTTTTTATTGGAGTATAATTGCTTTACAATGTTGTGTTAGTTTCCAGATCCCGTATAAGCACCAAGAATTCTCATTTTAAATACACTTGCTGCATTGTTAGGTGGAAAAAATGGTATTATTTTTATTTACAGATTTTAAATTGCTAATAAGTCCAAATAAGTATTTTAAATTTGTTATTAGGTCATCTCTATTTCTCTTCTGTTGACTTTCCTATTTATGTCCTCCATGGTAGGACATGGTTGTGACATCCAGGAACTCATAGCATTTGTGTGTTCTTACTGCCATTCCCTGCCTGGAATGGATGGATGGATGGATGGATGGATGGTTGTCTGGATGAGCAGCATTTCCTGGCGTGTCTCCTGACAGGTCTAATTTTATTTTATTTTTAAAATTTTATTTAATTTTAAAATTTTATCGACATATAGTTGATTTACAATGCTTTCAAAAATTTTATTTATTTTTTGGCTGTGTTGGGTCTTCATTGCTGTGTGTGGGCTTTCTCTAGTTGTGGCGAGTGGGGGCTACTTTTCATTGCGGTGCACAGGCTTTTCATTGCGGTGGCTTCTGTTGTTGCGGAGCATGGCCTCTAGACGTGAAGGCATCAGTAGTTGCAGCACACGGGTTCAGTAGTTGCGGCACACGGGCCTAGTTACTCCTCGGCTTGTGGGATCTTCCTGGGCCAGGGATTGAACCCCTGTCCCCTGCATTGGCAGACGGATTCTTAACCACTGCGCCACCAAGGAAGTCCCTTGATTTACAATATTGCATTAATTTCTGCTGTACAGTAAAGTGACTCAGTTATCCATATGTATTCTTTTTCATAGCCTTTTCCATTATGGTTTATCACAGGACATTGAATAGAGTTCCCTGTGCTATACAATAGGACCTTATTGTTTATCTATCC
Source organism: Mesoplodon bidens (assembly GCF_964165515.1). Taxonomy (NCBI): domain Eukaryota; kingdom Metazoa; phylum Chordata; class Mammalia; order Artiodactyla; family Ziphiidae; genus Mesoplodon; species Mesoplodon bidens. The sequence goes on from NC_138166.1 coordinate 86,231,700, forward strand.
TATAGATAATAGTTTGCATCTGCTAATCCCCAAACTCTCAATCCTTCTCTGCACCTCCGCCCTGCCCTTGGCAACCACAAGTCTGTTCTCTGTGTCTGTGAGTCTGTTTCTGTTTTGTGGGTAAGTTCATTTGTGTCATATTTTAGATTCCACATGTAAGTGATACCATATAGTATGTGTCTTTCTCTTTCTGACTTACTTTGCTTAGTATAATAATCTCTAGGTCCATCCATGTTGTTGCAAATGGCATTATTTCGTTCTTTTTTATGACTGAGTAATATTGCATTGTATATATGTACCACATCCTCTTTATTGATTCCTGGTGGGTCTATAACAAGGAAACTGATAGTGACTTTCCCCTCTGCCTATTGACCTGGCAAGATTTCGTTAACCGAATCCCTGTTTTTATTTACTCTGGAATGTAATCCTTGCTAGGGTTGGTCTGTACTACAGCTCTGGCTTAGAAATCATTCTTAGAAATGGTAGTCACAGGAGCTATCTCCATGCTAGTTCCCAGGAATAATAATACTAGCTGTCATTTATCAAGCACCTGCCAAATGCATGTTGTTTTTGTCCTCACCACGGTCCTGCATGGTATATAGCCTTATCCTCACTTTATAGATGAGTAAAGGGCTTAGAGAGGTTAAGTGACTTGTATCGGATCACACAGCTAACAAATGGCAGGAGAAGAATGCCCTCTGTGTTTTGCTGTCCATCAAAATATAAATTAGTAAGGGGTTTAGGAGTTCTATTTTTTACTCTTCCTCATTAACAATCTATTCATTTCATGACTATCAAAAAATCAAACAGTTGAAACTTAGGAAATTGTTACGGCAGCTTTTATATCGAGAAAGTATTGGAATAATAATTTCTAAAATGTCTTTCAGTTGCTTGCATCTGTGATTCAAATGTACATTTTTTTTTTTTTTTTTTTTTGGCTGCGTTGGGTCTTTGTTGCAGTGTGCAGGCTTCTCATTGTGGTGGCTTCTTCTGTTAGGGAGCACCGGCTCTAGGCACATGGGCTCAGTAGTTGTGGCATGCAGGCTCTAGAGTGCAGGCTCAGTAGTTGTGGTGCACGGGCTTAGTTGCTCTGCGGCATGTGGGATCTTCCCGGACCAGGGCTCAAACACGTGTCCCCTGCATTGGCAGGCGGATTCTTAACCCAAATGTACATATTTTGAGAACCCCAAGAAGCCCATATTGGACTCAGAATCCATCTCTGGCTGGCTGTCCATTGCTGAGCTGGCCAGCCAGATTTGTACACACCTCTTCTTTCCCTGGTGCAGGCGTCTGGGATTGTGTCACGCTGCTCCCGCCTCCTCTTTCTCGCCTGCTTATTGACCGAAGGGTGGAGTCTAGAGCCTCAATGTGGCTGGAGCAGAAGCTTCCTGAGGGGCAGGCAGTGGTGGGAACGGGAGAGCTGCAGAATGGGTGCCGCCCACCCACATGTCTGCTGGGATGACTGTACTGGCCTGCCTACCCGTGAAACGAGCCTCAGACAGAGGAACAACCATCACTCCCCTCAGTGAAGCCTTCTGAGCCCCCCTCCCATAGACTCTAGTTCATACCTCTGCTGGGACACTGGGCACCCTCTCCTGAAATGTTCCTGGGTTTCTCCCCACCTGACTGGGAAGCACTTGAGCTTGGGAACTGGTTTATTTATTTGAATGTCTGAGTGACAGGAGTAAAATGCATTAAGACCAAGGTATGCTTCTGACGTATATGTGATGGTGAGGTTGGGGAAGACAGAATGATTTCACAAGGCTCCTGGTAAACTCTCACACCCCGAATGGAGCTAGCTGCTTTGACTTTCCCTCCCAAATGGAAGGCGATGAAGTCTGTCCTCTGGACGGAGCTTTGTCCATCCACCCCTGCCACCACCACCGTCCCCCAAACAGACACACACACTCCAGCCCAGAGCCTCCACGTCCCCTCCCCTGCTGCAGTGGTTTAGAAAGTAAGGACATATGACAAGGACCCAGGAGGCTGCGGGCTGCTCCCCCAACACCCACAAGAGGGCAGGCTTGAAGAAGACTGGGCAGGGTCTCCCTGGGTATCTGCTGGCACTGTGCCTCGCAGCGCAGGTGTGTGCCCAAGGTGGGGAGGGAGCTTGGAGCTGTTGGATGCTCCTCTCTTACTGGAAAGGCCATGGCTAAGTGAGGAGGGGCAGAATGCAGCAGAAGATTGGTTTCTTCAATCTCACGAAGTCACCTTCTTTCCCCTCTGACTGCTGAGGTCCACCGTATTCCCAGAGACCTCTGGTGGGACTGGTTGGTGTCAGGTCAGGTGTGACACTCCAGAGAAGTGCCAGCAGGAGTGGGGGAAAAGAGATGGGTCTTTAGAGTGGTTTACAGCGAGAGAAAATAGGGATCCTGAAAGGATTGCTTAGGGCAGGGACAAAAGGAAATTAGAAGGGGTCAGAATAATTCAACAACTCTTTAGCAAGGACTGGGGGTGGGGCGCGCAAGTGGAGATTTCAGAGCAGCGTAGTCAAAATAGTTCCAAAGCGAGTCTGAAGGAAGAACTTAGTAACTCTCAGTTTCAGGACAGCCCCTATAGGTCCCTGGGCATCTGTGGGTCCCCGTGGTGTCACAGTGATGCAATGGCATCTTCGAGGTCGTTTGTAAATATGTGGGGACAGCTTTTGATTTCCAGATGACTTAAAGAGTGCATCTGGCTTCCTATAAGGGCACCAGGCTTGTTAGCCCTCCTGTAATATGTAGGACAATCTCGAACAGTAAAGATTTCCCCGGCTCAGATGCCAAGGGAATCCCATTGAGAATACTGGATGATATCTCAAGATGCTTCCACTTCTAATAATCTAATACCCTCTGATTTATCCTGGCTACAACAGTTGTTTTCTTCAATGATGAAGTGGGGAAAAAATTGATCATCTTAATATACGCAGAGAAAAGGATTTAATAAAACTCAACACCCATTCATGATTTTAAAAAGATCTCAGCAAATTAGGAGTAGCCTCCTAACCTAATAATGGCATCTACTATTTACAGCAAATATTATAATTAATTATAAAAGATCATAAATTTAAGGAAAAAGGCAAGAATGTCCATTATGAATCACCATTAGTGGCAACATTGTGCTTAAGGTTCTAACAAATGAAATTAAACAGAAAAAGAAAAGAGGATAAGAATTGGAAATTTAAACATGTAATTGTTGTGTACACACTATTTGATTGTTTCTGCAAAAAAAACCCAGATGTCCTATGAAAAAGTTATCAATACATATATATATTTTTTGCGGTACGCGGGCCTCTCACTGTTGTGGCCTCTACCGTTGCGGAGCACAGGCTCCGGACGCGCAGGCTCAGCGGCCATGGCTCACGGGCCCAGCCGCTCCGCAGCATGTGGGATCCTCCCGGACCGGGGCACGAACCCGCGTGCCCTGCATCGGCCGGAGGACTCTCAACCACTGTGCCACCAGGGAAGCCCACACACATAGTTTTTTAAAACTAATTATTTTAAAAATTATTATCATTGAATACTGAGAACTATGTTTCCTTGTTATGCATTACCTGCTAGGAAATACAGCTAAATTGCAGGCTCAGCAGTGATAATTAACTCATCTCAAGCGCTTGATAACCCCTATTTACGTGATTTTTGAATGTCTTTTTTTTTTCATTATCTTATTTCATATAGTATTTCATTTCATAAACTGTCTCAAATGAACTTGGGAAATATTCAGGGTAGAAACATTTAACTTAAAAATGTAGAGCAGCTTTACTCCCTAATTTTACTATTTCTGCACTACAGTAGTATAATAGGAGGGTGTCACTGGTAAATCTTAAAAGTTGGGTCCTGGATGCAGTTTTTTGTAAGTGCTCTTAAATGATCTTTGTTCTGTACCTTGGAGCTTGCTTAGGTACTGGGAGTGTGTGGAGTTGGGGGTGGGGAAGCAGTGGGAGGTGGGCGGGGGCTTTCCCTTCACCGTCAGGCCCTATTATGCACTATGGCTTAACAAACAAAGCTCAGAACTACCCATCAGGGGGAATTAGCAGAAACTGCTCCTGGGCCTCATTGCACTGTGGGTTTGCTATATGACATTGGTTAACAAATATGATAATGTCCACGGAAAGAGGATGAGCTTTGAGTTCATATATACTTGGCTTGGAATCTGGGTACTGCTGTTAGTACCTACGTGACGGTGGGAAAGTTATCGTCTCTGGGTCCTAGTTTGTTGATTTACAACGAAGATGACATTTCTCACAAGAAAATGGCGAGGATTAAATGAGTCCATTTGTCCTACACACTGTACCTGGCATTATTGGAGACCAGGTAAACGGTTCCTATTTTGCCCCTCATTTTTATTACATCTACCAGATAGCATAGTTGTAAGGATGAGATATAACAAGGACATGCAAAAATTGTTTGAAGGGAAGGAAGAAAACGATTTTAAAAGGTGAAATATTGTATATGATGAAAAGTTTTTATTCCCAAGGCAAACTTGTCAGCAGTTTAAGTTCATCTGTCTTATAGATGCTACCACCTTCCTTGACCTAAGGACGGAGCAGAAATATGACCCAACTATGGCGGGTCTGTCAACCTTTTGCAGAAATGCTGAACTTACCCACCCATAGTGAGCCCAAGCTCTGGCAAATCTATACTCCCTTCCAACACATCTGGCCTGGCCCTACCACCATTACTGGGCCATGGTACTTGGTCATAGCTAGCTGCATTTTCCTTAGTTGAGATTTCGCCTGTTGAGCCATGCATTCTTTCTGTCTGTACTCTGAAGACCATTTTACTACTGGTATGACCACCTAGCAAAAGATTTGCCAAACTGGGTATATTTTTTGCCCAGCAACTAGGAGGAGAACCAGAATAGGATCCATGCACATGTTCCAGGATCCCAGCAATATTCTAAGGGCATTTCCATTGGAGGATGTTGAAATTAGGTGCATGAGAAACCTCAGTGCCCCTCCTTGTCTCGTTACTGCAAATTGAGGGGAACTAACACGTTTTTATCCCTGTAGGATTATCCCCAAAAGAAAGCCATATAGTCACCCCCCAGGAAAGGTGATTCTCTCTACACAGACAATTCTCAGGTCTACCTGGCAGCATTATATTCTGGGGAGTGGTTTATAGTCAGTGCTGTACTATTATCACTCCATCTCCCCAATAACAAACAAATACTCTCTTCCCTATACGTTACCACCACCACCAAGCTCCTACTGGACTTAAAATCTGACTGGTCACCTGAGCAATAGGCTTATGACTCTGTTCCCCTGGGACTATCTGTAGGTGATATTTACATAGAGTAGGAAGGAATTGTATTAAGGGGAAAAATGGGAAGGATGTGGAGATGGGAAGGAGTTTACAGTGTCTGTTCTCTGGCCTTGATCCTAGTTTTTGGCTGAGCCCTAGAAGGCATGGACTAGTAAGCAAAGCTAAAGGAACTCTGTCTTAGGTTGGACGAACTTGTGTTGAGGGCAGAACCTCAGTGGCTTATTATAAAGGTTTATTTCTCACCAAGTCAGTGTCGGCTGTCTGTCCCCAAGGCTGCTCCTCTCTATAAGTGACTTGGGAATCCAAGGCACTTGTATCTACCATGCCTTTGGAACATGTAGCACCCACATCCCTGGAGAGGGAACAAAGGGCATGGGGAAATCACAGCCCCTTTTCAGTGATTTGGCCCAGAAGTTGCACATACATCATTGCCCCTTATAAACCAGAACTAGTCACGTGGCCCCAACTTAATTGCAAGAGAAGCTTGGAATGCAGTCCCGGGAGGAGAAAGGGACTTGTTGAAAACCGAATATGGTCTCTGTAATGAAGTATTTCCATGAAGGATACAAACAGTGTTACATCAGGGCTCAGGTGACATGGGCAGCAGGGTTGAACAGAGGGCCATTCTTCCTTTTCTGTGAACGATGCCTCTGTGAAGGCTGGAGGAGATGTAACACTTGCGTGGTTTTGAAGCTGCAGCACTGTGGGGAGAATCGCCCCTGGTCAGAAAAGTTTGGTCCTCCAGAGTAAACCAGCTGTGACAAGGGACCACTATCAAGTGGTTTGGGGTGTAGGGAGGAACAACACTAACAAAGAGAGAACCTCATAGAAGAACATGAGACCCATGTGTAGACAACAGAGTCTCCCAAATACCTGGTCAGGAATTTGTTGGCTGGGGACTATGGGACAGTAAAATGGGTTATCAGTGTTAATACTATCCCAGCAGAACCCATAGGCTGGTAGAGCCTCGGGGCATTTGGTTTATCCCCCAACTGCTTCTCAGATAAGAACATGAATCATCTACATGGCTGCATTTTTAGCATCGAGAAACCATTTCCCATTTAGATTAAAGCCCAAACAGTTCAGATTCACTCTATTATGAGCTTTTAAATACATGAACTCAGAGGTCCTCAAAGTGTGAGCCTAGGACCAGCATCATCAGCATCACCTGGGGATGGGATAGAAATGCAAATTCTTAGTTCCATCCCAAGCCTAATAAGTCAAAAGTACTGGGAGTAGGACCCAGCAACTGTGTTTTAATAAGCGTCCCTTTGCTGCCCCCCGCCCCACCATCTGATTCTGTACAAGGTCAAGTTGGAGAACCGTTCATTAGCTCATTCAATCTTGGTAACAGTCCTTTCCTATTCCAGAATAGGAAACTGAGGCCAAAGAAATTGCAAAGCACCATACTTTGAGTTAAAATATAATCTCAGGTTTCCTAACTCTAAATCCTGTGCTCAAATCTGGGGTTAGAATCCTTTCCCAAGCAGATATTTGAACCCCAGTATTTTAGGTCATAAGTCTGGGCTGGAAGGGATGCAGAGAAAAATCTCTTAAATTTCTCATTTTAAAGATGAAGAAAACGAAGCCCAGGGAGGTTAGAACAGATAGCCCAGAGAGGTTAGAACAGATACTTAATGGCAGAGCCAGTTACTGGAACAGTTTCCTGAAGCCTGGGGCAATGAACTTCCCATTAGGGCATGAAGAAACCATAATTTAATTTTGTTGGAGGCCCATGTTTCTGCTTAACTGATCTGATTAAGTGTCTGAACTGGGACAGGCCACCTGCGTTTTCTGCCTCTCTCCCCCACCCCCTCCCCCGTCTCTGGCTCGGGAGAAGTCTGTAAAACACCATGACTCAGCTGCTGCTCTAGCTGGAGGGATTGTTACGGTCTGATGACAGAGGACCCCCAAAAAGTGAATTTCCAGCGTTGCACCAAGCCTAAGCAGTGGGTCCCTGGGAGCACTTGGACTCTTCCCTGACTTGCAAGGTCTCCTTGGCATTTGGATTTCAGTTTCTAAGCCTGGAGAGGATCTAAATCGAGCTCTCCTCTCCTTGGGTTTTGGGGCCATATAACTTTGCTCTCTATATTGTAAATAGTTAGTGAAAACTTGAGCCTAGAATTTGAGTCCAGAAGACTCAGACCATGTGATTCTACTGTATCACATAATCGCTCAGTGCTTCTGTACCCTTCACTGCAGAAGTGAAGAAAACATCCCCACCTTCACACTGTTAGGAGATTTAAATGGCACAAAACCACGGGAGCCCTCAGAACAGTGCTGAGAAGTGGCAATTACCACCTTCCTCTTGTTTTGGTTTATTTTTTAAAATTCCTCCTTTTTGTTGTATTTGCCAATGTAATCAGTACCCTGCGGAAAAACTATCTTTTTTTTGCCTCCCTTCTTGTTCAGGATTTTTTTATTGAAGTATAACACATCCAAATGCGTGCATAAATCATAAATGCATAACTCAGTGGATTTTCACAAATTGAGGACATCCAAGTAACCCGCACTTCATTTAATAAACAGAACATCACCAGCATCCCAGAAGCCCCTGGGTGCCTCCTTCCAGGCACTAACATCTCCCCGCCCCAAAGGATAACCATTACCTTGACTTCGTAAGTTAGTTTGTTTTGACATGCTTATATAAATAGATTAATATAAAACTTTTGTGTCTGGCTTTATTCGCTCAACATTATGTGTATAAGGCCCGTATACTCACCTCTTTATATTTTAATGCTTAATTACATCCATCTTAATAGTTTGTAGCATCTTGTATGACTCACCTCTTGTGCCCATAAAGTATCTTTACTTTAGGCAGCTGATGGGCTTTGGTGACCTTGACGGACTGTAGTGCTTTCCCCATCTACCTATGCCTTTAATGAAGTCAGAACTGTGGGTCTTCACCTAGAGGGGTGGGATAGGGAGGGTGGGAGGGAGACGCAAGAGGGAGGAGATATGGGGATATATGTATATGTATAGGTGATTCACTTTGTTATAAAGCAGAAACTAACACACCATTGTAAAGCAATTATACTCCAATAAAGATGTTTAAAAAAAAAACCCAAACAAACCTGTGGGTCTTCAGAAGATGACAGCCAGGGTACTTAGGCAACTGGACACCTGCTGAGCTCATGTCCTCAGCAGTGAGATCTCCTACACAGGGATGCTAACCCCGGAGAGAAGACACATCTACTCTCCTGTTCTGGGCTACTGCTTACTTCCAAAGGAAACGGCCCAAAGAGGGCTGCTTCAAAGATCTGCTTCTCTTCTTTGCATGACTGAGACATCTCCTCTCCAAAAGCCATGGGATAAATAATAGATAAAATCGCTGCGTTTGAATAGGACAGCTCTTGGGACCTCAGGATATTTTACTGAGGCATTAAAGGAAGTTTTCTTCCCCACCCCTGCGTGGAGGTGAAGAGGGGACAGAACAGACTTTTGCTCAGTGCTGTGGTGTCTGTAGAATCAGGACGAAAATGAGATCCCAGGATTCTGGAGCCACTTTTTTCTTGTTGTTTGGGGGAATGGCCCTTTGTACCCCAGGGCATCCTGAGACATGCCTAAAAGTGCAAACAAAAAAGAGGGCTCTGGGCTTCCCTGGTGGCGTACTGGTTGAGAGTCCGCCTGCCGATGCAGGGGACGCGGGTTCGTGCCCCGGTCCGGGAAGATCCCACATGCCGCGGAGCGGCTGGGCCCGTGAGCCATGGCCGCTGAGCCTGCGCGTCCGGAGCCTGTGCTCCGCAACGGGAGAGGCCACAACAGTGAGAGGCCCGTGTACCACAAAAAAAAAAAAAAAAAAAAAGAAGGCTCTGTGGGGACGTAATACATTTCTATTTGCTCTATATCCTGCAACCCAATCCCAGCCCTGCACACACCACCTCATAGACAAAGAAAAAATGAACCACAGCTTCTGAGGTTTTGGAAAACAATGGCTCAGCTGGACTGCCTTAAGGATCCCTCAATGCTGATTCCTCCGTGACTGAGTCTTGATGTCAGTAAAGTTAGGCTGTTGGTTTTCTTTAGGATAATACGATTGTAGATGCCAGGGTTGTAGAGTTTGAATGTCCTTCAGATAGCCCAGCCACTTATTTGTTGCAAATGTCCCTTTCATTGCATCCTGGAAAAATTAGTTACCTATTTTTTAACTTTTTCGGTGAAGAGGAGCTGACTTCTGTGGCCCCACCCTCCTTTGAGATGGCCTGTTCTCTTGAAGAACAAGGGATGGTCCCTTGTTGAACCCAAAGTTTCCTCTAGTAATTTCCACCCCTTAGCCCTAGTTTTTTCCTCTAGAGCCATCCAGATTTATTCCAATCCATGTAACAGATCTTTAACTATTTGAAAACTAGCTCTGATGTAACCCCCTTCAGTTACTTATTGAATTCCTACTTCTGACAGGAACTGAGTATTCTTTTCTCAAAGTTAAACGTTCTTAGTTTTTAAAATATTTTTTATATGAAGTGGTTTTCTAACTCCACTTTGGAGTGCTTTCTGGTTTATCAATGTCATTCTTGAAATGTAACGCCTCATGTCAAAATGTATTATTCAAAGCATCAAAATCGAGGATCATAATACTGACATATTAGTAGTTCAACAGATCAGTGGATTTCAGTGACAACCCAGAAACAGTCCCAAATATATGTACCAGATTTTAGTGTGTGATAAGATTTCTATCTGCATAATTTATCATAATAAATTCCAGATGGATTAAAGATTTCAATGTAAAGTGAACGTCCCAAGAGAAACTATTGACATGGTTATATAATCTAAGGGTGTAGAATGACTTTCTAAGTATAATTCTAAAGGCAGAAACCCTGAAGAAAATGACTCATAAATTTGATGACATAAATGTAATGCATATGTGGAAGTACCAACAACAAATAAAGAGGCAAATGATAAAGTGAAAAACATTTTTGTAACATCCATATCAAATAAAGGATGAATATACTTACTATCAAAAGATCTCTTAAAATTAATTTTTAAATAAAAGATGGATCATCTTAATAGAAAAAGCAAAGGAAATAAATAGGCGATTTAAAATGAGATTTAATACAGCAAATATATGAAAAATGTTCAACTCTACAAGTAAAGAAAGATATTCTCATTAAAGCAAAATATTATTATTCATCAATAAAACTTTTTTAAGGACAGAGGAAAAAAAACTCCATTAACTATAGTCAGTGTTAGCGGGCTGTGAGACAAAGTGTACTCTCATATTCTGCTGCTTTGAAGGTGAATTTGTGTAATCTTTTTGAAGGACTATTGGCAGTGTTGACAAAATGAGTCAAAAACTTTAGAAAAATGTGCACGCTATTTGATTCAGCAATTCCACTTTTCGGTAATTATCTTATGTATACATATTTATATATGTATTTCTGTGTATATGAATATACTATGTATTTATGTGTGTGTGTATGTGTATGTGCATTCATTAAGGAATTATTCGTAACTGTGGAGAAAGAATTTTCCTTCCAAGTAGCTCCCCTACCTCACTTCTCTTGCAATTCCTTTAATGCAAGACAAAGCAGGTCTTCCACTACTCAACAATTATGTCCTGAAATGCAAACAGCCAGGAGAGTCGTGTGCTACATGAGGATGAGTCGGTGAGGGCTGGATGTCACAGCGGGTATCAAAACCTTCCTTGTTCTGAGGGGGAGGCCAGGAAAAGAGCAGGAGAGTTGGGCTGGAGACTTGGGAGGCAAGTGTCTTTCCATTTGGCCGGGGTTGGGCCTGTCGGACTCAGGGCACTGCACCCAAAGGTCTGCCACGTCCTGGGGACAGCTGCCCACTCCACCTCCTTATTCTGTAACTGTGCTCCTCATTCAGCAGCTGGGCGTCCAACTTCTGGGCTTGACTCTAAGAAGTCAATGAGGGGAGAGCTGTGGGTGGCTCAGGGCCCAGGTGGGTGGGAGAAAATGAGCTGGGCAGCACAACACAAGTAGTACTTAAACTAGACAGTGGGACTTAGCCAGGGTTATTGCATCTTGCACTGCATTTCCATGATGATTCCTCTGGGCTCTGTGCTCAGGAGAAGGTGAAAGCAGATGCAGAGACATCAGCTGTTGTATGAAAAAGAGGAACTTGAGTCCTTTTCCCCCTACAAAAGGAGACGTGAACTTGCTATGGAGAACGCGAGCCTTCCTGACACTAGGAAATTAAGATCTGGTAAAAACCAGAGTGGCAAGTGATGGATTTCCGCACTGCTGGAGGGGGACCAGGGACAGCCTGACAAGGGGGGCTCCCGGTCGGGAGGAGAACAGATGAGGCAACTGCCCTTCCACTGACCTTCTGTGCTCTCTTCTCTGTGGTCTCTGTGGGGGGCTCAGAGTAGGGATGCCCTATCCAGGGCCTGGACCCGGGGATGGCGGGAGTGACTGAGCCTCGTGCGCGACCTTCACCAGCCCCCTGCTCTATGCTGGGAGTCTGTCTCTTGTTTTCAGCCAGTAGAGGCTTCTGAGGGTCAGTTGGCATCACCTGAGAGGCAGGAGGCTGTGCCATCTCCCAGCTGAGAAAATTAGGGTGAGAACTCAGTCCCAGGGTTCACAGAAGCTTTTTCTTGATACTTAGAAAATAATTGTGTGCTACACGAGGAAAACTCAGGGACCAGGTTTTCAAGAGACCAAGTGAAAAGAAGTAGAAAAAAATTGTTTTGTTTTGGAGAGATTCAGCAAATCTAATTCTGAATCTTTCCTACCCATCAAGGTGTCTTTTCATCCCATCATACTTTCAGGCAGATCAGTAGATGAAGATATTGTCTCCCTGCCTAGTCTCATCCTTCACTAGAATCAAACTGCCCACAGTGTACGGAGGACTTCCTGCCCCTTTCCAATGCCCCTTCTAACAGGCACTGTCAAGGGATGAGAGCAGAACAGAGAACAGAAGGAGAGACTTTCTCCCATTGACTTGATTCTGTCTCTGGATTGACTGCCTGGGTCCCATGAATAATTCCAGGTCCCATTCATAGTTTCCCCTCATGGGATATCTTCACAGCCTGACCAGCCAGAGGCCCAGCCAAGGACAGGGCAGCCAGTCCACTCAACCCTCTAGCCGAGGGGACAAGGACCTCAATTAATGTAGTGTCCAGCCTGGGCTCAGCCAATGAGATGCCCACCCTGGGGAATTTGTACTAAGAGAAGCAGGAGAACTTTCTAGTTGACGGGTGTTTGTGTTGAAATATCATGAAAACCTAGGGGTTGAGGGAAGCATGCTGAGCCACGGGCATATCAGCAGGAGCATAAACCTAGAGTTTTCCCAAAACTCTTCTGGAGGCCTGTCAGGCTCTGTGGAATCCAGCCCCACCACCTCTGGTTTCATTTCCTGCCTGTCACCCCAGCTGTCCTCATGTCCTGGCTCTTCCTCAAACACCCCAGACACATTCTCACTCAGGACCTTGGCACTTTGAGTCTTTTCTCTGGCCTTCTTATCATGAAGTTGTCTGGTAAGAGTAACCACCCAGCAACAGGACATACATGCACACCACCTGCCACTCCCATACCCAGCCTGACGTCAGACAGGCATGGGCGGAAATCTCACGCTGCCAGTGACCATTTGTGTCACTTTGGACAAGCTGATTAACTTCCCCAAGTCTCAGTTTCCTCATCTGTATAAAGGGTAAAATCAATACTGTAGGATGCTTGTGATGGTCCAATCAAATACCAGACATAAAGATCAACCCTAGATTCTGCCATATGGTAGGTTCCAGAAACATCAGTCCACAGATGTTCCTCTTTTTATTAATCAGTGTTGCCTTTGTCTATGGTTTAAAATAGCTTCCTAAAATTATATTAAAAAAACACATGCGTATCATAAAAACGTGAAGAGTAGGGAAGAGTATGGAGAAAATCACCCATCACCTGTAGGCAACCACTGTTATCACCCTGGTATACTTCCTTCCGTGCTATTTTTAAAGCCCCCAAGCACTCCATTCCCTGTATGTTGATCTGGGTTTAAGTTCAGCCACTGGGCCTCCTGAAGCTCAGAAATAATTTAAATGTGAGTGTGAGGGACTTTATTCTCTAGGGAGGGTGAAGACGGCTGTTGATGGTTTTCTGTTGTTTGGGGCTCTGCGATTTGGGAAAAGCAAAAGCTTCCTACAAGAAGAGCATTTTACTTTTAAAAGGAAATAGACAGACATCACTGTGCAGAGACAGGCGACTGTGTCCCTCTGCCTCCCTTTCCATGCTCCCCCACTGGCTGCCTTCCCTTATTTCTTATCGCTGGAAAGTTCCCTGGTTGAAATTACCAACCCTGTTGCTTAGCAGTTCATCTGCTCCTGCCTGTTCCCCTCCTGTCCCCGGGAACTCGGGGCCATGTGTAGCCTCGGCCCATTTTCTGACAACATCTTCCCGTCCAACCTTTCATTAGCTCGGGCACCCGCCACGGCCACCTGGCTCAGTGTCTGCCCCTCCCTGACTTCCAGAGGCAAGAATTGGGTCTGGGAGGAAAGTGGAGATAGGTAGGGAAAAAATGATTTCTCAGACAAAGGGACTCCAGGGCCTCCGATGGACCTCTTTTCCCCAGTCCTTCCTGTGGTCATCACCCCTGCTTTTAATTGATCCCTGCTTGCAGGGTGCTTCAGGGAACTAAAACAGCCAAAAATGGAGCTAGGAAGAGAAGGATGCTGCCACAGGGAGAATCTAAACTACCAATTTCTACATAACTCGTTAGCCTCCACTGAGCAGGTGGGTGAGGCTGATAACTGGGCCGGGGTGAGCTCCCAGGGTAGAACCGCAGCACCACCTGGCTTCTTCCTGGGCTATAGGTCTTGCATTCTGCAATCCCATCCTTATCTGTGGGACACCGTACAAATCCTTATGCTGGCTAGCCACTTGACAGTTCTCTATTATTTTAATAACTTACTATATATATATATATATATATATATATATATATATATATATATATATAAGAAATGCTGTCCTGTGTCTAGCATAGAGTTATCTGAGTTATCTTCTAATTGAGCAATTGTATGGAGGGTAGGAAGCCATCTTTCTGCAGTCAAGGTATAAAAACACCTCCCGTGACCCAAGCAAGAATGCCTCTACTGGAACTGGAAAAGCTGGTCACTGCAGAAATTGACTTAGTTTCCCAAAGGAGCACAGAGGGCCTTCTGCATAGGGAAGACAGACACCCCAGTCCCTGCTTCCTGAAATTCAAAGCCAGGGAAACCTGTTAAAGATAGAATAGAGAGCATCCCATCAAGGCCTGGTAGAAGCGGGGAACAATGAGGGTCCAGAAAAAAAAAAAAAAAACTTGAAGAAAGAAAGAACGTGGGCTAATAAGGAAGAGCCCAGGATGGCAGAGGCGTGCAGGTTTGTGTGTAGCTGGTGGCTGCTGTCAGAATCCCTGCTGAACTCGGCAACCTGGCACAGCACTTGTGCCTCCAGGGAGTATGCGGGGGTGTAACTAAGGTGAAAGTGGGACTGAAGAGGGACTCTAGGCATGAGGCACCCTTGGATCATCCTCCATGAGGGCTACCACAGGAACATGAGCCAAGGAGGCATGGTGACAAAGGACCAATGGACAGTTGCCAGTCTGGGGAGGCCCCGTGCTCAAGAGCATCCTCCAGTGGCAGGGAGAAGTGGGGCCATTTTGATCGGCTCAGAAGGCAGCAGCTTCCTGGTGTGGATGTCAGATGGACGTTCCTTTGAGACAGTGTAAACCCACAAATGTTCTGAGGATGAAGGAACTCAAGAGAGTGTCTCAGATTTTCTACTTATTTGGCATTTGGGGTTTTACTAGCTTTTAACTTAAATTCTTATTTGTCACACTTACTCTATAAGAAATAAATGTCAACACTAGGACATACAAATCAAAAGAAGAAAATAAAAACGGCCCATACTCTCATTGTACAGGGATCGAATAATGCTAACATTTTGGTACATTTTCTTCCGGTCTGTTTTCTATACGATGGGACAGTGCATACTATTTTCTAACCTGTATTTTGCACTTAAAAATGATGTTGATGATGTTTTCCCATATCACTTAAATTTTTTTTCCGTATCTTTTAAGATGGCTCTATCACACTCTATTACATTGTTGTACCATGGTCCAGTTAACAAAGTCCCTATTGTTAGACCCTGAGGTTCTTAGAAACCCCTTTTGAGCTCTGACTTTGAGTATGATTCTAAGCCTGGCTCATATAGGATAGGCACACACAGAAGGGTGAGACAGGTTTCTGCTCTTAGTTAGTTACAATTTAACTGAGGACTTCCAGCCAGTATGATGGACTGAGGAGATATGGAAAGGTGCTCCTTCCAACCACGCATATATTAATCTGCATACAATATAACAGAATAAATTAAATTACACACAGGACTCCAAAGAAAGAGAGAACTTGTCCAGTGTCAGTGATGAGGGAGGAGCTCAAAGCCAGAATGCTGGGTGAAACCTGAAGCCATGTTAGTCCAAGGGGGCTGAAGGCCCAGACATGCACCTTAAGATTTGAATTTTTAAAAAATTTTTATTGAAATATCGTTGATTTGCAATTTTGTGTTAGTTTCATGTGTACAGCAAAGTGATTCAGTTATACATACATATATAAATATATACTTCGTTTTACATTCTCTTCCATTATAGGTCATTACAAGATATTGAGTATAGTTCTCTGTGCTATACAGTAGATGCTTTTTGGTTATCTATTTTATATATAGTAGTGTGTATATTTTAACATCCATCCAAGGATAGGAGTTAAGGCCTCAAATCTAGGTGAGTTGAGAGGCAGGGATTGAGAACTTCTGGCTTAAATGTAGAACTTCTGAGGGGAGTAGGAAAACTCAGCAGATCTGTTTGGGGAAAGTTTCAACAAAGTTTGCCATCCACCAAGGCCTTGGGTAGAAGAGAGTCAGGTACCAGTAATTGGAAACCTAAGCCCCTAATACTTGTACAAATGTATACCACATAAGTAATGCTTAGAAACTAACATAAATGGTGGTCCAGAACTAGTAAAGCCAGTGGGGTGCTAACAGAGGCAAACATACAGTATTATATAGAGAGGTACCACCACCATTGGTATACAGAAGACATGAGATTCTGTAAGGAAACTAATGCCATTGATGAATGAACTCACAATAAAAATTAGAATCTATGGAAAGCCACAAGCTATCATGAGGGACACTTGGAAGGAGAAGTAAACAGGATAATTAGCATTCCAAGATCTAGGGGAAATAGAACAATCTTAAATAGACTCTAATTTAAGTATATTTAAGCTTTTTAAAAACATAAAAATTATAAGACATATAAGACATATAAACATAAAAATTAAAAGTAGACAGAGAGTGTTTCTAGAAATAAAAACTACGTCATTACAATAAAAATTTTATTAGATGTGTGAACTTGTATATTAGACATGGCCAAAGAGAGAATTAGTGACCTGGAAGATACATTGAAACTTTGAAATGAATTTGAAATAAAAAATATGAAAGAGAGTTAACAGGTGTGTAGTCAAAATACATCTAGTCAAGTACCAGAAAGAACAGAGTATATGTGAGGGAGGTAACAGTTAAAAAGATATTGGCTGAGAATTTTTCAGAATTTAAATAAACTTAAATTCTTAAATTGAAGAATATCAGGTCCCACGAATAATAAAGAAAAACAAATGCACCTCTAGACACTTTGTAGATAATTACAGAAAATAAAAAATAAGGAGAAAATCTTTAAATGGTTTTAGAGATGGAAGATTACACAAAGGAATTACAATTCAACTAAAAGCAGACTTATCACCAGTAAAAATAGATAACATTAGTAAGTATATCTTCAAATCACTGTAGGGCAATAACTAGCACCCTAAAATTCAAATCCTAACTAAACCATCATTCAAAAATGAAGGGAAAGGAGTTTTTAATACAAACAAAGCCCAAGAGAATTTATGACTCACAGATCCTAGTTGAAAAAACAACTAAAGGGTACAACTCAGTGAGATGGAGCTGAACCCAATGGAAGGAGTAGGAAGCCAGAAGCAATGGTGAGAAAAATAACAACAATAGAAAGATAAACATTTTGGTCAATCTAAATAAGCACTGACTATAGTAACACCAGTAACAAAGAAGTAGATTAAAAGCAATGTTTTTAATTGTTTTTGGATGTTGGATAAAATGTTGGATAACAGTAAATAGCACAGAAGATGGGGGTGGGGTGGGGAGTGGGGAAGTGTACTTACTGTCCTGGATGGTGATAGAGATGTTGATTGCCTTTAAACATTGTTAAACTTGAGGGGTTTAAAAAAAGTGGTTATTTAGGGGAACCACTAAAAGAAAAATACAATGTACAATTTTCAAAGCAGTAGAGGCTAAAAAGGACATAAAGCAGAATCACTCCAATAGGAGGCATGATAGGAGAAAATAACCGTGGTAATTATTACCAGGTCTGTGAAGTGTCTGGGATTTGATAAATCCTACTTACAAGCTGATAATTTAGCCTGTTACTGTTTCATGGATGCTGTTGGGAGACATGAGACTCGGGGGTCAGAGACAAAGGACTTTAATACTCTCATTCGGCAACCACCATGCACGTCACGTGTGCTTCAGTTCCTCTTGGTCCCTAAGTCCCATGCAAGGTGACACAGAGGGACCTTGATAGATGTTGCAGGTTGGTGCATCTGTGTTGCAGCTGAGGAACACTGTGCTTGGGGAATCCATCTCTTAGCAGGCAGTGAACTTGCTCTGTGTCTTAAAGGGAGACATTAACCTCATGCTATAAGATTTTTTTGATGCAAACACTCCCCTGAGAAATGACCCAGGTAATGAGCAGTCTGAGCCTTTCTTTCTTGGCATACCCTGCAAGACATGGAGAAACAGGAACAAGACAGAGAGTGGTTTCTCTACAGCTACCAAACTCAAAACAAGATGAAAGAAATGAATTAAAACACACCAGCAATCACAATAAATAGAAATTGATTAAATTTGCCTTTTTAAAGACAGAATTTCTAAGTTTGGGTCTAAAGAAATATGCAATTCATAAGAAAGACCTAAAACGTAGCTTGCTTTTTTTGCCTTGGTCTTTGGCCATACTCTATTTTAGCAGATATCTGGCTGCCTGTATAATATGAGTGTGTATTTGTGTATGTGTGTGAGTGTGTGTGTGTGTGTTGGTGGTGATGCTGATATACTAGTGGGGGGGGTTGTGTTTAATTTCTTTTCTTTTTCCCTCTTTCCTCATCTTTTGTCAAATCCATTCACACCTCTAGAAGGCAGATACAGAACAGTTGAGAGCAGTAGCAAGCAAGAAAGGCATACTGTGAAAATACTAACCAAAACAAAACTGATGCATTAAAATAAATAGCAAATAAAATATATTTAAGGTTAAAAAAAAAACCCTCCACATTAATTCAGAATGAAGCACCTCATTACCTTTCAACAAAAAGAACAATATAGCTGAGAGGAAATATAAAAAGTCAAATCCAGGATAAGGCAGCATGAGATGAGTGTCAGGTGAGAAGTTCAAACAGCAAGTTTTGGGAATTCAGACGAGAAAGCAATGGATCTGATGCAAAGTGATCCAGAAATGGGTTCTGGATAAAGAATACACTGCTTTAGATAGATCCCACAGGAGGGTGGCCCATGAAGCATGAAACAAGTAAAATATTGTTTGAGACACTCAAATATGTATCTTGGACTTTATAAACAAAGGGAGAAAATCAGTACAGCATGGACCCCAGTGACTGGGCAGGTTAAGAGCTTGGTGTTGGGTGGCTAAGGTCAAAAATTTCATCTCTGTAAAAGCCTGTGTTTTCCTCTTCTCCCCAAATCTGTAACAAATTCCAACTCTATAGTGACTTCTATGAATAAATGAGCCTGTGTGGCCCTGGGTGTTGTTATACGTGGTCTGGAACAATCATTGTGCTCTTCTAGAAAAGCATGGACCACTAACAGTTGGGGAGAAGGACAGTGCAGTCCAGAGAAAGGACAGGTGCCTGGTCTAAGGTCAACTAGCTCTTGACAGAGCTGGGACCTGAGTCCAGATCTTCTTACTCTTTACAGACACTATACACCATACTGGGAATGCTTTGTCCAGCTTCCCCTCTTGGTCTTAGTGTGTTGGCCACACTGTGCCCTCTCACGTTCTCCCAGATTTTCCCTCCCAGTCTGTTCTACCCCAGCATTAACTAATGCACCTTATCCTACTCTATTTGCGTCATTTCTCTTTCCAGAAAATAGGGCTGGGGGTGAAGGAGGGACTTTCACAGAGAGAGGGATGACAGCTCACAGGAAAGAACAGGAGGTGGCTTCTCTCAAGGACTCTTTTTTTCCCAGCAAAGACAAGCCATGATGCCAGCATTTGCAGCTTGATTTTGGGGTCCTGTCCACCCAGGAAGCAGAGCAAGCTGGGGACCAGCAATGTTGGTATGGCAAATAATTCATCTTGATAATGACTTTTTTTTTTTTTTTTTTTTTTTTTTTGCGGTATGCGGGCCTCTCACTGTTGTGGCCTCTCCCGTTGTGGAGCACAGGCTCCGGACGCACAGGCTCAGTGGCCATGGCTCACGGGCCCAGCCGCTCTGCGGCATGTGGGATCTTCCCGGACCGGGGCACGAACCCGTGTCCCCTGCATTGGCAGGTGGACTCTCAACTACTGTGCCACCAGGGAAGCCCGATAATGACATTTTTGAGCTAGGTTCCTGGAAATGGCAATGAACCTTTATGCAGTCGTTGTCAAATCATAAAGTGCTTTGTTACCATTTCTTACCAAAGGTGAGGAAATCGCAAAGTTCACAAAGTTCATCCAGATGCGAGTGGCGAGTGGGCCCCGGGGAGAGGTTGCAGCGTGGGGTTCAGCACCCTCTCCAAAGCCCAGGTTGGAGGGGAGAGCCTTTCCCTCTGTACACCCAGCACCTGCTTGACATGTCAGAAGGCGTTCAAGGCTACTGGGCTTCTGGAACCAAATCCTCAGGACATCTTCCCAGCACCAGAGCTGCAGGGCTCCACCTGCCTGGGGCTGGGGGAGAGAAGGCAGGCCAACTGCCCTCGGAACCACAGCTGGCTCAGCTGGGAGGAAGATAAGGAAGTGGTGTCTCATTCTCATTCATCCTGCTGGGCTTGCCTGACGAGATGCAGTTCTGTGAAAACCAAACACAAGTGAATAGTCAGGTAACTTCCATCTCTTTCTCTGGGGTAAACTGAACATACTCAGAAGGAAGTGGTCAACTTGCCTTTGGTGAGGCTCCAGAAAGCTCAGTTCGGGGTCAGGAGCAGGCTTGGCAAAGTCATCGAGTTTCAGGGTTTGCTCCTAAGCATCCTTGTGGAGAGGAGCCTGTACCTCCTCTGCATCCTCCCCCATCCCCTCTGCCAGCTCCTTTATCTCCTGGCACTTTGCCTTCTTCAGTTCTCCGTACAGAACTGGGGAAGGAGAGATGAGTAAGTGCTTCTGTTACATGGATGCTCCTGCCTCATCCATCAGAAATGGCTTCCCTGGGGAAGGCTTTCCTGCTGGGTGTGCTTTCTGTCTCCTTCCATCTTTTCACCCTCAATATTTGCCCTCCCCTCCCTGGTCCCTTGTGTCAAAATGAAGTATTGTAGGGGCTTCCCTGGTTGGTGGCGCAGTGGTTAAGAATCCTCCTGCCAATGCAGGGGACACGGGTTCGAGCCCTGGTCCGGGAAGATCCCACATGCCACAGAGCAACTAAGCTCATGTGCCACAACTACGGAGCCTGCGCTCTAGAGCCTGTGAGCCACAACTACTGAGCCCACGAGCACAACTACTGCAGCCCGCACGCCTAGAGCCTGTGCTCCACCACAAGAGAAGCCACCGCAATGAGAAGCCTGTGCACCGCAACGAAGAGTAGCCCCCGCTTGCCACGGCTAGAGAAAGCCTGCGTGCAGCAACAAATACCCAATGCAGCCAAAAATAAATGATAATAAATAAAATAAATATTTTTTTTAATTAAGTATTATATAGATATCTCCTCTGCTTCTGTTGGAACATCAGTTCCATAAAATCAGGGTGAGGATTCACGCTCTGGAGCCTGGAGGTGAGGATTCGAGTCCTGGCTCTGGTACCCACCTGGCGTGGCTTTGAATGGTCACTTCACTTCCCTAAGTCTCTGCTTCCTTGGTCATAAATTGGAGAAATAATAGAAGCTGCCTCTCAGGGTGATTGTGGGGATCAGCTGAAATAATGTGAGTTGTCATTGTCAGCAACATGTGGCACATGCGGTGAGCTGGGCACAATGCTGCTCAGACTTGGATTTGCTCCAGGGTGGAACAGGCAGGCCCGGTGACAAATGGAGGGAAGAGGAATAAGCCAGCCTTGTGTGCCATCGAAGGAACAGCCAGCCCCTATGTCCCTTCCCCCTGCCCCCCACTTAAGCAAATGGATAATACCATGTAGCATCAGCCAGGGGACAGATGTCTTGGTACAGAAGAGCCGGATCTCTCAGTAGCCAGGGACCAGGTCACACTGGGAGACACAATTGAATTTTCCCCTTCCATCTGACAGTTCAGGACTGGATGTTACTTTCCAAATGAAAGCAGTTCTGGAAGGTCATTGGGAACAGTGAATTGTGTTTATGCTGGTGTATGTTTAATTCCATGTCATTACAGCTGCTGTTAAGGCTGCATTATGATAATTGCTTTAGTTCTGCTATGGTATTTTTGGGCTTCTTTAATGTAGCTGTAATCTTTGTCTATATTAAAGCAAGCACATCCAAGGAGCAGGGGCAGCGTTATTAGACCAGCTAAACAGATGCTGGTGGAGGGCGTGGAGCAGACAGGCAGGCAGGGAGTGGAGCCATGTCTGGGGGGCCTGGCAGCAGCAGCAGGAGGGGGTTCTGGCCTGAGGCCCAACATAGACTCACACTGTGACTCTGAGCAAGCTGAAGCTACTTGTCTCAGTGCCTCCATCCATTATGTGAGTTGCAAAGTCTATCTTGGAGGTGCTTACAGGTTGTTAGGAGAAAAGCATTGCTGGCAGAGAGCCTGGTGGGAGGATGCTTGTGTGGGTCCGTGGAGGAGCCTGTCTGCTGGAGGAAACCTCCCTTGCAGCCCCCAGCAGAGGGCCATGTGACCTATAGGGTCAAAGAGATGGTATGCAGACAGTGCCCCAGTCCCCAGGGAACATTTTGCTCTGGTCTTCCTTTCTTCACTCCCTGATCTAGTTTTTTTTTCCTTCAGAATTTAGTTTGTTTGCGCCATCTCCACTCTCAGCACAGTCCTTTACATATGATGCCTTAGCCACTTGAGGAGGCTTTCCTGGAATCCCAGATCACTGTGGCCTCTGTCATCCCCTCAAAGGACAGTGGTGCCGTTTTGGAGGGCACAGTACCAAGTGCGCTCCTGGACCAGGACACTCAGGTAGCGCTTCCTGTATCCCACATTCTGTTCTCAGCATCCACCTGCCGTATGAATTCACGATCCTTACAACAATCCTATGAACTAAGTACGATGTCATCCCCTTTTAAGAGCAGAAGGGGGCTCTGGCCGAGAAATTTGCCCACATAACCAGTGAGTGGCAGAGCCAGAATTCGAATCCAGCCTAGGGTTGGGTTCACCTTTTTGCCCTCTGCATCTGGCTGCTTCCCCCTACCTCTGCCCCTTGCCCCCTCCTCAAGCTGGGTGGGTCCTCCAGGCTGCCAAGTGAAAAGTCGTCAGTAGTTGCTCTCGGGCCGGAGGCCACCTGCCCAGGCAGCCGTGTGGCCCAGGTATGGGTCAAGATGACTATTAAAGCGGTTGGGAGTCTGAGCACCAACTGAACTAAATACACCTTTTAGTTCCTCACTTCTCCCCCAAGTATGCCTTTGCCTGGGAACTGTGGGCATTGCAGAGGAGGTGAGAGGAGGGAAGAACTCTTGAAGTCGTGTCCCTGCCTGCCTGCAACCCCACCTTGTGCCTGAGCCATGCCACACCTGGCTATTTCCAGAAGGATTCCTGTTTATCCTCCCATTTGTAAAGACTTTCATATGAAGAAGGTTTCAAAGGCTTTCCCAGGGCCTTGCCCTGTTACTTCCTTATGCAAAATAGTCTTCATTGTATGCAGCTGAAATATACAGCCTATTGCAGCTCAAAATCTACAGACTCATGGAAGCTCAATGCTTAAGGGACCCCAGTAGTCAATGCCCCACTGCAGGAATCCCTTCCAAACATCTCTGCCTAAGGCCACATATAGCCTCGCCTCAAACACGCAGGAACATGGGTGCCACCTCCATCACACGGCAGCCCGTTTCATTTCTTGAGCAGTTCTAATCATTAAAAAGCTCTTCCCTGGATCAAAGTCCCCCTCCTGATAACTTCTACTAATCAGTCCGAGTCTGATCTCAAAAATACCAGAAGATCTCAGTTCGTCTCTAGCACAAAGTATACTCATATAAATGCTTCCTGTTCTTCCTCTGCCACATTCCAGTCCAAATTTTGGGCAACACCACATATTGCGCTGAGAGTTGGAAACTATAAAGAAAATAAGATGTGGTCTTTGCCCTTGGTTGTGTAATCGCAGCATTAACAACTGCGAAGTACCAACTTTGGACAAACTGCCTCCTTCTTGTTATGGATTTGTTTATTGGTGTGGTAAGTGCACTCATACTTGTGTACAAGCCGTGTCCTCTTTTTTTTTTCATAAGAGCAAGCCAAATTTAATGTTATTAATCTTATCATTAGCATTTTCTTCTACAATTTATTTATCTCCAATTTATTTATCTTGTGTTATGTCCTTTTCTCGTCTACCCTAGGAACAGTGGCACATTCTCTAGATGAGCAAAGTGGGAGATCACTGTCTTAGCCCGTTTCATGGCTGGAGATAAGATACAGACTAGGAGCCCGTGGTATTCCTGCTTGGACACGTTAATGGCATGTTCTAAACTGAGTAAAAGTCCAGGTCCCACGTGTCAGGGGTTATCCTCACCTCACTTGACTCCTGCTCTTTCTGCTCACTCTGGGCTTCTGTGCTGTCACTGATATAGTTGTCAGCTTTCCACTGGTCCGTATCCCATTCCGCTTTGGCGTGTCCTCTTTTGACTCTAAGAAGAACTGTGAAACTGGCTTCCCACGAGGCCGACTCACTCGCGTGCCTCCCTCTCTCCCACGTCATCTTCCGGGTCACCCTGCGTTCACTGCAGTTTTAATCTCTGTTCTTGGTTTTCCTTAATCAGCCCATCCAAGAACCGTCTCCAATCCTCCCAGCCCTCTTTCCCACAGCAACGTGACACTTTCCCCTAAAAACTGTCCTTAATTAGTTAACAGAATTTCCCTCCATGACACCGGCTGCTCTCCCCCAGAAAAACCAGTGACAGATATGAACACCATTTGTTCTAATTAGTTCTGATATTTCACACACCATATTTGTGAGGTTTTGGGGAGGGAGGGGAGGTAGGGAGGGAAAATGCTTCTAGTAAAAGAACAGCAGGGAGGCTTAGCTGAGGGGAGAGGTGGAGTTTGGCGTCTTCTTTTGTCATTGCCTATAAAACCTTTGTTAAATCGATGCTACCTGGCCTGAGGACCCTTCCTAGCACCTCTGTTTGCCTGCGTTGGGCCTCCCCAGGGATGAGACCCTTGTCTTTCCTTATTCCAGTGACTTATAAAGTTCCTGACTGAGTGATCTTTTCTCCTCTGTGACAGAAATCCATGCAAGGTGAGGGGGCCCGGCATTGAGACCTGGGAAGTCGAGACATGGTGCTCTCTCTCTGTCCTGCCCTTGGCTTGTTCTGTGATCTTGGAAAGACCATTGAATTCTCCAAGGCCCTTTTGTAGTCTAATGGCTGTGTTTTAGGGAAGGGAAGGGGGAAGAGGGAGATAAGATAGTATCCTGAGCTGCTGGAATACATGTCTCTCAAGATACGGAATATTGGCAGTTATAGACTGTATAAATTAGGAGTCGCTCTTGGCATAGAAAATCAATCCTCTATTCCTCTGTCACATTTTCTGTCATCTGTTTATACCCTGCAAGGTTTAAGAGGTATGTTTATCAGTCCGAAGGGCTGAACATACACTTGGGGTATCCCAAAACTCGGCCACGGTCTCATGAGCTGCGCTAGAAATCTGCAGCTGAGATTGGAAACCAGCGCCGGGCTTTTCACACATTCGGGTGTCACAGTGCCTAACCCAAAGTGGATGTTCCCTAAAAGTTGGTAGGACCAGATATGGGGCAGAGTTCCAACCCTCACCGTGGTATTATGGGAAGAGCACTGGAAGGGGAGTCAGAACTCCTGGGTTCCCTCACTACTTGGCTTTGTCACCTCAGGCAATGCATTCACATCTCCAGGCCCGTTCACTCATCTCTAAAACTGGGGAGTTGAATAGTTCTCTAAGACCTCATAGTAGTTCAAAGTCCATGGTTTTATGACCACGCCTGGAAAAAAAGAAATGAGGGTATTTTAACAACCTTGTTGGTGTAGGGAATGGGTAAAGCCAACAGAGTGAGCCTGAGCTTCAAACTTGAGGGACCCCTGAGGGATTTCTCTCCCAAAGGGCTGCCTCTGTGTGATTCTCTTGGGAATAACAGGGCAGACCTGTCCTGCTCCTCAGACTATCTTGAACCTTATGCCCCATTATTTGGGGAGCTGGACACATGTACTGGTCCTTATTTATCCTGCCCTTGTCCCTTTGCACCTTCTCTGCTCATCTGAGCATTGCCTGCCTTATTGTGACCTCCACCTACCCCAGCTGTCTACCCAGCCATTCCAGGGAGGCAGATGCACAGCCCTCCCACAAGGCAGGAGGGCGGAGAGCTATAGCGGGTGGTGCTTAAGAGCGTGGCCTGTGGAGTCAGCCCAGGTGTGAACGCCAGCTCTGCTGTCGCCAGCCCTCTTCCTGCTCTCTCTCAGTCTCGGTTTCCTCACCTGGAAAGTGGTGGTGAGAATCAAATGAAAACAAAACCGAAAACTGTGTAAAGTGCTTAGCACCGTGCCCGGCCTCTGGTAAGCACTCGATAAATAAATGTTAATTGTAGTTGTGTTGATTTGTTATTTGTGATAAAGCCTCCTGACCCTTTTCCTCCAATCAGAAGCTTTCCTTGCCAACCTTCATTAATGATGTTTTTTTTTTTTTTTTTTTTTTCCTTTTGAGCAATTAGAAAAGTGGCATTTAGGACTTCCCTGGTGGCGCAGTGGTTGAGAGTCCGCCTGCCGATGCAGGGGACACTGGTTCATGCCCCGGTCTGGGAAGATCCCACATGCCGCGGAGCGGCTGGGCCCGTGAGCCATGGCCACTGAGCCTGCGCATCCGGAGCCTGTGCTCCGCAACGGGAGAGGCCACAACAGTGAGAGGCCCACGTACTGCAAAAAAAAAAAAAAAAAAAAGAAAAATGGCATTTAATCACATCCTTCCCTCTGTGAGTTCTGAATCTTCCAGAAATAGACCAAAAGTCAGATAAAGATGAAACAAATCAGCTTCACTGCTGGTAAAGCTGGATTAGGGAAAGAAAACTGGACCCAAGAACCGCTCTTCCAAATATTTCTCCCCAACTCTAGACCCGGATTTGCTCTGGGGGAGGGTTGCATGGGCAAGGGCAAAGATCCTGCAGGGGGCTCAGAGAGGCCCGAGGTGTGTGCCATCTTTAACACGTGAACTCTGCTGGGCAGAGAGAAGCAGCTACTGGAGGTTTGAAGCCTGCCTATCCAGTCATACATCACTCTTCTTTCAGAGCAGGCGGGGCTTACTCAAGGGACAGGATGGAATGGGGTGAAAAGTATCTTCCCGACAGCTCAGCAAGGGTGCAAGTTCCTAATTCCTGGGGTGAGGCAGAAAGACAGGGAGGGGGAGAGTACAGTTCCCCTTACAACCTACTGCTAAGAATTTCCTTGTTTCCGGACACAATGGCTTCAACTGTGCGAAGATACCAGAAACGCATATAAGCTGACTCTTAGAGAAGCTTTCCAGAAGTTATTGTAAAAAATCTTATATGTCTTCCCATAACACATTCTTTAATATATCTTTTTATTATAAAAGTGAGGTAGGATTATTTTAAAAATTAAAGTATGGAAGAAGTATATAATATAACAGGTGAAGGTCCCCTGAACTCTGTGATCAGGTCCCTCATTTCTTTCCCAACCAAAAGTCCATTAACAGGTGTTACGTCCACAGGACATTTTGAAACAATTTATATAAGCAAGGTTTGGGGATCTAGGGATAAGCTGATTAGTCACATGCTCCTGCTCGGTCAATGTGGTATAGGAAAGCCCTTTCCAGGTGCCCTGGGCCGTGTGAGTTGGGAAGAGCATCCCTGCTTAGTTTGTGTCCTCCTATCAGGGCCCAGTGTTTGTGCCTCTCTACCTGTTTCCTTCCTTCAGTGTCAGGAATGTTTGGCTTGGGCTGGATTTTTGCATCTCCAGGGTGACCTACTCATTTCTAAAATGCAGCTGCTTCCAGGGCATCCCTGGAGACGGGCTTTAGGCTATGACAATGGCTCCATCTTACCCAAGTCAGAATTAGAGCTTCTTGTACTAAAAAGGAGAGGTCGTGTGGTTGATTGTTGCAGGCTTCTTGGTGTCAGAATCCTTTGTTCTTACAGCTGTCCGTGTAGGTCAGGTCACGAGCCAAATGTTATTCTCTGTTCAGCAACTTTTTATCTCTATATGAATGGAAAAGTGTTATACCCCTAAAGCTTGGAGCCTTGAGAATGGGCTATCCTGTATATAAAATCAGGCCATAGGTAACGTTCTTAGCTCACAGCAATAGAAAACAAAGGTTAAAGTTAAAGAAACAGATCTATAATGGAATCAGATTTGTTCTTCCCTATTATAATATCAGCCCATGATGAAAATTTGGTAGAAGCTCCAAGACTCAAGGGTTCAATCACTGCATCTCATAGTCCCCCTCTATCCCCTGTTCATTCCGCCCTTGCCCCACCACCCGGCAAGGTTTGCAACCATCCTACTGACCCCCTGCCTGGTGTCCCTTGGGCTGGATGTGGTCTCCCTGAGAATGGCAGCTTCCTCACCCAAGCCCCACAGTTTGGCCTTCTGTTTGGGTGTCCTGCACCTAGACCCTCTCCCCACCCCTACTTCTCCCTGTCCTCTCTGCATGTCAGGGGGCAGGCTCCACCCCTCTCAACCCCAACATTCTACCCGCCTTGGTTGGTTCCTTGCCCAGGGCTAGCTGCAGTTTCTGGGATTAGTCCTTCCTCCCCACTCAGGTTGATTTCTGACTCATTGACCCCGGGCTGGGGAGGCCTTGATATGTCCCCATGGCCCCAAGCCCTGGACCTTGCCTTTTGCCCCTGCCTGGACACAGGGCACTGGGCTGCAGGCTGACCCTGCTGTGGACAGTCCACCCTTGCAGCCTGGATCTCTCCTGCCCTGGCTGTCATCACCCCGGGTTGCCCCACTCCCGGCAGGAGCCCCTCATGTTCTGTGCCATCGAGGCCATGTCATTGGTGATATGTGAAGCTGTCACTGCTATTTCCCGTGAGACATCAACTGTCACTCAAATACTGAGCGGTCTCGCTAGTTTGCAGTTCTATTTGGCAATTTATTTATTGTTACTAATACTCCGTCAGAAAAATATTGATGTCCCTTTTTTTTTTTTTTTTTGCGGTAGGCGGGCCTCTCACTGTTGTGGCCTCTCCCCTTGCAGAGCACAGGCTCCGGATGCGCAGGCTCAGCAGCCATGGCTCACGGGCCTAGCCGCTCTGCGGCATGTGGGATCTTCCCAGACCGGGGCACGAACCCGTGTCCCCTGCATCGGCAGGCGGACTCTCAACCACTGCGCCACCAGGGAAGCCCTGATGTCCCTTTAATACATGATTTTAACAGGCTTTCTCTAGGGAGTTTCTTGTATTTGGGGGCAGATTTTCTCCCTAAAGGACACAGCCCTAATTTTATCTTGAAATTGAATAAGAAAATAAGATGCATGTCAGGGGAACCTGTTTCATAGGCAACATTCTTAGGCTGCAGAGCACACCTGCACACAAGGGACAGGAATTGGGGGAAACTCGGGCAACCTGTCAGGCACCGGGTGTGTGTTTGGGGTGTCTCCATCACTCACTTCCAGCCTTGCCTACAGAGCAATTCTTGGTTGAGAAATATTTCTGCCTTTTGTTTCAAAACTTGGTTTTCTTGGTTCACATTAGACTCATTTATTTCATTTAACACTTCTATAGCACTCACCACGTGCCAGGCACTATTCTGAACACTTGCAAGTAATAATCTATTAAATTCTTAGACAGCCTAGCAAGGCTGTCTTACACTATTATTCTCCCCATTTTACAGATGGAAAAACTGAGGCAGAGAGAGGTTCATGAAATTGCTCAAAGTTACACATCTAGTAAGCCTGGCAGAACAAGCATTAAGAGTCCGGCCGCCCGGTGCCAGAGTTTGCGTGTCTGCCTGCTGTCCCAGGCTGCCTCCTAGCTACGGGGTTCCTTTCCCTCTGCTGTGGACATCTACTCTGGGACTCAGGTCCTTGGGAGATTCTTGCCTTGTTCTCACTCCATGGGAAATTGCATGTGTCAGGAGTGGACACACATCTTTGCTACCCAACATGTGAGATTTTTTTCCTTCTGGCATCCATTTCCTTTACCTGGAAGGATGAATCGAAGAGCTGAGTCAATGCTGTGTAAATGCAAGCATCTGATTTGTCCTCAGATGAACTCGTGACAAAAATCGGCATCATGCCAGTCCGCTTGGCTGCTGCACACTGTTTCCAGTTATGGTCAAGGACCTTCACTGACTATTCCATTCATCTTGTCCTTGATCCATCTCGTGGCTGTTTGTGGTTCCAGGATCAGGGAGCCCATCTATTCCCTTGGCATCTGTGACATTCCTGCACTTCTCCTTCAGGCACTGGGAATTGCTTGTAGTCTACCAGTCCCCACAGTTTGTGTTCTCAATGTGATACGAAAAGGGAAAGTGAGATGGCGGGGCAGGAGGCTGGGATGAGAGTGCTGTGCGCTCTAGTAAATGTCCTCACTGCTTTTGACTAAGCCGCGGGGGGTTATACCTTGGGTGGTCAGAGAAGTTGGCTATTAGTGATTCTGGGTTCCCTGTGCTTGCAAAACTCGGCTGTAGAGCAGCAGCAGGGCAGGGAGGGCTGGGCTGGGAATTAGGAGAACTGTTCTGGTGCCAGCCCCAGTTTCCTCACCTGGATAACAAAGGGCTCAGGTCAGACATTCTCTTGGCTTTTCTGGCTCTGAAGTCCAAGGGTCATACATGGCGGGGCGTCAGTGGTATAACAAGGAGGCCAGGAAGGCACCCTATTCCTAGAATTACACTGCATGGGGCTGATCCGTTTGTTAGAGCCAGACACTGTGCTCAGAGGAAAGGGGAGAGGTACGGGAGGGCTATGGAAGTGAGAATTGGCATTTCAGGTGCCAGCTCTGGCATTCATTAACAGGGCACCTGATTAACAGCATCCACTCAAATGACCTTCCCAGACTCCCTCCTGCCGCATTCCACTCCATTTGATACCTGGATACCTGCTCCTCAACTTTCTAGGAGCTTCTTAGTCACATTTTTCTCTAACCATGAGTGTGATTTGGTCAAGGCTCAGAGGATGGAGGGGAAGGTCCTGATGGGGACAACAGAACTGTGATCACCTCTGGATCCCCAGCCTAGCACATAGGCATTTAATTAAAAGTCACCCATTGAATCGGTGGTGGTGGATTAGTGCATCCCCAAAACCAGCCAAGAAGCACTGGGAATATGTCTATGTATAACTGAGTCACTTTGTTACACAGCAGAAACTAACACACCATTGTAAAGCAATTATACTCCAATAAAGATGTTAAAAAATTAAAAAGATAAAATAAAATAAAATTACCATGTTAAAAAAAAAAAAGAAGAAGAAGAAGCACTGGGGTAGAGTGAATCTTTGAGCCTTCTGTGTAGAAAGACAAGTAACCACAGGGCTGCTGGGGGATTCACCAGGCCCTTCGATGTGACCCTGAGTGACCTGGGGACAGTGCATGGACAAGGGTCCCCTACAGTACCAACATCTACCCCTTCCCATTCCTCCTCCTCTCCGCCTAGTCCCCCTCCCCAACTCCCCTCCCTGACCAGGCCACCGTCAGGCTCCCTGCCCATGATGGATTTTTCAGGCTTCATTTAGTGACATAACCGTCCCAGTAAAACATACAAATGGCCCAACCGTGGATCCTAACGTGCAGTAAACGGTTTTCCCCCTCATGTCATTTCTTATGGGAAGAAATCGGCTTTGTGCCTCTCCTGCACCCCCCCCCCCCGCCCATAGGTAGACTCTGCCGGGGGAGGGCTGCCAACACTTCTTCCTTCACCTGCCAGGCTGTCAGCTCAGCCCTGGGCACCGCTCGCTCACAGGGGTGGCGGGATGTGCAGTTCGGCTTTGATTAACTGTCCGCTGCAACGTTAATTTCCAACAAGAGGCTCACTCAGTTGTCTGGCGGGCAAAGGAAGGTGGGGAGGTGGTGGAGGGAGACTGCGAGGCTCTGATGGGTTTCCGTTCTTTATCTATTTGCCTGTTCTGAAGGCCCCACCTTCTGCAGTAATCCTTTCGTCCTTCCGCCTTCCTCCCTGGCTGGATGAGCTCTGCCCTTTACTTGGTCTTCCTGGGTTCTCTTACACGTGAAATAGGAGACTCGATGCTCCTCTCTCTCTGCCATGTGGTAAGGCTGGAGGGGGTCTCTCAGATCTCCAATCAAGGATATGAAGTAACCTCCAAACTGACTAGATGGAGTAATCTCCAGCCCCCAGGAGAGAGGGCTCAGTGATGTTAGACTCAGTACCTTCTGACCCAAGCTCAATTCCTGGACCCCAGCAAGGTCCGTTCACCCATGTCTCCGGACTGACTATGCCTGGCTAATCCTTAAAATTGTCCTCATGGTCTCCTTCTGCCCTTTGGCCCAGTCCTGCCCAAGCCACTCCTTGAATGGCTTCATTTCTTCCCCTCCACTCTGAACTGGGGCATCTCCTAAGACTCCAGCCTGGGCCATCTACTTTTGTCTATAAACATTCACAGTGGACACTTCTGGAAGTACGTGCAAATGATCTGGAGGAGGGTGGGCTATTTGCTGAAAAAGAGTTTGGTGATGACACAATGTCCTGTCCTTGGCAGTGGAATAGCCCTGTCCTCTCAGGCAGCAAATTCCTACCTGCCCTGCCTGTCCTGCCTGCCTTCCTACTAGCTGCCTTCTGCACGCCTAGGAAAGCAGGAGACTCAGCAGGGCTGTGAGGCTACAGCAACTTGCTTCCTCCTTTTGCTGCTACTGCTGGCTTTGCCTCCATAACCAAAGAGGAAGCTGGTCCTCAACGCTGCACCGCGAATAGAGACACAAGAATGTGTCTCTGCTTATGCGTCTTCTCATCACTGCATGAAGCTGCCCCCCTAGTGTCTTGGATTGCTGAATGCCTCTTTGGTGGCAGCTGGCTTCTCACCTCTCCACCTGGCCAGCCCTGGGGCAAGGATCGCTGCATGCCCAGCACTGAAGGATGCAGGTGCACGTGTATCCAAGCATGCATCTTGCGTGCAGAGATTCATTTTGGAGCAATACCTGTGCATGTGGCTCCAAGGCATAGAATAAGTATACATAGTACCTAAGAGGTACTCTGATAGGGAGATGCTGTTTTGAAGACATAATTGTACCTAAAGAAAAGGAAAGTCCTTCACAGTGTTAAGAAGCTGCATAGAAATGTCAGGGCTGATAATAGTAGTGATCACTCCCCTGAGGCTCTGTTACTCACAGTGTTATCAGACCACACCCCCACGGGGAGCCTGCGAATGAAGGAGAAAGGGCGAGAAGGCTCAGCTGGTGCTTCCTGCCACCTTGGACATGGAGATGGGTCCATTCTGGAGCCCATGTTTCTGGGTGAGTAAAGACAAACCAGCAAGTGCTGGGGTACTGTGGCCAGGGTGGAAGGTGCCTGAGTGCTACAAGCACTGCTGGGGAGCCCTGAGCTTTGGCCTGAGGGGAGATGGTGGCAGTTGACAAAGATCTTGAAGGATTTTCACGTGGAAAAGTAATCAGCCAGCTCCAAGTTGCTCCAGAGGGCGAAACTAGGATGGAGGAAGAACAGGATCAGACGACTGATTTCCTCCCCCAGTTTGACCCTCCCCACAATCATACAAGTGGCTTCATTCACTCCACCTGTCGAGGGAGAAGGCGGTGCCTGAGACCAGCTGTCAGCTCAGTTGAAGGATTCTTGCATTTGGAGGAAACCCAGCGAGAGACTGTGTGAGCATCTTTCCTTTTAAGAGCCTCGAGTTCTAACCAGTTGTCCTCCAAAGAGGAAACCTGAACCAGGAGCCATAGGCATAAAGAGATCAAATAACCTCTAGAAGTTGAGATACCCACCCCCCGAAATCTACATTGCCTTAAGTCTTCATGACTTCGTGGACCCCGGAAACCCTCCCAGCTTTTCATGACAACAATCCAATTGGAGATTTGGGTTCCAAAGGCAGAAATACGGGGATGAAGAAGACAATGGCTCTTCGAAGGGCTTTCTAGGGTTCGGAAGAGTTTGGGTGACTTCCTCCTGTCACTTAGCCCCATGCAATATCCTGTCTTTTCTTGCCTCTGCAACCAAACCTGTCAGTGGCCCTGGGAGACGGGACCAAGAAGTGGGTGAGGTACACAGGGCATGGGAGGGGGTGACTAAACCCCTAATTTAGGAGACAGAAAGCATGACAGTGAAAACAAATCTCTTGAGAAGCCTCCAGCAGATTTTAGACACCTTGATTAATCATAACTTGCCACACGTTATTTCCCTATAAACAAGCTACAATGTTACTCATATAAATAGCTTTATCTTGACAGCTGCAAAATGTCAGGATTTAATGTAGAATGAGCAGAGATACACCATATGTTACCACTCCAGGCCTGGAACACACAAATTCATAGCATATTGCCTCATCCTGAAGAGGTGATTACAAAAGAGGGGCTGGGTTTTCGCCTTGCCATGACTGTGCATGCCATGTCCAAGTCCCTTGCCCCTTCTCCTTGGCTGAGCTGTAACGACTGAGAAGTGTTACAGACGAAGGCTCTGAGGTTGCCAGCAGTGAGCTAGATGGCAACCCAGGAAATGCAGATGTGGTTGTGTTGCTGTATTTTAAAAAATTGACTCAAATAAATACAGGTGTACCACACTGGGAAACCCATGGTTCCAGTACAATAATAAGGGGGGAGAAAAGGCAATGCATTGCTGGTATCCTGCTGAGGGGGATTGCTGCTGCCTTTGCCAGAATAAAAAGCCTACAAAAGATACCAAACAAATAGAACCCCCTACAGAAACAAACAATTCAGAAACAAGTTAAATACAAGAGGAAACACAACTTAATGCTCATGAAAATAAAGTTTGTAAAGGGACTCTTTACCTAGGGGTCGTTTTATCCCCCAAAGAAGAAATTTTCCCAATAGACTGCTCTTAGCTAGAAAGCGGCCTAGGAGATATTTTCATAGAGGGGACGGTTTCTTTCTTTGCTTCCTTTCTTTTCCCTTCTGTAGCTCTTTTTCACTTTAATTTAGCGTAAATCAGGGATCGGTACGGTCAAGAGCGCCCACTGCCTCTTTTTTATAAATACAGCTTTACAGGAGCATGGGCACACCCATTCGCCTATGTATTGTCTGTCTGCTTTTATGCTACACATCAGAGTTGAGTCCATGCAACAGAGACCATATGGCCCCACAAGTCTGAAAATATTTACTCTCTGGCCCTTTACAGAAAGGGCTCCAAACTGTAGATGTGTTTATGTCACTCCCCAGCGTAAACACTTTAGGCCTGCTATCAATTAATATTTGGCCACCCGGGAGTCAGTCCTCTTCTTTGGCTCTAGAACCCTGATTCCCCTTTAAGGAAGAGCCACCCACCTTGCCTGGTCTTGGTGGGACTGTCAATTAAGGATCAGGCATGTGGCCCCAGCTTGGTGTCAGATTCTTGCTGGACTCTGGCTCGCCAGTGGGATGGGGTACAGTTGATTTGTCCTGTTGGTAGCTCCCCGAAGCTCTGGAGTCCCAGAGCAGCTCTGGTTCTCAGTCCTTTTCCTAAACTACTGGTTGTGCTTCAGGTAGGTGAGCAACCTTCATACTTCTATTACATGTGTTTTCTTACTTGCGTTAAGTGAGAACTGGTTTCTGTTGCTTATGACCAAAGATCCTGTAGTGATGTCAGCAGCCTCTCAATGGCCTCTCATCATCTGTGGGTTGGGTCCAGAGTGGGACCTGGTATACAGACATCCCTTGACTCGGTCCTGGCTCACTTTGGGAGCCCACCCACCCCTTCTTCTCTCTTAAGTTCCAGTGCTCCATACCCTGAGGGTATGCTGCACACTCCAGCTACTCTTTTAAAATTACTAGTTTACAGGGCTATATTCCTCCACCTTGCTATGAGCTCCTTGGAGATCAGGAAATGGTCTTGTTTATCTACATCCCCGGAGTGTGGAAAGGTTGTTGAATGTTAGAAGAATGAACCCCTGTGTTCACCACTGGTGCTGTGTTTGCCTGTTAAGTTATAATCTTGGTCTACACCAATAATTCCCCAACCCAGCTCAACATCAAGTCACCTGATTTTATTCCCTGGCCCCAGTTGCTGGCCCCTAGTCGGGTCTGTTCAAGCCCTGAATTTGTACTCACTCCCGGGCTGGGGTCCTGGGTTTCTTCCCAGGCCTGTTCCTCTGCCCTCAGTCCCTGGGTTCTGTCTTCCTCGTCTGAGTACAGCAGTGGCTGACAGTTCTGTACCAGGGCCTTGTAGTTCATGGCTGCCTGACACCACACGGTACAACTTCCATCCCCTGACACCCTCAAGGGAGGCATGAACCTTCCAGATGCCTCTCACCCTCTTGGGTTGCCTTTCCTGTCCTTCTGGGGTCTACACCTGGCTCCTGGCAATATGTGGCTGACCTCTTGCCAGGCACCCTCTGGCAGGATGGCGCTTTCGCCTCAGTGGTGCAAGCAGCCAGGGCAGAAGTGTGTGCCAAGCACCTTCATGAGCCTTTTGCTGGAAGGAGAATCTTTAGTTCTCTCCTCTTTCCTTTGGAACTCGTAGTGCTCCAGGTCCACCTACAAGAGATAAGCATAGTGATGTTTGCAGGTTCCTTGGGGAGGGAGACAAATCCCTCTCTCGGACCCATTTCTCTCTTGCTGTCTACTTCGTGGTGGGCCAGAGCTATCTGAGTGTAAGATCCTGTCTGGATGTCAGAATCTTAAACATTAATACTAGTAATTCTCTCTCTCTCGTGTTCTTATGCCAGACGGGCTCTTGGAATGTGCAAAGCATCCTGAGTCCCAATCCTGCTGCCCAGGGGTCAGGAAGGGTACTTGGTTCCTGGCCAGTGGGTGGAGTCATCCAAAGAAGCAGACTGTCCCACACCCAGCCCTATAAGTCCAAACACAGGAGCCTGATTTTGCCCAAAGGAGGCCTCATTCTCAAGACCAAGTCTCCTTCTGGGCTTCCGAGCTCACTTCTAAAGGGAACTGGTAGATGCTGTCTCTGCTGCCGGGAACTCCTCTGGGAACCATGAGGTCAAATACAGATGGGGTGAGTGGGGAGTGAATCCGGTGTAGAGGGTGAGCAAACATCCTGAAGCGCCCGGGACAGGCCAGCATTGTCAAACAGGCCACTCAACTGTTTGTACAAACCTTCAGAATATCCCTCAACTTCTGGAATCTGTGGCTCACAAACTGTATCTCCAAGACTGTCTTTCACACTTAGCATGCACAAAACCTTTGCCTGACCACAAGCCATGTACTTGACTTGGAGCCTGGTCCTGGCGTCTTTTGTTACCCCAAAGGGCAGTTGGACCTCAGCCTCCTGCCCTCTCCTCCTCTGGCCCCAGTGGACCCAGGACTAGGGCCAGCTCACCGGCCTTGGCCTTGGGAGGCTCCCGTGATGGGGTTAGAAAACGGAGCCGTTGAGTTAGATTCTGTCTCCTCTCCAGCGCCTGGTTCCCAGCTCCGAGCGACTGGCAGAACCTGGTCATAGCTTGCCTCTTCCATCACTGGCCTTTCTCTTCTGTTTTAAGGACTTGACTCTGGAGCTCGAAAGACATCAGACACCTAAAATAGAAATGTCTACAGGAGCAAAGAGTAGCATCCAGTCATCATTACCAAGTGAAGTGGTTTCCCCTTCCTGTGGGCCCAGGGGTGCTATAACACAGCCTTGGATTTCAAGAGAGTAATCTCATCATTAACATCACTCAGCAATGAGGTTAGCCTGGGTTTCTCCACATTTGCAGCATGCGGGAGTGTGTGTGTGTGTGTGTGTGCGTGTGTGTATGTGGATGGGGAGAGAGAGAGAGAGAGAACAAAATCAGTTTCAAACTAAAATATCCCTGGACTCTTGATTAGCTGTTAGTGAGTGATAACTCTAACGTCCCCCGCTCTGAGCACACGCATAATTGATTGCAGTCTGAATCAGTCCCATGGGGGAAAAGCTAGGCTTTGGGTGATGGCTGGGACGTTTGCTTTACAGGATTTTGTGGATTCCACAGTCCGTCGGCACCATGGTTAGTGGTGCCGATGGAGGCGAGCAATAGCACGAGTAATCTGAAGCCAGTGGATAATCCCTAAATGATTACCATGTGTTCTTGAAATGTACCATTTGATCGTTCTTGGGAGCTGATTTGCCTTCCTAATCAGGCTCTCTCCTTGGACTAATGTTAAAACTGCCATTTCTTTCCAGTGAACAATAAAATCAGCTATTAAACATTGTTGAATCCACTGCATATGATGCAAAAGACCTTTAAAAAAAACAGGAGGGAAAAAAAGACAAAAAGGTAAAAAAGGTGGTACGGGAGGAGCCTTAGCTTTGCTTCGGTTTGATTTTTCTTGCCACGACTAGCGGAGGAATGAAAAGTGGATTCAGACCTCAGGACCTAAGCCTATTGCACATGTTCTGCTCAGAGGGGAAAGCTCCTTTTCTATGTATAACTTTCGAGTCTCGGACTCCAGCTTGATGCAGCCTAGTTCATGGGGATGATGGTGATGTTGATGACCCTTACCTGTTTGCCCTGGAGCCCAGGGACTACTTTTACTCCTGGTTCTTGGTCCTATTCAGTATTTCCTGCCACCTTTTATTATTTTAATACTGAATTTGTTCAAATGGGTCATGGCTGTATGGAATTCAGAAAGATACAATACAGTGATCATTCAGTCTCCCTTCCTCCGTGTTCCCCCATTTCTCTCCATATCTCCACTGCAGTGCTTTCTGCAGACCGTGCAGGAGACGGTCCCTTCTTGCTGCTCCGTTAAGTCAGCTGCTCAGTTTTGGTTTCAAACAGCTCTTCTCACAGTCACTTGAGCCCTGATATTGTTGCTTGTTCCCTTGGCATCTGAAAAACAGCTTGAAGCAAATCTACTCTCTTGGGTCTTCAATGCCAGAGAAAAGTCACGTATTTCTTGTGCTTCCAGCATCCCCAGGCCCTGCTCCCCACTCCCCAGCCATCCGCTTCTCCATTCTTTCTCTCCTCTACCTTCTCCAGTTTGTGTTGAAGGACCCCAAAGGCCCTTGCCTGTTCACCTCTGGTCTCAATGTAGCATCTGACAATTTTGTCCCCATCTTCCTACTGAAGCCCTCTTACTCCTGACCCTGACACTTACCCCTGACCCTGACACTTACCCCTGACCCTGACACTTACTCCTGACCCTGACACTTACCCCTGACCCTGACACTTACCCCTGACCCTGACACTTACTCCTGACCCTCACACTTACTCCTGACCCTGACACTTACCCCTGACCCTGACACTTACTCCTGACCCTGACACTTACCCCTGACCCTGACACTTACCCCTGACCCTGACACTTATTCCTGACCCTGACACTTACTCCTGACCCTGACACTTACCCCTGACCCTGACACTTACCCCTGACCCTGACACTTACTCCTGACCCTGACACTTACCCCTGACCCTGACACTTACCCCTGACCCTGACACTTATTCCTGACCCTGACACGTACTCCTGACCTTGACACTTACCCCTGACCCTCACACTTACTCCTGACCCTGACACTTACCCCTGACCCTGACACTTACCCCTGACCCTGACACTTACCCCTGACCCTGACACTTATTCCTGACCCTGACACGTACTCCTGACCTTGACACTTACCCCTGACCCTCACACTTACTCCTGACCCTGACACTTACTCCTGACCCTGACACTTACCCCTGACCCTGACACTTACTCCTGACCCTGACACTTACCCCTGACCCTGACACTTACCCCTGACCCTGACACTTACTCCTGACCCTGACACTTACTCCTGACCCTGACTCTTCTGCTGCCTCCCTGAATGCCTCTTGCTGTCTCTGCAGAGATGTCTTCCTACCTCCACGCATGGTCCAGTCATTTCTTCTTCCCTTTCTGCCTCTCCCTCTCCATCCTTCACTCTCTTCTCTATTATGAAGGTAACTCTCAAATCCGTAACTCTAGACCTGACCCTCTCACTGAACTTCAGACGTTAGTTCCAACCCTCTGCTGGACCATTCCACCACGACGTCCGCTGGTCAGCTGAAATCCACGCTTGTGTTCTTCCTCTGAAACTATCCCCTCCTTTAACCTTTAGGATTTCTCAAAATAGTTCTGTCATTCTCCCAGTCACTTTTAATTTTCCAGACACCTTCCTCATCCCCAAGACCGGTCAATTCCCCCTTCACATTTTCTGCCATAATTATCCTTTGATTTCAGTTCATACAGCTGCCATTTCATGTCCAAATTTTTCTGGCCCAGCACCTGAAGGATGTCAGTCAACGTCTAACTAATTCTCCTTTAGCTCTAAGCCTTCTGCCCAATCTACTCCACATATCATCTTCAGGATAATATCCCCAAATATGATTTTATCCTGTCATTCTCCTAAACAGAGGTTTTGTTTTGTTTTGTTTTTCTTATATAAGCTGTTATGAAGCAGACAAAATTCTGTAGGTCCATACCTGTCCTTTTTTCCTGGTTTCAATGACCAAAAGGAAATATTAGTATATGCTAATCTTGAAAACTCTGTTGCTGAAAGAAAACAATTTTTGAGCCTGACATCCAAGTCAATCTCAAATGGTCCCCAAATTACCTTTTCTAATTTATCTGCTATCTTCTTTTGGTTTTCTTTTAGAGGCATTCTGCCTAGTTGTTTGTATTCCAGATCCTCCAAATACCTATTATGTCACTTCAGGGAAGTTTTTAAAAATACTTCCAAGTTTTAATTTTCACACCTTTTATTAAAAATGATAGTTATGGTTATGAATGAGTTTTTTGTAGTGTGTCTGGGTACATGTTCAAGAGACTAGGAAAAGTGTTTCTGAAAAAAAACTTGACAAATATTTGTAATGAAAAGTAAATTTAAAGACTGCTATAATTGTGCTATAGAAACAATGCAAGTATTAAACAAAATATACAATCAAAAAAATGGTAGTTATGCACCTATATTATAAATTGTTCTGTGGATCATTTAATCCATGTAATCCACGTAAAATGTTTAGTGATTGCCTGACACCTAATGGTGCCAAATAAATGTTCATTTTTGTTGTTGTTATTTTCCCAAATATGGGCCCTTTGCTTAAGACAAACTGATCAAACCACTGCCTGTTTTTTTTCTGAAGCAAGTATTTTTTTATTTTAATATTATTGAAGTATAGTTGACTTACAGTGTTGTGTTATTTTCAGGTGAACAGCAAAGTGATTCAGATATATATGTATAATATATTATAATTATATATATACACATATATATATTCTATATGCTCTTTTTCAGATTCTTTTCCATTATAGATTATTACAAAATACTGAATATAGTTTCCTGTGCTATACAGTAGATACTTACTGTTTATCTATCTATTTTATATATAGTAGTGTGTATCTGTTGATCTCAAACTCATTTATCCCTTCTCCCCTTTCCCCTGTGGTAACCATGTTTGTTCTCTATGTCTGTGCGTTTGTTTCTGTTTTGTAAGTAAGTTCATTTGTATCATTTTTTTAGATTCCACTTATAAGTGATGTCATATGATATTTGTCTTTCTCGGTCTGACTTACTTCACTTAGTATGATAACCTCTAGGTCCATCCATGTTGCTACAAATGGCAATATTTCATTATTTTTTAT
This sequence comes from Mesoplodon bidens, assembly GCF_964165515.1. Lineage (NCBI taxonomy): Eukaryota > Metazoa > Chordata > Mammalia > Artiodactyla > Ziphiidae > Mesoplodon > Mesoplodon bidens. The sequence continues at coordinate 86,272,859 of NC_138166.1, forward strand.
GGCTGAGCAATATTCCATTGTATGTATATACCACATCTAATCACTAGCTCTTGACTAATGCCTTGTGCATTCCTTTTTGGCTTTGTTCAGGGTTCTTGGTCCATCTGAAAATCTTATCTATTTTTAAAAGTCCAACATTCCATTCCTTCTGTGAAACCTTTCCCTGATTCTTGCTCCATTGAAACTGTTCTGTACTATACTGTCATGGTGGGTACATGTAATTATACATGTGTCAAAGTCCATAGAATTGTACAACACAAAGAGTGAACCGTGATGTAAACCATTGACTCTAGTTAATAATAATGTATCAATATCGACTCATCAATTGTAACAAATGTACCACACTAATTTTAGACGTTAATAATAAGGTGGGCAAGAGGGGGTATGGAAACTCACTATACTTTTCACTCACTTTTCCTGTAATCCTAAAAAATGCTCTAAAGAATAAGGTCTATTAATTTAAAACAAATCTGACCTGTTTACGTGTGTGAGCTCCTTCAAGGTGCATTTCTTTATCTTCAGCCTAACCTGTGGCTTGAAGACACAAAGGAGACCCTTCAACACGTCGTGTTGTGAATTCTTCTACTTTATGTTAATAATGATAAAAAAAATATTCCAGAGTCAAGAGACATTGTTGCTTAAGGAAAAACAAGCATGAGATCAGAAAGGTTTGGGTTTACATCCTGGCTCCTCTTTTAACCCAATTATGTCACCTCGGACAAATTATTTAACTTCTTTGAGCCTCCGTAGCCTCATCTGTAAAATGGGAATAATAATATTTATCTGTTAGGTTGTCGTGAGGATTACAGTGAGAGATGTACTAAACCACCAGCTGCCATCTCATTATTATGTGAGATAAAAGCTTTATTTCTTTATTGCCAAGTGAACTGCCAGAGGGCCATGTTCTTAATGAGGTTTTATAAAAACAAACAAAAGGTGATTGCTTTTTTGACCAAAAAGTGTGATCAGAATTGGAGAGATTAGATGAGTTAGTGGTGAGGATAGACACAAAGAGCTTTTCACCCTCAGATGTATGATTACCCAGAACATGAAAAAAGGTCTACAGATACTAGCTGAATCTGAGCTGCCATAGCACGATTGCATTACTCAGTAATTAGTGTCTAGTGCAACAAAGATTTTCACTTAGGTCTTCATCTTGCAGATACAAGTCCTGGCACACCTGGCCTCTGAGGTCACTGTGGCGGAGGTTCAGGCCTAGAAGTGGGTTACATCACCTCTGCTCACATCTCATTGTCCAAAGCTCATTCACATGGCCCTGGCCTTATTGCAAGGGGCCCTGGGAGACAGAGTCTCCCTGGTGTTTAGAAAGAGGAAACAGCAGTGAGCACAGAGCAGAGTTTCTGCAGGATCATCTTAACCAAAGTTTGTGGGTTCAAAACTAAATTTTTTCAGTGCCATCCAATGCTGGGCTGGTGAAAGTGAAACTAAGTACTTTTGTTCTAAAATAAAATATCGATTATTTCAATTGATGGTTGAATGAGAAGACTAAGAAGAGAGAGGGTGATCGCTCAGTATTGGAAAGAGAGAAGACCAGTTTCTTCTGCAATAAATTAAAGCAGCACTTCAACATTTTAATGATGATAAAAGAAAACCATCTCGGTCATGCAGCCAATCCCAATAGAAAATGTTCTCTTAAACTATGGATAAAAATGTCAAAAATGAAGTGCATCCCGGTCTGCAAGTAAAAGCAGAGAATGGTGTAATTTTGCTGAAGAACCAAGGCCTGACATCACTTTGAAGTCTGGAACCAAAGAGTCGCTTCTCTCGTTTACAGACCTGCACATCACATCACACACGTAGATTCGCTTCGTTCCTAGGGAGAATTTCATTAAAACAACAGGATTGACAGAGGACGGGATCAGTTGTCATCTCCAGCCCACATGGTCCAAAGTGAATACATAAATCAACAAGAACATCTTGAAGAACTAAGCGGGCTGGAATCCTTTGGTTTATTATCATTTCATTTCAATTACTCTTATTATTTGTTTGATTTAGCAAAGGTGGCCTAATTCAATTTGTAATAGTTATGATAATACTGTTTGGGTGCTAGATAACGATCTTGTAGCTCATTAGGTAATTTCCATAATAAATATCCATCATCAAATATGCTTAATCTCAGCCCGGCTCCTGGAGGGACAGAGGTGACTGGAGCCGAGCCTCACTGTCCCCCACCCTCTGCTCACATGCGGAGTCCAGGCACAAGGCTGGATGCATCAAGCAGCCCAGATGCGGTACTTGCCTCCCTCCTTGGGCACCATTTCTTCATTGCCTTCCTCTTGCTAATGGTCAAAAGCACAGCCATAGCTCCCCTGCTTAGAGGCTGTGTCCAGAGAGCTGTGGGAGATCCTTATGACCTCTGAGTGTGGTGTCTGGCTTGTTGTAAATTCTCCGTAAATATTATTATTATTTGCTCCCTCTTTCCTCTCTCATTATGTCTTGGGTTGGTAAAGGGGCTCTTGAGACTGCGCAGCGCCAAGCCTTCCAGTGGCCATTAAAGGAAGAAGAAAGGAAATGAAGCACCTTTCATGGGCCAGGGCTCATCTGCACATCTGTTTCTGTATTTCCCTTTATCCTCACCAGGAGCCTGAGAGGGGAGGCATTATCTTCCTTTTCCAGATGAAGCTAAAAAGGCTTAAGGAGTTTTGCTTCCTTGCCCAAGGTCACAGCAGCTGGTAGGGAGTAGGGCTGGGATTAGAACCCCTGACAACCTGGAGTTTCAAGTGCGGTGCTCTCTCTGCTTCATTTTACTGCATCCTCTGAGAGCTGGAGGGGAAGTGGACGGAAGGGTGAAAAGGCAGCCACACCCGCCCCCGTAGGTCCTGAGATCACAGACGGGAGAGGCGTGCTGATAACCAGCCGGCAGGAACCCACTCCTCTCTTCCATGCTTTGGGAGCCCCTTGGGGGCCTTGCCCTCGGCTGGGAGGCCCATCAGCTCCCTTGCCTGGGCCCCTAAGGTGGAGCTCGTGTTGCCTGCAGTGAGGGGCTGGAGCTGTGCTGACCAGCATGGAGGTCGGTAGCTGCATCCAGAGGAGGCATGCTAAGGACCCCGTCCCCCGGGCTGCACGTCCTCCCCCCGCCACCGGGCCCCTGTGGGCTGGACCCTGGGGAAGAACATAGGGTTCTGTCTTGTGGGACAGGAGGAGGGACTAAGGGGCCCTGCAGGTGAGGGTTCCAGCACAAGGGTCCCTTCTTGCTCTCAATTGCCCCCCAGTCCTGGGCGCAGGGTTCGAAACTCCTGCTGGTGGAAGAGCCTTTTCTAAAGGACCTCGCTTCAGCCTGCTCTTCCTTCTCTCTCAGTCTGCCTCTGTGCTCAGTGTGTTTTCCTCTCTGTTCATTCCCCGTTTGTGTGGAAGGGTGGGGAGTGGGACGGCGAGTTGGAGGAGTCCAGGCGGAGGCACTGGGGAGAAAAGAGAGCTCTGGGCCTTTCCAGTCCTCTGTGTTTTCTTCTGAGGTCTGGCTCGGATTCTGTGGGGTTGGTAGGCGGCCACTTGGCTTTAACCCAGGCAAACCTCCACAGACTCCATCCCTGAGCCCTGTTATCTTCAGTCCAGTCGTGTGGGTGTCTTATCCCAGGGACCTTTCCTTACACGGCAGGTTGGAGTGGGGATGGGGAGGGGCTGCTGATGTAGGGGCAGGAGCCTGGGACTAGGGCATTCGTCACTCAATATCTGCCTCCCTTTTCCTGCCAACAGTCCTTTGCTCTGAAGGCACAGGGTTTGACTAGATGATTGCTGAGGTTCCTCCATCCCCAGCATTTCTGGATGTTTGAACTTCTTCAAGATCTGCGTCACATCTGCATCTATTTGATTTAAGCCTCATGACTCTCCAGGGCCATTGCCATGTTTTGGGAATCCAGCCGACAGCACTTCTGAAGTACACGTGGGCACGTAGGCGTCCTATAAATTCCCGTCAACACTTTAAATAGTCTTTCCTTTGAACTGACATTGTCGCTCAAGTGAGGCCACTCCGCCCACTATTGACTCAACCTTCTAATCTGTTTCTCTGTCCTTGTCACCTGGCAGAGGGCTGTCTCTCCACCTCCAGGAACTGCTACCATCATGGGTGTATCCAAGTCTCAGCAAAGCCACTCAGCTACTGTTTACCAGCTAGTCCGGTGCAGCTTGATTCAATACCCATCGAGCTCCTGAGTGTGGAATCCTCTGGATTGGGCCCTGGAGTTATCACAGTGTGTGGTCCCCACCTTGAGATGCTGACAGTCCAGTGGGGCTTGGGTAGTGGCAGTGGCGGTGTGTGTGGGAGAGAAGGAGGCAAATGCACAGATAACTTCAGCTCTAGGGAGTCAGGGACTCTCTTTTCTACCGTTCTCAGGAGTCACACTATGCTGGCTCTGGAAACAGATTTTCTGGGGACCCAGAGGATGTGCAGATGTGACCACCAGGACCCCCTGTCCAGAGGAGAACAGAGAAGCCTATTCACTGTCCTAGGGTTGGAGACATGACTCACCTGCCTTTTCCACTTGTCACCCTGAGGGAGGCTCTGCCGCAAGTGTTTTACTGGGGGCAAAACCGTGCACTGTGACATGTCTGTGGGCTGTGGGCAAAGCAACACCAAGTGTGGCGTCCAGAGGCTAGTCCGGATCCAGCCCTTGTGTGTGTAACCTCCATCAAGTCCTAACCCCTTGGGTTCAGGGTCCTCGTCTGGGTGTGGATTGGTTGGTAGAGCACGTTTCTGAGGTCTCCTCTAGATCTGCTGCTGCTGTGGTTCCCCGAACTGCACAGCCAGGACCTCCTGTCTTCACAGGCCAGGGGGAAAGCCCTCAGCGACCTCCTGGGAAATCCTTCACGGGAGGCTTCTCCTGGTCCTAGGGCAGCTTCCTTCCCACCTCGCAGCACACGTGTGCACTCACTTGCCTCCCCCCAAACCGCATCCCAAGGGCCACTGTGCACTCAGGGAACTGAAACCCCTTTTCATATTAAGTAAAACATTCTCTGCCAAATCCTGTCCCACCTTTAAAATTCAATTAGTGTGATGTGGGGGATGTTCTCTTTAGGACTGGATCCCCTATCTGCTTGGTTAGGATCACTGCCGGCGGACCTGCATGGGCACCGAGTCCCCAGTGCAGAGCTCTGTCGGGACCCTTTAGGAGCATCCTCCATAGACAGATGGCCTTGACAAGGACAAGCACATAAACACGTTCACTCAGACGTGGTCGCACACTGAGAAATTACAGATAAGTTCTTTGATAGCTTTTTATTGGGCAATTGTCTTGTGAACTGTCTCAGGTAGTGAAGTGTGACTGGGGATAACAGTACCTGCTAGGACAGTAGAAACTGGTGCGCGCGCGTGTGTGTGTGTGGTTAGAAAGGTGCTGGTTGGTTAGGGGTTCAAATGCCTGGAAGAGGGGAAGTTTTACCTTAGTCGCCAGGCTTCTAGAAAGGCCCAAGAGAAAACATCAGCTCCCTGAGCAAACCTTCTTTGGAGCTGGCCCCTCAGCATCCCCAGATGGGGGCCCCTTGTTTTCAGCCCTGGAGGCTCTGCCCTCCTGTGAGTGGCTCTCCGAAGACACAGTCTCCCTGGAGACTTAATTGGCAATGCTTCACTGAGCACAGAAACCTGGGATATGGCAGTTCTTGCTCTTTAAATTGTCAAGGAAGGCAAGGTGGTTTGAACTGCAGCTGCTGGGAGGGCAGGGAGACCCCACTCAGAGTCACCTCTGCCTCCATGACTGTTCTGGGAACATGAAATAGGGACAGAGAGACAAACAGGTAGATGGGGCAGGGTGACCAACATGAGCTCAACAGGCCGTTTGACGGGCAGGCCACGAGGGCCCCGGGAAGGGAAGCTTGGCCGCATCATCTGGGGCCAGCACTCACTGAGCCCGATGCAGCAGACCCTCTGGGGGCACCGGAGGGACCAAGCCCTGCTTAAGCCATTTCCCATGACTCTGTCCCTTGAGGCACGTGGCTGTACCGCTTGGTGATCCAAGCATTGATGACTCTGGGCTCCTGCTGGGATGGGACTCCACCTGGATAGCTGGACAGCTGGGCTGGAGCTGGGATGGTAGGAAGTCAGGAGGTACCCCTGGTTTCTTATGTGGGATAAAAAGAACTGCCTGGGAGGTACAACGTGGGCACTTTTCCAGGCTGTCCCTGGGTGCGGTGAAGAGGTGGCCCAGGAGGAAGGAGAGTCCTGGACCACCCAGGGGAAGGGAAGGAGTGTGATCGGGGACAGATGGAGCCAGCATAGAGGCAGCGTGAGACTGGGACTTGGGTGAGGAAAGGTGCAAACAGGTGGGGTAAGGGTGGGTCAATTCTCAAGAAAGTTTTTCTGGAGGGTTTTAAATTTTGATATATATCACGGAATGCTAGGATCAGTTCTTGGCTTTGGCATTTGCTGTTGGAACTTGGAGTAGTCCCTTAGTCCCCAACTCAGATGCCCCATCTGAAAAACCTTTGGTTCATCCAGTTTGTTTCTTAGCCTGACCCTTCATAGTAAATCCCTTGAGGATGGTAGCCATGTGTGTTTTATTATACATCCAGAGCACAGGAGGCAGGGTAATCTCATGTCTGCTCTCTCCTTCCTTTGCCTTGCTTTTAAAATATTCAGGTCCCTTCTCTTTCCCGCTCTTGTGTCAGGGCGGGAGGAGGAAATGAAGCAGGCGAGGAAGTAGAAACGGGGTAAAGCTGTTGTCCCTGAGTTAGATCACGAGCATGAAGGACAAAGTCCTTTCTGGCACAGCATATAGGGTCATTGTATATTTGCTGAATGAGGCTTCCAAGGAGGACCACGGCTCAAAATTGGGATTTACAGGCAGGAAGACATAGAAAAAAATATCTTTCTCGCTTTCCCACTGGCCCTTAGCTTCTAGGTAAAGCTGTGGGTGCTTCTTCAGCTGCCACCTGCTGTGGATTTGTTTCACTCCCTGGCTGGGTGCGCAGGACTCTGAGCCTCCCTGCCCCCTCCTGAGAAACTGGGAATTTCACAGTCTGGTGCGTGCTTCCTGGACGCATGGTCCTCGAGCTTTAATGTATACCAGCCCATGACACTCCTCAATCCATCCTTGATCATCAGTCGGTCTCTAATTAGGCCTTATTTGGTCCAAACCAGAAACTCTGAACCCGTGGACTCTCTCCTTCAGCAGTCTCTGTGCCTGCGGCCCCATTAAGGCAGGATGTGGGTCTTACTGTTTATGAACATTAGACTAATTCGGAATTAGCCACTCCAGGGAGAGGGGATCTCTCCTCTCCTTCCTTCTCCGCCTCCTCCCTCGTTGGCCATGTGGCTGCACGTTGACTCTTCTCAAGGTTAGCTCTGCACAATTCTGCTGTGAATATCCAGTCTCACCCCCCTTTGAGATACAGGCAGAGGAGGTTCAAAAGAATCCTTACTGTACAGCCTCATTTTACATCATCATCATCATCATCATTACCACCACCACCACTGTCATCATCATCTATTTCCCATTTGTGCCGCCCTCGCGTTCAGTACTGGACACAGCAGCGCCGTGCTGACGCCCAAGGGGGTAGTGACTCATGGAAAACCTCCGCGTGCCTGGAAGCCATGTGACTGAGGCTGATCGCCCTCTGCATCCCAGGCAGAGCGTCCTGCCCTGACGAACCTGTGAGGGCTTGACACCGCCGTCTGGATGCCTCTTCCCCGCTCTTTAATGCTGTCATCGAGGCTGGCTGATTAGTTCCTTCCGCTCGGTTGCATCCTACCATCTCTCTCTGCAAAATGAAACACAACAAAAATGCTCAGAGGACAGATTGTGCTGATGAGCGCATTTCAGAATTTGGTCTGTTTACTTCCCTCTGCTTCCTATTTTGTGCTGGCGGGTGGTCTTACACCACAGGCAATGCAGACAGCTCCTTCTTTTGGCTGCTTCCTCCCATAGAGAGCATGAGGAAAACAAGACATTTCTCCCTTGTGACAAATTCTGCAGAGCCCTCACAGCTTAGCTCTGATTCCAGGACCGAGAACCCAAGATCGGATGCCTGCAAATCCCTTGTGCCAAAGAGATGAAGCAAATCAGACCCAGGCTGGGTTTATGAGAGCCCAGGTGGATTGTACACCCTGATTCCCAACCTTGGGCACCACTGCAGCCCAAGCAGTCCCGTGAAGCTCCGGAAGATCCAGGTACTGAAGAAGTCTCGTGAAACGTTTCCCACCGATTAGTGAAGGGCTGCGGGAATCCACAAGGCTCGTTCAACCGGTAGAGATCCTGTGTTTTCATGGGCCTCTCCTGTTCTGGACAGTTCTACTAAACCACTTCATTCTACACGCAGTGACCATCCAGCATGAGGACTGATGACCCATAGAACCCTGGTCTTTTAAAGAAATGAGTGGGGCTTCCCTGGTGGCGCAGTGGTTGAGAGTCTGCCTGCCGATGCAGGGGACACGGGTTCGTGCCCCAGTCCGGGAGGATCCTGCATGCCGCTGAGTGGCTGGGCCCGTGAGCCGTGCCCGCTGAGCCTGCATGTCCGGAGCCTGTGCTCCACAACGGGAGAGGCCACAACAGTGAGAGGCCCGTGTACAGCAAAAAAAAAAAAAAAAAGAAATGAGCAAAGTCCCCATTTTCTAGATCCATGCAAGGAAAAATGCCCAATTTTCCCCTACACTGAAGAGAGCTAGAGGTTAGTTTATTTTGCAATTAAAGTGGAAGGGAGTATACAGTATGTTTTCATTTATATGAAGCCCTGGAACAGACTAAGCTAATCTGTGGCAGAAAAAAATTGGGACAGTTGTTGCCTTGAGGGGTAGAACTGAGGGAATTGATGAGGAATGGGCATTAGAGAATTTTCTGGGGTGAAGGCAAAGTTCTATACCTTGATATGGATTAGGGTTACAATAGGTGTATTCATTTGTCAAAACTTAGCAAATGTACACTTAAGATTTGTGCATTTCCTTGCATGTAAATTTTACCTCAAAGTAAAAGAAATCTGTAACAGATCTTGAAATCTAGTTAATGACATCTATGCTGAAGTATTCAGGGAGAATTGTATTGAAGTCTGCAATTTACTCTGAAATGCATCAAAAATAAGAGAAATTAGAGAAGTTATTCTATAGTTGCACATGCAAAATAAGATTTATGTTATCAGGCCTTGTGTTTAAGTCTTTAATCCATTTCGAGTGAATTTTTGTGGGTGGTGTAAGCTAGAGGCCCAATTTCATTTTTCTGCATATGGTTATCCAGGTTTTCCATCACCATTTGTTGAAGAAACTATCCTTTCCCCACTGAGTCATTCTTCATTCTCTTATGCACTGCTGGTGGGAATGCAATTTATTTCAGCCACTGTGGAAAACAGTATGGAGTTTCTTCAAAAAATTAAACATAGAACTACCATATGACCCAGCAGTTCTACTTCTGTGTATATGCCCAAAAGAAATAAAAACAGGATATCAAATTAGATATCTATACTCCCATGTTCATTGCAGCATTATTTACTATGCAAGATGCAGAAACAACCAAGGTATCTGTCAATGGATGAATGGATAATGAAGATATATTGATAGTACACACACACACACACACACACACACATACACACACACGCACAATGGAACATTATTTAGCCATGAGAAAAGGAAATCCTGCCATTTTGCAATAACATGGATAGAACTTGAGGGCACAATGCAAAGTGAGGTAAGTCAGACAGAGAAAGACAGATAACTGTATGTATCACTTATATGTGGAATCTAAAAATAACTGATCTCATATAAACATTGAGTAGAATGGAGGTGGGAGCTGGGGGAATTGGGGAGATGTTATTTAAGGGTACAGACTCTCAACTAGTAGGTAAATAAGTTCTGGAGATGTAATGCATAGCATAGTGATTATTGGCAACGATATTGTATTACAAACTTCGACGTTGCTAAGAGACTAGATCTTAATATTGCAGTCACTAAAAAGAAATGATAATTACATGATGTGATGGAGATGTTAGCTAATGCTGTGGTGGTAATCGTATTGCAATATATAAAATACTAAATCAATATATTGTACACCTTAAACTTACACAAGGTTATATGTCAAATTTTATCTCAATAAAAAATAGAAAAGTAGTAAAATAAAAAATAAAGTGTGCTGATGGATGAATACAGGGAGGATAGATGGACAGAAACATGATAATGCAAGTCAGGTAAAATGTTAATGGAAGAAATTAGTTAGTGGGGTATAGTATGTTCACTGTAAAATTCTGTCACCTTTGCATTATGTATGACTTTTTCATTTAAAAGATGTGAGGATAAAATAGGGCAGGGCATGGGCCTCCCTGGTGGCGCAGTGGTTGAGAGTCCGCCTGCCGATGCAGGGGATACGGGTTCGTGCCCCGGTCTGGGAGGATCCCATATGCCGCGGAGCGGCTGGGCCCGTGAGCCATGGCCGCTGGGCCTGCGCATCCGGAGCCTGTGCTCCGCAACGGGAGAGGCCACAACAGTGAGAGGCCCGCATACCGCAAAAAAAAAAAAAAAAAAAAAAAAAAAATAGGGCAGGGCAACTTGAGGTAAAAGAGAAGTCCTTTTATAGTTGGCTTTTTTTTTCCATTTTTGTGTATCATGGCTGAAACTGTTTTTAATTCATAATTATCCCAGCTTCACTGGATCCAAAAGGGTCAGATGCCACAATTTTATTTTAAAGCGTCAAGTACGAACAATAGACTGAAAACAAAACTGTGTCTTCATCTCATTAAAGGATAAAGGTATCCATAACCAAAATAAATCCCAAGACCCCCTGTGGCTATTCAGTACAACCTCAAAGTCTGAAAAATCAAGGAGATGACGATGAAGCCAGCATTGCAATTTGCAGGAGAACAGAGGGTATGGCACAGGATGTACCAGGTGGCACTATGTGAGAACACTGAACTAAAATACTTAAAGAAAAAAAAGAAGAAAAAGAAAAAAATCCACTATGAAGCTGAGAAATTCATCTTTATTCCAACTTCAGTAAATTGACTTTCTTAAGAAACTGGAATCGTATTTGAGCAGTAAGAGGATGTCAATGCCTGATCAGTTCAGATTCATTCCGGGCAACTGCTCTGCCCATCGGGTTGATACCTGACCCACCTGCCCCTCCCCCCTTTCAGGGTGACTCTGGTAGCTGAGTAGGCAGGGAGAAGCTGTGCTCTGTGCTCTTTTCTCAAGTCTAGGATAGTTATTTGGGGTGTAGTTGAATTTTTCATTTTTGATTCAAAATGAGTCTTGATATACAACCTGAGTAAATCTTGTGGACCCTCATAGCTCTGTCTTTGTATAGAACTGCATTTAAAGAGGTACAGGTAGAAACCAGTCAAACGGCAAGGACCTACTGTGTAGCACAGGGAACTATATTCAATATCTTGTAATAATCTATACTGGAAAAGAACCTGAAAAAGATGTATATAGTCAGATATATGTCACTTTTCTGTACACCTGAAACTAACACACCAGTGTAAATCAACTATAGTTCAATTAAAAAAAAAGAAAGAAAAAAAGAAACCAGCCAAATGGCAACTGAAAAGGAATTCCAGACTTCACCTGCATCTCTTGAAGAACCTTAAAGAAAATACAAATCCCAAACCCATTGCAACCCTCTGTCCCATTATTCTTGTCTATCTCGTGCCTCTTTGGAACCTACCCACCAGTCTCCCAAACTCTCTCTCGAGCCATGTTCCTTCAGGCTTTTCTCACTCTCTCTGGCTTTCTCCTTCTTTTCTAGTTTTTTAAATTGTGTATGTGATCTTAATCTTTTGGCCTAAACTCTCCTGCTTTCCCCCTGTATCTAATGTCTTTGATTCTAACCACCCCTTCTCCTGATTACCTCAAAAGACCTGAGAATCTTGATGCAGCTTTCTCCTTCAGAGTGTATGTGTGTTCACAGGAGGTGGAGGTGGGGGTAATCAGAGGCAAGTCTGGTTGATCAGAAGGCTGAGGAATGAGACAGGTGGTAAATTAATATATTAATACATTCTGTCCCTGCTCTATGTGTACATTGCCTTTCAATACCTTGCACATGGTGAACACTCAGTTACTGCTCCTTCTCCGAGCTCCTTTCTTTGCTTCCACTTGTTTGAAGGTGAATCTCTCTCCTAGAGTATAGTAACCTCCAGTTTCTAGAGATCTTTTTGTTCTGTGGCTTCCCTGGGACCTCACCATCCATCATACCTCCTGAAGCCAGACCAGAAAGACCACAGGCAGTCAGGGTCTTCTCCTTTTCCTAAGAAACCCCAATCAAGAGCATGGAAATGGCTTTAAGAGAAAAATATCTCTCTCCACCAGCTGTGAACTGATCAGAGTCAGAGTAAAAGTTGTTGCAAAAAGGGAAGCATTGATTTGGCTGTCACGTAGGGAGCAAGATAAAAAAGCTGCTGATTTGAGAGCTCACCATGCTTTTGATCGGGACTGAAATCTCCTCCATGGACCTTGGTTCCCAGACTCAACATTCAGCATCTTCTAGCTGATGAAATAGGAAAGAGGTAGGTGGTAGGCGATGGGCAAAGTCTCCCCTTGTTTGTTCTATGAGTTGAACTGTGGACCTTAGTCTGAGTGACAGTTTTCAATCTTTAGGGGAGCAAATGAAAGCCTCTGGCAGCTTGGAAAAGATAAAACATTGAGTGGGAATCATCAGAGCCCTGTGTTCATTATATTGTATTTCTTGCTCATTTGCCTCTTGGTGTCAGCCTCCAATCACCCATCTGCAACTCAGAGCCATTTTCCTTTCCTTAGAGCAGAGAAGGTTCTAGCAACTCCTAGTTGCTGCAGTGAGATGGCATAGTGCTGGAGAGGCCAAGGTGGTAGAGGGCAAAAATCCTTCTGCCCACTGATCATTCCTACATCTAGGTAACCTGAGTCTGTATAGAACAAAGCATCCAAACCGGTTCGTTGTGTGTCAAGAAGACCATCCACACTGAGGAGATAGACTTCGGTAGGTCGGTAGTGAATGCTAAAGCAGACTGCAGTTGTACTTTACAAAATACAGAGGCATCGAGAATGACAGGTCAGGCTAACTCACATCAAGTCTGTGGCACAAACCAGAGGCATCACCGTTTTGGATCAGACCGGGGAGAAAAGCAAAACTGTGGGTGGGGCGGACTTGGAGTCCAGACAGAAAGGATTTCTTTTCCTCTAGAAATAGAAGAATTTTGAGAGAGAGGTTCACGGGCGCAGAGAGAAGTACAAAAGGGAAATTAGGAAGGGGAAACTGTAAATGGCAGTAAAATCTAATTTATATGGTAATCCACGCCAAGCTAATGTGGGCACAAGCTAGGGCTGGGACCACTGATTTATTGGTGTACAGTGCGTGTCCTGACAGCTCCACACCTGCCCTCAAAGGATGTGCTGGGGCTTCCCTGGTGGCGCAGTGGTTGAGAGTCTGCCTGCCGATGCAGGGGACATGGGTTCGTGCCCCAGTCCGGGAAGATCCCACATGCCGCGGAGCGGCTGGGCCCGTGAGCTATGGCCGCTGAGCCTGCGCGTCTGGAGCCTGTGCTCCACAGCGGGAGAGGCCGCAACAGTGGGAGGCCTGCGTACCGCAAAAAAAAAAAAAAAAGGATGTGCTACCGTCCAGACGGCCACAGCTGGGCTCGGGAACACTTCTGGAGAGGGCCTGGGGAGGGCATTGAGTTTTTTGAGCAGAAAAATTTGCACGAGTGGAATAATTAGAAAGTTATGTTAAACTGCTGAGACGCATGTGAGGGGCTGCCGGGGTCTAGTAGCCATGGGTCTACCCATCCATATCCCATCCTTACGCATGGGGGAGGGCGTGGCTCCTGACGGCCCCGTCCTGCTCTGGCTTCTCTGTTTGGGTATATGAGTCAAGGACCCCTGGGTGTCAAGCAGCTCAGCACCCCATTCCCAGGTATTGAGGTGTCCTCCCTCAAAGCTTTAGAATAGCAGAGTTCATCGGCACCCCCTGAGTCCTGAGCTCAGGATCTCACTTGTGAGTCGGTGGGCGTGGTGCGTGTGAGCAAGTTGTGTTTTGTTCTTTACATCAGGGCCCTTTTATTTTTAGTGACTTGTTACCCCGCATGTCTTCCAGAGAACCCCAGTTCCCTTTCAAGGTCCCTGTCCCTGGCCTCCATCTCCCTGAGGTCAGGCTCCCCTGTGCCCCTGTGGGGACTGCAGCTTTTTTGGCCACTCCCCCTCTGGGCTCCCAGCTCCCCCAGTAGGACCAGGCTCCCCTGCGCCGCCGTGACCCAGCTCATTCAGGCAGCCCCTGCCTGCCTCCGTGACTTTCCTGGAGCATGGTCTTTCCCTCTACCTCCCGGGATGTGTTGCCCTAGGAGACGGGGGAGGGGAGGGAACAGCCACCAGACAACGGGACTCGCCGAGCTTGGTGGAGCTTGGCTCTTCAATATTTATAAGCATCAGCTCTAATGCAGGGAGAGGAGGAGACATTAGCAGCAATTTTCTTCTGTGTCTTGGGATTTTTTTTTCCCTGAAAATGCGGGGGAACAAGAACAAAAAAGGAACAGCAAAAGCAGTTTATACCACTTAGCTATGGGCAAGTGAGAAGAAGGTGAGGTGCCATCAGATGGCCAAGAGGAACTGGGCGGGAGGACCTCAGATGTTCACACTAGGGCTTTGCTGCACCCCCCTCCTGCCACACACACCCCCAGGGCGGTGGCCTCCCTGCCACTGCCTCTCAGGCTCCTGCAGGGGTAGGTGATTGAGCAGAAGGGGCAAGCGGGGGCATTGTTGGGGCCAACACAGGGAACCGGAAGCTCTGCTACCTGGCCTGCTCCGACTCTTGACCTTGGGCAAGGTCTCGGCTTCTCCCAGATGTTAGAGCTTGACTGTATATGGGTGGGCAGGGAACCAGTTCTCTGAGCTCTGGGGTGCCTGCTAATTTTCTCTGATGTGGCTCAGTCACCTTCCTCTGTGCTGTTTGCCACTCATCCACCCTCCAAGGTGCAACTCACATCTCAGCTCCCCTTTGCTATCCGCTCCATCCACGGAGCTATGGCAAGTATACTTTTCCCGCTCATTTACCAATTAGTCATGAACTGTCTTGTAGCATTTCTTTCTGCCATCATCAAAGTGTGGTTAAGTCGTCTGTTTTACTCTCTCTTTTTTTTTTTTTTTGCGGTATGCGGGCCTCTCACTGTTGTGGCCTCTCCCGTTGTGGAGCACAGGCTCCGGACACGCAGGCTCAGTGGCCATGGCTCACGGGCCCAGCCGCTCCACGGCATGTGGGATCTTCCCGGACCGGGGCATGAACCCGTGTCCCGTGCATCGGCAGGCGGACTCTCAACCACTGCGCCACCAGGGAAGCCCTGTTTTACTCTCTTTTATGGTCTATTTAGTTATACTGTAAGCTCTGAAGGGCAAAGACCAGGCCTTCTATGGTCTTGGATTCTGCTCTATGACCAGAGCAGTGAACTCCATCTATTTTGTGTGAAGGCACAGCAAATGCTGACTCTGCCTGTGGCGTGGTCTACTTATAGGGACTCTCATTCCAGGCAGGAGGGGAGGTGGGTGCGGGCAAGCTTCCTCCACCAGCTGAACTGACGACCACCGGAAGTAGAGCTGGGAGCAAGATGGCCTTTCGTGGCTGTCTCTGAGGTCACAGCCTTTGGTAGGAGCACGTCCAGGGCTGGCGCACATGCAGGACTGGCCTGAATGAGCCCATATACGTGTTCCTCTTAGATCTGGTCCTGCATTCACACACTTCCCAGCGACAAAACCCAGGCGTGCTGCCTCTCCCCAAACGTTCCCCTGCTTTCACATATCCGTGATTGGAAAGGTGGCTTCATTTTGTATCTCCCTTCCATCTCCGCCCTGCTCCGTGCAGGCTCTCATCTTGGTCCCAGAAGGCAGGGCTAGCCTCTCATGAAACTGTGAGGAAGGAGATTCCAGACTATACAATAATGATATTTAAAAAATAAAGAAGAAGGAATTTTCAGGCAAATCCAAGGTTTCCAGGAGCACAGTGCGAACAAGTAAGGAAGAACCACTGAAGCAGCAGGGGAGGTCCCAGCCTGAGCTGTGGACGGATGGCTTCCATGCATCACCAGCCAAGTCCAGGCTGATCCCTGGGTACCAGCAGAGGGCTCAGAATCTGGAACCCGGCTGGAGCGCGCTGGGCAGATGGATTGCTTTATTACAGAGCAGGCTCTCTCCTCCTTTCATTCCCTGTCTCTTGCCTTATTTATCTCTCTTTCCCCATGGCCCCGTCATTCTTTCCTTTGAAAAAATACCTATCCTCCGCCCCCCCCAAAAAAACCCCACAAAACCCCTGCTTCTGGAGCTTTGACAGGTAGCTAGAGAGGCTTTAGATACTCATGCTGTTGTTTACTGAGTTTAAGCCTGTGTTCCGTGGAAACATCAAACTGAATAATTGCATCACAGAGTTCGCATGGGCTGTCTCTGGGAAGGGAAGACATGGACAGAGATGGCGGCTACCCCTGGGGGAGGGAACTAATGGCCGGGGAACGTGGGAAGGATGGAGGCTCTTTTGTGCCTCTTGAATTGTACAAGTCTTGTACAAATGTACAAGTCTTGCCTGTTAACAACAACAATAATTAATAACCAGTTACATCACCCCCACAGTGTGGCATAGATCAGGGCTAAGAGGGAGATGTCGTCCCATCTTAGCAGGAAGGTTGGGCATGGGGGTCTCCTCTTGGGTCATCCCTGGCTCCATCCTGGCCCCAGGTCATCTCATTCCAGTGGGCCCACCAGACTTACATGAGGCAGTCATTTCTGCCTTAGTTGTATATTCAGAGGTTCTGTTTTCCCTTTACTGAGAGAGCCTCTGAGTGCAAGCAAGCCACATTCCATTTGTGAAAACGTGAAAACAAACAGCAGTAATACAACAACCCCAAATTATCTGAGAACGTTTCTATAAGAAAACAAATAATATCTTCATGACTTTGGGGGTGTACAAAATTTTCTTAGTACACAGAAATACTAATCATGCAAGAGGAGAGTAGTACATTGGACAACATTAAAATAAGAACTTTTTCCATCACAGTCATCATTTAGAGAGTGAACAGGTAACCCATGGACGAGAAGAAGATATTCACAATACAGGAGAACCTCGTTTTATTGTGCCTTGCTTTACTTTGCAGATACTGTGATTTTTACAAATTGAAGGTCTGTGGCAACCCTGCCTCAGGCAAGTCTGTCAGCACCAGTTTTTCTAACAGCGTTTGCTCACTTTGTGTCTCTGTGTCGCATTTGGGTAATTTTTGCCGTATTTGAGAATTTTTCATTGTTATTATATGTGTTATGAAGATCTGTGATCAGCAATGTTTGGTGTTACTATTGCAAAAAGATTACAACTTGCTGAAGGCTCAGGTGATGGCTAGCATTTTTTAGCAATAAAGTATTTTTTTTGTTTTGTTTTTTGTTTTTTTGCAGTACATGGGCCTCTTACTGTCGTGGCCTCTCCCGTTGCGGAGCACAGGATCCGGACGCGCAGGCTCAGCGGCCATGGCTCACGGGCCCAGCCGCTCCACGGCATGTGGGATCTTCCCGGACCGGGGCACGAACCCGTGTCCCCTGCATCGGCAGGTGGATTCTCAACCACTGTGCCACCAGGGAAGCCCAGCAATAAAGTATTTTAAATTAAGGTATGTACATTATTTTTTTTAGACCTAATCTATTGCACACTTAATAAACGACAGCATAATGTAAACATAACTTTCATATGCCCTGGGAAACCAAAAATTCGTGAGACTCACTTTATTGCAGTGGTCTGGAACCAGACCCACAATATCTCCAACATATGCCTGTACATCTGATAAAAAACCTGATTTTTTTAAAGAGGGTGAAAGAGTTAACATGTACTTTACCAAAGAGGATATCCCAATGGTCAGTGATATGAAAAGGTCCTCAACATCATTATTCATCAGACGGAGGCAAATTCGAACCACAATGAGACACCGTCACGCACCCACCGGGTCACATGAAAAGGGTGACAAAACCAAGTCTTGCAGAGATGTGGAGCAACCTGAATTCTTAGACATTTCTGACAGAAGTATGAATTTGTTCAGTTGCTTTGGAAAACTTTTTGTCTACTTAAAAACCTAAACACATGCCTGCTTTAGGACCCAACAATTTCCCTATTAAATATTTATGTGAATGCAATGAAATATATGTGCACAGAAAAGCTGTACAAGAATGTTCACAGCAGCAATGGAACACAATGCAGCAAAACGAAAGAACCCAGTGATACCAGGCTGCAGCGTAGATGAATCTCACAGATATTATATTGAGTGAAAGAAGTAAAAAACTAGAATATACACTGTTTGGCCTCACTTATAGGAAGTTCGTGTAAAACTAATCTGTGGTGATAAAAAGTAGAATAGTAGTTACCTCAAGGGGGTGCAGGAAAGTTAGTATTTACTAGGAAAGGACATGAGGGAACTTTTGGGGGAGATGCATGTGTTCTATATCTTGATCTGGTTGGTACACATATGTAAACATTCACAGCTGTACTCTTGATATATGTGTAATTCACTGTACAAAACATACCTCAATTTTTTAAAGGGGAAGGAGGCTCAGAGGTCAGGTAGAAAAAATGATGAATGTCCATCCAGGCCATGCAAACTGTACTCTCTATTCCAGGAGCAAGCATGGGGACAGTGGTGGGGTTATTTGGTGAATCGCAGGGCAGTCAGATCTCTGAGTGACCCCAGGATTGTGCCATCAGATACCACGCTAGAATCCAGGGCGATGGAAAACCTCTCATGGCTGGATGAGTAAGCCTTAATTCCTGGCTTTGGGAGAGCATTTCCCGGCATGGCAAGTCCTCTGCAGCTGCTTCCCTCACACACATTTGCTCAAGTTCAAGTGCAGACATTTCTGTGGGTTGTCAGTGTTCCCAGTGAGGCCCCACCTTCCACCCTGAGGCACCCTTCGGTACAGGCCCAAGCTGGACAGGGCCAGCAGGGTTGGTCAGAGATGTGTCTGGAAGGGGCGAGACCCTGAGTAGCATTCTGGGCCAGAGCTATTCAAAGCATAGTCCGTGACTGAAGCCTGTCCACAAACTGATACTCACCCACGATGATACAGGATGGAAATTGAGAGTAAGTGTTGAGAAACTTTTATAGCTGTTAGAAAGAGTCCTCTTACGACTATTGAATTTACGATTATAAAATTGGGTCTTGTCAGTTGTACTTTTTTTTTTCTTTTCATTTTTCTCATTTGTTTTCATCGTGTTTTATAAAAACGTGGGACTGCTATGAAATGAAAATTTTTACAAAGAGAAAGTAGTCTTTCATCTCAGGTAGCTGGAGGAGCATTTTCTTAAATGCTCAGAGGGTGTGCCCTAAAAGAACATATGGAAGAGCCTGAGCAGGGTCTCTGATAAGTCAGGGGCTGTTGCTGCCTGCACTTGGCAATTTTTAGAGACACTGAGCAAAACAGCCTAATTGTAGTTTCCATAGTTACCAGCTACCACCGAGGAGAACATGAGCAGATTTTAAAGGGAAAAGCCAGGCACAGGCAGAAGTCAGAAAGGTGGGGAGGATGCTGGGCCCCAGAGGAATCTGGGCCAGAGGGGGCGGCCACCACTATACATAGCTGAGGCCTTCAAGTTGTTTTGATCCCAGAGGCAGATGCCCTGGAAACCTAGTGATGGCACATCGCCCTTGCAGCTGCCCATGAAGGACATGAGGCAGGCTGACAAGAGGCCTTCATCACAGCAGCAGGGTGGATTACCCTTCAGGGGTCCCACTCTCTGGCCCTGTCCCAGTGGCAGCTCCAGAAGAGTCACCCTCTTTTGCCACCATGCAGCCTGCTATCTATGGACCTCCACCCAAAGCAAAGTTAGCAGTAAGGGAAAGGCGGCAGGAAGCGTCCTGTACCAGCCCCACCGGCCTTCGTGCTCAAGCTTGGGTCTAGGATTTGAGGCCAGCCTCTCTTCCACTGTCATCGATTGGGGACAGTGCTGTAGGCCATCCAGCTGCCTCACGTGTTCAATCATTTGCTCATTCCTTCTTTCATGCTTCACTCAACAGACGTTTCTAGAGCACTTGCGTGGGGCCAGGCACTGTCCCAGATGCTGGAGATGCAGCAGAGCCCAAGCAGAGAAGGTCCCTGCCTTCACGGAGCTCATATTCTAATGGGAGAGACCGATGATGGAAGCATAAACCACAAGGTGAGGCGATGGTACATTCCACTGGCCTCGGGGTGGGGCATTGGGCCAGGAGGGGCTGTGGCGATGGCGGAAACGTTTACACACAGTCTTTAGTATTTGAAGGGATGTGAAGGGCCAAAACACAGGCGCAGAAAGAAGACTGGGCTTGGCAGTGTGATTCATGGGGTCTGTAGGGAGCGCCACATGAGCCGGGGCTCAGTAAATGCTTGTCAACTGAATCTGTGGAGCCTCAGAAATCAGTGCTTTGTAAGTCCCTCTTGGCCCACATCTGCATGACCCTGAACCCTAGAGAGGCCCTTCCTACCCACTGGGTTTCAGGCAGGACTCAGGTTTCCAACAAGCTCTGGAAATTCCACCCAAGAGCCCACCTGGGCCACCAGCCACCAGAGGGCGCTGGTGCTGCTCCTTGGCAAAGAGAAGGCCTGATGTTGTTTAGGAAAATATTTGAATTATGTGAAATACGAAGCAGTCCCGCCTCAGAGTTATAGGCTTGTAAATCATGCTGGGGAGAAGAAGGGCCAGGGGGACGGGGAGATGTGGGATGTGAGTTTATGATCTCTCCAGAAGCCCTTGATGGAATGACAGCCTCGTAACTCACTGGGGCCCACTCCTTCCTCCACCTGGGTTCAGCTCCTCCTCTGGGCCCCCCGGGGAAGATTGATCAGGGTGCCAACGATGAGAGCCTTGCTTGGTAGAGGCCTTAGGCAGGCCCCTCTAGGCTCTCTGGGGAGCGTGAGGGGAGGTGGCCATCATGACTGTTTATGCATTGTGTGCTGGCAGCTGGCCTCAGTTTTAATGACTCCGTGGGGCTATATCCATGTGAGTTCCAAAGGACCGAGACTGAAGAGGCCAGCATGAGCTGCAGGACCCAAACACCAGATGGAAAGGGCTCTGTGGGGTTCCATGGGGAGGCGGCCACCTTCTGCAAGGTCCCATGGACCCACACAGCAAGGATGCTGCATCTCTCTTTGGATGAGGTAGCGTGTCATGCCGCTTCTCCCTCATCTGGGCCATGTCTCCGGTTGGCCCTTTAACAAAACGGCCACCACCAGCCTCTTATCAGGGAACGAACACACAGCACGGCCGCAGAAGAGCTCACAGACTGAGAGCGGACCGTGTGCTGAGGCAACTGGCACTGACCTTCCTCCAGCTGGGGAGATATGCCCATGGGAGGAGGAGGGAGTGGCTGACAATATGCCTACCATCCCCTGCCTCTAGCTGTGGCCTCTGTCATGTCCAGGGTTTTAAAAAAGGGCCATGGGAAGTGCGTTTCCAATGGCAAGTCAGTGACAAACTGTTAAAAATAGCTTTCAAAAACCCTAAAGACGGGCTTCCCTGGTGGCGCAGTGGTTGAGAATCTGCCTGCTACTGCAGGGGACACGGGTTCGAGCCCTGGTCTGGGAGGATCCCACATGCCGCGGAGCAACTAGGCCCGTGAGCCACGACTACTGAGCCTGCGCGTCTGGAGCCTGTGCTCCGCAACAAGAGGCCGCGATAGTGAGAGGCCCGCACACCGCGATGAAGAGTGGCCCCCGCTTGCCACAACTAGAGAAAGCCCTCACACAGAAATGAAGATGCAACACAGCAAAAATAAATTAATTAATTAATAAAAACTCCTACCCCCAACATCTTCTTTAAAAAAAAAAAAAAAAAAACCCTAAAGACTCCACCAAAAAACTATTAGAAATAATGAATGAGGGCTTCCCTGGTGGCACAGTGGTTAAGAATCTGCCTTCCAATGCAGGGGACAGGGGTTCAATCCCTGGTCTGGGAAGATCCCACATGCCGTGGAGCAGCTAAGCCCGTGTGCCATAACTACTGAGCCTGCACTCTAGAGCCCACGAGCCACAACTACTGAGGCCTGCGTGCCTAGAGCCCATGCTCTGCAACAAGAGAAGCCATGGCAATGAGAAGAGAAGCTCACGTACCACAACGAAGAGTAGCCCCTGCTCACTGCAACTAGAGGAAGCCCTCACACAGCAGTGAAGACCCAAAAATAAATTAATTAAATTTAAAAAAAAAGAAATAATGAATACAACAAAGTTGCAGGGCACCAATCAATATACAAAAATCTGTTGCATTTCTATATGCTAACAATGAGCTAACAAAAAGAGAAACTGAGAAGACAATCCCATTTACAATCACAATAAAAAGAATAAAATACCTAGGAATAAATATAACCAAGGAGGTGAAAGACATGTACACTGAAAACTGTAAGACATTGTTGAAAGAAATTGAAGAAGACACAAATAAATGGAAAGATATTCCATTTTCATGGATTGGAAGAATTAGCATTGTCAAAATGTCCATATTACCTAAAGCAATCTACAGATCCAGTGTGATCCCTATCAAAATCTCAAGGACATTTTTCACAGAAATAGAGTAAAACATTCTAAAATTTATACGGAACCATGTAAGGCCTCAAATAGCAAAAGCAGTCCTGAGGAAAAAAGAATAAAGCTGGAGGCATCACATTGCCTGACTTCAGGCTATTTAATAAAGCCATAGTAATCAAAACAGCATGGTATTGGCAGAAAAATGATGCATAGATCAATGGAACAGAATTGAGAGCCCATAAATAAACCCATGCATATATGGACAATTAATTTATGACAAAGGAGCAAAGAACATACAACAGAGAAAAGTAGTCTCTTCAATAAACGGTGCTGGGAAAACTGGACAGCTGCATACAAAAAAATGAAACTAGACTTCTATCTCATACCGTACAGAAATATTAACATAAAATGGATCAAAGACTAGAATGTAAGACCTGGAACCATAAAACTCCTAGAAAAAAACATAGGCAATATGCTCTTTGACATTGTTCTTAGCAATATCTTTCTAGATATGTCTCCTCAGGCAGTGGAAACCAAACAAATACTGTATGTTATCACTTATATGTGGAATCTAAAAAATAATACCAATGAATGTATATGCAAAACAGAAACAGACTCACAGGTATAGAAAACAAACTAGTGGTTATCAAAGGGAAGAGGGAATGGAAGGGGCAAATTAAGGATGTGGGACTAAGAGAGATAAACTACTATGTATAAAATAGATAAGCTACAAGGATATATTGTGTAGCACAGGGGATTTTAGCCATTATCTTGTAATAACTTTTAATGGAGTGTAAGCTGTAAAAATACTGAATCACTAGGCTGTACACCTGAAACTAAGTAGTAATGTAAATCAACTACAATTCAAAAAACCCAGTAAAAAATAAAAACAAAGTAAATGAACACACCAAACCAAACAGTAAGAAACATGTAGCTACAGAAAACAGAGTAGTGGCTACCAGAGGGGAGGGGGCAGGAGGGAGGATAACAGATGGAAACTGAATTTTTGGTGGTGAGCACATTGTAGGGTGTACAGAAGTAGAAACATAATGCTGCACACGTGAAACTTACAGAAGGTTTGAAATCAATGTTACCTCAATTAAAAAAAATAGCTACCTTTCTTGAGGTACTACATGTCAGACATCATGTACATAATCACATTTTCTCACAGATTCTCACAATTATCTCAGAAATTATTTCCATTTCACCGATGAGGGGAGTGAGGCATAGAGATGTAAATCAGTTTGTCTAAGCCACACACAGACAGCTAAGTACGGTGTTGAAGATTAGAACCCAGATCCCTCTGTCACTCTTGGGCATCCCGCCAGGGAGCCTGCCAGCATCTCATCCCTGTCAATGTCAGTCCCTAAACCTTTCGGCTGAATTCCCATTCAATTTCTATTCCTCTCTGCCTGCTTTAGTTCACAGTTGCAGTCCAGTGCCTATCCTTTCTCATTTTCTCTGCGATGTCTTTTGCATTTACAATGCTCTGGTGATAACCCACTATTGAGAGAGAGGGAGAGAGAAGCTCTTTATTTAGAGTTTGTGGTAATATAGCACAATCAAGAGCATAAGCTTTAGAGTCAGAGAAACCTAGGTTTACATTCCAGCTCCATCACCTCTATCATTTGCCATTTGTGGGACTGGAGTTGTTATCGCTTTGAGCCTCAATGTACTCATCCATAAAATGGGTGTAGTAGTGACAACTACTGCATAAGGCTGGATCCTGAGAATTGAATGAGGTAATGTATGTAAGTGATACCTCAACTCACTTTATAAAAATCATCTCTCTGAGAAAGTTCTTTGTGGCCTGGGAGCTGATGACCCTCTGTCACAGGGCATTAAATCAGGGTTACAGTCTTACCCTACACTTGTATTCTCTTCTTCATCTCCTCCCAGTATCTTATCAACCCTAAGGGACCTAATTTTTTTTAATTGATGGGATACAAAAGACTAAGGTCATTTAGAAAACCCTGTCTTCAGGATCAGTTTGGTTTCATTACATGATATCCTCTTTGGGTACCTGATCTTGCGGCCCAGTGCTTTAGAGAAAACAGCAGGCATTTATCTTATTACTATGTATCCAGCATTGAGTTCAGAAGAAAAGAAATGTTAAGACCTGGTCTATTACTGAGTTGAGGAGACAGGACATAAGAAAGAGGTGAAATTATTAGGGAATAAAATTATCATGTACATATCAGCACTGGTTCTGTTAAAATAAAGTGCTGAGTGGTGTTATTAACAGGCAATTCGAGGCTATAGCCATCCAGGATAAGATGCTAATTGTGTGGTGCAGGAGAGAAGGGCATAGGTGCCTGGGGAGGTTGAGTAGTAACCAGTCCTGCTGAGAAGTCACCTGTGAATGTGCTGAGTCATAGAACCAGTGGGCGCATCCAGCCCTCACCAGCATCCAGCTTTTGGTGTCACTTGATGTCCTTGTCTCACATATGTCAGTCACAACTTTCAAGGTGGAATAAAAACTTGGTTTGATGGTGAATAATGGGAAGGAGGTTGGCGATGGCAGTAATGGGAAGGTGAAGAGGTGGAGGAAGACTGAGGGCTCCTCCCAAGAAAAGACTCTGTGAAATGACTTTGATCTCACTTGTGCAGAATTATTAAGGGTTTTAAAGGATTACATATTGCACTGTAGACCTCCCTCGTGCCCTCTTGACCCACATTTCAGCCCCAGCTGTTGCCATAGCAACCAGGTGGCATGCACGTAGCCTGACAGCATCTGTTTTCGGGACAGACCCTGCATACCCCTTGCCTCTGCCCCAGGGCACCACCACTGTGCCTGCCACTGGGGTCCCTGGGGGGAGCCACGTAGCCATTGCTACACACTCGCAAATCTAAACGTCTGAAGGATGAAGCAGCCACTGGGCAGCCTTCACGTTCTGGGGGATGGGAGCCAGTGGACGCGGTCTGAGGTGCTGTTTCTGGAGGGCCCTTTCTAGTGGGTTACCTGCTGCCCACAGTGGAGACCCGCTTGATAATCCACCCTTGAGTTGTCTTGTCTTCTCTCCCTTACCCCACTCCTGTTTCTCAGGACCACCTCCCCTAATAAACCCCCTGCTCATAAGCCCTTGTCTCAGGTTCTGCTTTGGGGGAAAACTCAGGCATTTATCATTTTCAGTTATCCGCTTCTGTACTTTATTGGGAAGCTATATTCTACACTTGCATTTCAGGATTTGGGCAGAGATTCTTGCACTAACTTTATTCATTCATGTAACTGACACTTTTAGCGTGACTGCTATACGCTGGGTCCTGTCCCATGAGTTAGGTCCAGAGAGAGAACAGGTGGGGTTTTTCCTTCAGGTGCCTGTCACTCCATACTAAAGCCACCATCCACTAAAGCTTGTAAGGTGTCAGGACCCGCTTTAAGTCCTTTGAAAGCCTTACCTCACTTGATCCTCTCAACAGCTCTGTGAGGAAGGCGTTATTATTCCCATCTTTACAGATGAGAAGACCAAGATGTAGAGACAGGAATTTGCTCCAGGTGGCAGGGCTGGACAGTGATGGGCAGGGTCTTCGCCATTACTCTACCCAGAAAACACGTTCAGGCAACAAAAGGAAGACTGAGGTCACAGCTGTCTGGACAGGTGGGGTGCTCACACAGTTCCGAGTAGGGGCCATATGCCCCCTGTGTTGCCCCTGGGTTTTCATACAGCTGGAGGCAAACCACAGATGAAGAAGGAATGAGAAGAGTACTGAGGGGTCAGGGGCAGTGCAGGCAGGCCCATGGGGACGGGGCGCCACGAGCCAGTCCTCGCAGTGGACGCAGTCCTGGTGGATGGGGCCGAGAGCGCATCCCTAGTGACCTGCCAGCCTCCCTTCCCTTACCGCTATGCTTCCTGTACCCACCAGGCCCTGCCTTTGCATCACTAGAGTTGGACAGGCTTAACCAGGGGTGGTTGGGGAACTTGGCAGGTGGGAAAGCGGCAGCCCAGGTCTGTACTCCAAAGTGGAACAGGGATAAGAATGGCCCCCCTTCTGTTGGGGGGCATGAGTTTCTCCCCTGCCTGTATTTTAGAGGGATCATCAGGCCTCTATTAGAATCAGCCAGCAGTAGGTGCTGCTGAGAGCAGCCAGCCTGTGTGTGTGTGGACAGGCCTTTGTAGGCATCACAAGGAGCTGTCATTTACGGTCCCCTCGAGGTGGCTGCCATCTGGAGTGAGGACCTGGGTAGAGAACATGGTCTGTGCCCCAGTAAGAATGAGTTCTTTGCCTTCCTGAGAAGTTGATCATTATTGAAATTTCTAGAAGACTATAGGCTGTGTTTTAAAACGACCTTGGTTGGATGCATCCCGGGATGGTCCATATAGCCTCTCCCGAGGCGAGTGCCGCGACCTCCACCTGGGGCTGAACGCTCTCCACCAGGGCAGGCGGGCTGCGAGAAGACCAGGCAGAAAACCTCCCGCACAGAGTTGGCGACAGGTGCTGTCCTCCCCAAGCCTCTTCCTTCTGATTCCTCTCTCCCGATCCTTCCCGCCCACACGCCACCCCAAGGTCCTTCCTTCCTCTTCTCCATGGAGCTGTGCCTTCTTTTTCTGTCTTCCCTTTCTTTCCTAATCTGTCCAAAATCCAGCTCAGGAAAATTAGGAGCTTCCACAGAATGATTCACATTGAGTGTACATGGCCAGTAATACCTTTAAAAAAATAAAAGAGTTCGGTCAAAAGAATAATTCTCTGTAGGTGAAAGGTGAGACTCCACACATCCAGCTGTCAACTAAGGAGCTAACTGTCGGTCAGGTTGAATTTCTTGTACCTTGTAATGCACAGGATAGTCTAGGTTATGCTGCAGTAACAAACAGCTCTCACCCCTCAGGGACTCAAAACAGCAAAGGTTTATTTTTTACCCGTACTACATAGCCATCAGGGTCATCTGGTGGCTCTGCTCTGTGACGTCGTTGTTCTCACTCTGTGGTCCAGGCTGAGGGAGCCTTGCAGGGGACCTACATCACAGGCGTTCAGATTTCATTGGCCCAAAGCAAGGGGCTTGGCCAGCTCACCTTTATTAGGTGGGAAACTGTAATGCTCATTCAGGGAGGGGAAGTGGGAATTGTTGAACAGTGTCACAGTCTACCAGATGTCCCTACGTGTGGGTCCCACCTCATACACCTGCCTTCAGCTTTAGCAGATACTCCCAGCAGCACCGCAGGCTTGGGGTCAGCATTCAAGGTGGGAGTTTTGTTAAAAGCAGGGCAGGTTTAGAGAAGGTGATGGTGTGGAAGTGACCTGCTCCTATCTCCATTCGCCCTGCTCAGCCAGGAGCCGCTCTGCCAATCAGGGAGAGGTTTTGACCACAACACCTGCTCTTTTCACCTGCCAGAGACAGCCACCAGCTACAGCTCAAGGAATTAGTTTCTTAAAGATAAAACATTCATGGCAGGGGGTGTGTGGCCAAATATGAAAAATAATGGAGAGCATGTCAGTCAAAGTTGTGAAGCTAATCAAGGGACCAACTTTGTGGCTGGTCGCTTTCCCCTAGTCCTCCTGCCTTTGTCCCCTCTTTCATTTGTTCTTGATTTACTGTGATTTACTCTGTGCTGGGTACTTGTTAAACTTGGGTAACATTCGTTCAGCTGAGATATGGACTCTGCCTTCAATAATCTCACAGTCTGATGATCAAAAATACACATATTTCATAAGGTGTTAGATATTTAGTCTTTTGCAGTGATAAATAAGGAATCTGTTATGGACTGAGTTATGTCCCTCCA
Source organism: Mesoplodon bidens (assembly GCF_964165515.1). Lineage (NCBI taxonomy): Eukaryota > Metazoa > Chordata > Mammalia > Artiodactyla > Ziphiidae > Mesoplodon > Mesoplodon bidens. Next base: position 86,300,975 of record NC_138166.1, read on the forward strand.
AAATTCATATGTTGAAGCTTTAACCCTCAGTGTGACTGAAGTTGGGAGATGGGACCTTTAAGGAGGTAATTAAGGTTAAATGAGCTCATAAGAGTGGGACTCTATAATCTGATAGGACTTGTGTCCTTATAAGAAGAGACAGCAGAGATCTTTTTCCAAACACACACACAGAAGAAAGACCATGTGAGGACACAGAAGGTGGCTGTTTGCAAGCCAGGAAAAGTGGTCTCACCAGAAACCAACCCTGGCACCTTGAATTTGCACTTCCAGCCTTCAGAACCATGAGAAAATAAATGTCTGTTGTTTAAGCCACACAATCTGATCTGTTATGGCAGCCCAAGCTGACTCTAAATTTGTTACTGAGGCCCAGGCCCAATCCACTCTTTTGTTTGTATGATATCATTTTTATGACTAGTAATAGTACTCCATGCATGTGTGACCCTTCATAATACCCCAGGTTTTTTGCACTTTAGTTACAGGAATCTGTCCTCCCCACAGTCTCCTGGATTTCATAGTGCAGTTAGACGTGTCTGCAGTTTATGGATAAGGAAACAAAATCACAGAGAAATGATCTGCTCAAGGTCACAGTGACTGATTGTGATAAAATATGAGATCATATAGGTAAAGGAGTCTGAGGACAGGGCAGGAACTGGGTCATGTGTGGAATCCCAATCTGAACTTTCCACCACAGCCTGCTTCACTCTTTAGGAGAAGGAAACACATCTCCTTCCTATTCATGAAGTATACTTTCTGTGTGAGTCTTACCCACCAAGACAAACAAACAAGCAAACAAAAAACAACCCACAGAACCTCTGGCTGATGTCAGTCCTTTTGGTTTGTGCTAGACCTTGAGGTCACTAATTCCCAGGAGCCTCGGGTTTGGTGGCTGCGGGGGCAGCAGGAGATCAGTCTGTCTTACATCTCCCCACACTTCTCTTTCCTTTCTTCCTTTCTTAATTATCCTTTCTCTGTGTGTTTCTGTCTCTCCTTCCTGATCCTGCTTCCTTTCCGATTCTCTTTTCTCATGGTTTTCACTTTGCATAATAAGAACGTTGGAATTTCATGGCGACATCCAGCCCAGCCTTCTCCATCTGCTGACCTGAGGCTTAGAGAGGAAAGTGTCTGCTCAAGGGCAGCCAGTGGAATGAAGAGCAGAGGACAGTTTTC